>NW_028318342.1:0-2400000 GCF_062004578.1 Staurois parvus | reverse complement strand
GCAATTTGCGCTCTCCTTCTGGGATGCAGCCAGCAAAATACGCTAGCCCAAGTGTTACATCTCAAAAAAAACAAAAGAAAAGCGCTTCCCAAACTACCAGAAAAGTAACAATTCAGTAAACCTCTTCACAATCCAATCTAGTCTCTGTAGTGTAAAGACACTACCTACAGAGGCTAGATTGGATTGTGAAGATGTTTACTGAATCATTACTATTCTGGTAGTTTGAGAAGCGCTTTTCTTTTGGTTTTGTATAGGGAAGAAACAGCAATTCCTTGTGGATAGAATCTGGGCTGTCTCCTTTCTGCATGGTGGGTGCTTGAGAGTTGGAGCTAGGCTGAATGAAGGGAAGTCCCAGAATGAGCTGTCTCCAGACCAATAGGAGTCCGAGGAAGGCATGCTTTCTCATTTAGGTTCCAGTAGATGTGGAGATAGATCGGGAGGGCGTCATTTTTGGCTGCAGAGCCACATGGGGTGTCCAAGGACTGCAGAGTAAAATATCAATGAATGTCCAGATCTGAGCAAGTGAAAAAGTTGGCACCATGGTGCTTACTCCTATATGATTTGGACAATGCTCTCCCAAGCTATGTTTGACACCCCATTACATATTAGCTCAAAATGTGTATTTTTAATTTGACAGACTCAACTATTGATTTCAATAGGGCTCATGTTCAACATCTGAAATTCTATGAATTTCAAACCCCTACCTAACCAAACCCAGGGCTGTTTGGCTCATCGATATTCTAGTTATAATAGGTAGCAGAAATCCCTATAATAAAGCTTTACACTTGTACTTTTTTTTTTTTTTTTTTTATTATTATTTTAACTATATTTACCGGTTGCATAGGTTTACAGCTGGTCATATATATCAATCAAAATTCGGCTGGTTTAACAGGGACCGGTCAAATTTCAATCCATCTATGAGTACTGTGGTTGAATAGAAGTCGAGTTACTGATCGACTTCTGTTCAACCAGCCTGTTGAAAAATGTTCTTTTGACCAGCACTGCAGGCTGATCTGTGTATCTCCCCTCAGAACACAATGACACAGCGGGGAGGATTCCTACATCCACCTGGAATGTGTGGATGGGGAACTGGGTCAATTTTGTTCATTCAACCAGTGGATTGAAATAAAAAGATTAATGTATGGTCACCTTAAGGTTCTGTTGTCACCTTTTCTGTAGCAGGAAACGGGAGACAGCCAGGATGTATGTGCAAGGTTTGCATCCAATTGTATATTATAGTGTACGCATAGCCATTTTTTAAGGAATGTTGAACAGTGTAGGGTTAAAAAACAGTCTCAGGGCAGAGAATTTCCCCTCACTACATGAAATAAGATAATCTCCTGTGCATACTGTAAGTGTGATATACTGGTCAAAGTTTGGCTCTGATGCAGAAGGTATAACCTTTGAAACACATTATCCTGTCAGGATCCCTTTGAGATCCCCCTATACTCTGGAGCCTTGCAAGTCAATGACTACTTGGCTATGGATGAGTAGCTTGATGAGCAGAGCCAGATCCAGACTAGGGCAGTGTACAAGGGGCCTGCAGGGCAGAGGATAGGGTATTTTATAGGGCAGTCTACAGAGGTCATTAGTTTGTAGGACAGTGTGCAGCTGGACAGTGTGCAGGGGGTCAGCAGAGGAGTGTACAAGAGACAGTGTACAGAGGGTTAGCAGAACAGAGGACAAGGATCAGCAGGGTGGAGAAAAGGGGTTGTCAGGTCAGCAGTGCAGAGGACAGGAGTCAGCAGGGCATAAGACATTGGTCAGCATAGAAGAGGACAGGGTCACTTCTGGCAGAGCACTCAGCAAGTCTCCTCCTCCCTTCCCCACACTGAAAACAGCCTGGGTACTCATCCCATACAGCACATAGCCGAGATCAGATTCCCTTAAAGGCACAGCATGCATCTGCACAGTGTGTAGCTGGCTACAGATCGAGGCTGTGTCAGTAAGGAAATACGATCTCAGCTATGTGATGTGAGGAGAGGGGATATATTGAGTGCCCTCATTTCATGTCTCAGAATAAATCTCTCCTCAAAAAAAAAAAATAGTACTGATCAGCACGCTTACCCCCTAAGCATAAATTCTCTCTACAAGCTAACAGCACAATGTAATAATTCCCCCTCCTCCTAGTCCAAATCGATCCTCTCAACACAAATCTGCAATTCCCCCTGCAAAAATCTCACTATCCCAAATAAATGCCCACTCTAGCACACATCTTCTTTTCCTCAAATTTCTCATCCTAGCATCCCATCCTATTACTCTTCCAAGCACAAATCCTCCCTCCTCACCCAAACCCCCCAAATTCCCCTTCCTGGGACAAATCCTCCCCAGCCCTCTCCTCTTAACCCAAATTCTCCCATGTTCTCCTAGCACAACTCCTTCCCCAATCCCCCTCTTAGCCCAAATCCCCCACCCCATTTTAGCGAAATCTCCCACCTCTAATCCCCCCTCCTAGAGCATATTCCTCCAATCCCCCCTCCTTGCACATATCATCCCAAAACTACACTTCTAGCACGTATCCCCCCCAATCCCCCTCTTAATAAATATCCCCCCAATCTCCCTCCTAACACATACTCCCCCAAATCCCCCCTCCTAGCACATATTCCCCAATCCCCTCCCATAGCACATACCCCCCTCTTTTCACCTCCTAGCACATATCCTTCCCCTCCCCCCCAATCCCCCTCCTAACATATATCCCCCCCAATCCCCCCTCATAGCACATACCGCTCAATCCCCCCTTCAAGCACATACCTCCCCATCCCCCTCCTAGCACATATTCCACTTCAATCCCCCCTCCTAGGAAATATCCCACCCCAGTGTAAATAGTCGCTAATCCCTACACCTCTAATCTTAAGAACACATTATTGTCACCCCCCTTCCACACACACACACACACTTGCTAGTTCTGACTGCACACAGTTTAATTACCTGCACCCTGCCGCCTCCAAGTCCCAGCAGGAGGAAATGTGTGTAGGGAGTGGGTAATTAAACTGTGCAGTCCGAACTAGCGATCCTGTGTGTGTGTTTGGAGGAGCGCTCCACTGACAGGAGGGAGAGGGCACAGCACAGCCTCTCTGCTGTCTACCGTTGTTGCTGTCTGGCCTTAGCTGAACAAAGATTACTGCACCAGGCTGCACACTCATTTCCCGGGCCGGCCCTGAGTCTGGGAATCGGGGAAGGTACTCGGCCATCGGCCGTCAGCCAGGGAGTGCACAACAGAAATCTGGGGGGATTCACTCCCCCAGCACCCCCCTAGATCCGGCCATGTTGATGAGCTGTTTCAATTCACATGTTTGTGAGTATAATTTATGCTGATTTTTTTTAATTCTGTAGGATAATGCAGTAGACTGTTGCACCCTCTTTTGTTTGTCTTTAGTAGTAATTTCCCCTCACTTCCTGTCCTATAGAGGCAAGAGGAATTACAGTAAATCAAATAAGGGAAATTTGCATCTTAGAACGTTATCACCAAAAAAATGTATCCCTTTGGATGACTTTCCCTCAGCTCTAATTCACGGCTTGTATTGCTATCTTCAACCAACCATGAAGTTTTCGTTTCAATCATTTTTTATTTGGTTAACCATTGAAAAGAAACTGATACATACTAAAATGGAGATATGGATTACAATACATTCAGTACAAAATATGTAACGTGCAGTTACAGTTGCTGATAACATTGGCAGGAAGATCCCATAGTATTAGTCATAGGTTAATCATAGGTGACAAGGCAGGTTAAGCCATAGTCATAATTCTAAGCTTAAGCATTAAATAAGGCATGGTAAGCCACAATACGTCTACGTAGAAACAACTATCTGACACAATAACATCCATAAGGACATGGGATAGCAGAAAGGAGTTCTTATATTCAATACTAAAGACACAATACAATACAAAGAGAGAGAGACCATAAATAATAAACATAAATTCAGTCACGATGTGCATCCAGATAAACTGGACAACTAAACCCCAACTAAATTGTCACTATGACAATACCGATAAAGTGAGAAGGGAGGGTGGGTGAGAACTGCAGTCTGGTCCTTCTGCAGCTGCAGCAGATTGTGAATAGTGGCTTTTATAGAAGGAAAAATTGTGGGCAGCGGATGCCTGCCAAAATCCTGTTCCTGTTGCCATGCAGATTTACTTGTTTGCCACTAGCAACCTGTAAAATAGAGTGCGAAGAGGGGGAAAAAGATACCTAGCACTTTGTGCAGTCCCATGTGGGTCCTGCTACACGCTGGGAACCCTGTCATGGGATCACTCCATCCTCTTGGCATAAAGGTATCACTTGTGTTGAACCAATGTGTGGACAGTAAAAAAGACCAGAATCTCAACAATGGAATCCAACTTTAAAAGCAGGAGAAGTTTGTAGGGAATAGAAAGTCAAGAAAGAAGAAAAAGAAAAGTGAGTAAAGGTACATCCATTCTGGAATCCATTGCCAACAAGTCTTGGAGCCACCCCTAGATATTCTGAACCTGAAGATAAGGGAGCCAGGGGTTCCACACTTTTTCAAATAGTTTGTTTATCCCATAGGGAACTCACAATCTTTTCATTGAGCATAATCCACATCAATGTACGCTTCATCAAAGTCAGATCAATCACTTGACTTTTCCAGGCTGTCGCTATGGTGATCCCAGCTGCTAAGAACATAAAATGGATACACAAGGGGTTCAAGGGCCCTGCTCTTTCGAGCTTACAATCTAGGAGGGAGGGGATAGTGGTACAGGAGGAAGTGACTGTGGGGGATGGAGTGGTAGGTATTTCTGTAAAGAATAGAAAAAATTGAGAAATTGTTGCAAAAGGAAATGTTCAGAGGGGGGCATCTCAAGAGATTGCACAAAATAACAGGAAAGTCGAACTCCCTTGTGATCAATTAAATGATGTATACGGTAAAGGTGGTTGCATGCCTGGAGGAAACAGAGGGTTATTAAAATGAGAATTAGCTGGCATATGGGGAGAGGATAGTGGCCACAATTTGGCAGAGGAGTCCCAAAAGTTTAAATATTGTGACAGAGCTGGGCACATAATGGCCCTGCGGTGTCTGAGGGGATCCAAGGCATCACATCGATCAGTAGTGGAAGGCAGGCCTGGGCTTCAAGAGGTATCTAATCAGGCCTATACAAGCTATGATGAAGTTGGCATAATTGTGTGAGTTGTGCAGCTACATAGTATTTTCTGAAGTCAGGTATTCCCAATCCACCTGATTTTTTAGAGGCACAGGCCAATCTGAAGCCTTTAGTGCATGAATTTGAGAATTACTGCTTGGAATTGTCGGAGTGTCGCAAGCAGGACGGAGATGGGCAGAGTCCTAAAATAATATAGTACTTTGGGGAGGACCAACATTTTAAAGGATGCAATTCTCCCCATCCAGAATAGGGTCGCATCTGACCATGCCTCCATGTCCTCTAGCAATTTTTTAAAGAGGGGTTAATAGTTGGCACAATAGAAGGTTGTGATATGTGGCATCAATTTAATTCATAAACAGAGTGGGGACACATTTTGCCAGGAAATTGGAAATTGTGATTGAAGGGATTGAAGCATGGCCTCAGGTAAGCTGATGTTCATTGCCTCCAATTTATCCCAGTTAACTAACAACCCCGAGATCTAGCCTGAAACGTTCCAAGAAGTAAATTTGGTAGGGAGGTGTGTGGAGAGGTAACAAACAGGAGCAAGACATTAGCAAATAAAGCACATTTATGGCTCCTGTTTCCGCTTGATATCCCCTGAATGTTCAGGGCTTGACGGACAGCTGTGGCCAGCGTTTATATAAATAAAAGGGGAGATACAGTATTATGCAGCCCTGTCAAGTGCTGGACACAATGGCAAGAGCTCCTAAATTTGTGGTCTTGCAAAAAAATATCTGGGCTGTTGGTCTACTATATAAAGAACGGAGTAAGGCGAGAAATTAGCAAGTATTTTAGTACAAAGGTCATTATTTATCAGTGAAATTGGTCTACATTTTGCCACATCACTTCGATCTTTGTAGTGCTTCGGAAGTAGGGGCCAGGACAGCTGCAAACTTTTTATAGTGTAGGGCTGTCAGGGCCTGGTGCTTTACCCATTGGGGTCTGTTTAATTGCTGACAAAACCTTGCTAACAAAAGGGTTGGGATGGGAAGACTGGTCATAAAATTATCGAATTCTAGCTGGCCATAGTCATTCATGTTGGTATATAAACATTGCAACCATGAATTTTTAAATGGAACTAGTTCCTACACACAGTATAAAGACTTTGACAAGCACTGCAAATGACCTTATTGGACCTTCATGTTGTGTGAGCTGGAATATTCTATGACATCAACCGCAATATTAGTGCGTACAGAAATCACAAAATAGAGAAACTACAAAGCACAGTATAAGCAAGTTAGAGTCATCTAAAAGTGCTGGATTCTGAAGATTCCAACGCTAGGTATAGCTCTGATAGAGAGTGAAGGCTGACCTCACAGTACTGGGAAGTATTATTAACATATTTTTACAGATTGGTTGATTTTTGTTTTTTTGCTCGCTGACAGAATCATTTTAAAACTGTTCTTGAAATGAGATGATAAAATGTAAAATATATTAAGGAGCAGCAACTAACAATAAACTACTTATATTTTTACAACACCATGCAACGTACATTTTTATAATGCTTTTAAAATGTGTATTTTTTAAGGGGCAAAGCTTGCTGTATTGTTTTGATTTTTAATATAGTTGTTATATTTACATTTACATCAACCTCTGAACATGCCTTCTTAGAAACAAATGATATTTTTAAAATATTGTCTACCACTGTTTTGTCATCTGCCAATTCTTCTATTTTATCTTATTATGCTGTAAAATTCTATGCCTTATACAATCTTGCCTTTGCTTATTGCTTAAAATGAGCATACTGTTTAATTGACAGACTTAAATGCAATTAAAGAAATGCTAAGTATTGTACTAAAAACGCTTTCTGACAGCAAAAGGGTTGCTAATTTGCTGTATTTTGCTGCTGTATTTTGTTAATGTACAGCTTTAAGTAAAAGCTACATTTGTGCAAATGAAGACAAATAATTATATTACATTTAGAAGGCTCAACCAGAATATGTACAAAATTGATTTAAATGACTCAGTAAGTGTTCCTTTAGAGCCAGATAACTCATCAAAAGAGATATGCACAGACTGGATAATGAAATAATTAAAATGTAAACATACTGCACATATAATGAGTCTTGAAAAAATAAGGCCCTAAAGAATACTTTACAAAGCCATTATTGGGTTTAAAAAAGAAATTATGAAAGTATAACATGACTATGCTAAAAACAGTTCTAAGGAAATGCTGAGGAAAATGTGAAAATAATAGATTAAGCATTTTTAAGTCAATTAAACGACAACCCAACATACATTCTGTTTTATACATTTTTTATATAGTTGTTAATTAAGAGCTTTCAACATTGTTATGGTATTGGGGACTTGATATTCAAACTACTGCTAGGTAATATCTCCACTGAAGTTTCCTATCGAGATGAGAAACTAAAGGGTGACTTAACTCATTGGTGCTTACTGAAGATAACATCAATAGGTCTATTCAACATTCAAATGAAACGCAGCATTTTAAGTTAAGAAAAATAATATACACCCTAATAAAACCTTAAAAAATCAACTCTGCATAACATAGTCCTAAAAGAAATCCATTACATAGAAAAATCTAAAACTCTATTTTCTACAATTGAGAGAAGGTCCCAATAATACCAGGTGTACTACTTAAAATAATTGTATTTAATTACTGCTTAATTATATGAAGTGTTTATTGGTGCATTCAAGGATCTAAAAAAGGTTAAGGTGTTTCAGCTTACTATGCTGCTTACTAATTAGAACAGCTATTATTTATTTAGCTGTCTTCTTGTTTGTTTACTCAATTTTTAGAACTCTAAAAACAAATATAGTGTTATTTCATAGTTTAAATTTGTCACATAATTACAAGTGAGAAAAATAATTTGCTGATTCAAGAATGAACCACGTAGGGCTGCCGATACGTACCCTCCCATATCTTTCTGTACTAGAGACAATGGTCTTTCGGGACAGAGTTGTTTAAATCCCCCTGAAGGGGCACAGGCAGCAAAAAAATTTTGAAAGGAAAGGTATGGTGGTGGCAGTGGATAGACCGGTAAGGTCAATACTGGTGTCTTGAAGGCAAAATTATGCTGGTCCAGGTGAGTGACCGACTCTTACATGTTGTGAACTGGGAGTCACTTTGGATGGGAGGCTCATGGAACCCAGCTTACTTTGCAGAGGCTGGGAGACCCCTGTCTCAGCTCCCCGTATCCCTCTTATGTGCAAGTCACCCTGTGTCTCTTAGGGGCACAGGGTGACTAATGGATGCTGAGAATGTGGTTGGAATTATTTCAGATGGGACAGTACTGTTTATCAGCCATATGAAGACTATTCCTGGTTGTAGATTCTGAACTAGACATGTGAATTAAAAGAGCTGATCACACTGGCCTCTCCTCTACTCCAGTGTAGGAGCCAGACTGTCTGCTCTGTAGTGAGTTCCTAATTTATCAAACCATTGTCTAGGTGTGAATTACCATTCATCTTTTGTTTTGGTCACCCAGCTAGCTAACCTAATTAACTTCCTGTTTAGAGTGTTAAGCCTATTTCTGTATATAGCTGCGTTTGCATATGATCAGTCTCAGTGTGTATTGTATAAAAAGACCATTTGAGTTTAAAATAAAGAGTTCCATGTTCAGACAGATTGGTGTTATCTAGTCTTGTATGGTCGTCTGTGGTGTCTGTTGTCAGTGTTTGGACGGGGAAGCGGTATTCTAATGGAAGTACTCAAGCGCAGTCTGGGTCGGTTCCGTTACAAACTGGAACCCAGGGTGCTGCACAGCTCATCTGTGAGATACCTTACCATGCACAAATTTGGAATATTGCTGCACTCCTTGGTATCTTTATTGAAACATTAAAATTACATCACAGGTATGACAGGAACATCAAATAAGTAATGCGTTTTGTGCAAATTGCAGCGCTTACTCAAACCTCATATACATCAAATAATATATATATATATATATATATATATACTGTGCATGCATGACACAATTAAGTATGGTTTGGCAATTGAACAATTAAACAACTGATAAATCAGTTAGAAATACACTCCCACTGCACTAATGAGAACCTACACTCTTGCCTATGTCATGCTAACGTCATACAACACATAAATTAAAAAACCAAAAAAATCTATAAGTCACAAACAGAACAAGCCGCACAAATCTCCTCCAACCTGTCACCTGCCAACACAAATCCAACAGCAACTGCTAGTAACCATATGGGAGAGCAAAGGGAAGGAGTCAGTCAGCAAAGTACAGCAGAAAGAGTCTGTGCTAGCCTTTTTGGTGCCCTAGGCAAGACCAGCTACTTGAACCCCTCCCCCAAAGAAAAAAAAATATACACACTTCCCCCCTTCCTGCACATAATGCCTCCCCTTTAACCCTACACCCCCTTCCTGTATAAACTGCCCCCCTTCCTCCACACACTGCCTTCCTATTTACCCTGCACATACTGCCCCCCTTTAACTCTATACCCCTTCCTGCACACACTGACCCTCTTTAATGCTACACCCACTTCCTGCACATGTGCCCCATTTCTGTACACACTGTGACCTTTAACCCTACACCCCCTTCCTGTACACACTGTCCCCTTTCTGGACTGCCCTCCTTTAACGCTACACCCTCTTTCCTGCACACACTACCCACTTTTAATGTTAAACCCCCTCTGCCTGCACACACTGCTTCCCTTTAATCCTACACCCCCCTTCCTGCACACTATCCCTTTAACGCTACACTCTCCTTCCTGAACACACTGCCCCCTTAATGTTACACACACCCATTCTGCACACACTGCCCCCTTTAATACTACACCCCCCTTCCTGCACACACTGTACCCTTTAACCATACACCCTCCTTGCTGTACACAATGCTCCCCTTCCTGCAAACACTGCCCCCTTCAAAGCTTCACACCCCTTCCTGTACATACTGCCCTCCTTTAACACTACACTCCCCCCTTCCTGCATGCAATGCCCCACTTTAAAGCTTCACACCCGCTTCCTGCACACACTGCCCCCTTTTAATGCTACACCCCCCTTCTTACACACACTGCCCCATTGCTGCACATAATGCCTCCCCTTTAACCCTACACTTCCCTTCCTGTATAAATGGCCCACTTCCTGCACACATTGCTTTCCTATTTCCCCTGCACATACACCCCCCCCCCCTTTAACCCTACACCCCTTTCCTGCACACACACCCCCTTCCTGTACCCACTTTGCACTTTAACCCTACACCCCCTTCCTGTACATACTGCCTGCTTCTTGCACACACTGTCCTCCTTTAATGCTAACCTGCTCTTCCTGCACACACTGCCCCCCCTTAATTCTACACCCCCCTTCCTGCACACACTGTTACCTTCCTGCACACACTGTGCCCTTTAACCCTACTCCTGCACACACTACCCCCTTAACTTCACATCCCCCCCCTTTCTGCACACATTGCCCCCCTTTAAGGTTACACCACCCCAGGGGTGGACTGACAACTCATGGGGCCCCTGGGCAAAAGGGGATCATGGGGCCCCTGTGTCCTTGCCCAAACTCAAAAAAGCCTATGAAAAAGGTACCAGGGGCATCTCATGGGGCCCCCTACTGACCCCGGGCTCTCGGGCAGTGCCCGAGTTTCCAAATGGTCGGTCCACCCCTGCACCACCCCTTCCGTCACACTCTGCCTCCCTTTAATGTTACACCCCCCTTCCTGCACACTCTGCCTCCCTTTAATGCTACACCCCCATTCCTGCACACACTGTACCCTTTAACCCTACACCCTCCTTGCTGTATGCACTGCTCCCATCCTGCAAACACCCCCCATTTAATCTTAAGCCCCCTCTTCCTGCACACACTACTCCCCTTCCTGCACACACTGCCCCCTTTAACACTATATCCCACTTCCTGCACACACTGCCCCCCTTTAAAGCTTCACCCCCCCTTCCTGCACACACTGCCCCCTTTAATGCTACACCCCTCCCTTCTTGCAGACACAGACCCCTTCCTGCACGCACTGCCTCACTTTAAAGCTTCACACCCCCTTCTTGCACACACTGCCCCCTTTAACACTATACTCCCCCTTCCTACACACTGCCCCCATTCCTGCACATAATGCCTCCCCTTTAATCCTACACTCCCCTTCCTGTATAAACTGCCCTCTTCCTCTCCACACTGACTTCCCATTTCCCCTGCACATACTGCCCACCTTTAACCCTACATCAGGGGCGGACTGACCATTTGGAAACTCGGGCACTGCCCGAGGGCCCAGGGTCAGTAGGGGGCCCCATGAGATGCCCCTGGTACCTTTTTCATAGGCTTTTTTGAGTTTGGGCAAGGACACAGGGGCCCCATGATCCCCTATTGCCCGGGGGCCCCATGAGTTGTCAGTCTGCCCCTACCCTACTTCCCTTTTCTGCACACACTGACCCCCTTTAACACTACAGCCCCTTCCTGCACACACTGTGCCCTTTAACCTTACACCCCCTTCCTGTACATACTGCACCTCTTCTTACACACATTGTGCCCTTTAACTCTACACCCCCCTTCCTGCACACACTACCCCCTTAAACACTACACCCCCTTCCTGCACACACTGCTGTTCTTAATGATACACCCCCCTCTTCCTGCACACACTGCCCCCCCTTTAGTGCTAACCCCGCTCTTCCTGCACACACTGCCCTCCTTTAATACTGCACCCCCTTCCTGCACATACTGCCCCCTTCCTGCACACACTGTGCCCTTTAACTCTTCACCCCCCTTCCTGCACACACTACCCCCTTAAACACTACACCCCCCTTCCTGCACACACTGCTGTTCTTAATGATACACCCCCCTCTTCCTGCACACACTGCCCCCCTTTAACGCTACCCCCCCTTCCTGCACATACTGCCCCCCTTCCTGCACACACTGTGCCCTTTAACCTTTCACCCCCCCTTCCTGCACACATTACTCCCTTTAATGCTACACCCTCTTCCTGCACACACTGCCCCCCTTTAACCCTACACCTCCCTTCCTACACACACACTACTCTCCTTCCTACACACGCTGTACCACGTTAACGCTACACCCCCCTTCCTACACACACTGCCCCTTTAAAGCTTCACCCCACTTCCTGCACACACTGTACTTATTCAACCCTACAGATTATGTGCTTTGTTGTCTGTAGCTTTTACATCCCAACTGATACATTGCTCACATCTGCCTTTGTTTGCATCTGATTCTCTCTGTTATCTTGAGCCAGTGGAGAGTACAGAAACCAGCAGCCGTGGCCTCCCAAACTAAGTGCACATTCTGGGCACAATTCGCTAAAGCTTATCGCATAAATTAAGTCAGTCACATGACCACATATCACATGTGATACTGAAAATGCCAGTTCACTATTGCTAGTATGCGGTATTTACCGAAAATAGCAAAAACACTGTAAATACCCCATAAAAAGACCTTAAAGTGAATTCACAGAAGGAAATAAATAATGAAATGCATGTGGTAATTAAGTAGTGGTCCAGGCATGCGGTATGTACTGGTAGCTGTCAGTACTGTCATGAGTTGTTAAGGAATGGGTGGCCGCGGAGTCCTTAACAACTTATGAATCATCAGCTGTCAGTGGGGTTCCCCACGAATATATAAAAAAAAAGCCAGCAATTAAAAAATAATTAAAAAACAGTGTGGGGTCCTCCCTCCATCCATACCAAGCCCTTTGGGTCTGGTATGGATTTTGAGGGGAACCCCCATGCCAAAATTTAATTAAAAAAATGTCTTAGAGTCCCCCCCAAGCGAGCGCCCACCCTCTCCTGAACCATACCACGCCACATGCCCTCAACATGAGGGGGTGCTTTGGGGCAGGGGGGTTCCCTCCCACAGCACCTTGTCCCCATGTTGAAGGGGACAAGGGCCTCTCCTCGACAACCGCGGCCAGTGGTTGTGGGGGTTTGCGGCTGGGGGGCTTATCAGATTCTGGAAGCCCCCTTTAGCAAAGGGACCCCCTTGTGAATGAGTATGTGGTACATGGTACCGCTACCCATTCACAAAAAAAAACCTGTAGTGTGAAAAAAGACAGGAAACAGTCTTTGATAAGTCTTTTATTAAAAGAAGGAAAATAAAAGAATGTCCTCCGAAGTAGATCCAACATCAATTGTGATGCCCGCTGTCGTTGTCCGAAAACAGAAAAAAAAAAGCCTCTGCTCTCCACGCCGACTCCCGTCGTCTGATTGCTCCACTGGCTTGGCAGTTCTTAAATATGTAAGGGGTGGGGCCACCCAGTGACATCATGTATGTGACCTTGCCTCCATGTGACACCATTGATCCAGCATGCCCGGGTTGATGATGTCACTAGGGGCGGGGGTCACACAAATGATTTCACCAGGTGGGCTGCCCCTTACATATTTAAGAACTATCAAGTCAGTGGAGCAGTCAGACAGCGGGAGCCAGCGTGGAGCCTTTTCTTTTTTTTTTTTTTTTTTTTTTTTCGGGTGGCGGCGTGATTGACGTTGGATCTACTTCGGGGGACATTATTTTCCTTCTTTTAATAAAGGACTTGTCAAAGACTGTCTCCTGTCTTTTTTCACACTACAGGTTTTTATTTCTGTGAATGGGTAGCAGTACTATGTACCCCATACTCATTCACATAGGGGGACTGGGATCTGGGAGCCCCCTTGCTAAAGGGGGCTTCCAGATTCCGATAAGCCCCCCTGCCCTCAGACCCCCACAACCTCCGGCCAGGGTTGTGGGGAAAAGGTCCTTGTCCCCATTAACATGGGGACGAGAAGCTTTGTGGGGGGAGCCCCCCACCCCAAATCACCCCCCATGTTGAGGGCATGTGGCCTGGTATGGTTCAGGAAGGGGGGTGCTCGCTTGTCCACCCCCCTTTCTTGACCTGCCGGGCTGCATGCTCGGATAAGGGTTTGGTATGGATTTTGGGGGGGACCCCACGCCATTTTAAAAAACTTTTTGGCATGAGGCTTCCCCTTAAAATCCATACCAAACCCGAAGGAGGGGGGGATCCCATTCCGTTTTTTAGATTATTTTTTTAATTGCCAGCAACTCTTTCTTTTTCGTTCAGCTGTCAATAGGGAACCCCACTGACAGTTGAAACATTACTGCATGGTTTTTACTACTAAAATACCGCATGCCTTGATAAAATAACTCATGTGGTATTTTAGTAGTGTTTTTTAAGTGAATTCAAACTTTTTTTTTTTTTTAAATGCTGTGCGGTATCCTACCACATACTCGGATGTGGTAAGATACTGCTTAGTGAATTGTACCCACGTCACAATATACAAAATACACATGATGCTGTTTTCTCCTCCAACAGGCTGTTTAGCCAAAAAGAAACCCACAGCACACCAGGCAACCAATGTTGACCTATAAAAAATTATTGCAACCATTTAGGAAATTACAAATTATGTTAAATGAAACAAAATACCCCAAATTTTAAAAATAAACAACAATAAAAACAAAAATGAATCCTTGTATGAACAAAACACAGATGTGATATAAAACTTACTGTAATTTTTGCTACATAAGATGCACTTTTTTCTCTCAAAAAAATGAGGGAAAATGTCTTTGAGTCTTAAGGAGCGAATATGGAGCGGCTAGCCTGGTATTCCCCCTGTTGCCACCACCCTGTTAGAATACCAGGCCGACCGCTGGGCTCTACTGTGCATAAGAGCCTGCTCCTTGATCCTACCTGTTCCTCGGTACAGCAGTGTCCTGCTTTCACCGGCTGTCTTCTCTTCCTGGCACCAACATCTTCAGTGTGGGCACCCGGCTGTGACAGCTTGCAGCTTCAAAGCCAGGTGCCCACTGCTCATGCGCGAGAAGCACTGCGCTTTGTGAATGGCCCTGTAGTCTTCTGAGTCCTTTCACGTGTCCCACAAGACTACGGAGAGGAAAACTCTGCGGAAGTGGGTACCTGTCAAATTCGGGTACCCGCCCCCACCTCCACTCCCCAAAGGTCTGCAGTCTCTGGTCATCTCCTGTACTATGTCTGCAGCCTCTGGTCATCTCCTGTGCTATGTCCGCAGTCTCTGGTCATCTCCTGTACTATGACCGCAGTCTCTGGTCATCTCTTGTACTATGTCCACAGTCTTTGGTCATCTCCTGTACTATCTACGCAGTCTCTGGTCATCTCCTGTAGTATGTCCGCAGACTCTGGTCATCTCCTGTAGTATGTCCATAGTCTCTGGTCATCTGTAGTATGTCTGCAGTCTCTGGTCATATCCTGTACTATGTCTGCAGTCTCTGGTCATTTCCTGTACTATATCTGCAGTCCACTAGTTCAGAATATTTTTTTTCTTGTTTTCTTTCTCTAAAATCTAGGTGCATCTTATGGAGCAAAAAATACAGTACTTACTAACTCAAATAAGTGTGGCGTGATATTGTCACGATTCTGTGCACATCGATCTGGCACCATGTTTTGCCTCCTGTTCAAGTTGCTCAGGTTCCTGCATATCAATTATGAAACTAGGTATTATGAAGCCTTTGCACCTGTGTGTTAGTGTTCAAGCAACATGTCTCCATGTAGACCCCATGTAGACCCCATATGGACCCCTCTGATTCCTGTGGTGTACTCTCATATTTTGTGTGTTGTTTGATCCTGTCTTTGTTCTCAGTGCTTTCTCTCTGGCTGTGCAGTTATATTCCATTTGGTTTCTGTTAGTGGATTCCTTCATCCTCTCGTGTGTGTGTCCTTCTCAGCCTTGTTTCTTGTTGTTTGCCTGCTGTCCTTTTTAGCTTGCTGTAGTAGGTTACCTTGCTTCCTTGTGTCCTGTGCATACCCCTTGTGCTTCCAGCATGATGTTTGGTTGCACTGTGTCTGCACAGGTGTGATAGGGAGCCTCAACCTGAGGGCTGATGCACAGCGCAACATCCACACCTCCAGTGGCTCTGGTGAAGAGCGGTTGGCTCCTTAGATCCTGTGACTCTGACACACCACCATTTTCATACGGTCACACTGCTCCTACATCTGCTAGGACCGGTACCCAGTTTCACCTGTGTAGTTGTTGCCTACTACCAGGCCACTAGTTCTTGAGTTACAGTCCCAGGTAGTCTTAGACCTGAACATGACAGATATAAATAAACATCAGTAACATAATGGCTTTTAAAAAAATTGTTCAAACTAAGACGCTACTGGGTTCTAATATATCAAAGCACCATACAAGGGTACGAAACAACACATCCTCCAGGTGGCACTAACAGCCTCCTAGTTTATTCATAAAAATGTGTAAGATGCCACTCATAGTTTAACCCCTCTGGAACTCTAGTGCACAAATGAAAGATCCAATGGACTTTGCATTTACAGAGAGACCTAAACCTATCACCTTCATGTCTGGGAGTAACCACCTTCTCTACTGCCTGAACATGCATAGCCATTGTGTTCCCCATATAATGTTTATTGAAGTGATGTGTCACACTTGTATCATGATTTTTAATGGTGTCATATACATGGTCTCTCGGACAGTCATGTAATCACCTGGTTGTCCTCCCAACATACTGAACATAGCACAAGTGATGAGGTATATCTAATTTTTTGTATTTCAGTTAATAAAAGATTTTATATCATACTTTTTTTCACTTGTGCTAGATCTAAATTTGTCCCTCTTAATGATTCTCGGGCAACATGGACAATCATTTGAAGTTGCCACTGAAGCTCAACCAATGTGTATTGTCAGGTCTCTTTGATGAAAAATATCTAGGGAATAAACACTGCCCCAAAGTAGGGACTTGTCTTGACACCACTTTAATCTCGTTTTTAGGAACTTTGGTATAAACTTCATCCTGATATAGCTCTGGACTTTACTTATCTACAATTTTCCTCACCTTGTAAAATTCCATGCTATAATTTGTGGAGAATACTGGTGCACTACAATTGCCAGCCCTTTTATTCTTACCCCTCAAGAAGTTCTCCCTGGGTGTGGCCCCAGTAATGTCAAGTGCTCTACTCAAATCAACAGCAGACTAACCGTGTTGAGTGAAGCGCTGATGCATTTATTCAGATTCATACTGGTAATCCACTCTCTTAGAGCAAATACGGTGAATCCTTTGCATCTGACCTCCTGGAATGCCTCTGATGATACTGTATGTCTGGGATGTCCAGAGTCTGCTCTGAGAATGGTTTTACCTGACTTATTTCCTGTATAGACTGGTTCTCACTTTGCCCTCACTGCTTGATAATGCCACATCCAAAAATGGTATGGTATGATCGTTTGGTTGTCCTGTGAATCTTAGGTTTAATTAATTGCTATTAAGATATTTTATGAATTTTTCCAACACAAACCCAGATCCATCAAGGCCAAAAATTAGGTCATCTATGTAATGATAGATAATATGATGCTGGACCTGAATGGGCTACCCTCGCTGTAGATGTGAGCCCTCTCCTTCCAACCCATGTAGAAGTTGGCGAGAGGGGGCACTAGCACTCATAGACACACCACAGCATTGGCAAAAATAAACACCATCAAAAGAAAATACATTTTGTGTAAAAGGATAACTGAAAGTTCAAAATGAATTCACTCTGGATGCAGGAAGGACCACTATACCTGATCAAATAAAATTGAACAGCATCCAAGCCCAACCCATGTGGTATGCAAGAACAATAAAACATGGAAGCTGATTGGTTGGTTTCTCTGCAGAGGTGTACCAGATTTTGCACCATGCAGTTTTATTAAATAACCCCCAATAGATCTACCTACAAAAGGATTTAACCCCTTGTGGGTTTTAGGAAGATGATGAAATATTGCTATTAGAGGATCCCGTGGAATCGATACCTCACCCTCTTCTATAGTGAATCTCACACCCCTCTTAATTAGCGAACTCAATCTTTATTTATATAATTTATGGAGATCACTTTTCAACACCTCATATGTAGTGCCATATGATAAAAGGCTTAGTGCCTCATCTCTATAGGCTGATACATCCTATACTACAATCAGTCCCTCTTTATCAGAGTCTCTGATTATAATATCAGGAACTTTAATGAGTCTAAGTAATGATTCACGCTCACCAGAGGTAAGATTGTCACTCACAACCCCTACACATGCAAGCATGGGTGGTGAGCCTAGTTAAATCACGTTCCACCATTTTTTGATACTCATCCATTGCTTTTCACCTAGAGCTGACAGGATAAATGTCAGACCTAATTCTGCAGCTCGCAGGTATAACAATGGCAGAGCCCTCCTTCCTAGTGGTTTCAGACTTGTACATTAACTCTTCCAGCTCTATAATGCTACACTAATCCCTGAAATCCAGAGATCTCTCCTTAGTTAAATTATTAATATTTATTATACAGAATTTATATAGCGCCAACAGTTTATTCAGAATTTTTTAAATCCCTCTCTGGTGCCAAATCTGGAACCAAATCATCAGAGTGATAATGGTTATGCAAAGCCATAGTTCTAACATCTAATATATTGTCAAAATGATTAAAATGTCTCTTAGTAAAGAAATTGAGTCCCTTAGATAAAAATGTAATGTCCTCTGTACTCAAAGTTTTTTTGGACAAAGTCAATACACTGTGGCTCACCTCTGACTGGACCCTCTCAGACCATAGCTACCTTTTTTCTCCTGTTCCTTTGTTCTCCCCTTCTGGTTATTTTGTGTGGTTGAGTTTTCTTTTTATAGTGACCACCACTGGGATTCCTGTTTAAACCGAAATCAACTGACGTGTCTATAGATGCAGCATCTGGAGAGCTTGCAGAGGACTCATTACCCAAAGTGGCCTATGTGCAGTCTATAGTATCAATTTAGGGATCTGAAAAGCAAACCTTCTTGCCTGCGCTGACATGTCGGCTAATCCCCTCCGCCTTTGTCCATACCGCTGCAGCTTTCTCCACATATAAAGAGTAGCAGTTTTCTAGTCCTCCTTATCACACATCAATTTGTCCTTTTTGTGGCAATAATATTTTTCTCTTTTTTGCCCAATTTGTTTTTCAAATTTGTGTTCAAATCTCCAAAAGCAGGTAAATGATGTAATGGTGTCATTTCATTTTGTATATCTGTTATTTCTTGCTGTAACTTTTTAAGCTCTTGGGTTTTGGCCATGATAATGATCCTCATTAGTTCCAAGGAACAAGTCAAGCCTTCTTTTCCTTAAACTTTCATCAATAAACTTGAATGTCAGATATTCAATTCTTAGCCCTCTGGGAATCATATTGCTGGAAACATACAATATATGAAACAATATCTTGAGGGATCCAGTCTCATCATCCTTATTGGTTTGCAGCTGCGACCAATTTTTGATCTCTACGGATTATCACCAGGAGCCCATATAGTCCTGCTATATTTGTTCTTTGTCAAATTGTCCCATAAAGTAGTCTTTGTTACAAACTTCTTTCATAACTGAATCAATATACTTTGATATGTCCTGTCTTAAACTCAGTGAGCCCACATAAATGAAATCTGGATCAGTAAAGCCAAAATGATACCACTCCAGGTGAGTGACCGACTCTCACATGCTGTGAACTGGAAACCAGGGTTCTGCACAGCTCGCCTGTGAGATTTAGTAATGTGCACAAATCCAGAATATTGCTGCACTCCTTGGTATCTTTATTGAAGCATTAAAATGACATCACAGGTATGACAGGAACATCAAAAAGGTGATGTGTTTTGTGCTAAATTCAGCTTCTACTCTAGGACAGCCATTGGACTGAGCCACACTCCATGGGCTCTTACTTGACAATGATTGACCCCACTCTCCACAGCACTAACACCTGGTTTGCCCAGGGGTCCCACCCGGGCTTCCTAAATGGGACCTCTCCACAGGAGGTGGTTCTCTAACAACTCATGGCAGCTTCTTGTGGCCTCCCTTTTGTGGATTTATGGGCTGTTATGCTGATTTGAACTGGATGATATTGCTGATGGCATTCATTACAGACAGATCTTTCTTTTGGGCAGCATCCTCATATCTTTACATTTATTATGGATTGTGTGGACATGCGGACCATTGAACAGAGGTATACCGTTCAGGCAAACAATCCAGATCAATCCACGACAGGTGCAGGCTCTGGCTCGCCACCACACACGATGCAACAGGAAGAAGGGAGGAGGATTGATGAATATAGTGTATATTATTTGATTCATAGGACACACAAAACACCAGGACATGAATACAGGACCTGTTAACGCATTTCACACGATCTTGTGCTTAATCATAATGATGATTATATACAATATTTACAGTACATTTTTTATGCTGAAGCCATGATATATTTACAATATCTTGTACAGCATGCTACCACAGAAGGTTTTGTTTTTCTGCAATTATAAAAAAGAAGTTAAACTGACATTGTCACTCTATGAATGTGATATATTATGTTTCTATATATTAAAAAATGCAGTACTTTACAATGGTACAAGTAAAAATCATAAAATTAAATTCACCTAACCTGACTATATGCAACTTTTCCTCAGGTAGGGGATATATTTGGCTAGAGCTTAACCCCTTGTATATTGCTGGAAAGACCTATTACTGCCAGCAGTTTATCTTAAAAAATGCCACAACCTAGGAGATAGGTAAATTTCCACAACAGCTCTTTCCTTCTTCCCTATTTTTCTGACCATCCAAATAGAGGGACGCACAGAAGATATTAATCTTCAGCCAACATTAATTGCAACAACAGTACAGCACTCTCTGCCATGTAAATCCATGCCCTCATCATGTCTCACCCACAGCAGGGCTTAATCATGGGGTTGGGAATGAGTGGTGTATTGTGATTCCAATAAATCTTGCCTGGAGTTGAACATCTTCAGTTTGCAGCCCATTATTTGGATGGTGGACCACAGTGAAGAAAGAGCAGACTCCAAGGCCTTGACACCCAGCTGAATGCAGGGAATCAAGGAGTATACAGTTTGGCCTGTGAGCAGTGAAAGCTGTTGGGTTAATCTGACAAGAATTTTTTGTTGCATACATTTGCAAATACATGACAAAGCCATGCTGTCAAGTTGAGGCACCCCTAAAAGGCATGGTCCCTCACTCACAACTATCAGAGTCCCTAGCTATGAGCCGTTTCCTCCTTAAAGGTACAGCAACATATATCCTCCTTTAAGCTACAGAAATTGCCTTTAAAAGGCAGATAAAATCTTCCAGTGTGAGCAGCACATTTTTAACTTAAAGTAATTAAACCATTTCAACTTCTCAGGGGAAGGAAGGAAGGTAGGTTGGTTTCTTACCCACTCCTTTCCTTGTAAACTGTAACATCAACAGAAAATCTTCTCTTGTGGGGAACATCAAAAGGGAACCATAGAATTTCCAGCATACAACAGCTGGGTAAAAGTAAAAATTAAAGAGGTAGGCAGATTATTTATAGAGTTATTGTAAAGTTAAGAGATTCATACTGACACTGCTAAATTTACACTGGGCATTTAATGATTTCTACTCACAAAGAGATTACGTTAACAAACATATTAAAATTATGTAACGTGCAATGTTGGCTGTTTAATAACAGACTATGTATTTTTGGCAATAAAGTTTCTATGACAACAAAATGGTTTAAACTGTGCTATACCTGTATTGTATTGTATTGTGCAATGAATGTATTGTGCTAAGGTATAAGGCAACCATGATCTGCCAAGTATCCATGGTTTTGTCAATAAAATCTCATGTGAAGGTTGCTCATTCAAAGTATTATGTAAGCAGTAGCAGCATGTTTTTTTATCTGGGACTCAGCTGCAGCTAGACTGTTGGAAAGGTCTGGTACATTGAAAATATTCAGTGCCACACATAACATTCTGCCCATACAAAACACTGCAGAGCTCATTGCAGGCAATCAGTTCAGCTAGGGTTTTTTCAGAGCTACTGAATAGTATAATGTATTTCAAAAATGTTTATTGCAAGGAATTTATAAAAAGATAAATATAGATTCCAGCATTTGGATATAAATCTTAGTTTTCATACTAAGAACATACAGGCTGAGTAACATACACATGATATGTACTGTAACCGTAGCACTTACAAGTATTTATTTACTCTTGGAGAGATCGAAGAAGGGTGTCATCCTTGTTTAGGCATTAGCCAGGGTCAGTGCCTACACCTAGGCTGAGATGCTGATCCAGAGTTGACACAATCATGTGCATTCTGGTACCTGTGTAATGTTTGGCTGTGTCATTGAATGTTTGACTGTGTCATTGAATGTTTGACATTGGTCAGCACATTGATGCAGTTGTCGCTGTGTAACTTGCTGCAAAGTTACAATGTTCCAGTCTAATCAATGAGTAGAAGAGACCAGGAAAATGGGCCAGCATCATGACAGTATGCAAGTGTGACCAGGTAGAATAGGTTAAAAAATGGAAACACAAATAAGACAGGTGTTTTACTACAATACATATGGAAGTGTTTTGACTGAGAGACACTTGAGAAAAAATTGACCAGCAGTAGAGCAGTTTTGTGAGCAGATTTACTACTTCCCACCTGGCCACTGTATAAAACAGCAGGGCAGGAGCTTGCTAGATTCAGGAAGGCATATTAAAATGTCCTCCAAATGTATGTGCTTTGTGTGGTGCACCCTGTGATTGCCGTGAAATTGGCCCTGCACCATGTGATCAATCACAGCAATCACAGTTGTAAACAAAACGCTGCATGCTTGCAGCCTTTGAACAGTTTACTGACACAGACATTGTGACTGATTGCTTAATACAGTGACTGAAATGACCGGTATGAGTGTTAAAAAAAAAATAAATATATATATATATATATATATATATATGTCCCTAAGTCCCCCCCTTCACTATGATGACATTGTACTGCTCTGTATAGTGATCACACTCTTTATATAGTATAGTGTATATATCTGTATAGTGACACTGTTTCTTGTTGACTGCACTGATATCACTGTATGTCAGTGCCACCAGCCATTGACTCTGATCACCCCCACAGCAGTACAATGTCATCAAAAGAGTACAGCCTGTCACAGTGTCCCCAATCATCACCACAGCAGTCACAGTGTCACCATAAGGCCTTATTCACATGTGCAGTGAGAGAGCACTTGACAGGTGGTAATGAGGTGTTGCAACACTGCTTTAATTCCTTGGATGCCACTAGAGATGAGCGAATCGAACATGACGAAGTAGAATTCGTTTCGAATATTAGGAAAAATTCGATTCGCGCCGAATCCGAAAATTAGCAAACTTCGGATGCACGAATCGAATTTTCCCCGATCGGCCGATTTTCATCCCTTCTACAGCCGGCAAAAAGTGTCCCTGCAGAGAGCTCCGCTATTTCTGACAGTTCTATGACAGTTCCTTCACATTTACAGCGGTTGAAACATTGTATCTATTTGTTTCCATTTAGGATACAGATGTTTTTATTCGGAAACAAATAGATACAATGTTTCAACCACTGTAAATGTGAAGGAACTGTCAGAGAACTGTCAGAAATAGCGGAGCTCCCTGCAGATACACTTTTTGCTGGACTGGAATTCTTCTTATTTTCATCCTACTTCTTCTTCTTCTTCTTCATCCTCATCCTCATCCTCTTCTTCTTCTTCTTCATCCTCATCCTCTTCTTCTTCTTCTTCTTCTTCATCCTCATCCTCATCCTCTTCTTCTTCTTCTTCTTCTTCTTCTTCATCCTCATCCTCTTCTTCATCCTCATTCTCTTCTTCTTCACCCTCATCCTCTTCTTCTTCATCCTCTTCTTCATCCTCATCCTCTTCTTCTTCTTCATCCTCATCCTCTTCTTCTTCTTCTTCATCCTCATCCTCATCCTCTTCTTCTTCTTCTTCTTCTTCTTCTTCTTCCTCACCATCATCCTCTTCTTCTTCTTCATCATCCTCATCCTCTTCATCCTCATCCTCTTCTTCTTCTTCTTCATCCTCATCCTCATCCTCTTCTTCTTCTTCTTCTTCTTCCTCATCCTCATCCTCTTCTTCTTCTTCTTCTTCTTCATCCTCATCCTCTTCTTCTTCTTCTTCATCATCTTCTTCTTCTTCTTCTTCTTCATCCTCATCCTCTTCTTCTTCTTCTTCTTCTTCATCCTCATCCTCTTCTTCTTCTTCTTCTTCTTCTTCTTCATCCTCATCCTCGTCCTCTTCTTCTTCATCCTCATCTTCTTCTTCTTCTTCTTCTTCATCCTCTTCTTCTTCTTCTTCTTCTTCTTCATCCTCGTCCTCTTCTTCTTCTTCTTCTTCTTCATCCTCATCCTCTTCTTCTTCTTCCTCATCCTCTTCTTCTTCTTCTTCTTCATCCTCATCCTCTTCTTCTTCCTCATCCTCTTCTTCTTCTTCATCCTCATCCTCTTCTTCTTCTTCTTCTTCTTCATCCTCATCCTCCTCTTCTTCTTCTTCTTCTTCTTCTTCATCCTCATCTTCTTCTTCTTCATCATCCTCATCCTCACCATCATCCTCTTCTTCTTCATCATCCTCATCCTATTCTTCATCCTAATCCTCTTCTTCTTCTTCTTCTTCTTCTTCATCCTCATCCTCTTCTTCTTCTTCATCCTCATCCTCTTCTTCATCCTCATCCTCATCCTCTTCTTCATCCTCATCCTCTTCTTCTTCTTCTTCTTCATCCTCATCCTCTTCTTCTTCATCCTCATCCTCTTCTTCTTCTTCTTCTTCTTCTTCTTCCTCATCCTCCTCTTCTTCTTCTTCATCATCCTCATCCTCTTCTTCTTCTTCTTCTTCTTCTTCTTCTTCACCATCATCCTCTTCTTCTTCTTCTTCATCCTCATCCTCTTCTTCACCATCATCCTCTTCTTCTTCTTCTTCATCCTCATCCTCTTCTTCATCCTCATCCTCTTCTTCATCCTCATCCTCTTCTTCTTCATCCTCATCCTCATCCTCTTCTTCTTCTTCATCATCCTCATCCTCTTCTTCTTCTTCTTCATCCTCTTCTTCTTCTTCTTCTTCTTCTTCTTCTTCTTCCTCTTCCTCTTCCTCTTCCTCATCCTCTTCTTTTTCATCCTCTTCTTCCTCTTCTTCTTCTTCATCCTCTTCTTCATCCTTTTCCTCTTCTTCTTATTGTCTTCCTCTTGCAGGTCACTGCTCATGCGCAGATTTTTTATCGGCAAAAAATCGTCCGATTTGCCCACTATTGCCGCGAAAATCGGCCGATCGGCAAAATCGGCCGATTTTTTTTCCAACTTTACAGAAAAAAAAACGGCCAAAATACCGAAAAACGGCCGACCAAATAGCCCACTAACGATCCGAAAATCGGCCGATTTTATTTTCGGCCGAAAAATCGGCCGATTTTCGACCCATCTATGGCCTGCATTAGGGCCACAGAATCGTTACTCAGGGACACAGAATTGTTACTCAGGGACACAGAATCGTTACTCAGGGACACAGAATCGTTACTCAGGGACACAGAATCATTACTTAGGGCCACAGCTATCAAAGAATCGAAAATTTAAAGTGACATACACCCTTTTTTTTTTGGTGGCTGTAGTGCACAGTTGGTGCTGCAGTTTGCCGATTGTGCAAAATAAACTGACTTTCTGCTTCACAACCACTATTGTACGTTCAAAGAGTTAGATCCATTTACACGCCGGCTGGCGGTAATATTTTTTGGGTGATTAGTGCATTCCAGTGACACAAACGTACAGTTTCCAGCCAACGGCAAGCTGCAATTGACCGATTGTGTACAATAAACTGACTTTCTGCTTCACAACCACTATTGGCCTTCAATTGAAGCTGCTTCCGCTCCGCCACTCTGCCATTGGACTCTTGATAGTCGTCTCCCCACACTGCTGCTGGGGGGACTTTTTAACCTAGGCCTGTGTATGGCCTTCAATTGAAGCTGCTTCTGCTCCGCCACTCTGCCATTGGACTCTTGATAGTCGTCTCCCCACACTGCTGCTGGGGGGACTTTTTAACATAGGCCTCTGTATGGCCTTCAATTTAAGCTGCTTACGCTTCGCCACTCTGCCATGGGCCCCTGTACCGCCTCCTCATGCTGCTGCCAGGTCCAGAGTGTGTCATGGGTCCCTGTACGGCCTCCCATTGCTGCTGTCTCCATCGCCACACTCTGCCATGTGCCACTTTCAGGTCTCCTCACACTGCTGGTGGGTTCCATTTTGTCATAGGGTGCTGTATGGCCTTCCATTGCTGCTGCCTGCACCGCCACACTGTGGCTCCACGCTCTGGTTTTGGCCCCGTGACTGCCCAAATGAGTGAAGTGTGCGGTGATTCTAAGATCGACGGCACTCATCTGCATGTCATACTGACTGACAGTATTATTTCTCTTCCCCAGCAGACTCCAAGGGCATTTAAATTAAAGGTACAGTGTTCTGCACTAATATAAAGGCTCTCTGAAGCCTAGAAACCCTTTTAATAAGTTAAATTCGCAGCGAATAAATTCGCATCGAATCGAATTTATTCCGCAAATTCGGCGAATCAGCCGATCGAATTTTTGAATAATTCGCTCATCTCTAGATGCCACACAAGCATCCCCATTCACCATGGATTGCAATTGCCAAGTTTACAGGGGGTATAATTCCTGAAAATAGAGCAGGCAGTCACAGTGTCTTTGATCACATTCACACCAGTAACTGTGTTGATAGACTAGTGTAGCTAGAAATTGTGACCACACTACGACAGTGCAGCCAGCAACCGTTTTCTTGATTACCACCACATGCATCCCAGCGTTACCAGACCAGTGTATGCCAGGAGCAGTGTTGTTTATCACCGCTACACCAGTTCCAGTGTCATTAGACCTGTGTAATCCAGTGTTCCTGATCACTGCCACACCAGTGCAGTGTTGCCTCTGCATGACACTTGTAACACTTGTACTGACCCTGGCCTGTTTATTGACCATGTCTCTGCCTGCTACCTGAACTGTCCCATCTGCACGTCCCACTGACTATGCTCCTGTGGGACACCAGTCTCAGCCATCTCCTGCAGACAACTGCACTCCTTGAACCAAGGAACTCTTTTGTTCTTCTCTCCTTCAGCTTCCTGGCCAGTGAACATGGCATTCCTGGGGGTAGAGGAGGCGTGGCTTATAGGAACCGTGTAAGAAAACCTCAGTATATGTTGGAACCAGAAGGCTGGCACATGTTCATACTGAGCATCAAACCCAATGTGCAATAGAATAAATCTGTGAAACAAGGTCAATAGTAAAAAAAAAAAAAAAAAAAAATTGGACAAGCCACTAAATCCAAATTATATGTGAAACATATATAAAAAATAAACCAAATTCAAGTAGCAATAAACACCTGGCCAGCCTATAATAAACACCCAGCGGAGCTGAAGAATAAAGTGTAAAAAAACAACAAAAACAGTGAAATATGTGAAACGTATATGAGAAATAAAACACGATCACAATGGTAGTAAACACCTGGACGAGCTGTAATAAACACCCAGCTGACCTAAAGCATAAAGTAAGTGTGAAAACCAACAAAAACAGTATAAAATGATGTAAAACAAATGCCCGGCTGAGCAATCAGCCCCCCAGTGGAATAAATATGTGATGAATCAAGTAAATGTTCAACTGAGCTGGATATTCATAAAAAGTGCATCTTAAAAAAAAAAGAAAAGATAAGCAGCTCTACTGAATATACAAAAAAAACTGATTAATGGTGAATGATACATAACACTTAATAAAGTGCAAAAAGAGAGATAGGATAGCGAAGAATGTGGTTGATCCTCCCCTGAAAAAACATATCTCCTTCTTTAATAAAAATGGGTTCAAAAGGTGTTATGCTTGTGTTGAGATGAAGAAAAAGAATATGAGAAGGGACACTTTTTCCTCCTATACCAATGGAATTAAATATAAAATCAATGATTGTATCACTTGTACAACTGAAGGTGTTGTCTATGCCTTCCAGTGTTCGTGCTGCTTATAGTATATCTGAAAACCAAGAGACCCCTTAGGAAGAGGTTAAGAGAACATATACAAAACATCAAGAAAGGTTTTAGGAAACATAGTATTTCTAACCACTTCACTACACATCACAATAAAGATCCATCCTCAATTTTTTTGGGTATGGAAAAATATAAGCCCCACTGCAGAGGGAGTAACAAAAATTTGTGCTTTGAGTCAAGTCGAGTCAAAATGGATATTCGATATGCGAACATAAGCACCCCTGGGACATTACATCAAATTTGATCTCAATTGTTTCATTAGTGACTATTAGGAAGATTTATTACTATTTTTATCCAGTACTTTAGTGACTTGTTATCTCTGGTTTTAGTTCATTTCAGGTACATTTTAGGTTGCATTTCATATGGGAGCATTTTTTTTTTAGGATTAATGCCATTCAGTGGCCACTATAGGGATCTGTTATCTCTGGTTTTACTGGTGATTTTTATTACTATTTATTATTTCTCAATATTTATTTATTTCCCTCTATGTGTCAGTTTTATTTATCCATTTTATGTGGTATTTATCTATTGTTTTTTTCTTATATATTTATATATTCTGTTATTTATGTGGTTTATTTAGGATTGACAGTTTTGGTCTTATATCATATATTTGACCTTCTTAATATGGATCATCTGAATAATTTTTATTGATTCACGATGAATTTTACAATCATAGCCTAGCGTCCTGACACATAATGCATTTGCATTTTTTTAAACATTAGAGTGGTCAGTATACACTAAAATGGCCGCTGCTATTGTGTATTAGTTGTAAATTTTTTTGTCTAGAATTTTTGCAACCTAATGTGTATATTTCCTTTCTCTATTAAGTACACAAAAATGGCCATTGCTATTTTAATAGTTTTTAATATCTTTTTGCCTCTTTATGTGGATATATCTTTTCCCTACTATAAGTGCATTGGTTGGTCCACACAAAAATGGCCCTGCTATTGCATTTGTTTCTTGTTTGCATCTCAATTAGCATTGCTTCTATAAGTCAACATTTGTCACTCGCTTCCTATCCCTAAAGACGCCACGTGCCTTGTGGCGTAATACGTAAGACAGAAGCTTGTGACGTGTTTCCTGGCGCGTGCAGGAGCCACCATCTGTGTTCACCCTGTTTTAACCTTAAATGCTTGCAATAGCTTCTGTGAACCTTGTATCTATGTGAGTGGCATTTTTTATACATTTTTAGGGTAATAAAGCCTTACTACACTATGAGGAGTTCCTTATCTTTTGAGCATCTATCCATTGGAGTATGGACGTAAAGGAATGTTCCTGAGAGTGCCTGGAGAGACCTGTGGAAGCAGAGGAACCAGTGGGATCTATATTGAGTGCATGTTGACCTATATTTTCTATGGGTCAGCTGTTAAGGTAAGTGTGCATGCCTGAAGGTGGAGGAGCATGAAAGATTTGCACACCTGTTGAAGTCATTGGTGCATTACTTTAAATGTTGGAAGAAAAAGATTGTTATTTCACTTTCCGACTGCTTTTTGCATTTTCTTAAGTAATATGTGAAAACCTACAGCACAATATGACCTATCCAAATCAATATAAACAAATATACATAAATATTGCAGCTAACATATAAAGTGTTCCCACATACAAATAATTATATACAAAAATGCAGCTCAATATTATATATTCAAATAAACTAATATATAACAAACTACATATATGATAAATATATGAACATCAATCTTGCTGTGTGACAATGTGATATGCTTAAATACCATATATGTGCATAATCTGTGCTCCAAACATATCCAAAACGCACCATATATTAAACACAATGATGCATATTTCTCATATTAATGCCCATATTGACCATGCGCTATATGAACCATATCCACTGTGCTTTTATTATCTATTATCAGTGTCCCAATGTATTATCAGTGTCCCAATATAAATGATAATTCTTGGTGAACCGTCCCTTTAAGACTTTAAGTGCTACTGTGCAATCTCTCCACTGCGTATATTCATCCAGTGATATCTTGTGACCCCCAGTGTTTAATCCACCTCCGACACACTTATGTGCTCACCTTGTGGATTGACCCAAACCGTCAGGTCAAACCGCGCCTTTCCCTTTAACCCGTGCGGGTACGCTGGTATATCAATCT
Source organism: Staurois parvus (assembly GCF_062004578.1). Taxonomy (NCBI): domain Eukaryota; kingdom Metazoa; phylum Chordata; class Amphibia; order Anura; family Ranidae; genus Staurois; species Staurois parvus. Next base: position 2,370,037 of record NW_028318342.1, on the reverse strand, counting down.
CCAACTCCTTCTGCACCTCCAAACTCCAAAACGCACCACTTGGAAATTGACCCGAACCGTCAGGTCAAAAAGCACACCTTTCCCTTTAACCCAGGCGGGTATGCTGGTATATAGTATTTCCAACTCCTCCTGCACCTCCAAACTCCAAAACGTACCACAGACAAATGGAAAAAATGCTCCAAATGGTGAAGTATATCAAACAAGTATAAACTTTATTAAAACACTTAAAATCTTCCACTCACATTTATTTGTGTCCACTTGGGACACTACAGGATCAAGGACTCTTTGTATATACTTTTTGTGAATGAAACTGCATTTGATCCCCTATCCAAGATGGCGGTACATACACTTCCGGTTGCGGCTTGATGTGATTGGCGTAATGGGTACGGTTCGGGTCAATTTCCAAGTGGTGCGTTTTGGAGTTTGGAGGTGCATGAGGAGTTGGAGATTGATATACCAGCATACCCGCCCGGGTTAAAGGGAAAGGCGCGGTTTGACCTGATGGTTCGGGTCAATCCACAAGGTAAGTGCATAAGTGTGTCAGAGGTGGATTAAACACTGGGGGTCACAAGATATCACTGGATGAATATATGCAGTGGAGAGATTGCACAGTAGCACTTGGAGCACTGAGTCTTAAAGGAACGGTTCACGAAGAATTATCATTTATTTATATTGGGACACTGATAATAGATAATAAACGCACAGTGGATATGGTTCATATAACGCATGGTCAATATGGGCATTAATATGAGAAAGATGCGTCATTGTGTTTAATATATGGTGCGTTTTGGATATGTTTGTAGCACAGATTATGCACATATATGGTATTTAAGCATATCACATTGTCACACAGCAAGATTTATGTTCATATATTTATCATATGTGTAGATCATTATATATTAGTTTATTTGAATATATAATATTGCACTGCATTTTTGTATATAAGCATTTTATTAAGTGCTATCGATCATTCACCATTTATCTGTTTTTTTTGTATATTCAGTAGAGCTGTTTATAATTTTTTTTTTTTGTTCCCCTGGGGGGCTGATTGCTCAGCCACGCGAGTGACAAATGTTGTTTTACATAATTTTTTACTGTTTTTGTTGGTTTTCATACTCTATGCTTTAGGTCAGTAGGGTGTTTTATTATAGCTCGGCCAGGTGTTTACTGCCATTGTGATCCTGTTTTATTTATAATATACATTTCACATATTTTACTGTTTTTGTTGTTTTTTTTTACACTTTATTCTTCAGCTCACCCAGGTGTTTATTGCTACTTGATTTTGATTTATTTTTGATATATGTTTCACATATCATTTGGATTTAGTGGCTCAGCCAGGTTTTTGTCTTTTATTTACTGTCAACCTTGTTTCACAGATTTATTCTATTCTCGTGCCACTCTGTGTCCTCACACTCCCTGTCATCCCAACTACAAGGTGTTGGACAAGAGGTCCAAGAGAAGCCCCCTCTCCAGCTCAATCTCCACCAGGTATGTGACAAACAGGGACTGCTATATTCCCCGACCATTTGTACAGAAACCATTACAATACACTGTTTTTGACTCAATTGGTTGATTTTTTTTTGATACACAAAGTAAAATGTACAGTACATAATCAGTCCAAACATTGAGAGTCTCATATGGTATTGCCATACTTGGGAGGAGCAGCAGAATGTGTTTTGAGGTGTAATCGTAAGTATGCCCATGCTGAATGTGAAAAAAATATTTTATTAAATTGACAACTTTGTGTAAAAAAAAAATTAATTTTCTTTCTGCATTTTCCAAAAACTTGTGGCAAAAAAGAAGTCTTCAAAAGACTTACCATGCTTATTAACAAAACCTTGGGATGTTTACTCTAAAAAATGTGGCCATTTTGTCTGAAGGTGATCTTTGAATTTTGGGCCTCTCTATATGGCTAGGCTGTGAAAAAGTCTTACACATGTGGTATCACCATACTCAGGAGTAGCAGAATGTACTTTATGGTGTAATTCTGTATGCCGATGCTGTCTGTGAGTAATATTTTACTAATTGATAGCTTTGTGAAAAAAATACATTTTCATTTATATTCTACATTTTCCCAAAAAAATATACAGTATCTCACAGAAGTGAGTATACCCCTCACGTTTTTGTAAATATTTTATTATATCTTCATGTGACAACACAGAAGAAATTACACTTTGCTACAATGTAAAGAAGTGAGTGTACAGCTTGTATAACAGTGTAAATTTGCTGCCCCCCTCAAAATAACTCAACACATAGCCATTAATGTCTAAACTGCTGGAAACAAAAGTGAGTACACCCCTAAGTGAAAATGTCCAAATTGGGCCCAATTAGTAATTTTCCCTCCTCGGAGCAATGTGACCCGTTAGTGTTACAAGGTCTCAGGTGTGAATGGGGAGCAGATTTGTTAAATTTGGTGTTATCACTCTCACTCTCTCATACTGGTCACTGGAAGTTCAACATGGCACCTCATGGTAAAAAACTCTGAGGATCTGTAAAAAAAGAATTGTTGCTCTACATAAAGATGTCCTAGGCTATAAGAAGATTGTCAATACCCTGAAACTGAGCTGCAGCACGGTGACCAAGACCATACAGCAGTTTAACAGGACAGGTTCCACTCAGAACAGGCCTCGCCATGGTCAACCAAAGAAGTTAAGTGCACTAGCTCTGTATCATATCTAGAGGTTATCTTTGGGAAAAAGACGTGTGAGTGCTGCCAGCATTGCTGCAGAGGTTGAAGGGATGGGGCGGTCAGCCTGTCAGTGCTCAGACCATACGCCGCACACTGCATCAAATTGGTCTGCATGGCTGTCGACCCAGAAGGAAGCCTCTTCTAAAGATGATGCACAAGAGAGCAAACAGTTTGCTGAAGACAAGCAGACTAAAGACATGGATTACTGGAACCGTGTCCTGTGGTCTGATGAGACCATGATGAACTTATTTGGTTCAGATGGTGTGAAGCGTTTGTGGTGGCAACCAGGTGAGGAGTACAAAGACAAGTGTGTCTTGCCTACAGTCAAGCATGGTGGTGGGAGTGTCATGGTCTGGGGCTGCATGAGTGCTGCTGACACTAGAGAGCTACAGTTCATTGAGGGAACCATGAATGCCAACATGCACTGTGACATACTGAAGCAAAGCATGATCCCCTCCCTTAGGAGACTGGGCCACAGGGCAGTATTCCAACATAACGACCAGCACACCTTCAAGATGACCACTGCCTTGTTAAAGAAGCTGAGGGTAAAGGTGATGGACTGGCCAAACATGTCTCCAGACCTAAACCCTATTGAGAATCTGTGGGGCATCCTCAAACGGAAATTGGAGGATCGCCGGGTCTCTAACATCCCCCAGCTCTGTGATGTCATCATGGAGGAGTGGCAGAGAACTCCAGTGGCAACCTGTGATGCTCTGATGAACTCTATGCCCAAGAGGGTTAAGGCAGTGCTGGAAAATATTGGTGTCCACACAAAATATTGACACTTTGGGCCCAATTTGGACATTTTCACTTAGGGGTGGACTCACTTTTGTTGCCAGCGGTTTAGACATTAATGGCTGTGTATTGAGTTATTTTGAGGGGACAGCAAATTTACACTGTTAACCTGTACTCTCACTACTTTACATTGTAGCAAAGTGTAATTCCCAGTGTTGTCACATGAACAGATATAATAAAATATTTACAAAAATGTGAGGAGTGTACTCACTTCTGTGACATACTGTATATATTCACTATGACTTTCGGAAAATACTGTGGGATGCTTGCTTTTCAAATTGTGGTCATTTTATGGGTGTTTCTTTTGTCCTGGCACTTCAGGTATTTAAGAAACATGATATGTAGTCACAAAATTAGACGTAATTTATGCTCCTTGAAAGGACAAAGATGCTCTCTGAATTTCGGGCCCCTTAATGCATCTAGACTGTGAAAAAGTCTCACACATGTGGTATCACTATACTCAAGAACAGTAGCAGAATGTGTTTTAACATGTAATCGTATGTTTCCTATGTATGAAAAATAACTTACTAAATGATAACTATGTTAATAATAATGATTAAAATTTAAAAGTGATATGAACTTATAACTTAAATAAACCATGCCTTTTACTAAATATCTTGGACGCCTACTATCCAAATAGAGGTAATTTGGGGGTATTTGTACTGTCCTGGCATTTTAGGGCCTCAAAAAATGAGAATGGAAGTCAGTACATGCGGACTGATCAATTTTTAAATATATATACCATGGTTTGTAGATTCTACAACTTTCACACAGATTAATAATATATACTTCTTTGTATTTTTTTCACTAAATAAATGTAGCAGAAAATCTATGAAGAAATATTACTTGCAAAATTTGATTACAGAAACTAATTTTTTTTTTCCACAATGTTTTGGCTTTTTTTCTTTGTATAGAAAAAAGTACAAATCCAGTGTCGAGTAAATACCACCAAAAGAAAGATCTATCTGTATCAAAAATGATATAAAAATAATTTGGGTACGGTGTTGCATGACTAAGTAACTGTAAAAAAATATAAGACTGCGCTAGTACTAAATATAAAGCACAAAATGTATATACTGTGACATAGACAAAAAAATATATAAATCTAAACCATATATTCTTAAAGTCCCAAAATATAAGTCACTTATAGAAAGTCCCAAAAGATATGTGATGGTAAAAAAAGATAAGATTGAAAAAATTTTTTTTTAAAATAAAATCCACCAAGTGAATCCACCACCAAATTAATTTAATAAACTCACCAGAGCAATATGCTGATTAAATTATAAACAAGCATAAGCGCTTTTTTGCTCTGGGAGCAACGATCTACAGACAATTGAAGTACAGCTTTGGCTTAGAAGAAACGATTTCCTGGAGCAATACTCTGCAGGAGACTCTGAAGATCCACTTTATTCACATCCCATCTTGTTAAAGAGGTATTGGAATGGCCACTCGGAATAAAAAAAGAAGCTCATGGTGCAGTACTTCTTAAAAACACTGCTTTAATATAGACAAAAACGCACTTACAGAAAACGGTGTCCAACCGACACCAGCATGATAAGCACAGACAGATGCCAAGGAATAGATCCAACCACAAAACATCTGCGCTTTTGCGATGCTAAGAACGCGCTGACGTCACACCACTCAAGCCCCATCCTACGCGTTTCGTCTTTCGACGTCCTTACGGAGCGGATAAGTGTGAGACATCCTAGCCTCATTATATGGGCAATGCATTTAAATTGCGACAGCTGATAGTAATCACCAATTGCGTGTATGAAAACGCCAACAGTAATTACCAATCGCGTGTATAAAACTGCTAATGACAGGTCATCATACTCGACATCCTCTTAAAATATAGCAAAGACTGAATATATCTTGGAGGCAAGAGCAATAACATATACATATCTACATAGCAACAAAAACTATTACAACATAATGTTGTCTCTTAACCCTTAAAGGGCCATACCTTCACAATAAGGAAGAACTCTGCACTATTAAATGAACATTTTTATAAAACAATTCATATTCATCCCCCTACAGGGACCATAACCTCCAAACTAAGGAGGGGTTCCAAGCACAAAATAAAAATCTAAAAAACTTTTCCAAAAAATTCAAATTAAATGAATCAATCCTAACGCTTATACTGTGTAAATATATATATATATATATATAGATATATATATATATATGTATATATACACACTCCAGCTCCAAAATAACATAACAAAAATAAAAAACAAACTAAAAATTTGTGAGGAAGCAATTTAAATCTATATTAATATTTAACCCATGAGGTTTCAAGGAATTTAGCTCATAAATCCAGTATGTTTCTTTTTTTGAAATTTCTTTGAAGTCAGTCCCTCTCCAGTGGGGCTTTACCACATCTATCCCATAGAAGGTTAACAACCTGGGATCACAGTTATGTACAAATTTAAAGTGCCTTGAAACACTATGTTTCTCAAAGCCCTCTGGATCTTAAGAGTCTCCTGCAGAGTATTGCTCCAGGAAATCGTTTCTTCCAAGCCAAAGCTGTGCTTCAATTGTCTGCAGATCGTTGCTCCCAGAGCAAAAAAGCGCTTATGCTGGTTTAGAATTTAATCAGCATATTGCTCTGGTGAGTTTATTCAGTCCATTTGGTGGTGGATTCACTTGGTGGATTTTATTTCAAAAAGGAATTTTTTCAATTTTATCTTTTTTTACCATCACATATCTTTTGGGACTTTCTATAAGTGACTTATATTTTGGGACTTTAAGAATATATGGTTTAGATTTATATATTTTGTTTCTATGTCACAGTATATACATCTTGTGTTTTATATTTAATACTAGCGCAGTCTTATATTTTTTTACATTTGTATGCACCTTCACAAAGGTTAGACTTTGCAGCTGGTATTGTGGGTATTTAGGGTCGATAATTTTTTTCATTGTTTGTTTGGCGCTATCTATATTTATTTAGTCATGACTACCGGTGTCTTGGACTCGGTCACTTACAGACCATTTACCGTGATCTACCAGTGAGCCAAATTAATATGAGAATACGTGCACGTGGAAGTAAGACACTGACACTTCGCAGTTTGCCAACTTCCTAAAATTCTGTTTTACTGAGGAACTAACAGTATCATTTATAGGGCATATGATGCAGGCAAAGCATATACATTGATTGGGTGAAAAGTCCACTGGGTTTCTGCGTGTTCGTCCATCCGTGTTGATATCTTCCAATCATTGTCCCCAAAGAGACTCATTCCCTTTTATGGGGGTTGTTTACATTAAAAGATACTTTTCTCCTAATGAGTCACCAAGGGCGAGACTCCGGATGAAGGCGCCATCTTAATTATCATCATTGTTCTGTCAACCTATATCTGATTGTTTACTTAAGAGAGTAAGGAATTTAAAGAGCAAGATACAGACAGTAGCAAGACTATAATATTGTCATTTTACTGATCATCTAATAAAACGTGGACTGTCAATCACAATCCACTACAATCCCCCCTTAAAATGGCTATTTTATTCCTGACTGTCCCTATGTCTTCTGATGTCCTAACTGCCTGGTGGCCCTCCCTCTGGAACTCTTTTAAGACGCATATAGAGCCCCTGAGTGGCTAATCCATCCCTAGAGTCTCGATACGTCCTGAGAAGGCCACAGTCAGGCACTGTCTTTCCCTGCTTATAGTTGTCTGTTAGGGGGGGGAAATTTGTAGCATTCCCCTTTTTTTTTTTTTATAAGTCTGAAATATGATGATCAGGGGCCATAGTCTGTAAGGGAGTATAGGATTCCCTTTCTTCACGGGGGAGTTCAACATTGTTATAGTTCAGGAATGTAGGGGTGATCTCGTTCACAGCTTTCCCTATTAGCCTCTTAATGCAAGGGATCACACAGCAGGCGACTATTGCCATTAGAATGATAATACCCAGGATAACCACCCCTGCGTGGGCGAGGGCTTTCTGCCAGCCACTCAGCCATCCAAACCACTGATCCCAGGGATGTGTAATACCTGAGTTTTCCTTAAGCTCTTTTTACAGGTCCTCCAACCTCTTGATGGCCAGTGTCACCTTCCCATTTGGGCCTGTGTTATCTGGGATATACGTACAGCAGGTCATGGTCTTTGGTATCATTTTACAGACCCCCCCCTTTTTCAGCTAATAACATATCGAGTGTCATACGATTTTGAAAGACCATGTTAGAAGTAGCCTCCAACTGCTCTGCTATCCCCTTTAAGGCATCTCGTGTGTAGTTTACAAATTGTTGTTGATTATAGTAGATGTAGTTTATCCAATCTACATTCTTGTTCTCAGTGATGAAGAGGAATAGGGATTCAAATCCCGTGGCCACCTGGTCTCTGGCCTTGAATTCATCGGGTGCCCCCTTGGGACTCCTATCGCATCTATATAGACATGGGGGTCAAAACTCCCTTGTGGGGCACTTCGTTTGTGCTTGGTTGCATGGGGGGGTTTGGGAGGCACCTTAAGTAATGGATCTGAGAGGATGTGCAATGGCATTATGGCATGGAGGCGTGGGGATTGGGAGAAGGGAGAGAATGATTAAGGGGGGCCAACCACTCTTTTGAAAGGTATATATCTTTCAGTTGGAACTCACAATGGTGGATTGTGCCACCTCTGGGGTATAACACCCCTAGAAGGTAAGTTCCCTGATCTCCCGGACTCTCTATGGTCAGAGTAAGGGGGATGGCTACAGTGAATTGCTTGTCCATTTTTGTGGATCACCTATCTACCTTAGGGGTGGTAAGTGAGTGTCATTCGGGAAATTAGAGATTTTCCATACCGGTCTTTCCGCTCTACTGCACTTTGCGGCTTATACCCCCAAACCGGTCTCGTGTTCCATCCCACTGATCCCCAGTAGCCACAATCTGCTCCCCAATAATTATCTGTAACACATATATATATTGTGGAGGCAATGGGGACAGGTGTGTTCTTGCACAGGCTATGATTGAAGAAAAATGTTGCTACTTGTGTGTTGGATGAGTTATACCAAAACTGGCTGGAGTCACCCTTGTGAGTGATGGCCACCTGTTGGCCCCCTCCCATTTCCACCAAAAAAGGATATGCAACACAATCATTGTGGTGTGGGTGACACGGACAGGGCCTCGTCCTCTGGAGCTGGAACCTTCTTGCAATGTGAGGCGTGTATCCAGGTGGACTTTCCCTCCAACTTCACTGAAGTGGCAGTCAACAGGAGCACCTGGAAAGGACCGTCATATCTGGGTTCCAATGTATGTTTTCGCAGAAACGTTTTGACCAAGACCCAGTCTCCAGGTTGTAAAGTGTGTGTTCCTATGTCCGCCTCAGGATCTGGAATGGAGGAGAATACTTGCACATGGATATTAGTCAACACACATGTCAAAGATATCACATACTTTGTCAATGAGTCAAACTGCAACTGTATTGCTGAGGATAGTAGGTACCCAGTCTAGGGGCGGACCCAAACAAAATCTCATAGGGAGACAACCCATGACTCCCCCTTGGTGTGTATCTAACGCTGAAAAGAGCAATAGGCAAGCTGTCCGGCCATCCCATGCATACCTCTTGGGCCATTTTTAACATTCTTGACTTCAGGACCCCATTTAGGCGCTCTACCTTCCCACTACTCTGGGGATGATAGGGTGTGTGAAACGCAAGTGTGACCCCCAGAGCCCCCCAGATCTCTTTTGTGACATTGGCAGTAAAAGCCGGTCCCTGATCGCTTTCAACCACCTCGGGCACTCCATATCTGCAGACTATCTCCGTGAGCAGCTTCTTGGCAGTGGTTCTTGCCGTCTGGTTGGTTACTGCGAATGCCTCTGGCCATCCTGAGAACATATCCACCACCACTAGGGCATATTCAAATCGTCCACTTTTTGGCATCTGGATATGATCTATATGGATCCTCTGAAATGGATATAGTGCCCTAGCCAGATGCTTGCTTGGAGGTTTCTCAGGTCTTCCAGGATTGCACTTGGCACATACAACACAAGACTTACAGAATCTGTCTGTGTAAGCCGTAATTCCGGGTGCCACATAGTATTTACTGATCAAAGAGTTCATTAGCATCTTGGACAGGTGTGACGCTCCATGTGCCCACTGCACTGTTGCCGGATATAAGGATCTGGGAAGCAAAACCTTCTTCCCCACCACCCACAATCCTTTGTCCTCAACTGCTCCTTTCTGCATCCATTCCTTCCTTTCTTCTTCTGAAGCATTATCCTGGGCTTCCTGGAGTTGGTTGTCCTTGGGCTGATGAATTAGCACAGGCATCACCTCACTGCACATCTCTTCATCCTCTTCCTGCTCCCTGACCGCAGCTTGCTTAGCAGCCATGTCTGCCAGATGATTTCCTTTTGCTTCCATAGTGGTCAATTTACCGTGGGCTTTCACCTTCAGTATGGCCACTTGGGCTGGTAGTAAGAGTGCTTCCATAAGGCGGTTTATCGCCTTTCCATGCTTTACAGGAGTCCCAGCTGCCGTGAGAAAGCCCCTCATTTTCCAGATTAGGCCAAAATCAAGTGCAACCCCCAGTGCATATCTGGAGTCCGTGTAAATGTTCGCTGTCTTTCCTTTTGTTAATTCACAGGCTTTGGTGAGGGCCCTTAGTTCAGCCTCTTGTGCAGACATAAAAGGTGGAAGAGGTCTAGCTTGCAGTACCATTGTGTCGGTAGTCACAGCATATCCAGTGTGGTAGGTGCCAGCATTATCTGCAAAGAGGGATCCATCCACAAAAAGTATTAGGTCAGGATTTGATAGGGGCATATCATGGACTGTTGGTAGGTGTGTAGTTTCTGCCTGCATAAGTTCCAAACAGTCATGTACCACATCCTCTGGTGCCATGTCTTCGGTGTCTTCTTCTGCTTCGTCCACCCCCCCCCCCCTAGAAGAGGGAGAAGAGTTGCAGGGTTTATCTGGGTGCATCTGACCAGGGTGACATGATCAGGTAAAAGAAGGGAGCCTTGCAGTCGCAGATGCCTGGCGGCAGATAGATGTTTTGGTTGGGTTTGGTTCAGTATTGCGGTAATGTCATGGGGGGGCCAGAAGTGTGAGTGGATGTCCTAAGACCAAATCTGCCGTTTTATCCAGAAGAAGATGAGCAGCAAAAACAGCCCTCAGACAGGAGGGACCACCTCGTGCAACCGGGTCTAGCCTGTAGGAATAATAACCCAGAGGCCAGAGGCGACCCCCATGGCGTTGTGCCAGAACTCCTGTTGCATGACCCTGTCTCTCAGCCACAAAAAGTTTGAAGGGCTCATCATAATCTGGTAGACCTAATACAGGTGCAGTGGAGATGGCTTTTTTCAGGCGATGGAAATCAAGTACAGCTTCTTCTGTCAGGGGAAAGGGTTCAGATTTCAGGGCATCATAAAGGGATTGCATCAAGATGGAGGCTTCTGGGATCCAGGAACGACAATAGGAAACCAACCCTAGAAAAGCATGCAGGGTTTTTGGTCCCTGAGGTATTGGGACATTCTGGATAGCCCGTACTCTATCCGGTGTGAGGTGACGAGTGGCTTGGGAAATGCAATGTCCCAAGAAAATGACAGAAGTTTGGCACCACTGTAACTTGTCCTTAGAAACCTTGCAGCCTGTTCAGCCAGGTGGTGGAGGAGGCTCAGAGAGGCGATTTTTCCTTCAGAATGGTTGGTGGCACATAGGAGCAAGTCATCCACATATTGGAGCACTATGACTTCCGGGTGTGACTGTTGCCAGGTGCTGAGGATAGTTGTCATGGCCTTTGTAAATTGGCTTGGCGAATTTTGGGCCCCTTGGGGCATAACTCTCCAGGTATACTGTCGGCCAGCATGGGTAAAGGCGAAGAGATACATGCAAGAGGGGTCCAGCGGAACACTGAAGAAGGCATTTGCCAAGTCAATAACTGTGAACACTTGGGCTGTGGGAGGTACCCCTGCAAGCAGGGTGTGGGGGTTTGGTACAATGGGGGTTTCCAAAATAGTTGCCTCATTGACTGCTCTCAGATCTTGAACCATGCGATATTTGGTGGGCTCACCTTTTGGAGTTCTTTTCTTCACTAGGAAAAGGGGTGTATTGCATGGGGACACACAGGGAATTAATGCCCCATTTTCCAGAAGTATATTGACTTGTTTGGAGATGGCGTCCATCTGGGCTTGCTTCAGAGGGTATTGAGGCTTCCGTGGCAATGGTGCTCCAGGCTTAAGCTGGTCTAACACTGTAGTAACTTTCAGATGGCCAATATCCTCAGGTCCGGTGGACCAAAAAGTGAGTGGCAGCTCCTGTAAGGCCTGTTCTACATGGTCTGGCAAGGGGCGGCCTGAAACTTCCGGAGGATGTCCCTCAATGGGAACAGTGGCCTTTGCTAGGGGCCCACTAGCACCATATCCATGAGAAGAAACTGTCATAAGGGGAGTGGACACAGGCTTGCCCCTGTCCTATTGGAGAAGGTTCAAATGTTCTTGGGTAGGACCTGTGCGTGTTGGTCCTGGAAGCGGTGGAGGTGGTGGCATTGCAGACTCATCCCACCCTGAGTTGTAGTCATTGAGTCGTCGTGAACGTCTGGGAGCTCTGCATTCCCTTCTGAAATGTCCTGGTTTTCCACAGTTGAAGCAAACAAGTGGGTTTCTTCTGGGGACCTGCTCTCCAGCTGACAACATGAGTGGTGTCGGCTTCCAGGTCGTCTGGGCCGCTTCCAGACCTTTTGCCACCAGCAGTATATCCAGGTGGAGGGTGCAGTACTCTGGACGGGCAGTGATCAAACCCTTGCGAACAGACTCCTTTAGTCCTGATACAAATGCAGAGGCCAGCATTTGAGTATGTACCTTGTTATGGACACTGAATCCCAGCTCTGTAAACACCTGTGTTAGTCTGGTATGGAACTTTTCCAATGTCCTGCAATGTGGTGGCCTGGTCCGCCAGTCTCTCTCTGGCCCACTGCTGCAACTGGTCACAGAAAGAAATTCCCGAGGCATAAGTGGTGTCCTCATTTGGCTTTACTCTGGTGAGATCCTTTTCCATTATAGGCCAATATGCATCCCCAGCCTTGATCTCACACAGACTGACCAAATGCCTCCAGGCTGTGGAATAGGTCTTGTGGATCTGAGCTATGCGCCGGTAAAAAGGCATCGGGTGTTTCTCCGGGTCCGGGAGAGTTGTGACTAGTGCGGAGGCTTGGGATGGAGTGAAGGCCACATACATGATAGGAGCATCAGGTAGGTTGGGCACCGGGCGGGGATGGTCTTCTTCAGATCCTTGGGGGCGATAGATAGGATTGTGGTAAGTGGAAGAAAAGGGATGAGGTGCTGAGTCTGCTCCCATTCCAGACTCATACACAGATACTTTTTGACGATGGGGTTGTGTGGTTGGGGGAAGTTGAACGAGTGGTTTGCTTTCTGGACCATGGCCTTCTGAGAACGGATCATTCTGTTGGGAACAAATGGAAACAGCATCATCCTCTCGGGTACCCTGGCGGACTGCCGCAGCCACTGTCTTTTCTTGAGCCCATCCTCTTCTGTCTGGCAGAGAGGTAGGGGTTACCACATCTGTAAAATTCCAGCCCTGCCATTCTGTGGGTGTCTTCAGTTCAACTTGGTCTGAACCCTCTGTTTGTTTTGGTGGTGGTGGTACTACAGGCATCAGGGGTGTGTGGAGGGCCGAAGGTGGTTGGGAGCCAGAGACAGTAAGCACTGGGCACAAGGTGGTAACTGGTATGAGGTGTGTATGGTGTATCGGTGTACTAAGCCCAGAGTCAACATGGCTTCCGGTGGCCTCACTGGGCGCCGCCATCTTTGAAGAGGGCGGAAGTGGAAGGGGCGGGGCCGGAGGCGGAAATGGAGGTGACTGAGTTGGAAGCATCGGATGTTGCATAGTCAGCTTCCGGTCACATCCCTTGCAAATCTCCTCCCACCCCGGATTCTTAACTGAACACCCCTTACATATCCGGAGGTTCTGACTACACGGTATGCAAAAATCTGGACTCTCGGGGTGGGGCCTTCCTGTATTTCCACATGCCTCGCACCTCCAGGACGGGCCATCATCATAGGGGGGCGGCGCCTTGCCGGGCGCATCTCCTTTCCTGTAATATACATATACAACTCCCCTGTCCTGATTCAGTTTTTGCTCCACCCACCCCTCCTGATGTAGGGCGCGGGCCACATTAAACCAAGTTTCTGCTGTCTTTAACATGTCATGCTTCATTAGAAGCCCTCTTTCTCTTCTCTTTACACAGCTTTCTCAACTTTTTTACATACTCTGGTCCCTCTCTCTCCTCCACCAGTTCACAAGCAAACGAACTGTTCTCTGGCTTTATAAGTTTCTGTCCCATATTGTTTTACTTCCCTCCCGGGGACCCTAAGGTGGTCCCCAAAGCCGTCACTCTGTTCTGAAAGTGCTGTGCCGTGAGACAGTGTAACCCGCGCAGCACTTTGCCCCCTGCTTCTCCTCCAGTAACTTCCCTATTTTCCTGCTACACTGAGAATAATGTACATTAACCCTGTAAACCAATATATCAGGAGCTACGATTGTCACTGTACTACTACTTGTACTAATCCCCACACTTTCGTGGTGTACACCAAACATTAATCCACATATACAGTGTGATCATGACATAGTATTTCAGACACGCCTGTCGGGAGTAAAATGTTTTTTTTTAGTTTTTTTTTTTTAGTTTTCTTTTTCCCCCACAAGCCAATCCCTGGCTGTGGTTTTTTCCCCCGTGTCGCCATTACTGCGACTACGAGTTTCCCCTCGACAGTCACCATCACTGCGACTGCGAGTGCCCGGCACCCTCTCTCAAATCAGAGTGTATCCTGTCCACTCCTGACGAGGAATATTTTGCCGTAATTCTCCCCTCCCTCACAGGCGCATCAACAACAACCCAACCAATCACACTGGTACACACAGACAACACAAAAGACAAGACATATCACACTGGTAGATGACGTTACACTGACAGGTGGGTTCAAAGGAGCCCTGGGCAAGTATACCTGTCACTTTGCTGATCAACGGACAGCCAGACGGGTGAGTAGTCCCGCTGGGCAATTCCAGACTACGCAGGTAAGGAATTATTAGACATAAAAATTCACTTACCGCTTTTGGAGGTGATCAGTCTCCGCGTCTGGAATGCTCCACGGTCCCCCTCATCCACTCTGGGTCGGGCTGCTCCCGTGTTCAGAACCCGGGCCCCACGTTGGGCGCCAAATGTCTTGGACTCGGTCACTTACAGACCATTTACCGTGATCTACCAGTGAGCCATATTAATATGAGAATACGTGCACATGGAAGTAAGACACTGACACTTCGCAGTTTGCCAACTTCCTAAAATTCTGTTTTATTGAGGAACTAACAGTATCATTTATAGGGCATATGATGCAGGCAAAGCATATACATTGATTGGGTGAAAAGTCCACTGGGTTTCTGCGTGTTCGTCCATCCGTGTTGATATCTTCCAATCATTGTCCCCAAAGAGACTCATTCCCTTTTATGGGGGTTGTTTACATTAAAAGATACTTTTCTCCTAATGAGTCACCAAGGGCGAGACTCCGGATGAAGGCGCCATCTTAATTATCATCATTGTTCTGTCAACCTATATCTGATTGTTTACTTAAGAGAGTAAGGAATTTAAAGAGCAAGATACAGACAGTAGCAAGACTATAAATTTGTCATTTTACTGATCATCTAATAAAACGTGGACTGTCAATCACAATCCACTACACCGGTAAGTAACTGCCATTTAAAATGGCAAATCTGAAAAATGGCCTGCATATGAAGGGAATGAAATCGTCTGATGGTAAAGTGGTTAAAGAGGGAAAAGGCTTAGACACATGTGGGTTTTTTATATAAACATAGTAATAAAATCATACTGTCCCAGAGATACTTCAGAAAAGATTGACCAGGAGCAAGGTTCTAGTTTTACATATCCAGGTAGAATAGACCAAAGTACTCAGACAGGCAAGTGTGTGTTCTACAATACAAATTACAGTGTAATCTATCAAATACACTTATGAAAGAAATAAGCAGAGGCTGGACAGTGCATACACTGCTTAAATAGGCCAAAATGTGTACACATAAAGCAAGTTTTTTTTGTCAGCCATTTCATTTTTGTATGTGTGAACAGATTAATGTACTGTAATAAAACCTTAGTACAAAAAATATGTAACACATAAAACTGTGCTAAAAATCCCCAAAACATAAAGGGCGTAGACATTAAGTGAAAAGAAATCCACATAAAAAACAATAGCAATAGGATGTTCAGATGAATTCACAAAATGTCCAACATAAAAAGTGCATAAAACATTAGGTGAGGGAAAAAACTTGTTTTTATTTTTTTTTTTATACAACTCCTAAAAGAATAAAACATTTTTAATACAGCTATTCAATTCAAAGTGTAGATCCTGTATAGCAATAGCAGTGAGCAGTTTAGATGAGCTCATAAATTGTCCATTTAAGTGGGACAATGTTAATACGTGATTACCCAGGCCAAGAGCTAAAGGAAGTGGGCTGTTTATCAGCTGATACGCATGTTGAAATGCCAGGTTGGCATACAGATGTTGGGTATGTCTGGAGGTTGGGAACAATGCCCAGATCATGAACTGTGCACTTAATATGTAAAGAGTTGCAGAAAATGTTAGGTCACACAGTGTGTGCTCTAAGAGAAACACGAGAGGGATTCTGAAACTAATCCTAGCCTCATCACCACTCACCATTTTAGTCGCCTCTTTAAAAGAGGCCAAGTGCAGGCATGCTGGATGATAAGCCACTGGTGTGGTGGAAAAAAATCAGTTCCCCAGAGCCTCTCATTGTGCCATCATCACATAGAAGGAGCAAAACGTGGAAGCGGAAGAGACAAATGAAGAGACAAAGAAGGAAGGAGGAGGAGTAGAAGGATAAGCAGGAGGAGGAGGTGAAGAAGGGAGTTGAGGAGGAGGTGCAGGACAAGGAGGAGATGAAGGAGGAAGTAGATCGAAACAGGAGGAAGAGGCCAGTGAGAAGAGGATACAGCTCAGTGCACGGTCACCATTGGACAAATCACTTAATACAATTTTCTTATTCAATTCCCTTTAGATTTACCTTTCAACTATGTAGAGCAAGGCCTGCCTGATTGCATACAAATGGAAAGTGTTTAGGTTTTACCTCATATTATTTGGTTTTGGTAAAACTAAAAGATAATTGTATAATGTATAGCCAGCCTATGGCGTAAGAATGAATGAGCAGCAGTCTTTAAAGATGGTTAGACAGTGGTTTTCAGACAATGAAACTACAGGCTCCAGCAGTGTGCCCTGTACTATATCCTTCTTTGCCAGAAGATTGATCCAGAGGCCATATCCATACTTACTGAACCCAGGGAAGAATTTATCAAAACTGGAGTAGCCAGAATCTGGAGCAGATGTGTATGGGAACCAATTGGCTTCTAGCTTCTATCTTCAGCTCGTTTAGTCAAGCTTTTGATAAATTCCTCTTCAAGTGTCTGGAGTAATGTATTTCCTGCCTCTGGCAATTGCTGATTCAATAAGCTGGAATGGGTACAGCTGCAAAGCCAACAATTTTTCCAGACTGACATTCAGGCACTGGACATGTGATTTAAAGTAAGTGTACAATCCAAACGCACACATTCCCAAGGAAAAAATGGCTGTGTGTATAAGTGGGTGCTGCAGAGACCGTCGGCTGAAACTGAACAGAATCAGCAAGGGAAAATGTCACCAGCACACCAAGGATCACCAATATGGGTCCAAAAGTTTTAATGAACAATCACATAGTTACAGCAATGCAATGTTTCAGAGTCTCGCAGGACCCTTTCATCAGGAATTTCACATGTCAAGGTTGGGAACCTTGATGTGGTTAATATGCTATGCCATTAAAAAGGATATCGCATTTGAAGGATCCAGGGGTGATCCAAAGGTTGTTTGGCCCATTGGGT
The DNA here is from genome assembly GCF_062004578.1 of Staurois parvus. Lineage (NCBI taxonomy): Eukaryota > Metazoa > Chordata > Amphibia > Anura > Ranidae > Staurois > Staurois parvus. The sequence continues at coordinate 2,352,686 of NW_028318342.1, read as the reverse complement.
CACGGTAAGCAGGTGAGGAGGCAATTCAGCTATTTTTGGATATACCACCAGCGGCTGTAGTGCACATCCACAGCACCATTTGCACGGTTAAGATTGTGGATTACCTGCGTTTATTTACACTGATTTTTGAATTTGGTTGGACTTTTTTTATGCGTTTTGATTCACATTTTTGCTGCAATATTTTTGATATTATTTTTTGTGTATGTGATTGTTTGAAGCACTGTTCACTTCATTTTGTATGATTTATCCCCCAGTGCTGGGATCACTTAATCACCGTTTGTGTTTGATCAGTGACATCCTGATCACTTGTTTTGTTTTCACAGTTTTTTTTTTTTTGATTAGGCATTGATCCTAAATTTAAGATTGGGTTATGTGTGAACGCATGTATTGTAGTATATCACAGATTTATTATCACTATTTCACTTTGTGTTTTTCACGTTTGGATCCGTACAGGAATCAAAACACTATTAAGAGATTAATCAAATATCTCTTGCACTTTGGGTTATCAACTATTTGATTCCGAGAGGGATCAGGTTATTATTAAAGATATTAATATCACATTTATTATTTTTTTGTATGTTATATTTGTATAATATTTATTCATTGGTTATGAGTGCTACATCATTATTTTGTCATTTGTTCATTTTCACTTTGGGTAATAGGTGTGGGTGTTAGCTGCCGCCATTTATTTAATAAATTATTTATTATTTTCTTGAGTTGCTGTAAACTTCCTTAGCGCAGAAGGTTTACATTATTTTGACATTGCTAATATAGTGTTTGTATGGATCAATATATTGATCACAAACCGAACTCTACTAGTGCCCCCTTAGTATTAGTGTCCACCAGAATTGCAGTGTTAGCAGGAAGAGCCCTGTTCTCTGCCAGCACTTGCGTTTAGCCTCTCTGCCCCCCAACAAGAAGTACAGTGCCAGTGTAATTTCTTATCACTGTCACCTGTGATTCATTGCACACAAAACCCAAGCAAAATCCGGCCTTATCTCAGCTAGCATTAGCACGTGAATTTTATTGGTAGCGGTTCAAAGAGTCCCTTACAGCCAGGTGCTTTTTTTCCCACTAGGTACCTGTAAATTTAGAGCCCAAAATGTCCCAAAAGAGGTACACTAGTGAAGACGCCTACAGGATTCTGAGCATGTTAGATGAGAGCAAAGGGGAAGCCTCTTTGACAGAATCCACCTCAGAATACAAACCTGTATAAAGCAGTTGCACGCTGACAGGTAGCTTGGACAATGGATAGAGGTCCCTGTTAAGATCAGGCGTACCTGACCTCATGTAGCTGAAGTGCTAGGAATGCATGACCTGGCTAGCACCAGCGGCCTAGTGCATCCTGTTATTTTACATGCCAGCACTGCAGTATCACTTGGTGACGTGGAGAGTCCCATAAGTGCCATACAAGCTGGTGCGGTGGCTACCACAAGTAGCGTCCTGCAGCCACAAAGCATTTAAACACAGGCCCGTAGAGCCCTTAGCATCCTTCTGGAAGTGCTTGCAAATCCTGATTAGCAGCTCACAGATTCTGAAGCACCCGTACTTCCACCATTCACTGCCTAACCTGGATATCAGGTGGAAACAGCAAATTTAACTACTCCCCTTGAATATTTTGGGCTGTTTTTACAGATTTTTATAATTTGATTGGGGGACAAAGCAATTTATATGCACAACAATATCTCATGGAAACCTCGATTTCCGAATTTAAAACTTTTTTAACCCTCAGCATGGGCATTACAAAAAACATTATCCCAGCAAAACATCTGTGTGGATGAGTCCCTCATTTACTGGCTGCCTTGCATTCTAACAGTACCTCCCCAGCAAACAGACATGGGGTCAAAATGTTTAATCTCTGTGAGAGGATCACAGGCTATACATGTCATTTTAGGATTTATGGGAGAAAGAGGGAGAAAGCCTGCTTGAGAAATGACGAATTGCTCACAGTGAAGTGGAAGGACAAATGGGATGTTTTCATCCTGTCTTCCATTCATGCAGACGTGACAGTCCAAATTCACACGGGATCTGACTTTGTTGAGAAACCCCTCTGTGACCACAACTATATAACGTTAACATGGGAGGGGTGAACTTAAACGCCCAAATGATGGAGCCAAACCTGGTTTCCCACAAAGTTTGACACTGGTAAAAACAAAAGGTGTCCTATTTATTTCAATTGGCTATATATAACACTTTTGTAATTTACAAAGCAACTGGACTAAGTGGATCCTTCCTAAATTTTCAGGAAGGGATCATCAGGACCATTTTGTATCCAGAAGGTGCTATTGCCCAATCCCCAAATCCAGATGCAGTGAGAGGGATGAATAAGAGAAATTTCCGGATAGCCTCTCTGGTACCTGAACCCAAAGGTCACCCCAAAGAAGATGTGTCTGTAGCAGACACGGAATAGGATGCGATACCCGCTTTTTGTGTCCCTCCTGTTCCGGCCAACTTGGTCTCTGCCTCAAGGACTGCTTCCAATGCTACCACACACTAATGGAGTATTAGTATTGGATACAGCATGGCACAGACCAGGGCACATTTTCTCAATTCTAAAAAGATGTTAGATAGTCAGGAAACTGCCTATGACATTTTAAAAGACCCTAATATCAGAGGCTGTTCTTCAAAGTTACAAAAAAAAAATAAAAACCTTTAAAGTAAAATAATTAAAAATGTTTAAAAAAAGTCTTTTTATTGTGTTAATGTTCTATTGTTACTGTATTTTATTGTTGGCCATTGTTGTTTGCTTTGCAGGAACACCATCAGCTGCAGCATCGATCTGTTTATGGGTACAGCTGCAAAGCCAACAATTTTTCCAGACTGACATTCAGGCACTGGACATGTGATTTAAAGTAAGTGTACAATCCAAACGCACACATTCCCAAGGAAAAAATGGCTGTGTGTATAAGTGGGTGCTGCAGAGACCGTCGGCTGAAACTGAACAGAATCAGCAAGGGAAAATGTCACCAGCACACCAAGGATCACCAATATGGGTCCAAAAGTTTTAATGAACAATCACATAGTTACAGCAATGCAATGTTTCAGAGTCTCGCAGGACCCTTTCATCAGGAATTTCACATGTCAAGGTTGGGAACCTTGATGTGGTTAATATGCTATGCCATTAAAAAGGATATCGCATTTGAAGGATCCAGGGGTGATCCAAAGGTTGTTTGGCCCATTGGGTCACGGTAAGCAGGTGAGGAGGCAATTCAGCTATTTTTGGATATACCACCAGCGGCTGTAGTGCACATCCACAGCACCATTTGCACGGTTAAGATTGTGGATTACCTGCGTTTATTTACACTGATTTTTGAATTTGGTTGGACTTTTTTTATGCGTTTTGATTCACATTTTTGCTGCAATATTTTTGATATTATTTTTTGTGTATGTGATTGTTTGAAGCACTGTTCACTTCATTTTGTATGATTTATCCCCCAGTGCTGGGATCACTTAATCACCGTTTGTGTTTGATCAGTGACATCCTGATCACTTGTTTTGTTTTCACAGTTTTTTTTTTTTTGATTAGGCATTGATCCTAAATTTAAGATTGGGTTATGTGTGAACGCATGTATTGTAGTATATCACAGATTTATTATCACTATTTCACTTTGTGTTTTTCACGTTTGGATCCGTACAGGAATCAAAACACTATTAAGAGATTAATCAAATATCTCTTGCACTTTGGGTTATCAACTATTTGATTCCGAGAGGGATCAGGTTATTATTAAAGATATTAATATCACATTTATTATTTTTTTGTATGTTATATTTGTATAATATTTATTCATTGGTTATGAGTGCTACATCATTATTTTGTCATTTGTTCATTTTCACTTTGGGTAATAGGTGTGGGTGTTAGCTGCCGCCATTTATTTAATAAATTATTTATTATTTTCTTGAGTTGCTGTAAACTTCCTTAGCGCAGAAGGTTTACATTATTTTGACATTGCTAATATAGTGTTTGTATGGATCAATATATTGATCACAAACCGAACTCTACTAGTGCCCCCTTAGTATTAGTGTCCACCAGAATTGCAGTGTTAGCAGGAAGAGCCCTGTTCTCTGCCAGCACTTGCGTTTAGCCTCTCTGCCCCCCAACAAGAAGTACAGTGCCAGTGTAATTTCTTATCACTGTCACCTGTGATTCATTGCACACAAAACCCAAGCAAAATCCGGCCTTATCTCAGCTAGCATTAGCACGTGAATTTTATTGGTAGCGGTTCAAAGAGTCCCTTACAGCCAGGTGCTTTTTTTCCCACTAGGTACCTGTAAATTTAGAGCCCAAAATGTCCCAAAAGAGGTACACTAGTGAAGACGCCTACAGGATTCTGAGCATGTTAGATGAGAGCAAAGGGGAAGCCTCTTTGACAGAATCCACCTCAGAATACAAACCTGTATAAAGCAGTTGCACGCTGACAGGTAGCTTGGACAATGGATAGAGGTCCCTGTTAAGATCAGGCGTACCTGACCTCATGTAGCTGAAGTGCTAGGAATGCATGACCTGGCTAGCACCAGCGGCCTAGTGCATCCTGTTATTTTACATGCCAGCACTGCAGTATCACTTGGTGACGTGGAGAGTCCCATAAGTGCCATACAAGCTGGTGCGGTGGCTACCACAAGTAGCGTCCTGCAGCCACAAAGCATTTAAACACAGGCCCGTAGAGCCCTTAGCATCCTTCTGGAAGTGCTTGCAAATCCTGATTAGCAGCTCACAGATTCTGAAGCACCCGTACTTCCACCATTCACTGCCTAACCTGGATATCAGGTGGAAACAGCAAATTTAACTACTCCCCTTGAATATTTTGGGCTGTTTTTACAGATTTTTATAATTTGATTGGGGGACAAAGCAATTTATATGCACAACAATATCTCATGGAAACCTCGATTTCCGAATTTAAAACTTTTTTAACCCTCAGCATGGGCATTACAAAAAACATTATCCCAGCAAAACATCTGTGTGGATGAGTCCCTCATTTACTGGCTGCCTTGCATTCTAACAGTACCTCCCCAGCAAACAGACCTGGGGTCAAAATGTTTAATCTCTGTGAGAGGATCACAGGCTATACATGTCATTTTAGGATTTATGGGAGAAAGAGGGAGAAAGCCTGCTTGAGAAATGACGAATTGCTCACAGTGAAGTGGAAGGACAAATGGGATGTTTTCATCCTGTCTTCCATTCATGCAGACGTGACAGTCCAAATTCACACGGGATCTGACTTTGTTGAGAAACCCCTCTGTGACCACAACTATATAACGTTAACATGGGAGGGGTGAACTTAAACGCCCAAATGATGGAGCCAAACCTGGTTTCCCACAAAGTTTGACACTGGTAAAAACAAAAGGTGTCCTATTTATTTCAATTGGCTATATATAACACTTTTGTAATTTACAAAGCAACTGGACTAAGTGGATCCTTCCTAAATTTTCAGGAAGGGATCATCAGGACCATTTTGTATCCAGAAGGTGCTATTGCCCAATCCCCAAATCCAGATGCAGTGAGAGGGATGAATAAGAGAAATTTCCGGATAGCCTCTCTGGTACCTGAACCCAAAGGTCACCCCAAAGAAGATGTGTCTGTAGCAGACACGGAATAGGATGCGATACCCGCTTTTTGTGTCCCTCCTGTTCCGGCCAACTTGGTCTCTGCCTCAAGGACTGCTTCCAATGCTACCACACACTAATGGAGTATTAGTATTGGATACAGCATGGCACAGACCAGGGCACATTTTCTCAATTCTAAAAAGATGTTAGATAGTCAGGAAACTGCCTATGACATTTTAAAAGACCCTAATATCAGAGGCTGTTCTTCAAAGTTACAAAAAAAAAATAAAAACCTTTAAAGTAAAATAATTAAAAATGTTTAAAAAAAGTCTTTTTATTGTGTTAATGTTCTATTGTTACTGTATTTTATTGTTGGCCATTGTTGTTTGCTTTGCAGGAACACCATCAGCTGCAGCATCGATCTGTTTATTCTGACAGGAACAGGGTGTTGCTCTCAGAGTGTGTGTGTGTGTATATATATATGTATATATGTATGTATGTATATATATATATATATATATATATATCAGGGTGTGGAGCTGCTGGATGAGATTTTGCATCCACCATAATAAAAAAAGCATATAAGCCCAAGCATGGGACTTGGGGTGGTCAGTGGGCGGATCGCTCCAATGCTTCAGCATAGGTATTTTTAATTTTTTTTTTTAACAGATTTAAATTTTAAAGAAGTTGTCATTTTATTGAGTTAACCCTTTGAGGACCAAGGGATGTATTTGTCCCATGTTTTTAATTGCGTGTATCATCTTATTAAGAACTTAAAACTCTTTTTTTTTTTTTTTTGGTTTGAGTCAAAATATTAGTTCTTATCAACAAACAACAAATGGATCTAGCTTTTTGCCAATTATTTCATGAAATGGCTTAGTTACAGCAATTGAAGTGTACGAACTTTAAAAACAAAAAAATTGATTCTTTTGGCGTTCCAAAATCTTACAGTCCTCAAAGGGTTAATGGTCTATTGTTACTGTGTTTTATTGTTAACCGTTGTTAACCAATGCCAATGAGCTGCAGCATTGATTTGTTTATTCTGACAGTAGTAGGGGTGTTGCTCTCAGAATACAAGTCAGTGCATGCAGCACTGCTGGATGATATTTCACATCTGCAGTTAAAAAAAAGAATGTATCAGAAAAGATTGGTCAGCAGGTGAATTGCTCCTATGCTTCAGAATATATTTTTTTCACTATTTTTGACAGAGATTTCTTCATCCACATCGATCAATAAATATATGGAGGAATCCTTTAGGTTCTGTTTTTCATTCAGCCCAAAGAACATTTCATGTGTGCCCAACATTAGAAGTGTGTGGATGCAGGGTGGTATATTCTAATGGTGGGCATACCATACACTTTTTCTAGCACATATTCCTCCATCCATGTCCCTTTTTTTCATTCAGTCCACAGGTTGCATGAAATAAAATAACATTTACATATCTGCCCAACAAGGATCAGCAATGTACTAGTGCGTCCCTGGACTTTGAGTGGTTATACCTGTAGCTGCAGGCATCATCCTGGTGTTGTTTTTGCAGCCTTTTATGTAAAAGCAATCCTAGCGGCTATATAGCTATTGGATTGCTTTTACAAGCAGTCCTGCCGCCTTCCATGGCTTTCTCAGACTTTCCCATGCCACCGGGGAATCCGAGAATGCAGACGGCAATTCTGCCTGCTTACCATAGAGCTGATCAGAATGGCTCCAATCATCTCTATGGTCTATGAAACTGGAAGCTCCAAGCATTCCATCACTTCGGGTTTCGTCAGAAGTAAACAGCGCCATTTTTAAATTGGGAAAGCATCTGATTACACTAATCTTGGTGTGATAAGATGCTTTAAGGGCAGAGGAGAGATATAGAGTCTGATAGACCCCAGATTTCTCAGAAAAGAGTACCTGTCACTGCCTACTGCTATCATAGGGGATATTTGTGTTCCCTGTGATAACAAAAAAAGTGATTTAAGAAAATTGAAAGGGACAGTGTGAAAATAAAAAAGCAAAATAAATAATTAAAAAAAAAATGTAAAGCACCCCCCCCGTGCTCACAAGCTAATGCAAACACAGTACAAGTCCTGTGGTGGTATGTTAACAGTGATTGCACCATGCATGTGAGGTGTCACTGAGGACGTAAGATTGAGGGCAGTAATTCTAGCACTAGACCTCCTGTGTAAATCTAAAGAGGTAACCTGTAAAGGCTTTTTCGGTGTTGCCTATGGATATTAAAAATGGACAGTTTTCCGGCATTGCAAAAGAATGTACAATTTTAAAGCATGTCATGTTTGGTATCTATTTACTAGGCATAACATCTTTTACACTTTACCAAACAATCGGGCAATATATTGTGTTTGTGTGCATTAAAATTCAAAAAAAGTGTATTTTTTCCCAAAAAATTGTGGTTGAAAAAATCGCTACACAAATACTGTGTGATATAAAAAATTGCAACACCCACCATTTTTTTTTTCTCTAGGGCCTTTGATTAAAACAAAATAATGTTTGGGGGTTTAAAGTAGTTTTCCTAGCACAAAATACAGATTTTTCATGTTAAAAAGGGCCAGAAGGCTTAATTTTCAAGTGCTTAGAAGAGTGGGTGATGTGTGGCATAAGCTTCTAATTAGAGATGAGCGAATTATTCAAAAATTCGATTCGACTGATTCGGCGTTTTCGTGAAAAAATTTTGATTCGAGTCGAATATATTCGCTGCGAATTTAACTTATAAAAGGGTGTTTCTAGGCTTCAGAGAGCCTTTATATTAGTGCAGAACACTGTACCTTTAATTTAAATGCCCTTGGAGTCTGCTGGGGAAGAGAAATAATACTGTCAGTCAGTATGACATGCAGATGAGTGCCGTCGATCTTAGAATCACCGCACACTTCACTCATTTGAGCAGTCACGGGGCCAAAACCAGAGTGTGGAGCCACAGTGTGGCGGTGGAGGCAGCAGCAATGGGAGGCCATACAGCACCCTATGACAAAATGGAACCCACCAGCAGTGTGAGGAGACCTGAAAGTGGCACATGGCAGAGTGTGGCGATGGAGACAGCAGCAATGGGAGGCGGTACAGGGACCCATGACACACTCTGGACCTGGCAGCAGCATGAGGAGGCGGTACAGGGGCCCATGACAGATTACGGGCCTGGCAGCAGCATGAGGAGTTGGTACGGGGGCCCATGGCAGATTACGAGCCTGGCAGCAGCAATGGGAGGCCGTACAGGGACCCATGACACACTCTGGACCTGGCAGCAGCATGAGGAGGTGGTACAGGGGCCAATGACACACTCTGGACCTGGCAGCAGCATGAGGAGGCGGTACAGGGGCGCATGACAGATTACGAGCCTGGCAGCAGCAACTTGGACAGGAGGACGTTCAGCTTTTGCACCGTCGGGTGCGTGCTCTCAAACTGTTGTCTCTTGGAAACGGATTCCAAGAAAGACTGCTGACGGAATCCGTGAAGAGGAGTAGCAGGAGAAGGAGCATCTGAACGAGCGGAATATGCCAACAAGCGACAAGAGGGGCCCATGACAGATTACGGGCCTGGCAGCAGCATGAGGAGTCGGTACGGGGGCCCATGGCAGATTACGGGCCTGGCAGCAGCAATGGGAGGCCATGCAGCACCCTATGACAAAATGGAAACCCACCAGCAGTGTGAGGAGACCTGAAAGTGGCACATGGCAGAGTGTGGCGATGGAGACAGCAGCAATGGGAGGCGGTACAGGGACCCATGAGACACTGTGTACCTGGCAGCAGCATGAGGAGGCGGTACAGGGGCCCATGGCAGATTAAGGCCTGGCAGCAGCAATGGGAGGCCCGTAATCTGCCAGCACCCTATGACAAAATGGAACCCTGGGCTGGGGCAGGCAGAACCGCCGTATCTTTATCACGGTTTTCCCAGGCCACCGAATGGCGACGCTGCATATGCTGACGCAACGCTGTAGTCCCAACATGGGCCCCCTGGCCACGCTTGACTTTCTGGCCACATAGTCGACATACGGCTACGTTTACTTCCTCGGGCGGCTTGACGAAAAATTGCCACACCGCCGAGTAGGAAACTTTGCCCCCGCTACTCCTCACTGGCTGACTGCTACTTCCTCTGTGCACACCGGCACCACTACTGGCCGTGGTGGAAGGCTGCAGTGGAGCTGGTGCTCTACTCCGTGGCCGTTTGCCTCCACTGACACTGCTGCGACCCTGCTTCCTCCTGGCAGCAGCAATGGGGAGGAGGAGGCGGTAAAGGGTCCCATGGCAGATTAGGGGCCTGGCAGCAGCAATTGGAGGCCCGTAATCTGCCAGCACCCTATGACAAAAAATGGAACACACCAGCAGTGTGAGGAGACCTGAAAGTGGCACATGGCAGAGTGTGGCGATGGAGACAGCAGCAATGGGAGGCCGTACAGGGACCCATGAGACACTGTGGACCTGGCAGCAGCATGAGGAGGCGGTACAGGGGCCCATGGCAGATTAGGGGCCTGGCAGCAGCAATGGGAGGCCCGTAATCTGCCAGCACTCTATGACAAAATGGAACACACCAGCAGTGTGAGGAGACCTGAAAGTGGCACATGGCATGACACACTGTGGACCTGGCAGCAGCATGAGGAGGCGGTACAGGGGCCCATGGCAGATTAGGGGCCTGGAAGCAGCTATGGGAGGCCCGTAATCTGCCAGCACCCTATGACAAAAAATGGAACACACCAGCAGTGTGTGAGGAGACCTGAAAGTGGCACATGGCAGAGTGTGGCGATGGAGACAGCAGCAATGGGAGGCCGTACAGGGACCCATGAGACACTGTGGACCTGGCAGCAGCATGAGGAGGCGGTACAGGGGCCCATGGCAGATTAGGGGCCTGGCAGCAGCAATGGGAGGCCCGTAATCTGCCAGCACCCTATGACAAAAAATGGAACACACCAGCAGTGTGAGGAGACCTGAAAGTGGCACATGGCAGAGTGTGGCGATGGAGACAGCAGCAATGGGAGGCCGTACAGGGACCCATGAGAGACTCTGGACCTGGCAGCAGCATGAGGAGGCGGTACAGGGGCCCACGGCAGATTACGGGCCTGGCAGCAGCAATGGGAGGCCCGTAATCTGCCAGCACCCTATGACAAAAAATGGAACACACCAGCAGTGTGTGAGGAGACCTGAAAGTGGCACATGGCAGAGTGTGGCGATGGAGACAGCAGCAATGGGAGGCCGTACAGGGACCCATGAGAGACTCTGGACCTGGCAGCAGCATGAGGAGGCTGTACAGGGGCCCATGGCAGATTACAGGCCTGGCAGCAGCAATGGGAGGCCCGTAATCTGCCAGCACCCTATGACAAAAAATGGAACACACCAGCAGTGTGAGGAGACCTGAAAGTGGCACATGGCAGAGTGTGGCGATGGAGACAGCAGCAATGGGAGGCCGTACAGGGAGCCATGAGAGACTCTGGACCTGGCAGCAGCATGAGGAGGCGGTACAGGGGCCCACGGCAGATTACGGGCCTGGCAGCAGCAATGGGAGGCCCGTAATCTGCCAGCACCCTATGACAAAAAATGGAACACACCAGCAGTGTGTGAGGAGACCTGAAAGTGGCACATGGCAGAGTGTGGCGATGGAGACAGCAGCAATGGGAGGCCGTACAGGGACCCATGAGAGACTCTGGACCTGGCAGCAGCATGAGGAGGTGGTACAGGGGCCCACGGCAGATTACGGGCCTGGCAGCAGCAATGGGAGGCCCGTAATCTGCCAGCACCCTATGACAAAAAATGGAACACACCAGCAGTGTGTGAGGAGACCTGAAAGTGGCACATGGCAGAGTGTGGCGATGGAGACAGCAGCAATGGGAGGCCGTACAGGGACCCATGAGAGACTCTGGACCTGGCAGCAGCATGAGGAGGCGGTACAGGGGCCCACGGCAGATTACGGGCCTGGCAGCAGCAATGGGAGGCCCGTAATCTGCCAGCACCCTATGACAAAAAATGGAACACACCAGCAGTGTGTGAGGAGACCTGAAAGTGGCACATGGCAGAGTGTGGCGATGGAGACAGCAGCAATGGGAGGCCGTACAGGGACCCATGAGAGACTCTGGACCTGGCAGCAGCATGAGGAGGTGGTACAGGGGCCCACGGCAGATTACGGGCCTGGCAGCAGCAATGGGAGGCCCGTAATCTGCCAGCACCCTATGACAAAAAATGGAACACACCAGCAGTGTGAGGAGACCTGAAAGTGGCACATGTTTGGGTCATGATTCATGGCGGATTTAGTCAGTTGTGTCAGGAACTGGTGGTTTGAAATTCAGACTAATCCACGCCTGATTCATTTTCACAAACGTGAGTCTCTCCACACTTTGGGTGGACAGTCGTGTCCTCCGCGGAGTTACAATACCTCCTGCCGCACTAAACACGCGCTCAGATGCCACGCTACTGGCCGGGCATGACAGCCTTTCAAGGGCAAATTCAGCTAGTTGGGGCCAAAGGTCAAGTTTCGTTGCCCAGTAGTCAAGGGGATTGTCTACCTCGGTTGGCAGGGTGCTGTCCAAGTAGGCCCAAGCCTGTTGTTTGAGGTCCTGCTCCAGGTCCACCTGATGCTGCTGCGGCTGGTTAGTAGTTTCCTCACTGCGCTGGTGAAGAAAGCTACTCATCATCGACTGCAGACTGAGGCAGCCGCTGCTGGTGGAGCTGCCACTGCTCCTACCACCCCACCCCTCCCCTGCTGCCATGGCAGCGGAACGCGAGCGTACAGGGCCCACAGTGTCTGAGGATGGACGTTGGCGCAGAAAGGCAGAGACCAACTGACTACATAGGTGGTTTTTATAGTACGTTATTTTGGCCTCCCTCTCAGCAGGTGTGAAAAAGGCCACCATTTTTGAACGGTAGCGAGGGTCCAACAAGGTGGACAGCCAAAAGTCATCCCTCTGTCTGATGGTTATTATTCGGCTGTCGCTACGCAAGCAAGCGAGCATGCTATGGGCCATTTGTGCCAAGGAATGCGAGGGACTCCCTGCCTCCATCTCCACAGCATACTGCCACGGTGCGTCTGGGTCCTCTGTCTCCTCCTCCTCCTCCTCTACCAGATGCTCCTGCTCCTCCACTCCTGTCCGCTGAGTGGAAAAACCACCCATTTCACTCAATAATTCCTGAGCACCAATGTCCTCCTCTACCTCCTCCTCTTCTTCCTGTCCTGCCCCCACAGGGGTCATGTGGCGTTGAGATCTGTGCGCCACGTCTACCGCACCCTGACCAGCCATTGTTAACAGCATTTGTTCCAGGACGTGCAACAGAGGAATGACGTCGTTCATCCCATAGTCCTGCCGACTCACGAATAGCGTGGCCTCCTCAAAGGGCCTGAGCAAGCGGCAGGTGTCACGCATGAGCTGCCAATGGCTGACATCGAAGTTACACAGGGGAGTACCTTTATCCGCTTGTAACATCAGGAAATCGGTGATGGCCTTTTGCTGTTCGTAAAGGCGGTCTAACATGTGTAGGGTTGAATTCCACCTTGTTGCAACGTCGCAGATCAGGCGATGCTGTGGAATTCCGTTCTGCCGCTGCAGCTCAAGGAGGGTGTGCTTTGCGGTGTAGGAATGGCTGAAATGCATGCAAAGTTTACGTGACATTTTAAGGATGTCTTGCAGTGGGATGGTGGATTTTAGGAACCGCTTGACAACCAGATTGAACACGTGAGCCATGCATGGCGCATGGCACAACCTTCCTTGACGCAGAGCAGACACCATGTTCTTTCCGTTGTCGGTCAACATGGTTCCGATTTTCAGTTTGCGCGGAGACAGCCATCTGTCGATTTCTCTGTTCATTACACTGAGAAATTCCTCCCCTGTGTGACTACATTCGCCAAGGCATACCAGGTGCAGCACAGCGTGACACCGTTGCGCCCTGCACATGTGATATGCCGGTCGGGTAATGGGACTTGGCACGGGGGTGGCGGCTGAGGACACGGCGAAAGAAGAGGTGGTAGAGGCGGACATCTTTTGTGGACCAAGGACGTGCAAACGTGGAGGCAAAAGCGGCGTGACCTGTCCAAGTTGCTGGTGCGGCTGTGCCGGCACCACGTTCACCCAGTGGGCCGTAAATGACATGTACTGTCCCTGACCGTAGTTACAGCTCCACACGTCGGCGCTGCCGTGCACTTTGGCAGAGACCGACATGCTCAAAGACTGGCCCACCATCTCTTCTACATGTGAATGCAGGGCTGGCACTGCCTTTTTGGCGAAGAAATGACGGCTTGGCACTCTCCACCGCGGCGCGGCACAAGCCATCATTTCTCAGAAAGGTGCTGAGTCCACCACTTGGAAAGGGAGGGACTGCAGCACCAGCAACTTGGACAGGAGGACGTTCAGCTTTTGCACCGTCGGGTGCGTGCTCGCAAACTGTTGTCTCTTGGAAACGGATTCCAAGAAAGACTGCTGACGGAATCCGTGAAGAGGAGTAGCAGGAGAAGGAGCATCTGAACGAGCGGAAGATGCCAACGAGCGACAACTCCCCTCAGCAGAGGTGTTGGAGCCTTGACTGGCTGATAGACGTCGGGTGACGGAGCAAGTAACGGAGCGGGTGATGGAGCGGGGGCTGGGGCAGGCAGAACCGCCGTATCTTTATCACGGTTTTCCCAGGCCACCAAATGGCGACGCTGCATATGCTGCCGCAACGCTGTAGTCCCAACATGGGCCCCCTGGCCACGCTTGACTTTCTGGCCACATAGTCGACATACGGCTACGTTTACTTCCTCGGGCGGCTTGACGAAAAATTGCCACACCGCCGATTAGGAAACTTTGCCCCCGATACTCCTCACTGGCTGACTGCTACTTCCTCCGTGCACACCGGCACCACTACTGGCCGTGGTGGTAGGCTGCAGTGGAGCTGGTGCTCTACTCCGTGGCCGTTTGCCTCCACTGACACTGCTGCGACCCTGCTGCCTCCTGGGCAACCCACCGACTGTTTTGCTCGCTGCCAAGCTGCCACCCTCTTCTCCTGATGATGCGGAAGCAATAGCCTGATGACGACGAGGCTGCCAAGTGCGATCAGCCTCATCATCATCAATTAGGGTCTCCGCCTCACTACTAGCCCCCTCGGCTGCGTGTGGGTCAGGAGACAGACCTGTCTCTAGACCGGCTACCGAGCCACTCTCCTCGCCACTACTTCTTCGCCTGGCTGCTGAAGAGGCGGATGTCTCCCCCCGTTCCTGACCGCCCTCTGTTAGCTCTTCCTCACTGTACAGTGGGGCTGAGCCCACAGCATGCGATACTTCGCTTGGTGAGGGAACACCAAAGGACAGGGGCAGGTCGAGGACACGTGATTTCAGTGGGCTTGCTCCCGGGCCATGCCAACTAACGGTTGTGTCTGACGTACCCACCGACCGTTGGCTGTAGGTGTCAGAGGTGACCTGGGAAGAGGAAGACGACCGAGCCAACCAATCGATGACGGCAGGGTTGTCGGTGGAGACACGACCACTGGATGACACCGGGAGCAATGGCCTCTGGCTGCGACTAGTGCTGCCTCGACCCCTTCCTCTGCTGCCACGTCTGCTCGCTCCTAAAACATTGCCTCCTCTGCCACTCCTCTGCATGTTGTCTGACACACTCTTTAATTCAACGATTATGTGTCCCTGAGTAACAATTCTGTGTCCCTGAGTAACAATTCTGTGTCCCTCAGTAACACTTCTGTGTCCCTCAGTAACACTTCTGTGTCCCTCAGTAACAATTCTGTGTCCCTCAGTAACAATTCTGTGTCTGTCCCTGAGTAACAATTCTGTGTCTGTCCCTGAGTAACAATTCTGTGTCCCTCAGTAACAATTCTGTGTCCCTCAGTAACAATTCTGTGTCTGTCCCTGAGTAACAATTGTGTGTCCCTCAGTAACAATTCTGTGTCCCTCAGTAACAATTCTGTGTCCCTCAGTAACAATTCTGTGTCTGTCCCTCAGTAACAATTCTGTGTCCCTCAGTAACAAATCTGTGTCCCTCAGTAACAATTCTGTGTCTGTCCCTGAGTAACAATTCTGTGTCTGTCCCTGAGTAACAATTCTGTGTCCCTCAGTAACAATTCTGTGTCCCTCAGTAACAATTCTGTGTCCCTCAGTAACAATTCTGTGTCTGTCCCTGAGTAACAATTCTGTGTCCCTGAGTAACAATTCTGTGTCTGTTCCTGAGTAACAATTCTGTGTCCCTCAGTAACAATTCTGTGTCCCTCAGTAACAATTCTGTGTCTGTCCCTGAGTAACAATTCTGTGTCCCTGAGTAACAATTCTGTGTCCCTCAGTAACAATTCTGTGTCCCTGAGTAACAATTCTGTGTCCCTGAGTAACAATTCTGTGTCCCTGAGTAACAATTCTGTGTCCCTCAGTAACAATTCTGTGTCCCTCTGTAACAATTCTGTGTCCCTCAGTAACAATTCTGTGTCTGTCCCTGAGTAACAATTCTGTGTCCCTGAGTAACAATTCTGTGTCTGTCCCTGAGTAACAATTCTGTGTCCCTGAGTAACAATTCTGTGTCCCTGAGTAACAATTCTGTGTCCCTCAGTAACAATTCTGTGTCCCTGAGTAACAATTCTGTGTCCCTCAGTAACAATTCTGTGTCTGTCCCTGAGTAACAATTCTGTGTCCAGGAGTAACAATTCTGTGTCCCTGAGTAACAATTCTGTGTCCCTGAGTAACAATTCTGTGTCCCTCAGTAACAATTCTGTGTCCCTCAGTAACAATTCTGTGTCTGTCCCTGAGTAACAATTCTGTGTCCCTGAGTAACAATTCTGTGTCCCTGAGTAACAATTCTGTGTCCCTGAGTAACAATTCTGTGTCCCTCAGTAACAATTCTGTGTCCCTCAGTAACAATTCTGTGTCTGTCCCTCAGTAACAATTCTGTGTCTGTCCCTCAGTAACAATTCTGTGTCCCTGAGTAACAATTCTGTGTCCCTGAGTAACAATTCTGTGTCCCTGAGTAACAATTCTGTGTCCCTCAGTAACAATTCTGTGTCCCTCAGTAACAATTCTGTGTCTGTCCCTGAGTAACAATTCTGTGTCCCTGAGTAACAATTCTGTGTCCCTCAGTAACAATTCTGTGTCTGTCCCTGAGTAACAATTCTGTGTCTGTCCCTGAGTAACAATTCTGTGTCCCTCAGTAACAATTCTGTGTCCCTCAGTAACAATTCTGTGTCCCTCAGTAACAATTCTGTGTCCCTCAGTAACAATTCTGTGTCTGTCCCTCAGTAACAATTCTGTGTCTGTCCCTGAGTAACAATTCTGTGTTCCTCAGTAACAATTCTGTGTACCTCAGTAACAATTCTGTGTCCCTCAGTAACAATTCTGTGTCCCTCAGTAACAATTCTGTGTCTGTCCCTGAGTAACAATTCTGTGTCCCTCAGTAACAATTCTGTTTCCCTCAGTAACAATTCTGTGTCCCTCAGTAACAATTCTGTGTCTGTCCCTCAGTAACAATTCTGTGTCTGTCCCTGAGTAACAATTCTGTGTCTGTCCCTGAGTAACAATTCTGTGTCTGTCCCTGAGTAACAATTCTGTGTCCCTCAGTAACAATTCTGTGGCCCTAAGTAACGTTTCTGTGGCCCTAAGTAACGATTCTGTGGCCCTAAGTAACGTTTCTGTGGCCCTAAGTAACGATTCTGTGGCCCTAAGTAACGTTTCTGTGTCCCTAAGTAACGTTTCTGTGTCCCTAAGTAACGATTCTGTGGCCCTAAGTAACGTTTCTGTGGCCCTAAGTAACGTTTCTCTGGCCCTAAGTAACGTTTCTCTGGCCCTAAGTAACGTTTCTGTGTCCCTAACTCTCTCCCTCAATACAGACAGTTCTGCCTCTCTTGAATGACTGGAGGCAAATGGAGAATTCTAAAATGGCCGCCATTTATAGCTCGACCATTACACAGTGCTGGCTGGCTGGCTGCTGATTGGCTAATGCGATCACATGTCATGAATGAATGCATTATGGGTCAGCGCACCTTGTCTGCGCGCCTTCCCAGACATCCCCGCTCCGTCGCCGCACATGTCGCCGCCATTTTAGGAAAAATTTTGTTTCGCGCATCCAAAGTATGCTAATTTTCGGATTCGTCGCGAATCGAAATTTTCCTAATATTCGAAACGAATTCCACTTCGCCTACTTCGATTCGCTCATCTCTACTTCTAATGTTGCGTATAAAATGCAAGGACAGTTCAACCCCCCCCCCCCCCCCAAATGACCCCTCTTTGGAAAGTAGACACCCAAGGCATATTTCCTTATGTCATTTCCTCACTACCTATCACTGGTTCAGGGCCTCTGAAACTATGGTAGGTAGTGAGGAAGTGACATGATAAAATATGCCTTTTTTTTTTATTTTTAATTCAGATATTTATTGATTTTTCATATTTATAAATACATATAAAAAGAGAAAAAGGAAAGAAGAACATAAAAATACATTTCTTCAACAATCTCATATATCATATAAAATTCTTATCTCCTTCTATTTCTCCCTTTTTATTTCCCTTCACTCTACCCCTATTCCCTACCACGTCCCGCCACCCTCCCACTCTGCATTTCTCTCTTACATCCTTTCCTAAAGAATCAAAAAGAAACTTCACTTATCACTTCCCATTGCTTCACATATATTCGTTTGATGTACAAAATCTTCCCATTGCCTCCATCTCCTAGTGTAAATCTCCATCTTGTCTTCTTGGATATAATACAATTTCTCCATCCTACTAATCTGATTTACTCTCTCTACCCAATCCTTTTCTTTCGGCACCTCTGGACTATGCCAGAATTTAGGTATCAAACCCTTTGCTGCATTCACATGGTACCATATACCCGAGTCTTTGTATTTATTCACTGGTATCTCTGTACTATGTAACAGGCACGCTTCTGGATCTAGTCCTATCTTTATCCCTGAAATTTTCCTTATTATGTTGACCATTGTCTCCCAGTACCTTTGGATCTTTGGACACTCCCACCACATATGAAACCACGTACCAATCCCTCCACTCCCCTGCCAGCACTCCTGTGTTCTTTCTACCTCTATTTTATGTTCAACACTCGGTGTGATGTGCCATCTTACCAAACATTTATAATTTACCTCCACCTCTCTCATACTGACATTTTCATGTGTAAGTCTATATATTTTCCTCTGTTTATCCTCATCTATCTCTATCCCCAAATCTTTTCCCCATTTATCTATATAGATTGGTTTTACTTCCATGACTAACTCAGTGAGAATCTTATAAATTTTTGTCGTGCCCAGTTTCCCATCTCCCCATGATTCCAACAATCTCTCAAACAAATTCCACTCCTTTTTTCCTCTCATAGGTTTCGGAAGCCCTTCTACAAAGTGTTTTAATTGGTGATATTTCCACTCATCAATCTTACTAAAAAGTTCCCCTCCACCTTTCTTTAAATCCTTCAGTGTTTTCAATTTGTGTCCGTCCATAATATCTCTCAGTTGAATATCTTCCTTTTTAATCCATTTTCCCATTCTCCCCTCTATACCTGGTGGAAAATACTCCATATTCCTTAGTGACATTAATTGTGAGTTAAAATCCCATTTCATACATTTATGTAAGTTATTCCAAACCTTTAAAACATTCAGTGTATATATACTCGTGGTGTCTTTTAAACCTTTATATTGTGTAGGTGCCCATATACTTCTACTCAAATCCACTCAACTCAAATCATCCTCTATCTTGACCCATCTTTTCCCCTCTACATTGTGTGTCCAATCATAAATTCTTGTTAGAACTACAGCATTATAATATCTCTTGAGGTCTGGCACTCCCAATCCCCCTCTCTCTTTACTTCTAGTCATCAGGTCATAGGATATTCTATATTTTTTATTTTTCCATATAAATCTTGTTATCATCTTTTTAATTTCTTTAAAAAAGGCCTCTGGGAGTCTAATTGGGATCATCTGAAATTTATACAGGACTTTGGGTACTATTATCATTTTTATCAGATTTATACGTCCTAACCAAGAGGGGTTTCCTCCTCCCAATTTTTTCAGTTCCTCTGTGATCTCATTTAGAAGAGCAATATAATTTAATTTATACAATTTTGTATATGAAGCAGTAATTTAACCCCTAAATATTTTATCTCTTTATCTCTCCATATAAAAGGGAATTCTTTTTGTATCTTTTCTTTCTCGCTATTCGGAAGATTTACATTTAGGATCTCAGTTTTTGTTGGGTTGATTTTTAAATTTGATAATTTCTCATACTCCTTTAAGCTTTTTATTAAGTTCGGGAGTGTTATCCTAAGATTTCCCACATAAAACAACAAGTCATCCGCAAAGGCTGCCACTTTATGTTCAGTTTCCCCTATCTGTATTCCCTTTATGTCTACGTTCTTCCTAATTGTTTCCATCAAAGGTTCCAATGAACCATCATCCATCATAAAGCTCCAGTTTACTCTATCGAAAGCCTTTTCAGCATCGATAGAGAGTAACACTACCGGGGTTTTCCTTTTCTTAGATTTCTGGATCAATAGCATAGTTCTGATTCCATTATCTCTACCCTCTCTCCAATACAAAGCCCACTTGATCTCCATGGATCCATTCTGGCATTAAATCTTTCATTCTATTTGCTAGGACCTTTGCTTATAACTTCGTATCTATATTTAGCAGTGCAATTGGTCTACAACTGGAACATTGAGTAGCGTCTTTCCCTTCCTTATGTATAAGTGTTACATGGACTTGTAGGGATTCCTGTCTAATCTCCATTTCTCCACCCAGGGCATTCATATAATCTTTCAATTTAGGTATTAGTAATTCACTATATTTTTTATAATATCTCACGGTATATCCATCTGGGCCTGGACTTTTCCCCACCTTAGTATTTTTTAATGCTATTTTTATTTCCTCCTGCGTGATTTCTACTTCCAGTGATTTCAATAGGTCTTCATCTACCTTTGGTAGTCCTGCATTTTTTAAGTATATTTTTCTTTTTTCTCTAATCTCATTTTCAACTTCATTCACAACATCCTGGGAATTAATATTATACAACTTACTATAATATTCCTTGAACACCTTTACGATCTCTTTAGTAGAGTGCGCCATTTCTCCCTTGGTATTTCTTATTTTTTCTATATAATTTCTATTTTTCTTTTTCCTTAGGGCTTTCATTAAGTATTTTCCTGGTCGATCTCCCCATCTATACCTCTCTCCTGCTACTTTATTAAGTACACTCCTCCTCTCTTCTTCCATTAATAACTCCAGTTCTTTCTTCTTTTTTTATTACCTTCTGTCTTATCTCACTTGTTCTATTTTTATGGATCTGTTCTAGGTCATATATTTCTTTTAAGAGCCCCGTTAATTTCTTACTCCTTTCCCTTTTCTTTTTTGCCCCTAGCGCAATCAGTATACCTCTAATATATGCCTTATGGGACTCCCAAACTGTGGCCACTGACACATCTCCTGTTTCATTCTCCTGAAAAAATCTTTCTATCTCCTTTCTGATCTTCTGATCGATCTCTTGGTCTTGTAGAAGAGCCTCATTTAACCTCCATCCTTCCCCCCTTGTTAACATCTTCCCCCATCTTACCTTCATTATAACCCGGGCGTGGTCTGAGAGGGTCATTGTCTCTATTTCTACTTTAACCACCCTCTCAATAAGTTGATGATCTACCATTATATAATCTAATCTCGAGTAAATCTCTTGTGCATTAGAGAAGAAGGTATAGTCTCTTTCCTTTCCATGCATTATTCTCCATATGTCCACTAGTTGACACTCGTGTATCTCCTTCTTTAAAATCCTCAGAGACCCTCCTCCCTCTCTCTGCACACCAGAGGTTGTGTCCATCTGTGGATCCAAACTTAGATTCAAATCCCCTGCAACTATCAATCTTCCCTTTTTGAAATCCATCAATTTTCTTAATATCCCTTTCAGGTATGCCTCTGGTTTCTTATTTGGGCAGTAGATATTTGCTATTGTACATTCCATTTCTTGCAAGCTACCTCTCAAAAACAAGAATCTCCCCTCAGGATCAGTCTCTCTCTCTTCCATCTCCCACCTTGTGTTTTTAGCAAACTCAATTGCCACCCCCTTAGCTCTCTTAATTGGGGAATCCGCATAGAACCATGTTGGATAATTTCTGGTGTTCAATTTTATATTTGACTTAATCTCAAGATGTGTCTCCTGTAACAAAACTACCGAAGCTTCTCTATGTTGTAATTCTTTAAATAGCTTAAATCTCTTCCCGGGACTATTGTTATAAATCTTATATCTTCCATATTTCTTGCATACATCTCCTCCCTATGCAGAGTGTTTTTAAAAGCTTCCCCCTATACCATCCTCCTCCCCCTCCCCTACCATACCCCTCCCCTTTCTCCTCCCCCCTCCCCAATATCCACCTCCCCCTCCCCCCCTCAACCCCCCTCACGACTCCCCCCCACTTCCCCTCCTTCTCCCCCTCCCCCATTAGGCCTATTCTTTACCATCTAATCCTTTTGTGAGCCTAATGCCACATTTGGATCTTGACCCTGAGGTAGAACTCTAACCTTGTACGGTTAACCTACCCTCCATTTCCCCCGATGTTCCCCTATCTATTCATTCTCTATTCCTTCTTCTAACTTGCTGCCACTCCTCTTTTCCCTCAGCATATATCCCTCTTTCTTCTTCTTCCTCCCAACCTGGAATCTCTATTCTTTGAATATTAAGTTTATCAAAAAAGTCTCTTAATTCCTCAGGAAATCTCAGGTATGCAGTAACTCCATTCTTCCATCCGATTAGACACATCGAGCTACTCCATCTATATTGTATATTCTGTTTTTTCATCTGTTCTATTAGTGGTCTCAATGATCTTTTTCTCCATAATGTCTCAGGTGTCAAGTCTGCAAAAATTTGTAAATTTTTTCCTTCATATTCAATACTAGCTCTTCCTTTTATCTTCTTCCATACTTCTTCTTCTCTCTCCATTTTTATTAAAATGTACCACTACATCTCTTGGTCTCTCTTCCACCCGATCTCGTTGAAACCTTCCTAACCTATATATATTGTCCAATACAAATGTCTCAGTTCTAGGTCTACCCATGATGGAGTTTAGAATTTTTTGTATTATCTCTCTTAAATCTTCTTCTTGTGCAAGCTCCGGGACTCCCTTTATCCTGAGATTATTTTTCCTATGCATGTTACCTTGTATCTCCAACTTATATCCCAGCTTTTTCTGTTCTTGCCTAATCTCCATTATCTGATTTCTCAGTTCAGGAATGGCTTGAGCATGTCTTTTAATTTTTTCTTCTGTTTCTTCTACTCTGGACAAGAGATGTCCCAAGTCTTTCCGAATAATTCCCATCTCCTGTTTAATTGATTTTTCCAAATTTCCAAACATTTCTGCCATCTCCTTTTTATTTGGGATTTGTAGTTCTCCTTCATTTTCTCTTAGCTCTATTCCTCCTATTATTTGTTGGCTATTGTTATCCATTTCCACAGGAGATCTGGCGCTCTTATCCATACTGTTTTCCATTATACTTTTTTCACCTACCCCCTGATATCTTTCTGGGGTCACATTACCTTGAGACGTAAATTTTCTAATTGTTCCAGATTGGGAATGCTTGGAACCACTCCCTTTGCTATTTTTACTCTTCATATTTTCTATATGTGTCCAAACCCTCCTCTTTAAGACTTTAGGGTATATGCTGTAATGGGTCTTTTAGAGAGCTTCTAGTTTCTTCAATCTGCTTGGTATTCTCCCCCCTTTTTTTTTTTTTTCTCTATGTATACTTCTCCTGCTGCATCAATAAACTGTCCATAAAACAGATTTAATATACAGTCCAGCCACTCTCACTCACCCTCTTTTCAGCTGCTTTTCCAGGGAGATTGTCCTTTGGGATCTCTGTCCTCTGTTCTGGCTCCGCTCCTCTTCCCCTCAATTGGGGGAGGGGGGGGGGGAAAGGGGGTCTCTCCGGGTCTCCTTCTTCCTCCTCCTTCTACCTCTCTCACAGGTATCCGGCAAACAGGCTCTCCTTTCTCCCAAGCTGGCGTCTCTCCGACTCCACTGGAGACCAGCCAGTTCTCTCCCCTTCTCCTCTCGCCGAGCCGGGAAGCTGAGCCGGGACCACGTGTCCTGTCCGTGAGAGAGCTGGCGTCTCCCCCTGACTCGGGAAGCCGGCCGGCTTCTCTGTCTCCCAGAGCTCCCTTGCGGGAGATCACGTGACCGCCCCGCGTCACCTGCACTCCCAGCAGCCTTGGGCCCTTTGACCGGGCACCCTCGCAGCATTACTCGGGGAACATTTGGGGAGGGAGGTTGGCCATCCTGCGGAGAGCGCTCACATCGCCCTCTCTCCTGCCACCATGGTTAGGCTCCTCCTCCCTAACAAGCATTCAGAAAATATGCCTTTTGAAAGCCCGAAGGTGGTCATTGGATTTTGGAAGGCTGTATGTAGCTAGACTGCCAAAATGTCTCTCACATATGCTATCCCCATACTCAGGAGAAGTAGCAGGATGTGCCTTGGGGTGCTATTCCACATATACCCATGATATGTGTGAGCAATATTATTTAAGTGACAACTTTGTTTAAAAAATGACCAAAAAAAAATTTAACTTTTTTTTTTTTTTTTTTTAAACACTTGTGACAAAAAATAAAATCTCCCATGGGTTCCACATGTCTCTCAGCAAATTTCTTGGTGTTTCTACTTTCCATAAAGGGGGATCATTTGGGGTAGGGGTGGGTTTGTACTGCCCTGGCATTTCAGCACCTCAATAAATGTGATGGGCAGGTAGTAAAGTAAAAGCTGCATATATTCCAATATATATACCATAGTTTGTAGATGCTATAACTTTCACACATATCAATTAATATACACGTATAGAGATTTTTATTTTTTAACAAAGACATGTAGCCTGAATAAATTTTGGCCCACATTTATGTAAATTTTAGTTTCTTGGATTTTTTTTATAACTAAAAGTAGAAAATATTGTTTTTTTTTTTTTTCAACATTTTCATTCTTTTTTTCATCTATATTGCAAAGAAATGAAAAACCCAGTGGTGATCAAATACCACCAAATGAAAGCTCTATTTGTGTGGAAAAAAAGTACAGAAATTTCATTTGGGTACATCGTTGTATGACAGCGCAATTACTATCTTCTGGAGGGCAAGTGGATATATTATATTACTGTGCAAAAGTTTTAGGCAGGTGTGAAAAAATGCTGTAAATTAAGAATGCTTTCAGAAAGAAAAGTATTTCTTTCTATCGATTTACAAAATAGAAAGTAAGCGAACAAAAGAGAAATCAAAATCAGATCAATATTTGGTGTGACAACCCTTTTGCCTTCAAAACATCATTGATTCTTCTAAGTACACTTGCACACAGTTTTTAAAGTAACTCAACAGGTAGACTGTTCCAAACTTCTTAGAGAATTAACCACAGATCTTCTGTAGATGTGGGCAGCCTCAAATTCTTCTATCTCTTCATGTAATCCCAGACAGACTCGATGTTGAGCTCAGCGGTGAAGATAGTTCTAGTCTTCCTGAAGGTATGCCATGATGGATAAGTATCTACGGTACATGTATTTCTCAGCATTGATACCATCAGCCTTGACCAAATCCCCAACTCCTTTTGCAGAAATACAGCCCCATACTTGCAAGGAACATCCACCATACATCACTGTTGCCTGCAGACAATCATTATTGTACCACTTTCCAGCCCTTCAGCAAACAGACTGCCTCCTGCTACAGCCAAATGTTTTAAAATTTGGCTCATCAGTCCAGACCAATTGCTGCCTTTTTTTGCACCCCAGTTCCTATGTATTTATGCATAGTTAAGTTGCTTAGCCTTGTTTCCATGTTGGAGGTATGGCTTTGGCTGCAATTTTTCCATGAAGACCACTTCTGGCCAGACTTCTCTGGACAGTAGTTGGGTGTATCTGGATCCCACAGGTTTTTGATCTGTTCTGTGCTGATGGCACTGCTGGACATCTACTGATGTCAAAAGAAGTAAGTGTGATGTGTCTTTCATCTGCTGCAGTAAATTTCCATAGCCAACCACTACGATCCTCAACTTTTTTCCCACTTTTTTGTGCTTCAAAAGATCTTGAACAGCACATCTTGAAATTTCAGTCTGCTTTGAAATAATTACCTAGGAGGGAGTATAACTGCATTGTGTTGCAGTGCTTAGTTTTACCATGGTGCATGACATATGACATTTAACTGTCTTCCATAACCTCATCTTAGTATCAGAATTTTGGCTGTTCCTCACCCAGTTTTAAGCCTGCTCCACACGTTTCAGTTAATAACTGTGTTTCAACCTACATATGAAATTGATTATCATTAGCACCTGCTTGGTATAATTGGTTAATCATACACCTGACCCAAATCTTTACTGTATGTAAAAAGTGGGCAAGTGTAAGAATTGATGCTGGTTTGAAGCCAAGCAGTTGTCACACCAAATATTGATTTGTTTTAGATTTTTCTTCTGTTTGCATTTTGTTAATTGATAAGAATAAACAAGCATTTTTATGTTACAGCATTTCTTTACACCTGCCTAAAACTTTTGCATAATACTGTATATGCTGTGTTCAAGATGTGATAAAACGGAGGTTTCATTTCTCCACATTTGGTGTCCAGAGATACAATACTTCTGGAAGGCAGTCCATGACAGAGTCTTAGTGGTCTCCAAGTTCCCACTACAGTTCTCCCCTACTCAATATCATCTTCACCTCTCTTATGCCTGCTCATCTGTACTACAAATCTGTAGTGATGCACATTGTCAAAGCAGTCAGGGTGTGTATTTTAGCTTACTGGTGCTCTAAATGTATCCCCTTTATGAAAGAATGAGACATGAGAATTGCTCACAGAGCAGAGATGGAATAATTGATTTATATCTCACTGGATAAAGTCTCTAAATATACAAAAAATATGGGCATGTTGGATGCATTTTTAAATGATCTCTGCGTACCAAACCCTTGCAACAGACTACAAGTGACTGGCACTTTGAAATCTGAGGGTTCCTTGGCCTTTGTGCAAAGTGATAGAACAGTCTTTTAATCTGATAAAAGAGGGGGTTCAGCGAGCGCTTAAACAGGTAGCAGCTGCTACACTAAAGAGGGAACCATAAAACCTTCCAAGATAATCATAAAATATGCAGTGCAGTGCTATAGACGACTAATACTATATATATAAATAGAATATAAAATTGTCAAACACCTCTATAAATACATATAAAATGATCCACAGATATAAAAAAAAACGATATTAATTAGACAAGGTGTATAG
The DNA here is from genome assembly GCF_062004578.1 of Staurois parvus. Classification (NCBI taxonomy): domain Eukaryota; kingdom Metazoa; phylum Chordata; class Amphibia; order Anura; family Ranidae; genus Staurois; species Staurois parvus. Next base: position 2,326,000 of record NW_028318342.1, on the reverse strand, counting down.
ACAACAACAAATGGTGTCCTTGATGGATGTGAGGTGCTCAATTATGCCAGTCACATCCACTAAATACGTGGTGAACAGTGCTAATAAAAGTCCAAACGATGACACTGGTGATGAAACCACAGATGAAATGACAGAAGGTGACTAGATATAATCCCAGTGACACATACGATCCAGTGTTGTGCAGTAATAACGGTTAAATTGCACAAACATTGAATGCAGCATAAACTTGTGATATACACTGACCAGCTGGTAGTAGTGGGTGGCCGCTGGACCTCCATGATCCGGCGGCGTGACGTCACGGCTAACAGGGGCTCCTCCTTAAACCCCCAGGACCCCCAGGTGACCATCCCAGGGCCCAGAGGAGAGCTGTATCCAGCAAGTCCCGTCCGTAGCCAGGTCTTAAAGGGGACCCCCAGAAGTTCCATTACCCTCTGAGAAGTGATCCATTCCAGGCTACATCCTACCCAGGATTGAGGGGACCTCTGTCATACATGACATAAACGCGCATTATTATGACAATAATTTGACAATTTTATATTTTGTTTATATATATGGTATTAGTCGTCTATAGCGCTGCACTACATATTTTATGAGTCTTTTAATCTGCCTAATGCAATCCACTGGCTAACCTGATTTGGTTGAAACGCAGGACAGTCTGGCAAAGGTGGGGGGACAGGAGAGAGAGGTAGGTGATTTTCTGTACCCATCTTTTTTTCCTCCTTTTCTACTGTCCTTTTTCCCTTTATCACCTGCCATTCTTATCATAGATTTTCAGAAGCTTTGTTTATATACCCTGTTTTCTCATCTGGAACATGTGCTGATGCTTCTTGAGTCAGGACCATACCTGTCAGGCTGCAGGGGCTCCTAATTTGGTTGTGGTCAGCTTTAGCCTTACAAGAAGCACATCTGGGAGCCTAATAGCCAGTTGGGTTTGGAGGCAGACACGTTTAATTAGCAGATTCCCTGAAGCCTGAGGTTTCATTTGTGTGATGTCTATATCATAGTTGGATTCTTTCTTTTTTTTTAAAGGCTACCTACGGCTGACCTCTCTGTCTGGTGATGTCTACTTCACTTGATTGAAAATTCATATTGTTACTATTTTTTTTGTTGATGAAAGACTTTCCGATATATACTTATCTGATGGTTTGTTGGATTCTGTAACTGAGAATTTCTAATAAAACTTGTATATTAAATTATTGAAGCCATTAGATTAACTTAGAGTGAAGGAGACGTTAGCAATGGCAGCTTACGTACATGTTACCTCAGTATGGGTTACTTTTAATACCAACCATTGATATCTGATATTGTAACTCATGGTATTTTGCCACTAATCCTAAACAAATGCTTTTCAAACATCATTGAAAATACACTATTATTTATTTATTTCAGGTACTTATATAGCGTCGTCAATTTACGCAGCGCTTTTACATATATATTGTACATTCACATCAGTCCCTAACCCTCAAGGGCGTACAATCTAAGGTCCCTAACTCACATTCATTCATACACATACTAGGGCCAATTTAGACAGGAGCCAATTAACCTACCAGCATGTCTTTGGAGTGTCGGAGGAAACCCACGCTGGCACAGGGAGAACATGCAAACTCCAGGCAGGTGGTGCCATGGTTGGGATTCGAACCAACAACCCTAGTACTGCCAGGCAGAAGTGCTAACCATTTAGCCACTGTGCTGCCCACACTACCCCTGACTTCATGACTGCAAATTATTATGTCACTTATTTAGGATTTACGGAAACAGTAATGTTTGTTATTTGCAATAATAAATGTATCTGGTAGGTGTTTTCTAAGGCTTATGTGATGTTTAGTTCATAGGTCATCTCATTATGGATTGTATGTGAACTGGAATAGGGTGGAACACAGAAGTCCTGGCATTGACTTCATTGCAACATTTTGCTTTCTGCATAAGTTTTTTTCTGAAACTAACTAAAGTCACAATTTTTGTAGCTGAAATAAGCTTATATTTTACAGTTCCCACTGACTGGGAGAGGTAACTGTTTTGTGTGCTTATTCTTTGATAATGGTCATTAACCCTTTTGCTACCAGAATTGCTTATACATTTTGTGCACACATGACTTAAAAATCTATTTTATGCCTGAAAATTAGTTAACCCCCCCCCCCCCAACCTAATATATTTTCTGAAAGAAAACAACCTGGAATATAAAATGTGGTAGTCCCAATTTTTTATGCCACACAATATTCGTGCAAGGGTTTATCAAGCTCAAAATTTCAGTTTCAAAAATCCATTAAAGTTAATTTTAGAGCTCATAAACACAATATATTGCCTAATTTTGGCTGAATTTGGTAAAATATAATACCACACCCTCAAAATGACTATGCTTTGGTATATTGCCCAACGCATTAAATTCAAACTACTAACACAGACATACAAAGCCATTCATAACGCTGCCCCAAACTACCTCACCGACCTGATACCCAAATACCACCCTACCCGTAATCTTCGCTCCTCACAAGACCTCCCACTTTCTAGCTCCCTGGTCTGCACCTCCCACGCCCGACTGCAGGACTTCTCCAGGACTTCCCCCATCCTCTGGAACTCACTAGCCAAATCCATCAGACTGTCACCTACCCTCCTCACCTTTAGGCGCACCCTGAAAACCCATCTCTTCAGGGAAGCCTACCCTGCCCTCACCTAACAGCTGATCTCCTCCACTCCTCCTACCACTCCATCCCCCACAGCCACTTCCTCCTGTGCCACTATCCCCTCCCTCCTAGATTGTAACCTCGAAAGAGCGGGGCTCTAGACCCCCTTGTGTATTGTTTTGTTACTGTATTGTCTCATGTTCTGTCCCCCACTATAATGTACAGCGCTGAGCAAGCCTTTTAGTGCTATATAAATACTGTATAATAATAATAATAGCTAGCTTTCAGCATAATCAGTATATCAACATGATTACTTCGTATTTCAATTATCTTCATTTTTATCGGTGGTACAACTTATGTAATGCAACTGCAGAGTGGATTTATACTTGTGGCTTTATAGCAGATGTGTATTGAGATTTGTTCCATGGAAACAGCCAAGAGTTTTTGTAGTGATGGGGCACAGAGAGAATGATATGCAAAACGTGCTATACATTAGTTTTTGTATGTTTGGATGTTAGGAGTAGACTGGTGCAGCCAACTGTGCTAGTTACAAGACCTTACAATTTCATACACTTCCCCTAGAATGTTCCAATAAAACACATTCCCAAATATATAGTTAAAATTATTATATATGGACTGAGATGTCATACTCCTATTTCATTTTTAACTTTGAGTTAAATGATTAAACAATAATTCAAGAGTTTTACAGACAGGTTTGGCTATTGTACATTGCACTCTGGAACCATTTGTTTAAGTGACGGGGATCGATATTACTGCTCTGTTGTGATGTTAAGTAATTTTTGGCAGGCAACATTGATCCCACTTCCTAAGATCATTAAACTTTTCAAGTGCAGGGACCACACCCAGGAAATAGCTTTGTTAAGAAAAGTAAATCATTTTTTACTGGGATTTTGGAAAGACCTAGGGAAAATGTTTAACATATGTTACAAAAGTTAATAAATCATTATGTGTTAAGAAATAAAATCATAAATGAAATGTTAAACATTCTTGATGTTTACTGATGATATACTAATCATCCTAACATGCAGGACAACAAATCTCGCCATTATTAGAATAAACTAATGATAGCAGTTCATTTGTGTGCTCAAGTCAGCACATTCTAATGCTAAGTTCTCATTTCAACAGGCAATAAACTGCACCACTTAAAGTGTTACTAAACACAGGACCCTGCATTCACTATATCTGGTCTCCCACAGTACACAGAACATGGAAGTGCAATTATTTTAGTAAATATAAACTGCTACATACCTTTTCTCATTAGCAGTTAGAGCAGTCTTGTGACTTCTATCTGTGTCCAGCCCACCACTGGCTAAAGTGTGTAGGAGGAGTTTTCTTTCTGCTCTAAGAGGATGGAAATCTCCTGACCTCTCTCTGGACAATGCTGATTGGCCCTGTGCTAATCACATGCACTCTCCCAAGAAAAATGACAAAAAAAACCTCTCTAGCAATACACTCCAAACTGATACACAAAAAAACTCTGACACAATGATCTCCAGCCAACTGACCAACAGGTTATGTCCATTTTTTTCTAAGAGGTTTTATTGCCATATGCACAAAATTTACAGGATAAAAGTACATAAAACATGTTGCATAATATATGAATCTCAGTACAGAGCCACATCTACAATCAAGCTACACTGTGGAGTGTCATATGGATGTTAACTGGGTTCCCAGAGAGATGGAATCAACAGAACCATTTCATATACTGCTTATTAGATACACCTTGCTAGTACCAGGTTGGACTCCCTTTTGCTTTCAGAACTGCCTTAATTTTTTTGTGGCATAGATTCCACAAGGCGTTGGAAACATTCCTCAGAGATTTTGGTCCATTGACATGAGTGCTGTTTTCCTATCTATCATCTTGAACCAGTCTGCCCATTCTCCTCTGACATCAACAAGGCATTTTTGTCCACACAACTGCTGCTCACTGGATATTTTCTCTTTTTTTGACCTTTCTCTGTAAACCTTAAAGATGGTTGTGTGTGAAAATCCCAGTAGATCAGCAGTTTTTGCAATACTCAGACCAGCCCATCTGGCACCAACAACCATGCCACATTAAAAGTCACTTAAATATAAGAATCCTCTCCTTACTATAGAATCTAACTATTACAATTATCTTCTAAGGCGTGGTCGTACTGGACTTCAGTGGGGACTAAAGCAAAGGGCATTTCTCTGTTTTAAGACCTGCTTAATGCTAAATTTTCATTCAGCAAAACTTCACAGATATTCAAATGGGAAAAAGATCTCAATTGTGAATACACAGACGCACAATGGGTAAAAGCAATTGCTTCTAATTACCAATACTCGAGATGTTCTAGCTGTTGGGAATTAGCACAAAAAATTCACTTAAGGTGGTACTTTACTTATATGCTAGGTAAAGTTTACCCTAAGTCCTCTGGTGAGTGCTGGAGAGGATGTGGTAACACAGGCACTTTAATTCATATGCTCTGGTCTCGTGTCTAAATATACGTAGCTACTGGGCTGAAATATTTAAACTAATATCTCGGGTGACGGGTTTCTTCATTCAGCTGATCTAGCTATCCTTAGTACTAATGCAGACCAGATTCCTAACACTCTTAGACCTGTCTGTTTGCAAATGCTGCATGCAGCTAGAGCAATAATTATGAGGAAATCGAAATCAAATGAAACCCCAACTGTAAGAGAAGTTATCAACCAAGTTAAAGATATTTATGAATCAGAAGATTATGGCTTTTAAAGATGGCAAAATAACACAATCTGAGGTGCAGTGAAACATTTGGAATTTATGTCATTCTGGTCATTAACTCCTGGATCTGTTATGGAAGTTAGGACATGTTAAGTTTCTCCCAATGTTATTAATGTCTTAAACCTAACTAAGTTGTTTGATGGAAATGTTGGAATCAGGGGCGGACTGACAACTCATGGGGCCACCGGGCAATAGGGGATCATGGGGCCCCTGTGTCCTTGCCCAAACTCAAAAAAGCCTATGAAAAAGGTACCAAGGGCATGTCATGGGGCCCCCTACTGACCCCGGGCCCTCGGGCAGTGCCCGAGTTTCCAAATGGTCAGTCCACCCTGGTTGAAATGTATTTTTCTGATATTTATATAATAGCTTATGCTCATCTTTGTATCGTTCTAACAGATTTTTTTGTTGAAGTCATTGTCTATCCATGACAAACTCTTATGGCAAGTGTTCAATTTTCACAGTGCTACATGTATCTGTAAAATTTTATTTTTACCATGACTTGATACACAATTTCTGTGCATTTTGTAAAACTCCAATAAAAATATTTGAAAAAAAATAAATAAAAGTCACTTAAATCTCCTTTCTTCCTCATTCTGATGCTCAGTTTGAACTTCGGCAAGCTGTCTTCATCATGTCTAGGTGACTAAATGAATGAAATGAGTTGCTGCCATGTGATTGGCTGATTAGCAATTTGTAATGCCAAGCAAGTAAACTGGTGTACCTAAAAAAGTGGCCAGTAAGTGTACTATACTAATTTTACCCCTCAAGGATATTCTTCTACCGTGTGTGATGACTCTACTCATCTAGATCATATTCATAAAACATTTTTTTCAGGCACCCCCTAACAGGAGAGTTTCTAATTTAGTGTTAGAGAGAGACACAATGTCTAAATTGTAGTGCGGGATGCTAGAACTGAACATATTGATAGTGCTATGCAGTAGGTATACCGCACTCATTCTGCAGTTGTTGGAGGGATTTAAACATTCCAGCCTCATATTTGTGGTGAGAGTATTTAATCCCATAATGCACCCATCGACATCCTCCGTTCAATTTAAAAAATTCACCTAAACAGCCCTAGGGACATGTCTGAGATTTGTTTAATACACAAATTTAATATTCTCAGAGAAAATGTTTTATGAACATACCCCCAGTGGTTGGGACACCTCTGTAGAAAAAATGCAATAGTGCTTCATAGGAGGAAGCCACCACTATTTCAGCCACCATTGCTGCATTATTCAATTGGGGGGACATTTGCCAATGTATAAACATCACTTGAGATGCAAAATACTACATGCAAAGATCATGTAATGCAAGACCACCTCTACTGACGGGGAGTTTTGAAATTTCAAGGGACACTCTAGGAAGTTTAGAACTCTACAAAAAGGAACTGATTACATAATTAATGTATTTAAAAAGCTGTTCAGGAATGAATATTGAAGCATTAGAAAGAATGGCCTAATAGGCCAAAGATTGTTGTCCAAGAATGACGCTAGTGGGAGCTGAATATGAGCTCCAAGGTATTGAAAGTTTTATGTGATACAGTAAGAGGGCATTGAAAAGAAAGTAGTAAATTTGATTGTTTGTCCAGGGGGAATAGGACTGATTTAGTCCAGGTAATGTGGAATCTGGAGTAATCTCCTAACTCCAGGATAACTGAGAAGGCTGCAGACAACTAAGAGTCAGGATAATTTAAATATAATAGCATATCATCCACATACGGTGATATGCGTTCCTCAAATTTCCCTTGTACGATAAGTACCACTCAATTGGATATCCATCTAAACCAGGAGATTTATGGGGGGCAAAGGAAGCAATTGCTGCCTCTATCTCATCTGTCATAATAGTTTGAACTAATACTTCACTATATTCCATAAATAGCTTAGGAAGTTCAATAGAGGAGACATACAGGGAGATATCTAAATTCAATACAATTTACAAAGGGAATGATAAAACTACTCAAATGCATTTAATACGTCCTGGAGTCCTCTACAGCAGATCCCCAAGGAGTCCGGTCATGAAAAATAGAAATTGAGTTAGGAAAGTCTCGCCAAAAGACAAAGAGGACCGTTTGGTCGACAGACTCAAATATTTGTCTACGGTGATGCAATTGGTTCTTACTAGATTGTTCCGCCAAAAGCAGACAATACTTATGTAGAGATTCCTGCCATGCTCCATAGATGGTGGGAGATGGATCAAGCACATACAAGCATTCCACTATGGTTACCTGGTCCCCTGTCTTCACTACCTCAGCCCCCAAAGCTCTGGAAAAAATCCCTAACTTCTTTCATAAATGTTCCTCTGAGGGTAGCCGTAAATGCCTCCCATTGAGTAGAAAGAACAGCATCCGTACTATTTGCTGCCCAATAAGGACTTATTGGTGACAAACAACCTAGTTTCACATATTCCTCCAGCAAACAATATGCATTCATACATCAATGCTTAATCCCAGGATGTGCACTCAACTGCAAGCCAACTTCCATAGGGGAGAGATCGGAAATGGCTTTCCTTAAATATTTCTAGTGTGGACAGTACTATGTCTATATCGGAGAGTGTATGATGAGTTTCTGAGTGGCAAGAGAAATACCTAATCCCAGGGTTCCTGTGTCGCCAAACATCCACAAGTGCATAACACTATAACTATGTAGTGATGGGGAAGCACCAGAAGCACTCCCTTGATGGCCCAGGGCGACATCAGAAATCATGTTAAAATCCCCCAGAGGTAACAAAGTTTCCTCTATAAGCAAAACAACTACCACCAAAACAATTGTAGCCCAAATATCCTCCAAGTTGAAAAGAGAATAGGGAGGGAAAATATATATGCTCACTATTGTTAGACATACACTATGTTGCCAAAAGTATTGGGACACCTGCCTTTACACGTCCACTGGCGGTGTGCTTTACACCACTGCATCCAACGCTTTTCATTGTACTTGGTGATGTAAGGCATGGATGCAGCTGTTCGGCCATGGAAACCCATTCCATGAAGTTCTCCATGCACTGTTGTGCTAATATGAAGGCCACACGATGTTTGGAGGTCTTTAGCTATTGACTCTTCAGGCAGTTTCCGACTTCAGTGTACAGTGGGTTATCTAATCAGTGTGCAGTGGTTAGCATTGCAGAGGACAGGGGTCAACAGGACAGAGAACAGGGGTCAGCATGGCGGAAGACAGTGGTCAGCAGAGTTGAAGACAGAGCATTTAAGAGATTTCCTCCTCCCCACACAGCACATGGCTGAGAATGGTATCCCTCCACAAAATGTGTAGCCGGCTACTTCAGCTGCCAATCCAGACAGGGAATTTCACAGGTCAGAACTGCACTGTAACAGCCAGCTACACATTGTGTTAGGGAATCTGATCTCGGCTACATGTTGTGTGGGGAAGAGAAGATCTGTTAAGTGCCTTGTGTGCAAGTAGACATTGCTGGGACAAGATAATCTAGCAAACTGCGCCCCCACCGTTCACCCCTCCCTCCAAAAATACCAGCACTAAGCAACACGTTCACCCCCTAAGCAAGCTCAAATTCTACCCAACCAAAAATGCAAAAATTCCCCATCCTCACAGTCCAAGTCTTCCTCCCAGCAAAAATCTTTGCCCTCCAATCCTTTCCAGCTCAAATTCCCCAAATTTCCAACAAATCTTCCATGGACAAAGACATCTCCACTCTGATGCCATCAATGTGCTCCGTGAGAGTGGATTAACAGAGCTGAATGGCTGCCATAATTTGTTTCAAAGAGGACTCTGAGTCCCCTTTCTCTTCCTGCTCATTGATGGCGGCTGACTGGGACAGTCTGTTCAGGAAATGTCCCCTTTTCAGGGTACGATCTCTACGGGGCAGATCTGGCTGAAGACCGTTGATCCATCTGCTTCTGAAGCTCCTCTCTATCCCCACATTTCCTGGCCACCGCCATTTTGTAAGCCTCAGGTGTTCTCCAGAGGATTTCCCAGCTGTCTGGCTGATCCTAATCATTGTAGTCCATGTGCTTGCCTCAGCCCCTCTTCAGTCACTGAAAATTGGCAATAACAAATGCCGCTGCCGCTGGACGCCAGTATAACTGCAGTATCGTTCACCCTGGCTGGAGCTCTGTCCTCCTGCTGTTCACGTGCCGGAAGCTAGCTCTGCCCCCAGTTATGTCAATTTTTAGTCAATGACTTTACCTCTAGACCCTGTTCATTTATCTGTACCTGTATCTTCATCTGCCATTGCCAGATGGTGGTCAGTGGTGTTTTCATTCTTTTTCGGTGTATAAATGGGCATCCGGACTGAGGAAAAATAATATCACTAGACAACATGACTGGGTTTACATCTTAAGATAGTTTTGGATATTTTTTTTAAATGTGTCTGTGTGTTTATTTACAATTTACATTTTTTTTTATGAATGAGCGGGAGTACTATGTACTGTACTCCTTACTCCTTCACACAGGGAAAGGCTAGTATCTGGGGCCCTTTTATTTTTAAATCGGGCTTCAGAATTCTGACCAGAGGCAAAAACAAAAGGCAGAGCACCCACGGCAGTCATAATGGATTATGTAGTTGCACAGCTTAGGGAAAATTGAAGAGCTTATGTCAAATCACCTAGCTATAAATTAAGTATTTAGTAGCTAAAACATTAGGAAAAAAAGGGTTGAAAGTTGCAAATTTAGCAGTTTGAACACTGGGTACATGCTTATGTTAATGTGTCTTTAAATTTTAAAAGTTGCTATATGGACTTTTTTCCCAGCAAAAGCAGTCTGGGATGGAGGTGGCATAAGGTTTAAAATGACAGAAGAAAGCTGCAGGTAAGTGGGGAGGAAACCCTGCATGGACTCCATCTGACAGTGGTCCTGTATTAACACTCAAGCAACAATGTTTGGTGTGCTGCACTATCAGGAAAGAGGAGGTGGAAAGGGGAGAGAGAGTACAGTCTGCATTTAATGCTGGCCGTCTCCTCCTCTCCTTGCCATTTCCAGCACTCAGCTGGAGTAGTTATGCTGCGCCAAAAAAAATTGAAAAGTAGTGCCGCACCCTTATGTAAACACCGTGAATAAATAAATAAAATCAATTTATAGTAAATAATATTCAATGATCTATAAATAATTTCCCCTTAATTACTCCAGATGGAAAATATAAAAAAAAAAATTAATAATCTAAAAAATAGTTGATATTAATTAATGAAAATAAATAAATAAATACATTTAGAAAGAATAATTCATAAATGTTCAATAGAATTGAAAGAATAATTAAATAAATAAATACATTTAGAAAGAGTAATTCATAAATGTCCAATAAAAATTGAAAATCCCTTCATATATCAAATCCCATGTAAGTGGGACTATATACTGCAAATGGACTGTTCACATGATTTCCAAAATGACACCTCTCAAGATGAAATGAGTTACTTGGTGTTCTTCCATTAGTACAGTGTTTCTCAACTCCAGTCCTCATGGACCCCCAACAGGTCATGTTTTCAGGATTTCCATTATTTTGCACAGGTGATTTGATCAGTTTCACTGCCTTAGTAATTACCACAGCTGTTTCATCTGAGGGAAATCCTGAAAACATGACCTGTTGGGGGTCCATGAGGACTGGAGTTGAGAAACACTGCATTTGTAGAAGATTGAATGTTTCTCCTCTTTTGCTCCTACTGATCTGCCGTAAATAAATCCTGGACTAGATCTTCCCTCCAAGAGTTGCTGTTTATTTTCTCCCTGTTGCTCAGCGTATTGCCAGAAAAAAACAAGAAAGAAATAGTGCCTTATCCTTGATAAGCATAGAGATTTATTAGTGCCAATTGCGCACTTACTAGATAAAAGTCAACAAAGCGCTTTTGATATAAAAACTGTATCCAGCCTGAGCGGCGTGTGGGCTCACACTGCCTATACTCGCCGTGCATCGGAGTCCAGGTACGTGGTGACGTCGGTGCCCCTCCCCAACGTGTTGCGCCACAGGGTCACGTGGCTTCGTCCGGGGGATATGAGTTATGCTGCGCCACTACTCCTGTTAGCCTGTAACAGGTAACTGATCATGCAGTGCCCCATACACCAACACTAGACCACTGCTCTCAAGTCAATTGCCCCTCCTGTCCCCTTTAACCTTGTCCTGGCCCTACTCATGCATATCCAATCAGTTACCTATCTCTATGATTTATAATTAATTATTTCTAAGGCCTGTTCACACAGGCTTCAGCTTGTATAAGAGCATTTGCAGGACTTTCAGCAAGCTTTATTGAAGCTTTTAAAGCACCCTTCAGTTCACATTTGTAAATACTGGACATAAATCTCAATGGGAGTGCTGATTTCCACTTTAAGCAAATTGCTAGCAGGCTTCAACACTACTTGAAACTTATTGAAAGGATGGTAGCAGCTTGCTTACAGTGGCAATCAGCACTCCCTTTGAGATATGTTTTTAATATTTAAATTTTTGTTATTGCTATCAGAAGGGATGAACAACATCCCTTGTGATAGCATGGGTCATGACAGGTCCTGTTTATGAAACAACCTGGACTCTATTAGACACCATATCTCTCCTCTGCCCTCTAAAAGCATTTGATAAAACCAAGATTGGTTTGATCAGATGCTTTTCAAGTCAATATTGGCTTGTTTACATGAGGTCAAAACCAGGAATGACAAAATCCTTGTTGCAGTCCTTACTCCCCTATCGTACTGGAGAGCCCAATAAAGGCAGTGACATAAGGTGGTAGGATCACCCTTCACCACCTGTAAAAGTAATCTAGCAGCTTCTTTGCTACTAGAATTACTTTTACATTGAAGGGAATCCCCAGCACCAAAAATTATATCTCAATTATTACTGCAGTTGCAGCCATGACAGAAATATCACCCTTCCTATCTAGTGATGTACGGAACATCGTGGATGGGAAGTGTTTAAAAGCTTAGAGAAAGCTACTTGAAACTCACCAAAAACTTTTTAAAAGCTTGGTTAAAGTTTCATAAAAACTTGCTGTTTACATCGCTCTTGTTCAAGCTGAAGCCCATGTAAAACAGGCTTTAAGGTCTTTAATTTTAGCTACACACATCCTAACAACTGTCCCAGCACTAGAAAATTGAAAAGTCTGCAAGCCTAAATACCAGGACTAACCAGTATCTTTCATCCCTGGCTTGCAATTACTTACTGAATTTGGCTGGTTCTTCTTTAAATTTGACTTTTCTTAAATTGAACATTTTCCACAACTTCTGAATAAAATTCTATTGTCTTTGCTAGGATCCCTCATTCACATGGCCATTAAAAATGCAGTTACAGACATTTTTTCTTTACCGATCCAAACACAGATGCATTGTTTCAATGGAGACATTCACACAAGTGCATAAATATGCACTTCATTCAGATACATAACCAAAAATTTTTGGCTGAGGATATGCATATACATTTATACCATTGAGAAAGAGAACATGACAATATTTGCACAATAAAACTGGATCATTTACTCATATTCCTTGCCTGAAGATCAGTAAAAATGTTATGGCCCTGTTACTGCCATGTGAATGTGGAAAATATGTCTTAATCAATGTCTACATAGATAAAATCACCTTTAGGAAGGAATCAAAGGACTTTTGATACCTTTTTAGTTTGTTAGCAGTGCCTTTTATCACATTCATTAATGTAAGTTGGCTTGGAATACACTTCAGCATGTACAAAAGTATTTATGCATACAAACTTAACACTGCTATTGTCTTACATAGCTATAGCTACATTTTTACAGGGCTATTCAGATTGTTTTTAAGTAATTTGAAGTAAATACTATTACAAAATATATATTATAAACACATTTTCAACACAATATTAAGTCTTTTTTAATCTATATTCTTTTGTTCTTTTCCACCTATATATCTGTCTATGTAAATAATGAGTCAATTTCTTTGAGTTCTAACACTTGACTAAGTTAACATTTCTTTCTCGAGGTGGTCATTCCAGCACATTAGCTTTTAAAACCATTTCTAATGTGTCTAATCATTCTTTCAAATTGGACTCCTTTTCATACAATTTGTAGTGAAATTTGGACAAGTGGATTGGACTTTTGCTAAATTTGTTTTCATATAAATAGTTAACCAACCAAGAAGCTATACTAGGGAACATTTCTTCTGGTTTGCAGCAGAATGTAAATGTTGTACTCTAAAAAAAAATGAAAAATGAAATGGAGAGCCTGGTAAAATACAATATTCTACAATACAACTGGTAGCATTTTATAACATCTTTGTTGGCATTTGGAAAAGGCAATTTTGGTAATTCATAAACTGGATTTACTATTTTCACAAAAATTTAAAAACAAAAACTTCAGCCAGCAAGAGAATACAAATTCCTTATGTTTATCTAGAAGTATGATATGCGTAATCATAAATGTTTACAAGGCTAATTAGTATTTCTAATTTGAAGTGGGACTTTATTAGCATATTAAAAAAAACGTTTATGAACAATTTGGTAAAATGGGCATGATTGTTCTCAAGTGGAATGCATATCATATAAACTCTAGATTATGCAAACGGTACTTGACAGTCAAGTAGAATAGGTTTCTGAGGAACACAGAGTCTAAGGAGCACTATGAATTCACCAGAGCCCTTAAAGGTGGGGGATGGAGCTTTACTACAAGACAATTCCTTGACTACATCATCAGGCTCACCCCACTCATGCCTTGTAGGATGGCAAGAAATGGGCACTAGCTGGGATCAGCAAGTGCAAACACTGAATGGAGGCCAGGAGATTGTGTAAAACTGTGCCAAGGGTAAACAGTAGAAATAAGGATTAGAAGAGCAGCTGGTCAACTTGTGACGTTAAGGATATAAACCATGAGTCATAGGCTAAAGGCAAGCTCAGAACCAAGCAGTTTATCCATGCTGAAGGATCAGAAACAGGCCCAGGTGTCTATGAAGTCATGCACCACAGGTCAGCAAGCAAAAGGTACAGGAACAGATAACAGAATAGCTGATGGAATGCCTAGGCCTAAGTCTCCTTACATAGGCTGAGGAGGTTTATTGATTTTTTATGCATATGGGCATGACATGTGCCCATAAAGGGAACATGACAAAGATAGTGATTATGTACCACCTACCTGCCCCCCCTGTTTGAGCAATGGGGAAGTTACTGTTACTGGCATAATATTAAATGCCCAGTAAACTCTGTGGAAGGAGTTTCATTTGACAGAACTATACAAATTTAGACAAATACAAAATCCATCCCTTAAAGGGCCCCTATTTGCAGAGAGACAACTGGTAGTAGGTGTGTTACAATAACCAGCAATAGCATAAACCTTGGAGCCCTGCCCCCACATTACGTTAGGAGCAGCACTACACACACACACACACACAGCTGTTTGGAATGCCCCCCAGTGTGATTTCCACTGACACTAATGTAAGAAGCAGTGTTCTCCCACTGACACCAATACAAGGGACAATATGCTCTACATTGACATTAATGTAACAGGCAGTATGTCTCCTAAATGACACCAGTAAAAGGTAAGTTTCATCCCCACTGGCACCAATGTATGGGACTGTTTGCACATCATTTCAACAATATAACTGAAAGTCAACATATGTGCATAAATACTTCATTCAAAAATGGTGCTGAACCATTCCTTCTCCCACTGAAAAAAGATACCTGATCATTTACTCCTCCCACTGACCACTTGACATAGACACAGGCTGATTTTATTCCTACCAATATCCACTGATACCAAGGCATTCTTCTGCTAATCGCCAAACTTGAGGCATTTTTGCTCACTTTTTGCTCCCACTGATCAAGTGACCTATGTTACATACGTCTGGCAGCTGCACTGCTTTTGCTGTGCTTGTACATTAAAATGGTTATTAAGAATGAAGGTTTTTTACCTTAATGCATTTTTTGCTGTTAAAAAAAGGTCCAAGTGTTCGTATAACCCCTTTACCACCCTTTTACTTACCTGAATCTTATCTCAATCCACCGCTGTGCCCAAGAGCAGCAGTGTCACCCTCTCTCTCCCTCCTTATTGGACTCAGTGACAGCAGCGGGAGCCATTGGAGATAGACAATAGAGCAGGGGATGGGGCCAAGCAGCACTGCGTGTGTCAGTGAATGCGGGTTTATGCCCTTATTTGTGCCATGAAAGTATGATTTGCTGGGCATTCTCTAAACTTCACAGGAAATCTGCAAACTCCAAACATACTAGTGAACCCTATTGAAGCCTATGGGAGTTGAAAGCAATAGGTAGCTAGCCACTGCCATCAAAGATTTGTACTAATGCAAAAAATAATTATAATAATAATACAAAAAATACCTTTTAGCAGGGAGTGGGTCTTTATTTAACATATTTGTTGCTGACTATACCATTGTGGTCTGCTGCCTCTGCCTGCAACATATCAACTGTAGTAAAGATTCCAGCCATTCGGGTACCACATCCTTCGGGAAACAGATGACTCTGCACCATAGAGGAGAAGTATGGTCCTTTTGCTGCACCAATGAGACAAGTCAACAGCAAAATGCCCACACTTCTTCTTCTTGTGCCTTACCTCCAACAACTCCCCATCTCCACAGGATTTTTCTCCTGCATCTGCCTCAACGTCTGCAGCCTCCTACAAAAAGGGAAGTCGCACAAGGGGTTTCAGAGGGTTAGGACAAATGTGGTAAGTGGGAAAGACGGTCATGGGGCCATGTTGAGTAGGGCCAAGTGAAGGTTGCACCTCTCCAGATTTCTCCTACATCTACCCCACTACCGGAAGAAAAAGATGTCCACAAATCACCCCCATGACCAGCAACTTAAAATAATTGTGAACACAGGAGTTCTAATTTTGTCATAATCATTCAGATTTCATTAAAAGGTGCATATGACCTGAAATTGGCCTCCTCACCGCCTGCATTTAACCTGCTTTAAAGGGTTTTGCTTTCCTATAAACTTGTGTAGGACTGCAATACCTGTCTGAACAAAAGTCCAAGGACACAGCCCCTAATTAAAAGCCTGCTATATACGAGACTGCTACGCATGCCTACATAGACTGCCATATGGGACCTCTGACTACTACTCGGATTTTTTTGCACTGTTTGACCCGGAGTAGTTGCAGCTACTTTCCTTTCCTCCCCCTACCTCCCCCCTTTTTTTTCTCTCTCTACTCCTCCCCTCTATCGCTCTCCTTTCTCCTTCTTCTTATTTCTCTCCTTCTATTCTTCCCTCTCTCTTCCCCCACTCTATCCTACATTCTCAAATATACTGCCCCAATTTTCTAAGTTCAGATGAACTTAGAATTTCATTAGACTCACAGGTACAACTTCAGCTTCTCAGCCTCCGCCTTCAGGGGTGGATGCCTCAACTTCCGCTACTCCCACCATCCTCCTATGTTGTAGTGCATTGCATCACACTCTTTATTTAAAGATGATCATACGGGGATTGGCTAATCGCTTTAGCCAATTGCTCTGCTCATTTCATAATATGTAGATTTGTGCTTGGAACATGTTTCTCCTTGGTTTTTCTTTTTCTCTCGTGTATATTTTTTTAATTTCAAGCTATGTTAATTGATGAATCTATATGTGCTTCAGATGTAAACCCCATCAGGGATACAGGCATTTACTAAGTTGTATACATGAACCGATTGTAACCTGTATATGTTACCTCTGTGCCTTATTTCTCAACAAAATAGTTTTTGGAAAAAAAAAAACCTGCCAGCCTTACTATGCACACATGTTCAGTATAACTAAATCTCAGTAGTTGTACCATGTCTATTGAATCCACTTTGGATATAATTCACTCCCGCATTTGAACCACACCACCCTATCATTTGCTGCACTCCCCCCCCCTTTCTCACCCATGTTTGAATTTCCATGGGCCTAAATTTGAAAAACTCACCATTAATTGAATTGTATTACTATAAAATGTACTAATAAATGTGTTTGTCAAAATGGTTAGAATTGCTTCAATGCTGTTTTTTTCAGATGTGGTACAATAATGGAGCAAGCATTTTATAAAATTGTTATTTGAAATACTCAATAAAAACAGCACAATACAGGGATGCTCATAGATTATGCTATATCTATTGTTAAAATCACAAAATACAGCATATTACTGTAAAAGTCAGAATATCACTTTCTCTTGTAGCTCTTTTAATTTCTTGTCTGCAAAATTCTAATCTGGAAACAGTTCATTCTCATTTGACCTAGATTTCACTTCTAGATTAATTTAAATGAAAGTGTGATTAACCAGAGCTTAATAACATTAAAACTCCAGGAGGTATGTCTTACCTTTCTATAAAGGCATCAGTTTTAACAGTGTTCAGGTCTGATAATTTAATCTTTATGTGATTAAGAAAATGCATAAGGTGTATTAATATCTACCCAGTCAACTGAAAGTTGTTTTATCAACTTACTTTTTCATGTTACTGCCAAGACTTCAGTGAAATTGGAAAAAGCACAGGGATGTTTAATGTGAAATCTAGAAATCGATACATTTGCTTTTGCTGTTTATACACATTCTATTTTGTTCTTAAAGGGCCTCTGTGTCTCATAATACATTTCTGTCCATAGCTTCCACAATTACATAGCCCCACTGTGATTTTTAAAAAGTGCTAGTATACTATTATTAAAAAAAATGTTAAATGTTTAAGGTGTCCCAGTGCCTTAAATTAAACCCTATGTCCAGGCTACAGACATTCCAAATATTTACATAGTCTTAATAAGTCGTGAATTGGCTTTAAAACAAATCATTACTGAATCTGAAACTCCAGGCACTATGAAGGAATTCATTCTCAAAGTGCACAACATGACAATACAATCACAACTCATCTTCTCTTTAACCTAGCAGCAGAGACTAGGCAACCTGTCATCTTTCAATTTAAACAAATAACAGTTGCTGTACGGTGCTTCCTTACACTTACTGCAACCAGAGTGTGCAGAATGACTGCAACCTGACGGTACAGAATCACTATGGCTAACTTTGAGGATGAATTACTCCACAGTAGCTGGAATTACAGAGTGAGGATTTATTTTAAAATTCATTTAATTATTGTTAAGAACTAATGATGAGCCAAACTGCCCTGGGTTTGGTTCGAGCAAGGTTTGGCAAACTTCAAAGTAATTTGAATGCTGAACCCGAGCCTCAAATAAATCAATGAGAGACAAATTTGTCAATTTAAATATTTTCTGAACTAGTAGGCAAGGAGGTGGGCATTGTCCTGGGGAACTTTTAACAATACAAAAAAAAATGACTGATGCTTACAAAGGAAAAAAATTATTTAATGCGTCTCCCTCTTGGCTTCTTTTTTTAAAGAAAAAACAGCATACAGACCCCAAGGATCTGGCAATGAAATACATTTTCTGGCAATTTAAACATTGTCATTTTTTTCCTTTGTGGATGTCACCATTGCTGTAGCACATCCTATAGCAAGAATGAAAAGAAAACTTCATAAACACCCCCCCCCCCCTCCAAAACAAATGCATACCAAACCATGTAAGTCTAGTATGGATTTTAATAGGGTGCCTCACACAAGAACAAACAAAATAAAGAAAATGTGTGAGGTCATCTACAGAATCCATACCAAATCTGAGTATGCAACCAGGGAGAGCCTGCAGTCTCCCCATTCTCCTGAACCATACCAGGCCTCATGCCCTCAACACTGGGGAAGTGCCTTGCCAGGGAGGACCCACTATCTGGTGGTTGTGGAGTTCTGCAGGTGAAGAATTTTCAGAATCTGAAAGCCCCCTTTAACAATAAGGAGCATTCAGATACCACCTCCCCATGTGAAGGACTAAGGGGAACATAGTACCCCTACTCACTCACAAAATAAAAGTGTAACCATAGAAATAAATACACCTAAACATTCGACAAGCCCTTTATTAAAAAAATAAAAATTCCCCCCAAAAATCTCATTGTCCTCATAAATCTATTGTCAATCATGTTGTCCAGTGTAGCTGACTAGCACAGGCATTAGATATACAGGCACTGAATGTGCAGGCACTGGTACTGAATGGCATCAGTACTGGCTGTGCTAGTACTTGGACTGAATGGCACTGGTATTGACTGTACATATGTTGGTTTTGGCTGGCACTGGTACAGGCTATGCTGGCACTAGTAATGAATAGCACTGGTAAATCAATGTACAGTCACCAATATGATGGCACTGGTATTGGCCATACAGGCACTGGTATTGGATTTGTACGCATTGGTACCAGATGGCACTGGTAGTGGCTGTGCTTGCACTGGTAATGGATGGGACTACTATTGGCTGTACAGGTACTGGTTTCCTTGGGCACAGGTACTGGCTGTACTGGTACTGGATAGCACTAAAAATGTTTGTGCTGGCACTGGTACTGAATGGACTTGTCAAAGACTGTCTACTGTCATTTTTTACACTACATTATTTTGGTGAATGAGTAGCGGTGCCATGTACCCCATACTCATTCACATAGGGAGGGTCGGGATCTGGGGGTCCAAATTCTGATAAGCCCCCTGCCCACAAACCCTAACATGGGAACAAGGTGCTCCCCCCATATTGAGGGCATGTGGCCAGGTATGGTTCAGGAGGGGGGGCACTCACTCACCCCCCCCCCCCTTTCCTGACCTGCTAGGCTGCATCCTTATGTAAGGGTCTAGTATGGATGGGGGACCCTATTCTTTTTATTTTTAATTGCTGGGCAATGGTGGCAATTATTTTTACAACAATAAATAATGTTTTTAGTAGCTGTGCGATATCTTACCGTATACTCAGATGTGGTAAGATACGGCTGGATGAATTGTCCCCTGTATTCGAAGTTTGCGGTTAAACTTTCATTATGTTTGAATGTTCGACCACAAACCGGACAGAGGGGTGTTCAGCCCATCACTATTAGATATACTGCAAACTGTGTGTTACAGTTTATATCGGTTACAGGCTCATACAAGTGTGGCATAAAAACTTTGTTATTGTAAGGTACATTACAACACGATATTTATTACATTGGTGGTTATGGGAGAAGTGTTTCCTACTAGGATTTTTATCAATTGTACCACATGGTATGTGGTGCATCTAATAGAATGTTCCAAATGTTCTTTACGATATGTAGGTTGCACAATCAGACCTCTTAGGGTCAGAAAAAGGAAGCACTTCTGCAATAGCTACAACTCAGAAGCCTTTTACCTATCTGCAGACTCTAAACATTTCTTGGACATATATGGCAGTATGCCTTCCATTTCCTTTCACAGAACAGAGTATGCGATTTGGGTAGAGGTGGTGATTTATACAAAAAGCTTCTTGAAAGGGAGGTTTTCTTTATAAATTAATTTGTCACAAAAACGCCATCTGGCCTCAATCTCAGAAGGTGTGTAGATTTGTTTCTGAAATAATGTGTAATGTAGCTTGCCTGTTGTATTATTGGATACTACAGTATATGGGGTTGATTTAATAAAGCTGGAGAATGTAAAATCTGGTGCCTCTGAGCATGGTAGCCAATCAGCTTCTAACTTCAGCTTGTTCAATTAAACTTTGACAAAAGAACCAGGAAGTAGATTGGTTTCTATAGAGAGCTGCACCAGATTTTTCACTCTCCAGTTTTAGTAAATTAACCTCTATGTATCTTGCACACAGCAAAACTATTTATTCATATTGTAACTTTCCAATATTTAACAATGTGTTGACTTTGAATGGGGTGATTCATGAAATAAGTTTGTCTTTGCAATAGTTTTAAAATATTGGGTATATAATGAGTTAATGATCAGCCCCTTTGGGATGGGAGTGGGTATTTCTGTGTGTAATAATTTAGCTTTCAGCTGCCTATACAATAGTGATATTTGTGAAATACTTGTGTGCTGCCACCTTAACCTGGCAGTTCTAAATACTAACCTCAAACATAAATATATGTAGAGGTG
Source organism: Staurois parvus (assembly GCF_062004578.1). Classification (NCBI taxonomy): domain Eukaryota; kingdom Metazoa; phylum Chordata; class Amphibia; order Anura; family Ranidae; genus Staurois; species Staurois parvus. The sequence continues at coordinate 2,304,847 of NW_028318342.1, read as the reverse complement.
TTGCTGCCACGAATATATGTCTCCACATACACTAAATCAATGTTTAAAAGAAAAGTGTAGTGCTACTGTTTGTGTTATATGCTCACCAAAGATCAATGTTGAGAAGGCAAAACTGTGTCACTAAACCATTCAAAGACTAAATGTGTGTGTCTCGTTATTGTTACCAAAATCTCAGTGTTGTAAGTATCAAAAGTGGATGGCATTGATACTGTTTGTTTAGATACTGTTACTATCTGTACTGACACCAGTTCTATCTGGCGCTGGTACTGAATAGCATTTTACTGGCTGTACAGGCACTGGTTCTGGCAGATACTTATACGGGGTGTCACTGTTTCTAGATGGCATTGGTACTTAAGGGCACTGGTACTTGATGGAAATGTTCTATCTAAAACTGGTATTGGATGGCACTGGCACTGACTTTGTTCAAGAGTGAATCTCTCTGTTTCCTTTCACAATAGATAGCCGTGTTAGAGGAAAGTGAGACCAGCTTTAATTCCAGCTATTGTTTACACTTTGTGATTGCTAGGATTGGTACAGAGCCAATGTCATTTTCTTTGTGATCTGCAGTGTCCAGTGGAATGCCATCACAAAAATAGGACTGGGGGCATGCAAGAGCTAAATAAGGTAACATTTTCAGGCTCCATGCTCACTAGGAGCAGACAAAAAGATGGAAAAACTCAGTATAAAAAATGTTCAATATGAGCATTTTGCCCTGCGTCTTTCCCTCTTGTGTGCCGGCGTTCAAAAGTTTAGCTGGATGTTAAGGAGCAGGCTGGCAGGCCGGTTGCCATGTCCTTAACAATTGATGACAGCTGAAAATAAACAAAAGAATTGCCAGCAAATACAATTTTAGAAAAAAAAACCATCATGGAGTCCCCCCAATCCATACCATTTAGGTCTGGTATAGATTGTGAGGGGAAGCCCACACCAACATTTTTTAAAAAAAGGCATGGGGTCCCCCCAAAATTTGTACCAAAGCCTTATCCGAGCATGCAGCCTGGCAGGATGAGGGATGAGTGCCCCTCTTCCTGAACCATACCAAGCCCCATGCCCCTAACATGGGGGGGGGGTTTGGGCTAGGGGACGCCCCACCAAAGCACCTTGTCCCTATGTTGAGGGGGACAAGTGCCTCTTCCCCACAACCTTGGGTGGTGGCTGTGGGGGTCTGTGGGCAGTGAGCTTATCAGAATCTAGAAGCCTCCTTTAACAAGGGGCCCCCAGATCCTGCCCCCCCCCAGTGCAAATGGGTATTGGGTGCATTGTACCTCTACTCATTCATCAAAAAAGTGTTAAAAGTGAGTAAAAACAACATTTAGCGGCATTGATTAGGTGGCGCAGTACCGATTTCTTATGTTTTAGTTGGTATCTCTGAGACATGTAGGAGGAAAAACGAGGGGTCCTCAGGGAGGACATAGTCTGAATTTTTCAGAAATCCTCTTCAGCTTTGGGCATGAGCGAAATATATGCAGAAAGTATCCTTTCTTCTCCCTGCTGCTTACTCCACCTCAGGTTTTATCAGGATGGATTTTACACAAATTTATGTAGCTGTGCGTGTATTTTTGTAATACCTGCATTATAATTCTGAACTGTGAATTCTTTTTCAAAATAAAGAATTAAAAGAAAAAAGTGAGTAAAAACATAGAGCCGGTTTTTGACAAGTCCTTTATTCAAAAAAAAAAAAAAAAAGGAAAAAAATTGCTGCTAGAAACTGAAGTTTCATAAACACTTCTAGGCTAGTGTGCATGGAGCTTCAATGACTCACCAACCTGTTATGTCCACTATTTGTCAGTGTATATCAGGGGTGGACTGACCATTTGGAAACTCGGGCACTGCCCAAGGGCCCGGGGTCAGTAGGAGGCCCCATGAGATTCCCCTGGTACCTTTTTCATAGGCTTTTTTGAGTTTGGGCAAGGACACAGGGGCCCCATGATCCCCTATTGCCCGGGGGCCCCATGAGTTGTCAGTCCGCCCCTGGTGTATATAAAGTACAGATGGCAGATAGAGGGTGGTTAAAGACAGTTCACAATGTACTCTTTAATGTAAAAGACGTGGTGCACATTATTCCAGCAAACCATGCCATTCCATGTTTTGTATTTCAAATGGTCACTTCATGGCTTCTGGTCTCCTCGTGTAGCCTCCAGGAGTGACACAGCCAGGTGAGTTTACTGGGAAATTGTTCAGCAGCTCTGCTGCATAGATGAGTACATTGCAAACTGGTTTTAATAACATTTGCATGTTTGTAAGTTTTTTTGTTTTATAAAATGTATTTTTATTATAGACTATGAGACCTTTGAACCAGAGCACTAATTGACTCTGTATGGATGGCTGGGTCCTTGCTTTTGTATAGTGGCTATTGATTTCAATACACTACTTCTGAACGTGCATTTATTTATTTCCACCTTGATGCATAGTATGCAGGCTTTATCCTATGGTATAAAAGATTTGGCTATCTGCATCATATGTTTCAAGCTATTTATCTGTAGACAGATAACTGTGTTTGGAGGAATCAATTGTGTTTCTAAAGACTTGCTTTTAATTTGCATTTGTCTATATCCATTTAAAAAGGTAAATGAACACATAGTATGCAGGCCTAGTCTGCTTACATTTTTATTTAATGGTATATGTGATTTTGCCATCTGTATCACATTTTGCATCCATCTGCAGACTGACTATTGTGTTTGAAGGAATCATTTGTGTGTGCATGTATATATGTGTGTATATCTATATATATATATATATCTATATATAGATATATGTATATACCCATAAGTTTAGGCAGGTTTCCCTATATGAATAGGAGGAGCATCTGCCATGTGGTGTTTCAGGTGGATTACATATAGCTGGCCGGTTTTTGCTATTACTTCCATCATTATCTGTGGATTCATCTTTGATTGCTGCATATGCTCTCTTTGTCAAAGTGGGCATAATGAACATTATTTTATATTATTATATGATTTTATATATATATATATATATATATATATATATACATACAGACCTTTGGGATCTGTGTACCTTTTTTTTTTTTTTTAGTTTAGGAAGCGAGCAGGGAAATGTTATTCACTGGCAACTTAAAACTCCTTTTTCCTTTATAAATGTCAGTACTTTAAACAATCCATGCTCCTGGCAAAATGAAATTAAAATTAAAATGTTTTTTTTTTAATTGGTATGTTTCCTAGGGCCTTTCCCACCCTCACCCCTATGCAATTATGTAATAACTTATTTGCCCAGAAAGTGGATATGTTTAATTTGAACTGAACAATTTGGCTCATTCCTATGCACAAATATTTTTTGGTTGCCAAAGCAGATATCACACCTGAAAAAGATAAAGGGTTTGATGAATATCTGCTAGCTGACTTTTATTCAATCCAAGTGCTAAAATCCTTTGGTTCACACAAGCCCACATGGTAAAGTGCAACTTGTGTCTATGTGAAGTACAACAGGAGACTGTACAATGCATGTTTCAGTGCATCATGCTGTTTGTATTTGCACTCGTGTTGCACTGCAGTATGGTGACATGCAGTGCATGCCTTCATTTTTCCACAATGTACATCGTACTAGCATTGTCTATGTGAAGAAACATGCAGGTTACCATATACAGTTGTGGCCAAAATTATTCAACCCCCACTGAAATTGAGTGTTTTGGCCAGTTTGACATTGCTTTTGATCATTCAGTCATCTTGCTTACATTTACATTAAAGAGGCACTTGTAGGTCAGACAAATATAACATAACAGTTATAATGAAATAACCACAAATGTCTTTTCTGTGCTCACAGCATTATCAGTTTTATTCAACCCCCAAGTGACATTCAATCTTAGTACTTAGTACAGCATCCTTTTACAGTTATAACAGCTTTTAAACGTGAAGCATAGCTTGACACAAGTGTCTTGCAGCGATCTACGGGTATCTTCGCCCATTCTTCATGGGCAAAGGCCTCCAGTTCAGTCACATTCTTAGGCTTGCGCACTGCAACTGCTTTCTTTAAGTCCCACCAGAGGTTCTCAATCGGATTTAAGTCTGGTGACTGCGATGGCCACTCCAAAATGTTCCAGCCTTTCCTCTGCAACCATGCTCTAGTGGACTTGGAGGTATGCTTGGGATCATTGTCCTGTTGAAAGGTCCAACGTCTCCCAAGCCTCAGGTGTGTGACGGACTGCATCACGTTTCCATCCAATATCTCCTGGTACTGAAGAGAATTCATGGTACCTTGCACACGCTGAAGCTTCCCTGTACCTGCAGAAGCAAAACAGCCCCAAAGCATGATTGACCCTCCACCATGCTTCACAGTAGGCAAGGTGTTCTTTTCATCATAGGCCTTGTTCTTCCTCCTCCAAACATAGCGTTGATCCATGGGCCCAAACAGTTCTAATTTTGTTTCATCAGTCCACAGAACACTATCCCACAACTTTTGTGGTTTGTCCACATGGCTTTTGGCATACTGCAGTCGACTCTTCTTATTCTTTGGAGACAGCAAGGGGGTACGCCTGGGAGTTCTGGCACGGAGGCCTTCATTACGCAGTGTGCGTCTTATTGTCTGGGCTGAAACTTCTGTACCCACATCTGACAAATCTTTTCTCAGTTCCTCAGCAGTCACACGGGGACTTCTCTCCACTCTACGCTTCAGGTAGCGCACAGCAGTCGAAGTCAGCATCTTCTTTCTGCCACGACCAGGTAACGTTTCAACAGTGCCCTTTGCCTTGAATTTGCGAATGATGCTTCCTAAGGTGTCTCTTGGTATGTTTAACATCTTTGCAATCTTCTTATAGCCATTGCCCTTCCTGTGAAGAGAAATCACCTCTTCTCTTGTCTTCCTGGACCATTCTCTTGCCTTCACCATGTTTGTAACCACACCAGTAAATGTCTAGAAGGAGCTGAGTATCACAGTCATTTTAAAGCTGCCTAATTGGTGCTTATTATGCTTGATTGCTGCTCGGTGACATCCACAGGTGTTTTCAATACCTGATGGAAAGCACCTGTATGAACCTCTGTTCTTCAGAGTGGTAGTCTTTAAGGGGTTGAATAATTGTGGCAATGAAGAAACCACATAAGAACCATTTACTACTGTATTACATAAACAATTGATGTCATTTTAGTTGCATTTGGGTAGTTACAACGTCCTTGTAGGATTTGATTCTGAATACAATTCCAAATGTACACTATAGTCCCTAAACCCCTTTACAGCATTGGGGGTTGAATAATTTTGGCCACAACTGTATATTGTGGACATACCCTTTTTGCTATGGAAAAGAACAAAAAAAATGCATACACTATTGATGTACATTGCAGCCCCATAATTGTCATTTTCTGCTTGTATGATAAGCTCATCGATTTGTCCAGAAGATTGCACTAGGATACAAGTCAGATTTTAGGCATCCTTTTGCTACAAAATGTAATTTTTCATGAAATACAAAGGGTTAATCACATCTAAAAGGATTCAGACCCAGCAATTTTCCTCATTCTAACCCTACAAACTAGCTACATGAGAATGAAAGTCAATCTCATGCAGATTCACTATGACACAACCAAGCAAACAGCTACAAAAGGTAGGAATCTGCAACAAAGTTTGTTAAAATCCTTGCAATCTACTTTGATCACCCAGAAAGGACTTTTTTTTGTCGTAAAAAAAGTGGAGTTACTCTTTAAAAAATAGCAGTGTAAAATTGGTCAGCAGCAGGACAAAAATCTAAGATAGCTGTAACTAACTAACTAGTAACTATCTAGTGTTATTTATTTTATCTTTAGAGCAGTTTCACACTGATGCCCTGCAGTTTGGCCTCAGCGCAATGTGCCTGCAGTTTTTGTGTAGGCTACCTAAGGTTTCCCATTGACTGTCTATTATGTCCTGCATTTTATGAGAGCACACCAAAAGTCCTGCATGCTACATCTTTGGTGTGTTTCCAGAAAATGCAGCAAAAAAAGAGGGACATAATATGAAGTCCATGAGAAAGTACAGGTAACCCACATGGTTACACCTGCGCCCACTCTGTGGCCAAACCACAGCACAACAGTGTGAAATGGCCCCTAGGCTTGGCTCACATCTGTGTGGGTGGTGCTGCTGCGGGACCCGCAAAAATACCTGCAGCCGCACCACCCACACAGAGGAATATGGGACCCATAGGCAGGTGACATTAATTCTAATGGAATGTCACCTGCACTGGGAATCGTAACCATACTGGGAACCTTGGCTCCCGTGCGGGCTGCGATTTCCCAAGTAGTACAGGGACTTCTTCTCTGCATGTCCTGGGGCATTTGGAGTCCATTCAAATGAATGGGCTCTCGTGCCTGTGCAAATCGCAGCTCGCAGGGCTGCACATGTGTGAACCAGGGGTTAGAGATAGAGGGGTGCAGTGAATGTAAGTGATGTAATGTGAGGTGGATTAGGTGCACACCTATCTTGCACTTCATTTTTATTTGCTTCAAATCATGCAGTTGTTGCTTATAGTTATGGGTGGACTGTCAAAAGCAGCTCCCTGATATTCTTAGATTATCCTAAGTATAAAGTTCTTCTCTAAAATTAAAGAAAATTACCTATCTACATTGTAATAGGAAAAAGTAACTTAGGTGTTGACAATTTGGATCAGTTGCTGCAGGCAAAATAAAATGTTGGGGTATAAAGATACAGGGGTTAGACAAAAAAATGGAAACACTACATGGTTTGCTGGTGTGATAGTGACAACAGTGTTGAAAATGTCTCATCACACAGAGGAAGCAAGAGTGTTACATCACTTTCCGCTTTCAACATGGAACATGTCATCTCTTTCATACCTGCAAATCATGTAGTGTTTCTATTTTTTTTGTCTAACCTCTGTGTGCACTCAGGCAAAATGCATACAGCATACGAAAATATACTCCAGCATTAGAAGCCAAAGAACTCAAGCATATTTTTTTTAAAGTAGATGTAAATCCAGCCACAAAATGTCCTATGAGCCTTAACGACTAGTGATACTGATTTAGAAGTCCTTGTTTGGGAAATTTGTAATATGGAGTGACATCACTCTTCCCTATCTCTAATTCTCTACAATCTCCTGCCTGCAAACTACCCAGCAACAATTGGGAAAGGTGCCCTGTGAAAATATACACATGCAGTTAGTCAGCAATGAAATGCATATGGAGTCATGGGCTTTCTAAGGAGGCTACATTTATCCATTTTAACAAACGGGTATGAAAATGCCATGCAGTCATTACTATAGTCCATACATGTAGATGGGAAGTTACTTCAAAAAGTATGCAGGGGGACTCATTAACAATAAGATGCAATAAAGGATGAAAAAAGTGAAAACCATTATTTTTATTAACAAAAAAAATACATATTTATAAATCACACTGCTTTAGCAAACTAAATCCAGAACAATATATTTAAGAAGCACTGGAAACTTTCAAACTTGTACTGGCAGTCAGATGAATGAAAACTGCAAACAAGCGCAACAACTCTGATGATACGACTCTCACATAGCAAGGTTTCCAATAGGCACCTGAAATCTGTCTTTTCAGTTTTCCTTCAGTATTATTTATTCATAGCCAGATCATGTATTTTTCACTTTTCCTTGATCATCTTTTATCCCATTAAATGATAATCACATTTATCTATTTGTGTATTTGTTATACAGTTTGTGAGAAATAAATAAAAACATAAGACTCATGGACACAAACAGATTTGGTGTAAATTTGCTGTAGCATAAATATCCATAGTTACATAGTTAGTCTGGATGAAACAAAAAGTCCATCTAGTTCAACCACAAAAAAAAAGTTATAATTTTATACCCACAGTTGATCCAGAGGAAGGCAATAAGACCCAGCAAAGCATGATCCAATTTGTTCCTGCGGGGGATAAAATGCCTTCCTGATCACCCGAGAGGCCTGGTGAGCCATAGGTGGTGTGTACAGCCAGCCATGGAAGTGAATGACTATACAAGTTTACTTTTTGACTCTCCATCTCTTCTCCTGTAACTCAATCAATGCTGGTCTGGTTAGACTCCTCCTTAAACCCCCTAGGGCGTGTTTCCTCCTCTGCTTCCTCTCTCTCCTCACCTGTCACTCAATCAGTGCTTGTCATGCGAGACTCCTCCCTCAAATGACCAGTTGCCCCCTCTTCCTCTCTCTTCTCCCCTGTCACTTAATTAGTGCCAGCCATGCGAGACTTCTCCCCCAATCTCCTAAGACTTATTCTCTCACCTTCCTCTTCTTCCTGTCTCTCCTTCTCTGTCACTCAATCAGTGCCAGTTATGCCGGTTTACTCCTCAATCCAGGACTTGTTCTTTCCTCTTCTTCTTCTCCCTCTCCTCCCCTGTGACTCAGTCAGTGTCAGTCAGGCCAGACTCCTCCCTTAATCCTCCAAGAGCTGATTCCTCCTCTTCTTCCTCTTCATTTTCTCTCTCCTTCCCGTCAAACAATGCCCATCATGCCACACTCCTCCCTCAGTTCTGCAGGATTTTTTAGTCTTTTTACTCCTCCCCCTCCTCTTTTTCCCCCCTTTCCCCTTTGTCATTCAATCAGTGCCAGTCATGCCAGACTCCTCCTTCAATCCCCCGGGACTTGTTTCCTCCTCTGCTTCTTCTCCCTGTTCTTTCTCGTTCCCCTGTCACTCAATCAGTGCCATTGATAACAGACTTTTTCCTACAATCCCACAGGACTTGTTCTTTCCTTTTTTTTTCTTTCATTCAGCCATTCTAGATTCTTTCCTACAATCCCCCAAGACTTGGTCCTTCCTCTCAGTCCTCTTCCTCATCTCTCCTCTCCCTGTCACCCAATCAGTGCCAATCTTACCAGACTCTTTCCTCCAATTCTCCAGGACTTGTTCCCTCCTCTTATTCCTCTCTCCTTCTCTCTCCTCCCCCTCATTCAATTAGTGCCAGTCATGCCAGACTCCTCTCTCAATTCCCCAGTGCCTGTCCACTCCTCTCCCTCCTCTCTTGTCACTCAATGAGTGTCAGTGATAACATACTTCCCCCTCATCCCCTAGGGCTTGTTCCCTCTTCTCCTTCCTCTACCTCCTCTCTCTCCTCCCCCTGTTAATCATTATCAGTCATATCAGACTCCTCTTCTCCATCGCCCTGTCACTCTAACAGTGCCAGTCAGTTCAGACTCTTTCCTACAATCTCCTAGGTCTTGTTCCCTTCTCTCCTTTCTCTCCCTCTTCTCTACCCTCCCTTCTCCCTGTCACTCAATCATGGTCAGTCATGCCAGACTCCTCTTCCAAATGCCTGGAACTTTCCCTCTTCTCTGGCACCTTTTTTTTTTATACACTAAAGAGCAGTACTATCATCATTAATATCTGTACAGCAACTAGTTGTTATATTATTTCTCCATGTGGAATGCTTAAAGCCTCCGGGCAATAAGAAAAATAAATAAATTTTATATATATATAACATGCAGTGGGGCTGTCCCCTCACTGTGTGGGTCAACTTTTTACTTTTTTTTCCTTTCTCTAGGAATTAGTACAAAGTTGATACTTTGATCCTCTGGATAACTGCACTCCCCCACAGTCCAAGGGTGGACTATTCCTGTCTATGTAGTGTGCTCTGAGGGAGCAGACATCAGGAGTAGTCCATTTTCAAGACCACTGGATAGTGAAGGTGGGGGCAGGAGCAAAAGGAATTCGTCTTGTGAGGGGAGGATCGGCGGATCAGGTAAGTAAATCTCCACTATCCTCTCCTTCAGAGCAAAACAAGCAATTCTGCTTTAATGTTGGTTCTAATATAAGCAATATTCACAATTTTATTACATTCTACTTGTTTACTTTATGACTTTTTCATCATACGCATGGCACAATATTTAGTTGTTAGGTATTATCTGATACAGAAGTTTGAAGTCTGTGTACAACTTCCCACACACTATTTAATGTTAGATATCAATTTAGATGCTTCTGCAACTCTGATACAAATATGATCACCATAGAGATCAATGAATTTAACTTCCGTCACAACTTTTGTAATTAATGTAGTCTTTGTAGCTGCTGATTTCCTTTATATTCAAAAATATAGATATGAATAGAGCTTCCAAATGAGTCCTATGTTACTACCAATCGATCAGGTCAACTGCAGAGACCATTTTTATAAGTCCCTATAGCATCTGCAGCTTCTGCTTTCCTTTATATGCAGACATGCTAATATGAAGGGAGCTGCCAATTAGCCCTCATGCACGCTTGACGTTTTTACAGCGGCTGTTTTTGGCTTTTGACGTTTTTTTCTACAGCTAGTAAACTCTCCAGCATGTTATCCTATGTGTTCATGCACACATAGACTGTAGTCAACGGTTTTTGGTTGGGATATTTTTTGGCTGGAAAATAACCCCAGAACTAGTGGGTTTCTAGAGGAGTTTTTTAGCTGTAAAAACACTCTAACGGCGCAAACCGGCATTTTGAACTTTTTTTTCCCCTAAAAAATGCAAATGTAGAAAAACATGGGCAAACCCGCTAAACATGGCAAAGCTCTGCTGAACGCTAATGCAAAAACGCTAAAAAAGCTGAAAAATGCACGTTTTTTACGTGACTTTACACAGCTAACGTTACTAGCGTTATCAAAACGTCAAATGTGCATGAGGGCTAAATCTTATTTCAAAAGCTTGGTTTCTTAGTATTTTTAGTAGTTATTTCAGTAGCTAATTATTATTATTTTTTTTTAGCAGCTTGGTTCCTTAGTGTCTTGCAAGTACTTATTTCAGTAGCTAATTTGTATTATTTCTTCAATTTGATTTCTAAATGTTTTATTGCTTATTTCTGTGACCTTATTTCAATAATTTTGTATCTTAGTTTTTTAGTATTTGATTTAGTAGCTAATTTGTCTTATTTTAGCAATTTGGTTTCTTAGTGTTTTTATAGCACTTATTTAAGTTGGTAAATAGTCTTATTTCAACAGCTTAGTCACTTAATGGTTTTGTACTTATTTAAGTAGTAAATTTGTTTTATTTAAGCAGCACGATCGCTGAGTGGCAGGGGAGGACTGACCATTCGAGCACTTGGGTACTGCCCGAGGGCCCGGGGTCAGTAGGGGCCCCATGAAATGCCCCTGGTACCTTTTTTATAGGCTTTTTTGAGTGTGGGCAAAGACACAGGGGCCCCATGATCCCCTATTGCCCAGAGGCCCCATGAGTTGTCAGTCTGCCCCTGCTCAGTATTCTAGTAGCCATTTAATCCTATTTCAGTAGCTTGCTTCAGACTGAACTTTAGCTGTTTAGGTGTTCAGATCATACATAGAAGCTGTATTTCTACCACTTCTAAAACAGCTTCCCATTGTCAATGATTGCAAAGGAAGCAGTAGGTGCTGGTACCTGCTTTGTCCCTAACAACTGATAATGCTACCATCACCATTGACTTGCATGAGTGGAAATTTCTGGCCACATAGGCAAAGGGCAAGGGATATCGGTGATATCACTTTCCAAATATGGCCACTGGTGATAATTTTCTCTTATTCATCCCCATGAGAAATCAATCTATTTCCCCATCTTCCCTGCAGGCTGTTGTACTTAGACCAATACCTGATTTGATACAGTTAATGTTCCGCTGTCAATTTGCCACAATTTGTAAAACCACTTGATGCTGACAGAGTCACCCACAACCAAGTATGCCAAGCATAAATATTAAGTCTTCTTTAGTTAAAAAATAATCACTCAATTTAGTTTCTACAGAAAACAATGAGTTTATTTATGTATGCTAATCTTTATACTACAGTAGATATAAAGTTTCTCTTCAAACTATCCCCTACTATACGTTTATAATAGCAAACTTAAATTATTTATTTAAAACTTAATTGGAATTACTATCAACGTATATTTTTATTGCAATATAGCCTACACGATATATTTTTAAATACTGTCAAGATTAGGCAAATTCCTACAATTTCTATTTTTGGAATATGTAAAATTTTGCAACCATATGGCATGTTTATTTGTGAGGATATGCAATTGTAAAATGTTGATAAATTCTCCTTAAAGGACATTTAAAAACAAGCAGAAAAAACAGTGAAGATTACAAATTCAAATATGTAACGGCTCCATTAGTTTTCAATTTTCAAGAATGTTTTCAGTAAGTACAGAAAATACCTATTGATCTTGTCAGCAATGTAGTGTCCTCGTAATTTTTCGTGAGCTAAACTGAAATAATAAACACTATTATTTTTCTTGTGTGAACTAAACCACACACACACACATCGAGGGTAATGAAAAAAACTAACACAGCCACCAGCTCTAATGACTGATAAGCTGCAGTGCCTTACATTTTTCTTTTTGTTTAACCACTTGCCCTCGTGAGGATTTACCCCCCTTCCAGACCAGGCCTCTTTTTGCTACTCGGCGCTGCACTGATTCAACTGATAATTGCACGGTCATGCAATGCTGCACCCCAACAAAATTTACGTCCTTTTTTTCACACAAATAGAGCTTACTTTCGGTGGTATTTGATCACCCATGTGCTTTTTATTTTTCACGCTATATACAAAAAAAGACCAAAAATTTTGAAGAAAAACAATACTTTTTACTTTCAGTTATAAAAAATATATAGTAAACTCAGAGTTAGTTATAAATTTAGGCCAAAATGTATTCTGCTACATGTTTTTGGTAAAAAAAAATCCTAATAAGTGTATATTGATTGCTTTGTGTGAAAGTTATAGTGTCTACAAACTATGGTATAGATACTGCAATTTACACCATTGTTTTGCTATACAGCGCTGCGCTAGTTTAACGGACAATTGCGCGGTCATGCAATATGGTACATAAATACTAAAGTTTCATCATAAATTTAGACCAAAATGTATTCTGCTACATGTTTTTGGTTAAAAAAATCCCAGTAAGTGTATATTGATTGCTTTGTGTGAAAGTTATAGCGTCTACAAACTATGGTATAGATAATGGAATTTACACAGCTTTTACTTTCTGACTGCCCATCACATTTCTTGAGGTGCTAAAATACCAGGATAGTACAAACACCCTCAAATGAACCCTTTTCAGAAAGTAGACACCCTAAGCTATCTGCTGAGAGGCATATTGAGTCCATGGAAGATTTATTTTTTTTCCACAAGTTTCTGGAAAATGACAAAAACATTTTTTTTTTTACATGAAGTTGTCATTTAAATGATTTATTTCTCGCACATGCCATGGGTATAGGTGGAATTACACCGCAAAATACATTCTGCTACTTCTACCGAGTATGGAGATACCACGTGTGTGAGACTTTTGGGAGCCTAGCCACATACAGGAGCCTGAAATCAAATGACCACTTTGAAAGCCTGAAGGTGCGTAACTTCCTCATTACACTTCCTCACTACCTATCACAGTTTTGAAGGCCAGGATAGCACCAAACCCCCCCCTCCCCCCCCCCAAATGACCCCTTTCTGGTGAGTATTTTGCAGCTCTCATTTTTTTTTTCACAAGGTTTTGAAATAGAAAAAAAGAATAGAAAAAAATGTTTTTGGTTTTTTTCTTCATTTTTCAAAAACTTGTGGCAACAAATGAGATCTGCAAAATACTTACCGTGCTTTTTATCAAATTCCTTGGGGTGCCTACTTTCCAAAAAGGGGTCATTTAGGGGTTTAGGTGCTATCCTGGCAATCTGGCAGTGTGTCAGGGATCTCCACGATCCCCGTCGCGATGGTCCTGGCGCAGGCGCAGTGCGCCGCCCTGTGCAGGGACGCGGGCACTAGGTCCGGGCCGGCCGCAGTGTGCGAGTTCGCACATGCGCAGTAGCAGCCGCCCGCTGGGCACCAATGGCAGCGCAGGGCGCGATATTTAAACGACCCTGAGCTGTCATTCGGTGCCTTCTGGTCTTATCCTGCATCCTGTATCCTGAACCTGTTTCTAGTAAGTTGCTGACCCGGATTGTACCTGACCACTGCTGTATTCTCCTGCCCAGACCCTTGCTTTGCCTGACCTCTCTCCTGGATGCCCCCTATTGGACCTGACCTACCGTTGCTGACCTGGCGTGTGACCCGACTATTCTCTGCCCGCTGCTTTGTACCTCACCGTCCCCATCGTTACCGACCCGGCTTGCCTGACTCTGCACTTGCTCAGCCATCCATCCATCCCTCTCAACGGGGTCTCCAGACCTCCTCATATCATGCTCTCTCCCGTGGGAACCCCTGGCGAACACCCCTACCACTGGCGGGTATCCTCAGTAGGCACGACCTGGTCCCGGGGTACTCCAAGTCCATCCCCACCATCAGGGGCCCTGGTGAACAAGTACTCTGGGACTTAGACTCCGTGCGCTGGGCACGCCTGATTAGTGGAGTGCTAGTGGTGTCGCCGGGCGGTCCATTACAAAGTGTAATAAAGCCCTTTAAAAGCCTGAAGGTGCTTATTGGATTTTGGGGTCCTGTGCTTGGCTAGACTGCCAAAACGTCTCTCACATGTGGTACCCAGGAGAAGAAGCAGAATGTATTTTGGGGAGTAATTCCACATGTACCAATGGCATGTGTGAGCAGTAAATCATTTAAGTGACAATTTTGTGTAAAAAAAAAATATTTTTTTTTTTGTCATTTTCCAAAAACTTGTGGTAAAAAAATAAATTCTTCTATTGATTCAACATGCCAGCAAATAGTTTGCGGTGTCTACTTTCCAAAAAGGGGTCATTTTGGGGGGTGGGGGCATTCTATGCCCAGCATTAGAAGTTTATGCCACACATCACTCACTCTTCTAACCACCTGAAGACCAAGCCTTTTCTGACACCTTTTGATCACATGAAAAAAATCAGTATTTTTTGCTAGGAAATTAATTGAAACCCCCAAACATTATATATTTTTTTAAAGCAGACACCCTAGTGAATAAAATGGTGGGTACTACAATTTTTTATGGCACATAGTACTTGCGAAGCAATTTTTCAAAAGCAAATTTTTAAAAACAAAATACACTTTTTTTACTTTTAATGCACAAAAACACAATATATTGGCTAATTATTTGGTAAAATATAAAAGATAATGGTATGCCAAGTAAATAGATACCAAACATGACATGCTTTAAAACTGCGCATGCCCTGTGCAATGGCGACAAACTGCAAACATTTTTAATATCCATATGCAACGCTTTAAAAGTCTTTAAAAGCTACCAGTTTAGATTTACAGAGGAGGTCTAGTGTTAGAATTACTGCCCTTGATCTGACGTTCACGGCAATACCTCACATGCATGGTGTGTGCGCATGAGAGGGGCGATTTTGTTATTTTGATTTGTTTATTATTTTTACATTTGTACCTGTTCCTTTTTTTTTTATCACTTTTAATGCTATAACAGGGAATGCAAATATCCCCTATAACTTCAATGGGCATTGTCATATATTCTTTTTTGAGAAATCTAGGGTCTATCAGACTCTGGATATCTCCTCTGCCCTTACATTATCTAATCAAACCAAAATCGGTGTGATCAGATGCTTTCCCAATTTACAAATGGCGCTGTTTGTATCCTGCGAAACTGAAGTGATGAAATGCTTGTAGCTTCTGAATTCTTAGACTATAGAGTGACACCACTCTGGTCCCCAATCAGCTCTATGGTCAGCTGGCAGAAACTCCGGCTGCATTCTCAGGTACCCCCGATGGCTTGAGACTGCCCGAGAAGGCCGTGGAAGGCAGCTGGGGAGGGGGGTATCATCTCCCGCTGCTTGTAAAAGCAATCCTGCAGCTAATTAGCCACATGAAAGCCAATCGCCTGCTGAAAAAAAACGATACCAGGATGATGCCGGCAGCTGTAGGCATCATCCTGGTATAACCATTCAAAATCCAATGATGCCTCGCGCACCCCCCCTACCTGTTTGGCAGAGCGACGTTAAAAGACGGCGCTGTGCGCAGAGGTGCCGCCCTGCTGCAGTAAAAACACTGCGGCAGGTCGGCAACTGGTTAACTATGCTTTAAAGTGGTATTACCACTAAAATCAAACATTTATTATATTGCAGCTTATCATTTCTTAGACGTGATTGCTGCATTAATTTCCTTTTTTAGACTTTCTTCTTTTTTCATCTGATGATCTAGTGATTAAGTTTGTTGTTTTTCAAAAGACCAAGCACTCCAGCAGAATGTATCAGTTACAGAGATGCAACAAACAATTTAACACTAGCAGGGGTGCTTACAATGATCATCTTTTATTTTTTTCTGTAAAACCTTTATCCCTAAAGGAAAAAAAAGTTTGCTGTAACTGCTTATAAAGTGTGAGCTGAAGTTTGGCTTCAATTTATTAGTGTATTTAAATCTACTAGTACATCTAATACTCATTTACATAATATATAAAAAATGTGCAGAGCTAAAATTAAAAAAAATCTGTAAAAAGATACATATAAAAACATCATGATAAATAAATTATGAAAAATGTTCATAAAGTGACTGTAAATGCTCCTAGAAATCCTGCGTTCTCTATCATTCGATGTTTGTGCAATCAGGTATAGAAGAAATGCGCACTCACCGGAACGCATAATAAAATGCACGTTTATATAATAAATCCTGCTATCATCAAGGTCATCTGAATTAGGGCAGGAATGGGGTTGAATCCCTCACAGAATATATGGATCCTGGGGCTTTTGATGTAGATGAGGAGAATGCCAGAGTTCCCTTTAAGGGATCGATGGGTGCAGCTCTCTGGGTGTACAGGAGGCTTCCTCTCTGGAAACTGGATACTGGGTTGTCTGAAAATTAATGCTCCCAAGGGGAGTTAAAGTAGAAATAAATCCATAGTGTAGTAATTAATGGTTGAATTGAGTATATAAAAGTATCCAGGTAAGACATCAAACATCCAGGTAAACAGAGTCAATAGCTGTGTACAAAAATTTCCAATAGGACTAACCGTCCACAATCAATTGCACAGAAAAAAAGAAAGATGTAGCAGACAAGGGAATTTTCAATTTAAGTAATTCCACATTAACACAACAAGAGCTACTCCTCTTGGACAAAGGTCTGAAATTTGCTCCGAACAACAAACTGAATAAGTTTCAGACCTACATCGACATACACAAATTTTCAAGACAGTTGTCATTAAAAAGATATTTTTACTCAAACCCCATTGAGCGTAATAGCACTAATTTGTCCAACTTTTCTAATCTAAGGAATGCATCAACATACAATCCACCCCCCCCCCCCCCAAACATGTTCCCATGTGAATCTATTCAAAGATTTAGTTCTGAAAGATTTAGATGAACTTAAATTTAAATCACCCACAAACTCCCAAACCAACAAAGCAATAGAACAACATTTAGAGAGAAAAGACCTAGTCATCAGGCCTTCTGATAAGGGAGGGGGAGTGGTAATACTCAATAAAACTGATTATATCACAGAAATGTACAACATTCTTGAGGATACTACCACATACACTTCTTTGTCTAATGACCCCCTCCCAATATTTAACCAATTCAATACCGGGCAATTTTACACCTTCCTGCCCAGGCCAGTTTTCAGGTTTCAGCATTCTCACACTTTGAATGACAATTGCGCGGTCATAAAACAATGTACCCAAACTAAAATTTTATAATTTTCTTCACACAACTAGAGCTTTCTTTTGGTGGTATTTAATCACCGCTGGGGTTTTTATTTTTTGCTAAATTAACAAAAAAAAACAAAAAATTTTGAAAAAAAACACACTTTTTTTTTGTTTCTGTTATAAAAGTTTGCAAATAAATAATTATTCTTCATAAATTTAGGCCAAGTTGTATTCTGCTACATTTCTTTGGTGAAAATAACCCAAATTAGGATGTATTTTTTAGTTTGTAGGAAAGTTATAGAGTTCACAAACTATGGTATAGATCTGAATATTGATCAATCCTGAAGTACTGAAGGTCCAAGAATGTCAGAACAGTACAGGTATCCCCCAAATGACCCCTTTTTGCAAAGTAGACAGTCCGACGTACTTCATAAGAGGCATGGCGAGTTTTTTGAAGTTGTATTTTTTTTGTCATAATTTTTCGGAAAGTTAAAAAATTTTAAAAATTAGTTTCACTATTTTTTTTTTACATAATGTCACCAGTGCAGTACAGCGTCATCATATAACTGGCATGGCGGTGATCAGGGACACTGACTGGTGACAGTATGAAAAAAATATATATATATTTTTTTATTTTTTTTTATTATTTTTTTTTAATATTTTGTTTTCATATTTCACTATGTCCAAAGTAGTACAATGTTACCATAGTAACATTGTACTACTTTGCGGAAGTGATCAGTATTTTTTTTTTTTTTTACATAATTTGCTTATAGCAAAGAATTACTTTGCTATAAGCAAACATTTACCTGAATGACATCAATTCATTCAGGGGTTTTTTTTTTTTTTGTGCTTAGCTGTGATTTGGCCACAGTTAATCACATGACATGTGCATGCAATTATCTGTGACCATTCACAGCTAGACACTAGTATACAATGGATGGCATGAATGAAGCCATCCATTGTATACAACTGTCATGTGACCTGCTGTGATTGGTCACAGCAGGTCACATGGTATCGGCAACAGGGGCCGATACTCAGATCTGTCATCGGCCGCGTCCGAGGTACACGGCCGGTGACAGATCGCGCCGCTGCGCGGCTCTGCAGGAGCGCGATGTGCGCATGTGTGAGAGGATGCCATATGGCGTCCACCCGGAACGCTGATGACATTTACCGGCCGCCATTCGGCCATAGGGTGGGCGGCAAATGGTTAAGAAAAGTTTAATGAAAATTATCAATAAAGGATTTAAAGATGGTGTGATCAGTAAAAAAGATTTTCTTTGCCCTACAGCACTGAAATTGCCAGTTTTTTTACACCCTCACGAAAATACATAAAGACCCTATAAAGCCACCAGGGAGACCGATAGTTAGTGGTATAGGATCCCTCTGCTCTAAAGCAGGAGAATACATTGATTATTTCTTGCAGCCACTGGTTTCTGAAACCCCAGCTTATCTATGTGATACAAAGCATATACTGAATGTTATCAAGGACATTAAGATCACCTCTAATACATTCCTTGTAACAGCTGATGTCACCTCTCTCTACAGTAATATTGCACATGCGGATGGAATGGTAGCCGCTAAATACTACCTAGATACACTGAGCACTTTAACACCTCCCCATATTGATTTTATCCTTCAGTTACTTCAATTCGCCATGCAAAAAAAACTACTTCTGGTTTGATAAGAAGTATTACAAACCAAAGGCGTTGCTATGGGGGCTAAATTTGCCCCCAGCCTTGCAAATCTATTTATGGCATACTGGGAGGAATTTTTAATTTATGCCAGAGATTGGCCTGAGCTAATTTTTTATAAAAGATACATAGATGACATGTTTTTATTATGGAATGGGGAGGAAGTGGCTTTGATTAATTTTTTAAGACATTAAATGATAAATTAAATATTGAATTCTCATATACATATGGCAATAAAGAGATACATTTCTTAGATCTCACCCTATTGAATCACAATGGAGGAATTATTACCAAATCTATTTTTTAAAAAAGAGACAGAAATAGTTTTATCCCAATCGAAAGTTGCCACCATCCAGTGTGGTTGGCAAACATTCCGAAGGGACAATTTTTAAGGATAAGGAGGAACTGTTCTGACCTCGACACTTATCATCTACAAGCACAAAATTTAAAACATAAATTTCCCGAGAAAGGATACTGTGAACAGAATTTAGATGACACAATCAGGGCAGTAGCTAAAACTGATAGAGCTGAATTGTTGAGAGATTGGGAGAAACAAAATCGGACCCAGGTTTGTCCCTTTATAACCACATACTCTACACAACATAAGGCTGTGAACCGTATTATTAATAAAAACTGGAATAGTTTAAAGATTGACCCCATTCTCTCTAACATTTTACCAGAAAAACCGGAAATCATTTTTATTAAAGCTACTGCCTTGCGTCATCGTATAGCTCCTAATGTTATTAATCCTCCAGAGACTATCTCTTTCTTTTCCAATATCAATGGTTTCTTCCCATGGAATAAATGCATCATTTGCACAGTAAATAACGGTAGAAAACACAAAAAATCTACTTTTTAATTTGCAAACGACAGGGAAGTCCTATAATATTGAAAAATGCATTACATGCAATAGCAAATATGTTTTTTATCTTTTGGAATGCCCTTGCAAGCTTCAGTATGTGGGACGCACCACCAGACGCCTACGTGACAGATTGAGAGAGCATGTTAGCAATATCAAAAAAAGCTATAAGGAGCACTCCTTATCAAACCACTATAGGCGAAAACACGGGTATGGGTATGTCCAGTCAGAACGGCACTTGTCCCACCTGGCCATTTATGTACAGTAGTCAGGTAGGAAGCAGTTAATATAGCTATACAGGCAGTCAGCAAGCAGATATGTGAGAACATCAAAGAAATCAGCGCTGTGAGTGTGACTTGGAATATATCCTCACTAGGAGGTGTACCTTTATTACATAAAAGAGTCAAATGATGATCACAATGGATGAGGGGTGGCCTGGGCCAGGGTGGATGACCCATCTACTCTAATGTGAAGGTGTAGGGCAGAGAGAAATCCTGTCCCTGGCGATGGACCACGAGACCACGGCATCCCTGAATGAAGTCACCGCGGTCTACGGAGGAAGCGGAAGGGAAGATCCTGCCTTGGACCGCAAGCCGAAGATGGAGGCCGGTAACCTAGCCAATGCGTTTCTCGCATCATGCGCCTTATCAAGTCTAAGAATTAAAGGTTGAATTTATAGAAGACAGACCAGGCACGGAAGCCGGCCAGGGACACACAGGGGGACCCGAACGGAGCGGATTGGCTCATTGCACCTGCTAAAACATACAGAAAAAGGATAAAGGATGACACATAAGAGCTGTAGGAAACACATGTTTAAAACAAAATTCAATATCAATATAAAATGATTGTATAATCTATAGGTGAAAAATGGCTAATCGAGAGATTCAATTAACCCTTATAAGCTTTTTCTGGAGTGTCATATTCATTAATGGAATCACAAGGTGAATACTGGCCCAATAAATAGTATGCACATCAAGTGGTGTTTGTATATTGCACTATTACCGATATAAAAGAAGGCACTCTATAAATATTATAACCCTATAAGGAGGACATCAATGTGCAAAAAGTATATCCATAATAAATAACTGAAACTACGAAACATTATGATATGTATAATACAATATCTTATCTACAGAGTTGGAATAAAATATTAAAACGTGTTTTCTTTAAAAATATTTCCAAAAGATCCCTTAGAAGGATCATTTAAAAAAACCTTATACTTGGTGGCAGAGAGTATATGGAGAAATATAACTGTAAAAATCAGTTAACTTGTCAAATAAATATGCAGATGTTACCAGCAAGCAGATATGTGCCCACTGTGAGTATTTATTTAGCAGAATGTCTGAGTTTATGGAGAGTAAGATGATCATCCAATAGTTCATAGTTAAATAAGCAGAGAAAAAGGTTCTTGGACATAAGACTACCAGTAACTTCATGTATGTATGTGGTCACTTGATCCCAGAAGGTGGAGATTGGAGGGCATGACCATAAATGATGGGTAATTGATGGTTTAACAGCTGCACATAGCTGGTAAAGTGAGGATTTTCTTTCACCTTACAAAGCAGAATAAATGCAGTAGCTTAAACTGGGACTTTCTCCAAGCTTTGTTGGTGATCAATGTCAAAACTGTTTTGTTGCCATCAACTATTTTGTCAGTGAGATCATCTGCTGACAAGTTCTTCCCCCACTTGGTTACACTGATGAGGAAGAAATACGATTTGAAGTAGTTGTTCAGAGGTTTGTAGCTATCAGAGATGGTGTAGGCATGTTGTTGAATCCAGCAATCCATGATGGAGAATTAGAGTTATTTTGCTTTTTTTTTTAAGCAACAAGACATGGCATATGCAGAGCATTGAAGATAATAGTAATAGCAATTGCCTGGAAGATCAAAAGTAGAAGAGAAGTCACAAAAGAATTTGAGGTCACAAGAACCCAGATCAAAAATGGATATCATTTTGTAAAGATTCTGGCCTGATGTTGCCTGCTTTAAGGAAACATAGGATTGGTATTTATAGGTAAATATCTTAACATATACAGGGACAATCCCAACATGTTTTCATATTTCCCTCCAAGCAACCACGGTGTCTGTATTCAAGAGATTTTGCTGAAGATATATAGGTAATAAGTTGATTCTGCCATGGAAGATAGCTGCCAAGTCATAAGAGTAGACCACTGCTGTTTCCAAAGAAAGATTGAAATACCTAGAAGAATAAGTTACCCAGTCTAAGCCTATTCGCAAAGACAAGCTAAATTATATACAAGAAGATTGGGTAGGTTAGCGCCTCCTTCACTCATTGGAAGATACAACTTGGACATGCATGATTGTTTGTAACTTCCCTGTTCAAGTTTTAGATATCCTTGTGTCTATGCCAAATGTATTAAAGGATAAGTTCACCTTTGTTAAAAAAAAAATGGACATCTTTTTGCAGGTAAAAAAAAGTGTGCATTTATTATTTTTTCCCAGGACTCCAGCAGACTGTCAGTGTAAGCTTTCTGCTCGTACTTTATATGAGCAGGCAGTTATACAATGACAGGAAGAAACAATAAACTACCTAGATTTCTCAACAGCACCCTGGTAGTTCATTGAGAACTACAAGCCGACAGCTACAAAAGCGTTGGTACTTGTAGTTTTCCTATTCACAGCACTCTGTGAATGAATTACGTGGCCGGCTAGACTGAGCCCTGCATGACCGCATTTTTTTTTTTTTAAATTGTAACAGAGATTTGGGTGAGAAGATCCTCTCACTTGAGCTAGTGGGTTCGGGAGAGGCTGCAGCAGTGGGAACATGTTACGTGTTCAACCTTAAAAACGGGTGGAACATGTTCCGAGAGGTGAACTTTACCTTTAAAAACCAAAGTTGAATGATCCGAAATTTTCATTTTATTAAAAAGGCTCTAAACATGCAAATACCATCAAAAAGGTAGATACTGTTTGGCTGATATAAATCTCTTTTAATGAGCAAATAGGTGACCTTCATTGCATTAAATTATACCACCTATGCACTCTGCTTTAAAACAGCGTAATTTACATATCAATGCTCACTTAAAAAAAAAAAAGAATCATTAGACATTGCCATTTTTAGAAAGAAACAATTATACAGCTCACTGTGCACTGATGTTATCTCCATAATCAATATACCATACATTTGTGAATAAACTCAATGTTAACCCGATAAATAAGAAACAATACTTGTCACTTTTTTAATTAGATGTCTTAATGAGAGAGAGACTGCATGAATAGTATCAAGTATAAATAATTAATTACACAACAATAGGATTCAGTTGTTTACAATCATGGGCTTGCAAGAAGTGGGCTTTTGAAATCTTAATAATACAATTTTTGAAAAGCTGATAAACCTCAATGTTATGGACCTCTTACTATTAAAGGGAAATCAAATAAAATGTTATAAGTAAATGAAAAAATGTCTCTATTTTAGCAATTTTAAGCTGAAAAAAAAGGTTATCCGTAAGAAACCAATGGTCATGGATTTCAAGATATATAACAATATATAAGCAATCAATATTTATTTAAAAGTGTATACAATAAAAAAGACAATGCTATCAAGAAGTTAAGTGGCAAATCTTGAACCTGCATCTCTTGTGGACTAAAACACACACCTTACCTGTTTTGCTACTGAGTTTGATAACTCTTTAGAGTGAGAATGCTGTGAATTTTCCTGGGTTTGATATGTGGGACATTCAATGAATTGATCAAAATTTGGAAATTGTGAATGGGGGGCTTATTGGAAGTAAAAAAAAACCACACACACATTTTTTGACAAGTCCTTTTATTTAAAAAAAAAAAAAAGCCCTCTGAAGTAGATTTAGCATCTGCCACAATGAATGGCAGCTGTTGACCCATGCTGAAAAAAAAAATCTCGCCGCTCCCCGAACACACCCATGTGATGTCCCATCACATGCCAGATGACAGAAAAATGCGGGTCATCTGGTGATGTCACATAATGACCCGGCATCCATGTTTTGTAATTCAGCATGTGACAGTCCATGGGACACTGCCCGAATGACAGATAAACATGGGGACGGGGTCATCCGGTAACGTCACTCATTCAACATGGGGACAGGGCACTTTGTGAGAGGACCCCCCTCTACCAAAGCATCCCCCCATGTTAAGGGCATGTGGCCTGCTATGGATCAGGAGGGAGGTCCCCCTTTCCTGGCTTGCTGGGCTGCATGCTCAGATAAGGGTATGGTAAGGATTTGGGGGACCCTGTTTTGGATTTGTTTTTCTTTTTACATTCGCTTCTTTGGTTTACATTCTGCTGATGAGTCATAGTTGTTAAGGATACATCTGCAGCACACTTCTTAACAACCAGACATTCTTCACAATGAATTCAGATTTGATTTGAAAATGTTGAATCCTTCCAAAATATTGAAGCCTTCTGACATTTCCCAAAAAATAATCTGTTCAACATGATGAATATGATGACATGAACTTCTTCAATTAACAAATATAACAAAAATGAAAATTTCAGCCTTGCACATGTCCATCTCTGACATAATTCACTATTTTTTTTAATTTCTTCATAGAAAAAAACAGTACTGAATCTCTGCCTCTTGATGCACACCAAATCTGTGTGTATCACCCTCCTAGTTAGCTAGGGGGAGCTAGAGTCCTGATTGTTAGAGAGGAGGGCTGAGTAGCCGCCTGGGTGCAATAGTAAGGAGGTCAAATTGTAGTCAGGGCTGAGAGGCTCTATAGGCCATCCCCTCAAGGATGTCCCCCTGCTCTAGAGCTTTGGAGGAAGATCTGGAGGCAGTTGGAGGATCTGAGGAGTGGCTGGCTCATACTCTTGAGGGATCCTGGCAAATCCCCAACACGATGCTTGGCAAGGGGCCAGGACAACCCTTAATGTAAGTGAGCCTGCTCAGCAGCAGGAAAGTTTGGGTGTAAGAGAGAGATGATGCAAGGTTGGAGTCAGGAGCCTGTGAGGGGGCCCAAATGGGAGAGGGGCTCAAGGTGCGGAGCTAAAGACCTAGTAGCAGCCAACAGCAGCACAGGAGAGGGACCAAACAAGTACATCTGCACCCCCTGGGCCTATAAGGGGAAAGGAGAACTCTAGTGGGGAACTGGGTTTGCTGTCTTGCCCGGGATTGTTTCACACTGCTGTGGCAGGCACTGGATCCCCTGCCCAAGGAAACACCCATACAGCTGGATGAGGAGAGGAGTCATCTGGGAAGGTACACTAGGAGACGCTGGTTAGCTCTCCAACAGACTGTGTTGCAGTGGAGGCTTGTAAATAATTCCAGGAAGTTGACTTCAGTTCATCGTTTCCATTGGGCATCCTGTACACCCCTAACCCTATCTCAGTTCAAACCCCTTATTAAAAATAACAAAACCAAAGCTCAAGGGCTTATCTCTGACTCCTGGATGCAAGCCTGTGTGAAGATGTGTGTTGCCTGGCTGTGCAGGACTATAGCCCCAAAATCCATAGACCCAAAATCTTCTTTGCAACTCCTAAGGGGGTAGGGCTACATGTGCTGTATTTCTGGCTTCTGTTTTTTACATAATACACTGTCATTTTTATTTCACGATAAGAACTGCCTCATCTCTCCCTCCGAAATTGCTGCCAAGTCAAGCCGCTTACATAATCTCCAGCCACTGTGCTCTGTTATGGCTATTATCTTTGAAATAGGAATATCTAGTTTTTATTTCTTTATAACAACTTCCTCATTCCTAAAAAAAAAAAATGTGGGGCTGTTGTTTTGCAATGTTTTTGTGCTGATATTTTATTAAACTTTGTAATACATATATGTTTTGCCACTCTTTGGCAATTATTACACACTTCAGGGTTTTAGCTTTTTTCAAAGTGTAAACCTTCTGATACCTTTTAGATCTGTTCTGTCTACAACTTTAGCCTTTCAATTCTGGGCGATTACTAGAAAGTAAAAAAATAACCACTTAGCCTCCGGAAGATTTACCCCCCTCCTTGACTTGGCCATTTTTTTTGTGATATCGCACTGCTTTATTTTAACTGACAATTGCATGGTCATGCAATGCTGTACATACAGTAAATGAAATGTATGTTTTTTTTATCCCCACTAATAGAGCTTTCTATTCGTGGTATTTGAACACCTCTGGGTTTTTTATTTTTTGCGCTATAATCAAATAAAGACCAACCATTTGGGGGAAAAAAACAATATTTTCTACTTTCTGCTATAAAACCTATCCAATAAAAAAAATAGTTTCATACATTTAGGCCAATATGTATTTTGCTACACATTTTTGGTAAAAAAAAACCCCCTCAATTACCGTATATTGATTGGTTTGTTCAAAAGTTATAGCATCTATTTTATAATCAAATTTTTATTTTTTATACTAGCAATGGGGGCAGTCAGTGACTTATAGACAATCGGACACTAATTGACACTTTGTGGAACCCAGTGACACTAATACAGTGATCATTGCTAAAAATATGCACTGACAACTGTACTAATGACACTGGCTGGAAGGGGTTAAACATCTAGGGTGATCAAGGGGGTAACTGTGTGTCTAGCTAAGTGTAATGGGTACTATATGTACTGTATTCATTAGGCAATGTGCTGGATTCTCTTTCCCTGCTCTGCAGAGAAAGAGAAACAAACACAATGCTGCTGGCAGAACACAGCTCTGCCTATGTAAACAAGGCAGAGCTGTGTCCTGTCAGTCTCCTAGACGATCGGCGGGTGGCAGCACTCTTCCATTGGCTGGCATCCACTGATTGGCTTCTGCTGTGACAAATCACAGCAAAAGCTCCGTGCTGGCGGCACATGCATACGCCTGAGACCAGGAAGTGTATAATTACATTTATATACAGTATATCTGCTATTGAGTAGTTGGCAAATACTTAAAAAGCACCTAAAATTAAATTTAATCAGATAAGAGTGATGCTGCTGTATGTATGCCAAGGAATAAACAAATGTATTACAAGTACAAATTATGTGAGGCCAACATTAATGTGACATGGAAACTGTCCTGGAGAATCTTACAGTTCCCTAGCACTGCATATAGTTTAAGTCCTCTTACAAGCATGTAATTTTAAGAATTGGTGTTTTCCCATGTCACCCTTGAAGTTGCATAAATTGGAAGGCCCTTTCTCTACTAAAGTGTATTTATTATGCTCCAGGAAAGGATTAGTGCTAACAGCCTAAAGTGTATACAGAACAAATGCATCTATTTATCTGTTTTTTTAAGACATTGGGAGTACGATCTGATCTTCAGTACAAGGCTATCAGTGAATGTATTATAGTAGGCTTGATTAGCTACATTTCGGATATAGGCATCTGCAGACATAGTTAAATGTTTGCCATTGTTTGTGAAACAAGAACTATAGCATTGTGAGTGTTTATGCAGGGTTGATTGCTAACATGTTTTGTTATACGTGGTTTTTATGATGGGTTTTGTGAAAGGCTCAAAAATTGAACCTAAGCACATTTGCTCATCACTACTGCTAACCTATTACCACTGCCAGCTCTCATCACCTCTTCTGGTCTGCCACCATTACCATCTCCTACCACCATTATCAGCATCTTCCACCACTGCTGGTCTGCCACTATTACCACCCAGCAGGACTCAATATTGAATTGAACAACAATTGTTTTATAGACAATAGTTGAGTTCATTTTTTCTTCCTTATACCTTGTTATATATTTTACATAATCTTATTTACCCATTATGAGCGACATTTCACTTATTTATACGTATTATCTTATGATTATATAAGCTTGTTTCATATATATTTGAGCTCTTTAGCCACTTACTTTATCCCTGTCGTTTTATATTCGTTTTTAATTATTTTATGCGATTATGCTGTACTTATTATACATATATTTTCATGCCATGCCCTTTTACCATGAGGCCCCCCCTTTCTCTTTTTTCATATTTATTATGTTTTTATAAAGCTATTTTGATTATTTATTATTTATTTTTCAGTATTATTATGTAATCTTACTCATTTCATATATATAAAAAAAATTTTTTGGGTGCTATACTGATTAATTATCAACATCGGTCACAAATACATAATATTTTTTTATTATGTTCATTTGAATAATAATTTGTTTCATATAAAAAAAATTTTTCCATACACAAAATATTTTTTCTATATATAATGAATTATATAGATATTCTTTCCCCTCTCTAATCTATATAGTATCAATTTTTTTACCATCATTATTATAGTTCATTAAATTCACATTTTTAATATTCAAGTGACCAGATTGTATGTTTTAACGGTAATTTTTGTATTACCGATTAATACCATCGCACCCCCACTTATCATTAGTGATTTGTCAGTTGTAAATCTCATCACATCAGCAGTGATAAGAAATCGTATTCATGCCCATGGTAAAATGGTGCCGCACATGAGCGCTGAGTCAATACAGCCGCTCCGACTCCGGCAAAATGACGCCAATTAAGTGTGCATGTGCCTATTCCTGTATATAAGGATGGCGCTATAGTCATGGCGTTCCTCTGTCTCTATCTCTGAAAAAGTGCGTGCGCACGAAACGCGTCAGTGGGAGACCAGGACGTCGTGACGTCACGCCGCCGGTGCCACGTGGAGGCCCGGTGGCCATATTGGAGTTTGGAGGGTCAGTTCATTCATGTGTACCTGGCACCACTGTGAATTTGTATCTACGCCTTTCTTTTGAATAATAAAGTGATTATCGGCATACTACACTATGAGTTTCTCCTTTGGTCTCCTGTGAGGAGCTTTTCAACTTTTGCAGCCCCAGTGTGATCCTAATACCAGCTCCAGAGAGGAGGAACGTTCATCCCATATATCTCTGCAAGGATATTTCTGGCCTGTCGGATCTCATCACTACCACAAGAGGGCGCTTCATCCTTATATTTCTCCAGTTCCAGCCTGCATTCTGACCAGAAAGAGAGGGGAATCTTCAGGATATTGACACACTTGCGTATTATCAATTCGCTTCTGGTTAGTGTGCATTTCTGTCATTTGCACTGGGAAAACAGCGAGCACCAATACAGGACTGTATTTCATTTTTTATTTGTGACTTTTTAAGCATTTTCAAATACCATACAGCGCTGCATTATTTATATCTGTATTCCTATTAGGATTTTATATGTGTTTTTCCTTGAATGTCCAGCTGCTGATCTTTAGGAGTGCTCACTGTAGCATTTCTTTCCATATGCCACTATTACCAGTTCCTCTGGAAGCTACTGGTGTGCCTTTATTTTCAGCTCACGCAATGATTACTAGTTCATTTCACCATTGCTGCTCTGCCACCATTACCTGCTTCTTCCACCACTGCTGGCTTGAAGTTATTAACAGTTCCTACCTTTTGCTACTGGCCTGCCACCATTTTCCACTCCTGCCATGATTATTAGTTCTTTCACATATGCTGGTCTGACACCTGCTGGCTTGCTACCATAACCATCTCCTGACATAGTGACTTGCCATCTCCTGCCACTGCTGCTGGCCTGTTAATTTTTGTCACCTACTGGACTATTACTATCTCCTGCCATCATTACCTTCATTCATTTAGCAGTGTGTAAATAGGTCAACTGATCTTTATAACTGATCAATGAGTATCTGGGCCCACACAGGGGATCTGAATAAAGCTCCTCTCAGCAGGAATTACAGAATTTATTGTTTCCTCTACCAGGATAAAGCCAGATATCTTGGCACAACTAGGGCTTGGGTCTGTGCTGGACTCCAGGTACAACATACTAGTCCTAACAGAACTGCTGGGACTTATAATTCTGCACCTGTGTAAACTGCAAATAGGGCTTGTAGTTTCTCACTAGCTGTAAACTGATATCTGGACACCAAGGTTCTCCTCTTTCCTCTCTGTAAACCGTTTTCTGTCTGCACTTGTGTGGACCTGATGCTGCAGCCAGGCAAACAGGATTTCCCTAACCGGCCCCCTTTTCAAATAGATCTTTTCATCTGTGCCCTTTTTGCTTCCTTGCTGTCTATGCAGACTCTGAGTTGTGGTCAGGTACACAGGACTTGGCACCTCTGCCCACCCTGGATCCAGGAACCTCATGTGCTCTCCTTGACCCTTTGACTGTAATTGAACCTTCCCTGATTTTGTGGTCCACCCTGATTCCCTGTGAACTGCTTCCCTGTAATTGCTACCCTTTTGAGCTGCTGCCATAACTTCTGTTTTGAACTGCCAGGTGACTCTTGATTCAATTATTTGATGGTATACCATATTGTGTCTTTTATGTTCCTGTTAATTATCCCTTACTGTATCCTGACTTTCCGCCCTTTAATTATGGCAATGTGTTCTTGCTGCAGGCCCCTGATTGTGTTCTGATTGACCCTGTGACCATAGACTTAATATTTATTGCAGTATAGTTCTGCCTATTCTTAAAGTGATTGTAAAGGAACAAAACATAAAAAAATATAATAAACATGCCATTCTTACCTGCTCTGTGCAATGGTTTTTGCACAGAGCAGCCCCGATCCTCCTCTTTTCAGGTCTCCCGCCAGCGCTCCTGGATCCTCCCGCCTGCTGAGTGTCCACAGAGCAAGCAGCTTGCTCTGGGGGTACTCATACATACTTGATCCTGAGCCCTGCTCTGTGTGTCCATGAGGCTTACAGAGCTCGGCTCGCCTCTGCACCCCCTCCCTCCTCAATGACTGTGATCAGCCTTTAGAAACACTTTAAAGGCTTGTTATGGTAAGGAATGGTGGTTTTACCATATTTCCTTGAAGTCACAAAAAAAGGAGAACCCTTTCCCCACTGTACAATATTTTGAAAATCTATTTTGTCCCCATGGCAGTGCTAGCTCCCTGTGCTCCTTGTTTGACAATCCCTTGCCTATAAGGGCTGAAAATGACCAGAACTGATTTCCAAGATTAACCTCACAGATAAACTTCAATAAGGGGATGGATTAAAGTTTACAATTTTTACACTTTATAATTGGTTCCCCAAATGGCCTATGAATGGCTTATAGGACAATTCCTCATCCTTATATAAATAAATATTCTGTTTGTTAATGAGCGAGTTTCATGCACTCTCTTCTATTCTTTATTATCTTTTAAATAGGTTTTGAAACCAAAAGTAAACATTTTTATATTGCCGCTTACTCATTCTTATATGTGATGTCTTCATTGATTTTCTTTTTTAGGCTTGTTTTCCTTTATTTTCGTTAGGTGTTCCAGTCAGTAAGTATGTTATTTTTCAAAAGCACAAGCTGCCCTGCAAATGTAGCAATTCAGAGTATTGAGACAAACAGTATACCACTGACAAGGGTGCTTACAGTGATCAGCTTTTATTTATTCATGTAAAACTGTTCTCCCAATAGGAAAAAAACTGTTGCTGTAGCTGCTAGCATAACTGCAATGCTAGCTGAAGTTTGGCTTCAATTTTTTGTATCTAAATCTCCTAGTACATCTAGCACTCCCCTCCCCCCAGAATGAAAATGCTGTCATCCAAAGGTGCCCCCGTGCATCTTCATCTAGACTGGGGACAGGAGGTGTATTACTGGCCAGATCACTAGGTGACAACAGAGGAGTAAAATCCTAAAAAAAGAGAACTAATGCAACCACCACATTTAAGAATTGGTAAGCTGCAATATATTATAATACACTGCTCAAAAAAATTAAAGAAACACTTTGAAAACACATCAGATCTCAATGGGGAAAAATATGCTGGATATCCATACTTATATGGACTGGGTAATGTGTTAGGAACATAATGATGCCCCATCGTCTGATAGAAATGAAAATTTCCAACCTACAGAGGACTGAATTCAAAGACATCCTGAAAGTCAAAGTAAAAAATGATGCAGCAGGCTAGTCCATTTGGCTGAAATTTCATTGCAGCAACTCAAACTGGCACTCTGTAGTTTGTATGGCCCCCACGTGCTTGTAGGCATGCCTGACAATGTCGGGGCATGCTCCTAATGAGACAACGGATGGTCTCCTGGGGTATTTCTTCCCAGATCTGGACCAGGTCATCACTGAGCTCCTGGACAGTCTGAAGTGAAACCTGGTGGCATTGGATGGAGCGAAACATGATATCCTAGAAGTGTTCTACTGGATTTAGGTCAATTGAGCATGTTGGGGGCCATTCAATGGTATCCTTCATCCTCCAGGAACTGCCTGCATACTCTCGTCACATGAGGCCAGGAATTGTAGTGCACCAGGAGGAACCCAGGACCCACTGCACCAGTGTAGGGTCCGACAATGGGTCCAAGGTTTTCATCCCAATACCTAATGGCAGTCAGGGTGCCATTGTCTAGCCTGTACAGGTCTGTGCGTCCCTCCATGAATATGCCTCCCCAGACCATCACTGACCCACACCAAAACAGTCATGCTGAACGACGCTACAGGCAGCATAATGTTGTCTTCGTGCAGTATTGGGGGGTGCACAGTGGTGGCAGCAGAGCAGCCCCGAGTGATCCCTGTGTCAGCTCCTGAGAGGGGGAATTTTATCTTGATTGATTCTTCTTTGACCCGCTGGACCACTCCTTCACCACATGAGGGCGCTTGATCTCCATCTTTTCCAGCTATTCCCATGACCAGACCAGAAAGGAGAGGGGAATCTTCAGGATATTTATTCACATCCGTATTACTTATACGCTTTCTGGTTAGTGCGCATTCCTATCATTTGCACTGGGAATCAAGGAGCACCTTTTGTTGGACTGTGTTTTATCATTACCATTTATGATTTATTAATTACGCTGCATTTTGTATATATAAAAGCGATACATTGTTTTCAAAAATTTTGTTTTTTTACTGTAGGCCTGTAATTCTTAAAAAAGAGTGTAGTAGACATCCTTGGTGCAATAAAGTTTAATAAATTAAATTAACACACAGAACTCTGTCCAAATAATATTATAGAGATACTGCATTTTGTTTTAGAAAACATCACGGGTGTGGTAAATTTTGAAACACGGGACTGCACAAAGTCCGACATCGCAATCAGGACAGTGGAACCTAATTTCCTTGCAGATTATTTTTCCACTCTCATCTCTCCGAGAGCAACATACAATGCACATCCGTGTAGGTGTTGCCTTTTTTGCGTTGGTGGGATGTGTTCCATAAAATGACGTCCAGTCAGACATTCTGGGTTGACATCTCCCACAGTACGTTGTCCGGATCTACCCACAGACACTGATGGTGTTTTATGCTTGAGGAAAATCAATTCCACCACTTTCCAGATAAAGTCCGCATGAACCACAGGTTTGTCACTGTTTTTGCGGAACAGAATATAGGCATCCCACAAAGACTGTTCAAGATGCCGGAAAATCTTTTTATAGTATTTCCTCTGCTGCTTTCTCATCGCCGGATAGAAAGTCATAGCTTGGTCAGCTCTGTCGACACCTCCCATGGTGCTGTTGTAGTCAATGACAACCTGCGGCTTCTGGATGTTTTTCCCACCTTTTTGTTTGTACCATCACTGTGGAGGCATTGTGAACGGTACTCATTAGGCACATATCCTTCTTGTCCCGCCACCTAAGTGCAATCATTTTGCTTTTCTGCCAGGCAACTAATTCTCCTGACTTCAGTTTGTTTTTTGCAAACATGGATGGCAGGTTGCGCCGCTTAGCCCAAACGGTTCCGTTTTGTGCTGAAGAAGAACCTTGTAAAGTTATAGAGAGGTGTAAAAATTGTCTGTCGTTACACAGTAGCCTTGGTTTAGCAGGGGCTCAATCAGTGACAGGATGGAAGATGTTGCCATTTCATAGTACTGGCGATCAAATTTTGTGCCTTTGCCGGTGTATATGACTGTGTTTCAGATGTAGCCAGTAGAGGATTCGCACAGCAGATAGGATTTGACACCAAATTGTGCTCTCTTGGACATGATATACTGTATCCAGCTGAGCCTTCCTTTGTAGGGCATTAGACTTTCATCTATGCTGATGTCTCTCTCTGACACATAGCTCTGCTGGAAATTTCTGCAATTGTTTGGGAGATTTCCCAAATTTTTTTTTAGCTTGGGAGCCGGATGAGTTGTTTCATCAAAA
This sequence comes from Staurois parvus, assembly GCF_062004578.1. Taxonomy (NCBI): domain Eukaryota; kingdom Metazoa; phylum Chordata; class Amphibia; order Anura; family Ranidae; genus Staurois; species Staurois parvus. The sequence goes on along the minus strand of NW_028318342.1, from coordinate 2,270,974 downwards.
TCCTCATTGTTTGCGAAGTGCAAAAATTTCAGAAGGGAAAAGCTGTACTCCGACATGACTGCCATAGAACGGTGTGGCAAGCATTTTGTTTGTGGTCCAGTACCACTTCTGCAGCAGTTTCCCACCACTCCTTGCAGAATAATTAGGCCGTGAAACAGCCAAATATTCTCTTTGGTGACAGGTTCCCACCTCCTGCTTCATGAAAACTGGCTGTGTGGAGCAGCTAGTTGTTGAGCTGCCTACCTATTTGTCTCTGTCATGATAATTTCAATAACCTCATCGGTCAGAAACAATTCCAAGTACGCCAGGGGGTTGTCACCTTCAATGTGTATTTTCATACCAGGTGTGCCAGTAAACGGAAATCTTGGTGGCGCTGGCGTAACACAATTAATAGTGCACCACGTGTGCAGATCACTCACGTCAATCTCAGATTCGCCGTTGTGTTCACTTTCGGTGAACAAATCGCCATATGAGTCACTATTGCTCAACTCAAGTAGCTCCTCACTGTCGCTGTTCGCTAGCTCATCATAAACTGCTTTAGCGCTAGCGAGGTGCTTTTTGGAAGCCATGAGCGCAAAACCGTTTTTAGTCACAGAAACTGAAGAACTACACTATGGAAATATCTGAGGTAAAGTTACAATGTATGCACTAGAGTAACACTTTATTTTGACAATGATCTATTTTTATAATTCCCACCTCCTGCAAGCCCCACCCCCGATGGCACAGCATGACAGACTCACGCAGATCACACTGATCAGCGTGAGATACCAGGGAAGCAGGGAAGGAGACTGAGGACGGATGGAAGGGATGGCTGCTGGCAGCGCAGGACCCGGGACACAGATCGGCACCAAGTAATTAGTTTGCATTGAGCCCGAGTCTGGCTCGGGGTTACCGCTTTTGACAGCTAGATTTAACCCTGAGCCAGACTTGGGAAAACTGCTAGGGAGGTTCTCCTCTTCTTGTCAAGAGAGAAAAAATTCAATTCCTCTAATCTTTCATCATAACTGAGCTCCTCCATGCCTTTTATCAGTTTGGTTGCCCTTCTCTGTACTTTCTCCAGTTCCCTAATGTTCTTTTGGTTAATTAGTGCCCAAAAGTGATCTGCATATTCCAGATGAGGTGTTACTAATGATTTGTACAGGGTAATATGATATCTCTCTCTCTGGAGTCTATACCTCTTTAATGCAAGAGAGACTTTTGCTCGCTTTAGAAACCGCAGCTTTGCATTGCATGCCATTATTAAGCTTGTGATCTACCAAAACTCCCAGACCCTTCTCCACTATTGATTCCCCCAGTTGTACCCCCCTAGTGTCTATGATGCATGCATTTTCTTAGCCCCCAAGTGCATACCCTTACATTTATCAACATTAAACCTCATTTACCACATAGTTGCCCAATTAAACAGTGCATTGAGATCGGCTTGTAAGTTGAAGACATCCTATAAGGATGTTATTCCACTGCACAGCTTGGTGTCATCTGCAAAGACTGAAATGGGATTTTTAATCTCAGACCCTATATCGTTTATAAATATATTAAAAAGTAAGGGTCCCAACACTGAACCTTGGGGTACACCACTGACAACCTTAGACCATTCAGAGTATGAATCATGAACCACTACTCTTTGAATACGATCTTTTAGCCAGTTTTCTATCCATTTACATACAGATTTTTCCAAGCCTGTAGACTTTACCTTACACATTAGCCGTTTGCGGGGAACTGTGTCAAACGCTTTTGCAAAATCCAAGTACACCATGTCCACCGCCACCCCTCTGTCCAAGGTTTTACTCACCCCCTCATAAAAAGAAATCAGATTTGTTTGACAACTTCTGTCTTTCATAAATCCATGCTGTCTGTTGCTTAAAATATTTTTATCCAGCAGGAACTCGTCTATGTGGTCTGTTATTAAACTCTCCAGTATCTTCCCAACTATAGAAGTTAAACTAACAGGTCTATAATTACTTGGTAAAGATTTTGTCCCCTTTTTAAATATTGGCACCACATTGGCCTTATGCCATACCAGTGGTACTATGCCAGTCATTAAAGAGTCCCTAAAAATTAGAAATAGCTTTGAAATGACAGTGCTCAATTCTTTAAGGACCCGTGGGTGTATGACATCCAGTCCAAGTGCTTTATTCACCTTTATACTGTCTAAATTTATTTGGATCATATCAATTGTGAGCCAATGTGGATCATCTGGAGCTATCTCAATACCATGCCCATTATGGACAAGAGCTCCCCATGCTCCTTTGTATACACAGAGCTGAAGAAAGTATTCAATAAATTTGCCTTCTCTTTGTCCCCAGTCACCCACTCTAGATTATTTTGTAAAGGGCCTACATGCTTGGAGCGGACCTTTTTACTATTAATATATTTGAAGAAATTTTTGGGGTTGGTCCTGCTATATTTTGCAATCTGTCGTTCATTTTCAATTTTTGCAGCCTTTATTTCCTTTTTGCATATTCTGTTATATTATTTGTAATGTTTAAATGATGATAGCGTTCCTTCATTTTTAAATTTAATAAAAGCTCTATTCTTATTATCTATAGCTTTTTTAACTTTGTCCGTAAGCCACATTTGATTTTTAGAATATTAAACTTATTGCCCATGGGAATATATTTTGCAGCGTGTTCATAGTCTTTTTTGAAGAACTCCCATTTCTGTGTTGTGTTCATTGATGTCAATATTCCCTCCCAGTCTAAGTCTTGGAGAGCAGCTCTCAGCCTTGGAAAATTAGCTCTCCTAAAATTGAGCGTTTTTATTTTTCCCGTATGTGCTCGCTGTTTACAGCTAGCAATAAATGAAATCATGTTATGGTCACTGCTACCCAGATGTTCTTTTATATGGAAATTCATATTAGTCTCTGCATGGTTTGAGATTACCAGGTCCAGTAGAGCATCATTCCTAGTAGGGGCTTCTATGAACTGTACCATAAAAATGTCCTGTAGTAGGTTTAAAATATTTTGCCCTGTAACTTTACCTGCAGTACCATTACTCCAGTCAATTTCTGGGTAGTTAAAACCCCCCTTTATTATCACTGTCCCAGCCCTTGCAGCCCTTTCGATCTGTGCAAAGAGCTGAGTCTCGACCTCCTCATTAACACTAGGAGGCCTGTAACAAACTCTGATTACCTTTTGTAGTACGCACCCCCATGTGCAGTTCCACTCATAATACTTCAGCCTCATCACACTCTCCATCAACTAGGTCCTCTTTCACATTTGCTCTGAGATCACTTCTCACATAGAGACAGACACCACCACCCTTCCTATTTACCCTGTCTCTCCAAAAGAGAACATAGCCAGGAATATTAAAGGCCCAGTCATGTGAAGAATGAAGCCAAGATTCAGCAATACCAATTAAATCATAGTTCTTTTCATGCACCAAAGCTTCCAACTCACCTAATTTGCTTGGCAGATGTCTAGCATTTGTCAGGAATGGACTGGCCAGCAATGGTGGGACTCACCTGCCTTTTGATCTGCAGTACCAGGGCTGGCCAGCGGGTGCTCCCAGCAATCAGAGACTCAACTTTGCAGCCAGCTAACACCTGGAACTGATTATGCTGGGGTATTTAAGGGATGGACAGACCCGCAGACTCTGCCTTGGTGTTGTGTTTGTCCTGGGCCCTGTATCTGTCCTGCATCCTGTTTCTGTTCCTTTGCTGACCCTGCCTGATCTGAACCGCTGCTGACTTCTCCTGCTCTGATCCCGGCTCGCTCCTGACCATCCCTCTGCCTGACCCTCTGTACTACGCTGCTTGCTACCTGTTCTGATCCCTGGCTTGTGACCCTGACCATCCCTCTGCCTGACCCTCTGTACTACGCTGCTTGCTACCTGCTGAACCTGGCCTGTGACCCCGACCATTCTCCGCTTGCTCCCCCTGTACCTACCTGCCCAATTGATATTGACCCGGCCTGCCTGACGACGCTTGCTTGTATGTACTGTTATCTGTGGCTGGTTGGTTTGGTTTGTTTGCACTGTATTATGTTTAGTATTGCACTGCGTTTATGTTTGTATTGTTAGTGTTAATAAATTATATTGTTTATCACATATCTGAAGTCTGCGTTTCCCTGCGTCAGTCACACACCTCTGGTCACACCTGGGAGCCCTGACAGCATTGTTGAACACTTTAATTTGTTGACATCTTGTTCATACATATTTTGCGTATTTTTTTATTTTCATACAAATGGTACCAATTCCACTGGTTATTTGTAACATTGGAACCTTCTTATCACCTGCCATAGCCTTCCCCCTCATCTTTCCCCATTCCACCAATCAATGAGTACTGACCCCTGTTTGATCTGTCTACCCCATTATATTCTAATTCTCCCCCCCCCCTCGATCCTAGTTTAAATACTCCTCCAGCCTTCCCATAATCTTCTCCCCTAACACAGCAGACCCCCTTCCATTTAGGTGCAAACCATCTTTAGCATATAGGTTGCACCCCAATGAAAAGTCAGCCCACTGCTCTAGAAACCCAAATCCTTCCCTGTTACACCAGGTCTTCAGCCATGCATTGAGTTCTCTAATCTCCACTTGTCTTTCCTGAGTTGCACATGGCATAGGTAGTATTTCAGAGAATATCACCTTGGAGGTTCTTCCCTTCAACTTGCAGCCTAGTTCTTTAAATTGTATTTTGTCATTGGTTCCAACATGAACCAAGACAGCTGGGTCATGCCCAGCCCCTCCCAGTAATTTATCAACCTGGTCTACCACATGCCGAACCCTGGCACCAGGGAGACAGCGACAAATTATTCTATCAGTCCTTCTGATTATAGAATCCCCTACTACAACCAGCTGTCTAGACCTTCCTGCACTACCCTCACCCCCCCTCCCAGATGGTCTGCCCTCCCGACTGTTAGGGATAGCAGTGACATCCAGGGCTGCCACCCCTGAGCTTGCCACCCCCACATCTTCACCCAACTTGGCAAATTTGTTTGGGTGCACAAACACAGGGCCGGCCTTCCTTTTCTGTGAGCCCCTACCACTCCCTCTAGTTACAGTAACCTATCTTCCTACCTGATAATCCTGATTAGCCGCTCAGCCCTCCACATCAATCCCATTAGCTACCTGCTCAAAGAGCAGAAGTCCCCTTTCAGTGTTGTCGGTTCTGCCCATTGTTGCAACTTGTTCCTTCAGATCTCTAACGCAAGTTTCCAGAATTGAAAGCCGCTCACATCTGTCTCAGCGGTATCCATCCTGGAGCTATTGCTCCATTGCTGCATACATGTGGCACACTGTGCACTGCACAAAACCTTCCACCCTGCTAGCACTCATATCCCAGTTACAATATTAACAGGAAATATCAGTTGTCACTTACAGGTTAGTAGACTCCTGTTATAATCTCCTGTTTTCCACTCCGGTTTTTTAACTCCACTTATCAAATGTCCACTTAGTCAAAGGTCTGGCAAGCAAAATACAGGCAAGCTCAAAATGAGCAAACTCAGAGTGAGCTCTACAGCACGTTATATAAGACCTGTATCACCTGTGACCAATTAACCCCTCCCCTAATTAGCAGACTGAAGGAAGACAAGGAAAGGAAGAAAAAAAAAGCTATTTAAAAAAATAACAGAAAAAGGGATTTAAAAAAGTAAAAGCTTTTAGCAAGACCCAAGAAAATAAAACAACTCCAAGCACCAGCAGTCAAAAGTAAAACTTTTTCAAATTTCCCACTCTTTTTAGCTATCAGCCAGCAAAAAATGCCAGACAGATGAAGTCTGTCTCTGATTTTTTGGTCAGAGACATTCACACCAGTGGCCTGCTGGAGGTCATTTTGTAAGGTTCTGGCAGTGCTCATCTTGTTCCTCCTTGCACAAAGGAGCAGATACCAGTCCTGCTGATGGGTTAAGGACCTTCTATGGCCCTGTCCAACTCTCCTACTGTGCCTGCCTTTCTCCTGGAATCTCCTCCATGCTCTTGAGACTGTGCTGGGAGACACCGAAAACCTTCTGGCAATGGCACATATTGATGTGCCATCCTGGAGGAGTTAAACTGCTTGTGCAACCTCTGTAGGGTTCAGGTATCGCCTCATGCTACTAGTAGTGACACTGACCCTAGCCAAATGCAAAACTAGTAAAAAACAGTCTGAAAAAATGAGAAAATTGTCAGTGGCCTCCATCTGTAAAACCATCCCTGTTTTGGTGGTTGTCTCATTGTTGCTCATCTAAGTGCACCTGTTGTTAATTTCATTTAACACCAAAGCAGCTAACACTGATTAACAAGCCCCTCTGCTACTTAACTGACCAGATCAATATTCCAGGAGTTTAATTGACATTATGCTCTACTCTGATTAAAATGTGTTCATTTAATTTTTTGAGCAGTGTATATTATGCAATATATATTTTTGCTTTTGGGTTTAATAACACTTTAAATCAAATAACACTTCACTTACTTTTTAAAGGCACGATAAATATGCACTCTCTCTCTTAAAAATCATTTATCAAGAAGCAATTAAAGCTATTTTTTCTTAGAACACCCGCAGAACAGTGCATTTAGGTGGAGATGAGGAGGAAATTGATTAATTATTATATGACAACTTCAATTTGATGTAAGACAGCTAAATGACCAGACACTGTTAAGTTCCAATGGCTCACTTTGTAAAAAAAAAACTGTTGCAAAAAATGTATTGAATATTTTAATTATAAACTTGATTTAATACTAATATGAGAGGGTGAAATACTTCTTAATTTTTTCAGGCAGGGCACAGGACTGAAAACTGCATAATCAGCTTGTTTATTGTAAATGATAGTCATGCTAATATTTGTGTATTTTTCCTATAAGCAAGTTCTGTAATCTTGTTTTTGTCATAAACTCATTCAGAAAGCTTTCAGCTCATGTTATGGAAATGGTGATCTTCCTGGGCATTTGGAGATTACAGAAAGACGCCATGCTTTTATTCTGTCACCTCTTTTACATCATACCTTGCAGTAGAGCATGGAATTAAGTACAACTCAGGAATGTTGCAAATGCATTTATTTATTTTAAAAAAATTGGATAAAGTGGGGAATAGTTAAAGCGGAATAAAAAAAACTCCTCATGCAGTTTGCTGTACTCACCCAATCCTTCGATCTTCCTGGAAAAAAAATCGCCCCCCCCCCCCCACATCCAGCGATGCACTGTTCCTGCCATCCTCACGTTCAGAGAATGTCTATGGGCATGGTGACGCCAGGAACCGTCCACCGCACAAGACAGCTAGCGTGGAGCAGCAGGGATCGGTCTTGCCCTCAGAGGATTGGCGGATTAGGTAAGTTTAACCACTTGCTGACCATCCACAGTACTTTTACTGTGAATGGGCGGCCGCTACAGACAAAACTATGTACTGGTACATCGTTCTGCCTGTACTAACACGGGGGGGGGTGATCACATGATCGCAATGCTAGCAAAGCTGTTATAAATTAAACTGATTCATTACAGCTTTGCTTCTGTTCCTGGTGAGTTGTGATTGGCTCACAGCTCTCACATGGTACATGGGCCATTCACAGCACCCAATACCATGTAACCAGCTGGAGCCAATCATAGTTTACTGTATTTTGAACTGTCATAAACTTAACCCATTCTTGGTTCAAAGCATGCATTGAATTGTAGAGCAATAAATATTGTTCCTGCAATGCAATGTGTAAAAAAAAAAAATCCCTGATCACCCCCCCCCCCCCAGAGTAGTACAATGTTTCTATGGTAACATTGCACTACTCTGATGAAGACATTGTTAAAAATACTTAAAAAAAAGAAAATATTGAGAACCTTCTTTTTTTCGAGCTACTTTGCAACCACCTGCCCACAATGCATGGGTGAGTGATTGCTCTGGAAAAGCGTCGTACCCTTACATTACTTTTAATTTCCAGGTGTGCATGTGCCCTCTGCTACCCCCTATTCCAATCCAGTGAGAGAAGAGAGAACACAACACTACATTTTACACACATGTTAGATTAGAACATTTAACCCTTTGATTGCCCCTACTAACCTCTGATCACCCCCTGTCACCCTGCCAGTGCCATTAGTACAGTGTCAGTATACAGAATTTTTCACTGGTTACTGTATTACTGCCACTAGCAACATCAGTTTCAAGGTCAGTTAGTGACCTTCCCAGCCAGGGTCAGCTAGCATTAAATTGCAGGCACACTATCGTACTCACACTATAGGTCACTGATCACCCCCATTACTAGTATAGTGTTTGTACAGATCAATATATTGGTCACGAAACAGAACTATACTAGTGCCTCCTCATTATAGTGCCCCCAAAATTTGCTGCCAGCACTAGCATTTAGCCTCTATGCTGTTTTTTATAGAATATTTGTATGAATTGATTGTAGGCCAAAGCCATTTATACGCACAACAATACATGGCCGCCCACAAATTCAGCTCTAGCCAGACAATTTGCATTGAAACTTATCAATGTTTCTGAATTTAAAACTTTTTGGAGACTAACCCTTAACATGGGCATTACAAAAAAGAATAAATTGTGGTCATATTGGTCCACAGACCCAATTCATTATATGCCCATGTTCTCTGCTGTTACATATATGCCCAACAAGGACCAACAATGCACTGGTATGTCACTGGACTTTGGGTGGTTATACTGGAATGATGCCTGCAGCAACAGGCATCATCCTGGTATAATTTATTTCAGCTGGCAGTTGGCTTTTATATAAAAGCAATCCTAGTGGCTATTACTATTATTATTATTAATATACAGTATTTATATAGCGCTAAAAGGTTTGCTCAGTGCTGTACATTATAGTGGGGGACAGAACATGAGACAATACAGTAACAAAACAAAACACGAGGGGTTCAAGGGCCCTGCTCTTTCGAGCTTACAATCTAGGAGGGAGGGGATAGTGGTACAGGTGGAAGTGGCTGTGGGGGATGGAGTGGTAGGAGGAGTGGAGGAGATCGGCTGTTAGGTGAGGGTGGGGTAGGCTTCCCTGAAGAGATGGGTTTTCAGGGTGTGCCTAAAGGTGAGGAGGGTAGATGACAGTCTGATGGATTGGGGTAGTGAGTTCCAGAGGATGGGGGAAGTCCTAGAGAAGTCCTGCAGTCGGGCGTGGGAGGTAGAGACCAGGGAACTAGAAAGTAGGAGGTCTTGTGAGGAGTGACGATTACGGGTAGGGTGGTATTTGGGTATCAGGTCAGTGAGGTAGTTTGGGGCAGCATTATAAATGGCTTTGTACGTCAATGTTAGTAGTTTGAATTTAATGCGTTGGGCAATCGGGAGCCAGTGGAGGGAATGACAGAGGGGGGTGGCAGAAGTGGAGCGGTTAGTAAGGTGGATGAGTCTCGCTGTTGAGTTCAGGATAGACTGAAGCGGGGATAGTCTGTGATGAAGTAGGCTGGTGAGAAGGGAGTTGCAGTAGTCCAGACGTGAGATAATAAGGTAGTGGACAAGTTGTTTAGTAGTGTCTGGGGTTAGGAACGGATGTATTTTGGAGATGTTGCGGAGGTGGAGCCTGCATGAGTTTGCCAATGATTGGACATGGGGTTGGAAGGACAGGTTTGAGTCTAGAGTGACACCTAGGACTTTGGCTTGTGGGGTGGAACTGATGGTGGCGTTGTTGGTCGTGACGGAGAGGGTGTGGGGGGGGCGCGGGCTGGGGGGAAAATCAGGAGCTCAGTTTTGTAAAGGTTCAATTTGAGGAAATGGAGCGACATCCCGTCTGATATGTCGTTCAGTAGATGGGTGATACAGGCGGAGACTGAAGGGGTGAGGTGAGGGGTGGAGAGGTAAATTTGCTTGTCATCGGCGTAAGGGTGATAGTTGAAGCCGTGGGAGTGTATCAGTTTGCCGAGGGAGGAGGTGTAGATGGAGAAGAGAAGGGGCCCGAGGACAGAGCCTTGGGGGACCCCAACAGAGAGGGGGAGAGAGGAGGAGGTGGTAGCATTATAGGTAACGCTGAAGGAGCGTTGTGATAGGTAGGAGGAGAGCCAGGAGAGAGCAGAGTCTCTGATGCTGAGGGAGTGTAGTTTATTAAGGAGGAGGGGGTGGTCAACTGTGTCAAAGGCTGTGGAAAGGTCGAGGAGTAAGAGGACTGAGTAGTGGCCATTAGTTTTGGCGGTTAGCAGGTCATTAGTGATTTTGAGTAGGGCGGTTTTGGTGGAGTGTAGGGGACGGAATCCAGACTGTAGTGGGTCGAGGAGGTTGTTGTCAGTGAGGTGGGCGCTTAGGCTAAATAGCCACTGAATCACTTTTACAATCAATGGGAAAGGGTACCCCCCTCCCGCTGCTTCTACGGCCTTTTTGTGCTCTCTCGGCCCACCTGGGAACGCGAGAATGCAGCCAGTGTTTCTGCCAGCTGCCCATGGAGCTGATCAGAGACTATAATGGCTCCAATCATCTCTAAAGTCTAAGAAACTGGAAGCTATGATCATTTCAACATTTCAGTTTCGCCAGATATAAACAGTGCCATTTTAAAATTTGGATATATCTAATCACATCAATCTTGGTGTGATGAGATGCTTTAAGGGCAGAAGAGAGATCTAGAGTCCCCATATTTCTCAGAAAAGAGTACCTGTCACTGTTTATTGCTATCACAGGGAATATTTACATTCCCTGTGATAACAATAAAAGTGGAAACAAAAATAAAAGGGACCGTGTAAAAAAAAAAAAAAAAAAAAAATCACACCCGCTCCCCCTCCCCCCTTGTTCACGCAAGGGTCGGTCCACTTCCGGTATGTAAATAGAGATTTCTCCATGCATTTGAGGTATCATTGCAAATGTCAGATTGAGGGCAGTAATTCTAGCACTAGACCTCCTGCGTAAGTCTAAAGTGGTATCCTGTAAAGACTTTTGACTACTTCAACACCGGGCACTTTTACCTCCTTCCTGCCCAGGCCAATTTTCCACTTTCAGTGTTGTCGCACTTTGAATGACAATTGTAAGGTCATGCAACACTGTACCCATAACAATTTTATATAATTTTTTCACACAAATAGAGCTTTCTTTTGGTGGTATTTAATCACCACTGAGTTTTTTATTTTTTGCTAAATAAACAAAACAACATTAAACTTTTGAAAAAAAAAACACATTTTTCTTCGTGTCTGTTATAAAATTTGGCAGATAAATAACATTTCTTCATAAATTAATGGTAGGTCAAAATATATTCTGCTACATTTCTTTGGTGAAAATACCCCAAGTTAGTGCATATTATTTATTCTGTAGGTAAATATATCTGACAATCAATCCTGATGTACTGATGGCCCATCCTTTTTCTTTCAGGCCTGAAAATGCCAGGATAGTACAAATACCCCCCAAATTACCCATTTTTGAAAAATAGACAGTCCAAGGTATTTAGTAACATATTGTCACCAGTCCAGTACAGTGTTATTATATAACTGGTGTGGCAGTGATCTGGGACACTGACTGGTGACAATATGTAAAAAAAAAATCATAATAATTAATTTTTTTAAAAATGTTTTTAATTACACTATTTTTTCTTTTTTTTACTATTTTTTTTCAACACACTGTGACCCAAGCAATACAATGTTACCATAGTAACGTTGAACTACTCTGGGCAAGTAATCAGGATTTTTTCTTTTTACACATTATGATTGCCAGTACCAATGTATTTGATATTTTCAATCATTGTTACTGAATGAAACTGATTCATTCAGTATTTTGTTGTGATTAGCTGTGATTGGGCAAAGCTCATCACATGATACAGATAGGCTCTGTCTGTAACTGCTTTGACCAATCTCAGCTAACAACACAATTGTATACAATGAATGGCTTGACATGAAGCCATCAATTGTATACAACTAACATGTGATCTGCTGTTATCTGTAGTTATATGTCACCGGCTGTGTCCCGTGGACACAGGCTGTGACAGATCTTGACGCTGCGTGGCTACATGAGCGGCTCCTTTTGACAGGACGTAATATGACGCCCAGTCACAGGGAGGAGTGTCCTGCCTGGCTGACAATCTGCTATAGGCAGGGCGGGAATGTGTTAAAGCATCACCTATCGATATTAAATATTTACTTAGTTTGTCACCGTTGCACAGATGTGCTCAGTTTTAAAACATGTCATGTTTGGTATCTATTTACTCAGCATAACATTCCCTTTTATATTTTATCGAACAAGTGGGCAATATATTGTGTTTTTGTGCATTAAAATAAAAAAAACTATTTTTTCCAAAACATTTGTGTTTGAAAAATCCTTGCGCAAATACTGTGTAACATAAAAAATTGCAACGTCAACCATTTTATTCTCTAGGGCCTCTGCTTTTAAAAAAAATGCTTGGGGGTTTAAAGTAATTTTCTAGCAAAAATACTGTTTTTATGTAAAGAAAAAGTGTCAGAAAGGTTTGGTCTTCAAGTGGTAAAAATAGTGGGTGATATGTGGCATAAGCTCCTAATGTCGGGCATAAAATTCCAGGATAGTAGAAGCACCGCCCCAAATTACCTCTTTTTGGTAAGCAGACACTCCAAGGTATTTGCTAAGGGGTATGGTGAGTGTTTTGATCTCATTTGTTGCCACAAGTTTTTTGAAAATGAAGAAAGAAAACAATTTTTTTTTTCTTTTCTTTTTTTCTTTTTCAAAGCCCTGTGACAAAAAAATCTGAAAAATACTCACCATGTCTTATATCAAATTCCGTGGGGCACCCACTTTCTCAAACAGGGTCATTTGGGGTGTGTTTGTACTACCCTGCATTTTAGGGTCTCTGAAACTGTGATAGGTAGTGAGGAAGTGGCATGAGGAAATATGCCCTCTGAAAGCCTGAAGGTGGTCATTAGATTTTGGGGGCCTGTATGTGGCTAGGCTGCCAAAAAGTCTCTCACATGTTGTATCTCCATATTCAGGAGAAGTATCAGAATGTGTTTTGGGGTGGTATTCAACATATACGCATGTGTGAGCAATATATCATTTAAGTGACAACTTACAAGTGACAGAAAAAAAAAGTAATTTTCTAATCATTTTTGGCAAAACATTAAATCTTCGATGGACTCCACATGCCTCGCAGCAAATTCCTTAGGTTGTCTACTTTCCAAAAAGGCGTCAGTTGGGGCTTTTTTGTACTGCCCTGGCATTTTAGCACCTCAAGAAATGTGATAGGCAATTAGATGCTATAACTCTCACACAAACCAATAAACATACATGTGTTGGGATTTTTTTTTTTGTTTACCAAAAGGCATGTAGCAGAATACATTTTGGCCTAAATTTATGACTAAATTTGAGTTTGGATATTTTATATAACAGAAAGTAGAAAATCTTGTTTTTTCACAAAAAAAAATTCCAGTGGTGATCAAATGCCACCAAAAGAAAGCTCTATTTGTGTGCAAAAAAGAACAGAAATTTCATTTAGCTACACTGCATGACCGTGCAATTACCAGTTGATATAGAGCAGTGCCAAATAGCAAAAAATGGCCTGGTCAGGAAGGGGCATAAATCTTCTGGAGGGCAAGTGGATATCTCTGCTCTCCTCACCCCTAGACAAAAAAGAGCAATTAACCCACGCATGGGGAAAAAATAATCCTGAAATGCTTCTGTGAACATTCTGTGAGGTTTATAAGTTTGTCTGTGACCCTGTTGTGACAGAAATGGGTGGTGTGGTCATTATCTAGGCAGGAAGGAATGGATAGCTAGAAGTTCCAGTTTTTTTTTTTAAATGGCCGTAGTTACTTTTAGGTTTATATATTGCACTATATACAGAAACAGCATAGTCATAAGCATTAGTTGTTAAAGCGGAGTTCCAGCTCATGTAATAAAAAAATAAGTCAGCAGCTACAAAAACTGTAGCTGCTGACTTTTAAACTGCAGACACCAGTCCCTCGGTCCAGCAGTGTACTCACCACGGCTGGTTTTACCAGCTGTTTTCACTCCCCGGCGCCTGCATCTTCAGTGTGGGCACCCGGCTGTGAGAGCTTGCCACTTCACAGCCGTGTGCCCTCTGTACATGCACAAGTAGCGCTGCGCTTTGTGAATGGTTCTGTAGCCTTCTGGGACCTGTCACTTGTCCCAGAAGACTACGGGGAGGGAGAGGGGAGAACAACTTCCACTTCTGATCGCCTTAGTACCTGTCAAATTTGGGTACCCGCTCCCAAAAAGTGCCAATCCTGAACAGGGAGCGGTGGACAATGCATTAAAGCGGAACTTCCCCTTTTGGGTGGAGCTCCGTTTTAAAGCTAAATTCTGGGCAGATATAAAACTGAACTGCAATGCATCTCTCAGCAAACATAGAACAAGTACACCAATTTTTCTTTTTTAGTTTGCTCCATTAAACTGTAATCATCCCTCTAATGCATCCTTGACATTGATACATGAGCGCAACTTCCTGTAAAGATTTGTCACCTCAGCTTCCTCAAGCAGTGCTTTAGGATAGGTTGAATGCATAATTCAGAAAGCCAAACTAAGCATTTCCTCACCCAGCAGTTACCACGTCTCTGCAGCTCAGTATTCCTTTGGGCACATTATCTCCCTGCCTGCAGATTCAGAGTGAAAGAGAAGCGCTTCCACACGTCTCTTGTAAGTTGAGCTGCTCAGTGGGAGATCTTTCCAATGTCCTCATTGGCACACAGAGCAATAATAGTAATGCACACGGGGTGATTAGGGTGTGCCCAGGCACATCTGGAACACCCTGTGCGCACACCTATGATCAGCAGTAATGCCAGCCAGCCTTTGGTGGCACGAACCTGCTTCAAGATCTCTTCCTAGCTTTATTGCCTGTCACTATTCTGATGGCATTTTATTTCCTCCTGAGCCTGGCTCTGGTATGTCTGTGCTATACTTGCATCACCCACTGGACTCCGTATTTATCAATTGACACAGTGATGCTGTGAGTGTGTGGATCCTAGTTATGACAGGAAAATTCTTTAGGGTTAATGGGCAGCACAGTGGCTAAATGGTTAGCACTTCCGCCTGGTAGTACTAGGGTCGGTTTGAATCCCAGCCACCACACTACCTGCCTGGAGTTTGCATGTTCTCCCTGTGCCTGCGTGGGTTTCCTCCGGGTACTCCAGTTTCTTCCCATACTCCAAAGACATGCTGGTAGGTTAATTGGATCCTGTCTAATTTGGCCCTAGTATGTGTATGTATGAATGTAAGTTAGGGACCTTGAATTGTATGCCCCTTGAGGGTTAGGGACTAATGTGAATGTACAATATATATGTAAAGTGCTGTGTAAATTGACAGCGCTATATAAGTACCTGAAATTAAATATTAATAAATAAAACAATGTATCTTTTTCACTCAGGAGGAGAGAGAGAGCATGTGGACAAACTGTACAATGGCTAATCACAGGCTATCACAGCAATCATATGATTGACAGCTGGTCCTCCAGCCTCCCGATCATTAGTATGAGACCCAGAGCTGTCAGTTACAATAAATAATATAAATAAATAAAATAAATACATAATGTGACAATATGCCCAGAAATCATATCTAAATGTAGAGTCTAACATTTCTCATATGTTATTCTTCAGGATCACCAGGTGAAAATGAAAGGAAAAAACAGAAACTAATGCTGCCAAACATCTAAGGATTTAATACACTTTTGTTTTTGAGTTTAACGCTGCTTTAATGCATTGTGGTGCCTTCATTTTTTTATTGCCATTCCAATATACTGAGGGAGCACACCTGCATTGCAGTAGTAGCAATCTAAAATTTGTTTAGAATCTCCTGGTTACAAGTGATAAGAATTTTATATTCAATGTTTAATTTTTACCTTATAAAAAAAAATAAAATGTAAATGTTGAATTTTTTTAAGCATTGAACTTGAGATCTATGTATAAACACTATAGATTTCCCTTATAAATACTCTAAGTGCAACATACTTAAAGTATTTGTGAAGTCAGATTAAGAAGAGTACTAATTAACATCTTTTATCCAAAGTAATTGTTTCTATACTTTTTAAACAATATGATTTTATTGACGTTTGTAAAAAAAAAAAGAAGAGAGACACAGAAGTTACCACCCATTACAGCACATTTATGTGGCATGACAACCATAAAAGAGGAATAACATTTGGATTGAAAGACACCAAAACAGAGTCTGCACTACTCTTAATAGAGTTATGACAATAAAAGCAGGAAAACGTTATTCATTATCATTCCACTTGGTCCAGAATTTCCACATATTTCCAAATACAAACAGGGAGTCTGACCTGAGGGCCATCATTCTTTCATATAGGTAATGGAACTTATCAACTGGCACCTAATCCATCACCATAGTTATTTCCAATGTCTAGTTGTAATAGATCTAGCTACTCTCTTTTGCGGCTAGACCTTAAAAGAGCGATTCACACCACACATCCCAAGAATATTGCTACACTCAAACATTTTTGTGAAGAGGAGTGTCCAAAATTACTCCAGATTGTTGTGCAGGTCTGATCTGCAACTACAGGAAACGTTTGGTTGAGGTTATTGTTGCCAAAGGAGGATCAACCAGTTATTAAGTCCAAAGGTTCAAATACTTTTTCCTCCCTGCACTGTGAATGTTTACATGTTATGTGCAATTAAACCATGGCAACATCTAATGTTTGTGTAGTATTATGTTCAGCAGACTGTGTTCTTCTATTGTTGTGACTTAGATGACGTTCAGAGCACATTTTATGCCCAATTCATGCAAAACTCCACGTAATCCCAAGGGGTTCACATACTTTTTCTTGCAACTGTATAAATTTAGTGGGTTCTTCTGATAAGAGAGGTGTAGGCTATTCATCTCTTAACTTAACAGAAAATGGTAAACTGGTAGAATAGTTAGTATTTCTTTTATATTGGGAAATAGATGGGTGTCTTTATTTCTATAAAATGTTTGTTGCAAATAGTGTCAGCATCTTTTTTAAGCATGACATCATGCCATGGCAGAAGGCTTATGGCTGCTGGATGATGAATAAAGAGGAGAATGTAAAGCTCTAAACTACATGAGCTACACTTCATTGCAAATCACCCAAATGATACACTAAGGAGGCAATACATATCCCTTTATTGGCACACTCAAATAGCTAGTCTATTACAATGACATCTACCATGCAAACTTGCTGTCTAATAAACTCTGACACTCTAAGATAGGCATTGCTGCTTTCAATGGACTTTTCCCATAGTTTTTAGCATGAGAAAGTTTAAATTAGTTTTTTAAATTTTTTTGGAAAAACTTAATAAAAAATAGTTTGAACAGGAATATGTTGGAAGCAGTTGTAAAGTTTACCGTAAATAAAATAATGGCATTAATACAAATCCTTCTTTAAAATAAGTGTATTGTTTAAATAAATGGATACAATTATATCATGTGAAATAGTATACTTGCAAATAACAATTAACATTACCTAACTGATTACCTGCTGATTTTCATAAGGCAAGGCTTTTTCAAGGATAAGTTCACCTTTGGGAACATGTTACATGTTCCACCTGTAACAATAGTACAGGTAGAAGTTCCCCGTACTAGCTGTCAGTTTCTGAAATCAGCATGGTCATGCAGCGCTCTATTCACACAGCCACATCATTCATTCACAGAGTTCTGTGAATTAATAAACTACAAGTCCCATAGTGGCTGTCGGCTTGTAGTGAACTACCACAGTGAAGTGGGGTGCAGTGGTATTTCATTGATTCTTCCTGTCAGTATATCTGCTTGCCTGTACATCCGCTTGCCCTTACGGGTAAGCAGATATACTGACAAGTCTGCAGGATACCTGTATGGCCTCAGTGATCTGATTGCTGGTGCAATGCTTTACAGGCTCCTAACACCAAAAATAATAAATGCACATTTTGTTACCTGCAAAAAATGTGCATTTATTATTTGTATGGAAATGTGAACTTATCCTTTACTGTATATTGTGTATGCAGGTATACACTTGCATATCTATTTTACACCATCCCCATGCATAAGGAGGCTGCAATCAATCTCAGAAGTGCAACCATGCATATAAACAGTAAAGGTAGACAGTTAAAATAACAGGTTAACACTTGTTCTTGACGGTGATTGCTATTTTATGTATTAATTAAAATTTCTTAATATTGCTCCTGCCGTAAAGATAATTTGTTGTAGCGCTCTTTTTCATATATGCACACTCTATACTGTATATGAAAAAAACAATGATGACATTTTCAAGCTAAACAAGTCAGCTATTGCAAAATGTTGAAAATGTAAAAGATTCATGTACAGTAAATAAATTGCTAAATTAATTACCCCATCATTCTGCCTTAAGACATGAACACTACACAAAACTGTCAAATGTGCAATGGCAAAACCTTTCAAAGATATATATAGAACACAAAAACATACTGTAAGTAGCAGTCTTTCCTGCTTAATTTTCAGTAAAGAATGAGCACAGTTACTGGGGATTACTAATTAAGCAAGCAACAGAGCAAAACACAGAATGCTTGTTGTATGGCATAAACCACATTAACCTATTTAGTATGTAATATATAACACACCAGTTAACACAAGATGTATACTAACTTTGAAAGCAACCATGGCTTAACAAAAGTCAGTACTATATTTTTTGTTTATCAACCATCAAATATTGCTATTTGCCAATAATAACAAGTTGGCACCCATAAAAATTCAAAGTTGCAAAAATTTCCCACACAGCAAATCACACTATCATGTGTGCGTTGTCATACAGTCTTTACATTTAAACAATGTATAGATACTTATAAATTGGGCCCCAGTGAGTTTTTGGAAATCATTATCAAACAATACAGATCCCCTATTAAGTAATTCTGAAATAGAGTGGGTTATTTAGTGGCCAGAAGCTAAGCTGTACATCCAGAGGACTAAGCCTAATGTTCACCAACCTTATTAACAAATTAAGATTGTCTCCAGGTCTAGGAAGGGTAGAAAAGGGTGTGAAGTATCTGCCAATAGAGGAGCTAGATGCATTGTACGTTCATAGTTGTACAAGAAATCATGTCCAACAGGGGGTGGGGAATGCAAAAATAACCAAAATAGTAAGAATCTACATAGTAATCATTTCAAATTAACAGCAATGAACAATACGACTAAGTGGGAGACTGCAGTGCATGAATAAAGGTGACATCGGAGAAAGTGTAAGTGGGGACCAATTCCTCTCCATAGAAGAAATACTCTATGTTGCCAAAAGTATCGGGATGCCTGCCTTTACATGCACATGAACTTTAATGGCATCCCAGTCTTAGTCCTTAGGGTTCAATATTGAGTTGTACAAAATATGGCCACTGCCCCGGTCTATAACTGGCTTTAGCAGCAAGGAGCACATGGATGGGCAACGCATGTCAAGAAAAAGTACCCAGCTCAACTTGCCAGCCAGCTTGCCAACAACCAAATTAACCTGTCTAACAATATGCGTTAAAAACAGGGGTTTCGTTAGCACACATTTGCAAATACATACATAAGCCACAGAGCCACGTCACGGCACCCTGAAATTCTGTGGTCCTAACTCTACAAATTTTGAGAGCCTCCATAGTAGAGGCACATGTATTTAATGGATAGATCAAGGGCAGGTGAAACTGAGGGAGCCAACCCATCTTAAAGGCACAGGAGTGCACTGGACACCCAGCATGCAGCACAATGGCAACCAGGGTGTCCTAGTGTACCCACTCATCTACAATTCAACTGTACAAAAAGTGGCCACTGCCCCAGTCTATAACTGGCTGGCAAGTTGAGCTAGGTACTTTCTGTTTCTTGACATGCTTTGCCCGTCCTTGTGCTCCTTGCTGCTAAAGCCAGTTATAGACTGGGGAAGTGGCAATTTTTTGTACTGTTGAATTGTAGGTGAGTGGGTGCACCCTAGGCTGCCATTGTGCTACATGCTGGGTGTCCAGTGAACCCCTGTGCCTTTAAGAGGGGTGGGCTCCCTCAGGTTCACCTGGCCTTGATCTATCCATTAAATACATGTGCCTCTACTATGGGGGCTCTCAAAATTTAGAGTTAAGACTACAGAATGTCGGGGGGGCCGTGACGTGGCTCTGGGGCTTACGTATGCATTTGCAAATATGTGCTAACGAAACCCCTGTTTTTAAGGCATATTGTTAGACAGGTTCATTTGGTTGTTGGCAAGCTGGCTGGCAAGTTGAGCTGAGTACTTTCTTTTTCTTGTCAATATTGACTTGGCCCACGCTTTGCAGCTATAACAGCTTCAGCTCTTCTGGGAAGGTTGTCTATAAGGTTTAGGAGTGTGTCTATGGGATGATTCACCCTGCTGTATTGAAGACCTTCTCTGGCAAGACACATGCAATAAGTCAGGGTAGTACTTAAAGTGCATGTAGGGCAACCTCCAGTCAGTGATTCGAGCGTGTGCACCCATTAGTTCATGAATGCGTCACATGGCAAAAGCACCCAATAAATGTCACACCCTCACACCATTTTATTAAAATGAAACTTCTCTGTCACAAATTCACCCTTCTGCAGTGGAGGTTCTCTCTGACATGACAAGTGCAGCAGGGCCGGCTAATACCTTAGGTGCATGTTGGGCCACCTCCAGCTAGTGGTCCAGAATTCTGGAAAAATTATATTATATTTTTTATTTTATTTTTTATACTAGTTTGTTTGGTTAAAATTTAAAGGAACACCTGTTTTATTTCAAAATTAGGGCTTATTATTCAAAGAATGAGAGGATGACTATCTCTGAAACAAGAAGAAAGGGCAAAAACATAACCTGTGCTAAAAGCCAAACACTGGTCCAATCCATGGGTTTTACCACCTGAAAAGTATTTTTCATGTTTTTTATTTTGGAACAATACTTTAAGATTTGCAGTATCGATGTGACAACGTCATCTAAGACCCGCCCCGATGCTTTTCGTCACTTCTTCAAGGGGAATGATCATTCTCCTCCATTCCCCTTTGAGACGTCACGTGCCCTGTGACAAAATGCATCGGGACAGGGCCTAGATGACATCACCATGTCCATGCGGAACTCGGCAAGTGGTCTGAGAGTGTATGGCAGTATTCATGAGCAGTGAGATATCTATTTCTATGGATGTACACCTTGGTGCTGGTCAGCACCTTTGAAGTGTGAATGCAATATTGATGTTGTTTGTGGCAATAAAGTATTTTAAGGATAAGGCACTATTTGCAATATTCTTTACATGTTATGGAGTGGAGCTTGTTGAAGGAGGAGATTGGGGTGTAAAGCTGGAGCCCTGAATGGAGATGAGGATTCAGTCCTGTTGGCAGAACCAAAAGTATTTATAGACGTTCACCTTGGTGACGGAATTGATGTTGCATGTGATACACGGAGGCATATTCCTATCCTGGAGCACTGCTGCTATTTAGCTTATGATTGGACTTTTTCATTTATTTTATGTCTCCATTATTGATTTGGACACTTATTCACTTATGTTAATATTCACATGTGTTGGTGTATATGCACATAAGTGTAATAATCATTTTTTCATTTTCACAGTGTGTTTTTATGAAATTTATTATTTGTGGCTATTATCTTTGGGATTGAGTATGCTATCTACAGTATACTTATGTGATCAGCGCAGCACTATTTTGATTTATTGAAAGTTTGATGACTAGTATGAGGGGTCATTGAGTGCGCTGCAGCCAGTTCACATCTATATTTATGATTATTTATTTTTATCACTGTAAGTGTATTCTATGCACTGGTATGCTTATAGCACAGTAGCAATCTATTAGTTTAGATTTTTTACAAGAATATATTAGAAATATTTTTTTCTGTTTTTCACATTTGTTGCTCATAGCACAAGGGTTCAGGTTAAATCTGTAACAGCACACAAGGATTACAGTAGATTATTGATATAGGTGTGAAGATTAGCCACAGACATAAACAAACGTCATTATATACCATGCCCTGCTTTACTTGCACTATCCTCCCAGACTCTCTGCTTAGAGGCTTTAAGCCTACTTCAGCTTGTGGGATTTACGGTGGTGGCTGTATCTATTGAGCTTTGCATTGCTCAACTTCATGTCTATTTTTGGCTGCTGCTTGAACTTAAAGTGTTACTAAACCCAGGACCCTGTATTCACTATATATGGTCTACCACAGTACACACAACATGGAAATGCAATTATTTTAGTATACATAAACTAATAAATACTTTTTATCATCAGCAGTATAAAGTAATCTTGTGACTTCTATCAGTGTCCAGCTAAGCACTGGTTAAAGCTTGTAGAAAGAATTTTTATTCTGCTCTGACTGTCCTATGGGGCTGCATAATCCCTGACCCACCGGACAGTGCTGATTGGCCCTGGGCCGATTACATGAATCCTTCCAAAGAAATAATAACATCTATAGCCATACACTCTAAACTGAGCATGTGTATAGTGACTCTTTGAGCTCTGTATTATCAGCAGATGGATTGAGGACAGTAGAAGAAGGGGAGGATCAGAGAAGACAGAATCAAACAGCCTTTTTACACAATGCAGAGGATTAACCCCTTAGGTTCCACAGTGAGTATAACAAACATGCTTTACTGCATATACAGACTGATTTTACTGTTGTGGGTTTAGTAACACTCTAATCTATGCAAGTGCTGTTGCTGCTTCTGTGTATGAGATTCTTAACCAATTACTGTGCATAATTGCATATGGAAATTATATCCAACTATTGGACATGACCTTTCCCAGTGAATTTACTACTTAAGCTCAGCTTATCTTCTAGGATCCATTAGAGCACAGCTTGCCCATGTAATAAATGGACTCCATTTAATTGACATCAGTCTGCTTTTGTGTTATGATGAGCTCATTTGCTTAGCCTGCTGAAGCTTTTACATTGATTTGCTGTCTGCTATGCTTTACTATCTATTGCAGGGCTTTGCTATGCATCATTTATTCATCATCTGAGCTGCCCCAGTGGATTCCTTCAAGATTCATATTTCATTTATATATTTTGGTGCATTAATATAATTCCCTGTATAGGGACTTGGTAATTTTGAGGGAGGTCTACTTGGGCAGGTATCCTGTCAGTTTGTTCTTCCTCGTCAGGACTCTTTTGGATTTAAATCACTGACAACGTTGTCATTGCCACTGTTGGTGTTGGGTGGATGTCTTTTGCAATTATGGCTTATGATGTTTTGCTTTTCTAATAAACTATTTTATTGTATATTATTACACTTTGAAATGTTATACTTTATGCAACAAGTCAAACTACTTGGATCTCAATAAGTACCAGCAGTGCAATACAAGCTGGTGAGGTGGCTAGCGTTAGTAGTATACTGCAACAGCAGTCACCAAGAATTCAAGCACAGGCCCGTAGTAACCTTTCAGAGGTGCTTTCATACCCTAACTGGCTGCCTCCAAATTCAGCAGCACCCATTATGTCCCTATTTACAGCCCAGCCCGGGGTTCAGGTTGAAATGGTGAACTTAACAATACCCCTTGACTTATTTTTCACTGAAGATCTCTCTAATTTGATTGTAGAGCAAAATAATGTTTATTCTCAACAATAGATCACCACCAACCCAAATTCAATCCTTGCCAGACAATTCAGGTGGAAACCTATCCCGGATTCCAAATGTAAAACTTTTTTGGGCCTAACCCTTAACATGGGCATTACAAAAAAGAATGAATTGCGGTAATGTTGGTCCACATACCCAATTTATCATACGCCCATGTTTTCTGCTGCAATAGCCAGGAAACAATATGAGCTAATAAGGCGTTTTATGCATTTCAATGAAAATACACTGTGTCTTCTTTGGGGTGACCCTGACTATGCCTCCCCAGAATTCATCCCATTTTGGGAAAATTTCCTTTGTGTATACGCCCCTAGAAAACCTAGATGAGTCCCTTGTACATTTTACTGGCAGGCTTGCAATTAGGCAATATCGCATCAGGTTGTACATAACGATTTAGAATTTACAAAGGGAAAAAACAGTCAAGTGGCGCCCCCTGAATGCCCAGACTACATAGGGATCAGTAGTAAGATAGTGTCACCCTTATTCTGTAAGGGGTACCATTTGTACGTGGACAACTTTTATGCAAGAGTTCCACTTTTTAGACATTTGTTCATTAAAGAAATTGGCTGCTGTGGTGCCATGAGACCTATTCACTGCTCATTACCACCCCACTTAGAAAGGGTGAGAAAGAACTACTCACTGTCAGGAATGGACTGGCCAGCAATAGTGGGACTCACCTGCCTTATGAGCTGCAGTACCAGGGCTGGCCAGCGGGTGCTCCCAGCAATCAGAGACTCAACCTTGCAGCCAGTCAAACACCTGGAACTAATTATACTGGTGTATTTAAGGGACATTCAGACCTGCAGACTCTGCCTTGGTGTGTGTTTCTCCTGGGCCCTGTATCCTGTTCCTGCTCTCTGTTCCTATTCCTGTCTGATTCTCTGCTGACCCTGCTCTGATCCCTGGCTTGTCTGACCATTCTCCTGCTCCTGATTTCTGGCTTGTCTGACCATTCTCCTCTGCCTGACCCCCTGTACCACGCTGCCCGCTACCTGCTGAACCTGGCTTGTGACCCCGACCATTCTCCGCTTGCTCCCCCTGTACCTACCTGCCCGATTGATATTGACCCGGCCTGCCTGACGACGCTTGCATTGTATGTACTGTTATCTGTGGGTGGTTGGTTTGGTTTGTTTGCACTGTGTTATGTTTTAGTATTGCACTGCGTTTATGTTTGTATTGTTAGTGTTAATAAATTATATTGTTTATAACATATCTGAAGTCTGCGTTTCCCTGCGTCAGTCACACACCTCTGGTCATACCCGGGAGCCCTGACACTCACAGTGAAGTGGAAGGAAATGGGAAGTATTCATCCTATCTTCCATTCACCCAGACACGTCGGTCCAAATTAAAACAGAATCTGGTGTCATTGATGGTGTCATTGAAAAGCCTCTGCGCCCACGACTATAATCTGACTATAATCTGAATATGGAAGGTGCAGACTTCAATGACCAAATTATGGAGTCATATTTAGCATGCCTCAAAACTAGACACTTGTACAAAAAAGTGTCTATATATTTGTCACGAACCTGTGGTAGTGAGTTCTTGTAGACCGCCAACTTGGGGTTCCCCAGGGTGTGGAGTCTAAGCCCCTGCCTGCTTCTTCACCAGAGCCTCTAATGGTGGGGATGGACTTGCAGCAAGCTGGAACCAGGTTGCGGCCCCCAGGTACGCCCAGCTGAGGATGCGGAGACCAATCGAGTGAGCAGAGTGTAATCCGGGAGACAACAGGGAAGCCGATAGACAAGCCGGGATCAGGATGGGTGAGGATCAGCACAGTCAGTGGACAAAGCCGGGGTTGGTGCATGGGTAGTCAGATACAGGATACAAGCGTAGCAACAGACAGGAGCTCAGAGAACTAAGAAGTTGCTCAGGAAAAGTGGGCTAGACTGAGCATGTCTTATTTAGACAAGCAAACTAGGAGGCGGGCCAGGAAGTGATGGCAGGGAAGGAAATAAAACCCAGAGAATAGCAGATGACACCCATAGGTGAGCACAGACAAACCACACATGTGAAAGGAATCAGGAGCAGCACTGCAGCAAGGAAGTAAGAATACACAAACGGCAAACCGCAGGCTAACTTGTGACAATATTTATTTCAATTGTATCTATAATAATGTTTTTTCATTTACAAAGCTACTGGAAGAACTGGATCCTTCCTACAGTTTCAGGAAGAAATCATCTCAGCCCTTTTGTATCCAGGAGGCACTGTAGCCCAAAGCCCAAAACCAGATGCAGTCAGTTGACTGCATGAAAGGCATTTTCCAGATGGCCCCCCACCTACCCAACACAAAGGTCACCCAAAAAAAGATGATGTGTCTGTGGGAGATAAGAAATAAGACGTAACACCTGTTTTTTTTTTTTTAGTTTAGTCCCACCTGTTCTGGCCAGCCTGGCCTCTGCTTGAAGAAGTGCTTTCATTGCTACCACACCATAGTGGACTTTTAGTCTAGGGTACATCTCAGCACAGTATAGGGCACACAATTCTGCATAAGAAGGGTCTCTAAAGATGTTGGGTATTTAGGAAACTGACTGGTGGGAATGTTTGTTGTTCTGGAAAGTTACGTACAAAAAAGTAAAAAAAAATAAAGTAATTATACTGAGTAAATGTTATATTGTTACTGTGTTATTGTTAACCTTTGTTCGCTTTGCAAGAATGCAGCACTGATCTGTGTATTCTGAAAGCAGCAGGGTGCTGCTCTCAGAATACATACATCAGTGCCTGCAGTGCTGCGGGGGGGGGGGGGTAGACATTCCAAGGTATTTTCTAAGAGACATGGCGAGTATTTTGCAGATCTCATTTGTTGTCAGAATTGTTTGGAAAATGTTTCCTCATAGGTAGTAGACCCTGTTAGGAAGCTATTTATAACAAAGGAGAGTGAATGCACATTTTCACCCTGTGAGGGTAGGAGTATATAACGGGACTAGTGGTGGCCACCATTTGCATAGTGTTGATAACTTTGCATGGGTGTATTATGTTGTACACCTTATATAAGAATTACTAAACTATATTTGTTTTTTGTTTTGGAGATTGGAAGCAGTTGATTAGAACATCAAAGGAGAGAGTGAGATCATATGATATACAACGCTTTTTGACTAAGGAGATTCCGGTGAGAATATATGAAGATCTGTGAATGATAGTTGTGCGCTGTTTTTTATACAAGACTTTTATACCCCGGGGAGTTTTGGACTATCAGCTGCACACTGTTGGATTTTGTGATGCCTATTCTATTTCGAAATATTTTAGATATAACAATACAGTATGTATGAGGGTCAATATGGAAATATCCACAACATAAGGAATCATAACCACCATATCCAGCAAACCATTCCCAAACCCCTACCTGGTAATCCCATCCAAAGGAAATGTGTAAGAAGAATGCAAGACCAGACAATTGTTGTATAGTGCAAATACTCTCCTTTCAATAATCCCAAAACCTTGTTGAATAAAATGAGATCTTCAGAATACTCACCATGCCTCTTATCAATATACCTTGGAGTGTCTACTTTTCAAAAAAGGGTTATTTGTGGTGTGTTTGTACTATCATGGCATTTCAGGCCCTCCAAAACTGTTATAGGTAGTGAGGAAGTGAAATGAGCCAATTGTGCCCTTTGCAAGCCTGAAGGTGCTTACTGGTTTTGTGCCCCTGTACGCAGTTAGGCTCCCAAAAAGTCTCACACTTGGGGTATCTCCTGTCAGAAATCCCGGGTCCGCCGCGGCGCATGGGACTGCGCATGGCGGATTACCTAGGCGCAGCAAAATGCGGGCGCTTGGACTTAGGCGCCTGAGGCAGCAATCACGGCCACGCATGCGCACTCGCGCACGCCGGGCACCAATGACAGCGCAGGGCGCACCATTTAAACAGACCCCGGCAATGTTCACATTGCCGTTTGCTCTTATTCCTGCTGTACCTGTTCCTAGTTCCTGAGATTGCCTTTGTTGCCGAAGCTGCCTGACCCAGATTGCCGTGACCTTCTCCTGCCCTGATCCCTGGCTTGTCTGACCATTCTTCTGTCTTCTCCTGTTTGCCTGACCTCCTGTTGCTGAACCTGGCCTGTGACCCAATTATCCCTTTGCTTGCCGTTCTGTACCAACTGCCGCCGCTGTTACCGACCTGGCCTGTCTGAATACGGTACGCATCACCTCTTCACATCTGGCTCTCACCTGCTACTTGCCATTGGCAGCTACGTCTACCACAGCTGGTTGTACTCGGGGGCCGCGACCTGGTCTCAGGCTGCTTCAAGTCCATCCCCACCATCAGGGGCTCTGGTGAAACAGCAGACTGGGGCTTAGAATCCACGCCCTGGGGAATTCCGGCCTGTGGGTCGCTAGAGGCTACCACCAGTTGGCTCCTGACATCTCCATACTCAATAGAAGTAGCAGATTCTGTTTTAGGGAGTATCTCTACATATACCCAAGTCATGTGTGCGAAACATCTCATTAAAGTGACAACGTTGTGTTAAAAATAAAAACAAAACTTTTTTTGTAATTTCCCAAAAACAAAAAAAATAAAATCTTTCATGGATGTAACATGCCTCTCAGCAAATACCTTGGGGTTTCTACTTTCCAAAAAGTGGTCATGAGGGGGATGTTATACTATCCTGGCATTTTAGGGCCTCTGAAACTGATAGGTAGTCAGGAAGTGAAATGAGGTAGTTACCCCCTATAAAAAAAGCCTGAAGGTGCTGATTGATTTTGGGACCCCGAATGTGGCTAGGCTCCCAAAATGTCTCACACATGTGGTATTGCCATACTTGAGAAATGTAGCAGAATGTGTGTCAGGGCCTGGATCTGAACTCAGAACCTCTGCTGTGTCAGGCAATGTCTCTTCTTGCTGAGCCCCCTAGAATGCTGGACAGCTCCCTGGACAATTCCTTGAATGATCCTACCTTGAACCTTGTTTCTCTCGAACCTTGAAAAATTTGCTCCTCCCATGAACTTCCTCATTTAAGCTACATCTCTGCACTTCCTGTTTGCCAGATTATTGTGCTCTCTTCAGCCAATATACCACTCTTGTCTTTCCTGCTGCCGTCCATACAATTGCTTACTACTTGTTACTGACCTTTGGCTTGTTCCTTGACTATGCCTCTGCCTGATCCCAACCTGCAACTACTTGTTACTAACCTTTGGCTAGTTTACTGACTATGCTTCTGTTTGATTCACTACAGGACCCTGGCTTGCCCATCTCCTGGTGGGGCATGCTTAAGGACCTGGTACTAACACACAGCTAATTCCATCGGCACCATCAGGAGCTCTGAAGAACACCAGTTAGTACTTAGACTCAGCACCTCAGGTGAGCATGCTTCATTTGACAGGGTGACCTGCTTGTATACCAATCCTGTTGGTTGGTGGGAGATGCTCTACTGCTATAGCTATTGGTCTCTGAGGCTGACTGCAGACCATGACAATGTGTTTTGGGGTGTAATTCAACATATGACATGTGTGAAAAATATCTAATTGTAGTGACAACTTTATGTACAAAAAAAACAAACAAAAAAAACCCTTTTTTTTATCATTTTCCAAAATCTTGTGGCCAAAAAATGTAATCTTCCATGTACTCAACATTCCTCTTAGCAAATACCTTAGGATGTCTACTTTCCAAAAATGGGTAATTTGGGGGGTGTTGGCACTGCCCTGGCATTTTAGCACCTCAAGAAATGTGATGGGCAGTCAGAAAGTAAAGGCTGCATAAATTCCAGTATATACAGTATACCATACTTTGTAGACGTTATAACTTGAACACAAACCAATTAATATACACTTGTTGGGATTTTTCTTTTAACAAAGACATGTAGCAGAATAAATTTTGGCCTAAAGTTATGAAGAAATTTTGATTTAATTAAATATGTTTGTAACAGAAAATAGAAAAGATTTTTTCTCAACATTTTCAGTCTGTTTTCATTTATATAATATATAGAAAACCCAGTGGTGATCAAATACCACCAACAGAAATCTATATATATGTCAAAAAACTGATATGAACTTCATGTGGGTACAGTGTTGCATTACCGAGCAATTGCTAGCTAAATTAGCACAGTGCTGAATAGCAAAAAATGCACTGGTCATGAAGGGCGTAAAACCTTCTGGAGGTCAAGTGGTGAAAAATGTATCTACTCACAAAGGGTTTCATTAGAATGCAGTATACAGTATAGTGAAGTACAAGCATACTGCCTGGCCAAGTGAACGTGCGTGTGATGTCAGCACCAAAGCTCCGCTCCTTCATGTTTTGTCCACTAAGATGTCCTCAGGAAGAAGTCCTAATTTAGTTCGCTCTGCTTTTCAGAAAAGGCATTATTTTAATATTTGAGACATTCCTTTCTCTTCTCCCACCTACAAACCAAAGGAACCCTGTTTTTAGTTTTTGCACAAGTATAAGGTGGTCCTCAGGCCCAGAACTTTGGTTTAGGTTTTTTTTTTTTTTTAATGTGATTCCCAGATTACATTGCTTTCTCCACCCCATGTGGGCTTACTCTAGGCAGGGATAGCCTTAAAATAGAAAAGCAATTTAAAAAAGATATATAAAAAAAAATCATTAAAAAATTGCAGCACAAAAAAGTGCAACTTTATATCAGAACCAATTTGCAAACCAAAGTCAACTTGTGTTTGGCAGGCCAGCATAAGCCCATTAATTCCCCTTCAGCAATGTTTCTAGTGTGGTGAAGCCAGATATCCGATATAGGAAAGGAAATGCAGCTATTGCAGACAGGCGGATGAAAAAGGGATGCTTTGGAGCACAAAGTTGGTTTTATGGGAAGGTAGTCAGCTTTTTCTCATTTGGTGTTCCTTTTTCAGCTATGCCTACAGACTGGGGGATCCAGTCACTATCAGAAAATGTAGCGATTCTTTGTCACACAATCTCAAAGTGGGGCACCTTTTGCTTTCTTTTGGATGATGGTATAGATACTTTTAGCTGAAACCTGAAGCTGCCTCTACTTTCAACCTCCTCACTGCCACCACAACATTCTACCTTCTCAAGGCCAGCACCACAGTCGTCCTCACCCCTTGCATCTCAGCATTCCTCCTCTCCACCAGCACCCCTAATCTCACAATACTCGTCTTTTGTCACAGGCAGGGGCAGACTGACCATTCGAGAACTCGAGCACTGCTCGAGGGCCCGGGGTCAGTAGGGGGCCCCATGAGATGCCCCTGGTACCTTTCCTTGGCTTTTTCATAGGCTTTTTTGGGTGTGGGCAAGGACACAGGGGCCCCATGATCCCATATTGCCCGGGGGCCCCATGAGTTGTCAGTCCGCCCTTGGTCACAGGGATGGAGACAGTAGGCAAAGGATTCTTCTAGCTGTGAGACAGTAGAAAATCTTTCTTTTCCTTCTACTGTTGTGCCTCTAGTGACTGGTTTATTAAAACATGCTATGTGTGCTCCTGCAGGAACACCAGGGGGATTGTGACACTAATTGCAATTCTCATTTTTGTGTAGCACTTGCAATTTTACCAAATAAATATAACACACAGTGATGGAACATGAAAAATATTCTTTTTACCAATTTGCTCAGATCAATATATTATAGTGTTAGATACAAAAAAATGAGACCCCATAACCGTTTTACAGAAGAAAAAATGCAAGTCAAAGCTCAACAAACAGTACATGATCATTTTAAACACTTGGCAAAATAGTGTCCTTATAAAACATTTACATTTGCTGTAAATGAAATCATCACTGCAGTATTGTGAAATGATAGATGTCGCCCATAACAGCAACATGATAGCAAGTAAGCTAAGCAGAATCAAAGGATATATAAGCAATAAGGACGGTGTAGGAAATAAATAAAAATGATTAAGTATGTTTTTCATTTCTTATGTGTGCTTTTCAGTATCTTTCAGCATTTTCAGAGTTAAAAATGAATGGAAATATGATTCTGAATTTAATAATGTAGTCTAGTTGGAATGTGGATTAAAAAATAATATTGCAATAGTTGCCATAGCAACAGTATTTTGTTCACACCAGTGGGCCATTGTCTGCAAGGTAATAGCTGCTCACTAACATCTTCTAATCAATCAACATGCTGGGATCTGCTTAGAATATTGGGAATATTACAATAGTTTGTAGTATCGTTCTCACAGCACAAAGCAACCAACAGATCTTCTTTGAATAATGTTAATTAGCAATGGTGAAATATGGCCTGTAGGAACCTATGCTGTATTTTTTCAGTTTTGGTTTTAAAATACAAATTAGCTCTGTATTTACATGTGTTTATTTTAAATGAACACTCCAGTACTGCATGAAAAATTTTCATTTAAACTGACTTGGGGGAACAGCCTGCCAGTACCCTCCAACATTTGAAGGTGAAAACATAAGAGAACCCTTTTCTTGGAAAAGAGTAGGTATATGTGAAAAGGGCATGGTTAATATTAACCTAAAGCCGTAAGAACATGGATTGAAATTGGGATGGATCTGCAGGGACTTGCTAAATTTCAATCCATGTATGAGGGAGCTGGTTGTACAGAAGTCCATCTACCGATCAACTTATGTAAAACCACCCTGTTGGAATATTTCTGCATGATCAGCACTGTTGGCTATAGCTGGTCTACTATATGTATACATTGCAAACCTTAAAATGCGCAGAGGTGGTCAGGAATATGTAATGTACAGCAATGTAGGTTGATTTACTTTGCAAGCACATTAACATTTTGCAAGTGGGTATCCTTTGCAAAGTTGCAAAGCTTCAACTCTTTTGGGAAGGCTGTCTATAAGGTTTAGGAGTGTGTCTACTATGGGAATGTTTGACCATTCTTCCATAAGCAAATTTGTGAGGTCAAACACTGATGTCAGACGAGAAGGCCTGGCTCGCAGTCTGTGCTCTAATTTATCCCAAAGGTGTTCTATCAGGTTGAAGTTTTGACTCCGTGCAGACCAGTCAAGTTCCTTCACCCCAAACTCCCTCATCCATGTCTTTATGGACCTTGCTTTGTGCGCAGTCCTTATGGAACAGGAAGGGGCCATCCCTAAACTGTTCCCACAAAGTTTCCCATGAAATTGTCCAAATTGTCCACAATTTGCACAATTAAGGCGTATTCTGATGCCTTAAGACTTCCCTTCACTGGAGCTAATAGGCCAAGCAACACCTGAAAAACAACCACACACCATAATCCCCCTTCCACCAAAATTTACACTTCGCACAATGCAGTCAGGCAAGTACTGTTCTCCTGGCAACTGCCAAAACCAGACACGTCCATCAGATAGCCAGACAGAGAAGTGTGATTTGTCACTCCAGAGAACACATCACCACTGTTCTAAAGTCCAGTGGTGATGTGCTTTACACCACTGCATGCGATGCTTTGCATTGCACTTGGTGATGTAGGGCTTGGATGCAGCTGCTCAGCCATGGAAACCCATTCCATGAAGCTCTTTGCGCACTGTTATGCTAATCTGAAGGCCACACAAAGTTTGGAGGTATTTAGCTATTGACTCTGCAGGCAGTTGGAAACTTCTGCAAACTGTGTGCTTCAGCATGGGCTGACCCCGCTCTGTCATTTTACATGGCCTACCACTTTGTGGCTGAGTTGCTGTTGTTCCCAGTTTCTTCCACTTTGTTATATTACCACTGACTTTTGACAGTGGATCATTTAGTAGCAAGGACATTTCACTGATAGGTTGCCACCTGTGCAATAAATCTATCACAGTACCACACTTGAATTTACTGAGCTCCTAAGAATGACCCATTCATTCACAAATGTTTGTAGAAGCAGTCTGCATGTCTAGGTGCTTGATTTTATACACCTGTGGCCATGGAGGTGATTGGAATACCTGAATCTAATGATTTGGAAGGGTGTCCTAATACTTTTGGCGACATAGTGTATATATGAACTGTATGTGAATGATATTCATGCAGTGGGCCTTGTTTCGGAGAAGTTTTATGTTTAATGTATTTATGTTGTTGATGGGATTGTAAATATTAGAGGCCATGTTCATTTCATTCTATTATAACACATCTTTTTTACATCGGTTTTTACTAAATCCCCAACTGGTTTGGTTAGGTTGGAGTGATACTAATAAATATGGTTTATAGAGTATTTTATGTATATGAGTGTTGTCCTTCTTTTAGAGACAACCCACTAGTATAAAACTCCTGCTATACCTGTTTGACTAGCGGGTTTGGAGCTGTTATTTGTTTTTCTAATTGCAACTCCCTCCTCATTGGTCTACCTTTACATAGGATATCTCCCCTTCAGTCCAGCATGAATGTTGCTGCCAGACTCGTTTACCTTACCAAACTCTCAGGGTGCACTACCCCTCTCTGTCAATCCCTCCATTGACTTCTGCTCACCCAACAAGTAAAATTCAAATACTAGCGACAAAATACAAAGCCATCCAAAACTCTACCCTGAGCTACATCACCAACTTCATTTTAAAGTATCAACCAAAGCTTTATTTTCACTCCTCCCAAGATCTCCTGCTTTCTATTTCTCTTATCACCTCTTCCCATGCTCACTTCAAGCATTTCTCATCATCCTCTCCCATACTTTGGAACTTCTTACCTCAGTGTGTCTAGCTAACGTCTTCTGGCAGACCTATCTGACCTCCACCTACTAAACTATATCTTTAATTTCTCCAACAGCTCATTTCTTTATAATTATTACTTTTTGTATCACTTGATCCTTCCTTTCAATTGTAATCACTCACAAGCAGGGCCCTCTTGTACTGAATTGTATTGTAATTATACTATTCCAGTTTATTTTGTAAAGCACTGTATAAACTGGTGGCACTATGTAAATTTTGTATATCAATAAAAAAGTGGAATCCCATGCATAAAACAAAAATGGCATGGATTCCCCCTCAAAATCTACAGCAGAACCTTATTTGAGTATGCAGCCTAGATGGGCAGCAAAGGGTGTGTGTGGGTGGGTGGGGGGAGGGAGGGGTGAGAGTGTGGCCCCCTTCTGGCCCAAGCCACATGCCCTCAACATGAGGAGAGATCCTTTCCAGGAGGCTCCTCCTTGAACAAACACCTTGTTTCCATGTTGATGAGGACATAGTCGTTTCCCCATAGCCCCGTCTCAGTGCTTGTAGAGGTTTGTGGACAAAAGGGCTTATTGGACCCTTGAAGCCTATTTTAAAAATAAGGGGATCCCCAAGATCCTCTTTCCCCCTCTATGAATGAGTAAGAGGTACACAGTACCCTCTACTCAGTGACAATGAATGAGGCCTATTGACCCATCACAAAATTAAAAAAAAAACTGGCAAAACACCTGACCATATCACTCACTGGTCAGTTCACTAGCTGAAAGCTTAATGTAAACAAAGGGGCAGAGTATACCTGGCAACAACATTGACCATGTATAGAGGTGACTATATTTGGTCAATGATAGCCATTGTGATTTAACTGACCTAATTTGATCATGTCCATATTTGGTCATTAGTGTCACCCCTGAGACCCCGCACCTTTGTTTAAATTTGGCTGTAAGCTATGGGGCTGTTATTGAATCTTTTCTGTGTACTCCTTACTGATTCACATAGAGGGGCCAGTTTCTGAGGGATCCTGATTCTTAAAGGGGGCTTCCAGATAGAACCACTTCTTGCAGACAAATATATACAGTGACCAGTGACCTTAATAAAGATATTAATATTTAAAATGAAATATTTTAAATAAAAAGTCCAACAATTTTCTTTATAGTGCTGCCATCCTGCAATCACCAAGTGCTTCAAACATAAAACTACAATTCCACCTCCAGAGGTCTGCTCACCTCCAGCATTGTGACCTCACATAGTATTATGTTTGATCAAGTGTCTCTCAACCTTTTTTCAGTCAAGGCACCCTTTAAAATTATGGACAATTTCAAGGCACCCTTTAAAATTATGTAAAGTCTAGAGGCACCTTTTAACATTATGGACAGTCCCGAGGCACCCCATTATAAAATGTGAAAAACGTGTCTAGTAGTTTTATATAATGCAGCAACATCCACACTTGGACACCCATTGCTAGAGGTGATTTATTCTTCCAAATCAAATACACTTTTTCACACTGGTCCTGACTAGTATTACAGTGTTTACTCCATCACTGAGCTAATGTGACCCCAGCACTGATGGAGAGGGGCAGGGAAGGGTCAAACAAGGATGCTTTGCAGGCAACTGACATCTTATCAACTGATGATGTCATTGATTGTCAGGACAGCGGTGGCTAGAAGTTTGTAACAACATACAATGAAAACTTGTGGCTTTGTGTAACTGAAAGTCAGGCTTCTTCCACCCACTGGCTTGTATACAAGTTTTGTGCAACTTTTAGACATTTTGCCAAGGCACCCCTGAAGAAACTGGTCTACCTGCACTTTTGGTCCCAAAATGGACACTGAAGATCAACTTGATGGATTTCAACTGTAGTTCCCATAGTGCGTAAACTTTAAAACATTTTTATATCAAAAATAAATACAAATGCACATTCACATGTATAAGGTGCCCATTTGCACCAAGTATATATTGCCTCTGATATAAATTGCTCCATAATCTGGAGAAACTGTGCCGTGAGGAGTCAGTAGTATTGAGACTGCAGCAGTGTGCCCTCCTATATTAACATTCTTCTATGTATCAGATCAAAATGAACCACAGGTGCTGTAATGCTCATGGGCTTTAACCTCCCTGGAGGTATTCCCGAGTGTAGCTCGGGGTAAAGTTTCAGCACCACAAGCGGCAACCCCGAGCTACACTCGGGAATACCTTGCAGCGTCGAGATTTTTCTGCAGTTACCTTGTCCTGCGCTCCCGCGATGTCTTCCCTGCAGTGTCCTCGGCAATGTCCTCCAGCCGATGCCGGCATCTGTCTTCTGGGTTCTGTTCCCTGCGACGTCAAGTCATACGGGGACGGAACTGGCGGGAAATTTGAAAATGGTAAAAGTGACATTTACTAAATTCACTTAGTAAAACATTACTGTATCATCCATTTCACATACATTTTGTTCCTAGTGCTTTGTCCTGTGCCCTGCCTGCATTTTTACTGTTCTTTCTGCCTTGAAAGTGAGAAAAGTCCATAGCGTCCAAAAAGCATCCCTTTAGGTCAAAAGCAGTTTTAGACCAGCTAGAGAACAGCGATAGTAAATTAGAACTACTTGCAGAATTGAGTGATAATGATTCGTGGGGAAATTCGTCATCAGACATTGAAAACGATTTTGCGACTTTGCTCAGTGATGTGCGAACTGGCGCTCTATTTCAAATTTCAGTGTTTTTGGTTTGATTATATTATTGAATTAAATTTGTTATATTATTTTTTATGATTATTTATTAAATTATAATTTATGATTTCGTGTTTCAAATTTTAACATACCCGGAATGTTTACTAGACTCTTGTTCGGACAGATTTCAGTGAGTTATTCCTAAAAATTACAGGCCTACAATAAAAAAAACTACATAGTTCCATGCAAAAAAATGTACTGCTTTGAGTACAGAAATATGGACATAATCAGACCGCTAGGGAGGTTAAATGGCAATGTATCCTCCTGTACAGTGAAGGAAAAAATTATTATTTGATCCCCTGCTGATTTTGAATGTTTTCTCATGATCATTGACACTCCATGAGGTGAGATCTTGCATGGTGCACCAAACCTAGGGAGACTGACAGTTGTTTTGTGTTTCTTCCATTTGCAAATGATTGCACCAACTGTTGTCACCTTCTCACCAAGTCGCTTGGCGATAGTTTGGTAGCCCAGTCCAGCCTTGTGTAGGCCTACAATCTTGTCCCTGACATCCTTAGACAGCTCTTTAGACTTTGCCATGGTGGAGAGTTTGGAATCTGATTGTTTGATTACACCTGGTAGCCACAAATCCTGCTGAATGATAGGGGATCAAATACTTATTTCTCTCATGCAAATCAGTGCATACTTTGTTAGACATGCATTTCTTTTGAATTTTTTTTGCTATTCTGTCTCTCAGTGTTACAATACACCTACCATTTGATTTTTAGACTGATCATTTCTTTGTGAGTGGGCAAACATTCAAAATCAGCAGGGGATCAAATACTTCTTTCCTTGACTGTATAATCATATGTGGATCAGTGTGAACTACTGCCGTAGTATTTGCTGGCTCTGTATTGCATTGTGACGTCAGCCGTAGCTCCTCCCTGATGGGTTTTCATCACTCGCCACGTGACTCAAGGGAAACGTGATTGAACTGTCTGATGCTGAACTACCATATATATAGACCCCAGCGCCATTTTGTTGTGGACATTTGAGGTGCGCCATTTTAAAGTAGCACTTTGATTTCAGTTCACTTTGATTGTGTAGTAATTGATGATACCTATATTAATGTATTATCATTTATTTAGGTGTTATTAGCCCTTTGTATCCAGTTTATTCACTTTTTTTGTTCAGCTAAGAAGGATTGATGTTTATTTAATATTCTGCAAGCAGCACTACATCACATTTTATTTAATTTATTTTATTTCAGTTGCATTGTGGAAACACAATTGATGATAGCAGTAGCATTCACAGTATTAGTCACTTTATTTATATCACTTAGTAGGCGCAGAAGTTTATATCACTTATTTTATTGACATAACAAGGATCGTTCTGGCTTGCAATTTTGGGGGATCAAGTCCTATAAACGTAACTTGAGGGGTAAAATAAGATTAGAAAGTTGAGTAAAAGAGAATCCTTTTGAATCCATGAGTTTATATTTTTAATAAAATTTTTTACATTTTATTTAATTTTCATTTTTTTAATTTATAATTATTTTTGCCATTTAAAGCTAGTGAGCTTTACGGCACCTGTGGTTCATTTTGATCTGATACATGGAACTAACTCCTCACAGCACAATTTCTCCAGATTGTAGAGCAAATTATATCAGAGGTGTTATATACTTGGTGCGGTTGGGCACCTCATACATGTGAGTGTGCATTTGTATTTATTTTTTATATTAAAATGTGTACGCACTGTGGTGTCTTTTGTTTATGAGGTGAAGTGTTGGTGGGAGTTGTATTCCAAACAAGGTGGGAACTACAGTTGAAATCCATCAAGTTGATCTTCAGTGTCCATTTTGGGACCAAAAGTGCAGTTAGACCAAACATAACACTATGTGAGGTCACACTGCTGGAGGTGAGCAGACATCTGGTGGTGGAATTGCACTTTTATGTTTGAAGCACTTGGTGATTGCAGAAGGATGGAAGCACTATAAAGAAGATTGTTGGACTTTCTATTTAAAATATTTCATTTAAAATATTTATTTAATATCTTTATTAACCAATTTGAATTTAGGTTGTATTTATTTTGTAGTGCTGTACTGGTCACTGTATATATTGATTTTTACCTTGTGTGGGATAAGGGTTATATGCAAAATAGGCTATTTAACTGTTTATGTTGTAGTAAGTTTCACTATTATTAGGAGTAAGCTTACCATTGAACCATAGAAACGCGCAAGATTGTATTTATTTATTTATTTGTTTGTTTATTTGTTTGATCACTTCTTGCAGACCCCCACAACCCTAACCTAGCAAGGTACCCTTCCTATTTTGAGGGCATATTGTCTGGTTTCAAAAGCGGGGGGCAACCCACTCATTTGATTTGCACGTAAAGTCCACCTTATACTGCGCACCAGACCTAAAGGGTCTGTTATAGAATTTGGCAGGGACCCAACCTGATTTTTTGTGTGTGGAATCCCTGATTAAAATTTTTGAGGGGGGCCCCACACCCTTTTTTTTTACCCCCCTCTTTGTTCACATTCACTGTCAGCTGAAAGGGCTGGGAAGAGATACATCACTGGTTGTTAGCATGCTGGGATCTGCCAGCTGTCACATTTTGTTTTCACTTTCCACTGCATTCAGAGGTTCTACTTGACTGAGCACCCATTTATTTCAGCAGTTTGCTGAACCTTCATACAATCAAAATTTGCTCTGAACATGGGTTTGGACCCAAAATTGGAGATTATATCTAATTGTGATTGAACAAAAATGGTACAGGTACTTTTTTATTTTATTTTTATTACATTTTCAAAACTGAACATACGGTATAATAAAATGAAACCATTAAGAGGCAAGTATTACAAGTAAAATTACATGATACTTGGTTAGTTCTCAGGTACAATGAAAAGAAAGAGCAATGTCAAATCTTAGCTAGCTGAATTAAGCATAGGCATTTGTTGAAAGAAGTACTAAACAGACCTCAATTCCACACCACTATGGGTTTCATTGGGGCATAGAGATCAAAGCAATATTATGTTTTGGGGGGCGTGGATACTACGCTAGTGGATGAACGTGTGATCCTGATGCTATGCTCCACCGCTAGACAATTCACCCAAAAGAGGTACATATCTTCTTGACCTGCCACCTCATAACATTCCCGAAGTGCAGGTCCACCTAGGGGAGTTATTGGCAAGTGCAAGTAAGCACCTCAACTGAGGAAACGTTCACATCTCTATCCACCTCTCTAAGATTGCGGTGGCAGCCACTCTCATTCTGCCTCTCAAAGCCTCTCAATCTCGGTCAGCGCTCAGACTGAGACACAGCTTGAAACCCCAGCAGTTTCCACACAGCTTTCAGGGAACCCTGTCAATTCTAAATTTGGGATCTCTACAGGCTCCAGCCATACAGAGGTGAGCATTTACAATACCTCTATGAATGAAACTAGAGAACATATTGATCCTAATAGCTCATTCCCTACCAGTAATCAGCCTATACTGGACACCACATTAAGGACATGCTTGTCTCACTAAGCAGTTCTCTCCAGTCTGATGTGCTGTCCTGTGTCCAAAACTTCAAAACAAAAGTTAAAGAGCTGGGGGGGGTAGAGTAGACCACCTAGAACACAAAATGGGGGAATTTGCTTCCTCTTATAAAACATTGGTGGATACGCACAATGACAAGTATGATGAAATAGCATGGTTAAAGGCAAAAGTGGCAGATTTTGAGGGTAGATCAAGGCAAAACAATACTAAGATATGCGGAATTCCTGAGTATACGCAACCAACTCCATTACATCAGTATACCTGTGAGCTAATTCACTCAACTTTTGCCCTCTATCCCTGGGTCAGAATTATTGATTGCCGGAATCCATAGACCACCAAGGCTATCTCAGTTACCTAACCATACTCCCACAGACGTTCTCTTACCTAATTCCCTTTTTTATGTCAAGGAAAAGTTCATTGAGTCTATTTGCAATTCCCCATAACTACCAGGAAAAATTTTGCACCACAGATTTACTCTGATGTTTCACAATACATGCTGCAGAAGTGGAAATTATTGCTTACAATCACCAAAGCCTTACGCAATCACAAACTCCCCTATTGAAGTGGGTGGATGAGGGTCTCAAACTTCTACATGACTTGTACATTGTTCCAGACAAGGATCCTTTACCACCACCATTTCTCCCCACACTGGGTGTCTCAAGTGACTGGCAGGTGGTTACGCACAGGCATAAAAATAAGAAATCATCTTCAAAAGCACTTCATTATTACAACCATGACACAATGCGATCTTTTGTCCTGGCAAATTGGAGTTATTTTTCCCATTGATTGCCCTTCCAATGCCTTGTGCAGTTGACCTGCATTCAGATTCCTGTTGGGATCTTCTTATTATACTGGGACACTGTTTACAGATTTATGTTCCTGTTTTTGTCTTCTTTCTTGTTCCTCCTCAAGGTTTACTTCAAGCAGTACAAGCCTACTTTTTGGAAACAGACTCCTACCTACTGAGTCCAAGCTCTCCTTCTACATCAAAGAGTTGGGTACAGATGCATGCGTGGAGGCTGAAGATGGCAGTCGCACACTAATCCTGCTCCGCTTCACTGCTCTATCTTCCAGCTCCTACGGAGCTCACGATAGCTAATTCCTGCAGAGGAGCATCAGTACCGGACTCAGCATCGTTTGCAGATCCCCATGGGCAAAATTGGGCATCAGAAGTACCCTCCATCACCCGCCAAGCAGTTGAGGCCTACACATATGGATAGGTATGTGTCGCGGGCCGCATCCCTGGCCTCAAGTGATCAAGCAACCGGATGATCAGTCGAGTCTTGGGGCGGAGATAACACACCACTCTACTCTATTTCCCTCATCCCCTATCCCATATCTCACAGAAGATATTCTGGATGATAAGTTACATAGCCTCTTGTAAAGTCTGACCCATACTATAGCTGCAGCAGTGGGGAAAATCTCACAGGAACTCAGAGGGGAGATAGCATTGGTGGAAGAACGTACAGACCACCTAGAAACCAAATTTGATGATCTGATGCAGTATGTACATGCACTAGAGGAAGATAATCACATTTTGAAACAATCCCTTCAAGAAGATTCGGACAACAGGGAGCGGAGACAGAATCTCCAAATACGCAAGATTGGCAAATGGACAGGGCCTACTGCTCTCTTGCGTCGAAACCACCATTGGGCACAAGACCAAGGGACATCATTGTCCAGTTTCATTACTATGATAGCAAGTTGTCTCTGCTGAATTCCACACGTAACACTGCCTTGGTTGATTTTAGAGAGGAAAAAATTTAAATCTATAGTGATGTGTCCCCTGTCACAATGTCTAAGAGACGTACACTTCGTCCACTTACTCTCCACCTACAGAAGCATCGCATTATGTACAGATGGGGCTTTCTGTTCAGATCAGTAACCAAGGACGGCACTCAACACACAATCATGGATCTTCAACAAAGAGTAGCGTTTCTGCATAACTTAGGCCTACCTCCTCTCCAGGATGAAGTCTTAGCACTGCCTCTACCCAAACCGAGAGCAGCCAATACTCCTAACAAGTTGTGGGCACTGGCAAGATCCAAAAACAAAACACGCCTTCCGATTCCTCAAAGATCTCCTGCTTCCCGGTTACCTTCTGTCATCTTCTGACATCACGCAAAACACGACTGAAGTCACTTAACCTCCCTGGCGGTATTCCCGAGTGTAGCTCGGGGTAACATTTCAGTACCAAAAGCGGTAACCCCGAGCTACACTCGGGAATACCATGCGGCGCTGCTCCGGCATGTGTTCTTCACTTACCTTACCCTGCGCTCCCACGATGTGTCCCCTGCAGCGTCCCCGGCCATCTCCTCCGGCCGATGCCGGCATCCGGCTTCTGTGTCCTGTCCCTGTGACGTCGGGACGTACGGGCGCCGCCGCCGGCGGCGGGAAATTTAAAAATTTTAAAAAATGTCTTTTTTTTTACATTTTACACAGTAAAACATTGCTGTTTCAACCAATTTCACATACATATTGTCCCTAGTGCTTTGTCCTGCGCCCTGCCTGCATTTTGTCTGTTCTTTCTGCCAGGAAACTGAGAAATGTCCATGGTGTCCAAAAAGTGTCCCTTTAGGTCAAAAGCGGTTTAGATCAGCTAGAGAACAGCGATAGTAAATCAGAACCACTTGCAGAATTGAGTGATAATGATTCGTGGGGGAAATTCGTCATCAGAAACTGAAAACGATTTTGCGACTGAGCTCAGCAATGTGCGAACTTGGCGCTCTATTTCACATTTCAGTGTTTTTGGTTTGATTATATTATTGAATTAAATTTTTTATTATTTTTATATTATTTTTATGATTATTTATTAAATTATAATTTATGATTTTGTGTTTCAAATTTTATCATACCCGGGATGTTTACTAGACTCTTGTTCGGACAGATTTCAGTGAGTTTTTCCTAAAAATTACAGCCTACAATAAAAAAAATACATATTTCCATGCAAAAAAATGGTACCGCTTTCAGCACCAAAAATCTGAAATAATCATACCGCCAGGGAGGTTAAGACTTAATGTCTATTAATATGTCTTGCCCGACAATTCGGATATCCCCT
The DNA here is from genome assembly GCF_062004578.1 of Staurois parvus. Lineage (NCBI taxonomy): Eukaryota > Metazoa > Chordata > Amphibia > Anura > Ranidae > Staurois > Staurois parvus. The sequence continues at coordinate 2,227,942 of NW_028318342.1, read as the reverse complement.
TGCGGTTAAATCCGACACCCTATCGGGATCTTTTTGGATAATGTCCTGTTATTTGCTGTTTATTTTGGAAGAGAGTAGTGAAGTCACCGCCTGACTTTTACCCTCCCTATGTCATCCCAAAACATCTACAGCTATTGCTGTAGATGCCTGGGCAGCCTAGGCTGCTCAGGCCTCCTCCATATTTTGGTTTCATATTATGTTTGCAAATCTATTTTGGATCTGTTTGCTTTGTGTCTGCTAGTTTTGTTGTGACACACTGGACGCATCTTTCTCAGTCAACGTTTTTTGTGTTATTCTGTGCTGGAACAGCATGGTTTATTTGTCATATTGCCCTGCATACATAGTTACATAGTTAGTCTGGCTGAAAAAAGACAAAAGTCCATCCAGTCCAACCATAGAAAAAAAAAAAGTTATAATCCTATACCCACAGTTGATCCAGAGGAAGGCAAAAAAAAAAACAGCAAAACATGATCCAATTCGCTCCTGCTGGGAAAAAAATTGCTTCCTGATCCTCCAAGAGGCAATTGTATATTCCCTGGATCAACTTTACCTATAAATGTTAGTATCCAGTTATATTCTGTGTATCTAAGAAACAATCCAGGCCTTTTTTGAATCAATCCACTGATCTGGCCAGAACCAACTCTTGAGGGAGTCTATTCCACATTTTCACAGCTCTCACTGTGAAGAAACCTTTTCGTGTTTGGAGATTAAATTTCTTTTCCTCCAAACGTAAAGAGTGCCCCCTTGTCCCCTGTGATGACCTTAGGGTGAATAACTCTACACCGAGTTCACTATATGAACCACTCATGTAGTTATACATGTTGATCATATCCCCCCTTAATCTCCTCTTCTCAAGAGAGAATACATTCAGTACCTCTAATCTTTCCTCACAGTTGAGCTCCTCCATGCCTCGTATCAGTTTGGTTGCCCTTCTCTGTACTTTCTCCAGTTCCCCAATGTTCTTTTTGTGAATTGGTGCCCAAAACTGAACTGCATATTCCAGATGAGGTGTTACTAATGATTTGTACAGGGGTAATATGATATCTCTCTCTCTGGAGTCTATACCTCTTTTAATACAAGAGAGGATTTTGCTCACTTTAGAAACCACAGCTTGGCATTGCATGCCATTATTAAGCTTGTGATCTACCAGAACTCCCAGACCCTTCTCCACCATTGATTCCGGTAGTTGTACTCCTCCTAGTATGTATGATGCATGCATATTCTTAGCCCCCAAGTGCATAACCTTACATTTATCAACATTAAACCTCATTTGCCACATAGTTGCCCAATTAAACAGTGCATTGAGATCGGCTTGTAAGTTGAAGACATCCTATAAGGATGTTATTCCACTGCACAGCTTGGTGTCATCTGCAAAGACTGAAATGGGATTTTTAATCTCAGACCCTATATCGTTTATAAATATATTAAAAAGTAAGGGTCCAAACACTGAACCTTGGGGTACACCACTGACAACCCTAGACCATTCAGAGTATGAATCATTAACCACTACTCTCCGAATACGATCTATTAGCCAGTTTTCTATCTATTTACATACAGATTTTTCCAAGCATGTAGACTTTACCTTACACATTAGCCATGTGTGGGGAACTGTATCAAACGCTTTTGCAAAATCTCAGTATACCACGTCCACCGCCACCCCTCTATCCAAGGTTTTGCTCATCCCTTCATGTTCAGATTACACCAACATGTCTTTACTACTATACTCTTGCGATGTTAAAGGTTTAAATTCAATGAGGAAGAGGTCGATAGCTCTTAAGGAATTCCCTCAGTCCAAGGCTGATATTATCCTTATCCAGGAAAATTTCAAAAAGGGAAGCTCATTTTACTTTTCCCTCAGATATTTTCCTATAGCATACTCCGCTATGGATAGCACAGGTAAAGCAGGTGTAGCTATTCTCATAAAAAAAGGCTGTCCTATCCGAGTGTTGTCCTCGGTACTAGACACACAAGGCAGATTCATACTACTGCAATGTCAATATGGTGATGTCTATATTACAATCATTAATGTGTATGCTCCAAATACTAATCAATTGGTGTTCTTTAGAGATGCTATCTCCCTGCTTTTAGTTTCATCACACCCTTTCACGATCGCTGGCAGAGACTTTAATCTATCAGCTGTTTGATATTTGGAGAATACAACATCCGAGTGCTAAACAGTTTTTGTTCTTCTCTCCGGTGCACCACATCTACACCAGACTAGATTACTTTCTATTTTCATCCCACTTACTTAAACAGACAACTCCAATATTGTCTCCAGCTCCTGGACAGATCACTCTTTTTTGGCTTTACATCTGTTTCTAGATTGACAAAATTCTCGCACTTGCCATTGGCGCCTGAGTGACACACTTCTACGCCACACAGATGTCAACGCTTCTATTTCAAAAGCTTTGCGTGAATTTTTTCAACTTAATACAGGATCTGTATCAGCATCCTCATACCTGTGGGAAGCTCACAAAGAGTTTATTTGGGGTTACTTTATAATGGAAAGCTCACTTCTTAAGAAGTCTATGCTTCATCAGAAAACTGACCTTATGAACCAATTATCTCAAGCGGAAAAAAAAACGTATAGACTCGCCCTCTTTGCCTAAACTTCGATTAGCGGTACAACTTAAAGATCAACTTAAGACACTTGAGGCTAGTTCTATAGTGAAGAAACTGCTATGGATGAAACAGAAGTTTTATCAATACGCAAAAAAACTCACAGGATGTTGGTTAATAAACTGAAAGCACAAACGACAACTGCCGCTCCTGAATTTTTATTTCAAGCGGCTGGCACCCATACTTTTTGCCCCCAAAAGATAGCCCAAGTATTCAGAGACTTCTATCATAAGCTTTACAACTGTTTATCACCAGACATACACCCCCCTTTCCATAAAGATTTCTTTGATGCTTTTTTTTTCAGCTTTTCATCTCCCTAAATTGAAAAGGGAAGGTAAACTAACCCTGACTTCACCTATTACTATGGAGGAACTGTGTGCAGTTGTTAAGGAGCTACCAGCGCACAAAGCGCCAAGACCAGATGAGTTTTCCTACACATACAGTATTATAAGCAATCCATTGCAGATATAGGTCCTACCTTATTGGAATTTTACTCCTCTATGCTGAGCGGAGAAAAACCTAATTCGCAAGTTCAACATAATATCACAATCATTCCCAAGCCAGGCAAAAACTTATTGACCCCAGCTAACTACTGGCCCATATCATTATTATACACGTATTCTAAAATCTTTATGAAACTCTTAGCAAATCGTTTGGCTCCCTTGCTTTCCAAAATCATCCATAACGATCAGGTTGGATTTGTCTTGGCGAGACAGGCAAGGGACAACATTAGACTTATGATCAACTTAGTTGACATACTCCATGGCTCACGAACACCGGCACTACTGCTAAGTTTAAATGCCCAGAAGGCATTTGACAGGTTGGGATGGCCTTATATGTTTGAATTACTGTGACATGTGGGAATACTAGGGCCATTTTTTAATGCTATAACGGCGCTGTATTCACAGCCTACCACACAGGTTAAGCTTTCCTATGCCACATCCGATACTTTTCCCATGCTCAACGGAACTAGACAGGGGTGCCCCCTGTCCCCACTCCTTTTTGTGTTGTGGATTGAACCAGCAGTAGCAATCAGAGCACACCCTGACATAGCGGGAGTGACTGTGAGGGGGAAGGAATATAAACTCTCACTCTTTGCAGATGACTAAGCCTCACTTGTCATTACCTGCATTGCATAAACTTTTACAAACTTTTAGTGATTTATCTGGCTATAACATAAACACTTCAAAGATGGAAGCTATTCCCCTTAATATCCCATCCCAAGATCTCTCACTGCTCCAACAAAATTACTCATACCACTGGTGTACAGTATGTCATCTTTTAAATACCTTGGTACTCATATAACCCCAACTTATGCTCAGTTGTTTGAAGCTAACCACCCCCCACTGTTTCAGGAAATCTATGCTCTCCTAAATTAGATATCTTTCCTGGGTAGAGTAAATGTGTTAAAGATGTCAATTTTGCCAAAGCTACTTTACCTTTTTGAGACTCTACCAATTGCAATCCCTCATGCTCAACTGCAAACTCTACAACGAGCATTTCTTTGATTTGTGGCATGCCAGAAAGCCCAGAATAGCAAAAACGGTTCTTTTGTCATCTAGAAATAACGGAGGCTTAGGGGTGTCAGATATTACCAATTACTATTTGGCCACTCATCTGAGACAAATGCGATCATGGTTCGGTGCACCGAAAAACCTCAGAATAGATGGGCGGAGATTGAATTAGGCTATATTCATCCGATCCACACATGTTCATTGCTACTCCCCTTTCATTATACATCACCTCTATCTCCTCCCCCCTCCTTTGCTTGAATCTATTAAATTTACCCTCAAAGTTTGGTCAACTTGTTTGAAATCTCAGCAGTTACTGTCTGTGTGCTCTCCATTGTTAAACGTTTTATATAATCCGGAACTCCCAGATAGTCTGTCCTACCCACAAATGAGCCCTTGGGCAATTAATGGGATATTTCAGCTCCATCATCTGATCGGTCTCGCGCAGGATTCGGTCATTTGAGGAGATTAGGGCGTGGAAATCCAAAATACCTGTATCAGCCAGATACACCTATTTACAGTTCCGTCATTTCTTCCATTCCTTGAAGTCCTCTTTAACACTAGATCGCCCCACAGATTTCGAGAGGATAGCTATTAAAGGTCCCTCCTAACAGCATCTTATCTTCTGTTTTTGTTTTCTTTTATACAGCTGGTGGTTTTCTTTCATTGCAACGTTTACACCCAAAGTGTTGTTGTTGTTGTAACTATGTTCTAAAAAAAATGGGCACTGGCACTTAATAAAAATTTACAAAATTTGAAAAAAAAAAGTTGGGTACAGGTTGACTTTTCTCCACTTATGGTCTATTGCAAGGTATTGTCATCATCTTACTTTGTTTTCTCGCAATCAAATAGTAACTCCCTCAGTAGAACTGCATTGTGGAGGGAGACTCAAAAACTAAGCATGATGTCATGTGTGGCCAAGAAACACATTTTCACTTGGCAGCTACCCCAACATGCCTTCAAAAGAATTTCCCAAATATTTTCTTAGTGTCTGCTTCTAAAAAACAAGGAGTACTTAAGGAATGCTGTACTTGAGGAACACTGTTGCTTTTACACCCTGTGAATTCTTTGTGAACTTAATGGCAAACCATAAACTTTAGTAAACCTTTATGCACCTAATATACATCAGATGTGCTCTCTAAAAAGACTCTTTCACAAAATATGCACCATTAAGCAAGGGTCACTTATTGTGTGTGAGGAATTTAATCTCATGACAAATCACCATCTAGACTCCACAACAGCTTTCAAACACCCACCTCCCACTTTTACAACCCTAATTTCACTCTGAAGAGGTCTTTGACATCTGAAAGTGCCAGCACGCAAATGAACATGATTATACATTTTTCTCATCAAAGCACAAATCTTATTCATGGATTATTAGTCTGATTGTAGTTGATAAATACCTCCTATAGAAAATCTCTTCTTTCACCATCTGTGACACGACACATCTAGCTGATAAAAATTATGCCATACTCAAAGAAAAACTGACTAGGTCTGGACAGCTCGCATCTTACAAAATGATACTACTACTCCAAATTCTCTATTCTACCAGTACCACCTTTTAAAAACACTCATATGGTGAAAAGATAAAGCCTGAAGCTCACCTACACAATTGACAAGCACAGATCTGTGGGAGGGATGGGATTTGTTGAAATTTAAAAACAACTATTCAACAGCACTCCTATATCAACTAAATCATTGGTTTGCTCCCTCTTTGGAGGTCTAATGGAGTGAAAGTGATCAAACATTATCTCCTACCAGCGATTTACATTCCCTCATATTGGCAGATATTTGGCAACCCTACTCTCTTAACCACATGCCGCCCAGCCACTGTATAAACACGGCGGCAGGGCGGCACAGCTGGGCAAAAGCAAGTTTTAAAACGTGTGTTTTGTGTTTACAAAGGGCCATTTATTACTAGGGCCATTTATTGTCCGTTAGTGCAATTAGTGCAACTAGTGCAACGCTGTATAGCAAAAAAATGGTGTAAATTGCAGTATCTATACCATAGTTTGTAGACGCTATAACTTTCACACAAAGCAATCAATATACACTTATTGGGATTTTTTTTTACCAAAAAAATGTAGCAGAATACATTTTGGCCTGTTTTTTTTTTAAAATTTTTGGCCTTTTTTGTTTATAGCGTGAAAAAAAAAAAGCGCACAGGTGATCAAATACCACCAAAAGAAAGCTCTATTTGTGTGAAAAAAAGGACGTAAATTTTATTTGGGTGCAGCATTGCATGACCGCGCAATTAACAGTTGAATTAGTGCAGCGTTGAGTAGCAAAAAGAGGCCTGGTCATTAAGGGGGGTAAATCCTCTGGAGGTCAAGTGGTTAAACACCTCTCACCCACTATCCAAAAATCCATAACGACTCAGAGATCCTTCTATTCTTTCTTGCAAACATCTACCAATAAGCTTGTGATCCCTATTCCCATTAAAACACCCATATCTACCTCATAATTCTCTGTCTCATTGGAATAACAATGGAATCTTTACCACTTCCAATCTTTACACAAGGATTAAGTTCAAAACTTTCGATCATCATAGTGAGGAATTTGAACTCCCCGCCACTGATTTCTTTAAATACCTGCAAATCTCCTATCTTCTCAACACTAACAAAATACATACCAATTGTGTACACAATAAAGCTTGGCGTTTATCCTCACATACCCCATTTTCCAAAAGAATCTCTTTATTCTATAATATTCTCCAGGACAAACTTTTATTCTTAAAAACTATGCCTTTTTCTAAATGGGAACCTTGACACTTCCTACTCATCTTCATAATAGCCAATCATGCTATGGTTCAAATAGCGCAAAAGATTGTTTTCTGATGTACCTGACACCATATAGACTAGCCAAAATCTCACCCCATCCTCCCTTTGCTGGAAAGGTTGGGGATCTGTTGGGCATCTCTTACATTCAGCAGCTTGCTAGCCCTTCCCACCAAAGTTCAGGAACATAGTGACGTACATCTTATTTGTAGCTTGTCTCACCATCACGAGACATATTATATTGCGAAAAACCCTCTGAATAACTAAGGATTTGACTTCACTCTCACAAAATACACTGTGTGTAGCATCCTCCTAAGCCCCCCCAATCCTTACCTGAGCCCCCCCTGATCTAGAGACGTTCTCAAAAGCCGCTGCTGCCTGGGGACTCTTCCTCCTCATTTGCTGAGAGATCAGCGGGAGCTTATTGGCTCCTGCTGCTGTCAACTACAGCCAGTGAACCAATAAGGAGAGAGTGGGGGCGGGGCCAGCCATGGCCCTGTGTGTCTTACAGATGCATGGAGCAGCCGCTCACAGACTAGCACGCAGCGGTACCTCCAGGACAAGCGGCTTTCCCTAGGGGCACTGCTCGACAGGGAGGAGCCCGGAGTGCCAGCGGGGACCACAAAATAAGAGGATCAGCAGTTTCACATAATTTTGCTCTTTTGAAGTGTTTCAGGTTTGAAAATATAACCCTAAAAACACCTATTCTATATATACTTACAATTTAGACATTATCTCTCCTTGCAACCCTCTTTGACTTTGGATATAAAATCCTCCATGTAAACCAGTCACTGTATAGGGCAAATACTTCTAAAATATTTATGTCTTGATACAAATCAAAGGTGTTGCATGCTTTTATTCTCTTTTCTTCAGTTTTCTTTAAGTTTATCCTATGAAAACTCTGATAAGGTAGGAGTTATATCCCCAGGCACATCTATTTATTGCTTACTTTATATTTATATGTTTTACTGTGTTCCCTTCTTTTTCGTACTATAATATCTTTTGATACCTTCTGAACCTAGTAGTGCCTTGGGATGTCTTTTCTTTTTTAATTGCACACTGAATTAATATATTACTATCTCATTTAATTGTTTTATTGTTTATAGTACAAAGTATCTAGTATAAGGCATTACGAGAATACACTTAAAGAAGAATTGGAGTAGAAGGATGCCAAGTGTCAGAAAGCAAAATACACGCAGGCGCACAGTTTTGCGCCAGTGTCAGGTTCCTGATAGTCAGATCTCTGCGCATGTGCACAAGCATGTGCGCAAATGTGCACGTGCACCTTCACGCATCGGTGTGCGTGCCTGCCACCAGACTTGGCGGCCTATTTAAACTGATGCTACACTAAGAGATACTGCCTTCTGGTCTTTCCTATCCCCTCATCTGCTGTTTGTATATCCTGATTCTGTTGCCAACCTGACCTGCCCTGAAATCGTTTGAACTCCACCTGCACTGACTCAGCTTGACTCTGACTACTCTCTGCCTGCTCCTTGTACCTGATCTGCCTGATGGTTATCGACCCAGCTTGTCTGACTCTGCTTTTTCCTCAGCCTGTGTCTTGTTATCTGAAGTACTGCCAAACCCTGCCAGCTGCTGCTCTCGCTAACCTGTATTTTCCACTGACCTGCATCAGCAGCCCTCCTGCATCTTGGTCGTCCCAATTACCCACTTGTCAACTGACAGGGCAGACATACCCGGCACTCGTGCTACTTCTGGCTCTTGTGTTCCCTGTCTACTCTATCTGGCGCACTGAGCAGGAACTGCAAGAGGATTCCCTCATCTCCACGTCAGGCTCCCCTATCAGGTATGTGATACCAAGCAAGGCATAACATACAGTCATGAGACCTGTGATAGAAAAGCATGTAAATAGGTGAACTTACAGTACAATAATAAGAAATTTGTTGCATCATTTGCTTGCAGTAACATTGAACAAGATATTCAGTATGTTCCAAGCCAAGCGCATCAAGAGTTCAAATGATAATCAAAGGATGTTAGGGCACCTTGTCTACCAGCTAACGCTCATTCATACATACAATGAGTTCTCAGTAAGGTAACCTCACACCTGTGCAAAGAAATCAGTGCCTCAAGTAATAGAGTGCCTCAAATGATAAAGTGAAAAATTTGTAAAAAATAAAGATATGTAAAAATACACCAAACAAGCAAACTATATATATATATATATATATATATATATATATATATATATATATATATATTATATTAATAGAGCTGCCCATTGTTAGACTAAATACTGAAAAAAAACTAGGGATTTGATGGCGCTCTCAAATATAAACAGTCCAAACATGCACCGAACATTCTGTGTATTGTGGGAGACCAGAAATAATGAACGCAGGGTCCTGGGTTTAGTAACACTTTAAGCTCAGGACATCCTACAATACAGACTGCCACATAGATACACAGACTCCATAGCCCATTCAGTGCTGCGGCCTATTTCCATTAACTGCTCATTGATCCACTGCATGCAGGAAATCAGCATTAATGTTTCTGATTCTCTGATAGGCAGGGATTCTGTATGCATTCCACTTCATGGCTATTCTACCCAAGTAAGGAACAAAGGTTCAGCAGCCCAGTTCTGCACTTAAAGATACACATTTCTGCTCCGATACCTTTGTAGCTTAAGCAATGCCTATAATCATCTGATGTCCATATATTAAAGGGAACTCTGCTTACTATTTCACCATCTCTGGGGAAATGCCATTTCTCACCCAAGGAGACTACCTCTCTACTGTGTGCCAACATAAGGGCCCCATCAATCCTTCAAAAGAGTCCTTTCTGGATTATTTGATTGGTTCTTTGAGACATTTCTTATAAAAATCATCAGAGAGTTAAACTTTGACTCTGGTTACTGGGAGCTCACAAGTGAGCTAGCCCAATATCTCTTGCTCTTTTCTTTCCTGCTCACTTGGGGAAATCCTCTCGGTGGGAGAGCTGATGTTTACACTCTCCTGCAGGACAATTGGGTCTACTTGTCTAATTGGGTCTAATTGGTCATGTGACACTGTTCTGTGTTATATTGCTTATTTCTTACATGCGGTTGTCTCTTGTGTACATCAGAGGTTTATTTAGTGCTTCTACTATGGTTAATCTGACCTCAATATAAACTGAAAAATTGTTCATTAAAAGTGCTGTGTTTATCCTTCACATCATAACTAGGGTGACATCTGGCTAAAGTAATACGGTAGTGTCAGCAGGGGTTGTGACTCAGCCAGGGCTCAGAAGTGAACATAGAACCTGAAAATACTTAGCCGTTCCGGAGGGGGTAACGCTACAGATTTTGAATCTACCATGCATCAAACAGGTGGTGTTCCCTGATAAGCTTACGGAGAGTGGTGGACAGCCTATGTACCTATCTAGATGGTGGAAGATGCATTGCAGCTTGTCAAACACATGAGAAATTGAATTTCCTGAATGCATAAGCATTCAACAGTGTAAGTGGAGTACCTACTAATATACAATCAGATATAATGTACCGACAATGGGGATCCCTTGAAGAGGACAGAATCTTTAAAGGCCCAGTGCGTTTAATCAAAATGGCTACTCCCTCTTTCTCAGAAGAATCTGAAACTATATATGAATTGGGAAAATGTTTGAAAGCAAACTTTAATCACATCTGCCTTAGAGGACCTGAATTCCTTCAGGGCCAACAAGGCTTCTTGATAGAATTTAAACCTTTAACATTATATATATATATCATTAGCCTCAGAGACATAATGGATGAGTAACAGAGCAGCAAATGTATAAAAAGATGAGAGAAGTAGAACTTCTGGTGTGATGAGAGATAACTAAAGAAAATTAACACAATATATAAACTAGAAACAATGACCAAGTGTTAAGCTGTAAAAATAATCACTGTCCATATAGGACCTAAAAAAATAGACATGTACATGCAACACAGGACACCACAGTTAAAGCCATGGTGGCAATGAGGGAGTATTGTGACAACCATTATATAGTGAACGTTGACATCTGCTTTCTGTAATGTAAAACTGGAAAAAAAAACTGATCAATGAAAAAATATACTGTATGGGTATGCAAAGGGATAAGAGTCTGTAGACAGTCCGACAATATAGAAGAAGAGGAATCATAGTGAGTATAGGTCACCAGGCAAATTTGGGTAGGCAATCTGGAAGAAGAAGATGTTCCAGCTTTGGGAAATGCCACCTTTGGTTCAGATTTGTCCAACAGTCCAAATCCTGCTAGGGGTCATGGATGGAGGAGAACTCTGGATTGGTAAAATCAGCACTTCTTCCCGGAGCAATGGTAGTCCCAGGCTCTTGAGGAAGGCCTTCCCTTCCAGGATTTTGTGAATGCATCTTTAGTGGCAATAAGCCTAAATGGAAAACCCCATCTGTATAGTATCCAATGCTTCTGAAGATGAGAAGTGATGGATCTTAGCAGCATTTGGCAAAAGTGATAAAAGATAAGTTGATAAAGAACTATACCTTCTCCTTTATAGTCAAGCAGCCTTTCTCTTCTCTATACCCCTCTGCTCCTCCCAAACAACTGTACATTGTGCTCTCACTGCTTCCTTCGCCCCTCTATGGCACCCACCACCTCCTCCTAATACTCCACCCTCCCAATGACTCAAACACCTCCACTGGTAGACTTTCACGCTCCTGCACATCCCGCTCCCATGCCACCTTTCTCACTTTTCTCCTCCTAACCGCGGGGGACATTTCCCCAAACCCTGGCCCTCCACCACCTCGCTCACCCACAAGGCACCCTCCCACTTCCACATCCTGCTGCAACCCCCTCAACCTAGTACCTGTCCCTCTGCTCCCCAAAACCACCCCCCTGTTTTCGTGTGCACTCCTGAACGCCCGATCAGTGTGCAACAAGCTCACCGCCATCCACGACCTCTTTGTTTCCCGCTCCCTCAACCTCCTAGTGATCACAGAAACCTGGATCCAAGCCACTGACTCCACCTCCCTTGCAGCACTCAACTATGGAGGTCTCATCTGGACCCACTCACCCTGACCCAACGGTCGAAAAGGTGGTGGGGTTGGTCTGCTCCTGTCACCACTGAGCACCTTCCGAGTCCTCCCAAACCCCCCCTCTCTAACCTTCTCCTCCTTCGAGGCCCACTGCATCCGACTATTTTCCCCAATCCCCGCGGATTGCTGTAATTTACCGGCCTCCTGTACCCGTATCCCGCTTCCTCAATGACTTTTCCGCCTGGCTACCCTTCTTCCTCTCTTCCGAGCTACCCACCATTATCCTTGGAGACTTCAGCATCCCTGTCAACATGAACAACCCGGCCACATCCCAACTCCTCTACTTAACCTCCTCTTTTGCACTCACATAGTGCATACAATCCACCACCCATTTCGACGGGAACATCTTGGACCTTGTCTTCTCCCATCTCTGCGCTCCCCACAACCTCACAAACACCCCCTTCCCTCTCTCTGACCACAACCTTATTACCTTCTTTGTCTCCTCGTCCTCAAACACCTACCCCTCCAAATGCCAAACTACTACCAGCCGAAACCTCCGCAACCTGAACCCTGCCTCCCTCCACTCTGCAGCTGATCAACTTTATGACAGCTTCCTTCCCCTGTCCTGCCCCGACTTGGCCACGACTGCCTATAACAACTTGCTGTCAACCACTCTTGACTCGCTAGCGCCTTTAACCACACGAAACATCAGACCCTGATCGCTCCAGCCCTGGCAGACTGATCACACCAAAACTCTCAAATGACGCAGTCGTGCGCTGGAGCGACTATGGCGCAAAACCAGGTCCCAACTTGCGTTCACCCGCTATAAATCCGCCTTCCACACCTACACCTCCTCACTCCACACTGCCAAACAATCTTACTTTCTGACCCTTATCAATACCTTCTCCTCCAATCCTCGCTGGCTCTTCTCTACCTTCAACTCGCTACCCTCTCTGCCCCCACCTCCACCCAGCACCTTACTCACCGCCCTCAAGATTGCCAATCACTTCAAAAACAAGATTGACACAATTCTCAGGGACATTGCTGCTGCCCAGACCTCCTCCCCACCCATCTCCTCTAACACAGCAACTCCCTCAACACCCCTCTCCCTTGGCCTCACCACTGTTCAGTCCTCCACCCCACCTAACATCCCTCACACTGAAGCCCCCTCAACACCTGATGAGGTCACTAAGGTCTTCTCTGAAGCCCGCCTCACCACCTGCCCCCTCGACCCTGTCCCCTCACAACTCTTACGACCTCCCTCCTCCTCATTCCTACGCTCCCTCACCCACATTTTTAATCTCTCCCTCTCTTCTGGTGCATTCCCTCCCCTCTGAAGCACAGGCACATCACTCCCATACTCAAAAAGCCCTCCCTGGACCCCACTGACCCAAACAACCTTAGACCCATCTCCCTGCTGCCATTTACATCCAAACTCCTTTAGCGCTTAGTCTACAACCACCTAAGCTTCCACCTCAACGACAACAACCTCCTCAACCCCCTACAGTCCAGCTTCTGTTCCCTACACTCCACCGAAACTGCCTTACTTAAACTCACCAACGACCTGCTAACCGCCAAAGCTAATGGCCACTATTCAGTGCTCCTACTCCTCGACCTCGCCGTGGCTTTCGACACAGTCGACCACCCCCTCCTCCTCAACAAACTACACTCCCTCAGCCTCAGAGACTGCTCTCTCCTGGCTCTCATCCTACCTATCACAATGCCCAATTCATGCAAAACTCCACGTAATCCCAAGGGGTTCACATACTTTTTCTTGCAACTGCGCATATATACTCTCACCTCCTTTTATGACCCAAATTGCATTGGTCAAATACCACCTTTCCCTTTTAACCTGGGTAGGTATAATGTGTAGATGACTCCACTTTCCTTCCCACTCTGCTGCAAACGGTCCCGTCTCCTCTTTATCCCACATATCCTCCACATATGTAAACAGAATTGCTTGCCATAGTGTAGTATATAAATATAGCGTGATTTATTAAAAAAAAAACAAAGTGCACTCACATTTAAAAGTGTCCTGCTGGGACACCACAGTAAAAAACCTTCTTATAATGTATTTTCAATGTTATCAGGAATTTCCACTCTATGCGTTACATCACACCACGTGACTTCCTCAAGAGTTCAACTCCTGAGGAAGTCACGTGATGTGATGTATCGCGTAGAGTGGGCCAATGACGTCAAGCCGCTAAACAGGAAGTTTACGAGCCACCATCTTGGAAATTCCTGAACACATTGAAAATACATTATAACATGGTTTTTTACTGTGGTTCCCCCCAGTGTCAGAAAAAATTCCAGTATTTATACCACCATTTATAAACACTATAACTTTCACGTATACCAATTAATTTACACGTATTGGGATTTTTTTTAGTAAAGACATGTCACAGAATACATTTTGGCCTACATTTATGACGAAATTTGATATTTAAATTTTTTGTAATGGACATGTTTATTAGCAAAATATTGTTTTTTTTCTCAAAATTTTTGGTCTTTTTTTGTTTATAGTGCAAAAAATAAAAAGCACACAGGTGATCAAATAACACCGAAAGAAAGCTCTATTTGTGTGAAAAAATGGACATAAAGTTTGTTTGGGTACAGCATTGTATGACCACACAATTATCAGTTGAAATGGTGCAGTGCCGAATAGAAAAAAAGAGGCCTGGTCATTAAGGGGGGTAAATCCTCAAGATGGCAAGTAGTTAATCAAATTTAAATTATCCATTTTTTCTGAGCTTGATTTTCATGTCTGCCTTTAGGCACACAATAGTTTGTGCCCAAAAGAACTCTGTTTAGAATATCGTGACTGTATAAATAAGCTTTTACTGAAAGGGGAGCGGGGTTAGAATTGTGTGGTCAATACCAGTACCTATAGCTCTAAGCTTACTGTATCCAATAGCAAATCTGGCCACAAATATAATGGAACATTTGTTCATAATAAATTAATCCTTTTTAGGTTAAAGAAAATAGATATTTGCTAATATTTTCTTTTTGTCATGACTAGAAAATACACATTTTAATAGGTTTTGTTTTGATTTTACAACATTGTATTATGTTGGGCAATTATTGGTTATGTACAATATATTGTATTTTAATTTTCAGCTCCTTTTCAAAATGTGGCCAGCATTGCCTAAAAAAGCTTATTGGTTACCTAGCTCAGTGGTTCAAGCTCCATTATACACACATAACTGAGTAAGATTGATTTACTAAAGGAACAGTGGTTGTTTACTTTGTATGTTCACTTTGTAAAGGGAGCTTTCACTTAGATAAGTCAACAAGGTTTAGCTGTGTTCAAGTGGTTGTAAAAGGTTATGGGTTTTTTTTTATCTTCATGCATTCTCTGTAAAAAAGGAAAAAAAAAACTTCCATGGCGAGTTACCCCCAAGCCACACCCCAAATTCCTTCCTAAGCCAGATCTTGATCTAGAACTGTGTCCAAGAACAGAGCTGCTGCTCTCTCTCTCTTCACTGGAGATGTAGGCAGCAGCAGAAAACATTGACTTTTGCTGCTGTCAATCAAATCCTGTGAGAAGGATGCTCAGGGTGAAGCCAAGCCCCACAGTGTGTGTCAACAGGGGCTGAGTTTGCACAAGTGCTCCCATAGCAAGTGGTTTGCTATGGGTGCTCTTGGAAGATGGGAGGAGCAGACAACATCAATGGGGGACCCCAGAAGTAGAGGTGTGGGGCTGTTCTGTGCTAAACCATTGCACAGAGCAGGTAACAGGTAAGTATGACATGTTTGTTATTATAAAAATATATTTTACCTAAATTTTCATATCCAAGCAAAAAAGTAGTTTTCTAAAAGGCCAGATTTTAACAAAAGTTAGCATAAGATAAATGCCTTCCAAAAGTTTTTCATATGCAAGCACTGTCTCAATCAGCATTCATATAATTGTTCTAAGACAAAATTAAAACAATGATTGTCAGTGTATTCAATGCTGCTTTGCATTAAACATCTGTTTTAATATAACCCATACAAATTGACACTGGTGTCTATATCTCATCAATATCTGTTAAACCTTTTTTAAACCTTACTGTGATCTTTTTTTTTCCTTAAGAAAGTTTGCAAGTAATTGTAAATCAAAGTATTTAAGTGCCACTTAAATATTTTAAATGACAGAGCTAAAACCACATAATAACTCAAGGAACAATATGCGAAAAAGCAACATTGCGATACATAAAATTTTAAACAAGACCCCAGTGGCAAGATTAGTGTGATGCCTTATGACATATCATAAACTAGAACAGGAGCTTAACAAAAGAATTTAATTGCATTTTGATCTGGATTTTTTAGATCTGCTATCCTATAATTATAACAGTATTGTGTAGAGATAACACATAGTTGAATTTGAATATCTGAGAGATAAGAGGCTGAACTGCAGAAATATCTTAGGGCTAAGATTTCAGATATTGTGCATCTCATTGCTTTAAAGGAGAGTTTATTTATAACTCCTCTAGGTCTATTCATGTGAACAGCTTTATCCACAGAACACCTGGAAAATATTAAAATGGAACTGTTAGGAAAGTTCTGGAGCTTTTTCTTTATGACTGAATATAGCTCTTAAACTCTGAAGGCACTTTCTTTGGTCTCACTGGTAACAAAGGAAATAAATTTTGGAGTTAATATTGACACATCCTTTAAAGTCAACTCTTCTACTATATTTCATTTTACTGACGTGTAAATTACAACATTTTATTACTGTCCACAAAAGGACAATTTTGCCCAAAAATAGAACACCAAGCCTAAAACCCAATAGGTTGCTAAAAACATAAGAATGTAGTAAACTTTTGCCATTTTAAAGTGTAATTATAATTACATCACTAACATTAATACATGCAAATATAACTTTCAAAGCTTAGATGCAGTTCTACTGAGTAACATAGTTTGAAACTCACACATACCATATTTGCTCACCACTTTCAGTGCAAACTTTTCACAGATAAAATAAGTGACCACGCATGTCTGATGTGGCATTTTTGGGACACATGATTTTTTGTAGGGTTCCCCTTTAAAACTATGCCAGACCCCTTTTATGGGATAAGGGTCTGCTATGAATTTCGGGATGAGCCCCACATCCTTTTTATTGTCAACACTGTCCTTGTTTGTCATGGTAAACCACTAACCACATGAGGCCCACACAACAATCTTTTTTTATTTAGTAAAGGAAAT
This sequence comes from Staurois parvus, assembly GCF_062004578.1. NCBI lineage: Eukaryota > Metazoa > Chordata > Amphibia > Anura > Ranidae > Staurois > Staurois parvus. The sequence goes on along the minus strand of NW_028318342.1, from coordinate 2,210,893 downwards.
AATATGACCACTAAATTAATAACTCCTGACTGCAGCTAGAACTTCACTTAGGTGGGTGGGCAAACACTTATTTAGTTCACTTGTTCACTGAACTGCAAACACCCAGTGATCAAACCAACCTCAGGAAAACTGCAATTGTGAACTCCATCCCTTGTTACCACCGAACGCTGCAAGCTGCATATATTTGAAAATATATAAAATTAGCACTTACTATTGCTGCTCCGATCTGCAATGCCAAGCATTTGAATATCTTCCCTCTCTATTGTCTTGGTCAAAAGATGGCTGGGCACTATGGGCAACCAGAGAAATACAATGGAACAGTGAAAAGGAATCAGAGTGAGACTGTGCACTGTATAGGTTTACAGTAGACCTGACTGTGTCTATAAGTTGGTGAATTATATGAAACAAAGAGATATGGACAGTTTTCTCCACTCTCCTCCTCTGATGTCTCTTACATGACAAGTTAAGGTAACTTCCATTTCCTGTCCATAATTTCAGCAATGTATTCTGATTCAAAGTTAGATATATTATAAGCAGTCAGACTCCGAATGCATCTTCACCAGCAATAGCATCATGCATTAAAGTTGTTCCATGTTCAATGTACTTCTTCTATTAACCACATGTGTCTTAAAACTTTTCATTACAATAAAAAAATATAGAGTGCTTTCATGCAGCTAATATATCTTCTGAGCTATATATTTAGGGAAAAGTCTAATGTACTTTTTTCAAAAGAAGAAATATTTTGACTAAAGAGTAGTGGAGATGAACAATCTGTGGGTTGAGGAAGAGTACTTACCCTTTTACACATGTTCCAAATCAGTTTGTCATCTTCATGATCACGTCATACTGTTAATTATCAATTTCCTGCAATAACTGAAGAGATCAACAAACCACTCTTTACCGAGATTTTCATTTCTCATGGCAATTTGGTCATCTGTACAGTATATGTTCCTTTTAACTACAATGCAGGGACTAATTAATAGCAGAAAGATGCTCTCACTTTCCAGTGTGGCCTGTCTCAATGAATAAAAGCACATAGGACTCTGCAATAGGGTTAGGTTACATAATTACACTGTCTAAAACTGGGCTGAATTTTTTTAGGGCAGGAACTTTATTTAAAATGCCTATTAGACACTTCCCACAGCAGCTTACCGAATGGGCCTATTAAACTCTTTAGCCACCCTAATCTCTCAGTGTGCTGGACTTATTGTGATTTTTTTCTTTATCTATAGGGCAGAATTCCAGAGGGCCGCAGACAACTCCCATTCCACCTGTGCCTTTCCTAATGCACAGCACATCACCCATCTTGATATCTCTCTTGGCCTTTCCTGGGGGAAACCACCAAATCCCAATACTAGAGTAGCTTGATCTGGTTGACTCCATTCCAGTTTCTTTGGTTACAGCTGCTTACCTTGTGGTCCCGGCTGTCTCTGCACTCACAGCCCCTCTGAAGCTGATGTCAGCCCCTTTTCCCCATTTAATTTTTTAAATTACCTTCAGGGAAGGTGTTATTTTTATAGTGTGAATGGAGTAATATGTATCTGTCCTGCTTTAATCAATATAACCTAGTTTTCTAAAATGTTACTTTTCAATACCACTGACCTCATGTACTTTCACCTCTAGGTTCAGGTAACATTCTTGAGTCCTAAGTGATGACAACATGGGACTTTTCTATTCAGACATATGTTGTATAATGACAGATACAGTCATGGCCGAAATTGTTGGCACCCTTGATATTTCTCCAGGAAATCATGTATTTCTCACGAAACGTATTGCATTAACACATGTTTTGCTATACACATGTTTATTCCCTTTGTGTGTATTGGGACAAAACAAAAAAAGGGAGGAAAGAAAGCAAATTCGACATAATGTCACACAAACCTCCAAAAATGGGCTGGACAAAAGTATTGGCACCCTTTCACAACTGCGGATAAATAAGAATGTTACAAGCATGTGATGCTCCTGTAAACTCACCTGGGGCAAGTAACAGGTGTGGGCAATATAGAAATCACACCTGAAAGCAGATAAAAAGGAGAGACGTTCACTTAACCTTTGCATTGTGTGTCTGTCTGTGCCACACTAAGCATGGACAACAGAAAGAGGAGACGAGAACTGTCTGAGGACCTGAGAACCAAAATTGTGGCAAAATATCAACAATCTCAAGGTTACAAGTCCATCTCCAGAGAACTAGATTTGCCTTTGTCCACAGTGCGCAACATTATCAAGAAGTTTGCAACCCATGGCACTGTAGCTAATCTCCCTGGTCGTGGACGGATGAGGAAAATTGATGAAAGATTGCAACGCAGAATAGTCCGGATGGTGGATAAGCAGCCCCAAACATGTTCCAAAGACATTCAAGCTGTCCTGCAGGCTCAGGGAGCATCAGTGTCAGCGCGAACTATCCGTCGACATTTAAATGAAATGAAACGCTATGGCAGGAGACCCAGGAGGACCCCACTGCTGACACAGAGACATAAAAAAGCAAGACTACAGTTTGCCAAAATGTACTTGAGTAAGCCAAAAGCCTTCTGGGAAAACGTCTTGTGGACAGATGAGACCAAGATAGAGCTTTTCGGTAAAGCACATCATTCTACTGTTTACCGAAAACGGAATGAGGCCTACAAAGAACAAAACACAGTACCTACGGTAAAATATGGTGGAGGTTCAATGATGTTTTGGGGTTGTTTTGCTGCCTCTGGCACTGGGTGCCTTGACTGTGTGCAAGGCATCATGAAATCTGAGGATTACCAAAGGATTTTGGGTCGCACTGTAGGGCCCAGTGTCAGAAAGCTGGGTTTGCGTCCAAGATCCTGGGTCTTCCAGCAGGACAATGACCCCAAACATACGTCAAAAAGCACTCAGAAATGGATGGCAAAGAAGCGCTGGAGAGTTCTGAAGTGGCCAGCAATGAGCCCAGATCTAAATCCCATTGAACACCTGTGGAGAGATCTTAAAATTGCTGTTGGGAAAAGGTGTCCTTCCAATAAGAGAGACCTGGAGCTGTTTGCAAAGGAAGAGTGGTCCAAAATTCCGGGTGAGAGGTGTCAGAAGCTTATTGATGGTTATAGGAAGCGACTGATTTCAGTTATGTTTTCCAAAGGGTGTGCAACCAAATATTAAGTTAAGGGTGCCAATACTTTTGTCCAGCCCATTTTTGGGGTTTTGTGTGACATTATGTCATATTTGCTTTTCTGCCTCTGTTTTATATTTGTTCCAATACATACAAAGGGAATAAACATGTGTATAGCAAAACATGTGTTAATGCAATACCTTTTTTGTGTGAAATACTTGATTTTCAGGAAAAATATCAAGGGTGCCAACAATTTCGGCCATGACTGTATATTCATTGAGTTCTCATCACAGCCTGAGATAAAAGGTACATTTTCTCTTAGGCCTTATAGCACATTCCGTCAACCCTGTCTTGCCTCTCTAAAATACCTCAGAGACTCACAGGGACTAACTTCCCAGGCACATGCTGAGGCCTAGTTGCATCTTTGTCTCCAACAGAGAGGAGTTCAGTTCCTTCTAACTGTTTCAGACACAACTCCTTCCCCCACCAGTGTATTGTTTTTCTAGATTGGATGACCCAAGGGGTTAAAATGCACACATACGAAGAGGTATTTTTTACAGAATAAAAGTTTATTATGCACAAACTTACAAGTAGAAAGTAGAAAAAATAGAGGCTGGGGTATATACATCCATTATCCATTAACATGGGACCATTACACACATATGAATAAACAAATGTAAATGAGAAGAGAGGAAAGTATACCACCATAGTTACAAGGAGAAACAACTTTGGATAATAAGAAAGAAATTGAGTCCTGATGAAAGGAATATGTGGAGGTACTTAGAGTTGGCTTTGGCTTTTGACAGAGATTCTCTCATGGCTTGTAGAGATTGTATTGAATTAGGATGACATTGCAATCAGCACCCAAAGAGGTATGTAAATGGTGTGGGTCTGGCATGCATCAATAAAGTGAGATGACAAATGATAAAAAGAAAGAAGGGAGGAGAGCAGGAAAATTGTTACAGGAAGAAGTCTTTTAACCAGTTTCTGCCAGCCCTACACAAATATATGTGGCCTCTCAGCGGGTGGGCTTTAGTGTTGACAGGCCACACATATATGTGTATCTATGTAAACATTTTCTGTGCTGAGAGCGTGCACCCTGCATGCTTCCAGCACAGTTACTGTGGGTATGTAAGGGATCCCCTCAAGCCGCAGCGGTGCAAGGGCGCAGGAGCGTTCGGCCGCACATGCGCAGTGAGTGTACATGTCACGCCAGGCGGGCTATTTAAACCTGCAGAACAGTAAGATCAATGCCTTCTGGTCTACAACGTTCCCTGCACTATTACCTGATCCTGTTGCTGTATTCTGATCTGATCCTGACTAAGAAAGAACTCCGCCTGCACCAGCCTCGGCTATCCCTGACCATCCGCTTGCCTGCTCCCTTGTACTTGATCTGCCTGCTTGATACTGACCTGGCATGTCTGACTCTTCTACATTCACTTACCTGCACCTGCATCTGGCTCACATCCTGACGGCTGCCATACTTACCCACCGCTGTACCCACGGTCCTGCACCTGGCCTGCATCCTGGTCACCGCCATACCTGCCTGCCACTGCATCCACGCTCCGGTGTCCAGTCCCAGTCTGCATCCTGATCGCCGCCATACCTGCCTGCTGCTGCACCTTTCCTGCACCCGCACCTGACCTGCATCTGGATATCCGGGGTCTCCAGCTACCTGCCGCCAGCTCCAGATCAACTCTGCACTCGTGCCACTCCTGGCTCTGCGCCCTATGTTCCCACTATCAGGGGCTCCGAGTGGGAGTCGCAAGAGGACGCCCTCTCTCCACGTCAGGCTCCCCAACCAGGTACGTGACAGGGTACCTGAAAACTGCCAATGCATACTTTTGATCAGGACATTTCCAATCATGTGATTGCTATGTCTGCTAATCACAGTGGTCACATGATCAGAATGCCTGCCTCTGCTTCTCAGCATTTAGAACCTCTTAAAGGGCCAAGAGGTGGCAGCAGGAAGGAGTTGAATAGAATTCAGTGAATCCAAATAGCATTTATTTGCTGACCAACATTTTAGTGAGGTGTAGACTACCTTTGTCAAGGCCTTGATAAAGGTGGGTTGCACCACACTGAAACATCAGTCAGCAAATAAATACTATGTAGAATAATTAAATTTACTTTGAAAAGCCTGTAAGTAGCTCTACACAGCTAGACCAGTCTAGACAAGTTGGTATTTCTAGAGGCAGTACACTGATATACACTTAATAATATACATGTAGTATGCAAGCAACAAACATTCAAACCACATTGTGCTAAAGTTTTTCTTCTTTGAATTAATTTTGTAGCAGTAACAGAACTTATAGAGCACAGTCTAAACCACCAGACATAAAGCCTCAGCTAACTTGTTTTATCCCTGGTAGGGGCTTAATCAAAGGCAAAAAAAAAACAAAACTTCTGAGTGTGTCCTAAATGCTTGATACTTCTGCGAGCTCCTTGCGTAACATCTCAGTTTGGGTGCATCCAGGATAGTGAGTTATTATGTGTACGGTAACCATCTATCATTGTTTTATTGCTATGTAGTGTATATTATTATGTATAAACTGTTATGTATAAAAATCTGTAGTACAACTGATGAGGATTGATCTCTCATGCCTGATAGCAAAATTAAGTTAACATGTTTGTTATTATATCTGTTCTCTAGTGTTTGTAGAACAGAAGTGGGGTGCATTATCTATATTTAGTATTCAAGTGTAATCGAAGTCTAAAAATAATAATACATAATATAGTAGCTTACACTTCATTCCTTCAGGGGTGTCATTGGCTGCTTCTTCTTTTCTGTATTTTATTAATCTGTTTATTCCGCTAGCGGCTAGTCAATCAACTTCTGGACCTATGATGACAAGACTTCTTGCATGACTCAACAAGGAGGAGATGCTAATGTAGCTTGAAGTCCACAGGAAGCACAAGGCATCAGTTGCACAAAGTGGAAAAGGCTGAGGGAAGTGACTGTTGAGGAATGGATATGTATGCGAACATGGATGTAGTAATAAAGAGGAGCTCAAATAAACATGATTTTCATGGTGAATAAATGACCATTGCTCATCCCTTCTAGCATTATAACCTTTACTTCAGTAAGTTAGGCCATATAGGTTTTACCGCAGTGTCTACAATTTAATTTTATTTTAGACTAGTTTCAAATAGATTTTTATATTCCCTTTCATATCAGGAACAAGAATGAATACACTGAGAAATGTCAAAGATTGATATCCTTTGTATGTCCCACACTACTTTTAAAAAAGGCAGAGGAAAACAAAGCCAATGATATATGACTGTACAGTGACAGATAAAACAAGGAATTGATGGGAGTTTTCTGTGAAGAACAGATTAAAGGTGCAGACCAGTTAAAATTAAAAAAAATGAAGGTTTGAGCAGGATACAGGGAGCCCTGCTTACCTGTTTGAAACTTCTATATTTCATTCAGGCAGTGATGTGACACACCAGTTAACCACATATGTTTTACTAACTATCTAAAATATCTATGAACCTCCATTTGTGCTTTCGAAGAGCTATTCTTGAGAACTTTGTTTGTTGTTTCAAGGAAAGAAATCAAAAACTACCAATCAGATTCAAAGCCCTGTTAGAAAGCATGCATTTGAACAAAAAATGACTAGCAGGTAGAGCTTTTGGTAGAAAATAATTTATCAATACTGGAGCAGCCAGCATTTGGATCATCTGTGCATGGTAACCAATCAGCTTCTATCTAGCTTTGAAAATGAACGATAGAAGCTGGTTGGTTGACATGCACAGTTTTTCCAGATTCTGACTGCTCCAGTTTTGATAAATTGCATACACCTGGGAAACAGCACCAAACTACGGTACCTAGTCAACACTTTAACAGCCTTTACAGGTTACCAGTTTAGAGTTACATAGGAGGTCTGGCACAAGATTTATCACTCTTGCTCTGATGTTTGTGACAATACCTCACGTGTGGTGTGATCACCATTTACGTATGCATACAGACCAGCCCTGTCATACACATTTGCGTGTGACAGAGCTGCTTTAAATTTTTTTACTTTTTATTTTTACACTGTATCTTTAATTTTTTTAGGCTCAACTTTATAGGTTATATCATATATTAGTGCCGCGCATATAACCCTATATACTTACTGTATATACAATCTCCTACATTACATACATCAAAAAATGTGATTTTTAAACACTTGTGAATGCAATGACCACAATTTATGGTCCTTCATATGTGATTTTATTCATGCATATATAACTTTGTGCCAAACAGGTGCTCCTTATTCCTTGTGTCCACATATATTCTTAGAGGTGCTTCTCCACCAGAGACCTACATATATACTCTCACGCCTTTCTCTTTTGACCCAGGTAGGTGTAATGTATTGTTAGCTCCTCACTCTGCTGCAGATGGTGTCATCTCCTCATGTCCCACATATCCTCCGCATTTGTAAACAGAAACGCTTGCCATACTATAGTACTTAAATGTTGTATAATTTATTTAAAAAAAACAAACTGCACTCACATTTAAAAGTGTCCTGCTGGGACACCACAGTAAAAACACCTGTCACAATGTAATTCCAATGCATTCAGGAATTTCCAAGATGGCGGCCCGTAAACCTCCGGTTTAGCAACTTGATGTCATCGGCCTACCCTGCACGTTACTTCATATCACGTGACTTCCTCAGGAGTTCTCCCGAGGAAGTGACGTGATGTAACGCATTGGGTGGGCTGATGATGTCAAACTGCTAAACTGGAAGTTTACAAGCCGCCATCTTGGAAATTCCAGAATGCATTGGAATTACATTGTGACAGGCGTTTTTACTGTGGTTTCCCAGCAGGACACTTTTAAATGTGAGTGCAGTTTGTTTTTGTTTAAATAAATTATACTACATTTTAGTACTACACTATGGCAAGCATTTCTGTTTACACATGCGGAGGATATGTGGGATAAAGAGGAGATGAGACCATCTGCAGCAGAATGAGGAGGAGAGTGGAACTAACAATACACTATACCTACCCGGGTTAAACGAGAAAGGCGTTATTTGACCTGTGCAATTTGGGTCATATAAGAAAGTGAGAGTATATATGTGTCTCTGGTGGAGGAGCACCTCTAAGAATATACAGTTGTAAGAAAAAGTATGTGAACCCCTTGGGATTACGTGGAGTTTTGCATGAATTGGGCATAAAATGTGCTCTGAACGTCATCTAAGTCACAACAATAGAAGAACACAGTCTGCTGAACATAATACTACACAAACATTAGATGTTGCCATGGTTTAATTGCACATAACATGTAAACATTCACAGTGCACGGAGGAAAAAGTATGTGAACCTTTGGACTTAACTGGTTGACCCTCCTTTGGAAGCAATAACCTCAACCAAACGTTTCCTGTAGTTGCAGATCAGACCTGCACAACGATCTGGAGTAATTTTGGACCACGCCTCTTCACAAAACTGTTTCAGTGTAGCAATATTCTTAGGATGTTTGGTGTGAATCGCTCTCTTAAGGTCATGCCACAGCATTTCAATCTGGTTGAGGTCAGGACTCTGACTGGGCCACTCCAGAAGGCGTATTCTGTGCTGTTGCAGCCATTGTTTTGTTGAATTACTTGTATGCTTTGGGTCATTGTCCTGTTGCATCACCCATCCTCTGCGGAGCTTCAGTTGGCGGACAGATGGTCGTACGTTTTCCTGCAAAATGTCTTGAGAACTCCGGAATTCATTTTCCCATCAATGACAACAATCCGTCCAGGCCCTGAGGCAGCAAAGCAGCCCCAAACCATAATGCTCCCTCCGCCATATTTTACAGTGGGGATGAGGTTTTGATGTTGGTCTGCGGTGCCTATTTTTCTCCACACATAGTGTTGTGTGTTCTTCCCAAACAACTCAATCTTGGTTTCATCTGTCCACAGTATATTTTGCCAGTAGTGCTGTGGAACATCCAGGTGCTCTTTTGCAAACTTCAAACGTGCTGCAATATTCTTTTTGGACAGCAATGGCTTCCTCCGTGGTGTCCTCCCATGTACTCCATTCTTGTTTAATGTTTTCCTTATTGTAGATGTGTCAACAAAAATGTTAGCATGTGCCAGAGATTTCTGTAGGTCTTTAGTTGACACTCTGGGATTCTTCTTTACCTCATGTAGCATTCTGCGCTGTGCTCTTGCAGTCATTTTTAAAGGACGACCACGCCTAGGGAGAGTAGCAATAGTGCTAAACTTTCTCCATTTGTAGACAGTCTGTCTTACCGTGGACACATGAACATCAAGGCTTTTGGAGATACTTTTGTAACCCTTTCTAGCTTCATGCAAGTCAACAATTCTTGATCGTAGGTCTTCTGAGAGCTCTTTCTGCGAGGCATGGTTCACATCAGACAGTGCTTCTTGAAACTAGTAAACCCAAAACAGGTGTGTGTCTTTTAAGGGCAGGACAGCTGTCAGCAACACATCCAATATCATCACACTGATTGGAGTCAAGGTTGGCTCACTCCTGGCTCCAATTAGCTCTGGGAGAAGTCATTAAGCTAGGGCCTCACATACTTTTTCCTCCCTGCACTGTGAATGTTTACATGTTATGTGCAATTAAACCATGGCAACATCTAATGTTTGTGTAGTATTATGTTCAGCAGACTGTGTTCTTCTATTGTTGTGACTTAGATGACGTTCAGAGCACATTTTATGCCCAATTCATGCAAAACTCCACGTAATCCCAAGGGGTTCACATACTTTTTCTTGCAACTGTATGTGGACACAAGTAATAAGGAGCACAAAGTTATATATGCACAGATAAAATCACATATGAAGGACTATAAGTTGTGATCATTGCATTCACAAGTGTTTAAAAATCACATGTTTTTTTATATACGTAGGAGATTGTACATAAATATAGAGGGTTATATGTGCTGCACTGATATATTATATACCTATTTGTGTGTGGAAATGCATGTAAGTGTCAGCAGCACTAGTATACACATGAGGTTGGTGATTTTTTTTGCGCTGAAGTTTTATTTGTACACATTTGTCAACTTTATGGCGATTGCAAGGGATGAACAATATCCCTTGTGATAGCAAGGGCTGTGACAGGTCTTCTTTATGGAGAGATATGGGATCATCTGGACTCCAAAGTATCAGATTGAACTTAGATCCTTTTGATCAGATGCTTTCACAAATCGTTAACAGCTTGTTTACATCAGACCAAAACTGGAAGTGATGAAATTCTTGTCGCTTCCAAATTCTGATGTCCCACAATGGGAGGAACAGCATCAGTTCCTCTCATTCTGTGCCTGGAAGCCAATGAGGTTGTTTGTATCTTTACTAGGCTCCCAGATGGGATGGGGGAGCCTGGTAAAGTTGGTGGGAAGGGGGAGGACCCCTTTCCGCCACCTTTAAAAATGATCCAGTGGATGTAAAGCCACTATGATCACTTTTGCCTAAGAGAATTGCCAGCTGAAAAGGACAATACCAGGATTCATGACTGTTGTCTCCTCAGACTTCACTATTTTTCAACTGACATATCAGTTGGATGTCCCATTGTTTCCTCAAACTCATTCTGTCTAAAACTGAGTCCATAATATTTCATCCCCCCTGTTCCCCCTCCCCTGACTTTTCTGTTGAGCTCAATAGCATAACTGTCAGCGTGCTAGGTGTAGCCCTGGACTCTGAACTCTCCTTTCAGCCCCTCATCCAACCACTTTAGAAATCTTGCCACCTCATCCTCTGTAACATCTCCATAATATGACCCTTCTTAAACAGTGACACCACATAGACTGTAATTCATGCTCAGGTTATCTCTTGTCTTAACCATTGTAACTCTCTCCTCATTGGCCTATTTTTACATACGCTATCCCTCTTCAGTCCATCATTAATACTGCTATCAGACTCATCTACTTTACCAACCATTCAGTACCTTGTACCCCTCTCTGCCAATCCCTTCACTGACTTCATTTGAATTCAAAATGCTAACAACAACTTACAAAGCCATCCTCTACTCAGTCCCTAGCTATAACACTATCCTTGCCTCAAAATACTAACAAAACTGTTCTCTTGACCAAGACCTTCTGCTTTACAGCTTCCTTTTAACCTCCTCCCATGTTTGCCTCTTCAGTGTCTCTCCCATCCTTTAGAACTCCTTACCCCAATCTATCCAACGATTTCCCAGTCTATGCACCTTTAGGCAATCCCTGAAAACCCATCTTTTCAGAGAGACATATCCTGCCTTTAACTAATAAACTGAAGTTCTCCATCAATTCATTTCCACAGCTTTTTTCGTTTGTACCACTTGACCCTACCTTTAAGATTTTTAGCTCGAACAAGCAGACTTATGATTTTCTCTAGTTTTGAAATGTATTGTAACTGTACTGTCTGCCTCCATTTTGCAAAGTCCTTTGCAAACTGTTGGCTCTTTATAAATCCTGTATAATAATAGTAATAATATGTTCTGTGGCTGGACAGTATGTGGGCAGCTTCTTTGAACCGCAGCACAAGAAGGAGAGACACAGCAGTTTTTATCCTGAAATAAAAATTAGAATGTATTATTTTAGAGACAATAATCACAAATATTGTACAGTTGCTGGACAGTATAGAAACATAAAAAAATATGAGTGGTGGCAGAAAAGATTAGGTGGTTCATTCAGTTTGCTATCTGTTTGTCCCAAGTATGTTTAAATTCATCTACCGTTTACTAACTTACTATCGCTAGTGAAAGTTTGTTCCAAACATCAACTACTCTTTCAGTTAATACTTTCTAAGGTTAGTTTTTGAACTTTCTTACTGCTAGTTTGAGGAAATTTCTCTGTGTTCTTGAGGTTAGCTTCGTATTGAAATTACTGCTCTCCTGTATAATATTCACACACCTAATGTATTTAACAGTTTTAGTAGGGCTCCCTTGCTGTCTTCTTGCCTAAAGACTGTACATATTAAGTTCTTTTAGTCTCTCTGTTTTATCTATCAGACCATTTACTATTTTTGTTGCCTGACTCTGGACTCATTCTATCGTATCAATTTTTTTTGTATGCATTATGCCTCCAGAACTTTACGTCTAAATGAAGTCTAACTAAAAATATAGCATATTTTGGGACCACTGAGGACACCCTCCTTTGGCAGCAGTGACAGTTTGCAAAGAACTGACACAAATTTAAAATAGATCATAGAAGCTAATTGCAGCCCCCCAGAGTAAGGAAACACAAATACAGACAACCCATAGTGAACAATTAAGACACATAAGAAACTATCAAAACTATATAAAAAAGAGACAGATTACACGCAACAGAGTCAAAGAAATGAGCTACAGCTATCACCTACCACAGTCCTAAAAAGGGGTGTGTACAAAGAAACACAAGAAAATGGTGTAGCACTGCCCCTTTAGTCTGGTACAATTGCAATGAGGAACAAATGTGCACACTTGCACTATAGTGCACCTTCCTATAGTGCATACAAAACTAGGCTGCAACGTAAATGGGAAAAAATAAATAAATATATATATATATATATATATATATATATATATAATCCACTCTGACATAAATCATATTGTGAATAAAGAATATATAACTTATGGGATCAGTTAGATACCAAAATCTATAGTGCACCTCCCCCTAAACACACAATATTCCTTATGTAAGGAATATTGTGATTAATTAAATCATAATGTAAGTAAAATGAAGAAAGCATGTGACCAAGTCACAAAAAATCTCTAGATCTTGTGAGTAACTACAATTCAATCTGGCATTTAGTCCTCTCAGTATTCACTCTGACATCTGACATTAGGAGCAGCACAACACCATTTTCTTGTGTTCATCAAAACTATATACCATGTACCAAATACCTAGTTAATGAAACAGTGAAGTGGCACAGCTAACAAGCCAAAAAACAACTGCCTTCAATGACTGTGACCACAGAACATGTTAGTAGATCTCTGGCAGGTGTCCCCATTTTCATGGCAACCCACCCATCTGCTAAATTGTCTGGAGAGCCAAAACTGGAAATACATAATAAGGTCCACCCATCTAAACTCATTGAGCATGTTTAAGGCTGGGTATAGAACCCACCAATAGAAGGAGGTTGGTTTGCAACAACAACCAAAGGTGGAGAAACATGAAAAACAAAAGAAAACAAGCAGGTAACCATTCTGACATACTGTGCGAGGACATTTGGCAGCAATGACCATTCCGAATAAGTAAAGTAGCCGAGGGAGAATCCATATTTTCAATCCTGCTATTCTACCTTCTACAGAAAATGTATTGGATTTTAGTTATTTTAGGGTGTGTGTGTGGGACGTAAGAAATTTTTTATAATTAAGCTCAAATAGATGGCTGGCTGGAGGCCAACAACCATATGCATAGGTATGGAATTGAATGAGGTACCCATAAGAAGGAAAATGTATTCATGAGGTGGGATTTAGGCATGGTTGGAATGGAGCAGTGATGATTAGAGGTGCCTCTGATGTTGCTAAAGAAATTACTGAATGGAGAGCAGAGCGGCCTTTAACACATCCCCCGTTACAGTTTCTTTTTAATATACCTAGGATATTTTGTAAATATTTCAGTGTTTGCATATCTAAGATAAAGGTCACTAATACATCTGGCTTTCCAAACTCAGGAGTTATAAAGCAGCAGTATAGCTTTCACAACACATTTAAAAAGCAGAGTAGTGTGCTTTACAAATATTTAGGAAGTGAAGCCCCAGGTGTTTTCCTATATGAATAAAAGGCTTGGGTGAGGAGAGCCTGGCCACTAGACTGGCTTGTCATACAGTCGTAGATTATTCTCTGCATTGTTGTGTACTTTTGCAGTATTATGCACCAAGAAATAAAGATTTGACAAATCTTTATCAAAATATTATTTCTGAGAAAAAAAAACACGGGGTAATACTGTAAATATGAGAAAGTTAGTGAGATAAGAAGGAGAGGGCTGGGGAATAGAAGGGGAGAGAGAAAGTTATTGTAGAGATGAGAATGGTCACAAAAATATCTGATAGTTATTTAGAATGCTGAGGTCCACATTCAGCTTTCTAAAGTAGTGTAAACACTACTTTCTTTCTTTAACAACCTGACCTCAAGAAGGTTTCACCTCCTTCATGACCAGAGCATTGTTTTGCTGTTCAGCACTGTGCTACTTTAAGTGACAACTGCTTGGTCAGGAAACACAGTACACAAATGAAATTTATATTTTTTTTTCATACAAACAGATTTTTCTCATTGTGGTATTTGATCACCACTGTTTTTTTTCGTTCTGATTATATAAACAAAAAACACAGTAAATTTTGATTAAAAAATTCTACTTTCTGTTATAAACCACACTTGATAAAAATCTAATTTATCAATGAATGTAGGCCAAAATGTATTCTGCTACAGAAACAAAACCCCAAAAAGTGTATATTAATTGGTTTGTGTGAAAGTTATAGTGCCTACAATATACTGGTAATGGACACTATACTGGTAATGGCGATGATCAGCTACTTATGGTGGGATTGTGTGGCGGGCAATCTGGCACTGTTTATATCATGCACATACTTCAATATCTGTACTTGTTTATTAAAGCTGAAGTGCAGGAAATATGTTTTTGCATACTTATGTTTGCTGCGGCTTTGCTCAATTCAAGTATCCATATTTGATGTCCAAAAAAGTGCTAGGGATGCTGTAGATAACTGAATTAGTCCATGCTACATACAGCAAGAGCTGTAATTTAATTTTTTATCTAATACAGGTACTTATATAGCACCAGGTTTATGCTTAACATCTCGGCCATTCATAGAACACCTTTTTTTTTCTTTTCTTTTTTTTTAATAAGGGGTTCTCTAATGAGTAGGGGCAGTGATATCATGATGCCCACCCTGTCACATCAGGGAACACCTTGTTTTCCTAAAAAAAAAAAAGGGCGTTTCATGGAAGGTGGAAGTAATGAGCAAGCAACTCCATTTGTTCAGTGTGTAGAACAGAACCCAGAAGAGCACGGCTCTCACTAAGTAGCATGGACTAATGCAGTCATTTACAGCATCCCCAGCAAAGCTTTGGATATCAGATATAGATTCTTACATGAAGCCATGTTAGTCCAATATAGGTATAATATGCAAAAATTCATAATACATAGTAATGTAACACTCAGTCTAAGAATATTGATGATATTTACTGCACCTACAAGGGACAACTGGATGAGTACAACTTGTCATAGTGCATTTTACCATTTTGCTCAGCTTTTCTAGAATTCCCTTATTATGTCAAAATGTTCCAAATATATTTGTATGACACTTTCATATGCTGTGCCCAAATGAAGAAACAAGTGATGCAGTTGTTTCTATGCTCTCATGCCCTTTTATTAGTAAAAAAACAAAACAGTCACAAACTGGCTGTCATTTACACGTCATTTACACAAATCATAAAAACCAAGGCAAAATAATTACATTTCCTACATTTTTGAAAAGTACAAAGGTTTGAAAGGCTAAATTCAGAAGATTAAAGATGTCTGGGATTAGTTGAAAGCTATTAATCTCATAATAATATACAATCTTCCAATTATGTAATTACGGTTCCTGCTGCAAATTTGGAGACTGCCATGAACACCTTATTTGGCTGTCCATCATAGAAAGCTGGAAAGAAACTCAGGTAGGGGACATCGGCTGCCAAAGGACTGGGTATAATACCTCTTCTATTGCAATTTAGATTTTTTTGTGACTGGCAGGGTTGCTTTAACCTAATGACATTTCTAATATCTTACAAACTTCAATTTATTATAGGTGAATATAAAAGCTCTTCTATCGCAGAAAAGGTGTGTTTGATTTTTTTTTAGACAAATAACAAGGACATTTTAATCAAAATGAATTATTATGTAATGATGTTGTAAATGTTTTCTATTTATAAGTTTTTATAAGTAAATATTTATTTGTATATATATATATTTTCTGTGCTTCCTAGTAATGTAGCACCATGCTTTACCACTTCTTCTTGCGTAAGCCTGTCAATAGTGATGAGCTGAACTGCCCTGGGTACAGTTCAAGCAAGGTTTGGTGAACTCCATTGAAATCAATGGGATCCAAATCTGTCAAATTAAAAATGCCAGTTTTCTGGGCTAATAGGCAATAAAGTGTCAAGAAATGGCAAAATGGCATGCCCATGACTGTGTGTGTGTGTGTTAGGGTGGGCATGGTTCTGGGGAACACGTACCAATGCAAACAAAAAAGTGATTTTAGTACTGACATTTACAAAGAATAGTTTTTACTTGCTGGAAAATGCCTTCACCCTCCTTACTTCTGTTTTATAAAAGAAAAAATAGCACACAGCCCCCCACATTTCCCTCCAAAATACAAAGCAGACCCCTAAGGTTTGGTTATGTACTGTGGGGGAAATTTGGAGAGGAGTGTTTGTTTTTTATTTTTTTTTTAAGAAGCCGGCAATGAAGTTTTATAAACTGTATTTTTTTGGGAAATGTCTGAAGATTAGATGTGCAAAGGGAGATCACACAAACACTTAAATGGATAATATTTAATTAAGTATTGTCAGATACAGATAACAAATGTAGATCACTTCAGGTTGGTCCCTTTTGCAGGTATAGCTATGTAAAACATTAACTAGGATATGGAGGCTTTCTTAGGTATTGAGAGACAACTTTAATAAAGAAATATGAAATTTCTCCAGTACTGTGGCACAGTCTACAGCAAGAATGAAAAAACAAACTTTGTGTAGAGTCCCCCAAAAATACATACTAGTTTGTTTGAGTCTGGTATGGATTTTAAAGGGGAACCTCAGGCAAAGAAAAAAAAAAAAGATTTAGGTTTCCTGCAAATCCATACCAGACCTGTTGGGTCTGGTACAAATTTTAAGGAAGACTCCATGCTAATAAAAATGTCTGAGGTCCACCTAAAAAACCATACCAGACTCTTAATCCAAGCATGCACCCTGGCTGGCCAGGAAATGGGAGGGTGAGCCACTAGAGGATTGAACCAGTGTATATCCAGTCACAGACAGTGTGGTCCATTGACAAAGACACATGTTACACATACTAGTGGAGGGTAGGGATGGCCAAAATAATGGCAGCCTGGTACCTGCCATTGTGATTTAGCACAGGCCATAAAATTGGGGAAGGGGGCTTATTCCTGGAACAGAAGCAGCTGAAAAGCCAATGGTTTAACCAAGCTTGCATTAAGACGCTCAGAAGGGGGTGATTTAGCACATTTATTTATATACCTAGGGTTCCTAGTTACCATAAATATTTTATAGCAATTCAGGTCATTCCATTCATCTCCCTGTTTGCCATCAGAGAATCCCCTCTGTGGGTAGACCTGGAAACTTTCTGCTGTTGAATTCATCTGTGAACCCTAGGTACCCCCCTTTTCCACTTCTACCCTTATCCATGTACCCTCCTAATGTGACATTGCTGTGAGATTTTCCCAAACTTTTCAAATAAATAATTCCCCCACATTTGTCTGAGCAATACCAGCCCATGTACTGTATGCACACAACATGGGGGTGCCTAGCCAAGGGGAATGCCCTGGCAAAGCACCTTGTTCTCATGTTGATGAGGACAATGGCCCTATCCCCACAAACCTTGCCCAGTGACTGTGTAGGTCTGCAGGCAGGGATCAGAAACTGAAAGCCCCCTTTAATAATAAGAGGACTTCATGATGCCGCCCTCTCTACCTAATAAGAATGAGTGTGTAGTACATAGTACCCCTCCTCACTCACAAAAAATAAATGTCACCTAGATATAAAGACTCCTAAATGTTTGGCAAGTCCTCTATTAAAAAAATCCCTCGTAAACACATAATCAATTAAGATGCTTGCCACATCCACATGGAGAGGAGCTAATCTGAGACAGCTTCCGCTGCACTCCTCTACACATCATCTATTTAACCAATTCAATACCAGGCAATTTTACACCTTCCTGCCCCGGCCATTTTTCAGGTTTCAGTGCTCTCACACTTTGAATGACAATTGCGCGGTCATACAACATTGTACCCAAACTAAAATGTTATCATTTTTGTCACACAACTAGAGCTTTCTTTTGGTGGTATTTCATCACCACTGGGGTTTTTATTTTTTGCTAAATTAACAAAAATTAACAAAAAAAGACCAAAATGTTTGATAAAAAAAACATGTTTTTCTTTGTTTCTGTTATAAAAGTTTACAAATAAATAATTGTTCTTCATAAATTTAGGCCAAGATGTATTCTGCTACATGTCTTTGGTGAAAATAACCCAAATTAGGATGTATTTTTTAGTTTGTAGGAAAGTTATAGAGTTCACAAACTATGGTAAAGATCTGAAAATTGATCAATCCTGAAGTACTGACAGCCAATCTAATTTCTTGAGGTCCAAAAATGTCAGAACAGTACAGATATTCCCCAAATGACCCCTTTTTGTAAAGTAGACAGTCCAATGTACTTCATAAGAGGCATGGCGAGTTTTTTGAAGTTGTATTTTTTTGTCATAATTTTTCAAAAAATAAAAAAATTTAAAAAATTATTTTCACTATTTTTTTTTTACATACTGTCACCAGTGCAGTACAGCATCATCATATAACTGGCATGGCGGTGAACAGGGACACTGACTGGTGACAGTATGAAAAAAAATATATATATTTTTTATTTTTTATTACATTTTTTTTTATTTTTTTAAAGATTTTTTTAAAGATTTTACTATGACCAAAGCAATATTGTACTACTTTGGGGAAGTGATCAGTATTTTTTTTTTTTTACACAATTTGCTTATAGCAAAGAATTACTTTGCTATAAGCAAGCATTTACCTGAATGACATCGATTCATTCAAGATTTTTTTTTTTTTTTTGTGCTTAGCTGTGATTTGGCCACTGCTAATCACATGACATGTGCATGTGATTAGCTGTGACCATTCATAGCTAGACACTAGTATACAATGGATGGCATGAATGAAGCCATCCATTGTATACAACTGTCATGTGATTGGTCACAGCAGGTCACATGGTACCGGCAACAGGGGCCGGTACTCAGATCTGTCATCGGCCTTGTCCGAGGTACACGGCCGGTGACAGATCATGCCGCTGAACGGCTCTGCAACCGCACGAACTGCGCATGTGCGGGAGGACGCCAAATGGCGTACACCCTGGAAAGGTAATGCATTTTTGCGGCCGCCAAATGGCTATAGACCGGGCGGCAAATGGTTAAGCTTGCTTTAGTCCAGGGATCACCCTCATCAGACCTGTGCTCACTAGGGGAACCTCATGGACTGGTTTGTGAAACGATCCCACATCTGATCGGCCTCTCTTCCTTGGCTGCCCAATCTGTAGCTGTGGCATGACAGTCACAGAGAGAGCTCCATGTCAAACTTACCAGAGTCGAGGTTTAAGCTTCACAGATGGCGAGGGAGGAGCCTGACCATGGTGTTGAGGAAGAGCGCGATGTGAGAGCTCTCAACTAACCAGCTAACCTGTCCATCGAAGTGCCCTGCCAAAAAGAAAAATGCCCGTAAACTCAAAGTGAGACCTACCTGTGAGAGAGGGGGGTCTTGATGGAGGAGTGGGGGCCTAAGGAGAGCTGCATAGTGCGGAGAGGAGGTCGTGGGTACAAGCTGGCGGGAGAAGTGGAGCAGAGCAAGCGATAACTACCGCGGCTGGATGGATGTGATTCCGGTCCGGTGCGGTGAGTTGCCTGGAGTTCAGAGGACGCTGGGACGGCCACGTGACCCACTGCAAGGGAGCACTGGGAGGAGGAGAAGCCAGCTGGCGTTCTCAGGCAGAAGGAGAAGCCAGATCTCCCCTCGTGTACCCGGGACAGTTCTGGTCTGAGAATCATAGGAGTCAGTAGGGAGAATCCCCCCTAAGCAAACAGCAAAAAGTGTTCCAAGTGATGGGGATGTCAGAAAATAACAGCCCCCAAAAGAAAGGACTTGAAGCTGCCTCACATAGGAGAGAACAGAGAAGATGACAAGAGGGTGAATGAGAGCAGCAAATTATATTGAATAAATATAAATAAAACAAACTGAACTGTGTATTAAAATCAAAGCGGGGGTTCACCCAGGGGGTCTAAAGGAAAAGGAGGACAAAATAAAACAGTCTAAGACCCTGAAGAAATAGAGCCTGGTAGAGGGGAGATAGAAAAAGGAAAAACTATAGACTTAAATTGTTGGAATATTTAATAGTGTTAAAAGCGACAATTAAAAAAAAAATAAAAAGTAAATCCCCCAGTGCTTATCTAAGTTGAAATAGCTCTCGACAATATGAAAAACAAAGTATCTAAAGGAGGTGGGCCCAAGGGTTCCCTAACAGGTACGATTAAAAAATATATACCCTCACAGGAGAATCTGACCCCAAAAAGACAACAGCGAATAAGTGCAGTAGGAGTGAGCTGGAAATCAGTGTGGAAGAATGTCCTAGACTATCCCTGGGAATAGCTAATAGCAGTCAACAAACGAAAGGAAAAGTGGAGGTGGAAGAACAAGAGAAGTACTTGCAAATGCTAGCTAAAAAAAGAAATAACAGAAATGCTTAAAGGTCTTGAAAAATCAATAAAATAAGAAATGGCGATAATACAGAAAGATCTGGGGCAAATATTATCAAGAGTGGAGGAGACTGAGGGAAAATTGGATAAACATGCCCAAATTATCCAGAAATTAGAAAAACAGTTGATAGAAATGAGAAAAGAACAAAGAAACATGCTATATAAAATAGAAGATCAAGAAAATAGGGATAAGAGATGTAACCTAAGGATACGCGGAGTTCCAGAGATCTCACAAGGAGAGGATTTAACAGGTATAATAAGTAAATTTCTGAATACTATATTGCACAAACCCACATCAGAGACTCTTAAATTGGACAGAGTATATAGAATAGGAAAACATCAACAAGAAAGGGGTAAAGGCAAACCGAGACATGTAATTGTGCAATTTCATAATTATTGCGATAAAGAAGAGACCTGGAAAAAGATAAAAAGAACAGCTATAAAATATGGAGAAATAAATGTCCAGATTTTGCTGATTTAGCAGCTGAGACATTGACAAGCAGGAGATCTCTGAAACCATTATTAGAGAAGATGAGGAAGCAGAATGTTTAATACAGATGGGGCTTCCCGGCGTGTTTAATCGGATGGAAAAACGGGTGCTCAGCAAGATTAAGATATCCGGAAGATGTGAGAGACTTGATTTGCAGAAAATAGAGATACCTGGGTGGGAAGAAGGAGAGATATGGGCCATAGAAAAAGAGGGTTGAGGGTTGGCAGGTAGCTAAAAGGAGGAATAGAGAGTAGAGAAGATAGAAGGGGGGAGGAGGAGAAGGAAAGAGATTTATTTTTTTTTGTCTTTTTTCCTCCCTCTCTATTGTTTCCCTCCAACCCTTCCACTCGGTTAGGTCGTTGGAGACTTATTACCGGTTTTTAGACATTGGCAGGACATAGAGGAGGATAGGTAGCTGGTAAAATGTACATGGTTGGAGCACCACCTTAAAGTTGAATCAAAAGTGGGGTTAGGACCACAAATGATTTGTAGGCAAAAGGTAGCCTAAGGGATGGGGAGGGTAATGGGAGGGGTGGGAGAGGGGTATTGGGAGGTAAAGGAAGGAGAGGTGGAGGGGATGGGGTGTGGGTAGGTAGACTTAGCCTCTGCAATAAAGTAGGAGATATAGTAGTCTGGAGTAGTCCTAGAGGACGAAGGGGAAGAAACGCACGAGATGGATTAATGGATTTAACAGCCCAGGGAAGAGATTCAGGATATTTCAGGAGCTTCAGCATAGATTGTCTTCCGTGGTTTTCTTACAGGAGACACATTTAGGGAGAGAAACAAATGTGAAATTAAATTCTAGATACTATCCATTGCGGTTCTGTGCAGATTCCCCAATTAGAAGAGCTAAGGGAGTGGCAATAGGATTTGCAAAAAATATAAGGTTCGAGTTGGAGGACAGATTGGTAGATCCTTAAGGGAGATTTCTGTTTTTAAAGGGAAGATTACAAGAAATAGAGTGTACATTAGCAAATATTTATTGTCCGAATAAGAAACTGGAGATATTCTTAAAAAACACTCTGAAAAATTAATGGATTTTAAAAAAGGTGGTTTAATTGTGGCGGGTGATTTAAATTTTTGTATGGACACTCAGATAGATACAACGTCTCCTGTGCAGTGGGAGGAGAGTAGGTCTCTGAGGTCCTTAAAAAAATGATATTTCAATGTCAACTTGTAGCTATATGGAGAATTAAGCATATGAAGGACAGAGATTATATGTTTTACTCCCATGCACACGAGATGTACTCAATATTGGACTATATATTGCTGGAACATCGACTTATTGAGTCTCTGGTCAAAGTAAAAATAGAAGTGATGTCAATATCGGACAACGCTCCAGTCACAATGCAATTACTATGTGGAAATGAGTTGAACGGGGGAAAAGCATGGAGGTTGAATGAGACACTTCTGGATCAAGAGACAGATCAAAAAATCAAAAAAGAGCAATTTTTTGAAGAAAATGATACAGGTGATGTGTCTGTTGCAACGGTGTGGGAGGCTCATACGGCTTATATGAGAGGAATCCTTATTGCGATCGGAGCAAAAAAGAAAAGGGAAAGAAGAGAAAAAATGAATGCGCTTCTCAGGGAACTCTGTGAGCTTGAACAGACACATAAAAGTGGAGTAACAAAAGAGATTACGCAGAGGGTAATAAATAAGAGAAGAAATAAATAATCTTCTGGAAGAAGATAAGAGAAGAGTATTTAATAAAATAAGTGAGAGATATAGATGGGGAGATAGGCCAGGAAAGTATTTAATGAGGACTTGGAGAAAAAAAAAATCTAGGAACTATATAGAGAAGATAAGAGACCCCAAAGGAGAATTAGTGTATTCAACTAAAGATATCGCTAGGGAGTTTAAAGAATACTATAACAATTTATATAATATTACTCCCCATAGTTCTACAAATAAAGATGGAATAGGAAAAAAAGAAAAAAGGTGGATATATCTAAAAAATGCAGAATTACCAAAAACAAGTGAGGCACAATTAAAATCCCTAGAATTAGAAATAACGCAGGAAGAAATACAAATAGCATTAAAAAGTATCATGGCTGGGAAAAGCCCTGGGCCAGATGGATTATACGGTGAGGTATTCTAAAAAATATAAAGAACTATTAATACCTAAATTGAAGATATATATGAATACATTGGGGGAGAGGTGGAAATGAGGCGGGAATCCCTACAAGCACAAGTAGTTCTAATTCATAAAGAAGGTAAGGATGTTACTCAATGCTCAAGTTATAGACTGATTTCTTTACTGAACACAGATACTAAATTACATGCAAAAGTTCTGGCAAATAGGTTGAAAGACCTAATGACGGAATGGATACACATAGATCAAGTAGGCTTAGTTCCAGGGAGAGAGGGGAGAGATAACGGATTGAGATCTTTGTTTACAAAAAAGCAGAAAAGCGAAAACCCCTGCAGTGGTGCTTTCGATTGATGATGAAAAGGCATTTGATAGAGTAGATTGGGGATATATGATGGATACACTGGAAGTTTTGGTTATAGGAGACAGAATGAGAGAATGGATAAGGAAGTTATATAGTTTGCCCTCTGCAGCAATCATGGTTATGGGGATTTATCAGAGTATTTCGGGATGCTAAATGGAACAAGACAGGGATGCCCTCTGTCTCCACTTTTATATGTTTTGGCACTAGAATCTCTATTGTCTACAATAAGGAATAATACGGATATAAAGGGAATATGGATAGGAGAAACAGAGCATAAGGTGGCAGCTTATGCGGATGATATGTTGATTTATGTGGGGAACCCTAGGATAACATTGCCAAATTTAATGAAATCACTGAAAGAGTATGTGGAGATATCAAATTTAAAAATGAATTTAACAAAAACAGAGATCTTAAATATAAACCTTCCAAATAGAGAGAAAAATAGGTTACAAGAGGAATTTCCCTTCGTTTGGAGAGAAAAATAATTAAAATATCTGGGGATAAAATTAACTGTTTCCTCCAAGAACTTATATAAATAAAACTATATCCCATTGTTAAATGAGATCAAGGATGAACTAAGGAAATTAGGAGGGGGAACCCCATCATGGATAGGTCGTATAAATCTGATAAAAATGGTGATTGTTCCAAAAATGTTATATAAATGTCAAATGATACCAATTAAATTACCAGAAGTATACTTCAGAATAATTAAAAAAGTTATAATAAGATATATTTGGAGGTATTAAAAACCAAGAATAAGTCATGAAATTTTATGTAGAAATAAAGAGAAAGGAGGACTGGGAGTACCAGATTTGAAAAGATATTATAACTCGGTAATAATGGCGGGAATTTATGACTGGACACATAATGCAAAAGGGAATAGCTGTGTTAAAATATATTAAGTAATACCAACTTAAGCAGAATTGTATGGTTACCCACACACTATTGAGGATTAGCAGATAGTACAAGTTCGTTCACATTAAATGTTTTAAGAGTTTGGGATATATTGCACAGACAGATGGGATGAGAATTTAATTCACTGTTAATGCCTTTAGGGTCCACAGAGTTTCTTCCCCTGGGTAAAGAAGGTATCACAGGGAAGTGGATTAAGAAGGAGGATGCACAATTAAGGGATATAATGGTGGGGGAGGAAATGGGTTCACTTAAGGAATTGAAAAAAAGGGAGAAGTTTTCACGAGAATGGATGAGTGGCGGTATTTTCAATTAAAACACTTTTTATAGGGAAGCTTCCAAAACCTCTAAGAACAAGAGAGGATTGGAATTAGACACACGGGGAGATGGGAAACACGGAACTTCTAAAATATATAAGATTCTGACTGAAATAAGCAAAGATATAAGGCCACTATATATAGAAAATTGGGAAAGGGATATAGGTGTAATAATAGATGAGGAAAAACAGAGGAATATGTATAGATTAATCCATGAAAATGTAAATATGCAGGAGGTGGAAATGAACTACAAGTATATGGCAAGATGATATATTACACTGAGTGTGGCACATAGAATGAGTGGAGATAATTCATCTTTGTGTTGGCGGGTATGTGGAGGTAGAGGCACTAAGTATCACATATGGTGGGAATGTCCGAAAATACAGGAGTATTGGGAGAAAATAGTGAACTTGATTCAGAAAATTATGGAGGTTGACATTATATTAGACCCAGAGACTTGCCTTTTTCACAGTACCAAGCTTTCAGTCAAAAAATATAAAAAATCTGGTGTATTGTATTATTTGAATGCAGCAAAGGGTTTGATACCCAAGTTCTGGAGGAGACAGGAGGTGCCAAAAATAAAAGATTGGGTTGAAAGAGTGGATAAAATATGTAAAATGGGGGAACTTTACCATATGAATGAAGATAAGATGGAGAGGTATCATATAAAATGGAATAAATGGGAGGAATTTAAAAAGTCAAAGTTAAATATAGAGTTTATGGGGGACTAATATAAAATAATATGGTTACACTTTCTTCTTCTCTTTTAAGGATGAGGATCTCCAAAAAGGAACAAGAAAATGCAGAGCAGGGGAGGTGGGGAGTTGGTTGGGGGGGGGGGGAAGTTGATATGTTAAAGGTATTGAAATTGTGTCAATATCAATGTTTTAAAAGAGTATGTTTGTACAAATTATATATTTGAAAAATCAATAAACATTTAAATAAAAAAAAAAATAACTTACCAGAGTCTTTCACCGGAACAGCCCCTTCTGAACTCTGCACTAAAACAATTCTGGATCAACTGGGCCTTCGCTCCCCTTGCCTTAGTTAGCCCTCAGACACCCACTCCAAACCCAGGTCAGTAATTGTCCAATATTTTAATTATGCTGACAAGAACGCCATTTTGTAAAAATTCAGGCGAGTTCGGAACACATTCATTGATGGACATAACTTGCTGTTATTTGATGATTACTCTGTTGAGGTTATGAGGCAATGCATGGAGTTCTCATCTATTTGTTTGGCTCTTTATCACAAGCAAGTTAAGTTCAATTTGGCCTATCCTGCCACCCTGCATATATACCTCCCCATGAGGGAACACATCTCTTTCCCCTCAGCATCAGACGTTAAGCACTACTTCAACTCCTCTGCTGACATGGACACAAACCAAGGACACTCTGTACCTTCCTCTAGTCAACTCCCCTCAAGGGCCCCTTCTACACCAACACGGAACAAGCAAAGCCCCCACAAACACCCTGTAAAAGGAGCATGTTTGCACACTAAGAGTAGGTAGTACAGAGATCCACTAAACTACTGCATTAGGCCCTGCTATCTAGCGGGCCCTCTGTGATATTCTTTTATTTTTCTATTTGCATTGTCTATACCTAATGCACTATATATTTTAACTAATATACAAAGTAAGAATTCCGCGAGCGCTTAAAAATTGAAGCAGCAAATGCACTAAAAAGGAATACCATAAAACCTTCTAAAATATTGTAAAACACATAGTGCAGCGCTATAAAATAGAAACAAAGGTATAAATGAATATAAATACAGACGTCTGAGGCTAAATAGTAAAACCTAAAATATAAGGACACTTAATATATAATGTCCAAACATGATATGTAATAAAAGTTCCCATATAAGTATATGGAAATATGATCAGGATTGGTGACTCTAGTAATCCCAGTGTGGCAAAAAAATTGGTGATGTGCAGGAAAATAGTAAAATTGTGCACTCACCAGATGCACACATTTATATGTGCAATAATCACATCAAATACACCAGAGGTCCCCTCTGTCTTGGAAAGGATGCAGCCCGGGATGGGTGAGCTCTTCCCTGGGTATGGGGAGTAGGATGATGCCTCTAAAGGTCTCCTTAATAAGTAGGCTGGGGTGGGGGTTAGCAATGGATCACTCTCCTCTGGGCCTTGGGATGGTCACCTGGAGTCCTGGGTGATTAAATGCAGCTGGGTATATAAGATGGCCACCGAACCTCTGTGACGGCGTGACGTTACAGGTGTGCATGGCTCGTATGCAATATACATATTTCGTACGCAATATACATTATCAAAAGGGGTGTTGCAACATGGTTTCCAATGGGACACGTTCACATCTATGCTTTTTTGAGCAGCTGCATTTTTGGAAAGGGTCAGGGCTGATTTTTAAATGCAAAAAGCAGCATTTTGGCTATACAATAGAGTTCAATGGAGATGCTGCTGAAACTCCATATTTTTGCCATATTTTTATTCTGCCCAGCAGCAAAAATATTTCCCCTTTAACATCAAACAACAAAAAAGCTGAAAAAATGCGAAATGCGGCAAAAACACAGTAAGGTGCCACAAAACGTGGCAAAAAGTAATGTGTAGAAATACAAAGCAAAATGCAAAAAAGAATTGCAAAAACAGATCAAAAGCAAACTGCATTGGTGATGGTTCAGGATATCGTATGTACTCTCCAGTGCCTCAGGATATGCACAGCCAAAAGGGAAGCCAAGGGTACCAGGACAGCGACAACCAAAGGAAATGCTTCAGGGGTGCAGCCCTCCTCAGACTGGGAAATCAGCCACTGGATAGAGAGAAAACAGGTGGCGCACACACCTAGTGCATTATCCAAGGTTTATTGTAAGGAGTGAAAGAATAATAAAAACATACTCACAGACGAAGCATGTATCTAAAAAGCATAGAAAAATGACAATGGCCACAACGGCAGGCAAGGTGTTCTCACTGTCACTCCTTACAATAAACCTTGGATAATGCACTAGGTGTGTGCGCCACCTGTTTTCTCTCTATGGTGTTGGTTCAGGCCTGGTTTGGCCTTACTAGAGAAAATGACTGTACATACAAAGCAAACAAAGCTGAATGTCAACTGTATTACAGAAGGAGCGGGGATAGTGGTGACATCAAAGGCCAAATATGGCCATGTGGAGTGCATGTGTGGTGCAATGTGGGACAGACTCTTTTTGTGAATGGCTATATAACATACACTATATTGCCAAAAGTATTGAGACACCCTTCCAAATCATTGGATTCAGCTGTTCCATTCACCTCCATGGCCACAGATTGTATAAAATCAAGCACCTAGACCGTCAGGACATAGTCAACTCGCAATCTACCTCCCCACCTAGCCTCCCCCCCCCTATCTCCCCCTCATCTCTTCCCTCCTCTGACCTCGCAACCGCACTGCCCCCCTCCACACCCAAGACCCCGCTTACCGTAACCCCACCAGCTCTGCACTCCTTCAGCCCCGCTACCACTGAGGAAGTCACCAGGGTCTTCTCTGAAGCCCGCCTCACTACCTGCCCCCTAGACCCTATCCCCTCCTCCAGTCACCCCCCTCTTCCCTCATCTGCTCCCTCACCCACATCTTCAATCTCTCCCTCTCTACCGGCGTATTCCCCTCCCCCCTAAAGCATGCGCACATCACCCCCATACTCAAAAAGCCCTCCCTGGACCCCTCTGACCCAAACAACCTCAGACCCATCTCCCTGCTGCCACTCACTTCCAAACTCCTGGAGCGCTTAGTCTACAACCGCCTAAGCGCCCACCTAACTGACAACAACCTCCTTGATCCACTACAGTCCGGCTTCCGTCCCCTACACTCCACCGAAACCGCCCTCCTCAAAATCACCAACGACCTACTTACCGCCAAAGCCAAAGGCGACTACTCTGTCCTCCTCCTCCTGGATCTCTCCGCGGCCTTCGACACAGTTGACCACCCCCTCCTCCTTAATAAACTATTCTCCCTTGGCGTCAGAGACACCGCTCTCTCCTGGTTCTCCTCTTACCTATCCCGACGCTCCTTCAGCGTTTCCTACAATGGTGCCACCTCCCCTTCCCTCCCCCTCTCTGTTGGGGTCCCCCAGGGCTCTGTCCTTGGACCCCTTCTCTTCTCCATCTACACCTCCTCCCTTGGCAAACTCATACACTCCCACGGCTTCAACTACCATCTCTATGCTGATGACACTCAAATTTACCTCTCCACCCCTCACCTCACCTCCACTTTCTCCGCCCGCATCACTCACCTCCTAAACGACATCTCTGACTGGATGTCGCTCCATTTCCTCAAACTCAACCTCTCCAAAACCGAGCTTCTCGTCTTCCCTCCTGCCCGCGCCCCCCCCCCCCCATCCTATCCATCACTACTAACATCACCACCATCAATCCCGCCCCGCAAGCCAAAGTCCTTGGGGTCATTCTGGACTCTAACCTCTCCTTCCAACCTCATGTCAAATCACTGACAAACACATGCAGGCTCCACCTCCGCAATATCGCCAAAATACGCACCTTCCTTACCCCAGACACCGCTAAACTACTTGTGCACTCCCTGATTATCTCACGCCTTGACTACTGCAACTCCCTCCTCACCGGCCTACCCCAGTGCAAACTCTCCCCGCTTCAGACCATCCTGAACTCAGCTGCCAGACTCATCCACCTCACCAGCCGCTCCACCTCTGCCACCCCCCTCTGCCTCTCCCTCCACTGGCTCCCTATCGCCCATCAAATTCAAACTACTCACTCTGACCTACAAAGCCATTCACAACACTGCCCCTAACTACCTCACCGACCTGATTCCCAAGTACCACCCTACCCGTACCCTTCGCTCTTCACAGGACCTCCTTCTATCTTGCTCCCTGGTCTCCTCCTCACACGCACGTCTGCAAGACTTCTCCAGGTCCTCCCCCATCCTCTGGAACTCACTACCCCAATCCATCAGACTGTCACCTTCCCTCCTCACCTTCAGGCGCTCCCTGAAAACCCACCTCTTCAGGGAAGCCTACCCCACCCTCACCTAACTGCTGCTCTCCTTCATTCCTCCTACCACTCCATCCCCCACAGCCACTTCCTCCTGTACCACTACCCCCTCCCTCCCAGATTGTAAGCTCGAAAGAGTAGGGCCCTCTTACCCCTCGTGTGCTGTTCGTAGCTGCTGTAATGTTTCATGTATTGTCCCCCCCTCTATTGTACAGCGCTGAGCAAACCCTTTGGCGCTATATAAACTCAATGTAATGTAATGTAATGTAATAATGCAGACTGCTTCTAAAAACATTTGTGAAAGAATGGGTCGCTCTCAGGAGCTCAGTGAATTCAAGCGTGGAACCATGATAGGTTGCCACCTGTGCAATAAGTTCATCCATGAAATTTCCTTGCTACTAAATATTCCACTGTCAACTGTTAATAGTATTATAACAAAGTGGAAGCAACTGGGAGCAATAGAAACTCAGCCATGATGTAATAGGCCATGTAAAATGGCAGAGCGGGGTCAGCGCACACCGAAGCACACAGTGTGCAGAAGTCACCAGCTGTCTGCAGAGTCAATAGCTAAAGACCTTTAAACTTTGTATGGCCTTCAGATTAGCACAACAACAGTGTGTAGAAAACTTCATGGAATGTGTTTTCCATGGCCGAGCAGCTGCATTAACAAGTGCAATGCAAAGTGTCGGATGTGGTGGTGTAAAGCACGCCGCCACTGAACTCTAGAGCAGTGGAGATGTGTTCTGGAGTGACAAATTATGTTTCTCTGTCTGGCAATCCGATGGACATGTCTGGGTTTGGCATTTGCCAGGGGAATGGTACTTGCCTGACTGCATCGTGCTATCTGTAACGTTTGGTGGAGGGAGGATTATGGTGTAGGGTTGTTTTTCAGGAGTTGGACTTGGCTCTTTAGTTCAAGTGAAGGGAACTCT
The DNA here is from genome assembly GCF_062004578.1 of Staurois parvus. Taxonomy (NCBI): domain Eukaryota; kingdom Metazoa; phylum Chordata; class Amphibia; order Anura; family Ranidae; genus Staurois; species Staurois parvus. The sequence continues at coordinate 2,180,312 of NW_028318342.1, read as the reverse complement.
TAAGGCATCAGCATATCAAGACATTTTGGACAATTTCATGCTCCCAACTTTGTGGGAACAGTTTGAGGATGGCCCCTTCCTGTTCCGACATGACTGCGCACCATTGCACAAAGCAATGTCCATAAAGACATGGATGAGCGAGTTTGGGGTGGAGAAACTTGACTGGCCTGCACAGAGTCCAGACCTCAACCCTTGGGATGAATTAGAGTGGGATGAATTAGAGTGGAGACTGCGAGCCAGGCCTTCTCGTCCAACATCAGTACCTGACATCACAAGTGTGCTTCTGGAAGAATGGGCAAACATTGCCATAGATACACTCCTAAACCTTGTGGACAGCCTTCCCAGAAGAGTTGAAGCTGTTATGGATGCAAAGGGTTGGCCAGCTAAATATTGAACCCTAGGGACTAAGACTGGGATGCCATTAAAGTTCATGTCCGTGTAAAGGCAGGCATTCCAATACTTTTGGCAATACAGTGTATGATCAAATAGATGCTAAGTCTGCTTGCATCTGCATATATGTACCCCACTGTGCTTAGATATGGTGTGATTTATTTCTTTGACTGGGTCCAATGTCTATTAATCACCCCCTTGCTGGTTCTAAATAGTGGGTCTAGTGGATTTAGGCCTATATTGACCAGTTCAACTGATATTATGGTCAGGAAGACCGTTGTCCCCTGACCCCTGAGTTTTTTGTATTACATTTCTATTTGTTATAATTTTTCTGTATAATCTGTATGGAAGGTATCTTCTCAATCTATAATATAATTCTCAATTCTATAATCTCAATTCGACTATGCTATTGTCTTATATGATGTAGATGGGTCTGAATTCCTAGGTTTTTTTTTTTACTATTTTTATTGCAAAACATTTCATCTTTAAATGTACAACATGTGTACAAGGACACAGACGGTAGACTTATAACTCTCCAGGGATATTCGATCGTACTTTGACTATTGCCAACGTATATGCTCTGAATGATTCTCATGCTTCCTTTTTAAAGAAATTCTTCACGGTTTTAGAATTGTATCAATCCACACATCTAATTATTGGTAGTGACTTTAATCTATCAGCTTATTCTGCATTGTACAGAAGCATAGTTGTTAGCTTCACTAAAGCTTTTCCTAAATCCTTGCAAAGATCTTTAAATTCTCTACAACTCATTGACTCCAACTTTCTAAATTAAATGATTTTGGCTGATATGTCTCTTATGCCTTATGTTGGCCCCAAAATTAACCATCTTATTTAACCAAACATTACAAGGGAACAATTTTCTAAATTAAATGCTTTTGGCCGATATGTCTCTTATGCCTTATGTTGGCCCCAAAATTAACCATCTTATTTAACCAAACATTACAAGGGAACAATTTTCTAAATTAAATGCTTTTGGCCGATATGTCTCTTATGCCTTATGTTGGCCCCAAAATTAACCATCTTATTTAACCAAACATTACAAGGGAACAATTTTCTAAATTAAATGCTTTTGGTCGATATGTCTCTTATGCCTAAGCCCAACAAAGACCATACTCTGCCTCACAATTCCTGGGTAGATTGCTGGCTGACAGATTGGTGTCGGTGATTAAATCTCTAATCTCCCCAGACCAGTTTCATCCCTACTAGACATATTACTAATTATTTCTAACTGGTCACCAGTATTATCCAGGATGCAAATTTATAGTCCCGCTCCATACTCCTTCTGAGAGTGGACATACGAAAGGGCTTCCATAGTGTCACCTGGTCTTATTTGACCACCTTTTATCTATATATGGCTTTAAAGATGAATTTTTACACAGCTTTCAAGCCCTCTACCATGCCCTTCAAACCAGAACCTGGCTGCAATTCAGAATTGTTTCCCCTAAGTTGAGGTACAAGAAAAGGGGGCCCTCTTTCACTCTCCATTTTAAACTAGCGATTGAACTATTGGCTTTTGTTTTTGGACGCAATCTGAATATTAAGGGATACACCAAGGATACTTGGGAATTTTAACTTAGCATGTACACTAATGATGTCCTCATATTTTGACAGAATAAATAACCTCCCTCCCCAATCTTATCTCCACCTTTGAGATTTTCCATGACCTTTCAAGTCAACCTAATCAAATGTGCTGCTATTTTTATAAATCTACCTAATTTGGTTGCTATATCTGTATGCACAAAATGTAATTTTTCCTGATGTACTCAGTCCCTCCCCTACCCAGGGATTAACCACACCCCTCATTTCAATCACTTTACCAGACAAACTACAATCCAGTTTTTCCCGCATTAGACATTTTCTGAGACTTTGGTCTTCCTATCATATTTTGTTACTTGGTAGAGTTACAGCTATTAAGCTGTCCATCTTGCCCAAATTGTTACCAAATCTTTCATTTCTATATTTCAGAATGAACCTAATACATTTTAATGGCATAGTGGGAGACCAAGATTCAGCAAATCTTTACTCTATAGATCCCAAGCATTGGGGAGTTTAAGTCTATCAAAATTACGGCACTATTTTCTGGCTGACAAATTTACACAATTAACACAATGGCATGCATTTATTTTCAATGTTCCATGGCTTATCTTTGATGCATTCTTCATTTCTCCTTACCATCTACTATGGTCAAAATTGGTTCACTTTAAAGCCTTGCCCTCTCTGAATATGATAGTATCTAAGCCACTCCATCTTTGGTCATTATACAAAGTTAAATACAAATTGGTCTCTATCTCTTCCACCTTAGAATTATTTTTAGGTGATCCCTTATTTTCTGTAGCTCCTAACAAGTTTCTTACTATGACAGGTGAACAATTTGAACACTTTAAGTTCCCTCAGAGTTAACTCTCATTTAAGTTCATTTACTCAACCTCAACAAATATACCACCTTCCCCTTCAGAGTGTTTTCACTATATGCAAATTAAACATTTTTTTCCAGTCTATGCTTTAAACCTTATTTAAACCCTTTCACATTTTGAGCACATTTGAGTCTTCACCCAAGAGGAAGTGACCTTATTTCCTCCATGTATCAATATTTTGATGAATCCCACCTTCCAGAGAAATCATCTCTAATGTTACAATGGGAAGCTCATTCAGACATGATGTTTTTCTCCCCTAGAATTGTTGGACATGCTCTTTAATCCTATTAATAGCACACGTTCTATCACAATCCATGAAACTGCTATTAAACTGCATACCAGATTGTATACGATTCCCGTTAAAATCCACAATTTTTATTCCAGTGTTCCCTCAAATTGTTTGCTTGGATGTTGGTGCCCAGACTGTGGCACATTCTACCATATCTTTTGGAGCTGTAAAGTACTTCACCCTTTATGGTAGCAAGCCACAACTAGATATAATCAAATAGCTGGCTCCAGTATATTCCTAACTTTGCCGATGTGCCTTTTGTTTGATCCAATCCCTAAAGTACCCACCCCAAGTGAGAGATTGTTGCACATTTTATTTAGTTCTATGCAGTGGAAGTTAGCACTCAGTTGACATACCCAGCTGGCACCTCTGTCCCAAACTGTTGGAACTTATACACCACACCTTACAAAATTCTTTCATGTCTTTTACAAAACATGGGATTATTGGGATACATTTTTGTCATGACTTTTCTCTGTCTAGCTTTCAGTAAGACCTTCTTCCTTATATTTGACAATCTGTGCAGGACCCTAAATGTCAACTTTTCATGTCTAATGTGATGGTACCTGCTAATATTTTCTTCTATGGTATACAAGGTTTGTTTTTTTATGTTCATGATGTTAGGCAAATTATAATGTGTATATATAAGCATCTATTTTGGAATCTCTGAGTTCAGTATTTGTTCCTATTTTCTGTCATCTTGTACCAACACTCTAATTGATCTTTACCTTTTTTGGCTCCTTGGATGGTATATGTAATATTTATATTGTGTACTGTGCATGTTTGGCTTTTTCTAATAAAATACCTTATAAACAAAAATATATCCATATGATTATATGTAGGCAATGATGTAACCTGCTCCATTCCCTGCCCATTTGCTTATGTGAGCGGGGATTCCCAGCCATGTACTGTAAGTGTATGGGCCAGGTGATGTCAGTGGTTAGTAAGGACACTGTCAGGACCTGGATCACCTGCTGGTGGCACTGTGCTTCCCAGTACAGAATGTCGTAGTTCCAGTGTCCACCAGAGGGTGTATTCTAGCAGCCAACAGAACCCAGTAATCTGTTTTCACCCGATGCTGGCTGCTGGAAGGGTATTCAGGTCTTCCCCTTTTAGTGCTTTTTTGGCCCAGTGGTTTGTTTTACTTGCTGCATAGTCTGGTCTCAGTTTCTAGGTGTAGCCACACAAATCTGGCCATCTCTGCTCCTGTTTGCTGACAGAAACAGCGGGGTTGATTTACTAAAAATTGAGAGTGCAAAATCTGGTGTAGCTGTGAATGGTAGCCAGTCAGCTTCTAATTTCAGAGTGTTTAAGCTTTGACAAAAAAAAATTGGTAGTGGTTGCAAGCAGCTGTTGCTTCCTTAATGGCTATTGAGAGTCATGCTCATCCACGCCAAATGCACTAAACCTTCGGTATTCCTACAAATGTCCAAACAATGAGCTCATAACTACCTATCAGTCAGTTCAATCTGCAGTTATTCAAGAAAGGGTTTTGGCTTTATTGCTTGATGTATGCATATCTCCCAAAGAAACTATGTGTATAATAATGGATTGTCGAGTAAAATGTGGAACACATGAAAATTACTTTAAGTAAAATTTGCAACAAAAGCTCAAAGTTTGTTCTCACTGCAAATACTGTACAATACAGTATCAAGGACTGGGGACACTAAAAGCTAAAAACTGAAAGTTAAAAACTACTGCTGTTATTGCTGTTATTGCACTAGCTGTATGCTCTTCAAATATCTCTGCAGTTTGTTTTTGGTTGTTAAAGAGACAGTCACTTTAAAGCAGTGAGCTCTATCTTGCATATAAAGTTCCTTTTGCAGTAAAGAGCTTCTTCACCATGTGATATTCTGTTGTGTTGTGTTGTGTATGGCATCTGTAGAGACTCTGGAAATAGAAGACAAACATGTTTGCTGCATTTAATCCATATTTTTAATGTTTTAACCTCCCTAGTGGTCTGTTTATGTCAGTATTTCTGTGCTCAAAGCAGTACATTGCTTTCAATGGAAATATGTTGGTTTTTTTTATTGTAGGCCTGTAATTCTTAGGAATAACTCACTGAAATCTGTCGAACAAGAGTCTAGTAAACAGGGGCGGACTGACCATTCGGGAATTCGGGCATTGCCCGAGGGCCCGGGGGTCAGTAGGGGGCCCATGAAAGGATCACTGTCCAGTGAAAGTGTGGGGAGCACAGCAGTCTCAGATCCTGACCCAGAAGTACCTCACCTGTTACTTCACATGGGGGCAGAGTGAGTTGGGTGATGGGTCTGGACACAGTGCTGGTGATGGAGCCGGTGGGTAGTGGGAAAGTGAGATGCATATCATCCATGGTGCGGTGTGTTCACCACACACACCCTGCACCCCCCGCCCCCCATTGGATGATATGGATCAGGAACAAAGTCAGAGGTGGTTGGCGCAGTGGAGGGACAGTGACAGCACAGATCTCCCAGCATGGATTTCAATGAATCAGGTGAAAGCTGCGGGAGGGAGAGGCTTCCAGCTGCCTCATTGAAATCCATACAGAGAGATCGGTGCTGTCACTGTCCCTCCCCTGCACGATCCCTGACTGTACATTGGATTTCCCTCCTGGGCCCCCCTCTGTGCTCCTCAGCCCCCCCCCCCCTCGCAGGTCTCTGATGCCTCATCTACTCTGGCAGTGTCCAGCCTCTCCCCCCAGCTTCCACGGCAGAGCAGAGGAGAGAAGATCTGCTCTGCCTCCCCTGTCCAGATCAGATGGCAGCTCTGTGATGCTTCAGATTGTACCAGGTCATATCCCTCTCTCTCTCTCTCTCTCTCTCTCTCTCTCTCCATTATTTCCTCCCTCCTCTGCTTTCATTTCCTTCCTTCTTTCCTTCCCTCACCCTCCTTCATTCCTTCCTTCCTCCATCCATTCCCTCCCTCTCTTTTCTTCCTTCCCTCCCTTCTTTCCTTCCTTCCCTCCCTTCTTTCCTTCCTTCATTCATCCATTCCCTCCCTCCCTCCCTTTTCTTCCTTCCTTCCTTCCCTCCCCTTCCTTCATTCCTTCCTCCATCCATTCCCTCTCTCCCTTTCCTTCCTTCCTTCCTTCCTCCATCCCCTCCCTCCCTCCCTTTTTTTCCTTCCCTTCCTTCCTCCATCCCCTCCCTTCAATATTTCCTCCCCTTCCTTCCTTCCTTCCTCCATCCATTCCCTCCTCCCTCCCTTCCTAACTTCCTCCCTTCCCTCCTTTTCTTTCATTCCTTCCTCCATCCATTTTCTTTCCTTCCTTCCTTCCTTCATGCATTCCCTCTCTCCCTTTTCTTCTTTCCCTTCCTTCCTCAATCCCCTCCCTTCATTCTTTCCTCCAACCCCTCTTTCTTTTGTTTCTCCCTTCCTTCCTTTCCTCCCCTTTTTTCCTCCCTCCATCTATTCCTTCCTTCCTTCCTTCCTTCACTTTTCTTCTTTCCCTTCCTTCCTCCATCCCCTCCCTTCATTCTTTCCTTCCTTCCTTTCTTCCTTCCTTCCTTCCATTCCCTCCCTCCCTAGCTTCCTCCCTTCCCTCCTTTTCCTTCATTCCTTCCTCCATCCATTTTCTTTCCTTCTTTCCTCTATCCATTCCCTCCCTCCCTTTTCTTCTTTTCCTTCCTTCCTCCATCCCCTCCATTCATTCTTTACTCCTACCCCTCCTACCTACCCTCCTCTTTCTTCATCAATTACCTCTCTCCCCTTTATTCCTTCATTCCTTCCTTTTCCTTCATTCCTTCCTACATCCATTTTCTTTATTTCCTTCATTCCTCCATCCATTCCTTCCTCCAGCCCCTTCCTTCATTCTTTCCTCCCACACCTCTTTCCTTCCCTCCCCTTCCGTCCTCCATCCATTCCCTCCCTCCCTTTTCTTTCTTTCTTTCTTCCTTCCTTCCTTCCTTCCCTCCTTCCCTCCATCCATTCCCTTCCTTCCAATATAAGGGGGTACAGGTTCTGTTTATTCATCCCAATCTAGTGACAGCCCAACATATACTAGTGCTCCCTGTTCACTCCCCACTGATACTGTCCACTGCCCCCACAAAATCATTGTGAAAAAAATAATACAGAAATAAATTGTAAAAAATAATAAAAAAATTAGATAATAAAAATTAAAAAATTCTGACACCCACACCATTGCTCTACTGACACCATCCACTGGCCATCCAAAAGCTTTTTGGAAAAAAATGATAAAAATAGTAAAACATTAATTTGTAAAAAAACTTATAAAATTGTAAAAAAAAAAAAATACTAATAAAAATGAAGAACTACTGACACCACCTACTGACACCATCCTACACATACTACCCGCAGCTATACACTCCACACTCCTCTCCCTGTACATACTACCCACTGTCGTACACACCACACTGTACATTCCCTATTTAACATTACCTCATTCTTCACTACATAAGTCATCTCAGACACTATTTAACCACACCCCTTTTAAGCCATACCCAATTTTTAGCACAATTTAAAACGCACCCCTCCTCTCTCATCCCTTCCTCTCTCTCTCACTCCTCCTCCTCTCTCTCTCACACCCCTCCTCTTTTTTACCCTCTCACTCCTCTCTCTTTCACTTCCCCCACATGACAGCCATTTTTAAACCTGGAAGTGCCCAGTGGCTTCTACGGAAAGAAGGCGGGAACATTCATGCAGTCTTTGCTGCAGTAAATATTTAAATGCCCCTTCTATGCAGCTGAGCTGCAATATGTAGGTTGGGTGTTGTGTGGGTGTGGCTTGAGTGTAGGTGGGGGCACAGGGGGCCCCATTATCTCTTACTACCTGGAGGCCCCATGAGTTGTCAGTCTGCCCCTGCTAGTAAACATCCCAGGTATGATAAAATGAAACACAAAATCATAAATTAAAATATAATAAATAATCCTAATTAATATAATAATAATACATTTAATTCAATAATGTAATCAAATGAAAAACACTGAAATTTGAAATAGAGTGCCAAGTTCGCACATCACTGAGCTTATTCGCAAAATCGTTTTCAGTGTCTGATGACGAATTTCCCCACAAATCATTACTCAATTCTGCAAGTGGTTCTAAGTTACTATCGCTGCTCTCTAGCTGGTCTAAAACCACTTTTAATCTAAAGGGAGTCTTTTTGGACGCCATGGACGTTTCTCAGTTTCCAGGCAGAAAGAACAGTAAAAATGCAAGCAGGGCACAGGACAAAGCACTAGGGACAAATTATATGTGAAATGGTTTGATATAGTAATGTAATATTATCAGATTTTAGTGTATTGAGTGACTGTCAAATTTTTATATTTTTGAAATTCCCACCGGTTCCATCCACCATATGAAGCTCGCAGGAAACGGAACCCTGAAGACGGATGCCGGCATCTGCCGGAGGACATGGCCGTGGACGCTGCAGGGGGGACATTGTGGGAACACAGGACAAGGTAAGTGCTGGAGGGATTCCAGAGCAGCGCTGCAGGGTAATCCCAAGTGTAGCTCGGGGTTATCGCTTCTGGTACTGAAAGTTAACCCCGAGCTACACTCGGGAATACCGCCAGGGGGGTTAATGTCTAACAAATGAACAAATCTGTCCTACACCATTGAGGAACCTTACTGGATTTACTGTTTTTAGTTTACTACTAGTCTCACCATCCACCATGTAATGCAGATTAACAAAAGCAGATATGCTTTTAGTTCATCCTGTGTGACAACCATGGCTGCACTCATGGATACAATGAATAAATTGGTATAGCCATAAAAAGAAAGGGTTACTAGGTGGAAATATTGAAAAAAGTAAGTTACAAGACCCACAAAAGCATGAAAATTAGTAACATTTTAACTAATGCATTATTTAACACAGCATGAATGACCATGGCTGTATAATATATAACATCAACAAATGTGCTTAGCAAGATCATTTGCCTTTGTCTAACAAGAGTCCCCCCCACCAATATTCCTATCAGGAATCATTTGCTGACGTTAACAGACATATTGGTGGAGACATGTAACAAGTAACTGTTTCAGACTGATAACCCTTCTCTGGCCATATTCACATCATGTATAAGGAATGCAAGGGGGTACAGCTGTAGTTTGTTACATGCCTGCTATTTTATTTACAATAATAAATGCCTAACAATTACCTTTTAAACTAATTTAAAGAATATGTAAACCCAGCATTTCATATTACTGATATGTGCCATTTGTACTTGTATCATAAAGTGTCTGGTTCTCTTTGTATTGCTTTCTTTGTGTGAAATCCCTGGTGTTTGTGTCAGTCTCTCTGCTTTCCAATTAGAAACTGACTCCACTAGGCAGGAGAGTACAGAGTGGACAGTTTTTTGGACTGTAATGAAAGCTAATCCCATGATCATGTTTGTGCTGGCAATTTGGCAATGTAATTAATAATTAAGTTATATCACACAGTTTATTGGGAGATATACACAATTTTCTTGTTTTTCATGCATCATTTATGTTATTGAGATTTACTGTCTTGAGCGCAGGATAATAATAATCTAGCTTGTGCTGGCATGCTCCCATCCCAAGTACACCCATTCACTAGGAAGATCAGTATAGTACTGTTTCTCCTCCCCCAATTCTCTGAGCTCCTTATGCAGCTGAGAACATAGGGAATGTGATCACTTATTAAAAAAAGGGATATTTATAATATGTTTTGATATGTTTGCACAATCTTTCGCCATTCATTTTTATCTTAAACTGAATGGGTTTATATATACTTTAATGATTTTTTTATATATTGGATATATAGTATTAGGTAACTGGGAAGATCTAGACTGAAAAAATCATCTCAAAAACAGAAGATGTTGCAAAACAGAAATAATTATTTTCCCTGCAGAATATTATTTTTTTAAAACAGAATTATTTCCTTTTAAAGCTGTGGAAGATTTGCTAACTAGGTGGCCTTCCTATAAGTAAGGTTCTTCACTGGCCAAATATGAAATGGAAATATCAACTCAGTTGGCTATTATCACTTAATATAAACTAAAGAAAGAACACCAAGTACCTCATCTACCATTTCAATTTCTTTCTCAGTCAGATAATATGATCTAGAACAAAGGTAGGTGCAAAAGCAGCATATTCTAAAGCATCTGTGTACTTGTACCAAATTACATTATATGAAACAAGAAAAAAAACACTGAAATAAAACACAAACATTTTATAAATACTGGAATGAAGCAGAAAATTTTAAATATTCATCTGCTACCTTTATGTTTATGAGTAAAGAAGGCCTTGAACTGATTTGAGCACTAGCTGTGTTAAGGCCCAGGCTGTGTAGGGCCTTCCTACTGATAATAATAATAATAAGCTCTTCCCAACAGTAAAAGTATTTGTTATTGCATAGAGATGTTCAAATTGATAGCAGTATAATAAGACCAGACACATCATTGCCAATCTTCATCAGGCATCCTGCTTTTTATAGTGAGCCTATGCTTCTTCATGGTACCAAATATTTTTATTAAAACAAAATGTATATTGTTACATGTACATGCTACTTAGGTGTGCTGCAAGGATGATCTGGGTACAGAGAACATTGTACATGTAGCATACAATAATAAAACAATAATGTTTTAATAATAGTGTACATTTGAAAGGTTGCATATGCAAAGCAGACAGGTAAGTTTGCAAATATGAAACCAATAAGTTTGCATACATATAACATACACAACTGTAAGTTTGAAACAATCTGGTATACATTGAACAAAAGTGAAAATAACCAAACTGAAGTACCAGCCACATATTGCATGAAAGTATCCAATAAACCTCAAGAATGGTATTTAGTGTGGAAACTAGTTAAAGATATAAGGGAGTAGACCAGGTTTCCACTGCTTGAAATGTGTACAATTCACTCAACATCCAAGTTTGTTAGGGATATTAAGCGAGAGAATAAAAAGAGGAGAAGAAAGAGAAAAGAGAAGGCAGGAGAAATAAAGAGAAGATACAAAAAGAAGGGGGGGGGGGGAGTAAATTGTAACCAAAGGTATGGGGGAGGGTGAAAAGGTGGGAACCATAGAGATTCCTACAGGAATATGTGGGGAGTTGACAGTACAGGGATCCCAACCCTGTCATCAAAGCTGCAAGAGACACTGTGTGATTGTAGAGAGTGGGGCTCACTCAAATTGTCAGATTGAGATGAATTTATAATTATTATTAATATTATTATTATACAGTATTTATAAAGCGCCAATGGTTCGCTCAGCACTGTACATTACAAAGGGGGACAGAACATGTCACAGAACAATACCAATACAATGCAAAACATGAGGGGATCGAGGGCCCTGCTCTTTCGAGCTTACAATCTAGAAGATTTATCATGGGTTTCTTCCAGCATGGCAGACAAATTTTCATTAATGATTGTCTCATGAATTCTCTATTCTCCTCAAAGTTAAGAGATGGGATTTCCACGCATGAATGATCATTTTGTGGCTGCCTGTAAATATGTGATTTTTAATTAGGAATTTAACTAGGTGTCAGAGTTGTTTATAGTATAATATTTTCCTCTTAGGGATTTATAGGATTCTTGTATTTGTGCAAATGAGTGTATGCCATTTTGTGTCTGTATGGAATAGACTGTAGTGAAACCATGAAATATTCACCATCTGAAAAGGTGTTCATCATCCATATCCAGTGAGAACAATGGGCAGTGCAATAGGGGGAGGTGAGGGATATCCGCTTAGAAATTTATGGAATCCAAGATTGACTGAGTGTGGGCCAAAATCAGATTAAAAGGTGTAGGACATGGTGGAGGAGAGAGCCAGATAAGAGGATAAGGGAAGTGGGTGGGCATCCACTAAAAAAAGTTGGTTTGTATACTGCATGGTGTTCAAGGTCTCCATAAAGATTCTAATTCACTGCCGGGTAATGTATTTAGCATGTGGGACATAATACACAAAAATCTCTTTTGGTCTATAATTCATTATTTTTATCACTCACAGGCACTAATTACTTTGTCCAAAGAAAGGAAGAGGAGATTGCATTTTTGCACTGGGTGGGAGGGGATACATTGAAATTAAAAGATGTAATGAATGAACAAAGAGTTTGTACATTGCAAGGACAACATCAAAAATGGGGTTCATTAGATGTGTGGAAATATAGACAGATGTGCCATTTTATATCTTCGTTACCCCAACCACTGCAAGCAGTGAGTAATTTGCTTCCACTAGAGGTATTGATAGATTTTGCTCCAACTCATTGTATCTCTCGAATTTATGGCATCCTTATAAAACAAGCAGAACCTAAAGTACCACCATATTTAAGCAAATGGGAGCAAGAGTTGGAGGTGACACTGGAGGACAGACAAAGAAGAAAAATATTGAAACTGGCATATACCTCATCAGTATATCCTAAAACTATTGAAATACATTTTAAATTGCTGGGTAGGTGGTGCATTACACTAATAAGAGCATTTAAGGTCCAACCAGAAATATTACAGCACTGTTGCAGGGGATGTAGTTTTCATTAACTAGTTCCCAACTGCGCTATAGCTGAAGGACAGCTACAATGCAGTTGTGTAATCCTGGGACAACGTCCATGGACGTCATTCCAGAACATGCCCCCCTGCGTGCCCCCAGCGGTGCGCACCTTGTGCCACTGGTGATCGCTGTGTCCTACGGACACAGCTGATCACGTGATACGGTGAACGCCCAATCATGGCGGCCTTTTACCACATGATCAGCTGTGTCCAATAACACAGCAGATCACCGGGTAATACAGTTGCCAGTTATCGGCTGCACTTTCCTCACAGAGCCAGCAATTGGCAGTGAAGGAATTGGCACTGATCATCAGGGCACTGATGATCAGCACCCTGATGATCAGTGCCCAGCAGTTCCACCCACCTGTACCCATCAGTGCCACCCACCTGTGCCCTGCAGTGCCACCCACCTGTTTCCATCAGTGCAGCCCATCAGTACCACCCATGTGTACCGCCCAGCGGTGCTGCCCATCAGTGCCACCCATCAGTGCTGCCCATCAGTGCCGACCTATCAGTACAGCATCATCAGTGCTGCCTATCAATGCCACCTATCAGTGCCTCCTATCAGTACCCATCAGTGCTGCCTATCAGTGCAGCCTCATCAATGAACATCAGTGATGGAGAAAAATTACCTGTTTGCAAAATTTTATAATAGAAACAAAGAAAAACTTCTTTTTTTTTCAAACTTTTTGCTCTTTTTTTGTTTATAGCAGAAAAAATAAAACACCTAATGGCGATTAAATACCACCAAAAGAAAACTCTATTTATGTGAAACAAATGATAAAAAGTTCATATGGGTACCATGTTGCATGACCACGCAATTGTCATTCAAAGTGCGACAGTGCTGAAAGCTGAAAATTGGCTTGGGCAGGAAGGTGGTAGAAATGCCCAGTAGGCAAGTGGTTAAACATTTGCACATACAGTATATGGTGAAGTTGTCCTAAAATACACATTCTTTGAAAAGGAATAGACATGCAAATTTTTTTGGAAAGGAATAGGCAATCATATTTTCAAAATAACAAGAATGTGTGCGCCCATGGAGCCATGAACATGTCTCCTCCATAGCATGGACACTTCAGTTTCACAATATAAGAGATCACTAATATATTTATTAAATGCAGCTAAAGTGCTTATTCTGAAAAGTTGGCATTCATGGGATATTCCCACAATGAAAGAGTGAATCACAAAAGTAGATTATTTATGTTTAATGGAAGAATTAATGCACTTGAACTAAGATTATGTTGATTTATTTTTTGAAACGTGGGGAATTTGGATGACTTTAAAGAGGTCAGAAATTTATGTGGATCTAATAAACCAAAATTAGGCGAATATGGGGTCAACTCACTAAAGGTTACTGCATGTGATATGAAGGTCACGTGACTCATTTTTCAGAAATATCGTATGAAATAATATGAGTCCATTCATCAAAGTAAAATATCGAATGTGAGGTAAATGCCACACATTTGTTAAAATAGTGAGATAAATACCACAAAAAAAGTGAGATAAATCATTAAAGTCAATTCAATAAAAAACACAAATTTGTTATTTTTCACCTGGTGTTTGCTGGAGGTTTTCCAGAAACGTACAAAATAACAAGGAACTCTGCATTGGCAGAAAGTGAAAAGTATACAATGTATCAATGTGAAAATGTTCTCCTCTGAGCTCAGGTAGGAAAATACATTGTAACATTTCAACAGAGGGAGATCATTTTTGTGAATGAAAGCACGCTAGAATGTTTTCATAGTTTCACATAATTGCTGTGTGCCTTCTGGTGCAGAGTTAGCCTGCAAAAAAAAAAAAAACTAATGTAAAAAAACCCACCAAAAATAATGCAAAATGTAAGTGCTATATATCGCAAAACATAAATATTTAACACATTGGTTAATAACCCTTTTTTATTGAATTGACTACTTTTGAAATAAATACTGCATGAGTTATTTTAACTAAAAAATTCATGCATTATTTATCTCTAAGTGAACTGACCCCTATGTGTGGTGTATGAAAAGGGAGGTAGACATGTTTGTGATTGGAATGAGGATATTTTTAATGGGCTCATTTGTTGTGAAGGAATTATATGAAGGGGCACTGGATGGTGACTTTTGTTAACCAAACACCACTGAAAGACTAGAAAGATAGAGAGCAATAATATTTGGCCAAAAGAGCAGAGTAGATAATGAGGCTAAAATGGTAATCTCAATCAATGGTATGGGGTGTAAAGTTAAAAGTCCCAGGAGTAGTGTCTCAGTGGAATGAGGGAAGAGGAATCAAGAACTGTAATTGTATTTTAAATGTATATGATTCAAAGGTTTTTTTGTTTTTTTTTTAGATGTGTGTTGGGATAAGGGAGGGGAGTCTGTAAATGCTTCATATGTTCATAAGTTGAAAATATTGAAGAGAGAATAGAGAGAAAAAAAACAATAAAGGGTCACTCAAATACAACTCCCCCTATGAGAATGAGTAAACTGTACATACTTCTACCCATTCACAATAAAAAAGGGGGTGTAACCTAGAAATAAAGACACTCAAATGCTTGGTAAATTCCTTATTAAAAAAAAAAAGCTGGGGCGCATGCGTGAACAGGGATGATGGCGGTCGCATAGAGCCTGAGCTCTGCTCATCCCTGGCCAGCACGGACTCACCCACCACGCGCCACTGTGTTCCTTCTGCTTTGGGTGAGTTGCACCTCCTCTGCACCCGGCCCGGCTCCAGGGAGGGACCTCCATGGGGAAGATAGGGCGCTGGAAGTCCCCCTCCCCACAGCCACAGGATTCGCGGCCCTCACCGCTCCGGCGGTTTTTATCCAGGCCGCAATCCCCGGCCTCTAGTATGTTCAGGAACCCAGGGAGCGATCCCAGGCCCCCGGTGGTCACGGGGGATACTGCACCCTCATGCATTACAGCATCTCTGCCTGCCTCTGCCCTGATCCAGCCCCAGATGGAGGATCCTGACACCCAGAACATAACTGGAGGAGCAATAGACTACCCTGCATCAGGGAATCAACACCCCTCCACCCAGATTTCCCAGAAGGCTGTCTCATCATCTTCTCTTACAATTTTCAGCGTTAGATGATAAGCTGCAAATATTTTTACGCAATATCACCACAGCCATATCTACTGAAATTGGAAAACTGGCCTTGGATCTCAGAGGGGAAATAGCTCAGATTGAAGACCGCATGGATAAATTGGAAAATAAGTTTGATGAATTGGTGCAATACATTCATGTTCTGGAAGAGGACAACGCATATCTGAAGAATTCCATGGCCAAAATGCAGCTCCAACAAGAGGACTTGGAAAACAGGGAACGGCGCCAAAATATCCGTATACGCGGTATGTCCAAATCTATTGCTGATGCACAATTACACCGTCACCTACTGTCCTTTTTCATCGCAACTGCTCCCATGGTTCCAGAAGCAGATTGGCGAATGGACAAGGCTCATCGCTCTTTGGATCCAAAACCTGATGAAGGCACCAGATCACACAACGTCATAGTTCGCTTCCATTTTTTTCAAAGCAAAGAAGCCTTATCAGCAGTTCGCCACAAATCTTCTCTGGAATTTAAAAGTGACAGACTCCAACTCTTCTGCGACTTGTCCCCGATTACCCTGGCCAAGCGGCGAGCTCTGCAGCCGATCACCACACATCTTCAGCAACACCGTGTCCCTTATCGGTGGGGGTTCCCCTTCAGGCTGGTCGTATCTAGGGACAATACTCAAGTTGTTCTCCGTGATCTTCATGAGGCGGATTCTTTCTTAAAGTGCCTGGGACTTCCACCTCTGTCAGATGATGTGTCCTCACTGCCACCTACTCCATTCCGTCCATCTGCCACCCCCAAAAAGATCTGAACTCCAGTCCGCGGAGGCCAGAAGGGACTCTCATGTACCCCACAATGTCCACGTCATCCTTGGTCAACCAATCCGCCTGTCTGATGATTCTCTGGGGTCTTTTAATGTGAATCCAGTGACGATCCTTCCCTCCTGGTCTATACATGATTTTTCCACAAGTTTTTCTTTTTTGGCCGGCCGAACACTTGTCGGGTGCTTTTTTCACTTTTGGTCTTTCTGGCCGGGTTTGACGACCTTCCTGATGTTTCGGATGACGTGCTGCTCCCGATTTTATCTAGCCATAGGCCTAGATGACTTGGGTCTAACTGTTGCTCCCAATTTTTTATCCTTGCGGATACCTATGTCTACCACTGTGTTTACACTTTTCTGTGTTATTTTAATGTCCTTTGTTTCTTATTCTATTACATCGATGGTATATCATTCATCTTTCATGCTAATACATGTGCTTCATCCATTATTATTTCATAATGGCTTTGAGGTTTTTGTCATATAATGTCAAGGGCCTCAACTCCATTCAAAAACGGTGGATGGCTTTGAGGGAATTTCGATCCTCAGGAGCAGGCATTATTTTTGTCCAGGAGACCCATTTCAAATCAACTGGCTCCTTTCGTTATGCTTCGAGATTTTTTTCCCAAGCCTATTCGGCCTTTGATCCTTCCGGGAAGGCTGGGGTAGCAATTTTGATTAGGTCACACTGCTCCCTTCGGGTTGTTTCCTCCAAAGTCGCTTCATTATTTTGGAATGTATGCTTCGTAACACTCCCCTTGTTTTGTTGAATTTATACGCCCCAAATACGGGTCAATTGCAATTCCTTTCCCAAACACTCGCCAACTTAGATTCCATTTCCACTTTGCATGTGATTGTTGGGGGTGATTTTAATTTGTTTTTTTCCCCCCATAAAGACAGGAAAGTTCTTTTTGAGTCCGCACCCTTAAGGCGGCAATGCTCCTCTTCAAAATTCTTCCGTAGACTGATAAGGGAGCATCGTCTCTTTGTCGCTTGGCGGATTAAACACCCTCTCCATAAACAATTCACTTTCTATTCCACCCCTCACCGTAGCTTCTCCCGCCAAGATCATTTTTTTATCTCTGCCCCACTGCTTCCTCTCCTGGTCTCCTCTGTAATCAACCTCATTACCTGGTCCGACCATGTCTCTCTGACCTTGAACCTTTTCTTTCCTCCCGTTATACCCAAACCATGTCATTGGTGCCTTAATGAGACCTTTCTTTCCACAGAACATCTTCGGGATGAACTTTCTCGGGGACTTGATATTTATTTTACCCACAATGTTGGCTCCGTAGCTTCTTCCTCAACCCTGTGGGAGGCCCATAAGGCGGTTTTTCGAGGACTCTGTATTTCTATGGGCTCCCGTTTAAAAAAGTCCTCGGCGAGTGCTAGGGCCTCTCTTATTCATCAACTGTCTTTGGCAGAACGGCGGTTATTGGCTAAACTGTCCATTTCTGTGATTCGTGACCGAATTAAAGCTCTCGACTCCAGTAAGTCTGCACAATCCCTCCTATGGGTTGAGCAGAAATTTTACAAATTTTCTAATAAACCTCATCGTATGTTAGTCAATCGACTCAGAGCTCAGTCTCCTTCAACGATGCCTGATCTTTTAATCCAACCGAATGGAAGCCCTACTTATGATCCCCAGGTCATGGCATCACTTTTTGGCTCATACTATGAGAATCTGTATAACTGTCTGACCCCAAACCTTCACCCGCCCCTCACACAGTTCTCTTTTGATAATTTTTTTGATCCCCTATCACTTCCGAGACTATCACCCTCAGACATTGCCACCCTTAATGCTGACATTACACCGGAGGAATTACTTGACACAATTAAACATCTCCCCTCTCGTAAAGCCCCGGGACCGGACGGACTGCCCTACTCCTACTATAAATCCTTTATTGGTATCCTGGCCCCTCATCTCCTCTCTTTTTATCGAGATCTTTTTAAGGGTGTCACACCCCAAACTGAGTTCTCCCGTGCATATATCTCGGTTATCCCCAAACCCGATAAAGATCACTCTATTGTAGACAACTACTGCCCCATTGCCCTACTTAACTCCGACTACAAGATTTTTACTAAAATCTTGGTCAAATGACTGTCCGGACTTATTTCCAAGCTCATACATAGGGATCAAGTGGGCTTTGTACCTGCCAGACATGCTGCAGGTAACACCAGGAGATCTATTGATCTGGTTGACTTGGTTAACCGATCCTCCATCCCTGCTATATTAATGAGCTTGGATGCTCAAAAAGCTTTCGACCATTTAAGTTGGCATTACATGTTTATGGTCTTGGAGAGGTTTGGCTTCCGGGGTCCATTTGTGGCAGCCTTGAAGGCCCTTTATTCTTCCCCCCTTTCGCAGGTCAGATTAGACTCTATTTTTTTTTCACTCCCCTTTCAGATGTCAAATGGTACTCGTCAGGGTTGTCCACTCTCTCCTTTACTGTTCATTCTTTGTCTGGAACCGTTAGCTATCGCCATCAGGTTGAATCCGGATATTTGCGGGATACAATCCCATACCCATGAGTACAAATTATCGCTGTTTGCAGATGACATCCTCCTCACACTTTCGAGTCCCCATACCTCCCTACCGATTTTGCATAAGACCTTGAAACAATTTGGGGCCATATCAGGCTACAAAGTTAACACGTCTAAAACTGAGGCACTCCCACTACATGTCCCATCTGTCGTTTTGTCCTCTCTTCAGGAAGCCTTTCCCTACCAATGGTGCACCCACTCTTTAAAATATTTAGGTACTAATCTTACTTCCTCTTACCATTTCATATACGAGGCAAATTTGCCCCTCCCCCCCCTATTTATAGCAATTTCTTGCTCTCTGAAACACTGGGATTCCCTGCCCATTTCTTTTCTCGGACGCATTAACATACTAAAAATGACCGTGTTACCCAAACTTCTATACTTATTTGCGACCCTCCCCGTTTCTGTTCCTATGTCCAAACTTCATTCCCTTCAGAAATCTTTCCTGCATTTTATTTGGCACAACAAGCGGCATAGGATTGCATGTTCTGTTTTGCTCTCCTCATGTTCTAGGGGGGGCTTGAGGGCACCGGATATAATAACCTACTACTATGCAACTCACCTTCGTTTTCTCATGTCATGGTCCACTCATTACCCTCCCAACACATGGACTGAGATTGAATCTTTGCAGCTGTCTCCAGTCCATCCGTGCTCCCTCCTTTGGTCGACCTCAGCAGTGGATGTCTCTTCCTTTCGCCACCTATTCTTTGGCCCCATGCACTTCTCTGACTGTTTGGCAGAAATGTAAGGCTAAATTTACACTGGTCTCTGACTGTTCCCCACTGACAAATATCCTCTATAACCCTAATCTGCCAGACAATATGGCCATGTCCCGGATGTCTCTTTGGGTTGTAGCTAACCTTTTTCAATTGCGTCACTTGGTACACCCAGTGACTCGTAAGTTACACTCATTCTCAGATCTCCAGAAAAAAGCTCTTCTACCTCCTCAACACTTATATATTTACCTTCAAATATGCCACTTCTTTTCCACCTTGTCACCCTCATTGATCCTGGGGAAGCCTACTCCCTTCGAACCTTTATGCATGCAGGGTCCTCACCAAAGGGGCATTATTTCTAATACATACAAACTTCCTATGGACGCCCCCTCCTTATCCAATGACACTCACCTTTACATGCATAGGTGGTCTCAGTTCTTACAATGTGATATTGAATTATTAATGTGGAAGAAAATTTGGGAATATGCATCTAGATCTTCTGTCTGTGTGGTTTTTAAGGAAAATATATACAAGATCATGATGTTATGGTACAAAACGCCTGAAGTTCTCCATGCTTATAATCCGAATGCTTCTCCTGTCTACTGGCGCTGTGGTAGAGACCTCGGTTCTCTCTACCATATCTTTTGGACATGCAGCTCCATTACTCCTTTTTGGGAAGATGTTCTTTCCTTGTTACAATCACTATTACATACCTCTCTCCCACTTGATCCACTACATTTTTTGCTAGGTCTACCATTCCCGGGACTACCTAAACCATCCAGGAAACTTGCTGTACATGTTCTGACTGCGGCTAGGAGAAGCATTCCTATGTGTTGGCTATCCTCTACTCCTCCTTCAATGTCGATTTTGTACAAACTTATTGCTGATGTAAGACAGATGGAGTATTTGACTGCACTACATAGTTGTTCATTTGCTGTGTTTGAGACAATATGGCTCCCATGGGATACCTTCATTTCCTCTGTACCGGCCCAAATTAATAGGTCCTGATAACCTTTACACTGTTATTTTATGATTCTGCTGGTCCTGATTATATGCAGTTATGCCATCGATGTACCTCTCTGTTATGGTTTTTCTCTTTTCTTATCCTTTTTAAACATACTATTTGTATTTACATGAAAACCAATCAAATTTGTTAATACAAAGAAAAAAAAAAGCTAAAAAAGTCCATTTAACGTCGGCAATCACAATGCCCGCCAACTCACTGAAAAAAAAAAAACAATGAGCTGGTGAACACCACAAATCCCAATGCTACTCATAACCAAATAGCAACTCCCTGTGCCCCTCTATGTTCAAACTAAACCATCACCTTATCCCCACCTCCCATCAGTGGGAATACGACGGCTGGTGAAATGGCCATACGTCACATGCCTGCATTGTGCCTGCCCTCTGTAAACGTAGATCACATTGGAGTGTGCTCATTCCATAACAGGCAAGGTTGGAAATATTTAAAAAAACATGTTCCTTAGTTTGAACTATGAATCCAAACTAAAAACTAATATGTATAATACCCATTTTTTAAAATACACTGTTCAAAAAAATTAAAGGAACACTTTGAAAACACATCAGATTTCAATGGGGAAAAATATCATACTGGATGTCTATACTGATATGGACTGGGTAATGTGTTAGGGAAGTAAGGATGCCCTATCGTTTGATGGAAATGAAAATTATCAACCTACAGAGGACTGAATTCAAAGTGAAAAAATGATGCAGCAGGCTAGTCCATTTTGCTGAAATTTCATTGCAGCAACTCAAAATGAAACTCAGTAGTTTGTATGGCCTCCATGTGCTTGTATGCATGCCTGACAACGTCGGGGCATGCTAATAATGAGATGACAGATGGTATCCTAGGGTCTTTCCTCCAAGATCTGGACCGGGGCATCACTGAGCTCCTGGACAGTCTGAGGTGCAGCCTGGCAGCATTGGATGGACAAAACATGACATCCCAGAGGTATTCTATTGGATTTAGGTCAGGTGAGCGTGGGGTCCATTCAATGGTATCAATTCCTTCATCCTCCATACTCCATACTCTCGCCACATGAGGTCAGGCATTTTTGTGCACCAGGAACCCAGGACCCACTGCACCAGTGTAGGGTCTGACAATGGGTTCAAGGATTTCATCCCGATACCTAATGGCGGTCAGGGTGCCATTATCTAACCTGTAGAGGTCTGTGTGTTCCTCCATGCATATGAATCCCCATACCATCACTGACCCACCACCAAAACGGTCATGCTGAACGATGTTACAGGCAGCATAACCTTCTCCACACCCTTTCATATCTGTCAAATGTGTTCAGGGTGAACCTGCCCTCATCTGTGCAAAGCACAGGGTGCCAGTGGTGGACCTGCCAATTATGGAGTTCATTGGCAAATTCCAATCAAACTCTGTGGTGCCAGGCAGTGAGTACAGGGCCTACTAGAGGTTGTGAGGCCCTAAGGCCCCCCTCATAAAGTCTGTTTCTGGTTGTTTGGTCAGAGACATTCACACCAGTGGCCTGCTGGAGGTCATTTAGTAGGGCTCTAGCAGAGCTCAACCTGTTCCTCCTTGCACAAAGTCCTGCTGATGGGTTAAGGACCTTCTATGGCCCTTTCCAGCTCTCCTAGAGTAACTGCCTGTCTCCTGGAATCTCCTCCATGCTCTTGAGACTGTACTGGGAGACAGAGCAAACCTTCTGGCAATGGCACGTATTGATGTGCCATCCTAGAGGAGCTGGATTGCCTGTGCAACCTCTGCAGGGTCCTCGTATTGCCTCATGCTACCAGTAGTGACACTGACCAGGGGCGGACTGAAAACTCATGGGGCCCCTGGGGAATAGGGGATCATGGGGCCCCTGTGTCCTCTCCCTCACCCAAAAAAGCCTATAAAAAAGCCAATGAAAGGTACCAGGGGCATCTCATGGGGCCCTCTACTGACCCCGGGCCCTCAGGCAGTGCCTGAATGCTCAAATGGTCAGTCCGCCCCTGACACTGACCCCAGACAAATGCAAAACTAGGCAGAAAAGATGAGTAGGGAAAAAAATATCAGTGGCCTCCACCTGTAAAACCATTCCTGTTTTGGTAGTCATCTCATTGTTGCCTATCTAGTGCACCTGTTGTTAATTTCATAAACACCAAAGCAGCTGAAACTGATTAACAACCCCCTCTGCTTTTTAACTGACAAGATCAATACCCCAGGAGTTTAATTTTATGCTATACACTGAATAAAAAGTGTTCCTTTAATTTTTTTGAGCAGTTTATACCATATATCGTCAATGATTATAAATATGCACAATGTGATAAAAACCACAAAAAATAGGCAGAAAATATATATTTGGTCTTTTCCTCACATTTTTTTGCTTACAGTCTATTTGACTTTCGTAAATCAACCCTTCTGTGTGCTAGGTATAAATGGTCCCTGCACTAGACTCCTACATTCTTATGCACACCTGACCTCTACACTCTGCACTTTAGATACTAATGACAGCTGCACTCGGTGTTATGTACTCCTAAACCATGCGCTCTATGTGTTAAATTCTATTGACCCTTGAACTCTGTGTGTTACATAGTCTTAACCCCTGTACTCTGTGCATTGCATATTTATTGTGCCAACAGTTGCAGTGTTGTGGTGAGAGCAGTGTACTGGGGAGGCTGTATGATAGGTGTGATGGTGAGGGTGGGTGTCAGACACAGTAGTGGAGATGAGGGTTGCAAGGATTTGCAGTGAGAGTGATAGATGTGGTGGTAGAATAGTACCAGCTGTTACTGATTGTTTAAAGTAGTGCTTTGGCTTTTTATAATATTATTATTATTATTATTATACAGTATTTATATAGCGCCAAAAGGTTTGCTCAGCGCTGTACATTATAGTGGGGGACAGTACACAAGACAGTACAGTAACAATGCAATACACAAGGGGTTCGAGGGCCCTGCTCCTTGGAGCTTACAATCTAGGAAGGAGGGGATAGTGGTACAGGAGGAAATGGCTGTGGTGGATGGAGTGGTAGGAGGAGTGGAGGAGATCGGCTGTAAGGTGAGGGCGGGGTAGGCTTCCCTGAAGAGATGGGTTTTCAGGGTGCGCCTAAAGGTGAGGAGGGTAGATGACAGTCTGATGGATTGGGGTAGTGAGTTCCAGAGGATGGGGGAAGACCTGGAGAAGTCCTGGAGTTGGGCATGGGAGGTGGAGACCAGGGAACTGGAGAGTAGGTGGCCTTGTGAGGAGCGAAGAGTACGTGTTGGGTGGTATTTGGATATCAGGTCGGTGAGGTAGTTTGGGGCAGTATTATGAATAGCTTTGTACATCAATGTTAGTAGTTTTAATTTTATGCGTTGGGCAATCGGAAGCCAGTGGAGGGAATGGCAGAGGGGGGTGGCGGATACGGAGCCGTTGGTAAGGTGGAAGAGTCTGGCTGCTGAGTTCAGGATAGACTGAAGCGGGGAGAGTCGGTGATGAGGTAAGCCGGTGAGGAGGGAGTTGCAGTAGTCGAGTCGTGAGATAATAAGGGAGTGAATGAGTTGTTTAGTAGTGTCTGGGGCTAGGAACGAACGTATTTTGGAGATGTTGCGGAGGTGGAGCCTGCATGAGTTTGCCAGCAATTGGACATGGGGCTGGAAGGATAGATTGGAGTCTAGAGTGGCACCTAGAACTTTGGCTTGCGGGGTGGGACTGATGGTAGAGTTATTGGTCGTGATAGAGAGGTTGGGGGGGCGCGGGCTGGGGGGAAAACTAGGAGCTCGATTATGGAAAGGTTTAATTTGAGGAAGTGGAGTGACATCCAGTCTGATATGTCGTTCAGTAGGCAGGTGATTCAGGCAGAGACTGAAGGGGTGAGGCGAGGGGTAGAGAGGTTGATTTGCGTGTCATTGCGTAGAGGTGGTAGTTGAAGCCGTGAGAGTGTATCAGTTGGCCAAGGGAGGAGGTGTAGATGGAGAAGAGAAGGGGCCCGAGGACAGAGCCTTGGAGGACCCCAACAGAGAGGGGGAGAGAGGGGGAGGTGGCAGCGTTATAGGTAACACTGAAGGAGCGTTGGGATAGATAGGAGGAGAGCCAGGAGAGAGCGGAGTCTCTGATGCCAAGGGAGTATAGTTTTTTAAGGAGCAGGGGGTGGTCAACTGTGTCAAATGCCACAGAGAGGTCGAAAAGTAGGAGGACTGAATAGTGACCATTAGCTTTGGCGGTTCGCAGGTCGTTGGTGAGTTTGAGTAGAGCGGTTTCGGTGGAGTGTAGGGGATGGAAGCCAGACTGTAGGGGATCAAGGAGGTTGTTGTCGTTGAGGTGGGAGCTTAGGTGATTATAGACTAAGCGCTCAAGGAGTTTGAATGTAAATGGCAGCAGGGAGATGGGTATAAGGTTATTCAGGTCGGTGTGATCCAGGGAGGATTTTTTGAGTTGGGGGTGATGTGCACGTGCTTTAGGGGGTAGGGGAATGCGCCAGTAGAGAGGGAGAGATTGAAGATGTGGGTGAGGGAGCGTAGGATGGAGGAGGAGGGTGACCGTAGGAGTCGTGTGGGGACAGGGTCAAGGGGGCAGGTGGTGAGGCGGGCTTCGGAGAAGACCTTAGTGACCTCTTCAGTGGTAGCAAGGTCGAAGGAGTGTTGGGGGGGTTTTACTGTGCGGGATGTTAGGTGGGGTGGGGGTCTGGGCAGTTGCGAGGTCAGAGGAGGGGAGTGTGGAGGGGGTTATCGTGGGAGGGAGGCTAGGTGGGGTGGAAGTCTGAGCATTGGCGATGTCCCTATGGATTGCGTCGATCTTGTTTTGGAAGTGGTTAGCAATCTCGTGGGCGGTGAGTGAGGTACTGGGTGGAGGTGGGGGGGGGGGAGAGTAGGGAGTTAAAAGTGGAGAAGAGCCAGCGAGGACTGGAGGAGAGGGTATTGATGAGGGTTACGAAGTAGGCTTGTTTGGCAGGGTGGAGGGAGGAGGTGTAGGTGAGGAAGGCAGATTTGTATAGGGTGAACGCTTGTTGGGATCTGGTTTTGTGCCATAATTTCTCCAGCGCGCGACTGCGTTGTTTAAGAGTCTTGGTGTGGTCGTTCTGCCAGGTTTGAAGCGGACAGGGTCTAATGCTACGTGTGGTTAGGGGTGCTGAGGAGTCTAGGGCGGCTGACAGTGAGTTGTTATAAGCAGTAGTGGCCAGGTCAGGGCAGGACAGTGGAAGGATACTGTCATAAAGTCGGTCAGCCACAGAGTGGAGAGGGGCAGGGTTCAGGTTGCGGAGGTTACGGCTGGTGATGGTTTGGCGTTATGTTACATGTAATATGTTACATTGCTGTAACAAAAAGGAAATTAAATTGGGAGTCCTCCCTTGGAATAGCTGATACATTTTAGGTATATATTTTTCTGTAATTCTATATTTTAAAATTGATTTAACTTTTAATTTTCTGGATATATCTGAGTTTACATCATAGTATGGATATTATGGATAAGGTTATAAATAGAGTGACTATGACAGAACTTAAACAATTTCTTTGATTCTGCTGATTCATATAGATTCACTGACTCTGTACTAAATTGCCGCAGGAAAATACAGGGCTGTAAGTGCTTGCAGTTAACTGTTTTCCAGCCTATCCAATGTTATTGTTGTACAGATAAATAATATAGCCAAGGACTGAGTATAGAAATCAATTCTTCAACCTTAATTAAAAATGATTTTCTCGCTGTTTGATTTTTCCTCCTTTTTAGTATTGATAATATAGTATTTAGTATAGGTAATTGTGCAGAATATAAAGTACGTGTGGCATAACTATATTTTTAAAATAGATTTGCCATATTCATTAATGAAAGGGGGTCATTTCATCCAAAAGTTTATTTTACAGAGCAGGGGTATTGTGTTACAACAAAGCATATGCTTTCTTTGTATGTTTAGGCTCAGTGTAGTGGAGGCATCAGGGGCATAATATATCACTTAAATTTCAAAAAAGAAAACCAAAACCTTTCACCTGCATATTACTAACATTCAGCACCCTTGTAACAGTAATAAGTAAAACATTAAATAAAAATGTTAACAATAATATTAACTTACATTAAACAAGTTTAAAAGACCTCTACCCCCACAGATATGCATGTGTATATATAGTATGCAAACACATATTTGATATCCCTGTACATGCCAGTTTAAAAGGAATAATTATAGTGTCATCGTGTATGGTTAACTCTAAATCAATGAGCTGTAAATGTTTTTAAAGTGTTGCCTATTGACAGTTTTGTGTACCTTAGTTCATTGTGATTTCTCAGACACTGTAACTTTGAGGCTTGATATTTTAAGGCAAGAAAGCAGCCATGAATATTCTAAAGACTCCCTGCACGTTATGCAAACATATGTACTTGCTCATTATGTTATAGGAAGAGATGAGGCATATGTTAGTGTGGAAAAAAAATATTTATTGTGTCACAGCCAAGAGCCAGAAATAATCCACTACATGAAAGACAGAGAGACTAGGAAAGATTTCAAAGCCTCAGGTCAGGAAAAAAATCAATTAATTTTCTGGACAGTATGTACTCCTTTTTTGCTAAGATTTAATGTATTGCATCAGAGACAGTATACAACCATTATATAAAAATGATATGCATCTGCTGAACAGGAACTCATACTTTTAAATGTTGGGCAATTTTGGAGTTAGAGATTAGGCATATTTTACCCCCAAAATGATAAGAAACCGTATGTTTAAAAAACATAAAGTACATGAAACATAGTATGGATTTGTTGAAGAAAATCTACATTTTTTTTTTATGAGACAAAAGGAGGCATATTTCAGCTTGAAATATTAGCACAAACTGTATATCGTTAGAGACATTTCATTAAATGGTATGGACTTTCTCTAAGAATCACTTCTATTTTGATAAAAGCAGGGAGAAGCCAGCCATATTTTAGGCAGAAAAAATCAATGAGACTGTTATTTTATCAGAAGGCAATTCAAGAGGGAGAAAGCAGGCAGGCTCAATCTTTTTTTTTATATGCGTTATTTATAGCAACATGAAATACAACAAATACAAAAGTCAACTAAACAGAATAACCATAGTAAGCCCAGAATCAGCAGACAAAGTTCCATATGGGTGACGAAAGCAATACTCAAAACATAAAATGACAACAAGTTGGAAGAATTTGCTTAAAATGGCACCTCAGGCAGGGAGGTTGCTATCAGATTGTGGAAGGCATGGGGGGGGAGGGGTTGATGGGGATGCCAGTGGCTGGCCTCCAAAGAGCTTTATATTTGTAATGAGATAGGCAGAGAGGTAGGATAAAAATGAAAATAGTTGGGGACAAAAGACAAAGAAGCAGCAGGGAAAGGGTGAGTGGAAACATGTCCTCACAAGCCACAACAAGCCCACAACCTAAGCAAGACTAGATTCAAGGAGTTTTTTGTAATTCTCAGAGAAAGTAAATTGGGACTATTAGAATCACATCTTGCTTAAGCAGGCTTCCTGTCTTTTCATGGAGGAAGTGAGGTCCTCTAAGCACATAATATCATTTACCATTTTAATCCAATGACTCTCAGTTGGTGGAGAGAAGGATTTCCATTTTGATGGTATACAGGCCTGGGCCACATTGGGGAGGTGTCTCAGGAAAGAATGATGGCATTTACATTTAGAGAATGAGCTGAGGTGTAAGAGGCAAACAGCTGGATCCTATTCAAGTGAGAGACCTGTGAGATCTTAAATCAATATACAGACATCTCACCTGAAGTGTTCCTTTAACTATTCTAACTAACTTCAGCAATCAGGAATTACATTATGAAATGTGTGGTGTATCCTCTCAGGGACCCTATACCACCTGGCTAATACTTTGTAGCCTGATTCCTGCAGTCTCAATGAGATGGAAGATTTGTGAGTGAAAAAGAGAATAAACTCCTTTTGCTCAGGTGTTAGATTTTTGGCTACATCTTTCTCTCATGCAGCCAGGAATGGGGGGGTTAAATTTTAGACTCCATCTTTATTTACAAAAAAGATTGTGTTTTCCTTGTGACAAAGAGGAAAATGTTATACAAATTGTTGCACAAACAAATTTTAAAAATGTTTTATAGGCCACAAATTTCAGAGGTACAGGGTGAGACTGGGTAGTTTCTAGTTAAAGCAGAGTTCCACCCAAAAGGGGAAGTTCCACTTTAAAGATTGGTCCCTCACTCCCCATTAAGGATTGGCACCTTTGGGGAGTGGGGGGGAACGGGTACCTGAAATTGAGAGGTACCCGCTCCTACTTCCGTTGCAATCGGAAACGGAAGTTGCCCTCCTAACCCCCCTCACCAAAGTCTTATGGGACATGTGACAGGTCCCAGAAAATGTCGGGTCCATTCAGGAAGTGCAGCGCTACTAGCAGTGGGCACCTGGCTGTGAAGCTGTAAGCTGTCACAGCCGGGTGCCCACACTGAAGATGTGGGCACCTGGAATACAGGATGGCTGGTGAAGCGGGCTGCGGCAGGGGCAACGCGGGATCTTGGAAAGGTGAGTGGCTGTTTGTTAAAAGTCAGCAGCTATAGTTTTTGTAGCTGCTGACTTTTATTTTTTTACAGAGTGAGTGGAACTCCGCTTTAAGGAATCATTGTTAGGCCACACTACTTTAAATACTGTGTATCCCCCCAAAAATCAGGATCGTGCCATTGTGGTTAGGTACGTCCAAACGATTGTTACAGTAAGCATGATGTAGCCAAGTTTTTCAACTGAGATGCACCATGCACAAACATTCAGTGTTGTCCAATTTAAATTACAATGCTTCATAATGCATCGCAAACATTAATGGCCAAAGCAGCATTTAGCCAGCAAAGTAAAATTCATTAATTTTTAACTCAGGGAAACCAGCAGCAGAAAATTATATTTAAGGTATTTATTGATGTCACAACACCATAAACCAGCACAAATACTGTATTCATGAAGAACATAGGATGGACACTGCAAAAAAAAATATTAAATTTTTTGCAACTGGAAAACAGCTGAGAAAAAAAATGAAAGATGCCAAAATAAAAGTGCCTCCAGCGACGAAAGGAGAGGTTGTATGCTAAAAAATTTTTTAGGTCCAGGATCCAGTGGATACAGAAGCCCCTACCATCCTAGTAGATGCATAGAAACCTCCACCTCTCCCTTTAGGCCTCCAAGACATTATGTTAATATAAGGGTTATTCCCTAGTTTTATGCTAAGGCAATAGCTATATGGGAGATGTGGTGCTTTGGTCCACCTGACTTTGTGGATTAAACTGTCATCTGGCCCTTACCCTCAATACGTTCTAAAAAGAATCATTGGCCAAAGTCTTGCACCTAACCAGAGGTTTCACAAATAGAGAGAGAATGTATGAGACTTGTAACACAATACCCCTGTTCTCTACAGTAAAAGCAGCAGGCTTTCTTCATATGTCAAGAAGTTCTGAAGCCTGTTAGCAGTTTGTTTAAAGTGACAACCAACACTCCCATTAGGATCTGTATTCAGCATTTACAAACTGGAGCTGAACGGTACTTTAAAAGCTTCAATGAAGCTTGCTGAAAGCTCTGTAAACAAGGTAGATCAGGGAACAGATATTGAACCTGTTCTTAGCAGTCAAAGGGTTAATGCATGTGCGTTCTTGCTCACAGAACTTGATTACTGCTCATTGCTGGCAGGTATTCCTTTCATAAATCTGTCAATTTGCTGTAATAATGTGATGTAGTTTGAATGCATAGAGCTTTCTCTCCTGAAATCAATAAAGCAGGCAACCAACATTCAAACTAAATTTGGAGTATTTAAATGTACTTTATTTTTTGTAAATGTTCTTAATATGCAGTTTTATCTTATTCTTACAATAAACTTATTGTAAAGCATTTTATATTCTACAATTGCTATAATTTTGAAACTGATATAAACCCAAACTCAGTGACATCTGAGATCAGTGACACAAGGCCTCATTCACGCAAGAACCCAACATCCATGCAGGGGGCCATGTTTATGTGCCCAGGGAGTCAGAGGTATTCAGTGCAGTCGTAAGCAGCCAATCTGTAGATCTCATTGACATGTTAAGACACACGGTGGCTGTATGGATTTTTCTGCACATCCCAATGTTAACCTCAGATGCACAGTTTTGGATGCAGCTTATCAAGAGATGTCCATTGGTGAATGTTAGAGATTTACACACTCAGGTGTGCAGGAAAATTCATATAGCCACCGAGTCTTTCAGTATGTCATTGATTGTTACAGGCTGGCTTTACATGCCTGAAGAGAACACCTGTCATTCCCCAGGCTGTAGTGGGCCATGCACCCATGTGAATGAACCCTAAGGGCTCTTTAACAAGGGAGGCTGTGGAACACATGGCTGAGTCACGTTATTTCGTCCTCCAGCTGCCCATCTGAATCCTAGCATTACAGCCTGATGTACACATGTCATTACCATGATGCTTTGCTTCATGGTGAAATCATTCTTAACCTAGGCTACAGAATTTGACTACAAAAACCTGGCTCTGTTGAGCAGTCTGTAATGTAAAATTGCAAAAACAGTTAATTAAAAAGGTTGGGCATCAGGGGGCAGATGTAGCACCTCCTGAATGCCTGTCAGCCACTGACATAACATCCTCTGAAATGTGATCCACCACAGATCTCTTTTAAGAAGATGATACACTTTTCAGAAGCGTTAAGGAAACCTAACAATGTGTATAATAAAAAGTTGCCATTTTTATTTACAAATCCTTTTTTTTATCATGCAACACAATTTAGAAAGAGCTGTGTGGCATTTATCATGGTGCGTTTCCTAATGGTGACAGCAGTGGACAATGCCTACTATATGTTGAAATGACCACATGTAAGGGATGATTTAATAATATAGTTAAGAATCTTTACACAATAAATTGTGTGAATATTCACTGCAGTCATCCTATCATGTCAAAAGCAAATTCCTGTTCACCCTGAATACTGATTTGGATACAATATAATAAGCAGGAAGTTACTTTTGATTGGATTGGATACATGAGACAAATTTATTGTGTGAACATCCTCAGTAAATCAGCCTCATCGTCTCTATCAGAAGTCCATTTGACAAGATGACAACACAGGCCCACAAATGAAGGACTGCAATAGAGCACCCTGTAAAAAGAACATTCATGGCAGGATCACCAGACACTGTTTTAATGAAAGTTGCTATACTTAAAATATGAAAAAAAAACTTTCAAAATGACATTAAAGTGGAATGCCACCCAAAAGGGGAGACTCCGCTTTAAGTCATCCTCCTCTCCTCCCCAGCCACATTTGGCAATTTGTTTTTTAGGAGAGGGGAACAGGTACCTAGTTTTGACAGATAACTGATCCCACTTCTGCTCTGATCACCTTGGCAATTCAAGCAGAAGTTCTCCTCTTCCCCTCCTTTCCCAAAGTTTTCTGGGACATGTCACAGGACCTAGAAGACTCAGGGACCACTCAAAAATTGCAGCTTGTGCATGCACAGTGGACAGCCAGCTGTGAAGTCGAAAGCAGCATAGCTGGTTGTCCACAGTTAGGATGCACCAAGAACCCAGAGGCTAGTGAAGAATTAGTGAGGATGCTACTGGATCCCTGGACAGGTCAGTGTCCTTTTATTAAAAGTCAGCAGCTACAGGATTTTTTTCCCAGAGTGAACCTCCTCTTTAACACGTGAGCCATTTATGAGATTTCAGTAATTTAATCTATATTTTTATTATTTTCTGGGAATATCAAACCTAAAATTTAAATAATACAGTACAACGTAAAGCAAAGGGGTCACATTTAAAAACTTGTGCTAAGACTAAACCCTTGAGGAGAGCCAGTACTGACCTAACTCAAGAATGGTAGCCTCTTTCTTTTAAATTTTCATAGTGGAAGCCTAATCATCATCTGTGGAATCAAATGTGGAATCCCTATAATCATGTTTATGGAGTGCTAAAACTTTTTTACTTTAGTTTTGTATAGATTGAGGAAGAGTTAGTAGCTCTGTCAAGTTTTTAGTGATGTTTATACCCCCACTGAGAGGAGGTGAGAGGAAATCTTCTAGTTGTAAAAGGGGAATGCCACCGATTAGTAGAGATTTGTTCTCATTTCCTGTTGCATCTCTGGGACAGGAAGTAAAAAAGGGGTAAGGTTTGGGTTTGTTCCTCCATGAGTTCATGGCAAATCCCACATATTGCAAACTTTTGCTGGTCCACCATCAGAAATAAGAGATACCTATAATGCAGTTCATAGCCATGGTGAAGTAGGTCAAAAATGCAAATTTTTTAAAGGAATATATAACTCAGAACCTTTCTATAAAAGGGTAGGTTTAGAGCAGTAATCTTGCCAGTGTATGTTCAAGCTGTTGGGGAGTCTGGACTGCTCTTTATAGGTAGAGACACTTTTTAAAATTTTTATTTTCTTAATTTTTTTCCATATATCTGTTTTTAAGGTCACATCAAGAAAAGTACAATAATAAACAAGGCACAATAAAGTGACCAAATCGACATTTTGAAGGTTACATACAGTTCATATAGTAAACTTGTACAAGAAAAACATGGGAAAACCTCCTGAAGTCCCTACATCTTTCCATATATAAGCGCAAACCACTATCAGCATGCTACCAGTCCTGAGACAGTAGATCAATATAATAAGGAAACCTAGGTAGGACTGAATGGAGGTGGAAGGTCACTTAAAGTATGGTGTAAGAAAAAGATGCAGGAACTAAGTGAGAACAAGGAGATAGCAGTTACAGAGGTACAGAGTGAAAAGGGAGGGTGAAAAGAAAAGGGGAAAAAAGGAAACATAAACACCTAGGGAAAAATGCGAACATAGCAAGTAGAAAGGGAAGGCAGTAACCAACTCCAGTCTCCCCCCCCCCCCAGGTAGAAAAAGAAACAACAAGCCTGATCATTCCAGCCTGTCTGCATGAGGAATAGCCATGAGGCATGCCCGAACACCTTGACCCTGCAGGAAGCACACGGACCGCCATCTTGGTATAGGAAAACAGTATTCAAACACACAAAGAGTTTATCCTGCAGTGTCCCAGTTGGACACTATCAAATGTGAGTGGAAATTTTTGTATTTTAATAAAGGTGTTTTATTTACAAATACTACGCTTTGAGGAGTGTCTTTTTCATATGTATGGAGCGGAGTTGGAGGAGATAGTAAGCTGACGGTGGAAGAGCAGTAATACACCTTATAGTAAGCTGACGATGGAAGAGCAGTTACATCTACAGCAGGGGCGGACTGACCATTTGGAAACTCGGGCACTGCCCAAGGGCCCGGGGTCAGTAGGGGCCCCATGAGATGCCCCTGGTACCTTTTTCATAGGCTTTTTTGAGTTTGGGCAAGGACACAGGGGCCCCATGATCCCCTATTGCCCGGGGGACCAATGAGTTGTCAGTCCGCCTCTGATCTACAGTATATACCTACCCGGTTAAAAGGGAAAAGTGCAGTTTGACCTGGGATACAGGTCAGACATTAACGTCAGCGCAATAGTGTGTCGGGGGTGTGTGGACACTGAAGAGGGACACTATTGCACTTTGGTTGGATTTGAATATCACATGAAGCACGGCAGTATTTAAGGCACAATTCAATATAAAAACTGTTTGTTTAATATGGTGAATTTCAAACACAGCATACATCAAGTTCACCACGTGGATGTATGAGTGATTTATGATGTATTTGGCACTTAACCTCCCTGGCGGGATTCCCGAGTGTAGCTCAGGGTAAAGGTTCAGTACCAAAAGCGGTAACCCCGAGCTTCACTCGGGCTTACCATGCGGCGTTGCTCAGGGATTCCCTGCAGCACTTACCTTGTCCTTCACTCCCGCGATGCGTCCCCTGCCACGTCCCCGGCCATCTCCTCCAGTCGATGCCGACATCCGGCTTCCGTGTTCCGGTCCCTGCAAGCGTCGGGGCGTACAGGACGTACGGGGGCCGGAACCGGTGGCAAATTTAAAATTTTTTAGAAACTGTCATTTTCTAATAAATGAATTTGACATAGTAAAACATTACTGTATCAAACCATTTCACATACATTTTGTCCCTACTGCTTTGTCCTGTGCCCTGCCTGCATTTTGACTGTTCTTTCTGCCTGGAAACTTAGAAAAGTCCATGGCGTCCAAAAAGCGTCCCTTTAGGTCAAAAGCGGTTTTAGACCCGCTAGAGAACAGCCATAGTAAATCAGAACCACTTGCAAAATTGAGTGATAATGATTCGTGGGGAAATTCGTCATCAGACACTGAAAACGATTTTGCAACTTTGCTCAGCGATGTGCGAACTTGGCGCTATATTTCAAATTTCAGTGTTTTTAGTTTGATTAGATTATTGAATTACATTTATTATTATTATTATATTATTATTTTTATGATTATTAAATTATAATTTATGATTTTGTGTTTCAAGTTTTATCCTACCCGGAATGTTTACTAGACTCTTGTTCGGACAGATTTCAGTGAGTTATTCCTAAAATTTACAGGCCTACAATACAAAAAATACATACTTCCATGCAAAAAAAGTATCACTTTCAGCACAGAAATATGGACATAATCAGACAGCTAGGGAGATTAATATGTTTAATTTTTTTTGATGGACATATGTTTAATTTTGGATCATTTCAACGCATGTTTGGGCGCATGGGTTTGTCACGTATGACACAAGGATTTGCACATTTTGTATGTATATTTGGTATTTATTGGAGTATATCTGTTCACTATGCACAATGATATATGTTTATGGTATGTATCTATTTAATATACTAATATATTGGAGCATTATTTGTGTGCGCCGCATATGCACTTTTTTATCTATAGATTACATAGAAAATGTAATAATTTTTTCAAAAACTAATGTCAACAGCCTGATTTTAAAAAAAATTATTTATGTATTAATTTGTAAAGACAACGTTTTCACCAAATTACTAGGAAAATGCTTTTGGCAACCAAAGTATAGGCACAATAAATTACCTGACCTATAGTGGAAATGTGAAAATTGCACTGGTCCCTAAAGGATATATAGGTACAAGAGCTGAAGTGGAAAATCAAAATGCTGCCACAGTTTACAAACCCCCGTTTTACTATATGGTTTACATACTGAAGATTTTAACCTTCACATGTCTGAACTTGGCTACTGTTTGTATTGGCACAGTGAAGAATTATATGTTGTCGATCCAAAATGCTACATACCTAAGCATTTATCTGCAGAAACTGTACTAATGCCAAGGAGCACTTCACCTTCTTATAACTGAATTATTAACAATTATGTTGTAAACTCTTTATAGTAGCAATTTATTGTGTCTATATTTGGCTTCTAAAAGCATTATCAAAATGTCTAGACTCGGCAATAAGTGATATGAGACTGAATAGCTGTCTGAATGAAGCATCCTTGATTTTTACGATCAGTTTCTCTATAAATTTAAAAATGGATCTTATAAAATTTGCTACTCACCCTCTTTGCTAAGTAAGGAAAAGTTATAAAATAATCTGATTTGTCATTTGTTGACTATTGTGAAGCACACTTTCCAGATTTTTTAATGCAAAAGTACCAACTTTAAATTGTTGGCTGGAAGAGTGTATAGATTTTATTATCTTGCATCCAAATTGCAAAAGCAACACATTCAAGGTCATTTTGGAATTTTAACGTTTAGCATGTACCAAAGCCCAATCTCCAAAGAAACGGAATTATTTAAGTTGCTATGTTAAAACAACAATATTGAAAACTACTGTGACTTAAGGGAAATATACACTTATTCTGATCATCTGGTTATTGAATTCTAACTGCTTCTACACAAAGTGATAATGTGTATGCAGCAATATACAATAGATAAGAAAATATTTGTTCATTTTGTAATCGTGCTGTTGTGCATGCAGGCATAAGTTGTAATGATGCACATCTTCCTGAAATAATCATGTCATATCTTATTTTCTATGGTTCATTGTTTTGAAAAAGATCTGTGGGAACAGAACACAGCAAACAAATTTAAGGTAAACTGTGATGGTGTGTGTCTGGCAGTTAAAATGGTTGAAGCAACAAACCATGGCACCATTTCCCATAGATATAAATATGAAAAAATGTGCCTAATGTAAAGATATTCTTGATGCACGAAACTGTTTTTATTTTCTAAAGTCTAAAAAATGTACGGAACACAAGT
This sequence comes from Staurois parvus, assembly GCF_062004578.1. Classification (NCBI taxonomy): domain Eukaryota; kingdom Metazoa; phylum Chordata; class Amphibia; order Anura; family Ranidae; genus Staurois; species Staurois parvus. The sequence goes on along the minus strand of NW_028318342.1, from coordinate 2,143,618 downwards.
CTCCTGCACTGTATTGTTTAAATATATCAGGAGTTGAGGTTACTCTATGACACAGAAGTTAAATAGCTCCTGTCACTCCCACGAACCTAAAAAAAAATAAATTAAATAATCAAAAACAAGGAGGTGGAGAATGGAGAGATGGACTAAATAAGAGGCAGCAAATGAGACTGGGCTAAGGGCAAGATTCTGGAAGACATACAGTATATTTGGAGTTCCACTAAGTCAATAAAGTACAACAACCTAAGATGTTCCTACATATACCAGTAAGAAACTGTTGCTCATGATTGACTCCTTTTAGAGGTTACATAGGGGTTTATTTACTAAAGCTGGAGAGTCCAAAATCAGACTCCCTTCTGCATAGAAACCAATCAGCTTCTAACCTCAGCTTGTTCAATGAACCTTTGGCAATGAAACCTGGAAGCTGATTGGATTCTATGCAGAAGGGAGTCTGATTTTGGACTCTCCAGCTTTAGTAAATAAACCCCATAGTGTCTCCAAGTCACCAATTTTTTGATAGAACTGACTGGATTTGTCCTGACAGATGTGTACGCACTTCTCTGCCCCCATAATAAAGTTCACTTGTTTAATTCCTTGCCTAATGGAGGGACTCCGTGTCTTTTTCAAGAATACTGGAATGAAGCCTTTGGTGATATTTAAAGATACTTTTCTTGTAAGCTCCAAAAGAGGTGGGAGTGACATGAAGAAGGCATTGTGCCAGGTCATCATTTATTTGGATAGTAGTGATACCTGAGATCAATTTCCTGATTTCCATTCAGAATGGTCTAATCGGAGGACACTTCCACCATATATGGATATACAACCTTTGCAGCCCCTCTTATTTGAGACTGAGGGGTCAATAGCTTTGGAATCCTATACCAGCTTGTTAAACATTCTTAATTAGTCTCTTGTAGTTTAGAGCAAATAAAACAGGAATGTGCCATTCTCCAAATGAAACACTCCAGTTCCATCTCCCACTCTCTAAAAACCTAAGGCCCATAAGGGTTCCACTGTGGTTTATAAATATTGGATAGCAGACCCTTATTGATGGACTACTTAAGCCAGTGGGACACAAAGTCCTTTAAGTCTTCCATTAAATTGGGCAGGGTCCTCAGCAGCTCTGAAATATAGAATAATACATTGTACATACATGGATAGTTTGTGTTCAATTGAACCCACTGCAAGCCCGTGGATGTTCAGGTTCCCTCTGATCTTAAGCAGGAACGCCTGTATGATCAGTGACAGGGGACATTCCTGTGGGGTCTCATTGTGTATCTTAAAAGTTGGGGAGAGGGTATCATTGACCTTGACTCTGGCTGAGAGCACCCACTATAATGCCATAATCCAGTATAGCAATTTAGGCCCCTAGCCAAACCTCAAGTAGGGTCTATTCTAGGGACACTCAGTCCACCCTGTCAAATGTCGTCTTGGAGTCAGCAGACAGGAATACACTGGGTGCACACACTGATTGTGTGTGGACCCAGTGGGTGAAAAGATGGACCCTAATCAAATTAACCCTAGTTACCCCACCCCGTCTGGTCTAAGTGTATCACAGTTGGGACTAATTACTGTAGTCTAGATGTTACAAGCTTTGCCAGAGTCTTCTAAATTTAAGAGGGATATTGGTAGGTAATTCATCTTCTTTGGGGAGAACAGTTATATAGGCCATACGGAAAGTATGCCATTGCTGTGCAGTTGAAGTAGTGAATAATAAGAAAGGGAACAAAATTGGCTATAGTAAGTAATGTTAAAGCCACCCAGCTTTGTGCTTTTCCGTCAGGGAGGTCCCTAATTATACATTCAAGTTCCTTCTGGGTATTTGATTTCTCTAAGGAGGCAATTGATTCCAATGATTGTTTCAAGTAATTTACCTAAGCCAAGTGTAGCACCCTCCTAGTTAGGTGCTAGGGATTAGGCAAAATTAGTTTTTGGGCTTTGCTATAGTAGTGGAGCTGTGATAGTGCTTTTTCTACTCTGGGTACTGCTAAAGACATACCTGACTCCCAGTGGCTCTCTAGAATTTCTGGAGCATAGTGGGAGGAGAGGTTAAAGTCTGAGCTGGCTCTGTATACAACCTCAGCCAATCTCTGGTCAGGAAAAGTGACCAGCAGGTGACTAAAATACAAATATATATGTTAGCGCAAAGAGAAGCAGGGTTCTTTGCCTGCTGAAGATTGATCCAGCCTGGAAGTGCTGTTAAACCTTCCAGGGCTTAGGAAAGGCCTAAAGAAGTTCTGGATGATTTTAGCTCACCGAGGAGCAGAAGAGTCACCCCAAAGTCACAGGAACACCAAGCTAATACCTACAGAAAATCTTCCTGGGATACCCTGGGATTTATTTACTAAAACTGGAGAGAGCAAAATCAGGCTCACATCTGCTTAGAAACCAATCACCTTTCTGGTTTTATTACCAAAGCTTATTTGAACAAGCTGAGGTTAGAAGCTGATTGGTTTCTATGCAGAAGGGAGCCTTCTGAGTAGGGCTCAGAGAATGCTGAGAGAGAGAGACATTTTGGATAGAGGGACTATGTCAAACCTAGTTGCCAGGGCTGCTCCTTAGGGGAAGCTCCCCTATGCTAAAAGCTGTTGCTATCCTTTTGTGGAGGAAACTCTGCTTTACTTTGGTTAACTGTTTAAGATTGTGTCCTCATTCAAGTTTCTTAGTTCTGGACATCACAAAGTTTTTCTCAATTCTTATTACAGTTCAACAAAACAATAAAACTACAAAAAAAATCATCATCTGCCTGATCACTGCCTGAGGATTGAGTGGAATTTAACGCACCTAGTTGAAAATACCTTGTGCCTTGCTGATTGTGCCATTAAGGGATTGGAACCTGGGTTTAACAGTGTGACAAATCACTAGGTCTGTGCTACACAAGTATTTCTGAACCCTAAGCCTGTACTTCAAACATTCTTGTGGTGATTTATCCACAGTCAGGGTGCAAAGGCTACAATAATAGTCATAGAATTATTTGGCTATCCGGGAGGAGTGGAATACAGGTAGCCTTACAGAAAAGAGCAGTTTATCTACATGCCAAATCCCCCCCTCTTAAAGCCCTGGCCAATAGTTTCCCAGACCCTGCAATAATTGGCCTCTCAAGTCATCTAAAAGACTTTTAGATTCTGGGGATTGGGAGCATTTATGACTATTTTCTAATTGTTGTATCTCTGCAATAAATTTCCATGTATCTTTAAGTCTCTGCCTTCTGAGCCGAGAGCCTTGGGAAATCAGAACCCCTCTGATAACTGGATTTTACCTTTCCTAGAATGCGCCCTGATACAGTCAGGTCCATAAATATTGGGACATCTACACAATTCTAACATTTTTGGCTCTATACACCACCACAATGAATTTGAAATGAAATGAACAAGATGTGCTTTAACTGCAGACTGTCAGCTTTAATTTGAGGGTATTTCCATCCAAATCAGGTAAATGGTGTAGGAATTACAACAGTTTGCATATGTGCCTCCCACTTGTTAAGGGACCAAAAGTAATGGGACAGAATAATAATCATAAATCAAACTTTCACTTTTTAATACTTGGTTGCAAATCCTTTGCAGTCAATTACAGCCTGAAGTCTGGAACGCATAGACATCACCAGACGCTGGGTTTCATCCCTGGTGATGCTCTGCCAGGCCTCTACTGCAACTGTCTTCAGTTCCTGCTTGTTCTTGGGGCATTTTCCCTTCAGTTTTGTCTTCAGCAAGTGAAATGCATGCTCAATCGGATTCAGGTCAGGTGATTGACTTGGCCATTGCATAACAATCCACTTCTTTCCCTTAAAAAACTCTTTGGTTGCTTTTGCAGTATGCTTAGGGTCATTGTCCATCTGCACTGTGAAGCGGCGTCCAATGAGTTGTGAAGCATTTGGCTGAATATTGTCATGGAAATTTTGTATTGTTGGTCGAACTTTAAATGTGTCATATATTCGTGTTATTCATATGTCTCTCGTGTGGCTTAATTAAAGCTCTGAAGGCTGCAATTGGGCCATGCCATGTACAATGTATGTATTACAGTACTCAGCTTGGTAATGGATGAGATGGCAGATCTGCGCTTATAGACCGGCGTGTATACCACCACAGCATTCGATGCGAATGCTGCTGTCAGTAGACCGTGGGCCTGTATCCACATATCAGCAGCATGGTACCACGTGGGCTTCATAACGCAAGGCGCAAGCGGTGTGAACTCCACGTGTAGGCTTATGCATATCTTACAACCCATTACTAATCTGAACTGTATCTTGGATGGATGTGTTTTAATAAAGATCGTATCGGGCCCATCCAGGTACAGACTGATATTTTTAGGGAGTGCTTGTGCAGAGAATTTACATACCAATAGAAGCTAGTAGGACAGGAAGTCTGCTGACCTCAGAAGACTCATGGGGGAGGACCAGTGATAGATAATAGGAAAGGCTATGCTCCAATTGGAATGTACATCCTATGTATAGGTACTCCCCATTGCATTGTTCGGTGGGAGGGGATTGACTTTATTCATGTGGGGGGCATGTGTGTATTTTTAATAAAACAGAGAGCTGGGTCTAAAATCAGCCCTTATGTGAATTGCAACACCAGCCTTAGAGTGTCGTGTGATCATTCTAGGGTAACGGAGCTCCAATCACCCACATTTCAACAGAACCAAAGTATTTGGATGGTAAGCGAGATTCGCACAGCTTTATGGGGGATTTCTGCGCATCCAACTGCGAGTACTCACGGTAAGGAGAAATTCGTTAAAGCGAATTTCCAAGACAGTTTGGCGAGCCTGGTGGATACTAACGCGTATTCTTGCGTAGCTAACAAAGAACGAGGGGGGAATGAACTATCATGAACTAGCAAAAAGTATGCCGGCACATTTCAGGTCTCTCTGCCATTAAGAGGATCGCTTTTTGCGTGTTCGTGTGGCTGATTTCGCTCTCTGTTAGCTAACAAGAAATACCGCTTAACAAGGACCTAGTTTTTGTCCTAAACTCTTGATTTGTGGGTGAAAGACAAGGGTTTGTCTCTGCGGAGAGCAGCAGAGGGGTGGGTTTGGTTGGCTGGATTTGGTCAAGTTTAAAAATCTTCCAACCAAAAATTAAACGGGTATATGTTTTAGTGGGTAAAAGTTGTTGCATAGTGTTAGGTAAGTATTTGCGGGTTGTAGGTACTGTGGTAATTGCTCTACCCCCCTCCACGTGAGGTAAATATTACAGTGCTGAAAGGCTTAGGTTAATTGTTAACTGTTGTAAGATCTCTGTGTGTATGTAGTCTGTACAATGTTTTGTGGTACTACTGCTCCCAGCAAGCATGCAGCAGGGGGTCCTTTCTGTTACATGTGCATGTTAGTGTGATATGTTGGTGTTTTATGTCCGTTCTGTGATTGTGCCCAAATTGTGTTGTATGTGTGCTTCATATTGTTGTGTAATTGTCCAGTGTATGTTCTGTCTAAAAGTCTGTTTTATGTAAGGGGTTAGAGGCAATTTTGAGGCTAGAGTCTGCCGTGTGCTTTCCTGTGGGGGGGCCATTCTAGTGTTACCATGTGCTTCCCTGTGGGGGGTCATTCTAGTAATGACCATGTGCTTTCCCTGTTGGTGGCCATTTTGTTGACTACCATATGTGCAGTAATCTCTATGCAATGTGTATGCAGCTTTCTATATGCATTTGACCCATTTTGTGTTTTTAATCCAAATTTTTTACAGTTTAAGTTGTTTGCTTTTAGCTTTAAATTTGCGTATTGCCAGCCAATTTAAAGTGTGTTAAGCGAGTTTTCCCTTCACGTGTTCCACATTTAGTGAGCGCGGTGAAGTCTGGGTTTTTGCACATAGATTTCTTGTATAGTGATTATGTTTTTCTTGTGTTTTTCCTGTTAAAAGTAGTTCCTTATTGTAAAGCGGGTTTGTTTTAAGCTGCTGTGTCGCGTGTTTCACGTCCAGCAGACTTTTTGTGTAAACGGTTTTAGGTGGTTGCAGTGAAGATTGCGTGTGTAGCGCAGATCGTTTAGCGGTGCTGGTATGAGTGATTTTTGCGTCAGCAACAAGGTTACTTTTGGCGCAGTTTTTCGGTTTACCTCTGTGTAATTGTTTTACTGTGAAACGTCCCGTGTTTTTCATAAGGTTCCACTTTGTCCTTTTTAACAGTTTTTCAGGTTGAAAAGGGTTTTTTTTCTGTGTGTATTAGGAAAGTTTTTTCTTTACACAAATTTCCTAAAGGTCAGTTAGCAGGTTTCTGGCCAACCAGTGACCCCTAAGTAACATCCAAGAACCCCTCTTTTTGTTTTGACTTGTGTTAGCTACTGTGTGCAGGGAGAGAAAAGCCACTTTCATCATTGTGCGGTGTGGCCTGCCAAACACAGTGGGTGATGAGAGCCACATAAATTACGCTGTGTGAGTGGGCGGTCCAGGGAAATCCTGGTTACCACAAACACTTCGGGTGGTCAGGATCACATAAATTACGCTGTGGGAGTGGGAGGTGTGCTCTCAGTCTGACCGCCACTTGATGCGCTTCGGGTGATCGATAAGTATCACATAAATTACGCTGTGCTGGGAAAGTGGTGGAATCAGGCCTCTCGGTAGGATCCCACCGAGTGCTCCAGGGGGTAAATAGGTACCCGGACGCGGGATATATACCAGTGACTAGTCACGATGGGCAGTAGTCAGTCCATGAAGAGAGAGGGGGAACCAGCCCTCTTCAGGGTAAGGACAGCTGCACAACTGATGAAGGTGAGTTTGGGGGGGAAGTCTACAGAACCCCTCAAAAGGTGGAATAAATGGTCGAAGGGTACCAGATGGGAAATTCCCCGGGAAGGTACATTTGACGCATGGAGGTGGGAAAAATTCATCTCTGAATTTGAACCACGGATGCAGGCGTCAGAACTAGAGATCGCACAGCTATGGCTTCACAGGTCAATCCAATTAGGGAAGCAGGGCATACATAAACTGGTGTCTGTCCGGAAGAACCAGGTGATGTATACCTGGCCTCCAGAGGGAATAAAACAGGAGGATCCGGTGTCAGAGGTGGAGGAAGCTCTTTCAGGGCTGACTCTACTAAGTCAGGCAGGATCAGGGTCTGCTGGGGTTCCCCAACAACCAACAGTGGCTGAGATAAGTATAACTGCACCTGTCTCTTCTGTTAGTGACGTCACTCTTGATGTACCTTCCGTGTCTTCTGTATCTATGCCTCAGCCTCTACCTCTACCTCTCCCTTCTTCCTGCTTCACCCCAGCTCCTTCTGTTTCCAACTATGAAGCCTTCTCAACAACTGATTTGCAGACTATCTGTGAATCAAGGGGAATAGACACCCGGTTAAGAAACAGGGCGGATTGCATCAAAGCGCTACGAACCACTGATCAGACCCCTGCCCCCCAGCTATACCCTGATCTGAGGGACCTCAAACCTGAAGGTGCAGTAAGCGAGGTGGTTAATCTAAGCCCACCGATGAAGCTGGGCCAGCCCTTGCACTCTTCCCGGACTGAGGCCTATCCAGTCAGAGTGCAGCAATTTGAAGGTCCTCCCAATGCACGGGGGGAACGGACTTTAGGGGAACGGGTAGTTTGGCATGTCCCCTTCACCCCGGCAGAGATCCGCACTATTCTGGCTGAGCTCCCGGACTATCGAGTCAATCCGAGAGGATTTGCTTGAATGTTTGGACAAAACCAGTTCAGCTATGGTATGAGCGGGTCAGATTGTGCACAGATCCTACGGGCAAAGGTGGGCATGGAAGTGGCCAGTACAGTGATTGCAGGGTGCTCTATAACCACGCATGAGGAGATGACTTCAGGGGGCAAAGAGTTCTGTACACAGCTAAAGGCAAAGCTTCCAGAAATGTATGGTGCTACCTCTACTACGGACATGATGAAGCTCACCCAGGGTCCTAATGAGGAAAGCGCCTGCTTCTGGCGCCGTCTCAAGCAGACGGCACTGGATGCGGATCTGGAAGTTGGACCTGATGCTCCAACTGAAGGGGTAAAGGTGACCGCGATGCACATTCTGTTGCGGGCCAAATTTTTGGAAGGCATCGATACTAAAATTCGGGAAAGGCTGGTTCTGGCCCGACCCGAATATAATGAGATGTCTATCCCTGCTATCCTTTCCACTCTTGCGGCAATAGAGAGGGAAATGGATAGAAGAAAACAAGACAAGGCCAAAGTTCTTATGTCCCAGACCCCACACGAAAAACCAAGGGATCTGGGTCACAGGAAGGATAGGCCCCCACCCAGGTGCTTCCAGTGCCACCAAACGGGGCACATGAGGAGGAGCTGTCCCCAATTACCTAAAGGTCGGTGGCAGTTCATTCCTGATGAGTCCTCCGCCCCTATGACCACCATGGTAAGTAACTCCTATGAATTCTCATAGGAAGTTGACAAATCGGTGTCGGCCCAGATCCATCTTTTTCTAGAGGAATTAAAATATCCCCTCCCTTGCCTCACTGACACCGGTGCAGCAAGAACGGTCCTGCGAAAACAGGACATCCAAGGCAAGGTACCCCTCTCAGGGGAAAGCCCTCCTAACCCCTACTAACCTCACTATCAAACGATGCACTATTCTTAACCCAGCTTCTCTTCTTCCTGTGTCGGAAGATGAGAAGGGGGGGGAGGACAGCAATGACAGTGCTGAGTTTTGCAACACGACTAACAATACTAACACCTCTTCTGCTAACATGTCTTCTTTGTCCACTATTAACCTCTCTTCCAAAGGACACGACTGCATTTCTTTGGTGGAACTGGAGTCAGCGGCGACACACCCCATATCACCCCGAGAGTAGCGGTAAGGTTGAATGTCTTCCGATACCCAAAAACCTTGGCCTGAGTGTCTCCCCATTGCCCCCTATTCCATCCGGAATGCCCCTCGGCAACCACATGGGCTGTCACCCTACGAGGTGTTGTTTGGGGGACCTCCCAAAACAGGGTTGTACTTTCCTCAACAGTTGTCGTCTTTGCATTCACAGCTTACAGGTTATGTGCAATCTCTGCAACGGGAGCTGCAGAAGATACACCATCGGGTTCGCGAATCGCTCCCCGATCCAAATGCAATAACAGGTGTTCTTTCTATTGAGCCAGGTGATTGGGTCGTCCTAAAGAAACATCAAAGAACCGGACTCGAGCCACGGTTCACCGGACCATACCAAGTCCAGCTGACGACACCTACCTCACTCAAACTCGAGGGACGAGACAACTGCAAGCCACTGCAAGAAGCTTTTCAGCTACACCAGAGAATGAGGGGTGTCATTTTCCTTTTTCTTTTTGTTTGTATGTCTTACATGTGTGTGAACGGAGGAAAAGACGGCAGATACCCCAACCTTTTATTTAAAATGCACCTGCGTTTAGCCAGAACCGCCAACAAAACCAACTGTTGGGTATGCTCTAAGCCCCCACCCAGTCATCACATGTCCGCAATGGCCGCTGTTCATGCCCTATATGACATCCGCGTCGGCATGAAAAAGTCCTATGTAGTGATGGACCATGAAGAGTTGATGGTCCACAAGAAGGTAAGGATGGCAGGGAGAGTTCGCAGGGAGCTGTTCTCTGAGGGCGACCAGGCATGGGCTTGGTTCCCCTCATGGACAGGATGGGGAATAGAACTTATGAAGCGCCTGAACAATTTTTCTGTCATCGTGGATAGTATGTTTAACGAGACCGTAGAGGCTGTCAGAGAAATTGCCCAAGAACAACGGCAGATGGGAATTTTAGTGCTTCAGGAGAAGATGGCCCTTGATTATCTTTTAGCCGCCAAAGGGGGGTTCTGTGAGTTCATCGGAGAGGATTGTTGTACTTGGATAGAAGACACCGATGACAAGGTCCAGGCCCATATGGACAAAGTTAGTGAACTACAGGGAAAAGCTAGAGCTATAGCTAGTGAGGGTTGGAATCCGTTCAAGGGTTTGGGAGGATTGGGAGATTTCCTGTTCTCCATCGGATCTTGGTTGAAGGAAGTGGGAGTGTATATCCTGATGCTTCTCTTTTTCATCTGCCTTTTATATGCCGCGGTGAGATGTTCCTGTTGCCTCATCGACCGTGTAAACCAAGCTCGGGCAGACGACCACATCTCCATGCCCGCTCCTGGGATCCCACTCCAACCACTGATCGGAGGAAGACCTCACCAACCATCCACCTTCTCTACAGATTACGTCCTGGCTTCCCTCTAATTTATCTCTCTGAAGACCACATTCTCCAAGACCTTCAAGCAAGCTTCAAGCCTCATCATGGTTTGTGTCTGCGATTTGGAAAACCGTCTGGGTCGAGACCAGCCTTGTGTGGCCCCGTCTGCAGGGGCAATTTGAGAATCTATTGCTGGATCTCCCCAGACCACCGTGGGATCACAAGCCTTATTCATACCACAAGTCTGTTTGTGGTTTTTGCAAGAGCCTTCCTGTAGTGAAGGTTCCAACGCTCTTGAGGATCATTACTTCAATCAAGCCTGTTTGCGTCGAGTCTGCGTCGGGTCTTGTTGTTTCAGGTACCCCGTGGAGCTTTATTCTCAGGGACAACTACAGGAACTCTTTGAAGTTTGAGACTACACCCATCAAGCTGAAGAAGATCAAGAAGGGACACGAGGAGAATATGATAAAACAGGAGGGAATGTCATGGAAATTTTGTATTGTTGGTCGAACTTTAAATGTGTCATATATTCGTGTTATTCATATGTCTCTCGTGTGGCTTAATTAAAGCTCTGAAGGCTGCAATTGGGCCATGCCATGTACAATGTATGTATTACAGTACTCAGCTTGGTAATGGATGAGATGGCAGATCTGCGCTTATAGACCGGCGTGTATACCACCACAGCATTCGATGCGAATGCTGCTGTCAGTAGACCGTGGGCCTGTATCCACATATCAGCAGCATGGTACCACGTGGGCTTCATAACGCAAGGCGCAAGCGGTGTGAACTCCACGTGTAGGCTTATGCATATCTTACAACCCATTACTAATCTGAACTGTATCTTGGATGGATGTGTTTTAATAAAGATCGTATCGGGCCCATCCAGGTACAGACTGATATTTTTAGGGAGTGCTTGTGCAGAGAATTTACATACCAATAGAAGCTAGTAGGACAGGAAGTCTGCTGACCTCAGAAGACTCATGGGGGAGGACCAGTGATAGATAATAGGAAAGGCTATGCTCCAATTGGAATGTACATCCTATGTATAGGTACTCCCCATTGCATTGTTCGGTGGGAGGGGATTGACTTTATTCATGTGGGGGGCATGTGTGTATTTTTAATAAAACAGAGAGCTGGGTCTAAAATCAGCCCTTATGTGAATTGCAACACCAGCCTTAGAGTGTCGTGTGATCATTCTAGGGTAACGGAGCTCCAATCACCCACATTTCAACAGAACCAAAGTATTTGGATGGGCAGGAATCGTGTAGTTTAGCTGCAGTCGTGGTAAGCGAGATTCGCACAGCTTTATGGGGGATTTCTGCGCATCCAACTGCGAGTACTCACGGTAAGGAGAAATTCGTTAAAGCGAATTTCCAAGACAATATGAGCAGATAATATTGCCCGAAACACTTCAGAATTCATCCTGCTGCTTTTGTCAGCAGTCACATAATCAATAAATACAAGAGAACCAGTTCCATTGGCAGCCATACATGGCCACGCCATGACACTACCACCACCATGCTTCACTGATGAAGTGGTATGCTTAGGATCATGAGCAGTTCCTTTCCTTCTCCATACTCTTCTCTTCCCATCACTCTGGTACAAGTTGATCTTGGTCTCATCTGTCCATAAGATGTTGTTCCAGAACTGTGAAGGCTTTTTTAGATGTCGTTTGGCAAACTCTAATCTGGCCTTCCTGTTTTTGAGGCTCACCAATAATTTACATCTTGTGTTGAACCCCCTGTATTCACTCTGGTGAAGTCTTCTCTTGATTGTTGACTTTGACACACATACACCTACCTCCTGGAGAGTGTTCTTGATCTGGCCAGCTGTTGTGAAGGGTGTTTTCTTCACCAGGGAAAGAATTCTTCGGTCATCCACCACAATTGTTTTCCGTGGTCTTCCGGGTCTTTTGGTGTTGCCGAGCTCACCGGTGCATTCCTTCTTTTTAAGAATGTTCCAAACAGTTGTTTTGGCCACGCCTAATGTTTTTGCTATCTCTCTGATGGGTTTGTTTTGTTTTTTTCAGCCTAATGATGGCTTGCTTCACTGATAGTGACAGCTCTTTGGATCTCATCTTGAGAGTTGGCAGCAACAGATCCCAAATGCAAATAGCACACTTGAAATGAACTCTGGACCTTTTATCTGCTCATTGTAATTGGGATAATGAGGGAATAACACACACCTGGCCATGGAACAGCTGAGAAGCCAATTGTCCCATTACTTTTGGTCCCTTAACAAGTGGGAGGTACATATGCAAACTGTTGTAATTCCTACACCGTTCACCTGATTTGGATGTAAATACCCTCAAATTAAAGCTGACAGTCTGCAGTTAAAGCACATCTTGTTCGTTTCATTTCAAATCCATTGTGGTGGTGTATAGAGCCAAAAATGTTAGAATTGTGTCGATTTATGGACCTCACTGTAGACATCATCTGTACTGTTAATCTCAAAATATGATGTAATAGCTTTGGTAACTGCATAAAAGGCAGTGGGGCCATGTTGTAATTTACGCATCATGTCCTTTCTTTGTTTGCACTGACTAGGGGTTGATCCAACAATGCATAATTCAACAATGTTAACGATTCTATGGATACCCTAATGAGGGTGTCTAAAATTCATCCAGCAATATCAAATCAATTCTAGAATATGTCTTATGACCTTTGGAATAATGACTGTAATCCCTCTGAGAAGCATTAAGTGAGAGCCACAAATCAATCAAATTAAGGTATTGCATGGCCTTGTGAAAATGCTTTAAGGCTGCAAAACATAAGACTGATTTGCAAGTTGATTTGTTACGTTTCGGGTCAGGGCAGAGATTAAAGTTGCCACCCAGCACTAGGATTTCTGCCTTAAAGGTAGAGACATTGTTAAGGACCCCATCTATAAATGTGGTTTGGCGGGTGTTGCGGGCATGTATAGGAGCGAAAGGGTAAATCTGGCTCTTCACCTTTGACAAGAACATAACACCCTTCTAGGTCCGAATGAGACTCAGAAATGGAAAGGTTTAGGGGTGGAAGAGGGCATAAAAAGGGTTTCCTGCAACAGAACAATATGGGGATGTAGCTGGTTCGAATTCCAGCCAAATTGTGTTCCTGTGTATTTGGAGAACTCATACCGTGTACAGTACATTGTAGCAAATAACCTTAAAGTGAAATTTCACTTTCTTTATAAACATAGACTATGCTTAATCCTTATGCTTCTAGCATCAGAAAATAGACAGGAACGCATATCATTTTTACTTGTTTTAAACTTTTTTTTACAGTTTTCAATTACTTCCTGGTTTCCAGGCCAGGGAAACTATATCATACACCCCAGGAGTCTTCAGGAGGGGTTTTCTCAGCTAAGCACACCATCCTGCCTGAATGCCTGAGCTACGGGCAGATGGATTCCAGGAAGCAAATGCAATATGAATCATCTGCACTTACTCAAAATGGTCATGGCCAGAAATGCTAGGGCATGCTTTTCAAGGTGATTTATCACCAAAATAAAGCAAAGAGACACAGATGGATGGGTGAGTTTGCTTTGAATATCAAAAGTGGATTACATAGCATTTTTGGCTCCCTTATGTGGCTTCCCAGTCGGTTGCATCCTCCCATCCTCTGCCCTACATTATCATATTCTTTAACGGTCTGGGATAGATGATGGACCCGCAAGCCTTTATTTTCCCTACATACCCCTCTGGCACCAGTCTTTTGTAATCCTGAATTCACACCTGGTTTAACACCATCTGTGTTTCAAAGGTGGATCAATAAGGGCTTTTTGCATGTCGGGGATTATTTGGAAGGACTTTGTCCATATTCTTTCCAATATTTTCAGACAAAATGCCACCTGCCTTCTAGCAAATTGTTTCGCTATAATCAAATCATGTCTTTTATCATTAGCAAGCTTAAATTACTGACAGAACCCTATAATCTCAAATGAAATATTTCTCTGGAGTTAGACACTTGGCGGAATACGACTAATGCTTTATCTAAAATCTCGATTAACACTACACTCATTGAATCTAACTACAAAACGCTTCTTCAGTGGTATTTGGTCCCTACATGTCTTGCTAAAATGTACCCTTCCGTGTCACCCATCTGGTATCGACATTGTGTACAGGAGGGTACTATGCTCCACATATGGTGGAAATGCCCTGTGGTGACTAGGTTTTGGATCCGTTTATTTAATTTCCTTTACTCGGTAACGGGGGTTATTATTCGTAGATCCCCTGAAGTAGCTCTATTTCATTTATTGCCCACTGATATTCCCAAGCAATTGGTTAAATTGATTCTTTATATCCTGTTGGCGGCGAGAGTTACGCCAACGTTACGTTACGTTTGGCTATCGCCAAACATTGGAAATGGTCAGCAATCTCGCTGGACTTAGTCAAACAGAAACTTAATTGGATTATGATTAATGATAAACTTACTAGTATACTTAATAACAATACTTCTAAATTTGAGAGCACTTGGGACCCATGGATTCGATATATTTCTGTTATTTAACAGACTCTTGGCTGGTCCTCTCTCTTATTTCTTTTCAGGGTTTTATTCTTTACTTTTCTTCCTCAGTTCTTTCTTAACTTTTCATTCTATTTTTGTCTACTATTTTAATGATATTATTTGTACCACTCTGTTTATGGTGCAATTTGCTCATAATCGATCAAAATCTGAATGTGCTACCAGTGTATTCCTCTCATTACGCATTATTGGTCGATTTTGTTGTTGTGTTGCTACACATTGTACTTGAATATACTGCTTCATTGCTTGATGTTCTACAACTCATCATGTTGGTGGGTTGCGTTTCCTGTCTTTTTGTGTAATGTTTCTAAAAATAAACATATTGAAACATAAATAGCATTTTTGATGTGTTGTACTCAGATGAAGTGTAGATCCCCAATAATATTAGCCATTACATAGCAAAAAGTACTTCATGTGTTGCTCTTGAAATCAGGTCTCCATCAATCCCATCTCCCACCAGAACAAAAAAAATGCAGCAACAACAAACCACTAAATAATCAGGACACCTAAAGTCTCGTGGGAGGTCTGGTGTTGGGAGACCCGCTTAACAGTCCTTTCATAGGAGTACTCCATGGGCAATGATCTACATAATGGAGACACTCCTATTATGGGTACGAGAATATTAAAATGCAATAATACATAACCAGAAAACATTACCAAATGGGGTCAATAATAGAGAACACAATGTGAGCTGTCCATTGTGGGCTATAAACAAAACATGGCATACAGGATATCATCTGACCTGGTTTCCAGAGCCTAAGTCCTGAGTCCCAACTGTAGGCCATCTATTTCTTGTTTAAATGTACCCTCTACTTTAGCCAGCATTGCTTCTATGTCAGCCTTTGTAGGTAGCGTCCTGATATCACAGTACAGGTTAGCAAGGACAGGTGCAGAGGATTGTGGCTGTGAGTGAGATGTGGTATAGACTTTGCAGGGGTTGCTGCCTCCTATCTTTTCCTTGCTTGTTGTCTGCTGCTGGAGGGACTGTCTCCCTCTGAGCACTCCAAGGCCGCCATGTTGGGAAGGAAAAGAATGAAGCTGCTAATTTGGGCTGGATGGAGGAGATCTTCCTTTTGCTGGACATGTTTCCAGGGACCCAAAAGCTGCCAGTGAGACCCTGTTCAGAGTGGTAATCTGTCCAGGAGAGTGGGAGCTGAAGAGCTGCATGTTGTCTCCCTCACATAACTAGGACATGCCCCCCTGGTGTTTTTTTTATTTAATTAACTTTAATAGAATGATGCCCTTTAAAGGAAAGATTTTTTATGCAGTATCATTGGCACGTTGACATCCACTGCAGTGTGAGAAGCTACAGTGATGCCATCTCTACCCTCACATCCTGCAAGCAGGAGATATATCAGGGTAGAATTGCTGCAGTCAGGTAGGACCAGCAAAAATGGTTGGTTTAGGGTCAGTTCACACCATGGTGCAGAGCCATCAGTTTTTCTGCACGAGTTCTGCAAGAGCACATCAAAATCAATTGTTCTCTATGTGCCCTGTTCACCCCACACTAGTATCACGTGCAGATATTTCTGGTCAGGAATCTGCAATGTGTATAAAACTCCTTGAAGCATGCATGAAAACTGATGTAAACTGATATCTCTGCAAGTGAAATCTGCACATCGGTTTCCATCAGTTTTTCTGCACATATGGTGTGAACAAGGTCTTACTGTGGAGGCATTATCAGGGGCGGACTGAAAACTCATGGGGCCCCTGGACAATAGGGGATCAAAAAACTCAAAAACCTATTAAAAAGGTACCAGGGGCATCTCATGGGGCCCCCTACTGACCCAGTCCGCCCCTGGGCATTATTCCCCTTTAGTTATCTGTTGATTAGAGGACCATTACAGTACAGTATTTAAAGTACTCATGCACAATGGAAATAAAAAAATACGTACATGGATTGCTTCATAGCGTGCTTTGAGCTGACCTGTGCAATATGTGACTACAAGGTTGTGAATATTTAACCAAAATTAGGACCTAATCCTACATACTCTTGCCAGTTGATAGCTGAAGGACTGACTATGCATGTGAATTACACTATTTACCTGGGGTTTCTCTAAGATTTACTGTAAGAAATAGTTTGGCAGGTACTTTGCTCTGGTATGGCTTTCTGTGCCAACATACATTCACACAGCATATATACAAGCCTGTAGAACTGAGTTCATTGGATCCCATCAGTCATATAATGATTTTTCAAATATTTATTTTTGCAAAGAACTACCAGGTAGGTATTTTTTTATGATTTTTTTGTGAGCAAACCATAAATAGCATATAAATCCTGGCACTCTGCTATATGCAAGACTTTCACATAAAGTTTCAAAAGTTTGTGATGATCTCTGAGAGTTTCATGGGATTACTTACATAAGCCCTGAACAATAAAGTATGGTAGTGCAAAAAACTGATTCAACGGGTATCAAGTTTGATCTCTATCATTTGCACTTTAAATACTCTATTGGTAAGTGCTATGAGGATTTTCAGTCTTAAAAATCACATCCTCAGGACTGCTTGTTGTCAGACATTTCAACAATCCTAAGAGGACTTGCTAGTTCCAAAAGGGCATGTTTCCATAATAAAATGTCCTCATGTTTCACTTCTCTGGGCTGTATTTATTTTCTGTGGAACATACTACTATTCAGCACTATCTACATATGAAAAGTGGGATGCAACCAGTTCATTGCGTTTATGGTTTCACAGTGTTAATATTCAGTTGCATGTCTTCTTGCCATTCCATCCATCATTACATGTTGTAGTCCCACTGTATTTATTATAGCATGGCCTGGATAGATGCATTTAAGGAAAGGTATTATGTTTTTGAAATTACAGGAGTAACATGGATGTTTATTGTTAATTTGATGTCCATATTTGTATTAATTTATTTATTCATGAGCAATACAGTGTGTTTTCAGTATGCAGCTCTCACGATATGAACATACTTTGTTTAAACAGGTCTGTTGTAGTCCACTAAACAGTTTTTTCTTCATTTTTGCTAACATACATATTGTCACCTGTACTCGTATAGAAAGAGGGAGGCAAATAATAATATAATGAGCACAATGGCCAATTTTCAAAATGTATTTGTACCCTTTTTTGGGGGGTTCTTATTGTTCTCCTTTTAATAAAATCCTTTATTGTCACCACAAATGTCATCAGCATGATCACCAACAGTCTCATACCAAGCTGCAGCCCTCTTCTTTCACTTAAGAGATTAAGATAAATCCCTTATCAGAAGTCCCTAGCTTATGTTAACCGCTTTACCATCGCCCTATAGCAGAAATACTGCTACAGGGTGGCAGGGGTGTGCAAAAGTAATGCAAGTAATATATATATATATATATATATATATGATTTTGCATTTCCGGGTACAAAATGGCTCCACCATTTGTGGCCTCAGCTGTTAATCACCGGGTTCTGGACAAAGATTGCCTGATCACTGTATTCATGTCACTGGGGATGTCAGTGATACCAAGTCAGTTCCCCCCAGAGTCAGAATTCTCGTTGCAGTCCTGCAGTCCCGCTATAAGTCACTGATTGCCACCATTACTAGTAAAAAAAAATTAAAAATTCCAGTATATAAACCACAATTTGTAAATGCTATAACTTTCACATAAACCAATTAATTTACACATATTGGGATTTTTTTTTTTTAGCAAAGACATGTAGCAGAATACATTTTGTCCTAAAGTTAGGACGAAATTTGATTTTTTACATTTTTTTATTGGACATGTTTAATAGCAAAAAGTCAAAAATATTGTTTTTATCTCAAAATTGTCGGTCTTTTTTTGTTTATAGTGATCAAATACCACTGAAACGAATTTCTATTTGTGGGAAACTAAAGGACCTACATTTCATTTGGGTGCAGCGTTGTATGACCATGCAATTGTCAGTTAAAGTAATGCAGAGCTGTAACGCAAAAAATGGCTTGGTCGGGAAGGGGAGTAAATCCTCTGGAGGGCGAATGGTTAAATACAGTAAGCCTGTTCTGCTTTGTTGTTTTGCTAACATCTGCACCTGTTAATTGCCTTGCATTGCTTGTAAATGAACATTGCATATTATGTGCTAAAAGAGTCTGCTCTGCAGGAAATCCTTTTTGGTGATGTAGACCCTGCTAACTTTGGCACAAACCTTCAGAGCCATTCCAAAGATATGTCTGGTCATCAGGAACAGGTCATTGGATATGGAGCTTTATTAGGTGTGCATCCATTATGAAAGAAACCAGAGAAATTGCTATAAAGTGCAGTCTGAGGGACTCAAAAGTGGTGATAAGATTTAAGGTTTGCATTTGGAGGCATGGCTGGTGATGAGCAAAGACTGACAATTTGAATGTTATAAAAGAGTGTAATAGACTGCTTGCAATTTACAAGATAATGTCATAGACTGTTTGCATGATCAAAAAGACTCTCATATGCTACCCACATGTTACAAAATATGTAATAGTCTGCTCTTGTATAACGGTATACTGTCAGAAACTCGTCACTTATCACCAAAGATTTTTAAATTATTGTCAGCCTGGACAGTCTAAACCACATTAATTGAGTTGATTAAATACCATTGTTAATTTTTATATTGCATTAGCAGAGTCTAGGTCATCCATACAAGTAAAACAGCCATGTACAAGTATGCAAAACACTAGCAACAACAATTTACTCCCATTCCTAAAAAGGGAAATAAAGTTTCCCACGAGGTGCTTATATATAAACAATGATGGCCAACCACCACCGAACTTAAAGCGGAGCTCTACCCAAAAGAGGAAATTCCGCTTTAAAGACTGGCCCCCCACTCCCCATTAAGGATTGGCACCTTTGGGGAGCGGGGGGCAGGGTGCCCGAAATTGACAGGTACCCATCCCGCTTCCTCTGTGATCACCTAGGCGATCGGAAGTGTAAATTGTCCTCCCCCCCAGTGGGCACCTGGCTGTGAAGTCGCAAGCTGTCACAGCCAGATACCCACACTGAGGATGCTAGTGCCAGGAACACCAGATGGCTGGTTAAATGGGCTGCAGGAAGGACACCGCAGGATCAAGGGACATGTGAGTGGTTGTTTTTTAAAAGTCAGCAGCTAAAGTTTTTTATTTTTTTACAGTGTGATTGGAACTCGGCTTTAACTAAAAATCTGCAGCATAATAGGTTCAAATATCCTGTAATTATTTAAAGTAGTATTTAACCCTCAGTGTATTTTGCTTAACAGATTGAGCTTCATAAAATAATCATTCCCAGTAAAACTATTTGCTAAAATTCTTACCTTAGTAGTTGCCGTTTTTATAATGCTGCTGGCTCCTGCTGGCTCCGTGCTGCTTCCCTGAACTTCTGATTTTCACAGGAAAGAATTAACACTGGGAGTCAATTTGCTTGGAGAAGAGATGGGGTGGGGGGGAGGAGAAGAAAGTCTAGTCTAGTCACCCTAGACTACAGGATTGTGTGTTTCGATTAATGCACACAGTGTAGGGAGACACAACTCTAGCTCCTGCATGTAAGGGTGGCTTCATCAGATGCTGCAAGACAATGAAGCCACCCTGAGGCAGTGGTCATGGCACCTGATTAAACAGGAATATGGGCGAGGATCAGGGGCGGACTGACAACTCATGGGGCCCCCGGGCAATAGGGGATTATGGGGCCCCTGTGTTCTCGCCCACACCCAAAAAAGCCTATGAAAAAGCCAATGAAGGGTACCAGGGGCATCTCATGGGGCCCCCTACTGACCCCGGGACCTCGGGCAATGCCGAGTGCTCGAATGGTCAGTCCGCCCCTGGAGAGGATGATAAGATAAAGAGGCTGCATACTCAGTAAGTGATTAAATCAGCAGCTGACAGTGCTTAAAACTGAGGATTTAATATCACTTCAAAAGTTTTCTTATGTGGAAATTTGTTTAGCAATATAAACACTAAAATAACATTCTCTGGTAAATGGTGCATTGATGCAGTAATTGGTACAGCCAGCACAATTAGTTCCATCAGCTGGGAATCAAGACGAACTGAGCCAAGATCTTTATTGGCTTTCTTTAACATCTTTCATATGGCCAAAAGGCTTCTAAATTTTGAAAGCTTCAACTACCACAGTGGGACCATTACCTAAATTGAAAATTCTATACTACCCTGTTCCTTTAGGGCTCTTCTATTTCTTGACATTTAGTGGAATCCACAAACCATAAACATGCACTGGGTCAAGACAATTTCAAATATTCACATTTTCTGCAAACAGTTGATATATTAGACAGTTTGTAAACAATACATAGGCACAATCAAATGATGCAAGTAATTTAGTTTTCACTGAATTACTACAGTACATTTACACTGCATTGAGTTTTAAATATAAAAAATAGCTACTACATTTTAGATTATGTTTCATTAAAATGTTCTTTCAAATGGAAGCAGCTTGTTAACAATAATACCTGGTAGAGTTATGTAATTCCTATACTACTGATGGATAAAATTTAATTTTGAACAGTCGTATTAATACATCTTTTCCCTGTATCACTTACCTGAGATTAAGCTTCTCTAAAGTGCTTATCTTGTTCTAGTCTTTATGCATGTCTTCTGAAGAACTTATAGCATGATAATTTGTAATTCAAGGACAGCAAATTTTTCAAAAATCTCTCTGACCTGTAGGTCTCCCATTTCTGCTATTGGCAATACAGAAAATTCTATATAACATACTCTGCATTATTTAGAAGTGTTTTAGGAACTAGGATAGATGGAGGTTAACAATAGGGGAATGGCTCGTGTCAGGCAAGGGCTAGGTCAGGCCTTGAAATTTCCACTCGCCTGCTAGCATTTGGTGAGTGGAAATAATGTGGGGGCGAGTGTGTGCTGACACTCTGCACAACACAAGACAGGAGACAGGCAGAGTCTAGAAGTTCCACCCTGAGGAGAGCTTGGTGCGTTCCTTCAGGTGCACAGCTCTCCTTCTCCCGCTATCTCTCACCACCACCACCTCCCCTGCCCACAGCCTGGCGAGGGTCACGTGTGGGCGGGGCATCCTCTCTGAGCTTCATTAATAAATCCTGAGGCTGGTGACTGAGCCGCAGCTCGAAGCGGGAGGTAACGAATTGAGCGCAGGAAGGCCAGGCCAGGCTGGAGGACATCGGTGGCCATCACAGGGTGTGCAAGGGATCCGGTAGGTTGGAGGTGGCCATCCTTGTGTTGGGGATGGGGAGCACACACACAGCCCCATAATAAAACACACACCGCACACAGTTAACCCTTTGATCGCCCCAGATGTTAACCCCTTCCTGCCCAGTGCCATTAGTACAGTGTCCATGCTTTTTATTAGCACTGATCACTGTATTGGTGTCACTGTGGATGTCAGTGGCACCAAGTCAGTTCCTCCCCATGTCAAAATGCCTACCGCAGTCCTGCTATAAGTCGCTGATCGCCGCCATTATTAGTAAAAAAAAAAATTAAAAGAACAAAATTCCAGTATCTATACCGCCATTTGCAAATGCTATAACTTACATGTAAACCAATTAATTTACACGTATTGGGACATGTAGCAGAATACAATTTGGTGTAAATTTATTTGATTTTTAAAATTTTTTTACTGGACATGTGTATTAGCAAAAAGTCAAAAATAGTTTTTTTTTTCAAAATTGTCAGTCTTTTTTTGTTTTTAAATTGACATAATAAAGCTATGTTATAATTGCAGTTTTTTATATTTTGGACTATTAAGCCCTGGGCTAGGTTATAGGCAAGGTCCAGCTACACACTACCTGATGTTGTTCTGTAATGATAGCTTAATTGCATTCTGAAGCCGGTAGCAGCAGTGATGGACTAAGGCAGGCCATACATTAAGCTATTTTCTTTCCTTTAGCCATGGGTTGAAGGAGAGAAAATCACTTGATTCTCACAACAATACTTTCATTGTTGATGAGGAATCCCTTCTGCTATGCTATTAAATTCGGATATCCAGAGGTTACCCCGCTATCAGAATATGATCACTGCATCTGGCTATATAAAAACACACTGGTTGTACTGAAGTCGATCAAAAGATCGACTTCAGTACAACCAGCCTGTCCATAAATGGATTGAAATTCAGCCAGTTTCTGTTGAGCTGGTCGAATTTCATTCTGTTTATGACAGGCTTAAGTCACCCGAGGCCCCCAGGGAAAAGAGTGATGAAGTAGGACATTAATGTATTAATGAAAAAGGTTGGTGTGTCTTACTGTAAGCTGGCATCTTTAAAGCGATACTAAAGGTTACTTTTTTTTTCTTGGAAAACAACAAACATGTCTATATTTACCTGCTGTGTGTAGTGGTTTTGCACGGAGCAGCCTGGATCCTCCTCTTCTTGGGTCCCCTGCTGGCACTCTTGGCTCCTACTTTCTGACGGGTGCCCCCATAGCAAGCAAATTCCTATGGGGGCTGCTCCATGTGTCCATTCAAACATGGAACCACGGCTTGGTGTAGCCCCCTCTCTCTCCTCATTGGCTGACTGGCTGTGATTGACAGCAGTGGAAGCCAATGGCTCCTGCTTGATGTCTCCGCCAATAAGGAGGCAGAGACCAGGGACAGCCAAGGATGTTGTGCACATCGTTGAATCATGATGAGGCTCAGGTAAGTATTGATGAGGCTGGGGGCATTACTGCACACTGCATAGAATGCATGAAGATAAAAAACCATGAGCCTTTACAACCACTTTAAGTAAGCCTAGTTTAACAGTAAAAAAACCCAAACATATATTTAGGCACCATACACTGACAAAACGTTGCTTAACCAAAGGAAAATGATGCTGCTTCACCCATATGCTAGAGACAGAAGAGCATATATAAACACTCAAAACAAAAAGTCAGGTCTTTGTACCTGGCTGGGAGGTCACAGATGCTTGATTGGAGGTGGGGGACTCTCAGTGTATTAGGAGGCTGTTAGAGCCAACAGAGTGGAGGCCAGGCAAAAATGAGTGTGCTGTTGAGGCCAGTATACTGTGTATCTGGAACTTTTGCATATTCATTTACCCTGGAATGAAAGACTTCTGATATTTTGAACAAAGGTGATGTTTGAAAGCTCCTTCAGCAGCTGGGTATGAGGGCTGCCAGCTTGTTAAGATATGTGAGAACCTCCAAGATGACATAATCTGCATTGTAAAATTCCTGAACATTTACACATCTCCTTGCCAAGCTGCAGTCTTGGACACCCAAAAAATAGGAGGCACAATCTGCACAAGGTGCAATCTGTCTAGAAACAAGATATGACAAACACTTCTGAGAGTTGACATGTCAATTTTGGTTAGGACTGAGGTCCTTTTTTTTCCAACAGCATATGATATACCGTATCCTTTATTATATGATTTTAGGTGTTCATAGTTGGTTTATCTATGCTTCCTTTTTGTTTTGAGTGTTTCTATAGTTTAATTGCAACACCTTTTGTCTTATTCAGCACAGAAAAAGACCACTGCAATGTTTTTAATTATAAATGTTTTCTTCAGTAGAAAACTAGCTGACCTTACCTGTAATCTGCAATTAGATTTTGAGCTAGGGACTGAAAGATATTACTTGATTTTGATGAAATAGTGTACTAGACCACCTGTATGTGAAAAAGGACTGTAAGAGACTGCTCGCATGTTACAAAAGTCTGCCATGAATAGCTCAAGTGGATTAGTGTTTGGCACTTCTGCCTTGCAGCACTAGGCTCTTCAGTTCAAATCCCGACCAGGACACTACATGCTTTGAGCTTGCATGGGTTTTCTTCCCACACCCCACTGACATGTTGGTGGGGTTATTGGCTTCTCTGCACATTGGCATTCATTTGTATGTATTTCAGGTAGGGACCTTAGATTGTATACCCCTTGAGGACAGTGGTGCAATGTATATTATGTAAACTGTCAGTGCTATATAAATGTAAAAAGAAAATAAACATAAGCTGTTTTTCAGATAGTCCAAGTTATGGTAATTTATTTGAATCACTATCATAATTAGTTACCCTATTTCAAAAGCACAGTTTGGTAGCTCAAAAGTACACATAAGCTTTGCGTTCAACCCAAACTTTAGCTGTTTGCAGTATGAGAAAATGAGGAACTAATGGGTTTGTTTGCCTCCATAGCAAAAAGTTAACAATCTTTCCTTTTGCCAAATTGTGTTAAAGTATAATTTTATAGGATTAATGTTTGGTTGGTTGGGTTTAGTGTTGTAAGTAGAGATGAGCGAAGAAATGAAAAATTCGATTCGACTGATTCGGCGAATTCGTGGACAATATTCGATTCGAGTCGAATAAATTCGCTGTGAATTTAACTTAAAAAAGGGTGTTTCTAGGGGCGTGGCCGAGCCGCGAGTGGAGATGGCCGCATAGGTGCAGAGCTCCCGCCGGCCGGATCTTACCTTGCTGCCGCTCTGCACGGACGGGTGAGACATCTCCCCTCTGCTATGGGGAAGTCTGACAGGGTACCCTCTGGGGCCAGATCGCGGTCCCCGCGGGGCCCGAACACACAGGGGAGGCATATAAAGGAGCTCTTCCGCTCCCAGCAGAAAGCAGGGCCGCAGCCCTCTCCCTCTCCAGCGTCATCCCCCTCTCCCCCTCCCTCTGCAGTCTCTGACACAGGCTCTGCAAGCACAGCCGAATATGCTGTGCTGGACACAGTGCCACAGCTGGATTCCTCATGTGCTACACATTCCCTATCATTAAGGGACCTCCAGGCTGTGGCAGCTGATATAAAGACCACCTTAACCACCACATTAACCTCTGCCCTAACTGAATTAAGGGATGACATCCGTTCTATGGGCACAAGGGTGGAGCGGGTGGAGCTGGATACTAGGCAAAATCAGGCCGCAATTTCTGATCTACAACAACTATCAGCGCTGCACGTGTCGACCATTCGAGATTTTTCTAGACATATTGAGGACCTAGACAATCGTGGACGCAGACGCAATATTAGGGTTCGGGGCCTTCCTGAATCAGTGGAACCTTGTGATGTCCCTAAAGCGGTAATAGCGATCTTTAATGACCTCCTAGGTCGCCCACCTTCAACCATGATTGCTATTGAACGTGTACACCGGGCGACCCGCCCTAGGGGGGGAGACACAGACCCTCCCAGGGACATAATTTGCTGTCTTGAAAGTTACCCGCTTAAAGAGGATATCCTCAAATGCGCCAGGGGGAGAAGACATCTTGCCTATGAGGGGGCAGAGATACAGCTATATCAGGACCTCTCCAATCTGACCCTGCAACAAAGGCGGGCGCTGCGCCCCCTATTGGATGCTCTCCGCATGCGCAACATCCCCTATGGATGGCGGTTTCCGTTCTGCCTTTCTGCTCAAGTGAATGGCCATAATTTCAACCTACGAGTTCCTGAAGAACTGCCATCTTTTTGCTCTGCTTTGGATATTCCTCCGATTGCCTTACCCGATTGGAACGGGTCTATGAGGTTGCCGCGTGCCCAAGATCTAAGAGCTGAAGATGGTGCAATGGGCGGGCCTAGCCCTGCTCAACGACGGCGCCGGACGGTCCCTTCGACACCTCCAAGACCCCCTGCAGGGGCCTCTATGGACACTTCCAGTCCCACGGCCTCCCCGGCGCACAGGAAGCCTCGGCACGGGACCTAATGATCCGCCACGCCAGCAGGCCTTCAGCCTCCGTTTTTTTCAGTTTTCCTGCTGATTTGTGTTTGGCCAGCTACTTGGGCTTTGAGTTGGGCTTTACGGGTTTGCCGCAACGGTTACTGTTGCCTCTTTACAGTCGCTCCCGCAGGCTCTAGTCCTCCGTGTTGATATGCCACCTCCCCAGGTTTTGGGGTGATATTTATTAGCATACAGGTCAGGAGACTTGTTCAAGATCGACACCCGGTATACACCCCATTAGATTGCGGATTCTCCTTGCTCTAACAAGCCTTCTGCTCTTGCTATGGATCCCTGCGCCTATTGCTTCGTGGAACTATCTCTCAGCAGTATCCTGACTACTGAAGAAGAGCGGTCTTGCTACTACGGCAGGGGTCTCTATTTCCTTCCGGATGCCCGGTTCACTTCCTGTTTTTAAGTTCCTCTCGTTCAGGTTTGGTGAAAGCTCTCGGGAAGGCCGGCTCCTTCAAGTTTGTTCTGCACTGCAAACCCAGGCCGTGACCCGGCGTCATCTGAGGGATTTTTACAGCCTTTTGGGATTTATTTGACCGGAGGGAGTTGCCTCCGCTCCTGCTTCGGACACGTACTCTATATGATACCCGTGGTTACATCTGATGTCCTTTTTGAGTTCTGCACTAGATACGGGATTTTGATAGGGGGCAGTTGTTATTTACGGGGAGGGGGGTGGGACGGGGGGGAGGGGGATCTACCTCACAATGTTGCTGCCAGGGGATTGGTGGGAGCTCTGTTACATCCTAAACGACGCCGCGTGAATGACCATCACCTCTGCGCACTTTGAGGCCTCATGGAGCCGGTTGATGTACCCTCCTGTGACCTGCTCTTATGTAAGCGCTTGCGGCTGTTTTGGGGCTCTATGTATCCCCCCAGTCCTAAGGGTGTGTCCCCCCTCCTTTCAGCATTGGTTATAAGAGAGGTGCTGCTCTTTCTCGTGGGTGTCATAGGGGTTTTGGTAGAATCCGTTCCATATTTTGCAATGCTTAGTTGAGCTCGTCTCCACGGGGTAACAGTTCTGGCACTGAGTCTGGGGATCCTAAGTAGTACGGATGCCTGAAGCTGGGGTATAATGTTCTATAGGGTTTTCTCCTGACCTCAGTTTTTGTATTGAAATTTGTTTTTCCTGTATGGCATTTGTTCGTATGTTCTGTTGTATTATTGCTTCTTTACTTGATAAGCCTGTATTACTCCTTACGGCCTCGCACAGATCCACCATTTAACAGGTCCTGCATGTTGGTTCTGCTCTTATACGGATAGAATTTGCCCTGTCCTCAAGCGGGAGTGGTTAGCCCCTAGATATCTTCTCAATACGTATATTGGAATATCTGTGGCCTATTATCCCATCACGGTTGCCCCTTTTTGCCAGCGTGCCCGCCGCGGGCACCCGCATACACCTCCTGGATTGTCACCTCTTGGGGTTGTCCAAAGTTTTTTCCCTTTTAGCTTGGCCTTTATAGTACATAGTATTACATGCCTCGCTTGAGCCCCCCCTTTTCAACACTCACCCTCCTTTGGTTTTGTTTTTTTGGTTATGCTCCTTACAAGGCGACCGGCCGGCGGTTGCTTCACTCTTGGCTCAACGCTTACTTCGTTCCCCACACAGTGAGCTCTGTGAGCTTTCACTGACCTCATACATTAGGCTACTATTATTAGTTTCCTCTCCTTTCCTTTTTCTTTTCTCTCGTTTTCCTTCCTTCCCCCCCCCCCCCCCCCCCTTTTTTTTTTTTTTTTTTTTTTTTTGGCTCTAATCTCTTTCTTATTCTAACTTTCCTCCCTCCTTCTGTACTCTCTCTTTCATACGTGGACTAGCTGGTCTTCTCCCCGAGCCGTGTAGTACTTTCCCCCCTTTTCTTCCCCCCTTTTTTTTTTTTTTTTTTTTTTTTTTTTTTTTTTTTCTTATCTCTTGGGAGTTCTCTTACTCCTTCTCTCTTTTCTCGCTCTCTACCCCCTTACTTCTCTCCCTTTTCTCCGACTCCTCCCCTCCCCCCCCCTTTTTTTTTTTTTTTTTTTTTTTTTTTCTTTCTCCTCTCTCTCTGCACATTTGCAGTTGTGTCATCAGGCTTCCGCGATCCAGCTCTGCAGTCATGCCTTCTCCCGCTTCTAATGCGGGACTGCTGTCCTTAAAAATTCTTTCACTCAATGTTCAGGGTCTGAACACTCCCGAAAAGAGATCTATGTTACTTTCTTATGCGCATAAGCAAAAGGCGGATATACTCCTCCTCCAGGAGACGCATTTTCGCCGGGACTCCATACCCAAACTTTTTAACTTCAGATGCCCTACTGTTCTTCATGCCACCAATCCACTGGCTAAATCAAAAGGAGTGGCTATCCTGTTTGCCAGACATCTCCCATTCGTGCTACAGGATTCCCTTGCCGACCCGGAGGGCAGATATCTGTTTGTAAAGGGCTCTTTTTCCAACAGACCCATCACACTTGCCAATATTTATGCTCCCAATACCAAACAGGTCACGTTTATGCGTATGACTGCTGCTACTTTGGCTGAGTTTCACTCGGGTATGCTGATACTGGGGGGGGACTTGAATGTCCCATTAAACCCATTGCTAGACTCCTCCTCGGGCAGTTCGTTTTTGCCTTTTAAGGCTCTTAGGCAGATACATTTGCAGTTGCAACACTTGCAATTACACGACTCCTGGCGCACACTCCACCCCACTGTTAAGGATTACACGTTCTTTTCTCCGCCGCACAATAAGTATTCTAGGATTGATTACCTTTTTCTGTCACAGTCGGACCTCCCTTTTCTACATGCTGCCTCTATAGAGCCGATGGTTCTCTCCGATCACCACCCCATAACCGTAACCTTGCGGCTCCCGGAGAAACTTGCTCGCTCGAAGCTATGGCGCTTAGACGCCTCGCTTCTAGCAGACTGTGCTATTGAACAAGACATTCGCTCTCATCTGCGTGAATATTTCTCTTTAAATGGCTCTTCGGATACCTCCCCCCTTACGCAGTGGGAGGCTCATAAATGTGTTATCCGGGGTTGCCTTATAGCGGCAGCTACGAGACGTAAGAAAGACAGACAGCAACGTTTGAAGCTACTTACAGATAGGATACGCTCTCTGGAGAGGGCACATAAACAGACTCTGGCTGCGTCGACTCTTTCGGAACTCACAAATGCTCGCTTGCGACTTCTCACTGAGCTGGGCAAAGTGGTCAAGAAAAGATTCATTCTCTCCCAAAAGCTTTATTATGAGTTTGCCAATAAAAGTGGAAGGTTTCTTGCTCGGGCTCTTCGGGAAAAACGATCCCATATGACTATACATAAAATAAGAAGCCCTGAGGGTGTGATGGTCACATCCAATCCTGATATTGCCTCTCAGTTCGAACATTTTTATAAGTCCCTTTATAATCTTCCACCAGAACGTCCCCCGATGCACATTGACAGGCCTAGAGCGTCCCTAATCTCTGAATTTCTTCGTCTTCATGGTCCAAACGCTCTCTCTGAGGAGACGGTTTTATCG
Organism: Staurois parvus; assembly: GCF_062004578.1. Lineage (NCBI taxonomy): Eukaryota > Metazoa > Chordata > Amphibia > Anura > Ranidae > Staurois > Staurois parvus. The sequence continues at coordinate 2,114,019 of NW_028318342.1, read as the reverse complement.
CTGGACCAAGATCTGACTTTAAGCGAATTGCAGTGCGCAGTACGGCAGTTGAAGGCGGGCAAAAGTCCGGGCCCTGACGGCTTTTCGGCGGCTTATTATAAATCCTTTCTGGACATTCTGAGTACTCCATTTCTTTCTGCTTTCAATACTCTTTCTCAGTCTCATAGACCACACCATAGGCTGTTGGAAGCACACATTACCGTCATCCCCAAAAGTGGTAAAGATACCTCCCAGGTATCTAATTACAGACCCATCTCCCTGCTAAATGTGGATATTAAGTTGTTTGCAAAGATGCTTGCTAACCGACTTCTCCCTTTGCTCCCTTCCCTCATTAACTTGGATCAGGTGGGATTCATCCCTGGTAGAGAAGCTAGGGATAACACTATCAAGGCCCTTAATCTCCAACATTGGCTTTCCAAATCTAACTCTCCGGCCTTCTTCCTCTCATTGGATGCTGAGAAGGCCTTTGACAGGATTGCTTGGGATTATTTGCAGGGATCACTGATGGCTTTGGGCCTGGGCGAGAAAATGCTGAACTTTATTATGACCCTATACTCGGGCCCTACAGCTCAAGTTCGGGTTAATGGACACTTATCAAACCCTTTCCACCTGGGTAATGGCACTCGTCAGGGTTGCCCCCTATCCCCGCTTCTGTTCGTCATTTCCCTTGAACCTCTTTTGAGACAAATTCGCGCTAACCCAGATATTAAGGGGATCAGGATAGCAGACAAAGAATACAAACTTGCTGCTTATGCGGATGATATCCTCCTTTTTTTGGCTGACCCTCGCACCACCCTACCGAGTTTGCTGAAAGACTTTGCTTTTTTCCGCTTTTTGTCGAACCTGAAAATTAATTTTTCAAAGTCATACGCCCTCAACATAACCCTTCCCACTGATCTCGTCTCCTTCTGTGAGTCTCATTTTCCATTTCAGTGGGTGAGGGATGCCCTTCCATATCTTGGTATACAACTTACTCGTAACCTGGACGACCTTTATGCCAAAAATTTCCTACAGGTTTTCAAAGTCATAGAGGAAGACCTAAACAAGTGGCATCGCCCCTGCTTCTCTTGGTTTGGTAGGGCTGCAATTATTAAAATGAATATACTTCCGCGTCTCCTCTATCTCTTCCAAACTTTGCCAATTCAACTTCCAATGACATTCTTTGCTTCTTGTAAGAAACTATGTTCCTTATTTTTATGGAATCATAAGCGTCCGCGGGTCTCGTTCTCTCAGCTAACTCGTCCCAAACCCAGCGGGGGCATTGGGCTCCCTGACCTACACCGCTATTACTGGGCGTGTCATCTTTCCCGCATAGTCGACTGGCACATTCATTCTGCTTCCAAAGACTGGGTCCTTTTGGAGAAGGCCTTTTCGCCCACTCCCCTTCCATCGATCCCTTGGCTATTGCCGAAACACACACCTCAGGTTCTCCTCTCCCATCCTTTGATAGGTCCCACGTTAGAAGTTTTCCGCAAGGCTTGTAAATCGTCGTCCATTTCGGACTCTCCTAGTCCTTTGACGTCGATACGCCTGAATCCAGATTTTCCCCCAGGGTTGCACAAGGATTTTTTATCAAATTATTGGCCACACGATCAGATTCAAGTAAAACATTTTATTCACTCAGGCAAGGTGAAATCATTACAGGAGCTGAAGGTTAGCTTGAATATCCGCGAATTCCCTCTCTGGGCCTTTCTTCAGATTAGACACTTCCTGCTTTTCCATAAATCCCGCCATAATTGGACTCGCCCTGTTACTCCATTTGAATCCTTATGCTCTAAATCCGAACCGCGGACGCATTTGATCTCTGAGATTTATCCTCTCCTAGGGGACAGCAGGACTTGCGCTTCTTTCCCCTCTTGCCGTGCGTGGAACAGAGACCTAAAGACGGATTTATCTGAGTCGGATTGGGACCGCATATTTAGGTACTCCCACACCTGCTCGAGTAATGTTTCGACGCAGGAAAATGGCTACAAATTGGCCACTAGATGGTATCGTACTCCCTCCAGACTTCATCGGTTTAACTCATCTGTCCCTGACGTGTGCTGGAGATGTGGGACACCTGATGGCTCTTTCTTACATATTTGGTGGTCCTGTCCACTTATTCATCCATTCTGGCAGGAGGTTCACCGGTTGGTGACTTCAGTGACCACTCTGCCCATAGTTTTCTCTCCTGCTCAGCTATTGCTTCATCATACCCCCATTCCTAGGAGTCAATATTTCAAGTCCCTAGCTATGCATATGATCAACGCAGCCAGACTCTGTCTTCCTGTGCTGTGGGGCTCCACTCACCCCCCAACTATACGCGATTGGCTCAATCGAGTAGGCAGAGTGGCGGAAATGGAGGAACTGATTGCGACTGCACTTGACATGCCAACTAAATACTCACATGTTTGGGCCTGCTGGACCCACTTTGTTACTACCCCTGAATTCAGATCTCTCATGGGTCGGGATACCTGATTGAGCTCAGCCATACCTCTGGTTATGCCCTTGGTTCGTTCATAATCTGCGTGGTTATGACCTCCTTTCCGATAATTTATATTTGCCTGCTTAGCTTTGGTGAGTGTTTAAGTTCTTGACACTCTCATTTATGATTTCCAATAGCTATATTGACACAAACTTCGCAGCCCAGACCTTTCGCTTCCCTTGCTTCGCCCCCCCCTTTTTTTTTTTTTTTTTGTTTTTCTTGCCTCTTATCCCCCCTTCTCCCTCTCCCCCCCCCCTTTCCCCCCTTCCCCCCCCCCCCCCCTCTTTTTTTTTTTTTTTTTTTTTTTTTCTCTTTCTTCCTCTTTCTCTCCTCTCTCTCTACTATGACTCCCATTCTTTTCCTTTTCTTGTCCTTTTCTTTCTATTCTTTTTTTTCTTTTTTTCTTTCTCGACAAGCTCTCAGTCTTCGATCGGGCTTAGTCTTCGTCTCATTCAGGAATACTTGGTATATGGTTAGCTTATCTCCTCTAGGGTAGTCAATGGTACTCACGACATCTTCTCTTATACTGCGATGCTCAATTAGCCTTATGATAGCGTACTGCTTTTGGTTTAGACTCCGAAGGTTCATTTCCTCCATGCATAGGCCAGTACGCCAATACTCAATTGTTGGAAGTAAGCTGTGATTACCTTCTATATTGTACATTTGTGTAACTTGAGTACTACAGGCCTATCTCTGCCGTACCTTGACATGCTTATGTTTTTCACAGTGTCGCACTCTACCATGTTGTTTCGTCTTGTATTTTGGTTTAAGCTGTGTCTATGGCCTGATTGATGCTGTGTGTGTATTTCTTTATATTTTCCTGTAACATGTTGTCACTTCTAAATAAACTTTTATGGAATAAAAAAAAAAAAGGGTGTTTCTAGGCTTCAGAGAGACTTAATATTAGTGCAGAACACTGTACCTTTAATTTAAATGCCCTTGGAGTCTGCTGGGGAAGAGAAATAATACTGTCTGTCAGTATGACATGCAGATGAGTGCCGTCGATCTTAGAATCACTGCACACTTCACTCCTTTGGCCAGTCACGGGGCCAAAACCAGTGTTTGGAGCCACAGTGTGGCGGTGGAGGCAGCAGCAATGGGAGGCCATACAGCAACCTATGACAAAATGGAAACCAGCAGGAGCGTGAGGAGACCTGAAAGTGGCACATGGCAGAGTGGGAGCAATGGGAGGCGGTACAGGGACCCAGGTCACACTGTGGGCCCAGCAGCAGCGTGACCAGGCGGTACGGGGGCCCATGGCCGATATGGGGCTTGGTGGCACCTATGGAAGGCCTGTAATCTGCCAGCAACCTATGACAAAATGGACAACCGCAGGAGTGTGAGGAGATTTCAAAGTGGCACATGGCAGAGTGGAAGCAATGGGAGGCCGTACAGGGACCCAGGTCACACTGTGGGCTCAGCAGCAGCGTGACCAGGAGGTACGGGGGCCCATGGTCGATATGGGGCCTGGCGGCACCTATGGAAGGCCGCTAATCTGCCAGCAACCTATGACAAAATGGACAACCGCAGGAGTGTGAGGAGATTTCAAAGAGGTACATGGCAGAGTGGAAGCAATGGGAGGCCGTACAGGGACCCAGGTCACACTGTGGGACCAGCATCAGCGTGAACAGGCGTTACGGGGGCCCATGGCCGATTTGACCTCATTCATCCCATAGTCCTGCCGACTCACGAATAGCGTGGCCTCCTCAAAGGGCCTGAGCAAGCGCAGGTGTCACACATGAGCTGACAATGGCTGACATCTAAGTTACACAGGGAGTACCTTTATCCGCTTTTAACATCAGGAAATCTGTGATGGCCTTTAGCTGTTCGTAAAGGCGGTCTAACATATGTAGGGTTGAATTACACCTTGTTGCAACGTCACAGCATGAGGAGTCGGTACGGGGGCCCATGGCAGATTACATGTCTGGCAGCAGCAATGGGAGGCCCGTAATCTGCCAGCACCCTATGTCAAAAAATTTAACACACCAGCAGTGTGAAGAGACCTGAAAGTGGCACATGGCAGCAGAGTGTGGCGATGGAGACAGCAGCAATGGGAGGCCGTACAGGGACCCATGAGAGACTCTGGACTTGGCAGCAGCATGAGGAGGCGGTATATAGGGGCCCATGGCAGATTAGGGGCCTGGCAGCAGCTATGTGAGGCCCGTAATCTGCCTGCACCCTATGTCAAAAAATTAAACACACCAGCAGTGTGAAGAGACCTGAAAGTGGCACATGGCAGCAGAGTGTGGCGATGGAGACAGCAGCAATGGGAGGCCGTACAGGGACCCATGAGAGACTCTAGACTTGGCAGCAGCATGAGGAGGCGGTATATAGGGGCCCATGGCAGATTAGGGGCCTGGCAGCAGCTATGTGAGGCCCGTAATCTGCCTGCACCCTATGTCAAAAAATTAAACACACCAGCAGTGTGAAGAGACCTGAAAGTGGCACATGGCAGCAGAGTGTGGCGATGGAGACAGCAGCAATGGGAGGCCGTACAGGGACCCATGAGAGACTCTAGACTTGGCAGCAGCATGAGGAGGCGGTATATAGGGGCCCATGGCAGATTAGGGGCCTGGCAGCAGCTATGTGAGGCCCGTAATCTGCCTGCACCCTATGTCAAAAAATTTAACACACCAGCAGTGTGAAGAGACCTGAAAGTGGCACATGGCAGCAGAGTGTGGCGATGGAGACAGCAGCAATGGGAGGCCGTACAGGGACCCATGAGAGACTCTAGACTTGGCAGCAGCATGAGGAGGCGGTATATAGGGGCCCATGGCAGATTAGGGGCCTGGCAGCAGCTATGTGAGGCCCGTAATCTGCCTGCACCCTATGTCAAAAAATTAAACACACCAGCAGTGTGAAGAGACCTGAAAGTGGCACATGGCAGCAGAGTGTGGCGATGGAGACAGCAGCAATGGGAGGCCGTACAGGGACCCATGAGAGACTCTGGACTTGGCAGCAGCATGAGGAGGCGGTATATAGGGGCCCATGGCAGATTAGGGGCCTGGCAGCAGCTATGTGAGGCCCGTAATCTGCCTGCACCCTATGTCAAAAAATTAAACACACCAGCAGTGTGAAGAGACCTGAAAGTGGCACATGGCAGCAGAGTGTGGCGATGGAGACAGCAGCAATGGGAGGCCGTACAGGGACCCATGAGAGACTCTAGACTTGGCAGCAGCATGAGGAGGCGGTATATAGGGGCCCATGGCAGATTAGGGGCCTGGCAGCAGCTATGTGAGGCCCGTAATCTGCCTGCACCCTATGTCAAAAAATTAAACACACCAGCAGTGTGAAGAGACCTGAAAGTGGCACATGGCAGCAGAGTGTGGCGATGGAGACAGCAGCAATGGGAGGCCGTACAGGGACCCATGAGAGACTCTGGACTTGGCAGCAGCATGAGGAGGCGGTATATAGGGGCCCATGGCAGATTAGGGGCCTGGCAGCAGCTATGTGAGGCCCGTAATCTGCCTGCACCCTATGTCAAAAAATTAAACACACCAGCAGTGTGAAGAGACCTGAAAGTGGCACATGGCAGCAGAGTGTGGCGATGGAGACAGCAGCAATGGGAGGCCGTACAGGGACCCATGAGAGACTCTGGACTTGGCAGCAGCATGAGGAGGCGGTATATAGGGGCCCATGGCAGATTAGGGGCCTGGCAGCAGCTATGTGAGGCCCGTAATCTGCCTGCACCCTATGTCAAAAAATTAAACACACCAGCAGTGTGAAGAGACTTGAAAGTGGCACATGGCAGCAGAGTGTGGCGATGGAGACAGCAGCAATGGGAGGCCGTACAGGGACCCATGAGAGACTCTAGACTTGGCAGCAGCATGAGGAGGCGGTATATAGGGGCCCATGGCAGATTAGGGGCCTGGCAGCAGCTATGTGAGGCCCGTAATCTGCCTGCACCCTATGTCAAAAAATTTAACACACCAGCAGTGTGAAGAGACCTGAAAGTGGCACATGGCAGCAGAGTGTGGCGATGGAGACAGCAGCAATGGGAGGCCGTACAGGGACCCATGAGAGACTCTGGACTTGGCAGCAGCATGAGGAGGCGGTATATAGGGGCCCATGGCAGATTAGGGGCCTGGCAGCAGCTATGTGAGGCCCGTAATCTGCCTGCACCCTATGTCAAAAAATTTAACACACCAGCAGTGTGAAGAGACCTGAAAGTGGCACATGGCAGCAGAGTGTGGCGATGGAGACAGCAGCAATGGGAGGCCGTACAGGGACCCATGAGAGACTCTGGACTTGGCAGCAGCATGAGGAGGCGGTATATAGGGGCCCATGGCAGATTAGGGGCCTGGCAGCAGCTATGTGAGGCCCGTAATCTGCCTGCACCCTATGTCAAAAAATTAAACACACCAGCAGTGTGAAGAGACCTGAAAGTGGCACATGGCAGCAGAGTGTGGCGATGGAGACAGCAGCAATGGGAGGCCGTACAGGGACCCATGAAAGACTCTGGACTTGGCAGCAGCATGAGGAGGCGGTATATAGGGGCCCATGGCAGATTAGGGGCCTGGCAGCAGCTATGTGAGGCCCGTAATCTGCCTGCACCCTATGTCAAAAAATTAAACACACCAGCAGTGTGAAGAGACCTGAAAGTGGCACATGGCAGCAGAGTGTGGCGATGGAGACAGCAGCAATGGGAGGCCGTACAGGGACCCATGAGAGACTCTAGACTTGGCAGCAGCATGAGGAGGCGGTATATAGGGGCCCATGGCAGATTAGGGGCCTGGCAGCAGCTATGTGAGGCCCGTAATCTGCCTGCACCCTATGTCAAAAAATTAAACACACCAGCAGTGTGAAGAGACCTGAAAGTGGCACATGGCAGCAGAGTGTGGCGATGGAGACAGCAGCAATGGGAGGCCGTACAGGGACCCATGAGAGACTCTGGACTTGGCAGCAGCATGAGGAGGCGGTATATAGGGGCCCATGGCAGATTAGGGGCCTGGCAGCAGCTATGTGAGGCCCGTAATCTGCCTGCACCCTATGTCAAAAAATTAAACACACCAGCAGTGTGAAGAGACCTGAAAGTGGCACATGGCAGCAGAGTGTGGCGATGGAGACAGCAGCAATGGGAGGCCGTACAGGGACCCATGAGAGACTCTAGACTTGGCAGCAGCATGAGGAGGCGGTATATAGGGGCCCATGGCAGATTAGGGGCCTGGCAGCAGCTATGTGAGGCCCGTAATCTGCCTGCACCCTATGTCAAAAAATTAAACACACCAGCAGTGTGAAGAGACCTGAAAGTGGCACATGGCAGCAGAGTGTGGCGATGGAGACAGCAGCAATGGGAGGCCGTACAGGGACCCATGAGAGACTCTGGACTTGGCAGCAGCATGAGGAGGCGGTATATAGGGGCCCATGGCAGATTAGGGGCCTGGCAGCAGCTATGTGAGGCCCGTAATCTGCCTGCACCCTATGTCAAAAAATTTAACACACCAGCAGTGTGAAGAGACCTGAAAGTGGCACATGGCAGCAGAGTGTGGCGATGGAGACAGCAGCAATGGGAGGCCGTACAGGGACCCATGAGAGACTCTAGACTTGGCAGCAGCATGAGGAGGCGGTATATAGGGGCCCATGGCAGATTAGGGGCCTGGCAGCAGCTATGTGAGGCCCGTAATCTGCCTGCACCCTATGTCAAAAAATTAAACACACCAGCAGTGTGAAGAGACCTGAAAGTGGCACATGGCAGCAGAGTGTGGCGATGGAGACAGCAGCAATGGGAGGCCGTACAGGGACCCATGAGAGACTCTGGACTTGGCAGCAGCATGAGGAGGCGGTATATAGGGGCCCATGGCAGATTAGGGGCCTGGCAGCAGCTATGTGAGGCCCGTAATCTGCCTGCACCCTATGTCAAAAAATTAAACACACCAGCAGTGTGAAGAGACCTGAAAGTGGCACATGGCAGCAGAGTGTGGCGATGGAGACAGCAGCAATGGGAGGCCGTACAGGGACCCATGAGAGACTCTAGACTTGGCAGCAGCATGAGGAGGCGGTATATAGGGGCCCATGGCAGATTAGGGGCCTGGCAGCAGCTATGTGAGGCCCGTAATCTGCCTGCACCCTATGTCAAAAAATTAAACACACCAGCAGTGTGAAGAGACCTGAAAGTGGCACATGGCAGCAGAGTGTGGCGATGGAGACAGCAGCAATGGGAGGCCGTACAGGGACCCATGAGAGACTCTGGACTTGGCAGCAGCATGAGGAGGCGGTATATAGGGGCCCATGGCAGATTAGGGGCCTGGCAGCAGCTATGTGAGGCCCGTAATCTGCCTGCACCCTATGTCAAAAAATTTAACACACCAGCAGTGTGAAGAGACCTGAAAGTGGCACATGGCAGCAGAGTGTGGCGATGGAGACAGCAGCAATGGGAGGCCGTACAGGGACCCATGAGAGACTCTGGACTTGGCAGCAGCATGAGGAGGCGGTATATAGGGGCCCATGGCAGATTAGGGGCCTGGCAGCAGCTATGTGAGGCCCGTTATCTTGCAGCACCCTATGTCAAAAAATTAAACACACCAGCAGTGTGAAGAGACCTGAAAGTGGCACATGGCAGCAGAGTGTGGCGATGGAGACAGCAGCAATGGGAGGCCGTACAGGGACCCATGAGAGACTCTAGACTTGGCAGCAGCATGAGGAGGCGGTATATAGGGGCCCATGGCAGATTAGGGGCCTGGCAGCAGCTATGTGAGGCCCGTAATCTGCCTGCACCCTATGTCAAAAAATTAAACACACCAGCAGTGTGAAGAGACCTGAAAGTGGCACATGGCAGCAGAGTGTGGCGATGGAGACAGCAGCAATGGGAGGCCGTACAGGGACCCATGAGAGACTCTGGACCTAGCAGCAGCATGAGGAGGCGGTATATAGGGGCCTATGGCAGATTAGGGGCCTGGCAGCAGCTATAGGAGGCCCGTAATCTGCCAGCACCCTATGTCAAAAAATTAAACACACCAGCAGTGTGAAGAGACCTGAAAGTGGCACATGTTTGAGGCATGATTCATGGCGGATTTAGTCAGTTGTGTCAGGAACTGGTGGTTTGAAATCCAGACTAATCCACGCCTGATTCATTTTCACAAACGTGAGTCTCTCCACACTTTGGGTGGACAGTCGTGTCCTCCGCGGAGTTACAATACCTCCTGCCGCACTAAACACGCGCTCCGATGCCACGCTACTGGCCGGGCATGACAGCCTTTCAAGGGCAAATTCAGCTAGATGGGGCCAAAGGTCAAGTTTCGTTGCCCAGTAGTCAAGGGGATTGTCTACCTCGGTTGGCAGGGTGCTGTCCAAGTAGGCCCAAGCCTGTTGTTTGAGCTCCTGCTCCAGGTCCACCTGATGCTGCTGCTGCTGCTGCGGCTGGTTAGTAGTTTCCTCACTGCGCTGGTGAAGAAAGCTACTCATCATCGACTGCAGACTGAGGCAGCCACTGCTGGTGGAGCTGCCACTGCTCCTACCACCCCACCCCTCCCCTGCTGCCATGCCAGCGGAACGCGAGCGCACAGGGCCCACAGTGTCTGAGGATGGACGTTGGCGCACAAAGGCAGAGACCAACTGACTACATAGGTGGTTTTTATAGTACGTAATTTTGGCCTCCCTCTCAGCAGGTGTGAAAAAGGCCACCATTTTGGACCGGTAGCGAGGGTCCAACAAGGTGGACAGCCAAAAGTCATCCCTCTGTCTGATGGTTATTATTCGGCTGTCGCTACGCAAGCAACCGAGCATGCTATGGTCCATTTGTGCCAAGGAATGCGAGGGACTCCCTGCCTCCATCTCCACAGCATACTGCCACGGTGCGTCTGGGTCCTCTGTCTCCTCCTCCTCCTCCTCTACCAGATGCTCCTGCTCCTCCACTCCTGTCCGCTGAGTGGAAAAACCACCCATTTCACTCAATAATTCCTGAGCACAAATGTCCTCCTCTACCTCCTCCTCTTCTTCCTGTCCTGCCCCCACAGGGGTCATGTGGCGTTGAGATCTGTGCGCCACGTCTACCGCACCCTGACCAGCCATTGTTAACAGCATTTGTTCCAGGACGTGCAACAGAGGAATGACGTCGTTCATCCCATAGTCCTGCCGACTCACGAATAGCGTGGCCTCCTCAAAGGGCCTGAGCAAGCGGCAGGTGTCACGCATGAGCTGCCAATGGCTGACATCTAAGTTACACAGGGGAGTACCTTTATCCGCTTGTAACATCAGGAAATCGGTGATGGCCTTTCGCTGCTCGTAAAGGCGGTCTAACATGTGTAGGGTTGAATTCCACCTTGTTGCAACGTCGCAGATCAGGCGATGCTGTGGAATTCCGTTCTGCCGCTGCAGCTCAATGAGGGTGTTCTTTGCGGTGTAGGAATGGCTGAAATGCATGCACAGTTTACGTGACATTTTAAGGATGTCTTGCAGTGGGATGGTGGATTTTAGGAACCGCTTGACAACCAGATTGAACACGTGAGCCATGCATGGCGCATGGCACAACCTTCCTTGACGCAGAGCAGACACCATGTTCTTTCCGTTGTCAGTCAACATGGTTCCGATTTTTAGTTTGCGCGGAGACAGCCATCTGTCGATTTCTCTGTTCATTACACTCAGCAGTTCCTCCCCTGTGTGACTACGTTCGCCAAGGCATACCAGGTGCAGCACAGCGTGACACCGTTGCGCCCTGCACATGTGATATGCCGGTCGGGTAATGGGACTTGGCACGGGGGTGGCGGCTGAGGACACGGCGGAAAAAGAGGTGGTAGAGGCGGACATGCTTGCTGGACCAAGGACGTGCAAACGTGGAGGCAAAAGCGTCGTGACCTGTCCAAGTTGCTGGTGCGGCTGTGCCGGCACCACGTTCACCCAGTGGGCCGTAAATGACATGTACTGTCCCTGACCGTAGTTACAGCTCCACACGTCGGCGCTGCCGTGCACTTTGGCAGAGACCGACATGCTCAAAGACTGGCCCACCATCTCTTCTACATGTGAATGCAGGGCTGGCACTGCCTTTTGGGCAAAGAAATGACGGCTTGGCACTCTCCACCGCGGCGCGGCACAAGCCATCATTTCTCGGAAAGGTGCTGAGTCCACCAGTTGGAAAGGGAGGGACTGCAGCACCAGCAACTTGGACAGGAGGACGTTCAGCTTTTGCACCGTCGGGTGCGTGCTCGCAAACTGTTGTCTCTTGGATACGGATTCCAAGAAAGACTGTTGACGGAATCCGAGAAGAGGAGTAGCAGGAGAAGGAGCATCTGAACGAGCGGAAGATGCCAACGAGCGACAACTCCCCTCAGCAGAGGTGTTGGAGCCTTGACTGGCTGATAGAGGGCGATTGACGACGTCGGGTGACGGAGCAAGTAACGGAGCGGGTGATGGAGCGGGGGCTGGGGCAGGCAGAACCGCCGTATGTTTATCACGGTTTTCCCAGGCCACCGAATGGTGACGCTGCATATGCTGACGCAACGCTGTAGTCCCAACATGGGCCCCCTGGCCACGCTTGCATTTCTGGCCACATAGTCGACATACGGCTACGTTTACTTCCTCGGGCGGCTTGAGGAAAAATTGCCACACCACCGAGTAGGAAACTTTGCCCCCGCTACTCTTCACTGGCTGACTGCTACTTCCTCCGTGCGCACCGGCACCACTACTGGCCGTGGTGGTAGGCTGCAGTGGAGCTGGTGCTCTACTCCGTGGACGTTTGGCTCCACTGACACTGATGCGACCCTGCTGCTGTCTCCTGGGCAACCCACCGACTGTTTTGCTCGCTGCCAAGCTGCCACCCTCTTCTCCTGATGATGCGGAAGAAATTGCCTGATGACGACGAGGCTGCCAAGTGCGATCAACCTCCTCATCATCAAGTAGGGTCTCCGCCTCACTACTAGCCCCCTCGGCTGCGTCTGGGTCAGGAGACAGACCTGTCTCTAGACCGGCTACCGAGCCACTCTCCTCGCCAGTACTTGTTCGCTTGGCTGCTGAAAAGGCCGATGTCTCCCCCCGTTCCTGACCGCCCTCTGTTAGCTCTTCCTCACTGTACAGTGGGGCTGAGCCCACAGCATGCGATACTTCGCTTGGTGAGGGAACAGCAAAGGACAGGGGCAGGTAGAGGACACGTGATTTCAGTGGGCTTGCTCCCGGGCCATGCCAACTAACGGTTGTGTCTGACGTACCCACCGACCGTTGGCTGTAGGTGTCAGAGGTGACCTGGGAAGAGGAAGACGACCGAGCCAACCAATCAATGACGGCAGGGTTGTCGGTGGAGACACGACCGCTGGATGACACCGGGAGCACTGGCCTCTGGCTGCGAATACTGCTGCCTCGACCCCTTCCTCTGCTGCCACGTCTGCTCGCTCCTAAAACATTGCCTCCTCTGCCACTCCTCTGCATGTTGTCTGACATACTATTTAATTCAACGATTAGGTGTCCCTGAGTAACAATTCTCTGGCACTCAGTAACAATTCTGTCTGTCCCTGAGTATGAATTCTGTGGCCCTGAGTAACAATTCTGTGTCTGTGCGAGTAACAATTCTGTGTCTGTGCGAGTAACAATTCTGTGTCTGTGCAAGTAACAATTTTGTGTCTGTGCGAGTAACAATTCTCTGGCACTCAGTAACAATTCTGTCTGTCCCTGAGTAACAATTCTCTGGCACTCAGTAACAATTCTGTCTGTCCCTGAGTAACAATTCTCTGGCACTCAGTAACAATTCTGTCTGTCCCTGAGTATGAATTCTGTGGCCCTGAGTAACAATTCTGTGTCTGTGCGAGTAACAATTCTGTGTCTGTGCAAGTAACAATTTTGTGTCTGTGCGAGTAACAATTCTCTGGCACTCAGTAACAATTCTGTCTGTCCCTGAGTAACAATTCTCTGGCACTCAGTAACAATTCTGTCTGTCCCTGAGTATGAATTCTGTGGCCCTGAGTAACAATTCTGTGTCTGTGCGAGTAACAATTCTGTGTCTGTGCAAGTAACAATTTTGTGTCTGTGCGAGTAACAATTCTCTGGCACTCAGTAACAATTCTGTCTGTCCCTGAGTAACAATTCTCTGGCACTCAGTAACAATTCTGTCTGTCCCTGAGTAACAATTCTCTGGCACTCAGTAACAATTCTGTCTGTCCCTGAGTAACAATTCTCTGGCACTCAGTAACAATTCTGTGTCTGTGCGAGTAACAATTCTGTGTCTGTGCAAGTAACAATTTTGTGTCTGTGCGAGTAACAATTCTCTGGCACTCAGTAACAATTCTGTCTGTCCCTGAGTAACAATTCTCTGGCACTCAGTAACAATTCTGTCTGTCCCTGAGTAACAATTCTCTGGCACTCAGTAACAATTCTGTCTGTCCCTGAGTATGAATTCTGTGGCCCTGAGTAACAATTCTGTGTCTGTGAGAGTAACAATTCTGTGTCTGTGCAAGTAACAATTTTGTGTCTGTGCGAGTAACAATTCTCTGGCACTCAGTAACAATTCTGTCTGTCCCTGAGTAACAATTCTCTGGCACTCAGTAACAATTCTGTCTGTCCCTGAGTAACAATTCTCTGGCACTCAGTAACAATTCTGTCTGTCCCTGAGTAACAATTCTCTGGCACTCAGTAACAATTCTGTCTGTCCCTGAGTAACAATTCTCTGGCACTCAGTAACAATTCTGTCTGTCCCTGAGTATGAATTCTGTGGCCCTGAGTAACAATTCTGTGTCTGTGCGAGTAACAATTCTGTGTCTGTGCAAGTAACAATTTTGTGTCTGTGCGAGTAACAATTCTCTGGCACTCAGTAACAATTCTGTCTGTCCCTGAGTAACAATTCTCTGGCACTCAGTAACAATTCTGTCTGTCCCTGAGTAACAATTCTCTGGCACTCAGTAACAATTCTGTCTGTCCCTGAGTAACAATTCTCTGGCACTCAGTAACAATTCTGTCTGTCCCTGAGTATGAATTCTGTGGCCCTGAGTAACAATTCTGTGTCTGTGCGAGTAACAATTCTGTGTCTGTGCAAGTAACAATTTTGTGTCTGTGCGAGTAACAATTCTCTGGCACTCAGTAACAATTCTGTCTGTCCCTGAGTAACAATTCTCTGGCACTCAGTAACAATTCTGTCTGTCCCTGAGTAACAATTCTCTGGCACTCAGTAACAATTCTGTCTGTCCCTGAGTAACAATTCTCTGGCACTCAGTAACAATTCTGTCTGTCCCTGAGTAACAATTCTCTGGCACTCAGTAACAATTCTGTCTGTCCCTGAGTATGAATTCTGTGGCCCTGAGTAACAATTCTGTGTCTGTGCGAGTAACAATTCTGTGTCTGTGCAAGTAACAATTTTGTGTCTGTGCGAGTAACAATTCTCTGGCACTCAGTAACAATTCTGTCTGTCCCTGAGTAACAATTCTCTGGCACTCAGTAACAATTCTGTCTGTCCCTGAGTAACAATTCTCTGGCACTCAGTAACAATTCTGTCTGTCCCTGAGTATGAATTCTGTGGCCCTGAGTAACAATTCTGTGTCTGTGCGAGTAACAATTCTGTGTCTGTGCAAGTAACAATTTTGTGTCTGTGCGAGTAACAATTCTCTGGCACTCAGTAACAATTCTGTCTGTCCCTGAGTAACAATTCTCTGGCACTCAGTAACAATTCTGTCTGTCCCTGAGTAACAATTCTCTGGCACTCAGTAACAATTCTGTCTGTCCCTGAGTAACAATTCTCTGGCACTCAGTAACAATTCTGTGTCTGTGCGAGTAACAATTCTGTGTCTGTGCAAGTAACAATTTTGTGTCTGTGCGAGTAACAATTCTCTGGCACTCAGTAACAATTCTGTCTGTCCCTGAGTAACAATTCTCTGGCACTCAGTAACAATTCTGTCTGTCCCTGAGTAACAATTCTCTGGCACTCAGTAACAATTCTGTCTGTCCCTGAGTATGAATTCTGTGGCCCTGAGTAACAATTCTGTGTCTGTGCGAGTAACAATTCTGTGTCTGTGCAAGTAACAATTTTGTGTCTGTGCGAGTAACAATTCTCTGGCACTCAGTAACAATTCTGTCTGTCCCTGAGTAACAATTCTCTGGCACTCAGTAACAATTCTGTCTGTCCCTGAGTAACAATTCTCTGGCACTCAGTAACAATTCTGTCTGTCCCTGAGTATGAATTCTGTGGCCCTGAGTAACAATTCTGTGTCTGTGCGAGTAACAATTCTGTGTCTGTGCAAGTAACAATTTTGTGTCTGTGCGAGTAACAATTCTCTGAAACTCAGTAACAATTCTGTCTGTCCCTGAGTAACAATTCTCTGGCACTCAGTAACAATTCTGTCTGTCCCTGAGTAACAATTCTCTGGCACTCAGTAACAATTCTGTCTGTCCCTGAGTAACAATTCTCTGGCACTCAGTAACAATTCTGTCTGTCCCTGAGTATGAATTCTGTGGCCCTGAGTAACAATTCTGTCTGTGCGAGTAACAATTCTGTGTCTGTGCAAGTAACAATTTTGTGTCTGTGCGAGTAACAATTCTCTGGCACTCAGTAACAATTCTGTCTGTCCCTGAGTAACAATTCTCTGGCACTCAGTAACAATTCTGTCTGTCCCTGAGTAACAATTCTCTGGCACTCAGTAACAATTCTGTCTGTCCCTGAGTAACAATTCTCTGGCACTCAGTAACAATTCTGTCTGTCCCTGAGTAACAATTCTGTCTGTCCCTGAGAATGAATTCTGTGGCCCTGAGTAAGAATTCTCTGGCACTCAGTAACAATTCTGTCTGTCCCTGAGTAACAATTCTCTGGCACTCAGTAACAATTCTGTCTGTCCCTGAGTAAAAATTCTGTGGCCCTAATAACGTTTCTGTGGCCCTAAGTAACAATTCTCTGGCACTGAGTGAAAATTCTGTCTGTCCCTGAGTATGAATTCTGTGGCCCTAACTAGCGTTTCTTTGTCCCTAAATAACGATTCTGTGGCCCTCATTAACAAGTCTGTGTCCCTGAGTAATGGTTCTCTGTCCCTAAGTAACTTCTCTCTGTCCCCAATTCTCGTTTCTGTGGCCCTAACTCTGTCCCTGTCCCTAGTACAGAGCGGTCTGCCTCTGTTCAATGACTGCAGGCAAATGAAGATTTCCAAAATGGCCGCTATATATACCTCGACCATTACACAGTGCTGGCTGGCTGGCTGCTGATTGGCTGATGCGATCACATGTCGTTGAGGAATGCATTATGGGGCAGCGCGCCTTGTCTGCGCGCCTTCCCCGACATCCCCGCTCCGTCGCCGCACATGTCAGCCGCCATTTTCGGAAAAATTTCGATTCGCGCGTCCGAATTAGGCTGTTTTTCGGATTCGGCACGAATCGAAATTTTTCCGATATTCGACTCGAATTCCACTTCGGATACTT
This sequence comes from Staurois parvus, assembly GCF_062004578.1. NCBI lineage: Eukaryota > Metazoa > Chordata > Amphibia > Anura > Ranidae > Staurois > Staurois parvus. Next base: position 2,097,242 of record NW_028318342.1, on the reverse strand, counting down.
CGATTCGCTCATCTCTAGTTGTAAGTATAACTTTTATAGGGAGGTACAGTATGTTTCATTTCTATATCTTTTTTTTTTGGATGGATCAGTAGTGTGAATTTGTTGGTGACACAGAAAAATATGTTCTTTGTTAGCAGCACATCACCATATACTAGCATGTTACAGTTTAATGCACAAAGCACCACATTGTGAAGTGCATCAAAACACAGAATCCTCAATCCCTCTATTGTCATAGCTGATTATAAAGTTAGGTAATATACTGTATTTATCATACCTGGGAGGCATAAAAGGAAAGGCAGAGGTTCACTTGCTCAGCTAATAGGGAATGAGCAGGTTCTGCATGCTATACAGTGAGAACATACATAAGGTTTGAAGTTGTGGATAATCAAGCCTTTCTCATCTCCCTTACCCCCAGATGCAGAGCAGCACAGTTTCATCAGCAGCTGCAAATTCACCCTCATCTTCCTCCTTTTTTACAGTTAATTCTGATGTTGCCCTGCCCCATCTTAGATGTGGTTCCGTCCCTTTGGTGACATCATCATCCTTTGACAGACGAGACTTGCTAGAGTCTATTTTTCAAAGAGATGCTCTCTTATTGAAGCACATATTTATGTTATCCTTGTGAGTATGTTTGCTGCTAATTATTTTGAATAAAGTCATACAGAGAGCATTTAGATTGAGTCTGTTTCTCAACTACACTGAGGGAAAAGGTGTTCTGCCCTGGGGATTTCCCAGGTATCATGTTTAAGGCATTGAAGATATTGTGTGGTTGTTACTGCACTGTTGGAAGAATTTGACTTGAGTTTATATTTTACATGCACACTTTTTGTGTAGAATTTTATTTGCTTGATCACTTTTGTGTGAGAAGCTGTGAGGGGACACTATGTATTATATTTCATTTTAAAGAGGTGCTGCTTAGGAACCTCATATATGCCTTTCCAGAGAGTGGCAGGATCATTTTTTTTATGGTCAACATTTCTCAGGTCCTCAGGTCAGTGAAAGGAGAAGCAGGGATGGTTATGTCTGACTCAGTAAGGCTTTAAAGTGTTTATTTTTAATGCATTAGGCAGGCCTGGCTTTTGGCAGCAGTCACAACGGGTGATTTTGTGACAGAATAAAAGTCTGCCTGTCCCCTGACACAGTTGACTGGGTCACATTTATAAAAAATGAATCCATCCTAGATCAGCTCAGCAATGAGTACCAAACAGTGGTGTATTTTGGTTTTGTGCTGCCGTAGGCAAGACTAAAATCGCCCCCCCGCATCTAAATTTGTCCCACCCTTTCATCTGCAAACTCCACCCCTTCCTCTTTAGGCTCCACCTCTTCCTATTAGAGATCCACCCACTGACGATGGGGCGCTATTCCTCCCACTGACACCAATGGTGGGGTACGATTCCTCCCACTGACACTAATGATGGGGCACTATTCCTCACACTGACACCAATGATGGGGCACTATTCCTCCCACTGACACCAATGATGGTGCCCCATCATTAGTGTCAGTGTGTGAAGAATAGCGCCCCATCATTGGTATCAGTGGGATGAATAGTATTCCATCATTAGTGTCAGTGGGAAGAATCGTGCCCCATCATTGGTGTCAGTGGGAGGAATCGTGCCCCATCATTGGTGTCAGTGGGAGGAATCATGACCCATCATTGGTATCAGTGGGAGGAAGTGCCCCATCATTAGTGTCAGGGGGAGGCATAGTGGCCCATCATTGGGATCAGTGGGAGGAAGTGCCCCATCATTAGTGTCAGGGGGAGGAATAGTGCCCCATCATTGGTATCCGTGGGAGGAATAGTGCCCCATCTTTGGTGTCAGTGGGAGGAAGTGCCCCATCATTGGTGTCATTGGAAGGAATAGTGTCCCATCATTGGTATCAGTGGAAGTAATAGTGCCCCATCATTGGTATCAGTGTGTGAGGAATAGCGCCCCATCATTGGTATTAGTGGGAGGAATAGTATTCCATCATTAGTGTCAGTGGGAAGAATCGTGCCCCATCATTGGTGTCAGTGGGAGGAATCATGCCCCATCATTGGTGTCAGGGGGAGGAATAGTGCCCCATCATTGGTATCAGTGGGAGGAAGTGCCCCATTATTAGTGTCAGGGGGAGGAATAGTGCCCCATCATTGGTATCAGTGGGAGGAAGTGCCCCATCATTAGTGTCAGTGGGAGGAAGTGCCCCATCATTAGTGTCAGTAGGAGGAATAGTGCCCCATCATTGGTATCCGTGGGAGGAATAGTGCCCCATCTTTGGTGTCAGTTGGAGGAAGTGCCCCATCATTGGTGTCATTGGAAGGAATAGTGTCCCATCATTGGTATCAGTGGAAGTAATAGTGCCCCATCATCGGTATCAGTGGGAGGAATAGTGCCCCATCTTTGGTGTCAGTGGGAGGAATAGTGCCCCATCTTTGGTGTCAGTGGAAGTGCCCCATCATTGGTATCAGTGGGAGGAATAGTGTCCCATCATTGATGTATCGGGTCAGTGGGACAGGAGGAGTGCAAAGGGACAGGTGTGGGGCAGCGGGAAAGGAGAAGCGTAGAGGGACAGGTGGGGGGCAGAGTGATGGGGGGCATGGGACAGGATCGGGGCAACGGAACAGGAGTAGTGCAGTGGGACAGGAGGAGCACAATGGGACAGGTGAGGGGCAGTGGGACCGGAGGAGCGCAGTGGGACAGGTGAGGGGCAGTGGGACAGGAGAAGGCACACAGAGGGACAAGAGAAGCACAGAAGGATAGGTGAGGGGCAGTGGGACAGGAGGAGCGCAGAGGGACAGGTGGGGTGCAGCATGACAGGGAGCATGATACAGGATCGGGGCAGCGGGACAGGAGGAGCGCAAAGGGGCAGGAGAAGTGCAGAAAGATAGGTGAGGGGCAGTGGGACAGGAGGAGCACAGAGGGACAGGTAGGGGGCAACATGACGGGGAGGCATGGGACAGGATCGGGGCAGCGGTACAGGAGAAGCGCAGTGGGACAGGAGAAGCGCAGGATAGGTGAGGGGCAGTGGGACAGGAGGAGCACAGAGGGACAGGTGGGGGGCAGCGTGACAGGGGGCATGGGACAGGATCGGGGCAGAGTGACAGGGGGCATGGGACAGGATCGGGGCAGTGGGACAGGAGGAGCGCAGTGGGACAGGAGGAGCACAGAGGGACAGGTGAGGGGCAGTGGGACAGGAGGAGTACAGAGGGACAGGTGAGGGGCAGTGGGACAGGAGGAGCGTAGCGGGACAGATGGGGGGCAGCATGACAGGGGGCATGGGACAGGATCGGGGCAGCGGGACAGGAGGAGCGCAAGGGGACAGGTGAGGGGCAGTGGGACAGGAGGAGCACAAAGGGACAGGTAAGGGGCAGTGGGACAGGAGGAGCGCAGAGGGATAGGTGGGGGGCAGCGTGACAGGGGGCATGGGACAGGATTGGGGCAGCTGGACAGGAGAAGTGCAGAGGGATAGGTGAGGGGCAGCTGGACAGGAGGAGTGCAGAGGGACAGGTGAGGGGCAGCTGGACAGGAGGAGCGCAGAGGGACAGGTGGGGGGCAGTGGGGACAGATGGGGGGTAGTGGGACAATGTAGGGGACAGGAGGGGGGAAGTGGAACAGGTGGGGGGCAGTGTATCGGGGGACAGTGAGACAGGAGTGAGGAAGCACCAGTCCTCCAAGCACTTACCTGTCCAGCAGTGGCTCCTCTAGTAGGTGTCAGCATCACTCCAGGATGACTGCCTGTGTCCCTTCTTCCCCAGGATCTCCGGCGGCAAAAGAGCAGGCAGGCTCCTCCACCCTGACCTCGTCCTCTTCTGCTTCCTCCTTCGTTGGCACCTTCCTGCACATCCCGGCACACTGACAGCGGGCCCCGCCCCTCATGCGCTCAGAGTGCTCACTGCTGATCTGCCAACCAATCCGCTCTCCTCTGCAGCCGGTCCCTTGGCCCGGGTGACCCTCCTTGCTGTACCCTCACCCATGGCGGCCCTGTCCCTTTCCCACGGAAGTCTCACTTCCGTGGGAAAGGGGGGGCGGCACTGCCGCCATGCTGCCCCCCTGAAAAGTGGCGCCCTAGGCAAATGCCTTGTTTGCCTCGCGGCAAATACGCCCCTGGTACCAAACCTTATCATCTGATAGTAACAAGTACTTATTTCTTTCCTATCTGGCCCCAAAAACATTATCATAGCTTACAGAAATACCATCACCTGCCACTGCTGCTACCCTGCCGCCATTACCATCTCCTACCACCATTACCAGCTTCTTTTGCCACTGCTGGCCTGACACCACAACCATCATTTACCACAGCTGCTGGACTGCCAGTATTACCATCTCACACTACCTCTACAGCTCTATTCCAGGGCTCTAACACTGGCAAAGTGCAATAAATAATGTTTCTGCAGCTGCTCTTCAGCTGCAAAATATGGGTGACTTGTACAAACAATAAGCATAAAATATATATATTGAAATATGGATACATACAAACATACAGAGAAGAACTAAGTTCAGACTACATACATTATTTTTTCATATAAACAAACTTTATCATGTTAGGCCCATATACTTAAACAAGAATCCTACTACCAAACACTACTATACAAACATCAAACTTGTGAGGCCAAGAAACACACCCATACCCATTATGATCTAGGCCCTTTTTCAATAAAGGATATCAAACAAAAACTAAGGGAGTGAAAAGAACAGTTCAAGAACAACCACTCACCTATAGAGGGACAGCTCAAAGGCTGTTTGCCTCTCATAACCCACCTCATCCAGAATATACAATACCTACTCTGCATAACTCATTCAACATATGCAGGGGATACCTGAAGCCCTCCACATCCTTTTATACACTCTATGTTAAAGGGACACTGAAGCAAAAAATAGATTTTTTTTACCTACACACTTCTTTCTAGTACAATTCTTCTGATCCAGAGGGTGATGCTTTAGGTTTTCCGCAACATAGGGGTTGATTTACTGTAACTGGAGAGTGCACAATATGGTACAGTTCTGCACAGAAACCAATAAGCTTTTAGGTTTTATTGTCAAAGTGTACTGTAATTAAACAGTCTGAATTTAGAAGCTGATTGGCTACCATGCACAGCTGCACAGGATTTTGCACTCTCCAGTTTTATTAAATCAACCCCATAAAGTCTACCATGGAAAGTGAATCCACCCACGTCCCTAAACTTCAAAGGCAGTCTCTAAATCAACTCTTTGTTGCCAGGTTGACTGTTTCTAATTCATCATCCTGCCTTCACAAGTAAGACACATTCCAAGTGATTATGTTCACCCTATTTCCCTGTAACAGTTAGAAGAAACAGCTATAGACCCTTCCAAAGAGATAAGTTGGCAAAATACAGATAAAATCAATGTGGTTTTGTTCAGTTTAATCCTTTTCCTCAAGGAAAGCTTTTATTTCCTTTTCTGATCTCTACTTTGGCATCGATGTCCATCAGCTGCTCCCCTAATTTGACTAACAATAGTCGCCAGGACCAAATCTAATAATATTATCTCCTGTTGAGGCTCTGGGAAGGTATCTAGAAGTTCAAAGCTTTCACTTGCATCACACATTCAAAAAACTTTGCTCTTCTCATGGTTGACTTTGGAACCAGATGCCTCCTTGTGCTGTTCTATCACTGAGATTACCTCTTGCAATTACTCTGCCAAAGCTGTAACAACAGACATGTCATCAGCATAGGCAATAACCCTCAAAGGCTGCTCAGCAGCAATACCGAGAGGCACCCCACATTACATATTTCCAACCTTCTTACAAAAGGATTGATTATGTACAGCAGGGGGCTCAAAAGGTGACTCTGGTGAACACCACAGTCAACCTCAAATTACTTACCAGCCATTTAATAAACCTCCTTTGCAAGCCATTCTTACCAAGGAGAAACTATAGTTACTCATGAATAACCAGATCAATATCTTTTGCCTGATATCAAGGAAGGAGTGAATTAAAAGCTTTGTAGTGTCATTGGTTAAGAAAGGGCATATTCTGGAGATGTTGCAGAGGTTGAAGCAGCATGATTTGGACAGGAATTGGATGTGAGCCTGAAAGGACAGTTCAGAATCCAGGGTTACACCTAGCACCCTGGCATGCAGGGACGGGTTGATAGTTGTGCCATTGATGTTGACTGAGAAATCAGGGGAAGGGGCACATGGGGAGGGAAATATTAGGTAAATGTGCAATACATCACACGCAATTAATTTTTCCCAAAAAAGTCCTTTTTATATTCAGTATATACGCTGTCAAGAAACTTTGTGGTCAAAATCAACAAACATTAAATAATACTTGCAATAAACAAAAATAAACAGAATCCGTTACCAGCGTGCATGCACAAAAACATGATGACGTCAGACACTATGTTCGTTTTTTTTACAAATAACAAAGTGGAAGCACAAGGCTGTCTAGAAATACTGTAACTTTTGTCTAGAAATAACTTTTGACATGGGTTTATCTCACTGTGGATGCATTTCTTAACCTCCCTGGCGGTATTCCTGAGTGTAGCTCGGGGTAAGGTTTCAGTACCACAAGCGGTAACCCCGAGCTACACTCGGGAATACCATGCGGCGCTGCTCCGCGATCCCTGTATCACTTACCTTGTCCTGCGCTCCCACGATGTCCCTCCTGCAGTGTCCCCGACAATGTAATCCAGCGGATGCCGGCATCTGTCATCTGGGTTCCGTCCCCTGTGAGTGTCGGGACGTACGGGGGACGGAACGGTGGGAAATTCAAAAATGACAAAAAGTGACATTCACTAAAATCACATAGTATTCCATTACTGTATCAAACCATTTCACATACATTTTGTCCCGAGTGCTTTGTCCTGTGTACTGCCTGCATTTTTACTGTTCTTATTGCCTGGAAACTGAGAAATGTCCATGGTGTCCAAAAAGCGTCACTTTAGGTCAAAAACGGTTTTAGACCAGATAGAGAACAGCGATAGTAAATCAGAACCACTTGCAGAACTGAGTGATAATGATTTGTGGGGAAATTCGTCATCAAACAGTGAAAACGATTTTGCGACTTTGCTCAGTGATGTGCGAACTTGGCGCTATATTTCAAATTTAAGTGTTTTTGGTTTGATTATATTATTAAATTTAATTTATTATTATTATATTATTATTTTTATGATTATTTATTAAATTATAATTTATGATTTAGTGTTTCAAATTTTATCATACCCGGGATGTTTACTAGACTCTTGTTCGGACAGATTTCAGTGAGTTATTCCTAAAAATTACAGCCCTACAATAAAAAAAAACATATTTCCATGCAAAATAATGGTACTGCTTTCAGCACCAAAAATCTGAAATAATCATACCGCCAGGGAGGTTAAAGAGTGACACAAAAGAGATCTATACTTTTTCCACTTAACAGATTAACACAAATACATTTGCAACCCTAAAACCCATTTCTGGTATCAATTCTACCACTTTATCTTTTGTTAGTGGAACTCCCACTGACACATACCTTAATTGAACCACATTGTGTCTCCTAAATCCTTTACCAAACCCTCCCCATATTATTAGAGCCAGGGATTATAGGCAACCCATCCCCCATCTTTAAGCTCAAATCAGAAGAAAAGTTACATTTTTCCCTGCCCCATTTCCTGTTGTAGAAGATATATTCACAGAATCAGCAGCCCCTGTATCTACAACAAAGACATTGGCTTTTATCATAGCATTGTTTACATTTAATTTATTACTTGCTGCAACAGTATGAGTTTCAACTTTAGGATCTTTCTCCCCTATGCAAGTTTGCTTTCTCTTTTCCCTGAGCAGAGCATAACTCTTCCAAACTTGCAGACACATTGGAAACATTTACTTTAATACTGGAAAAGAAAAAAAACACTTCTATCATCTCTATTACTCACTGTATTCAATGTTATCAGGGGCGGACTGACCATTCGAGCACTTGGGCACTGCCCGAGGGCCCGGGGTCAGAAGGGGACCCCATAAAGTGCCCCTGGTACCTTTTTATAGGCTTTTTTGGGTGTGTTTTGAGTGTGGGCAAGGACACAGGGGCCCCATGATCCCCAGTTGCCCGGGGGCTCCATGAGTTGTCAGTCCGCCCCTGACTGTTAGGATAAACAGACTCAGTCCTCACTACTTCAGAACAATGCTCTGTCATTATTTGTCACTATTCATTACAGTAGGGCTGCTGCTGTTACCAGGAACTAGTCCCCCCCCAGTGTCACATGACTAGTGTAGAAGAGATGTGTTGGCAAATGCTAACACCCCAAAACATACTTACCCAACTTCTGAAAAAACACCCCCATTTTCCCAACACTCCCTCCACCAATAAAGGAGACCACATATTGTTGGAGTAAAATGGCCTTCACTGCCTTTTATTAACAGTTTAACTTAAATACAAAGAAAAACATTCCTTAAAACAGAAACCTCCATGAATTTACAAAATTTGTTGGTTGGTCTAGGCAGGCACCCAAAACAATATTGATCTCCCCCTGTGGAATCTTAACCTCAATGTTCCTCCTAGGCCTTCAGGCACAACGCACCGACTCGGAGACAAGGACACACCTTCCGCAGGTAGACCTCCACCTTCCAGTTAAACCTCGCTTAACTGGAATTTACCCAGGCACACCATACCACAGATGGGTCCCAACCATACTTCTCTTCAAAACCATTAGCAATCTCCCAAGACCAACAACTGCCACCAAACTAAACAAGCCAAACAAAACAAACACCCCAGGGGAGGGTGGGCGGGAAGTTCTCTCTTCATCTGCTAACCAGCACTGCCTCGTCCGTCTAACCCTCCAAAACTCCCCTAAGATTCAAAGATGATCCCACCAAATACTAACAACACCAATCAGGTAACCTTCCTATCTTTTAACCCTTCCCCTTTAACTTAACCCTTTCCAGTCTTTTTCTCCCTCTTCACCTAGTCATGTCTGCCCTGCGCTATTTTTCTCTTTTTTCCTTTCGCTACGGGCACCCCTTGACTAGTGTAGAAGAGATGTGTTGGCAAATGCTAACACCCCAAAACATACCCAACATCCAAAAAAAACCCCATTTTGCCTACACTTTCCGCAACCTCCCAAGACCAACAACTGCCACAGCACATTGGGGAGGCCCTTACACATGCGTGCCACGCCACAAACTAATAGCTCGAGTATGCCATCCTGCAGACCTAAGGACCACATATCCGTTCCCACCGCGTTGAGGTGCACACCATCGCCACAAAGGTAGCGCCACGTTTCCACCTCCAGCTCAAGGTGGCGAACCACTGGCCCACCATTACGGATGACAAACCTCCCCACCTCCTTGTTCACCTTAACACTCTGCTGAGCAGGAAACATCCCGCAATAACAAACCTCCCATAACCAGTTTAGAAGGACTAACCAGCTCCCTCACCCGCAAAGCCCCAAAAAAGGCAACCATAAATGCCGCTTGAAACAAGCCAACCTCATTACCTGAGGAACACAAACCCCCCAAAAGCTCAAACAAATCACACAACAACCTAAAGGAGACCGGATGGCACGCATCCTTACGCCGATTGGCCCTGCGATTACCCTTAAGGGCTTGTTGAACCAAAAAATCTTTGGTAAAGTCTGGACAGCCCTGAAGCCCTGCTCAAAATACCAGGTTACCACATACACAACCGCAACCCAAACTTCTGGCCCCCAAGGATCCAGGCTGGCCTGTTGTAACAATTCATGCCACTCCAGCCACACCTTGGAGTATGCTGACCACGTAGCCTCACTCACCGAATGTCAGATCCATCCCCGAAGCAATCTCCCACAGGCGACCCTGAAGCAATTTCCCACAGCCAGTCGGGACAAGGCACCCCGTGTTGCTAAGCAGCCGGTGCCAACTCGCGGAATCTGTCCCACTGAAAGCGAGACAAAGCATCAGCGATCGTATTGTCAACCCCTGGGAGATGCACAGCATAAAGAAAGATGCTCAATTGGAGGCAAGGCAGAACCAAGTGGCGAAGTAGAGAAATTACCGGCTGTGAAGAAGCCTAGACCCGGTTAATGACTTGAACTACCCCCAGATTACCGCAGTTAAAACGCACCCTCAAATTCCTAAAAGCCTCCCCCAAATCTCCACTGCCAACACGACTGGAAAGAGCTCCAGCAAAACCAGATTTTTTAGAAAACCCGTCAACCACCAAGAACACGGCCACTGTGCTGCACTCCAACGATCCCTGAAGAAGGCCCCATAGCCCGTGGACCCAGCCGCATCCGTAAACAACTCCAAATCGAAATTGTTCATCGGGCTGGCCATCCACAAGGAGCGGACATTGAAGGAATCTAAAAAACTGTGCCAGACGTGGAGGTCTGCTCTGTGTTCCCGAGTCAGGCGAATTAAATGAGAAGCGAGGTGACCCCTGACAACGCAGCAGACAAAAGCCGGCAAAAAACCCAACCCATCGGCATAATGCGATAGGCAAAATTCAGCTTACCCAACAAAGACTATAAGGCCCTAAGCTGGATCTTGCGCTTACCCACGATATCGCGAATTTCGATTTGGAGTGCCACCAGTTTGTCTTCAGGCAGACGACACTCCATCGCACCGGAGTTCATCACACTGCCCAGGAAGGTGATCACCGAGGAAGGACCCTCAGCCTTCTCCATAGCCAGCGAAATCCCAAAATGCTCAGCTATGTGCTGCAGGGTGGCCAAAAGAACGGCACAAACATTGGAATCGGGCAACCCCAAACATAGAAAATCACCCAAATAATGAATGACGGAATTCACTCCTTAAACGTCCCACACCACCCACTCCACAAAGGAGCTAAATGTCTCAAACAATGTACAAGGGATGGAACTGATCTACGTAAAATGCGCCCTGCCAATGGCAACCCAATAATTGAAAACCTTCAGGATGAACCGGCAACAACTGAAAAGCCGATTCAATGTTCGATTTTGCCATAAGAGCACCGCGCCCATAATGCTGCACCCAGAAACCGCGGCATTGAAGGAAGTATACGACATCAAGCACGCCTCGTGAGCGTTGGCATCATTAACTGACCTCCTTTTGGGAAAGAAAGATGATAAATTAGACCCAACGCAACTTTCTTATTCAGCTTATCGGAAACTACCCCAGGATGCTGCACTGCTATTCTCAAATTTCGTCCAACGACGGAATGGAAACTAAAGAACAAGGGATGCGGAAGCCCTCCGAAAAACCAACCTCCAGCAACACTGCCGCCTCCCGATCGGGATATCTATTTAGGAACAGCCGCATCCTTTCCACCCTCACCGGCATAGTCCCTCTTACCCGCAAGCTCTCCAGCATGGCCCTTGCCGTGTTTAAAGCAAGGGGACAAGGAATGGGAGCAGCCGCAACTGGAACATTCATGTTTAAACTGGGAGGCCCCACCAAATTTACAGGAGCCCTTGTTGAACTGCCAACAAAACCCCCTGCGTTTTGTGGCCGATTGCCCCAGGGCAAACGAACTACCGCCCCCCCCCTGGAAAAGATGGCCTAGGGACCCGCGCTGGGGTCATAAGCCGCATCCAAAGGCCAATGTCTTTGTGGTCCCACCTTAGGGAAGAGCGGACGGCCCTGCGCTGCTGAAACTGTTCGTCATAACAGAGCCACGTTGTACCCCCATAAACCCTATGTGCCTCACTAATAGCATCGAGGTAACAGAAGAGCCCTGAACAGTGTTCAGGAGTCTTCTCACCAATAATACTAGCCATAATGGCAAATGCCTGCAACCAATTGGCAAACGTACGTGGGATGAAACGAAAATGCCGTTTTTCCGTATCCTCCTCGTGCCCGTCATCAGACCTGAACCCGTCAAATTGAAATCTCTCCACGGGAAGGAGCAAGAAGATCTCCAAATATTCACCTCTCCAAATCTTCTCCTGGATATCCAGCTGCAAGTGCGCCCCCAAGGGGCCCTCAAAACAAACGTAGACCTCACACCTAGCCGAGTCCGCCAAGGGGACCGGCTCCAAAGGACGAGCTCCAACCCCCGACGCCGCGGACTGGCAACCCACGGCCGGCCCAACTGCCAATTCTCCACAGGGGCAGACCCCCCTCCTGATCTGGAATGCTGGGAAGAAAAAACTCCGGGCTTCAAGAGGCCACACCCTTGTCCCCAAACTGCATCCCCGCCTCCAGTAGGGACCCACTCGGAGACTGGACTAGAACTGACCCCCTTGCCCACCTCAAAGCGCTGTAGCAGGACATGCAAGCCCAATAGCAGTACCCGCAAGCTAGGATCCATCTCCAGCATGGCGACAGCAACGTCTGCCCCGCGGGGGGCAGAGGTCACACCCCCCGTAACGGGCGCTGTGGACACCGCTAGAGGGAAGCCCCTAATAAATCCCGCCAAACGGAAGACACAGGAAACAAAGACATTGAAACATTCAACTCTCCAGGCTGCCCAGGAGAGGTCCCATCAGCCGCCGATCCAGCATCCACCGCCACAGCATGGCCGATTGCTGCACCCACCTTGGATCCCACCAGCTCGCCCAAGGATTGATCATCCATCCTACGCCGCACAGTAGACCTCTCACACCCAGGAGGTCCAGAAGCCTTCGGTCTGTGCCGCACATGCCTCCCGGCACAGACCCGCCCACCGAAGTCCCGGCCTTTCTTCAGCCATTCCCGCACGGCTGCACCTGTCACCCTGTAGGGGCTGCTGGCTGCAGGAGGTGACAGCCCAGCTGATCGTCTCACTTGCCGGACTTCCTCCCTGACAGGCAGCTCTTTAGGGGAGGAGTCGCCAGGGTCCCGAGCTGTCCAACGAGCAGGCGGGGGGAGGGGCTGGCGCTCTACTGCCACTGCTGGCGGGTCCTCACGGGGCTCCCAATGAGGCGCAAAGCTCCAGGGGCGGGTTCCGAGCTATAGCGCTCCGGAGACCGTGACCTCAGAACACGCGGGAACAGCCACCCCCCCACAACTGGGCCCGAGCGCTGGTCCCCCAGCAACCTGGAGATCTGGCCCTGCAGCCAGGTAGCACCACATACAGCAGCAGCCTCCCACAGCTGGGCCAGCATCGCGTCCAGGTCCGACATCTTCCTTGGTGGCGCCAAGGTCACGTTCTCTCTCTGCCAAGTTCTCTCTTCAGCTGCTAACCAGCACTGGCTCGTCCGACCCCCCAACACTCCCCCAAGATTCAAAGATGATCCCACCCAATACTAATAACACCAATCAGGTAACCTTCCTATCTTTTAACCCTTCCCCTTTAACGTAACCCTTTCATGTCTTTTTCTCCCTCTTCACCTAGTCATGTCTGCCCTGCGCTATTCTTCTCTTTCTTTTCTTTTGCACCTCTTTATCCTTTGCACCAGCTATTTTCCTTTCTGTGCCAATCATCCATCTCCCTCAACCATCTTACCAGCGACCTCCACATTAGACATAGTCCATGTTACTGCAGAACTCAGCACCATGTTGGAACACTGGCCATATATACCCCAATGCACGTCTGCATTTGTAGAACTAGCATGATGGTGATAGAATTCATTTTGGTATACTTTTTCTAGTTGAAATATTTAATATTTAAAATCTGTATTAGAAGGAATACAGAGTATACAAAATTCAAATAAAATACTGACAAGAAACAATGAGCTTCATGAGAAAAAAAACAACAAAAAATGAAAAAAAACAATGTATTAGATAATAGCACGTTTTCTCTGAAAATTGTACCACAAAAACACTTATGTATTATTTTACATTTATCTACATGATCCTGATGAAAAAAATATTTCTACTTTGAGGTAGAGTGAATGCATGTAATTGCGAGCCATCATAATTTGCAGTCCTTGATCTTTCAGATGCTATAAAGTTTAATGATCCAGATTACATGATTGCATCCAGGTGTTTGCAGATTATTTGCACCATTTACAATAGCATATATCTCACGACATGAATAGCATTTATTTATAAGATATTTTTTGCAAAATGGTAAAGAGGCTAAAGTAATGTAATATTTTAACCTGATTCAAAACTAAAAATGCTTAATACTGACCCTTCCAACATTTGTAAATAATATTGTTTATTGTGAAGCAATATCTATTTTGTAAGCATGAAATTACCCTTCAATTACTTTTGTCTTACTGAAATTCAAATAGACATCATGCTTATAGTTACTAACTAAAATAATATTTTATGGCATCACACTGGGTCATCTTATTAAAAGAGTAATCATAACTTCTTTGTCAGTGTGATATCAGCACCATATTATAACTCCAAAGGCTGGGCAATTAACCAAAAATGCTTTTTTATTGTTTGTCCAAGTAGAGGTCACTGCTCATTTTCCCATGTTGTTTCTCCTGTTTCTGGGATTCTGTGCATGTATTTGCAGTGCTTTTCTGGCCACTGCATGTGGAACTTTTATTTTGAAGACTACAGTTCCCATGTACCCTTTCTGATAGTGATGAAGACATCACACATGAAGGTATTGTCTCTAAAGACTTTTTGTTGAATGTGCTGTTTCATGTTCAGCACCTAATGTAAGCTTGAATTTTTTTTTTTTGCAGATTGCGGAAAATTTTTTGTTGACACATGACACCAGGACATGTCCCCCCACCAGAACACACCTGTCAACACTCACAGCCATTGGTATTGATGGGATGCCTATCATCAGATTTATTTTTATAGCATGCCCATTCTACAGAGGCTGGAGAGGCTGTTGTACATACGAGCCGAATGTCGGCCGGTTTCTGCTGAATGGGCTGATATTCCGCCCATTTGTACCAGGCTTAAGTTACATTGTGATGTCCCACTTAAGCAATTTTTCAGGTACATCCACTTGTTTGGTTTATTATTCTGTAGCCTGTTAGTCAAATGATTGATAGACACATATGTAGATCAACTTAAACAAGATTTGTTTGTGCAGACTGAACAAAGAGCGGAAGGATGTGAGCACACACAGGGTAACTAAAAACATGCTGCTCAAATAGACTCCAATGATCTTTACACCCATGCTGTCCTCACTGATCTCACATGCTATGTTGGCTAGATTAAATCCAATGACTTTTCGCCTCACCTACCTGTTTATTTTACATAGAGCTTATCTAACTCCTATTAACTTAGCAAGGTATCAACAGCAACATAGCCCCTCCTGCCCCAGATGTGGACCTGGCTGGTCATTCAAGGTTATTGGACTCTCCATTGGTTTCTCCATAGGATTGCATAGGCTCCCTGCTAACCCTATGCCCAATGTCTCCTGGGACTTATTCTTAATGAAGACAGTGATAAACATTTACATGTTTTTCTTCAAGAAACAATTTTTGTTGCCAGAATGCTTATTGCAAAGGTCTGGCTCAGGGCTTCACCCCCAACAATTCAGCATTGGATTGCCGTTATTAATCTCCCTTTACCTTACAAAGACGTTATTTATATTCACAGAAGGTGTCCAGCTAAATACAATAAGATATGGGACAGATGGTTAGAACAACTCTTTACATGTAATGAGGATGAGTCTGAAGACTCATAACTGTAATTTTCCTCTTTTTTTGCATACTGCATTTCTTCATGTCTAGACTACATATGTAAACAGTCATTCCCCCTGTTGCCTATCATTGAAATTCAAACCTCTGCTGGTTTATGGGCTATCAGAGAAGTATACTTGTCATTAGGATTTGAGTAATCTATGTTTTGCTCTATCTGAACAATTTGGTAGCTCCTCACGGAATGGATTCTACACTACATTTACATGGCACTTGTCTTTCTTTTGTAGTGCACTATGGTATGGTGTTATTTGTACTGCTCCTTTTTATTGTACATGTTTACCTCTTTTAATAAAGAGATTAAGAAAAATCCAGTGACTTTGGTGTTTTATATATTAAGCATCCATGGACGCTGGCTTAAAAAAACGCCAGTGCTTTTGGCAGAAAAAAATGCAAATTTTGAGCATTTTTTTGGACTGGCGTTTAGGGATGTTAAAGTGTGTTTAGCATTTTTTCTGCCAGAAAACATCTTTCAAAAATGCAAAACTGAAGGATTTTTTTTCTGCCTGTAAACTCTGATCTTAAAATATGCCTCTAAATTACCTAATGTGCATAAAAACAGTACATTTGTTGTTTCTACAGGCAAAACGCTAAACTCCTCCAGGAGCTGTGTTTTTTGTTTTTTTTAAGGCAGTGTGCATGGACTCTAAGGTTCAAGTTAGTCATATTGACATATTCTAGAAACAGCAAGGAAACCCAACAGAGATTCCAGCCATTCCACACTTCCAGAATATAAAAAAATATATTTGGTGGAGGTGGGATTTAAAAAATTAATATGAGATTCCTATAAATGTTTTAAATTTTTGAACGTATATGTTTATTTTATTTATTTATTTCAGGTACTTACACATTCACATTAGTCCCTAACCCTCAAGGGTCGTACAATCTAAAGTCCCTAACTTACATTCATACATACGCATACTAGGGCAATTTAGACAAGATCCAATTAACCTACCAGCATGTCTTTGGAGTGTGGGAGGAAACCGGAGTACCCAGAGGAAACCCACGCAGGTACAGGGAGAACATGCAAACTCCAGGCAGGAGGTGACGTGGCTGGGATATTTTCACATATGCCTTGAAAAAAAAACTGTTTAGTAAAACATTGTAAAATAATTACATTGACTGGTGAAGGATTGGGTATTTTCAAACAGTGTATGATTGCAGTGGCAGAAATTCAATTGGAGTGCATTAGTGCAGTGGCAGAGAGTGCAGAAGTTCATGTTACTGCAGTGGCAAGTAGGGAAGTTCATATTAACAGCAGCAGTTGCACAAGTGAAAAAAAGAAACACAGAGAAGATTTTTTTTTTTTTTACTTTTTTTTTTAAATAGATCTATGTTTAGATCTATGTTTGTCACAAGTATGCTTGAATCCACTTACGGTTGACTGACTTACTACCTATACTATTCCAAGCATCGACTACTCTTTTTGGTAAAGACTAAGTCCTCATGCACATTGGACATTTTTACAGCTGCTGTTTTTGGCTTCTGGCTTTTTTTTCTACAGCCAGTAAACTCCCCCCGCAAGTTATCCTATGTGTTCATGCACACATAGGCTTTAATCAGCGTTTTTTTGGCAGGAGTGTTTTCTGACTGGAACCCCCCCCCCCCCCGAACTAGTGGGTTTCAAGATGAGTTTTTTTAGCTGTAATAATGTTCTAACACGTCATAATGTTCAGAAAAATGCCAATAAAAGCTGAAAAGCATTAAAATACACAGCTATCCAGTGTTTACGAGCGTTTTTGAGCCTGAAGATTTTGTGGGAGTATAACTTTGCTAAAAACCAGAAATGCTGAAAAACCCAAAAAAATGCTGTAAAAAGCTAATGCAAAAAGCTAAAAACTGCAAAAAACCTCACATTTTTATTGCAGCATTCTGCAGATAACTACTGGTATTTTTATAACATCCAATGTGCATGAGGGCTAAGAGTTATAAACAGCTCACATGCCACATCCATAATTATTGGATATACATAGGACAAACATTATGCTGGACTTTACTGGCATTGAAAAGGAGCACATATATATATAAAAAAAATACAAAATGTATTTGATTATAAAAAATTATATATATATATATATATATATATAATATATATATTAAAAAAATAAATAAAAAACGTAATAAAAACTCAAGGTTGCTCAACACTATTCTAAGTATTTCCAACTGCTGACTCACTCTACCACAAGGAACTAGTATGTTTACATATTCCAAAATGTTGCTATTCAATGTATGAAGCAATAAGTTGTGGTTGTGAGTCCTCATGAGTCAATGTGTTTCTCTTATTTTTCTTTCCCAGGACACATGAGAACTCAACAGAGGTTACTATGAAGAAACAAAAAAAGAAAAAATATAGAAAATAGATACACAACACACATAGAATAAATATATATATTTTTTTTTACTCAAAATTGGAAAACATATATTTTATATCCCCAATTATAAGCTAGGCAGCACCTTGTTTGAGTATTTATCCAAAACATGGTTGATCCCCTTGGGCGGGTATTGGAGCACATAGGAGGGTAGGTAACCAGCAGGTAGCAATAAAATTTGTTCTGTAACATGAAAATACATGTTTATCATAATGCTATATAATATGATACTCCATACCTTGACACATATCAAATCTAGAGCGTGTACCTACTAAATATTCAGAGATATACCTCTCTATTGATTGCTGATGTTTTGTGGACTATACTGGTATACAATTGTGTATAGGCACAGCCCCTTAATGGAAATCAAAAAGAAGTATAGTAAAGCCAGGGGCACCTCCTAAAGTCACCAAATAGCTAGTTCCCATCATTTACCAAAATACCTAAAGACATACTTAATAATACTGTATATGTGAAGGCTCCCAGTCATTAGATTCATCATAGGGAATTACTAATTTCAAGAAAAAATTGACAAGTTTCCGCATTTACAGACCAATCCTAACATCTGGTATTTTCTAGCCCAAGTCACTAAAAATATTGAACAACTGAACATGTCATCTGGAAGACAAGGCAATTTTACTCCTTCCCAGTGTAAAGCATTACAGTATTTAAGTAACAACTCTAATCTGATTATTAAGCCATCAGACAAGGGCGGGATTGTGGTGCTAAATGTACAATATACTGTAAACATGTAATGGGATATCCTCAAAAATAGAAATTGGTATAGATTGATTTCAGAGGATTTAATCATCAAGTACAATAAGGAATTTGATATTCTGAAGGCATACCTGGAGGGAACTATCAATAAAGATATGTTTGAAGCTCTTCAAGTTAAACACCCTTACACCCCCTCCTATGCCTTACCGAAAATACATAAGAATGTAAACAACCCCCCCCAGGAAGACCCATCATTTCGGGCATAGGCTCTAAAACAGAGCTAGCAAGTCATGTAGTAGATGAATAACTACTGGCTTATGTCACAAGTTTAGCCTCATACATACAAGACACCCCGGATTTATTGAGAGCATGTAATGGTTTGTTGGTCCCTCCAGGATGGCTTTTGGTAGCCATTAATATTGCGGCACTATATTCTTCTATCCCACACAACATTGGCTCTCGGAAAGAGGTCAGGCTTCTTTACCCTTCATTCAGTCTAGAATGTTTTTACATTTGATGATTCCCACCTCCTCCAGGTACAGGAGGTGGCTATGGGCACTTGTTGTGCGCTATCATATGCCAACCTGTACTTGAGGGGGTCGCAACGAGACTTGTTTTCGGATGATGCTTTTACAAAGTAAAAACATTCTTTGCAACTGCTTGAATGACCCGTCATTTAGGGTTGAATCAGATGCCTTACACATACATCTCTTACATCGGGGCTATACTCCAACTTGCCTCAAGAAAGCTTATAACCAAGCAGTAGCTAAATGCAGATATGAGTCACTTTTCTCCAAGCTAAAATCAAAAGACACTAGTTTAGTCAAACTTCTTACCACCTATTCCAGTCAACATTATAAAATTAGGAATAATATATTCAAATATTGTCATCCATTAACTGAAGATCTTATTTTGCATAAACATGTTAAAGAATACCCTGAGATTACCTATAGACTATCTCGGTTTATTCGAGACGGAGTAGTAAGGAGCCATTATAATAGTTTGGCAAAACTATCAGACGATTCTGGAAGAGAATAATGGATCATATTGATTATGCTCAAAATGGTTTATTAAGTACACCTGTGGGAGGCAATATTTGTCTCCAACATAATTATGATTATTCTATGATCAAATTTGCAGTTTTAGAAAAAATACATGAAGATCCTAGAGGGGGCAATTACGACAAATATGTCAAAATGTACAAAGTGAGGCAAAGTGCATTTATGACCTGCGGGCCACCACTCCTTCAGGCCTTAATTACATGTTTAGTTTCAAGTCTTTCCTGTAGCTCACTGCTTATCCCTATGTCTTTTGGCATTTTATTATCTTAATTATTTATATATATATATATATATATATATATATATATATATAGTGTCTGATTTTGATTTATTATTCTGTTTGTATAGTACATAGAGTATTCAACATATATTGTGGATATCCATAATTAATTGATGGCACTGTTGGACCGGTGTTCATGCTGTGCACGGCAGGTCCCCTTTCTTTTTTTTGAGGGCATTTGGCTTTCACTAAGATTGTGCATTGTAGGACAGAGGTGCTTGGACTTGTTTCCGGGTTTCCTTACTTCCCCTCGCACCTTGGGTTTGGCCTCATGCCCTTTGTTTACTATCTTAGGCTGTGTTCCAGGTTGTGGCATGTTATTGCCTGGGCAACGCAGTCGATCATGCCCAGACGTGTCAGCCATGTAGCTGGATAATGTCTTTGGCTTCTCTGTTGGCTGCGTCGGCTACTAGAAGTCAATGGATTATTTGGCAAGCTACGAGGACTAATATGGTGGCTGGTAGTTTTCCTAGATAATGTGAGAGCTATCATAGGCACATATATGGGTGTATCAATGACTATTTTAGGTGCTTGAAAGAAGCTGGTCTGCTTATAACTAATATATATATATAACTATATAATATGTATGGTCTGCCTAGTTAAATATAAGGTTGTCACTTATTGAATTTTATTGTGTCGTTTAGCATGGAAACTATGGCTGATTGGGATTTGCAGTTCTCTCTTCCATTTCTTTTAACCCCTGGCAAAAAATATGGAATCACCACTCTTGGAAAATGTTCATTCAATTGTTTAATTGTGTAGAAAAAAAACTAATCACAGACTATTTTCATTTAACATTCCAACCTTCTGGCTTTAAGAAACACTTGAAAAAATAAAAAAGAAAGAAAATTGTAGTTGTTGTTAGATTTAATATGTGTCAAGGTATGAAGTATCATATTATCATAGTATCATATTAGATAGCATTATGATAAACATGTATTTTCATATTATAGGACATGTTCTATCGCAATCTACCAGTTACCGATCTCCTATGTGCTCCAGTGCCCGACCAAGGGGACCACCAGTGCTTTGGATATATGCGCTGCCTAGCTTATAATTGGGGATATAGCATCTATGTTTTCCAATTTTGAGTATGTGAGTGTATGTGCATATACTGTATATATATATATATATATATATATATATATATATATATATATATATATACACACATAAATATTGTATGTAATTTCTATATATATTCTTTTTTGTTTCTTCATTGTAACCCCTACTGAATTCTCATGTGTCCTGAGGAAGCAGAATAAGAGAAACGGGTTGATCCACGAGGACGCACAACCACAATTTATTGCTTCATACATTGCACAGCTGAATTTTGGAATATACTGTATAAACATACTACTTCCTTGTGGTGGAGTACGGTGAGTCAACAGTTGGAAATACTTAGAATAGTGTTGAGCAACTTTGATTTTTTATTATGATCTACTGCTCAATCTATGGTGTTTTTATATACAGCATATATATAGTAATGAAATACATTTTGTATTTTTTGTAATTATGTGTGTTCCTTTTAAATGACAATAAACATACTTTTTGTCCTATGTATACCCTTTCAGTAAAATAATACTTTCTAAGATTAGTTTTGAACTTCCTTCCTGCTAGTTTAAGGTAATATCCATATGTTCTTGATCTTGGATTCATATTAAGCATACTGCCCTCCTGAACCTTATTTAGCCTCTTTATGTACTGTTGTCAGGGATCCCTTCTCCGTGCAGCCGTGCGTTGGCGCTGGATCCCTTCTGGCTGCGGCATTGCGAGTACGCATGCGTGGGAGCATGCAGGCGCACATGCATAGGAGTGTGCGAGTGCACGCATGTGCACTAGGGTAGACGTCACCGCAAGGCAGGCTATTTAAACCACCAGTACAGTTTAGCCTATGCCTTCTGGTCTATAACGTTCTGTACTCCATAACCTGATTCTGTTGCCTGTATCTGATCTGACCCTGACTAAGAAAGAACTTCGCCTTCACTGACCCCTGACTATCCGCTTGCCTGCTCCCTTGTACCTGATTTGCTTGTTTGATCCTGACCCGGCTTGTCTGACACTGCTGCGCATACATACCTGTATCTGCACCTGGCCTGTATCCTGGTTGCCACCATACTTACCTGCTGCTGCACCTACGATCCTGCACCTGGCCTGCATTCTGGTTACCACCATACCTGCCTGCTGCTGCATCTATGCTCCTGTGTTCGCTACCCAGGGTACCACCTCGAGCGAGCATGGTACCAACCAGAACCTGGCCATTATGTATGTAACTGCACTGCAAAGCTACGTAAGTCTCTGACCACCCTGCCTGCTAAACTATCGACTATCAACCCTGCTCACCTTACCATTTCCATCTCATTCCAGCTTTCGGGAAGAACCCTGCCAGTACCCGCTATCATTGATTCTGGGGCCTGCAGTTGTTTTATCGACGCAACCTTTGCTCTGCAACACCAGATGCCTTTAAAGGCCAAGACTCAGAGACTGACAGTATATCTGGCCAACGGATATAACATTAAGTCTGGGGCAGTCACACAGGAAACGATCCCACTACCTGTGGTAGTATCTCCATCTGGCCACAAGGAACTACATTGCCTGGATGTTATTGCATCACCAGTGTTTCCAATCATCTTGGGGATCCCATGGTTACAGGCCCACAACCCCAGTGTAAACTGGGTATCTGGTGAAGTGGACTTTCAATCGGCCTACTGCCATGAGTGCTGCTTGCCCCAAGGTCCTGCTAGTTTTGCATTTGGTTAAGGTCAGTGTCACTACTGGTAGTATGAGGCAATACTTGGACCTTACAGAGATTGCATAGGCAGTCCAACTCCTCCAGGATGGTACATCAATTCGTGCCATTGCCAGAAGGTTTGCTGTGTCTCCCAGCACAGTCTCAAGATCATGGAGGAGATTCCAGGAGACAGGCAGTTACTCTAGGAGAGCTCAACAGGGCCGAAGAAGGTCCTTAACTCATCAGCAGGACCGGTATCTGCTCCTTTGTGCAAGGAGAAACAGAATGAGCACTGCCAGAGCCCTACAAAAATCACACCAGAAGGCCACTGGTGTGACCGTCTCTGACCAAACAAACAAAAACAGACTTCATGAGGGTGGTCTGAGGGCCCAATGTCCTCTAGTGAGCCCTGTGCTCGCTGCCTGGCACCATAGAGCTCAATTGGCATTTGCCATTGAACTGTAGGCAGGTCCACCACAGGGGCCCTGTGCTTTTCACAGATTAGAGCAGGTTCACTCTGAGCACGTGACAGATGTGAAAGGGTCTGGAGAAGCCGTGAAGAATGTCATGTTGTCTGTCGCATCATTCAGCATGAACATTTTAGTGGTGGGTCAGTGATGGTCTGGGGAAGCATATCCATAGAGGAACGCACAGACCTCTACAGGCTAGACAATGGCACCCTGACTGCCATTAGGTATCGGGATGAAATCCTTGGACCCATTGTCAGACCCTACACTGGTGCAGTGGGTCCTAGGTTCCTCCTGGTGCACGACAATGCCCGTCCTCATGTGGCAAGAGTATGCAGGCAGTTCCTGAAGGATGAAGGAATTGATACTATTGAATAGCCCCCACGCTTGCATGACCTAAATCCAATTGAACACCTCGGGGATAGCATGTTTCAATCCATCACCAGATTGCACCTCAGACTGTCCATTTCCAGATCTGGGAGGAAATACCCCAGGACACAATCCGTCATCTCATTAGGAGCATGTCCTGATGTTTTTAGGCATGCATAGAAGCACGTGGGGGCCATACAAACTATTGAGTAACATTTTAAGTTGCTGTAATGAAATTTCAGAAAAAATGGGCTAGCCTGCTGCATCATTTTTTCACTTTGATTTTTGGGGTGGCTTGAATTCAGTCCTCTGTAGGTTGATAATTTTAATTTCCATCAAACGATGGGGCATCCTTACGTTCCTAACTTACCCAGTCCTTATCAGTATAGATACAGTATATAGCATGATATATTTCCCCATTAAGATCTGATGTGTTTTCAAAGTGTTCCTTTAATTTATTTGAGCAATGTATATATATCTAAACTCCAGGTTTAACAATAGGATTTAAAACTCTGATTTCTGCTCCTTTGTGTCATAAAATCTATATTCTGAAATTTCACAAAAAAGTGCATGCTTTATGCACATGTGAACAGTTTTTAAAACCAGTTAAAACAAGTGATAATCAAAACAAGTCTGCACCAGTTTGCTGCAGATATTCAAAAACTTTTGGCAGTCTTAGGTAGAAGAGTGTGCCCTATTTTCATTTTCTCATGATATTGATCGCACTTCCTTATGCTGCTTTGTATGCCCTCCTGTCCCATTCACCCTATGTCTTTCTGAATTTCTCCAAGGTTAATCAGGCAGGAGTGTGTCATTAGACCCAGCCATAAGGTAAAACATTATAAAAGCACAGTGGCTGCCCTTCTTTTGTGCTATATACTTCCTTTCATAGCTGCTTCATGACATCGTCTGTTACTCAATGACATCACCTGTGAGCTTTGACTAAAATTGATGGTCTTAATGTACAGTATAATGGAAAAAAATGAATGAATAACTATTTTATTTGCAATCACATTTCACAATTTATAACCCTTAACCTTAGGTTAAAATCTCAGAGCTGAATTTTTTTTTTCCTCTGTGTTTCCTCGAGCTGATGCACATGATTAATGATTTAGTGAGTATACGTGTACACAGCTGAATGACTGGGTAAACAAAAAAAAGCATCCAAAATTATTTTTATGTAAAACCTTAGCAAATCCATATAGAAAAATCTATTCTGCTAAGGAAAAAACATGAGCCCTCTTATAAACAGGAATGCCAGCAGCTCATGCCATAGCTGATTACCCACCATTTCAGTAAAGGTAGTAAAATGACTTAAGAATTACATTGCCATTATTGTAAAATAAATTTGGCCAATAAGGTTGTATTACATTTTATTGCTTGTATGTGAAACAAAATGTAAGTTTTGTATTTACCTATTATGTCTGCATATCCACCTTGACAGCAACAAATTCATCCTACAAAACCTAGACCAACTTATTGGACTCTTTCACTTTCTCTCCATTGAGCCAATTGACTTTCCAGACTGGACCTAGGCGGACCTACCACCCTCCACCCAGTCTCCATCAGTACAGCCAAACATAAAGAAGCAGGTCAAGACAAACTGCTTTTGAACCAGTAACCAGTGACCACTAGGGATCCACAAGGATCCA
Source organism: Staurois parvus (assembly GCF_062004578.1). Taxonomy (NCBI): domain Eukaryota; kingdom Metazoa; phylum Chordata; class Amphibia; order Anura; family Ranidae; genus Staurois; species Staurois parvus. The sequence goes on along the minus strand of NW_028318342.1, from coordinate 2,072,187 downwards.
GGTAACAGCTTCCTCTTAATTTTCGCTTCCCATTCCTAGGTCCAACTGGCCTTGAATTCTAGTTCCCATACATAAGCGGTTCTCAGCTGTGACATTGAACTTCAAAATATTGCAGAAGCCCTTATTTTCACCTGTCTTCAGTCCATCATGCCTGCCCAATTGAATAGGCCACATGCCCACAGGTATGCTCAAAATATGCTGTCAGAGGTTTGCAGAAAAATGCCTCTAATATCATGTAATTCTGCAAGTTTATGTGCATATTTGCACTTATTTATACACCTATTTGAGTGTTTACAGGTGTATTTATGCATGTTTACTGGTGTACACCGTTTACAATCATAGAAGTGTAAGCTCATTCTATTAGCATTAGAATGTTAATTTATTCTAGCCACTAGAATAGAATGACATGCATACATGTGCATTTATGTGTATTTAGCTGTATCTCCCTACAATGTGTGCATCAATAGAAACATACCATAGTCTAAGATAGCAAGGCACTTATCTTCTCCACCTTCCCTTCTCCAAGATAACTGACTGGATTTAGACTACACTGTCCACTGTTAACACTTTCCTGTGAGGAATTGCATTTAAGGGAAGCAGCTCCAAGAAAAAAGAAGGAAGCAGCATTGCAAGTTTTAAACTGCATTTGCTAGGGTAAGAATTTTTACTAGGGAATGTTTATTTTATTTTGCACAATGTGTTAAACTAATTTAAAACACTCAAACAGCTTTCTTTTTATTGCTAGGGATGAGCTTCAGATCCACCATAGGGTTAGGTTCACACTATTGCGGGTGGTTGCGGGTGCTGGAACAGGTGCGATTCCTGCACCAACAACAACCCGCAGCCAAAACACGTTGCTCTTTAAAAAAGCACGGGGCTGCCATTCGTTCTTAATGGCACCCCCACACTCCTAAAAGTTCAGCATGTTTGTGGGTGCAAGAACAGCAGGGAAATCACATGGTGCAAAAGCACAATGTGATTCCTGGGTTCTGTGTTTTTATAATACTGCAGGATTATGAACTGCACCTTATTCCTGCTTGAAACTTGGGCAATGAATGGACTGCCTTGCCACGCAAAGTCGCAAACAAGGCCTGGAAACTGCAAGACTGTGAACCTATCCTAAGTGTCAGGACGTGGCTCACCTGTTGGTGGCACTGTGTTTCCCTGGGTTAAAAGCTGCAGTTCTGGTGTCCACCAGCGGGTGCCGCCCAGCAGCCGCTGGTTCCTGCAAACAGCTCCATCTTGCCCGGGCTGCTGGGAGGGTACTTAAGCTTGTCTCTACTAGCACACCTTACGCTAATGTGTTAATTGCCTTCCGAGCTGCCAAATCCTTATGCCTGTTTATCCTGCTCCTGAGCTAGCCTTGCATTCTGTACCCTGCTGCTTAATTTCTACTCCCCTTGTTCCTATACCCAGTCCTGATTTCCCCTTTCCTTGCATCCATGGAATTTCCCTGTTACCCATGCTTCCCTTCTTGTATATAACTTGTACATATTGTATATAGTTAGTTTATTAGTTTTCTGTTAGTTGTGGGCCATTTGTCGTCTGCTATTTGCTGATGTGTGGTTATCTTTTTTTACTGTAAATAAATACCACTATAAAGGTATATTTACAAATATATATTTACTGTATATGGCTTGGTCCCAGTTTTCCTTGAGTAACACAGATCTGGTCATCTCAGCTGCTGACTCCTGACACTAAGTTTGAACTGAACCTGCAACTACTACAGTCAGAAGTCCTCCATTTAGTGGCTGTATTACTATTAACACTAAAAGACAGCTTCTGGCCACCACCCATAATGTTTCAAATAGTAAAAAGCCAGTGCATATTCTGGGTGACCTAAATATGGTTATGATTGTATTTGGTCCACAATATCAGCCAGCATTCTCAGCCTACTTGTGGACATCCAGCAGCCAGCTGGGAGATTGTCATTTGTGGTGAATTGTCAGAGCGTCATTTATCATTATTGGTGATTGATCCACATCTCTGGATGACATTATTGATGTTGGATTTTCATCTCTTTTTTTAAGAAAGGACTTATACTATGGCATCTGTGTGTTTATTTACTATTTAAATCCTTCCCACTGGGTCAGGGATGTGGGTCTGATTCTCCCCACTGCAAGGTAACCTCCCAATGCTGAAGACCAGTAACTTGCCATGGTTTAAGAGAGAGGTGTGCACACACTGCTAATTCCTTTCCTGGCCAGCCAGGTTGCATACCTAGATAAAGGTCTTGTAGGGATTTGGAAGAGGCCCTATGCTGGTTGTTTTTTTGTAAACTGTGTGTGCTTTCCCTTCCCTTTACTTGAAAGAGTAGAAGAGTAGGGGGTACAGTGCTCCACTGCTATCTGCATTACAATACATTTCTTCTCGGGAAAGTGACAGTGGCCCAGAAGTGACGTCATACACGTTGCTTTCTAGGTCACAGCAAGAAGGGGAGGAGTGCGGATGCGCGTCTGCTCTACTCCCTCCTCTGCACCTGTGATGTTGCTCCCGGGCCCACAGATGGGCAAACGAAGCCCGAAATACATGGTGAGGAGTGCTCGCGGGGTGTGTGTGGATGCACTGATTCCACCTGACAGGCAAGTGTCTGTTTGTCAGTTTTAAACACAAGCCCAGTGGCTGCAGACACTGGATTGTATGTAAACCCCCCCCGCTATGACGTACAGACCTGGCAGCCAAAGGGTTAAACTGAGAAAATATACCATTTTAAGTTAAAAATAAGATCATTTTGAAATTAATGACAGCAATGTATTTTAAAAAAGTTGGGACAAGGCAACAAAAAGCTGGCAAAGTAAGTGGTACTAACAAGGAAGAGCTGGAGTAACACTTTGCAACTAATTAGGTTAATTGGCAACAGGTAAGAGACATGATAAAAAAGGGCATCTTAGAGAGTCACAGCTTCTCAGAAGTAAAGATTGGAAGAGGTTGACCAATCTGTAAAAAGCTGCATCTAAAAATTGTATAACATTTTCAAAATAATGTTCCTCAAGGAAAGAGGCCGAAGTGCAATAATGGAGTCCTGTGATCTTCAGGCCCTCATACAGTCCTGCATTAAAAACAGGCATGATTCTGTAATGGACATCGCTGCATGGGCTTAGAAATACTTCCAAAAATGACTGTCTGTGAACACAGTTTGATGTGCCACCCAAAAATGCAAGTTAACGCTCTGTCATGCTAAGAAGAAGCCATATCTGAACATGATCAAAAATTCTGATATCTTCTCTGGACCACTGCTATTTATAAATGGTCTTTTTCAAAGTAGAAAACTCTTCTGTGGTCAGAGTAATTGAAATTTGACATTACTTTTGGGAACCATGGGCACCGCATCCTCTGGACTAAAAAGAAGGGGGACCTTCTGTTTATCACAGTGGTTCTTAACCTTTTTGGAGGTACTGAACCTCACCAGTTTCATATGCGCATTCACCGAACCCTTCTTAATTGGAAAAATAAAATATGATTTTTAAAATTCAAAACATAGGTATATATTTATACATAGGTGCACAAAATGAACAAAACCATTAAGAACAAAGAACAAAACTATTAAAACATGATTTTCACACAAAAACAAAATAATGAATATTTACCGCAAATCAGTGTGACTTCTGCTGTTGTCTTTCAGAGGCCAGTTCAGAAATGCGCGGCATTACCTTGGCAAGTGCCACTCTCATGTCATTTTCGCAACAAAGTCTGTTCCTTTTCTTCGTCTTTATGTCCAGCATCCTCGAAAAGGATTGCTCGCAAAGATATGTTGTAACAAACGGTATGAAAATTCATCCCCCATAGTAATTCATCCCCCATATAGTAATTCATCCCCCATAGTAATTCATCCCCCATATAGTAATTCATCCCCCATATAGTAATTCATCCCCCATAGTAATTCATCCCCCATATAGTAATTCATCCCCCATATAGTAATTCATCCCCCATAGTAATTCATCCCCCCATATAGTAATTCATCCCCCATATAGTAATTCATCCCCCCTATAGTAATTCCTTCCCCATATAGTAATTCATCCCCCATATAGTAATTCATCCCCCATAGTAATTCATCCCCCATATAGTAATTCATCCCCCATAGTAATACATCCCCCATATAGTAATTCATCCCCCATATAGTAATTCATCCCCCATATAGTAATACATCCCCCATATAGTAATTCATCCCCCATATAATAATTCATCCCCCATAGTAATACATCCCCCATATAGTAATTCATCCCCCATATAGTAATTCATCCCCCATATAGTAATACATCCCCCATATAGTAATACATCCCCCATATAGTAATTCATCCCCCATGTAGTAATTCATCCCCCATATAATAATTCATCCCCCTATAGTAATTCATTCCCCATATTAATTCATCCCCCATATTAAGTCCCCAAGTCCCCCCTGTGTCAATTCACTTACCTTTGCTCCGTGCGTTCCTCTCGCTGTATTCCCGCGCCGTTCCGGTCTTCAGGGCGGACTGTGAGAGGAGCCTAGCTCCTCTCACGTTCGTCATGCTGCCCCGCCTACACACATCCTGATAGCCAATCACTGGCTATCAGGATGTGAGTGGCAGCGAGACTGGCCAATCATTGCATTTGAGTCCCTGCCGCCCGAGAGGAGGGAGGGGAGCGGGCGCCCGGCACACAAGAGCCGCGGCTTGCCGACCACTGGGCGTGACCACCTGCAGCCAATGATGGACAAGCGGGGCATGTCATCACAAATCATATGAGTCGGGTGTGGGTCACCTCCACCGAACCCCCGAGACTGACTCACCGAACCCCTGGGGTTCGATCGAACCCAGGTTAAGAACCACTGGTTTATCAGTTCTCAGTTCAAAAGCCTGCATCTCTGATGGTATGGGGGTGCATTAATGCGTATGGAATGGAGAGCTTGCACATCTGGGAAGGCACCTTAGATGCTGAAAGATACTGTATATTCAGGTTTTAGAGCAGCATATGGTCAGGGAAGAATGGGACATTTCTCTCACAAAACTCCAGCAACTGGTTTCCTTAGTTCTCAGACATTTAGAGAGTGTTGTTAAAAGTAGAGGGAATGCTACAATGTGGTAAATATGGCCCTGCCCCACCTTTTTTGGTATTGGAGTTGTATTTACTTTGCCCAAAAGGTGTCCATTGCCAAAAAACATTCAGGAGATGGGCTACAAATTTTTAGCCAGGTGGTTTCTAGTCCCACAAATGTTTCACAGATTCTTCCCTAAGGTACCCCTCTCATGTTGCAACATGATGTAACTGGGAAAGGGGCATATTCTCAGAATATAAAGTAGAATATTACACATGGGTCAAAATAGTGCAATGGTACAGACAGTTATTTTGTCTGCATCCACAGCTAAAGATAACGTATGGGTACAATTATATATTGAAATCGAATTGTAACGGTGCATCAGAAGAAATGAAATGTGAGGTGAGTATAGGTTCCCCATACTGTATACATTTCTTAAATACTCAGTAGATATCAATCGGCAGTAGATAAGAGCTTACAAGGTAGACACATTATATCAGCACCACATGTCCAGTACTGAGCAGGAGAAAGATGAATGGAGAGATACTGGGGAAGTTAGGAAGAAAAGAAAGGCCAGTAGGCCAGGAAAAGGAGGGAAGAGAAAAGGGGGAAGAAGAAAAAGAACAGGACAAGGCCAGTGACTCCTCATCAGGGTAGGATTTTATACAAATACACTGGCTGCAGTCATAGAACTTGGGTTCCAATAGCGTAGAACCAAATGTGGAGGTAGGAATTGATCCACCCATGCCTGCCAGATTTTCTGGTGTCATGGGATTTTATCTAGAAAGCAGGGAAGCTACCGCCTGTGCAATCTTCTCATATGAGGGATCCTGGTCTGTGGGCTGCTAAGCTGTCGGCTTCACTGAAGGCTGGGAGCCAGAGCCAATGTGTTCCATAACTGTGTTTGCAACTCCTTGCCATGCTAGAATCTGTTGGCTCTGTGTTGCAGGGATGGCGGGTTGGCAGCTGGTAGTGGGAGCCGCTTTTGTCTACGAAGCGGTCCATATGTGCTGCCAATGCTGGGGAGAGAGAGATCGAGCAGTGGGGAGGCTGTCGTCTGCTTCTTTATAAAGAATTCTGCACCTTGGCAGGAGTTTCTGGGGACAGCATTCAGTCTGTGGCGCCAGAAGTTAGAAAGTATTATTTTACTGAAAGGATAGTTAATGCTTGAAATAGACCTCCAGCAAAGGTAGTAAGTCAGTCAACAGTAAGTGGATTCAAACGTGCCTGTAACAAGCATAGATCTATATTCACACAAAAATGTTAAAAATACAAAACAAAAACAAAAAGCATGTATAGATTAACCACTTTCCACCCTCCAACAGTACATTAACTGTGGGCAGTATGGGCAGGGTGGATCACAGATATGTGCGTCTGCTCCGGGTTAGGGGTGCACAGCGCACCACTGGACACAGTGGATTTCGTCACCTAGTACCCGGCCACTATGAAAGGCCTGGGGATGATATGATCACAATTCGATCACATAATCAGTGTCAACAAAGCTGTGATGAATTAATCTCTCTTATAGCAGCTGCTCTTCCTATACAGTGATGCTGTGATTGACCCACAGCTATCACATGGTATCTAGGCCAATCACAGCACCCTGTACCATGCAATTAGCTGTGGCCAATCGCAGATCACTAGTAATCACAGCTGTTATAAATGTATCCCATTCATGACAGTTCAAAACATTACTATTACAATGATCATCATTGTATTAGCAATTAGAGTGTAAAAAAAAATCCCTGATCATCCCCTAGAATAGTAAAGTGGTACTACGGTGACACTGAACTACTTTGGTGAAAATATATTTTAAAAAATAGTAAAAAAAAAAAGAAATGTATAGGTTTTTTTACCATAATGTCACCAGTCAGTATTCCTGATTGCCACCACACAAGTCATATGATGATGCTGTACTGCTCTGGTGATAGTATGTAAAAATAAAATTGTGAAGAAAAAAAATTGCAACTTCAAAAGACAAAAAATTGCAACTTCAAAAAACTCACCATGCTTCTAGCTAAATACCTTGGACTATCTACTTTCAAAAAAGGGGTCATTTGGGGTTTATATATGTACTGTCCTGGCATTTTAAGGTCCTCAAGAAATTAGATAGGCTGTCAGTACTAATTGATCAATCTTCAAATATATATACTATAGTTTGTAGACACTATAATTGTTTTTTTTTTTACCAAAGACATAGCAGAATACATTTTGGCCTAAATTTATAAAGAAATTTTATTTTGATTATAGGATATGCTTTAAAACAGAAAGTAGACAATATTGTGTTTTTATTTCAAAATTCCTGTTCTTTTTTATTTATATAATAAAAAATAAAAAAACACCAAAAGAAAGCCCTATTTTTGTTAAAAAAGTTATATGAATTTAATTTGGGTACAGTGTTGCATGAACACGCAATAGCCTGTAACACAGTGCTGAATTGAAAAAAATGGTCTGGTCAGGAAGAGGGTAAAGCCTCTAAAAGGTCAAATGGTTAAAAAAATGGAGCAGACTTGATGGACCTCATGGCCTGTTTTCTGCCATCACTTTTCTATGTTCAAGGCATTCACATATTCCAAGAATATTCCAGCTGTAATGTGTTAATCTTTTGAATGTACATAAGAAAAACAGATTTGTGCAAAAATAAGTAAGTGAGTTGATGAATTATTTCTGTCAAAAATGATAGTTATAATTATAATGCCTTTCATACTCACTGTTGGATGTTGTGCAGTTCGTTCTAGCTCTTGAATCTTAATTGTGTTCTATGTAAATTAATCAACATTTTAAAATAATAGTTCTAGCATGATGCTAACGATGTAATAAACATTATTTTTTTTCTTATTCTTCACACCTTTTTAGAACTACATTAAAATCTTGGTCTAACTGAACATATCTACAAATGTTAACAGCAACCTGGATTTAATAGTCCATTTTAGCTTGAAAGTGCTTTATGATTATGCTTCAAAAGTATTCATCAAGTAGTGCTTTCATTCAGCCTGTAGAAACTCACTTTAGCATGTTGTGCTGCAGTTCAAGATTATCAGGGTTATCTGCTGCGCACAACTACCTATTAGAAAAATGGGCTCAGTAGCTGCAAAGTGTACTGTATATTTCATAATAGAAGTTTTATAGAAGATATATATGTTATTAATGATAGCCTAGTAAGGGAGAACATAGATTTTAGCCTTTCCGTTTATATAAAGCTCATTCATCACAGTTTTGCCTAGAAAAACACAGCAAAGAATACACGCGTCGGTTACCTTTTTTTTAGTTGTACTTCTAATACATAATAACTAATAATAATAATCATAATTTATATATAGATTTAAAAACTGAGTTATTTAGCTGCTTGCTCATGGCTCACGAATAACATGTAATTGTATCAGCTACTCTGCATATATCCAAACAGCTTTGTGCCAAGTTTTACACAGTGTGGAAACTTGGTAGTAGGTACATTTTTTAACTCCTTATGTTAGCCAGGCTTATCTGCTCCCAGGTTTGAGCAATCCAGAGCATATGGAACCTGGGAACAGCCTAAACATTTAGAAGCCTATGTCAGTTCCATGGTGTATTCATTGGGCCTGATTTACTTATGGATATGTCTATTCACAGTTTCATCAAAGCATCTTTAATTCAGGTTGAAGAACCGAAATTCACTTTCATTAAGCCTGATTGACAAAATGATACGTGTGTTCACAATAACAATTCTTGTATGTACCTGTAATCCTATTTGAGCAACCCAAGTGTATTCCTTTTACTTATTTACTATGTGGTTGCAATGCTAACAGAGATTTGCCCAACCATAAGATTTTTATACCCAGGGCATGTGCCCTGTGTCTCTTACCAAATGCTCCAGGTCTCGTATGTATGAATGCCTACCCACCAATTTTGTTTAGACGTGTTCACCACAGTGGCTGCTGCTGATCTCGTACACCCCTGGACTGACTAATATGCTTTCCACTGGTTTCTCTGAATAGTTCTAGTACCTTGTTCTCTACCAGGAACATGTCAAGAGACAGTGAGAAAACATAAATCCACCTGGTTTACAGTCTGTAGAGGACAACAGAGGCAACTCTTACAGGTACGGTAAGAATTGATGAAACAGATAGGCACAGATGATATTAAATTTCATTTTTCCCCACATATTGTCACAATTGTTCATTTGTTGCCCACATATTGTCACAATTGCCCATTTGTTGCCTGTATATTGTTACAATTGCCTGTTTGCTGCCTGCATATTGTAACAATTAACTGTTGTTTGCCTGCATATTGTAACAATTAACTGTTGTTTGCCTTTCTATTGTATATGACTGCCCATTTGAGGCTCATGTATTGTTAGGAGTGACATTTTTTGTCTACATTTTATAAAGTTACCACTGTTTAGAGAACTATATTACTTTAATTTCATAATTAAAATAATGTATTTAACAAAGCATGCCACTATTAAACCCTTGACATTTATTTTAATTTGCATGCCATTAATATCCCTTTGTTTTGCCAGGACACACTGCATCATTCATTATCATGAATGGACATACACTGAAAAAAAATGTATAATGAGATTTATATGCATCTATAAGACACTTGCTAGTGGCACAGTAACGAAAGCATATTTTTTTTACGTAGAAAGACTGTAACATATGTGTGCTGTGAATTCAGAGAAGTAGGTTTGGGTTTAATTTAAGTAGCATCTCTCACAGTGTGGCTACAACCACCATTCACCCCAGAATGTCTTATCCTTGTAAATTCCCTGGTTACTTTGGTGGTCAGTGTAAATGTCTTTGTTACGTTGTAATTAGTGTGAATTCCCTTACTACATTGGTGACACTAATTAGTGTCAATTCCACCATTACTTTGATCATCCGTATAAATGTTTCTGTTAAATTGGTAGTTGATATAAATTCACCTGTTACATTGGAGGTCAGTATTTATTCCCCACTACATTGGCGGTTGACATAAATCCTTCATTATATTATGTTATGTTCAGCAGCAGAAAGGCCCTGTTACATTTTTGTTCAGTGAAGCACCCCCAGTCATTGGTGTTCAGTAGAAGGTCCTACTGTATTACTTTGTTGTCATGGGGTAAAGGGCCCTCTATCATTAGTGTCACTGATTTTTTTTTCTCAAATGGGAGCTCCCATCCAATAAAATGACCAAGGACCAATATAATTAATGTAGTAAATTAGCAGTGCTGATATATTGTGAGGCATCCTTTTTTTTTTCTGGTGTTATACTTGGTCGGGGTACTTTCATTCACTAAATGTACCATGACTGTCTTCTGATCACTGAGATTCTGGGGCCCCTTATAGTCAGGGAAAACTGATTGGTCTGCCACTGCATATCGTAACTTTATGATAACAGGTGCCGGTCCACTTTTTGAAGAGAAATGTTAAGGAGGGACTTTCTGTTACCATTATTGTAATTATGTGTTCCTGGATGTTCTAAAAGGAGTTTCCAGCATTGTCAGTCATTCTGAACACTAAGAAACTAAGATAAAATAAAAATGGACACTGTAGGCTCAATTTATCAGCCGAGAATGAAGCTAAATCAACTTATGGCAAGAGACACATTTGGCAAATAAAGTATATTACAAAATGTTATAGCCTCCAAAACTAAATAAAATGATTAGATCTGGAATCCAACAGGACACAAATAAAAAAAAAAAACAACTCACAGAATTTTAACCCTCTACTTCCCTAAAACTGAGAAAGTGTTTTGGCTTTAGACGATTGTATAAAATATATTTTAAAGCAAGATTCTTTTTAGCCCTAGGCTCAACTGGTAGACAATGGATGGTTTGTCCTGCACTTTTATTTAATGAGGCAATACACAAACATTTGTTAAAAACATGCATTAATGCAGGATAGCATTTCAGCAAGTTCATAAGATAAAATAAAACAAAACAAACCATCTGCTTGTCCAAGCCACTAACTAATCTCAAGTCTGTTCCTGATTTACAGGACCTATCGGGTACAGCTAACAGTGCCTCTTAATGGATTCCCCAAAACAAACAAGCAGTTTTGGCATGCATTTAGTTAGAGAGAGTGAAAGAGAAAGTGAGAGACTGCAGCATCAGTCATCCCACATACTGTATAAAAAGGTCTGTGGACAGCTGAGACTAATTATTGAAATCTTGATCAAAGGTAAAATTTAAAGCTAGGTTCCAGGGCCCAGACCAGAACTTATTAAACTCTAAAAAAACCAGCAAAGATTGTTTTCTCCATAGCAGACGCAAACTCTGGAGTCTCTCACCATGTGCATCTGAGAAGCCTAGGTGAAACCTATACATTTATCTACAATCCTACCAGCCAGTGCCTCACATACATCTCCCATCTACTCAGACCTGTGGGAAGGAGCCATCAGTACATCCAAGTCCTGCAGTGAGGTTGTTCTCTCTCCAATTATGACCACAACATCCCCCTCAAGTTCAGGCAACATTGTAAGATAATTTACAAAATTTCTGAACCGATACTTGTTTTTTCCTCCACAGTTTCCAAACCGTGGAAATCCCAGGCCAGTACTGCGTAGTAACACCCATGATATGCTTTATGGTTCCATGAGCTGTCTGCTGTGAACACTGTGGCAGGACAGTCTTTATCATTACCATTAGAGATGAGCGAAGAAATGAAAAATTCGATTCGACTGATTCGGCGAATTCGTGGACAATATTCGATTCGAGTCGAATAAATTCGCTGTGAATTTAACTTAAAAAAGGGTGTTTCTAGGCTTCAGAGAGACTTAATATTAGTGCAGAACACTGTACCTTTAATTTAAATGCCCTTGGAGTCTGCTGGGGAAGAGAAATAATACTGTCAGTCAGTATGACATGCAGATGAGTGCCGTCGATCTTAGAATCACCGCACACTTCACTCATTTGGGCAGTCACGGGGCCAAAACCAGAGTGTGGAGCCACAGTGTGGCGGTGGAGGCAGCAGCAATGGGAGGCCATACAGCACCCTATGACAAAAATGGAAACCACCAGCAGTGTGAGGAGACCTGAAAGTGGCACATGGCAGAGTGTGGCGATAGAGACAGCAGCAATGGGAGGCCGTACAGGGACCCATGACACACTCTGGACCTGGCAGCAGCATGAGGAGGCGGTACAGGGGCCCATGACAGATTACGGGCCTGGCAGCAGCATGAGGAGTCGGTACAGGGGCCCATGGCAGATTACGGGCCTGGCAGCAGCAATGGGAGGCCGTACAGGGACCCATGACACACTCTGGACCTGGCAGCAGCATGGGGAGGCGGTACAGGGGCCCATGACAGATTACGGGCCTGGCAGCAGCATGAGGAGTCGGTACGGGGGCCCATGACACACTCTGGACCTGGCAGCAGCATGAGGAGGCGGTACAGGGGCGCATGACAGATTACGAGCCTGGCAGCAGCAACTTGGACAGGAGGACGTTCAGCTTCTGCACCGTCGGGTGCGTGCTCGCAAACTGTTGTCTCTTGGAAACGGATTCCAAGAAAGACTGCTGACGGAATCCGTGAAGAGGAGTAGCAGGAGAAGGAGCATCTGAACGAGCGGAATATGCCAACAAGCGACAACAGTGGCCCATGACAGATTACGGGCCTGGCAGCAGCATGAGGAGTCGGTACGGGGGCCCATGGCAGATTACGGGCCTGGCAGCAGCTATGGGAGGCCCGTAATCTGCCAGCACCCTATGACAAAAAATGGAACCCACCAGCAGTGTGAGGAGACCTGAAAGTGGCACATGGCAGAGTGTGGCGATGGAGACAGCAGCAATGGGAGGCCGTACAGGGACCCATGAGAGACTCTGGACCTGGCAGCAGCATGAGGAGGCGGTATAGGGGCCCATGGCAGATTAGGGGCCTGGCAGCAGCTATGGGAGGCCCGTAATCTGCCTGCACCCTATGTCAAAAAATTTAACACACCAGCAGTGTGAAGAGACCTGAAAGTGGCACATGGCAGCAGAGTGTGGCGATGGAGACAGCAGCAATGGGAGGCCGTACAGGGACCATGACAGACTCTGGACTTGGCAGCAGCATGAGGAGGCGGTATATAGGGGCCTATGGCAGATTAGGGGCCTGGCAGCAGCTATGTGAGGCCCGTAATCTGCCTGCACCCTATGTCAAAAAATTTAACACACCAGCAGTGTGAAGAGACCTGAAAGTGGCACATGGCAGCAGAGTGTGGCGATGGAGACAGCAGCAATGGGAGGCCGTACAGGGACCATGACAGACTCTGGACTTGGCAGCAGCATGAGGAGGCGGTATATAGGGGCCCATGGCAGATTAGGGGCCTGGCAGCAGCTATGTGAGGCCCGTAATCTGCCTGCACCCTATGTCAAAAAATTAAACACACCAGCAGTGTGAAGAGACCTGAAAGTGGCACATGGCATGAGAGACTCTGGACCTGGCAGCAGCAGGAGGAGGCGGTATAGGGGCCCATGGCTGATTAGGGGCCTGGCAGCAGCTATGTGAGGCCCGTTATCTTGCAGCACCCTATGTCAAAAAATTTAACACACCAGCAGTGTGAAGAGACCTGAAAGTGGCACATGGCAGCAGAGTGTGGCGATGGAGACAGCAGCAATGGGAGGCCGTACAGGGACCCATGAGAGACTCTGGACCTGGCAGCAGCAGGAGGAGGTGGTATATAGGGGCCCATGGCAGATTAGGGGCCTGGCAGCAGCTATGTGAGGCCCGTAATCTGCCTGCACCCTATGTCAAAAAATTTAACACACCAGCAGTGTGAAGAGACCTGAAAGTGGCACATGGCAGCAGAGTGTGGCGATGGAGACAGCAGCAATGGGAGGCCGTACAGGGACCATGACAGACTATGGACTTGGCAGCAGCATGAGGAGGCGGTATATAGGGGCCCATGGCAGATTAGGGGCCTGGCAGCAGCTATGTGAGGCCCGTTATCTTGCAGCACCCTATGTCAAAAAATTAAACACACCAGCAGTGTGAAGAGACCTGAAAGTGGCACATGGCAGCAGAGTGTGGCGATGGAGACAGCAGCAATGGGAGGCCGTACAGGGACCCATGAGAGACTCTGGACTTGGCAGCAGCATGAGGAGGCGGTATATAGGGGCCCATGGCAGATTAGGGGCCTGGCAGCAGCTATGTGAGGCCCGTTATCTTGCAGCACCCTATGTCAAAAAATTAAACACACCAGCAGTGTGAAGAGACCTGAAAGTGGCACATGGCAGCAGAGTGTGGCGATGGAGACAGCAGCAATGGGAGGCCGTACAGGGACCCATGAGAGACTCTAGACTTGGCAGCAGCATGAGGAGGCGGTTTATAGGGGCCCATGGCAGATTAGGGGCCTGGCAGCAGCTATGTGAGGCCCGTAATCTGCCTGCACCCTATGTCAAAAAATTTAACACACCAGCAGTGTGAAGAGACCTGAAAGTGGCACATGGCAGCAGAGTGTGGCGATGGAGACAGCAGCAATGGGAGGCCGTACAGGGACCCATGAGAGACTCTAGACTTGGCAGCAGCATGAGGAGGCGGTATATAGGGGCCCATGGCAGATTAGGGGCCTGGCAGCAGCTATGTGAGGCCCGTAATCTGCCTGCACCCTATGTCAAAAAATTTAACACACCAGCAGTGTGAAGAGACCTGAAAGTGGCACATGGCAGCAGAGTGTGGCGATGGAGACAGCAGCAATGGGAGGCCGTACAGGGACCCATGAGAGACTCTGGACTTGGCAGCAGCATGAGGAGGCGGTATATAGGGGCCCATGGCAGATTAGGGGCCTGGCAGCAGCTATGTGAGGCCCGTTATCTTGCAGCACCCTATGTCAAAAAATTAAACACACCAGCAGTGTGAAGAGACCTGAAAGTGGCACATGGCAGCAGAGTGTGGCGATGGAGACAGCAGCAATGGGAGGCCGTACAGGGACCCATGAGAGACTCTAGACTTGGCAGCAGCATGAGGAGGCGGTTTATAGGGGCCCATGGCAGATTAGGGGCCTGGCAGCAGCTATGTGAGGCCCGTAATCTGCCTGCACCCTATGTCAAAAAATTTAACACACCAGCAGTGTGAAGAGACCTGAAAGTGGCACATGGCAGCAGAGTGTGGCGATGGAGACAGCAGCAATGGGAGGCCGTACAGGGACCCATGAGAGACTCTAGACTTGGCAGCAGCATGAGGAGGCGGTATATAGGGGCCCATGGCAGATTAGGGGCCTGGCAGCAGCTATGTGAGGCCCGTAATCTGCCTGCACCCTATGTCAAAAAATTTAACACACCAGCAGTGTGAAGAGACCTGAAAGTGGCACATGGCAGCAGAGTGTGGCGATGGAGACAGCAGCAATGGGAGGCCGTACAGGGACCCATGAGAGACTCTGGACTTGGCAGCAGCATGAGGAGGCGGTATATAGGGGCCTATGGCAGATTAGGGGCCTGGCAGCAGCTATAGGAGGCCCGTAATCTGCCAGCACCCTATGTCAAAAAATTAAACACACCAGCAGTGTGAGGAGACCTGAAAGTGGCACATGTTTGAGGCATGATTCATGGCGGATTTAGTCAGTTGTGTCAGGAACTGGTGGTTTGAAATCCAGACTAATCCACGCCTGATTCATTTTCACAAACGTGAGTCTCTCCACACTTTGGGTGGACAGTCGTGTCCTCCGCGGAGTTACAATACCTCCTGCCGCACTAAACACGCGCTCCGATGCCACGCTACTGGCCGGGCATGACAGCCTTTCAAGGGCAAATTCAGCTAGTTGGGGCCAAAGGTCAAGTTTCGTTGCCCAGTAGTCAAGGGGATTGTCTACCTCGGTTGGCAGGGTGCTGTCCAAGTAGGCCCAAGCCTGTTGTTTGAGCTCCTGCTCCAGGTCCACCTGATGCTGCTGCTGCTGCTGCGGCTGGTTAGTAGTTTCCTCACTGCGCTGGTGAAGAAAGCTACTCATCATCGACTGCAGACTGAGGCAGCCACTGCTGGTGGAGCTGCCACTGCTCCTACCACCCCACCCCTCCCCTGCTGCCATGCCAGCGGAACGCGAGCGCACAGGGCCCACAGTGTCTGAGGATGGACGTTGGCGCACAAAGGCAGAGACCAACTGACTACATAGGTGGTTTTTATAGTACGTAATTTTGGCCTCCCTCTCAGCAGGTGTGAAAAAGGCCACCATTTTGGACCGGTAGCGAGGGTCCAACAAGGTGGACAGCCAAAAGTCATCCCTCTGTCTGATGGTTATTATTCGGCTGTCGCTACGCAAGCAACCGAGCATGCTATGGGCCATTTGTGCCAAGGAATGCGAGGGACTCCCTGCCTCCATCTCCACAGCATACTGCCACGGTGCGTCTGGGTCCTCTGTCTCCTCCTCCTCCTCCTCTACCAGATGCTCCTGCTCCTCCACTCCTGTCCGCTGAGTGGAAAAACCACCCATTTCACTCAATAATTCCTGAGCACAAATGTCCTCCTCTACCTCCTCCTCTTCTTCCTGTCCTGCCCCCACAGGGGTCATGTGGCGTTGAGATCTGTGCGCCACGTCTACCGCACCCTGACCAGCCATTGTTAACAGCATTTGTTCCAGGACGTGCAACAGAGGAATGACGTCGTTCATCCCATAGTCCTGCCGACTCACGAATAGCGTGGCCTCCTCAAAGGGCCTGAGCAAGCGGCAGGTGTCACGCATGAGCTGCCAATGGCTGACATCTAAGTTACACAGGGGAGTACCTTTATCCGCTTGTAACATCAGGAAATCGGTGATGGCCTTTCGCTGCTCGTAAAGGCGGTCTAACATGTGTAGGGTTGAATTCCACCTTGTTGCAACGTCGCAGATCAGGCGATGCTGTGGAATTCCGTTCTGCCGCTGCAGCTCAATGAGGGTGTTCTTTGCGGTGTAGGAATGGCTGAAATGCATGCACAGTTTACGTGACATTTTAAGGATGTCTTGCAGTGGGATGGTGGATTTTAGGAACCGCTTGACAACCAGATTGAACACGTGAGCCATGCATGGCGCATGGCACAACCTTCCTTGACGCAGAGCAGACACCATGTTCTTTCCGTTGTCAGTCAACATGGTTCCGATTTTTAGTTTGCGCGGAGACAGCCATCTGTCGATTTCTCTGTTCATTACACTCAGCAGTTCCTCCCCTGTGTGACTACGTTCGCCAAGGCATACCAGGTGCAGCACAGCGTGACACCGTTGCGCCCTGCACATGTGATATGCCGGTCGGGTAATGGGACTTGGCACGGGGGTGGCGGCTGAGGACACGGCGGAAAAAGAGGTGGTAGAGGCGGACATGCTTGCTGGACCAAGGACGTGCAAACGTGGAGGCAAAAGCGTCGTGACCTGTCCAAGTTGCTGGTGCGGCTGTGCCGGCACCACGTTCACCCAGTGGGCCGTAAATGACATGTACTGTCCCTGACCGTAGTTACAGCTCCACACGTCGGCGCTGCCGTGCACTTTGGCAGAGACCGACATGCTCAAAGACTGGCCCACCATCTCTTCTACATGTGAATGCAGGGCTGGCACTGCCTTTTGGGCAAAGAAATGACGGCTTGGCACTCTCCACCGCGGCGCGGCACAAGCCATCATTTCTCGGAAAGGTGCTGAGTCCACCAGTTGGAAAGGGAGGGACTGCAGCACCAGCAACTTGGACAGGAGGACGTTCAGCTTTTGCACCGTCGGGTGCGTGCTCGCAAACTGTTGTCTCTTGGATACGGATTCCAAGAAAGACTGTTGACGGAATCCGAGAAGAGGAGTAGCAGGAGAAGGAGCATCTGAACGAGCGGAAGATGCCAACGAGCGACAACTCCCCTCAGCAGAGGTGTTGGAGCCTTGACTGGCTGATAGAGGGCGATTGACGACGTCGGGTGACGGAGCAAGTAACGGAGCGGGTGATGGAGCGGGGGCTGGGGCAGGCAGAACCGCCGTATGTTTATCACGGTTTTCCCAGGCCACCGAATGGTGACGCTGCATATGCTGACGCAACGCTGTAGTCCCAACATGGGCCCCCTGGCCACGCTTGCATTTCTGGCCACATAGTCGACATACGGCTACGTTTACTTCCTCGGGCGGCTTGAGGAAAAATTGCCACACCACCGAGTAGGAAACTTTGCCCCCGCTACTCTTCACTGGCTGACTGCTACTTCCTCCGTGCGCACCGGCACCACTACTGGCCGTGGTGGTAGGCTGCAGTGGAGCTGGTGCTCTACTCCGTGGACGTTTGGCTCCACTGACACTGATGCGACCCTGCTGCTGTCTCCTGGGCAACCCACCGACTGTTTTGCTCGCTGCCAAGCTGCCACCCTCTTCTCCTGATGATGCGGAAGAAATTGCCTGATGACGACGAGGCTGCCAAGTGCGATCAACCTCCTCATCATCAAGTAGGGTCTCCGCCTCACTACTAGCCCCCTCGGCTGCGTCTGGGTCAGGAGACAGACCTGTCTCTAGACCGGCTACCGAGCCACTCTCCTCGCCAGTACTTGTTCGCTTGGCTGCTGAAAAGGCCGATGTCTCCCCCCGTTCCTGACCGCCCTCTGTTAGCTCTTCCTCACTGTACAGTGGGGCTGAGCCCACAGCATGCGATACTTCGCTTGGTGAGGGAACAGCAAAGGACAGGGGCAGGTAGAGGACACGTGATTTCAGTGGGCTTGGTCCCGGGCCATGCCAACTAACGGTTGTGTCTGACGTACCCACCGACCGTTGGCTGTAGGTGTCAGAGGTGACCTGGGAAGAGGAAGACGACCGAGCCAACCAATCAATGACGGCAGGGTTGTCGGTGGAGACACGACCGCTGGATGACACCGGGAGCACTGGCCTCTGGCTGCGAATACTGCTGCCTCGACCCCTTCCTCTGCTGCCACGTCTGCTCGCTCCTAAAACATTGCCTCCTCTGCCACTCCTCTGCATGTTGTCTGACATACTATTTAATTCAACGATTAGGTGTCCCTGAGTAACAATTCTCTGGCACTCAGTAACAATTCTGTCTGTCCCTGAGTATGAATTCTGTGGCCCTGAGTAACAATTCTGTGTCTGTGCGAGTAACAATTCTGTGTCTGTGCGAGTAACAATTCTGTGTCTGTGCAAGTAACAATTTTGTGTCTGTGCGAGTAACAATTCTCTGGCACTCAGTAACAATTCTGTCTGTCCCTGAGTAACAATTCTCTGGCACTCAGTAACAATTCTGTCTGTCCCTGAGTAACAATTCTCTGGCACTCAGTAACAATTCTGTCTGTCCCTGAGTAACAATTCTCTGGCACTCAGTAACAATTCTGTCTGTCCCTGAGTATGAATTCTGTGGCCCTGAGTAACAATTCTGTGTCTGCGCGAGTAACAATTCTGTGTCTGTGCAAGTAACAATTTTGTGTCTGTGCAAGTAACAATTTTGTGTCTGTGCGAGTAACAATTCTCTGGCACTCAGTAACAATTCTGTCTGTCCCTGAGTAACAATTCTCTGGCACTCAGTAACAATTCTGACTGTCCCTGAGTAACAATTCTCTGGCACTCAGTAACAATTCTGTCTGTCCCTGAGTAACAATTCTCTGGCACTCAGTAACAATTGTGTGTCTGTGCAAGTAACAATTCTGTGTCTGTGCAAGTAACAATTTTGTGTCTGTGAGAGTAACAATTCTCTGGCACTCAGTAACAATTCTGTCTGTCCCTGAGTAACAATTCTCTGGCACTCAGTAACAATTCTGTCTGTCCCTGAGTATGAATTCTGTGGCCCTGAGTAACAATTCTGTCTCTGTGCGAGTAACAATTCTGTGTCTGTGCAAGTAACAATTTTGTGTCTGTGAGAGTAACAATTCCCTGGCACTCAGTAACAATTCTGTCTGTCCCTGAGTAACAATTCTCTGGCACTCAGTAACAATTCTGTCTTCCCTGAGTAACAATTCTCTGGCACTCAGTAACAATTCTGTCTGTCCCTGAGTATGAATTCTGTGGCCCTGAGTAACAATTCTGTCTCTGTGCGAGTAACAATTCTGTGTCTGTGCAAGTAACAATTTTGTGTCTGTGAGAGTAACAATTCTCTGGCACTCAGTAACAATTCTGTCTGTCCCTGAGTAACAATTCTCTGGCACTCAGTAACAATTCTGTCTGTCCCTGAGTATGAATTCTGTGGCCCTGAGTAACAATTGTGTGTCTGTGCAAGTAACAATTCTGTGTCTGTGCAAGTAACAATTTTGTGTCTGTGAGAGTAACAATTCTCTGGCACTCAGTAACAATTCTGTCTGTCCCTGAGTAACAATTCTCTGGCACTCAGTAACAATTCTGTCTGTCCCTGAGTAACAATTCTGTCTGTCCCTGAGTATGAATTCTGTGGCCCTGAGTAAGAATTCTCTGGCACTCAGTAACAATTCTGTCTGTCCCTGAGTATGAATTCTGTGGCCCTGAGTAACAATTGTGTGTCTGTGCAAGTAACAATTCTGTGTCTGTGCAAGTAACAATTTTGTGTCTGTGAGAGTAACAATTCTCTGGCACTCAGTAACAATTCTGTCTGTCCCTGAGTAACAATTCTCTGGCACTCAGTAACAATTCTGTCTGTCCCTGAGTATGAATTCTGTGGCCCTGAGTAACAATTCTGTCTCTGTGCGAGTAACAATTCTGTCTCTGTGCGAGTAACAATTCTGTGTCTGTGCAAGTAACAATTTTGTGTCTGTGAGAGTAACAATTCTCTGGCACTCAGTAACAATTCTGTCTGTCCCTGAGTAAGAATTCTCTGGCACTCAGTAACAATTCTGTCTGTCCCTGAGTAACAATTCTCTGGCACTCAGTAACAATTCTGTCTGTCCCTGAGTAACAATTCTGTCTGTCCCTGAGTATGAATTCTGTGGCCCTGAGTAAGAATTCTCTGGCACTCAGTAACAATTCTGTCTGTCCCTGAGTATGAATTCTGTGGCCCTGAGTAACAATTGTGTGTCTGTGCAAGTAACAATTCTGTGTCTGTGCAAGTAACAATTTTGTGTCTGTGAGAGTAACAATTCTCTGGCACTCAGTAACAATTCTGTCTGTCCCTGAGTAACAATTCTCTGGCACTCAGTAACAATTCTGTCTGTCCCTGAGTAACAATTCTCTGGCACTCAGTAACAATTCTGTCTGTCCCTGAGTAACAATTCTCTGGCACTCAGTAACAATTCTGTCTGTCCCTGAGTAACAATTCTGTCTGTCCCTGAGAATGAATTCTGTGGCCCTGAGTAAGAATTCTCTGGCACTCAGTAACAATTCTGTCTGTCCCTGAGTAACAATTCTCTGGCACTCAGTAACAATTCTGTCTGTCCCTGAGTATGAATTCTGTGGCCCTGAGTAACAATTGTGTGTCTGTGCAAGTAACAATTCTGTGTCTGTGCAAGTAACAATTTTGTGTCTGTGAGAGTAACAATTCTCTGGCACTCAGTAACAATTCTGTCTGTCCCTGAGTAACAATTCTCTGGCACTCAGTAACAATTCTGTCTGTCCCTGAGTAACAATTCTGTCTGTCCCTGAGTATGAATTCTGTGGCCCTGAGTAAGAATTCTCTGGCACTCAGTAACAATTCTGTCTGTCCCTGAGTATGAATTCTGTGGCCCTGAGTAACAATTGTGTGTCTGTGCAAGTAACAATTCTGTGTCTGTGCAAGTAACAATTTTGTGTCTGTGAGAGTAACAATTCTCTGGCACTCAGTAACAATTCTGTCTGTCCCTGAGTAACAATTCTCTGGCACTCAGTAACAATTCTGTCTGTCCCTGAGTATGAATTCTGTGGCCCTGAGTAACAATTCTGTCTCTGTGCGAGTAACAATTCTGTGTCTGTGCAAGTAACAATTTTGTGTCTGTGAGAGTAACAATTCTCTGGCACTCAGTAACAATTCTGTCTGTCCCTGAGTAAGAATTCTCTGGCACTCAGTAACAATTCTGTCTGTCCCTGAGTAACAATTCTCTGGCACTCAGTAACAATTCTGTCTGTCCCTGAGTAACAATTCTGTCTGTCCCTGAGTATGAATTCTGTGGCCCTGAGTAAGAATTCTCTGGCACTCAGTAACAATTCTGTCTGTCCCTGAGTATGAATTCTGTGGCCCTGAGTAACAATTGTGTGTCTGTGCAAGTAACAATTCTGTGTCTGTGCAAGTAACAATTTTGTGTCTGTGAGAGTAACAATTCTCTGGCACTCAGTAACAATTCTGTCTGTCCCTGAGTAACAATTCTCTGGCACTCAGTAACAATTCTGTCTGTCCCTGAGTAACAATTCTCTGGCACTCAGTAACAATTCTGTCTGTCCCTGAGTAACAATTCTCTGGCACTCAGTAACAATTCTGTCTGTCCCTGAGTAACAATTCTGTCTGTCCCTGAGAATGAATTCTGTGGCCCTGAGTAAGAATTCTCTGGCACTCAGTAACAATTCTGTCTGTCCCTGAGTAACAATTCTCTGGCACTCAGTAACAATTCTGTCTGTCCCTGAGTAAAAATTCTGTGGCCCTAATAACGTTTCTGTGGCCCTAAGTAACAATTCTCTGGCACTGAGTAACAATTCTGTCTGTCCCTGAGTATGAATTCTGTGGCCCTAACTAGCGTTTCTTTGTCCCTAAATAACGATTCTGTGGCCCTCATTAACAAGTCTGTGTCCCTGAGTAATGGTTCTCTGTCCCTAAGTAACTTCTCTCTGTCCCCAATTCTCGTTTCTGTGGCCCTAACTCTGTCCCTGTCCCTAGTACAGAGCGGTCTGCCTCTGTTCAATGACTGCAGGCAAATGAAGATTTCCAAAATGGCCGCTATATATACCTCGACCATTACACAGTGCTGGCTGGCTGGCTGCTGATTGGCTGATGCGATCACATGTCGTTGAGGAATGCATTATGGGGCAGCGCGCCTTGTCTGCGCGCCTTCCCCGACATCCCCGCTCCGTCGCCGCACATGTCAGCCGCCATTTTCGGAAAAATTTCGATTCGCGCGTCCGAATTAGGCTGTTTTTCGGATTCGGCACGAATCGAAATTTTTCCGATATTCGACTCGAATTCCACTTCGGATACTTCGATTCGCTCATCTCTAATTACCATGTCAAGATTGTCAAGAACATGGTGCCAACCATCAGGTTAAGACATGCTATCTGGCTAATGCACATGTGTATATATATTAGCGAGCATATAGAAGATGGTCTGCATGTAAGTCATTGCTCACATGCATGTTCAAACTTACGTGCACATCCACTGATGCCAAGTGGCCAATTTAAACTTATACTCTGCGCTAGCTAGTTCTTTGCTGAATGGTCTTAAAGGGGAATTTACCCATAACAACTTGATAAAAAATTATATTCTTTAGTAAGGAAAATATATTCCACAAAAATAATTCCGCTACCAAAATAAGTGTGTGTGCTGTAAATTGCCTCCAGCATTGCTTCTGTTTGTTGTTGCTGGAGACTGACATTTTGCTAAAGCCTAGAGGTCCTGAACAGCAGTAAATCACAAAGCAGAACTAAACCCATTGATTTAACGGTTTAAAAAACCAGTTACATTCCTAGAATGCTGGGATTGCTAACTGTCACATTTGCTTGTGTCCTCAACCAAACTGTAAAACCTTCAAATGGCTGGTGTCATAACCAATCACATGTGCACAGGGGCGGACTGACAACTCATGGGGCCCCCGGGCAATAGGGGACCATGAGCCCCTGTATCCTTGCCCAAACTCAAAAAAGTCTATGAAAAAGGTACCAGGGGTATCTCATGGGGCCTGCTACTGACCCCGGGCCCTCAGGCAGTGCCTGAGTTTCCAAATGGTCAGTCCGCCCCTGCATGTGCAACACCATGGGAGTTGCAGATCCAACAGAAGCAGCTTCCTTGACTGTAAAGGATAGGAGGGGTTATTTCCACTTTAAGAATTCATTCACACCATGGTGCAGAGACTTCAGTTTTTTTACATGCGTTCTGCAAGGGCACAACAAAATCCATTGTTCTCTATGTGCCCTATTCAAATCACAACACTTGTATCACAAGCAGATTTTTTTCTGTGTAGAAATCTGCAACAGGTATAAAACACTCGCATGAAAACGAATGTAAACTGATGTATTTGCAAATGAATTCTGCGCATCAGTTTCCATCAGTTTTCATGCAAGTATGGTGTGAACAAGTTCTAAAGGAGAAGTACAGCCAAAGCTCGTTTGGCTATACTTCACCTGTGGATCACAGGAGTGCAGTTAATTCTTGTGACTCAATGTCACTTATCTGGTCCAGGCTGGGAAAAGATTCCAATTCACTAAGTGGTATCATACCGCATCTGAGTATGCAGTAAGATACAGCACAGCATACAAAAAAACCAAAAACATTTGCATTCACTAAAAAATACTAATTTTAGTAATGAAAACCATGCGTTAATGTTTTAGCTGTCAAAAGAAGTTTCCGACTGACAGCTGAATGTAAAAATTGGCAGCATTTAAAAAAATAATTTAAAAAACAGCGTGGGGTCCCCCCAAAATCAGGTCAGGAAAGGGGGGGGTGAGTGCCCCCCTCCTGAAGCATACCAGGCCACATGCCCTCAACATGGGAGGATGCTTTGGGGCGGGGGGGCTCCCCCCAAAGCACCTTGTCCCCAAGGGCCTCTTCCCCACAACCCTGTCTGGTGGTTGTGGGGGTCTGCGGGCAGGGGGCTTATCAGAATCTGGAAGCCCCCTTTAACAAGGGGGCCCCCAGATTGCACCCCCCAAAGCGAATGAGTATGTGGTACATGCTACCGCTACCCATTCACAAAAACAAAAAGTGTAGTGTAATGTAAAAAAAGACCGGAGACAGTCTTTGACAAGTCCTTTTTTAAAAGAAGAAATATAAAAAAATGTCCCCCAAAGTAGATCCAACTTCAATCATGATGCCCACCGCCACCAGCCTGGAAAAAGAAATGAAAAAAAGCTCCGCTCTCGATGCTGGCTCCCACCGTCTGACAGCTCCGCTGGCCTGACAGTTCTTAAATATATAAGGGGAAGGGCCATCCGGTGACATCACTTGTGTGACCCCACCCTCTTGTGATATCATTGACCCAGCATGCCTTGGTCGATGTTTCCCCAACAAGCACCTCCCCATATTGAGGGCATATTGCCTGGTATGGTTCGGGGGGGGGGGGGCACTCGCTCGCCCCACCCTTTCCTGACCTGCTGGGCTGCATACTCGGATAAGGGTCTGCTATGGATTTTGGGGAGGACCCCGATGCCAATTTTGGCATGGGGGTTCCCCTCAAAACACATACCAGACCTGAAGGGCCTGGTATGGATGGGGGGGGGACCCCACAATGTTTTTTTAATTATTTTTCAATTGCGGCAATTTTTTTCTATTACATTCAGCTGTCAGGGGGAAACCCCGCTGTACACTGATCTGTCATAAACTCTGTCCGGTGGGCACAGCGGGTGATAGATTATGCCGCAGTGATGTAATATGATGTCCACCCAGGATGGGAGAGCTCCCGCCCAGCCATCATACGACACCAGGTCAGGCAGGAAGTGGTAAAGTTACGATAAAGAATTGCTTTATGTACATAAGTCCCTCCCTTCATCATATTTCCTTCAAAGCAGTAAAGTGCCATCAGATAAGATTATTAGCTATCATATTGGATCTATTCATAAGAATATGGTAATTTGAAATAATATATTCCACAATTATCTTAACCACTTGAGCTCTGGAAGATTTTACCCCCTTCATGACCAGGCCATTTTTTGCTATTTAGCACTGCTCTATTTTAACTGGTAATTACACAGTCATGAAATGCTGTACCCAAACACAATTTATATAATTTTTTTTACACAAATAGAGCTTTCTTTTGGTGGTATTTTATCACCACTGGGTTTTTTTATTTTTTGCAAAAACCAATTTTGAAAAAAAAACACATTTTTTTTTCCCTGCTACAAAACATATCCAATAAAAAAAATAAAAATGTCTTCGTATATTTTGGCCAAAATGTATTCTGCTACATGTCTTTGATAAAAACAAATCCCAATAAGTGTATATTGATTAGTCTGCGTGAAAGATCTAGTGCCTAAAAACTATGAAACTGGAATTTTATTTTTTTATACTACTAATGGCGGTGATCAAGGACTTATGATGGGAGTGCAATAGTGCTGTGAGCAATCAGACACTAAATAACACTGGTGGGAACTGACTAACTGCACTGATATCACCAATGACATTAATACAGTGATCAGTGATAACACTATGCACTGTCACTGTACTAATGACACTGTCTGGGAGGGGGTTAACATCTAGAGAGATCAAGGAGTTGAATGTGTGCCTAACTATGTGTAATATGTGTAAGTGTGATGCTTTTACTAATAGATTTCTTAGTTTCTCATCCTTGCAGAGAGATCATTCCCTCTGTACAGAGCTCTGTGTTGATTCTCAACACGGAGCTCTGGACTGTGATTTTACACAGCCGATCAGGTCCTGGCCTTGAGTCATTGGCTGGGACCTACTGTCCACTGGTGCAAATATCTAATCCTAGATATATTTTCCATAAATACTTCCATAAATCTTACATCTTTGTAAATCAGCACAATCAGAGTGGAAAAGCCTGTCCCCAGTCAGTATGCTTCTGCTTGGAATACTGCAGACAGGCCACTGCTCTCATACAGCAGCAGTCAGATGCAGTATCTCTAAACATATTGGCTGGGGATGGCTTTTTCCTCTTTAGATGTGGCTAACTTACAAAGCGTACAAACTGTTTTACAAAATAGATATAGTAATTAGATGAATGGTCAGAAAAGTTACTAAACCCAGGACCCTGCATTCACTATATCTGGTCTCCCACAGTACACAGAACACGGAAATGCAATTATTTTAGTAAATATAAACTGCTAAATACCTTTTCTCATCAGCAGTTAGAGCAGTCTTGTGACTTCTATCAGTGTTCAGCAGAGCACTGGTTAAAGCTTATAGGAGGAGTTTTCTATCTGCTCTAGGAGGATGCAGAACCCCCGACCTCTGTCTGGACAATGCTGATTGGCCCTGTGTTGATCACATGCACCCTCCCAAGAAAACAAAAAACCTTTCTAGCAATACACATCAAACTGAGCATGTGCAGAGTGTCTCCACGATATGTCCCATCAGGAGATAAGAGGGGGACACTGGAAGAAGGGGAGGATCAGAGAAGTCAGGATCAAACAATCTTTTTACACAATGCAGAGGATTAACCCCTTAGGTTCCACAGTGAGTATAACAAGCATGCTTTACTGCATATATAGTACTAGGGTCGTTGGTTCGAATCCCAGCCACGGCACCACCTGCCTGGAGTTTGCATGTTCTCCCTGTGCCTGCGTGGGTTTCCTCCGGGTACTCTGGTTTCCTCCCACACTCCAAAGACATGCTGGTAGGTTAATTGGCTCCTGTCTAAATGGGCCCTAATATGTGTATGTATTAATGTAAGTTAGGGACCTTAGATTGTACACCCCTTGAGCGTTAGGGACTGATGTGAATGTACAATATATATGTGTAAAGCGCTGCTTAAATTGACGGCGCTATATAAGTACCTGAAATAAATAAATAAATATACAGACTGATTTTACTAATGTGAGTTTAGTAACACTTTAACAGGTACAAAGTTAAAAGCAAAAATCAAACACAGGTTCAAGATTGCAAAGAGCATTCATACATTGTGTATTATAACAAATTAAACTGTTCACAGCTATGTCTCTGTGGCTCAGTCAGGATAACAAATACTGTAGGATAACTGATATTACAATTGAACAGCTGGCAGGTTAAAGGACAAGGGCCATCCCACTGAAATTGGAGTAGCACTTGAGGATGGGTTTCCCACAATATCTGAGTCTTCCAGGGAAGTTGTGTGCTATTTGGCTCCTGACTTTCTGCCCTGCTCTAACAGTGGATGGTCACTCACCTGGTTGCAGATCTATTTCCCAGCTTCTTCTACCTCATCAGGTGAGCTGCACAGAGAGGGAAGCAGACAATTATATTTTCTCTGGGCTTGTGCAGGAACCCAGGAAGTTTTGGGAAATTGGGTTAAAAAGGCATGTGCTTGCATCTAAGGATGATGAATAAAGGGGCACTCTACTATACCTGTAAGACATAAACAACTTTTGTTTTAAAAATACATAGAATGTATTTAGCTCATTTGTAAGGAAAGTAAAATTGGCATTAACGCCATGCTTAACTTTTTCTTAGGCTACATTTAGGCTTTGTTTACATATATGCATTTTGCATTTGATGCTTTCTTCTTTGATGTGTTTTGCAGTTTGTTGTGTGTTTTTCTACACATGTTTTTGATGTGTTTTTACTGCGTTTTGTTTAGTTCTTTTTTTTTTTCTGTTAGAGTGGAATTTTTTATTGCTAGGCATAATAAAAATGCAAAACACTAAATTCGGCAAAACACGGAAAAATTGCACTACCATACATTTCAGCAGCTTCTCCATTGAACTCTATTGTAGCAAAAATGCTGATTTTTGTTTTTAAAAAAGTCCCTGACACTTTCCAAAAATGCAGCAGCTCAATAAAGCATACATGTGAACATGTCCTAAAGGAAACGATGTTAAAAAGACTGTAGTGCGTTTCTGGAAAAAAAATGCATTGGTGTGGACAGAGCCCCACATTTGTATTCTTCATTTGTTTCATTTACACAGAGAGAAATTGATTTGTGAAGAATAAATAGATGTTATGCTTCCCAGATCACTTCCTGCCTTTAAATGTACCTATGCTTACATGTGTTTATACCGTTTGCATTGCTTGGTTTTGCTAAAACAAGTAACCTGAATGTACCTAAACACAGGCGTGAATTATACTATAAAAAATATTGACATGCATTTATGTGCATTTACGAATGTTCTATAAATGTGTATAAATGAAAGTATGTCTCAGCTATTGTGAATAGGGTCTTACACATTTGTAGGTATTCATATTATTTGCACACATTACCTTATTATAAATGTGCGAGGCATTTACATAAATATGCTTCTGAGATCTCTCATATTATCTGCTATTGTGCAGTCTTCTACCTTCAGTGAATGCATTCAATATTCATTCTCCTTCCAGAGTTCTTTCAGCATTCACTATCTCACTCCTAAACAATCTCTCAACTGTGTTAACATTTATTACCTTAGAAGACTGCAGCCACAAATAATGTAGGCACTGTAAAGTAAGCCCTTAATTATAGAACAGTTCCCACTGGGATATTGTTTTTTATCTTTTGTTTATTTATGCTTTTAAAAACAATGTAATATAGTCTTCAGGTTTGCTATATTAACGTGTGAACTCCTCTATATTAGCATTAAACAAAGTCATACATAGAATGCAAATGAAAGAAAAAGTCAATTGGCTGGCAGGAATAAAGTCAAAGTGTCTTTAAAAATAGCAGAAAAACAAAAAATGTTAATTTGATTGCTGCATGGGGAAAACACAGCATGTGTAAAGATGTGGAACACATTTTATAATGTTATAAAAAATAGGAGGTATGTAGGATGTCACATTAATGAAGCAGCCACACATATGTTTATATTAACATATTCTGTACCAAATAAAAGTAAAGTAGGAAAAGACACATTTATTAATTTTATTGTCATCAAGTACACTCTGTTCAGGGATAGGGGATACATTGAATGTAACATCTGAGCAATTCCCGCAGAGGAATTTCAGGTAATCACTGAAAGAATCATTGCATATACCATTAACAGCAAAAAAAAAAGATGGCTAAGAAAAGAAATGAATGCACAGCGTGCTTATTAAATACTGTACAGAAGCAATACAATGTGTAATTGAAAGATTCTATGGTAAAGTCCTTACAAGCTATTCTGGCTCTTTAAAGATCACTTTAAACTAATATCTTTCTTATACTCTTCCAAGCAAAATTTAAGCTCATGCTCTTATTAACCTAAAATGGAATGAAATACAGATGAGGAGAGTCAACCTCGGAACAGTGGAATGGTAGGTGTATTTCCACTTTTGTAGTCAAATGTGAGAAAATCCTACAATATCTTTGTTATATTATCCTATTCACACAGCATACCTATTTTTTTGTATTTTTTACTAAACAGGTGTTTCTAAGGAGAAGGTGTCATGGCTGAGTGCAAGCATTTTTCAACTAGCTCAGCAAGATAAGTCCCAATAGCTGGGCAGTGGACTGGCTCCATTTCTCATTACCATACAATGCAGAAGCCCAGCTCCTAAACCTTTAACCTTATGTTAAGACAAACAGTGTTTGAAGCTAGTGTTCCTGATGAGATATCTGCCTCCAGACAGGATTCATTAGGGCAAACACAGTTTCCCAACCCCCATGGTAACAAAAAAGAATTAAGTAGAATTTGTTCTTGCTGAAAGCTCCAGAGAAGAGCATCTAAAAAGATAAGCAGCAATTTTTTTTTTTTTTTTTAAGTTTAGCTATGTAAATGGGAACATGTAACAAGCATGCAGTAGGTAATATCCCAATTTGGCTTCAAATTGGAAACCCCCAATTATTGCGAACCAGCAGCAGCAAAAATAATTGTGATGTCCCTAAAAAAAGATTAATATGGGATGCAAATATAATACTGTAATATCTTCATCCAGTTGCACACAGCATGGTTCATGCTATCTCACTTGTCAGTATGCCTATTATTTACTAAAGGAGTATAATATGTTGTATGTATTATTGTTATTTAATTTCAAAGTGCATTTTCACTGAAGTTAGCGAATCAAGTGAAACAAAGCAAAAATTCACTTTGCAAAGAATACCCAACCACGTGCAAAGAAAATTAAAGAGAACAGAGTGATTTAATTTTTAAAAAAATTCTTTATTTTATTTTTAAAAAAAAATATGTTTACAATGAAACGTAACAAAAATAACACTGCTCATATACAGTACATGAAAGAACATCACAGAAAGTTCAATTAAGACAGATCTTGTACAATTAAATGGTAAAAGCTCATAACAATTTGAGATCTTGCATGACATTTGGTTAAGCATGTTAGAAAATATCAAACATTGTAGAAAAAGTATTACATGCAGTGATGAAAGCTCCAAAGTACTTGATTCTGCAAATCTTGTAGCAGTAAAAAGACAAGATTGTTTAGAGACTGCCTAATTGAGTTTTTAAGTGTACAGAAAGAGAAAAAGGGGAAAGGGAGGGGCGGGGGGATCATGAGAAAGAGGGAACTAAAAATGTAAGAAAATAAAAGGTAAAAAAAACCAAAACCCTACATAACAACGAAAATGCCTAACTCCCTGTCTCCAGTAATATTGTCCAGAGAATGCAGGTACACCCTCCGCTTTAGTTGTCTTGTGTATCAGGTAGAAGAGATGGTTATCTGGTATTCTAATCTGAGGGGGGGTGACCCAGTAAGAATTAGAGGGTTCATATTAGAACTGGTAAAAGAGGGGAAAGGGTAGGTAACTGATGGGGAATGAGGAAAATGGGGAGAAAGATGTCCGGTAAAGAGGAACCACATAGTCATTGTATTTTCTTTCAACATTAATCAAATATGCCTTATTAACCTATGTTTAATTTAGTCCTTTTATGGCTTTATAGGTTACAGAGTATTGAAAGTTTTCCATACCTGCCATGTGCTACTGAAGTGAGTTAGTCTGTCTAGTTTATAGTACATAATGGATTCCATATCATAAATGTGATCTACATGTTCCACCTGCTCTGACCAGTACTGACCAGGGTATACTAATGTATGGAGTCCAAGATTGTTCTATTTGTCATTGAGGAACCAGTCTGTTATTTTCACTAGATGAAATGAGTAGTAACAGATTTTGGGATTTGGTAGATATAGACCTCCTTTGCATTTGGGAAGGCATAGGGTGGCTTTTTGGATGCATAGTCTTTTTCCTAGCTCAAAAAAATGGCTAAGATCTTGGTCTAGGGATTTGAAAAGGATTAGAACTGAAAGGAATGGTTTGGAACATGTATAGTAAATGGGGAAGAGTGTTCATTTTTAGGAATGCAATGCGACTAAGCCATGAAAATGTTATGTTTTTCCATTTTTGAAGATCTTGTAGAATTAGTGAGAGTAAGGTAAATGTTTTTATGTATATAGCTGTAAGAGTACAGTTCATTTTTTAATACCTAGAAAGTCAATATGATACATAGCCCATTTGAAATGATACTGTTGTTTTGTGTGCTAAGTGATTGACATGAAGGGAACAGTTCACAAAGCTACCAATTTATCAAAATGTATCTTCAATTTTGAAGCCAATAGGTAAAGTCAATCTGTGTATTCTGGGTGGAGGGGGAGTTCCCACTTTCAGAATACAATAGAATAGTGTTAGAGATCCCCTGCATCAACATCATATGTAGGCAGGTTTCTTTACCTGCGACATCACTGGCCCCACCTCCTTCTGTACACACCACCTCCCAGTGGAGACTGAAGTGTGCACAGACTTTTACCATGCACATTGCTAAGTTGGTGCTAGTGTGTGAGTGTACAGCTAGGAGCTGGGGCCAGTAATGTCATGCCTCCCCCTCCCGAGCTCTGGTCCATAGATGCACCCACAGACCGGAGATTTTCATAGAGCTGTGATGGCTTAGAGATGAAAATACAGAGGCAAAAATACTGCCCTTTGGATTGTTATTGAACAAAATATGAAACATTGCACGTGTTTGAAAAATAATGCATATGAGGTGTACAACCACTATAAGAAATTGCAGATGATACAGCAGTGTAAAATTGACCAACAGAAGGACATTTTTAAGAAGCGTAAAGTGGCCAAAATGTACAAGAGAAAATAAGTACAGGCAGGTGTTTTACCAC
This sequence comes from Staurois parvus, assembly GCF_062004578.1. NCBI lineage: Eukaryota > Metazoa > Chordata > Amphibia > Anura > Ranidae > Staurois > Staurois parvus. The sequence goes on along the minus strand of NW_028318342.1, from coordinate 2,039,568 downwards.
AAGAATTAAGAGACCTGAGCCAGCATTGTAAAACTGGCAAGCAGCAGGACAATTTCAAATAGTAAGACTAGGCCCACATATACTAATGACAAACAGAGCAGACTGAGGTTTTACTTCAAGTATCAAAATACTTCAAAGTATACTGCAGTGTAAAATTGGCCAGCAGTAGGACAGTTTTATGAAATGGGTATAAGTGAGCGCTAAAGGTAAAAAAGCTGCTGGACACAAAAGGTACCAAAAACAACCTCCAAAATTCACATACAGATAAGAGTGCAGCGCTTATAAAAACAAATGAAACATTTAAAATCTATGACACACAAAATTACATATCAAAGTGCAAGGGTGTATAACTGCAAAACGCAGGCAAGATATAGTTCTTATGCTGTCCCTTATAGGGTGACTTGATATGGTATAAGTGCTCAGTTCACAATCTCCCAGTAGGTGGGGTGAGGTGGGGGATCAAATGGATCCCTGTTGACACACGGTGATAACCAAGAAAAACGATATGTGGCGATATCCAAAATTGGTATAAGATTGTGCACTCACCAGATGCACAATCAATATGCGCATGTAAGAGATAACCGCTCTTAAGGTATGACTCCAGGACTCATCTGAAGCAAGGTCTGGTCTATTTCCGCGTTGTGGACCCTCAGCTGTCATGCATGGCTCTGTTCCCCTATTGCTCTTGGTTCAGACAAGAAAGTAAGTTGGCCGCCGGGACCCCAGTGGTGCCGGTGGCAATAGAACGTCACTGTGACGCAGTTCCTCTCTGACACGTTTCGTGCAACCGCACTTACTCATAGGGGGTATTTTCTCGCCACATATCGTTTTTCTTGGTTATCACCGTGTGTCAACAGGGATCCATTTGATCCCCCACCTCACCCCACCTACTGGGAGATTGTGAACTGAGCATTTATACCATATCAAGTCACCCTATAAGGGACAGCATAAGAACTATATCTTGCCTGCGTTTTGCAGTTATACACCCTTGCACTTTGATATGTAATTTTGTGTGTCATAGATTTTAAATATTTCATTTGTTTTTATAAGCGCTGCACTCTTATCAGTAGGACAGTTTTAAACAGGGATAATAAGCATAACTGATGTATGCCTAACTTTTTGTTTATCTATGGGTATAGGGAGATTTGGCAAATGTGGGTGATATGAAGTGAAGTAGTTTAGATATATATTGTTTTTGCACTTTATTATATCTTTCAAATGATGCACTTGTCAGTAGCAAGTGATTTATGTGCTTTAAGCACCTAAAATACATAAGATATCTACACAAAATAAAAATAAAAACCCACAAAAGACATGAAGAGCCTTAAAAAACAAAATGTTTTTAATAGAAACACTTGCAGCAGAAAAAAGATCAGTTTAAAAAAGTGTAAAAGATCCGTTACTTAACATAGAGGCCCTGTCAACCTAAAGTTAACCACTGTTTGTAGCCCTGTTTTGTATTGTGAAGGCTGGCTTATTTAAAGGTCATTTTTAGAGATGAGGGAATTATTCAAAAATTCGGTTCGGCTGATTCGCCGAATTCGCGGAAAAAATTTGTTTCGAGCCGAATATATTCGCTGCGAATTTAACTTATAAAAAGGGTGTTTCTAGGCTTCAGAGAGCCTTTATATTAGTGCAGAACACTGTACCTTTAATTTAAATGCCCTTGGAGTCTGCTGGGGAAGAGAAATAATACTGTCAGTCAGTATGACATGCAGATGAGTGCCGTCGATCTTAGAATCACCGCACACTTCACTCATTTGGGCAGTCACGGGGCCAAAACCAGAGTGTGGAGCCACAGTGTGGCGGTGGAGGCAGCAGCAATGGGAGGCCATACAGCACCCTATGACAAAATGGAACCCACCAGCAGTGTGAGGAGACCTGAAAGTGGCACATGGCAGAGTGTGGCGATGGAGACAGCAGCAATGGGAGGCCGTACAGGGACCCATGACACACTCTGGACCTGGCAGCAGCATGAGGAGGCGGTACAGGGGCCCATGACAGATTACGGGCCTGGCAGCAGCATGAGGAGTCGGTACGGGGGCCCATGGCAGATTACGGGCCTGGCAGCAGCATGAGGAGGCGGTACAGGGGCCCATGGCAGAGTGGCGGAGCGTAAGCAGCTAAAATTGAAGGCCATACAGAGGCCTATGTTAAAAAGTCCCCCCAGCAGCAGCGTGGGGAGACGACTATCAAGAGTCCAATGGCAGAGTGGCGGAGCAGAAGCAGCTTCAATTGAAGGCCATACACAGGCCTAGGTTAAAAAGCGGAAGCCGTCAGCAGCGTGAGCAGACGACAGAGACACATGGCGCAGGGTGGCGGTGGATGCAGCAGTATTTGGAAGCCAAACACAGGCCTCGGTTAAAAAGCGGAAGCCGTCAGCAGCGTGAGCAGACGACAGAGGCACATGGCGCAGGGTGGCGGTGGAGGCAGCAGCAATGGAAGGCCATACAGCACCCTATCACAAAATGGAACCCACCAACAGTGTAAGGAGACCTGAAAGTGGCACATGGCGCAGGGTGGCGGTGGAGGCAGCAGTATTCGGAAGACATACACAGGACTAGTTTAAAAAGCGGAAGCCGTCAGCAGCGTGAGCAGACGACAGAGGCACATGGCGCAGGGTGGCGGTGGAGGCAGCAGCAATGGAAGGCCATACAGCACCCTATCACAAAATGGAACCCACCAACAGTGTAAGGAGACCTGAAAGTGGCACATGGCGCAGGGTGGCGGTGGAGGCAGCAGTATTCGGAAGCCATACACAGGCCTAGGTTAAAAAGCGGAAGCCGTCAGCAGCGTGAGCAGACGACAGAGACACATGGCGCAGGGTGGCGGTGGATGCAGCAGTATTCGGAAGCCAAACACAGGCCTCGGTTAAAAAGCGGAAGCCGTCAGCAGCGTGAGCAGACGACAGAGACACATGGCGCAGCGTGGCGGTGGATACAGCAGTATTCGGAAGCCAAACACAGGCCTCGGTTAAAAAGCGGAAGCCGTCAGCAGCGTGAGCAGACGACAGAGGCACATGGCGCAGGGTGGCGGTGGAGGCAGCAGTATTCGGAAGCCATACACAGGCCTAGGTTAAAAAGCGGAAGCCGTCAGCAGCGTGAGCAGACGACAGAGACACATGGCGCAGGGTGGCGGTGGATGCAGCAGTATTCGGAAGCCAAACACAGGCCTCGGTTAAAAAGCGGAAGCCGTCAGCAGCGTGAGCAGACGACAGAGGCACATGGCGCAGGGTGGCGGTGGAGGCAGCAGCAATGGAAGGCCATACAGCACCCTATCACAAAATGGAACCCACCAACAGTGTAAGGAGACCTGAAAGTGGCACATGGCGCAGGGTGGCGGTGGAGGCAGCAGTATTCGGAAGCCATACACAGGCCTAGGTTAAAAAGCGGAAGCCGTCAGCAGCGTGAGCAGACAGAGACACATGGCGCAGGGTGGCGGTGGATGCAGCAGTATTCGGAAGCCAAACACAGGCCTCGGTTAAAAAGCGGAAGCCGTCAGCAGCGTGAGCAGACGACAGAGACACATGGCGCAGGGTGGAGGTGGATGCAGCAGTATTCGGAAGCCAAACACAGGCCTCGGTTAAAAAGCGGAAGCCGTCAGCAGCGTGAGCAGACGACAGAGACACATGGCGCAGGGTGGCGGTGGATGCAGCAGTATTCGGAAGCCAAACACAGGCCTCGGTTAAAAAGCGGAAGCCGTCAGCAGCGTGAGCAGACGACAGAGACACATGGCGCAGGGTGGCGGTGGATGCAGCAGTACTCGGAAGCCAAACACAGGCCTCGGTTAAAAAGCGGAAGCCGTCAGCAGCGTGAGCAGACGACAGAGGCACATGGCGCAGGGTGGCGGTGGAGGCAGCAGCAATGGAAGGCCATACAGCACCCTATCACAAAATGGAACCCACCAACAGTGTAAGGAGACCTGAAAGTGGCACATGGCGCAGGGTGGCGGTGGAGGCAGCAGTATTCGGAAGCCATACAGAGGCCTAGGTTAAAAAGCGGAAGCCGTCAGCAGCGTGAGCAGACGACAGAGACACATGGCGCAGGGTGGCGGTGGATGCAGCAGTATTCGGAAGCCAAACACAGGCCTCGGTTAAAAAGCGGAAGCCGTCAGCAGCGTGAGCAGACGACAGAGGCACATGGCGCAGGGTGGCGGTGGAGGCAGCAGCAATGGAAGGCCATACAGCACCCTATCACAAAATGGAACCCACCAACAGTGTAAGGAGACCTGAAAGTGGCACATGGCGCAGGGTGGCGGTGGAGGCAGCAGTATTCGGAAGCCATACACAGGCCTAGGTTAAAAAGCGGAAGCCGTCAGCAGCGTGAGCAGACGACAGAGACACATGGCGCAGGGTGGCGGTGGAGGCAGCAGTATTCGGAAGCCATACACAGGCCTAGGTTTAAAACTGGAACCCAGCAGCGTGAGCAGACGACAAAGACGCACATGGCAGAGGATGGATCTGGCAGCAGTATGAGAAGGCGGTACAGGGGCCCGTGGCACAGTGTGGTGATGGGGGCTACAGCAACTGGATGCCAGAAAGTGGCCGATAGGGCTATATACTGCATGGAATGTTGTAAAGACAGCGGCCTATAAGGCTATACACACTATAACAATCATGACTTGATTGACCATTGGCCTATAAGGCTATACACAGCATGAATATCATGACTTATTCTGAGAGTGGTTTGGAAGGCTATATACAAAAAGTAATTCATGAGCTGTCCAGACAGCGGACAATAAGTACATATATACAAATCAATTCATCAGCTGTCCAGCCAGCGGCCTCAAAGGCGACACATATAGAAAGCAATTCATGAGCTGTTCAGACAGCGGCCTCTAAGGCGACAGATATACAAAGCAATTCCCGAGGTGTTCAGGGAGCGGCCTGAACGGCTAGGTTATTAGGTCAGTTGTGTCAGGAACTGGTGGTTTGAAATCCAGACTAATCCACGCCTGATTCATTTTCACAAACGTGAGTCTCTCCACACTTTGGGTGGACAGTCGTGTCATCCGCGGAGTTACAATACCTCCTGCCGCACTAAACACACGCTCCGATGCCACGCTACTGGCCGGGCATGACAGCCTTTCAAGGGCAAATTCAGCTAGTTGGGGCCAAAGGTCAAGTTTCGTTGCCCAGTAGTCAAGGGGATTGTCTACCTCGGTTGGCAGGGTGCTGTCCAAGTAGGCCCAAGCCTGTTGTTTGAGGTCCTGCTCCAGGTCCACCTGATGCTGCTGCTGCTGCGGCTGGTTAGTAGTTTCCTCACTGCGCTGGTGAAGAAAGCTACTCATCATCGACTGCAGACTGAGGCAGCCGCTGCTGGTGGAGCTGCCACTGCTCCTACCACCCCACCCCTCCCCTGCTGCCATGGCAGCGGAACGCGAGCGCACAGGGCCCACAGTGTCTGAGGATGGACGTTGGCGCAGAAAGGCAGAGACCAACTGACTACATAGGTGGTTTTTATAGTACGTTATTTTGGCCTCCCTCTCAGCAGGTGTGAAAAAGGCCACCATTTTTGAACGGTAGCGAGGGTCCAACAAGGTGGACAGCCAAAAGTCATCCCTCTGTCTGATGGTTATTATTCGGCTGTCGCTACGCAAGCAACCGAGCATGCTATGGGCCATTTGTGCCAAGGAATGCGAGGGACTCCCTGCCTCCATCTCCACAGCATACTGCCACGGTGCGTCTGGGTCCTCTGTCTCCTCCTCCTCCTCTACCAGATGCTCCTGCTCCTCCACTCCTGTCCGCTGAGTGGAAAAACCACCCATTTCACTCAATAATTCCTGAGCACCAATGTCCTCCTCTACCTCCTCCTCTTCTTCCTGTCCTGCCCCCACAGGGGTCATGTGGCGTTGAGATCTGTGCGCCACGTCTACCGCCCTCTGACCAGCCATTGTTAACAGCATTTGTTCCAGGACGTGCAACAGAGGAATGACGTCGTTCATCCCATAGTCCTGCCGACTCACGAATAGCGTGGCCTCCTCAAAGGGCCTGAGCAAGCGGCAGGTGTCACGCATGAGCTGCCAATGGCTGACATCTAAGTTACACAGGGGAGTACCTTTATCCGCTTGTAACATCAGGAAATCGGTGATGGCCTTTCGCTGTTCGTAAAGGCGGTCTAACATATGTAGGGTTGAATTCCACCTTGTTGCAACGTCGCAGATCAGGCGATGCTGTGGAATTCCGTTCTGCCGCTGCAGCTCAAGGAGGGTGTGCTTTGCGGTGTAGGAATGGCTGAAATGCATGCAAAGTTTACGTGACATTTTAAGGATGTCTTGCAGTGGGATGGTGGATTTTAGGAACCGCTTGACAACCAGATTGAACACGTGAGCCATGCATGGCGCATGGCACAACCTTCCTTGACGCAGAGCAGACACCATGTTCTTTCCGTTGTCGGTCAACATGGTTCCGATTTTCAGTTTGCGCGGAGACAGCCATCTGTCGATTTCTCTGTTCATTACACTCAGAAGTTCCTCCCCTGTGTGACTACGTTCGCCAAGGCATACCAGGTGCAGCACAGCGTGACACCGTTGCGCCCTGCACATGTGATATGCCGGTCGGGTAATGGGACTTGGCACGGGGGTGGCGGCTGAGGACACGGCGGAAGAAGAGGTGGTAGAGGCGGACATCTTTGCTGGACCAAGGACGTGCAAACGTGGAGGCAAAAGCGGCGTGACCTGTCCAAGTTGCTGGTGCGGCTGTGCCGGCACCACGTTCACCCAGTGGGCCGTAAATGACATGTACTGTCCCTGACCGTAGTTACAGCTCCACACGTCGGCGCTGCCATGCACTTTGGCAGAGACCGACATGCTCAAAGACTGGCCCACCATCTCTTCTACATGTGAATGCAGGGCTGGCACTGCCTTTTTGGCGAAGAAATGCCGGATTGGCACTCTCCACCGCGGCTCGGCACAAGCCATCATTTCTCGGAAAGGTGCTGAGTCCACCACTTGGAAAGGGAGGGACTGCAGCACCAGCAACTTGGACAGGAGGACGTTCAGCTTCTGCACCGTCGGGTGCGTGCTCGCAAACTGTTGTCTCTTGGAAACGGATTCCAAGAAAGACTGCTGACGGAATCCGTGAAGAGGAGTAGCAGGAGAAGGAGCATCTGAACGAGCGGAAGATGCCAACGAGCGACAACTCCCCTCAGCAGAGGTGTTGGAGCCTTGACTGGCTGATAGAGGGCGATTGACGTCGGGTGACGGAGCAAGTAACGGAGCGGGTGATGGAGCGGGGGCTGGGGCAGGCAGAACCGCCGTATCTTTATCACGGTTTTCCCAGGCCACCGAATGGCGACGCTGCATATGCTGACGCAACGCTGTAGTCCCAACATGGGCCCCCTGGCCACGCTTGACTTTCTGGCCACATAGTCGACATACGGCTACGTTTACTTCCTCGGGCGGCTTGACGAAAAATTGCCACACCGCCGAGTAGGAAACTTTGCCCCCGATACTCCTCACTGGCTGACTGCTACTTCCTCCGTGCACACCGGCACCACTACTGGCCGTGGTGGTAGGCTGCAGTGGAGCTGGTGCTCTACTCCGTGGCCGTTTGCCTCCACTGACACTGCTGTGACCCTGCTGCCTCCTGGGCAACCCACCGACTGTTTTGCTCGCTGGCAAGCTGGCACCCTCTTCTCCTGATGATGCGGAAGCAATAGCCTGATGACAACGAGGCTGCCAAGTGCGATCAGCCTCATCATCATCAATTAGGGTCTCTGCATCACTACTAGCCCCCTCGGCTGCGTGTGGGTCAGGAGACAGACCTGTCTCTAGACCGGCTACCGAGCCACTCTCCTCGCCAGTACTTCTTCGCCTGGCTGCTGAAGAGGCGGATGTCTCCCCCCGTTCCTGACCGCCCTCTGTTAGCTCTTCCTCACTGTACAGTGGGGCTGAGCCCACAGCATGCGATACTTCGCTTGGTGAGGGAACACCAAAGGACAGGGGCAGGTCGAGGACACGTGATTTCAGTGGGCTTGCTCCCGGGCCATGCCAACTAATGGTTGTGTCTGACGTACCCACCGACCGTTGGCTGTAGGTGTCAGAGGTGACCTGGGAAGAGGAAAACGACCGAGTCAACCAATCGATGACGGCAGGGTTGTCGGTGGAGACACGACCGCTGGATGACACCGGGAGCACTGGCCTCTGGCTGCGACTAGTGCTGCCTTGACCCCTTCCTCTGCTGCCACGTCTGCTCGCTCCTGAAACATTGCCTCCTCTGCCACTCCTCTGCATGTTGTCTGACATACTCTTTAATTCAATAAGCACCCCAAACATAAAACAGGATTTAACTCTTTGAACGTACAATAGTGGTTGTGAAGCAGAAAGTAACGATTCTGTGTCCCTGAGTAACGATTCTGTGTCCCTGAGTAACGATTCTGTGTCCCTCAGTAACGATTCTGTGTCCCTGAGTAACGATTCTGTGTCCCTGAGTAATGATTCTGTGTCCCTGAGTAACGATTCTGTGTCCCTGAGTAACGATTCTGTGTCTGTCCCTGAGTAACGATTCTGTGTCCCTGAGTAACAATTCTGTGTCCCTGAGGAACGATTCTGTGTCCCTGAGTAACGATTCTGTGTCCCTGAGTAACAATTCTGTGTCCCTGAGTAACAATTCTGTGTCTGTCCCTGAGTAACAATTCTGTGTCCCTGAGTAACGATTCTGTGTCCCTGAGTAACAATTCTGTGTCCCTGAGTAACGATTCTGTGTCCCTGAGTAACAATTCTGTGTCCCTGAGTAACGATTCTGTGTCCCCGAGTAACAATTCTGTGTCCCTGAGTAACGATTCTGTGTCCCTGAGTAACAATTCTGTGTCTGTCCCTGAGTAACGATTCTGTGTCCCTGAGTAACAATTCTGTGTCCCTGAGTAACAATCCTGTGTCCCTGAGTAACGATTCTGTGTCCCTGAGTAACGATTCTGTGTCCCTGAGTAACAATTCTGTGTCCCTGAGTAACGATTCTGTGTCCCTGAGTAATAATTCTGTGTCCCTGAGTAACGATTCTGTGTCCCTCAGTAACGATTCTGTGTCCCTCAGTAACGATTCTGTGTCCCTGAGTAACAATTCTGTGTCCCTGAGTAACAATTCTGTGTCCCTCAGTAACGATTCTGTGTCCCTGAGTAACAATTCTGTGTCCCTCAGTATCGATTCTGTGTCCCTGAGTAACAATTCTGTGTCCCTGAGTAACAATTCTGTGTCCCCGTGTAACGATTCTGTGTCCCTCAGTAACGATTCTGTGTCCCTCAGTAACAATTCTGTGTCCCTGAGTAACAATTCTGTGTCCCTGAGTAACAATTCTGTGTCCCTGAGTAACGATTCTGTGTCCCTGAGTAACAATTCTGTGTCCCTGAGTAACGATTCTGTGTCCCTCAGTAACGATTCTGTGTCCCTGAGTAACAATTCTGTGTCCCTGAGTAACGATTCTGTGTCCCTGAGTAACGATTCTGTGTCCCTGAGTAACGATTCTGTGTCCATGAGTAACAATTCTGTGTCCCTGAGTAACGATTCTGTGTCCCTGAGTAACAATTCTGTGTCCCTGAGTAACAATTCTGTGTCTGTCCCTGAGTAACGATTCTGTGTCCCTGAGTAACAATTCTGTGTCCCTGAGTAACAATTCTGTGTCCCTGAGTAACGATTCTGTGTCCCTGAGTAACGATTCTGTGGCCCTAAAGTCTCTGTGGCCCTAACTCTGTCCCTAATACAGACAGGTCTGTCTCTCTTGAATGACCGGAGGCTAATGGAGAATTCTAAGATGGCCGCGATTTATAGCTCCACCATTACACAGTGCTGGCTGGCTGGCTGCTGATTGGCTAATGCGATCACATGTCATGAATGAATGCATTATGGGTCAGCGCGCCTTGTCTGCGCGCCTTCCCAGAGATCCCCACTCCGTCGCCACACATGTCGCCGCCATTTTTGGGAAAATTCGATTCGTGCATCCGAAGTTTGCTAATTTTCGGATTCGGCACGAATCGAATTTTTCCTGATCTTTGAAACGAATTCCACTTCGTCACGTTCGATTCGCTCATCTCTAATTACAAGCAACAAAATAAATGTACAATGAGGAAATAGTTTATCATCAGATATTCAGATACATATCAAATTAAATATTTGTTTTTTTCATTAGGAACCTCATATCCTTTTTATTGAGCATTAACTACTTGCCCGCCACTCTATAGTAACATTACTGCAACAAGGTGGTAGGGCTGTGCATAATCACATATATATACGTGATTTGCATTTCCGGGTAGGGGGCGCAGGTGCGTGCTCCGCCCTACCCATACTGCTATTGGCGGCTAGGGATGTCAATCACTGAGTCCTGGCCAGCAATAAACAGCAGAGAGATACAAAACAGCATGCCTCCCTAGTAAAACAGCACATATAGTAAAACATACACGGCACACAGTTAACCCTATGATCACCCCAGATGTTAACCCCTTCCTGCCCAGTGTCATTAGTAGAGTGTCAATACATTTTATTAGCACTGATCACTGTATTAGTGTCACTGGGGAGTCAGTGGCAGTTAGTCAGTTGCCACCCAGTGTCATAATGCCCGTCGCAGTCCCACAGTCCAGCTATAAGTCACTGATCGCTATTACTAGTAAAAGAAAATTAAAATTCCAGTGTATATATTGCCATTTGTAGACGCTATAACTTTCACGTAAATCAATTCATTTACACGCATTGGGATTTTGTTTAGCAAAGACATGTAGCAGAATACATTTTGGCCTACATTTATGACGAAATTTTATTTTTTTATGGCAAAAAGTCAAAAATATTGCTGGGTTTTTTTTGCAAAAATTGTCAGTTTTTTTTGTTTATAGCGCAAAAAAAACCACAGAGACAATCAAATACCACCAAAAGAAAGCTCTATTTGTGGATAAAAAGGACATAAATTTCATTTATGTACAGCGTTGCATGACCATGCAATTGTCAGTTAAAGTAAAGCAGCGCCGTATCTCAAAAAATGGCCTGGTCAGCAAGGGGGGTAAATCCCCTGAAAGGCAAGTGGTTAATACTTACTTTGGCAATTGTTCTTTATATCTCAAATATTATACAGTATACAAATAAAATAAAATGATAAAATAATGTTTAGAAAAGTATGTTTGCTTAAATTGTTAGACAAAAAGCCAATGTGTGAAAGTATGACATTAAAGTTAAGTTCATTCACAAACATAAACAGTTAGAAACAGATGGTATGTAGCATGAATTACTGCCTTTAATAATCCTTTCTGAATTGTGCACTGCTCTGTTTACACTGATAATAACCAAAAGTTTCACATAAAAGGCACCTTCTGGTTTGCAAATATGAATTATGTTTTGCACTGCCATATTTTACTACAAGACAAAATTAATCTGAACTTGAACCATGCATTTTAACACAGAATTCAGAATTTCAATGCCTTTCTATTTTTAACTGAATTTAATCCAGACCGTGCTTAGAATGGAAACCATTACAAAAAACATCTTGCTTCTGCATCTTTGAACTTGAGACTTTGATGGCTGCCGACAAAGATGTTTTACTATATTTCTCTATTCTGTATATACTGTACAGTTTGTCTTGAAGCAAACATGTATCAACTTTATTAAGCTGGCCCTATCCAGCTCTCTTATATCTGTATGTTAGTAAGAAAAAAGTTATTTCAAAGGCTCATTTTCTGCAACATTTCACCTGCTTATTTCTGCCTTAGGACAAATATAGAAAAAATTTGAGGAGAACTTGGCCAAAACAGCCTAAAAATTGGTAAATGATTTCTAAACATTGTTGCCATCAACACCGCAGTGCCAGTTTTGAGCTTTCATATGCAGTATGGTTTCCTGCTGGTACAAACAGGGAAATTATTTTCCCTCTTTGATGTCTTTTAGATAAAAGTCCAGACGGCAGTTGTTATAAGTATAGTTTTGTTAAGCAACCCATCAAGAGAATATGGGGAGTTATCTCTAGGGTCAGCAGAAAAAGGCAGAGGAAACATTTGATCTTCCTATTCTTTAGTGACCCAAGACAACTTTTCTGGACTGTGTCTCACTTTTCTATGCCTGTTACAGCCTCTGCTATGACCACTGCTTAGCTGCTGTCACTCCTGCCTATCTCTAGCTTCTCAGCATGTGTTCTGTCTGCTGCCAGCCCTGATCTCAGTCTGCCCTTGGAATACTCTATGTCTGCTATCTGTCCTGACCATGGCTTGTCCCTGGATTACTCTCTGCCTTCTACCAGCCCTGACTTCAACCTGTCCTTGCATTACTCTCTGTCTGTTCCCAGCCCGAATCTCAGCCTGTCCATAGAATACTCTTTGTTGCCACCTGTCCTGATCTGTGCTTGTCCCTGGATTATGGTACCAAATGTTGCCAGCCCTGACCCTTTAAGACTCTGAATGACTCTACCCTCTATGTTCCTGTATTCACTATCTGCTACGGTTGTCTGATGCCCTCTACTACTGTAGGTTTCTCTTTCACTTTTCTTGAAAACTAGTAGGATTTGACAGTGCTGGAGTTCCCAGGAAAAAAAACATTAAAAAAAGGTAAGCTGCATATTTAATTTTTATTTAAGTTGTGCTGTGTGAATGATGTAGTGATGTAAATGTTTATGTTCCTCTCATAGATCTGTTCCTGACTTTACAGCCTCTTATCTGGTTCCGCTGTCTCATTTTGTGGTGATCCCAGTGTGAGAGATTCTCCTGGCGGAGTGTGCTTTCCCCTAAGTCAATTTCCATCGAGCACTGGTATATCGAGTTGTAGATGGTGAGCACATTAACAGTAGACTACTATACTCTCTTACAATTGTGGTGAGTCAAATTATAAAAGAAAATTGGATGGTATGTAGTGTGGATATATTTTTCTGTTTTTGCTTTGGAGACCTTCAGAGGCTGCACAAAGTCTCCAAAGATGTGGAGTGGATTTTTTGTGTTTGTTATCACACTGAGTGGAGGGGAGCCAACCTAAGTGTCTGACTGGTCAACAGGTGGCTAAATATCCCCAGATCTGTTTTTTTATTAAGTGTGATGGATTGATAGGCTGTATTTTATCATAATACATGTGAGTTTACATATGCAGTATATTTATGTAGAATATTAGGTTCTCCCATACCATTTTTGTAAGATTTTATTTTGATTGGATGTTGGTGACTTGGTGTGGCTACTTTAAGGATGGTTCAAAACTGATTTCTTTCCACTCCATGACTGAAAAGAGCCTATTTAGTTGCTTAAAATGTTACAGCTTTCTTTGGAGGAATATATACTTTAACTTGCTGATGTCTTCTTGCACCTTAAAGTGTTACTAAACCCACAACAGTAAAATCAGTCTGTGTATGCAGTACAGCATGCTTGATATACTCACTGTGGAACCTAAGGGGTTAATGCTCTGTATTGTGTAAAAAGAATGTTTGATCCTGTCTTCTCTGATACTCCCCTTCTTCCAGTGCCCCCCTCTTATCTCCTGATAAGACATATCGTGTAGAGACACTGCACATGCTCAGTTTGATGTGTATTGCTAGAGAGGTTTTTTTTTTTCTTGAGAGAGTGCATGTGATCAGCACAAGGCCAATCAGCACTGCCAAGACAGAGTTCAAGGGTTCTGCATCCTCACAGAGAAAACTCCTACTACAAGCATTAACCAGTGCTCTGCTGAACACTGATAAAAGTCAGATGACTGCTCTAACTGCTGATGAGAAAAGGGATTTAGCTGTTTATATTTACTAAAATAATTGCATTTCCATGCTCTGTGTACTGTTGGAGACCAGTTATAGTGAATGTGGGGTCCTGGGTTTCATAACACTTTAATAAAGAGCTAGATGGATTGAATATTTTGATATACAAGTCCGTTGTGCAGATGACTTTCTGCTACATATAGGTAATAACTTGGATATGCAAAACCATACACTCATAGAAGCCACTTTACACTGCATTCTCTTGATTAGGAATTTAACCACAACTGATCCCACCATCTCTGTGATGCTACTTATTATGGGTAATAACCTATCCACTATGAAAAAAACATTCCAAGCCATTCTTTGTCCAGATTCGTTCAGATTGAAAAACTTCACTAGATCTGACTGTTCAAACATTTATATCAGATATATATGAATTCCTTGGTTAACTTTCTAAGAGCCATCTAAATCAGACATTTCCTAACCTCCAAAGTGCAGAAACCACATGCTTTTACTTTTGTATCCATTTTCGAATGTTTCTGAACTAATACCTCCCCAAAATGTTTTCAATGCTATCAAGTAGATGGATCTCTGACCTGCATTTTTATGAATGGCCTCCAACATGCTCTTTCTGGACCACTGTCTGGACAACTGTCCTGAAATTATCAAATATAGTTGTGGGATGAGAAATGCTAAAATTTATTCACACCTTTGTGAGGTTCCCAGACACAGATACAAGATGACCCTTTTCATCAACCTACCCAGTGCAGCTAGAGTTTGCAAACCCCTAATTTGGACACAGCTTTCCCTTCCAAAATACCAATTTAATTCACCAAAATAAAATGTAAACAAGACATGGACGATCTTACTGTATCTCTTGGAAATCAGAGTAATCAATTCAGGAAATACTGACACCGTTAGATTTAGTTTACAACTACAAGGGAATACAAAGCTCCATTACAATCCTATACAAACAAAACCTAAGGCATGATATGCCATCTACCTCATATTAGTGGAAGGTGTGTTCCTTCGCCAGTGGCTGGATGTCAGAGTGTGGACAGATGTTGCATGCTTCTGCTCACCTTGAATTTCTCCACCACCTTTTCGCCCAATCTCATTAGTACATATGCACAGAAAACACATTGTCAGATGACATTTTTCAAATATGCAAATATAAATACAAAAGTCCAGTGTTTATGCAAATATTTTTATATCTAAACAAACTTTTTTCTTTGGTATATCTGTTTACCTCTATTGCACACTTCACCAAAATCCTACACCATCACACTCTTTAACACCATGGATGTACTTGATTGTTTATCAAATGCTCTGTATCTACACTGTAATATGCCCAAGCTAAAATAAAGAACATAAAACAAAAGGAAATTAAAATACATCAATACAACTGTTTTACAACAATAATAACCTAACTTGCAAAACAAAAAAAATACAATGCCTATGTTATGTAAATAAATATTTTCTGATAAGTTTCAAATTTAATGTGCTTTAGAGCATGAAGCCAACTTATCTTCAGAATGTTAAGAAAAAAATTCTGAAACTATAAGGGGAAGGGGCTGGAGTGGTGATTTAGATCGATAATGACAAAAATATCACTATTCAGTGCAAATTAAATGAAAGTCTATTATTTCTAAGTATAAAATATCTAAAAGATCTATCTTTAAAGCAGATAAGATGAGCTGTGATTAAAACTATGAATAGAATTTTGTATCTGTGATTAAAAAGCAGGAAGCAAAAAGCAATTTCTCCTTATGTGGGGCTGTTCTTTTCATTTCAAATTATAGAGCACTATACTAGATGAAATCGTCAGCTAGTATGGTAACCAATCTTGTATCATTTCACAGGTACTAGTGTCAAGATGAATTTTTTAATAATGTGGCTGGTTTTATAGGGATATTGTACAGTATGTCTGCATATTGCAGAGTGGCTTTAAATAGGTCGGGTTTCTGAGATAATGGCAAAAACTGTAAGTGCACTTTCAGAAAATGATTATATATGTGAAAACTGAATGCCACTGTCATGTAAAACCAAAGAAATTTCATTGGCAATGGCACTTTGAAAAAAAAAAACATTTCCATGAGATATTCACAACTATACAAGTGCTCACACAAATGCTCCAACTGCAAAGCCATTGAAAAGTTTCATTCTACAGGAAAAAAACATAAAAAAAGTGTGTGTGTATGTATATGTGTGTATATATATATATATATATATATATATATACTGTGTGTGTGTGTGTGTGTGTGTGTGTGTGTGTGTGTGTGTGTGTGTGTGTGTATATACATATATATATATATATATATTTATATATATAGTGACAGTGTGACGATCTGTCACCCAGGATTCTCAACTAGGCAGGTTGAGGGGCTCCAGGGTAAGTGTTTGATACGGAGGAAAGTAGCTTTTCACTTTCCTCCTTTGTTTGTAAGGTCTGTTTTGGGATCTGGAGCCGGGAGATTTCAAAGAGATCTGGGAGGGATGAAATCTCCAATCCTGGGACCAGGTTTTGGGAATGGCCAGGAGACTGATTGCACAGGTGTGTGCAGGCCTTTTCAGAAAGTCAGGATCAGAGTTCTGGGCTCCACCCCGGCAGCTAGGAGTCAGCAGGGCTCCACCCTGGCAGACGGGAGGTCTCTGCCTTGGAGTCAGGTGGAAGCCAGACTAGCTGTGTGCTAGTGGCTATAATTTGGGAAGAGTCTGCAGGAGACAGACATTGAACTGTGTGTAAGCCAGGAGGCTGAATCGTTGTTTTGTTGGTGGATACCCCTGCGTGGGAAGCATTATGTTATGGGGCATTTTCTGTAAATAAAATTGGGCAAAAAGGCCCTTAAAGAAGCGAGTCGCTGTGTGCTTTAAATGAAAAGCTCTACCACTTTGAAGCGAGTTCCCACATATGGTGGAGGATGCGGGCAGAATTGGAGATCCCGGCGATTGAAGTAAGTTCATCAGTTATATGAACTGTTTGGTGCATAAGTCTGCACTATCTGTGTGTGCAGGTGAGGAGAACCTGCTAAAGAAAAGGACTTTGCCTTAAAGAGACAGTGTTCCATGTTGTTGCTGAACTGTGTAACACACTGCTGTGTGCGTGACTGCAAAGATGGGGCGGTCAAAACAGAAAAAGGAAGCAATGTTTGCTGAGATGAGAGAGAGAGCCCTGTGGCTTGGGGGTTATATACCGCATGCCCCAGCCAAGCCGGGAAATTTAGATGTGGGTGAGTCTGCTGTGGACTGGTGCAAGCGGCACCTGGCAGCATTGAACCAACCTAAAGAGGAAAGCAAGCCAACCTTCAATGCAAGGAGAGAGCTGCAGGATGTCTGTACCTGGGAAAGGGGTGTTGTTGCCCCTGGCAACGCTGCTGCAGTTAAACCAGTAGCTGTTGTGAAAAATGTGAATGTGTCACGTCTTGAGAGTTGGTCCAGCAGAGAGAAGCCTATGCTAGGTGCAAGGAGAGGAACTGACCAGAGGCCAGGACCAAGAGTGAAGGCCCATAGCAACACAGAGGAGGCCAGTCGGGCTGTCTGTGTACGGGGGGCTATGTCGTACAAGGATCATGGCAAGTGGCATCAAGCGGAGCCAATACAGCGTGTTAGCCAGCGAAGTTCTGCTTGGAGAGTGCAATCTCCCATGGCGACCGGAGAAAAAATATTGCCTGGAAGGAGGAGCTGCATTGGAGATGTGGCTCAGTATCCTAATAAAGAGAAGTGCAGAAATATACCCTGCGTGGAATGTGGTCAGTGGGGGCATAGGATCTTTTCCTGTCCCAGACTCTGGAATACCGCTGATACTGGGCAAATATCTACAACTGCAAGCCCAGATTCTTATTTTAAAATGTTGGCAGCCACCTCTGGCAACAGGGAGGAAGTTCCTGTTGGGCCTGCAGGGGGTGCCAGAGAGTCCATGGAGCCTATGGGGGCATCTGTTACTTCACCTTGGGGCAAGGGAAACGTTGCCAAGGAAAGTGCAGTTGAGGATGCGTTTATGAGACAACACACTCAAATGAAGATGGTGACACCTACTACTGTGGTGGGTAAGACTGTGTGTGATAAAACCATGGTTGGGACTGTCATGTTGAGAAGGACTGGTTATGAGACTGTCCATTCTGATGTAGGAGTGACCCCAGTTAGTTGGGCCACTGAATGTGCTTTTGAAAGTGACTTTTCCCTGTGCAGTGCCTTGTACAGTGGAGAGTTAGGGGTTGAAGTAAAACCTGTGCATGGTTCTCAAAAAGAAAGTGATGTCACTAATGTGTGCCAGTCACAGGTTGGTAGTGGGATAGTACAGCCCACAAGAGCTACAAATACTGATGATGATGTTGATGTGAAATGTACTGCTGTTGGGAAAACCCTGAGCTCTTGCAGTGCAAAAGCTGTAATTAAAGATGGGTCATTTCCCATAGCAACTGGTGGTAAGACAGCACAGGGGTCCTTAGACATCTCCAGGGGTCTCCGTGTATTGGAGCCGGAGGTTGCCCTGGACAACTGCGATTTCACTCTGGTGGAGCAGAGTGGAACTGCACTTTGTCATAAGAGTGTGTTGGTGCAGTCTAACAATACGGAAAGTGTTCAGGTGAACAGCGGGTTAATACAGCCTGGCAAAAATGCAAATGTGTGTGTAATTCAGGAAGCACCACCAGAGCAAAGTGGTGGATGTGAGGTATTGCAACCTGCAGTGGGAAAACAGGTGTTACCCAAGTCTGATATGATCCAGAGTGATTTGTGTCATGGATCTGCAACTAAGCCCGTCTATTCTGTGTCTCCTTGGGCGGATGGATCGGTGCTGAGGAGCACTGGTGAATTGAGCACATATACAATGGATTGGGATAGTTGGGGTAAAAGGCTAATCTCGTTGATAGATGAGGCTTTTATGCAAAAAAATAAGGTGGACACTGTTTCTGCTGTGCCAGCAGGAGGATCTATAGAACGGCCTATAGATAAGGGCGTGCATACAGCAGAGACTTTGTCTGTGACCCACAAAAGTGATGTTGGCATGGAGTGTCAAAATGATGTTGTCACTGGGAATGATCAGGGGCAGCTTGTGGATGCTGAGTCTGAGATGCTGAGAGTGAGCCCAGCACATGGCAGCACTCTGGTGGAGCACCAGGCTGTGGTTATCACCAGCTTGGAGGAGGTCCCTTTAAAAATGTCAACTTCTCAAGTCTCAGCAGGTGAGTCTCTCAGCGTTCCCAGTGTCCTAAATATGGTCAGGAAGGTCTTAGGTTTAGAGTCAAGTGGTTGGGTTGTAACCAAAGTATTAAAGGAGATGCTTGAACTTTGGAATGTACAACCAATGTATACTGGGGTGTCTCCTCCACAGTCAGATGGTCTGGTACTGCGGAGTACCACTAGGTGGAGCACCGAATGGCTGGCTGTACATATCAAAAGGGAACAAGAAAGTGGTTTATTTCTGAATTTGTTGATGGTGTTAAAAGTTGTATCAGGGTATGCCGCTGGACTACCTGTAAATGTGATAGATGAGAAATGTTTTGGAGAAATGGAAAATGAG
The DNA here is from genome assembly GCF_062004578.1 of Staurois parvus. NCBI lineage: Eukaryota > Metazoa > Chordata > Amphibia > Anura > Ranidae > Staurois > Staurois parvus. The sequence goes on along the minus strand of NW_028318342.1, from coordinate 2,020,411 downwards.
TCAAAAAAGGTTTCACCTCCTAACAGCCAGGTGGGAAGCATTTCTGCTGCTATGGTCCAGGATGGTGCTGGTCAGTTGTCAGTGAAGGGCGTGTTGACTGCACCAGTGGAAAAACCACATGAGATGGAAGGGCCCAGCATGGACCTGAGAACAGCAGAGATCCTGACCAGGGCTCAAACAGATGTGCGTAAAGAAATCAGGGTCATTGGGCCAAAAAGAGGTTTATGTAGCAGGTCTGATATGACACCTGAAATACAGGGAGAAATGGTATGTGAAAACTGGCAAATTAGATCAAAAGAGAGCTCATCTGTACCGGGTTTGGATACAGATCCAAGTGGTGTAGGAAAAGTTAAAATGGTTGGACAGCCGCCTGCAGAGTGCATGACACCAGGTGAAGTGGCATTTTGTGAGGTTCACGTGGGTGATGGCTGCCCTATGGTGTGTGTGCCCTCTGCAGACACTGTCCTAACTAATGCTGGAAAAGATATTGAAAGGTGTAATATTGACTGGAATATAACCGTTCATGGTAAACTGAATGCTGTGGTAATGAGTCATGCAGCTTTGATAGCTAAAGGTACAAGAAATCAGGGGTATGGTCCGGGTACAAATACAGTAGAAATAGTTCCCCTACAGCCTTGGGACAGGAATACTGAGAGAGGTATTAGGAAACCTGAGCACCTGAAGCAAAGGGATAGAAAGGTCAGGGGGACCCCGTTAGGATTTCAAGAGAGAAAGTGTTTATGGAAGTGCACCCGGAAAAAGAATAGGCAAGGTCTGAGTAGAGCCCATAGCAGAGGGACAATGGGGCTTGGGGAGAGACACCAAAGGAATCATTGGGTAGAGTTCCCCTTTAGGAAAGGTATAGTCAGACCAGATTGGACCCCTGTAAGTGAAAGCTTGCACAGAGGTGCCAGAAGCTGTAAGTCATGTGTTCTGCCCCCTACGGGGTCAAAACAAAGGGGGGGGATATGTGACAGTGTGACGATCTGTCACCCAGGATTCTCAACTAGGCAGGTTGAGGGGCTCCAGGGTAAGTGTTTGATACGAAGGAAAGTGGCTTTTCACTTTCCTCCTTTGTTTGTAAGGTCTGTTTAGGGATCTGGAGCCGGGAGATTTCAAAGAGATCTGGGAGGGATGAAATCTCCAATCCTGGGACCAGGTTTTGGGAATGGCCAGGAGACTGATTGCACAGGTGTGTGCAGGCCTTTTCAGAAAGTCAGGATCAGAGTTCTGGGCTCCACCCCGGCAGCTAGGAGTCAGCAGGGCTCCACCCTGGCAGACGGGAGGTCTCTGCCTTGGAGTCAGGTGGAAGCCAGACTAGCTGTGTGCTAGTGGCTATAATTTGGGAAGAGTCTGCAGGAGACAGACATTGAACTGTGTGTAAGCCAGGAGGCTGAATCGTTGTTTTGTTGGTGGATACCCCTGCGTGGGAAGCATTATGTTATGGGGCATTTTCTGTAAATAAAATTGGGCAAAAAGGCCCTTAAAGAAGTGAGTCGCTGTGTGCTTTAAATGAAAAGCTCTACCACTTTGAAGCGAGTTCCCACAATATATATATATATACATTATATATTTACTATATTTAAATTAACCTGTAAATTGTATTCTGAGAATGGTAATAATTTCAGACATACTTCGATCAGACAGTTAATTCTGATGACATCGCTTTAAGACAAGTGAAGTAAATATCACATGGTTTTATTAAAATGTTTCTGATTAGTAAATTTGTGCTTCCACTTGTATGTCTGGAAACTACCTGCACTGGGAATGACACAGGAACACTTTTCAGCCCATTTATTTGAAAGGGCTCACTGATCCACTGAAAACACACTGCAAACAGATCGCATGGGACTGCAGTACCATGAGCTCTGGTGCAGGTGAATGCACTGCTTTTGTGATCTGCACTTGGGGTGTCATTAGAAATCTATTGACACCCGCAGAGGATTGCAGATCCAGTGCATTTGGAATGCAGTTTGGTAAACACACATATAGTGTGGTTTTCCTGAACCATGTTCCAGCGTGAACTGGCACTAAGATTAATCTTTTGGCATTTCTATCCACATTCTCATTTGGATATGAGGTTTTTTAGTTTGTTTGCTTGTGTGCACATGTAAGGTTTTCAATAGTTTTGATCCAATTTTGTATTAAAGTATCAATAAAAAATATTTGAGGCTGTTGAGAACCATATTTTATTAAACCTGCCCAATCACTATTATTTCTATTTGATCTGAAAATAAATAGTTTAAATCTATTGAAGTACATACGTTTTGCTGAAATATGATTTGAAGTATACATATAAAATAAGGCTGAAATGCCCATTATTGTATACATTGCCATTATTGTACACATTGCCCCTGTTTTATTGATATTCATTGCAAGGTAAGTATACATTTTCTCTTTGCAATATTCATTAAAGATCAGATAGGATCAAAGTTTTATAAAGGCAAGCATAAAGGGGATTAAATAACAGTTTTTGGACTTATAAAAATTTAAAAAACAGCACTAACTTGACAATACCTATGCAAAAAATAAGATACTGAGAACACATTATCAAACAAAACTTATGGGCTACAAATGGGTAATTGTGACAATGCTTTGGCTACAGATGGCAATATTATTATCATTATTATACAGTAATTATAAAGTGCCAATAGTTCGCTCAGCGCTGTACATTACAAAGGGGGACAGAACATGTGACAGAAAAATAACAATACAATGCAAAACATGAGGGGATCGAGGGCAATATGTAGGCAACAACAAGTAATCAATACAAAATTTGGACAATTGTTTTTCTCAACATAGCTCTAAAAGCAGCTCTGTGCTTTTCTGTCAGATCACAAACAGTGCCCCAGCTTCAGCTCCAACTAAATATCAAAGCAAAATAAAGCCACACTCTAGCTGTCATATGTCCTAGTCCCTTGCATCCCACAAATGACACTTCCTTAAACCCTCATCAGAGTGCTAAGTGGCTTTGTTCTCTAGCCATGACCAGTTAGAAGATCTCTAGACATCACTGACAGTGTGATTCCTGCCACTCAGTATCAGGAAAACGTCCTGTGCCCAAGTGCAGGACCCCTGTTCCCATAACAAGCAGGTGCCTGGAGGCAAAAGCCATAAAACTGAGGGATTGTGTAGCCATTATGGGGTGATACTGATTGCTTAGCAACAGCCTGCAACTGCTTTAAAGAGCCATGTGAGGGCTGGGCAGGCAGACCTACAGCACGGATAACAGAAGATCCTTACCTAGGCAAGGCTCGATATGTTGAATTAAAGAGGCCCCTAGTGAAAGATGGAACCTGCATTCAATGGGATGGGCAGAAACAACAAGTGTGAGTTTAGCGCCTAGTTTACTGCTGCCCTGTAACTCTGCACACTATCTACTTGCTGTAGAATATTGCTGCTTTGCAACCACCACTGAATTAACCCTGGTGGCACCTAAGATCCATGTCTTTTATCCCCCTGGACTTATTCCCTTGCTGTACCATGTTGTTGCCTTGTGCTCCTTACTGGATTAAACCTCAGATTGTTCTTCTCTGGTTCTCTATTTTCAAATATTTTTATTAGAAGATTTTTGAACATACAAAAAACAATGGAAAACAGTAGTATAACGCAGTTCACATTTATATAAACAAAATATGCAGTCAGAGAATGAGCTAACGGCACCTCGCCATCTGGCCGAGGTACTATGCAACATCTTTGGTAAGGTACATGAGAGGTATGCTTCCTTATGTGAACCAAGTGGAACGATAGTGGGTGTATTTAGGGAGGATAGAAAGAGAAGAGAGAGGGGAGGAGGGGGGGGAGGGGGTGGGTGAAGGCGCCATAGTTGTCAAGGTGATGTAGTATAAAGGGATGTTGTAGTATCATTTTATTGAATACAGTTGTGACCAAAATTATTCAACCCCCAATGCTGTAAAGGGGTTTAGGGACTATAGTGTACATTTGGAATTGTATTCAGAATCAAATCCTACAAGGACGTTGTAACTACCCAAATGCAACTAAAATGACATCAATTGTTTATGTAATACAGTAGTAAATGGTTCTTATGTGGTTTCTTCATTGCCACAATTATTCAACCCCTTAAAGACTACCACTCTGAAGAACAGAGGTTCATACAGGTGCTTTCCATCAGGTATTGAAAACACCTGTGGATGTCACCGAGCAGCAATCAAGCATAATAAGCACCAATTAGGCAGCTTTAAAATGACTGTGATACTCAGCTCCTTCTAGACATTTACTGGTGTGGTTACAAACATGGTGAAGGCAAGAGAATGGTCCAGGAAGACAAGAGAAGAGGTGATTTCTCTTCACAGGAAGGGCAATGGCTATAAGAAGATTGCAAAGATGTTAAACATACCAAGAGACACCTTAGGAAGCATCATTCGCAAATTCAAGGCAAAGGGCACTGTTGAAACGCTACCTGGTCGTGGCAGAAAGAAGATGCTGACTTCGACTGCTGTGCGCTACCTGAAGCGTAGAGTGGAGAGAAGTCCCCGTGTGACTGCTGAGGAACTGAGAAAAGATTTGTCAGATGTGGGTACAGAAGTTTCAGCCCAGACAATAAGACGCACACTGCGTAATGAAGGCCTCCGTGCCAGAACTCCCAGGCGTACCCCCTTGCTGTCTCCAAAGAATAAGAAGAGTATGCCAAAAGCCATGTGGACAAACCACAAAAGTTGTGGGATAGTGTTCTGTGGACTGATGAAACAAAATTAGAACTGTTTGGGCCCATGGATCAACGCTATGTTTGGAGGAGGAAGAACAAGGCCTTTGATGAAAAGAACACCTTGCCTACTGTGAAGCATGGTGGAGGGTCAATCATGCTTTGGGGCTGTTTTGCTTCTGCAGGTACAGGGAAGCTTCAGCGTGTGCAAGGTACCATGAATTCTCTTCAGTACCAGGAGATATTGGATGGAAACGTGATGCAGTCCGTCACACACCTGAGGCTTGGGAGACGTTGGACCTTTCAACAGGACAATGATCCCAAGCATACCTCCAAGTCCACTAGAGCATGGTTGCAGAGGAAAGGCTGGAACATTTTGGAGTGGCCATCGCAGTCACCAGACTTAAATCCGATTGAGAACCTCTGGTGGGACTTAAAGAAAGCAGTTGCAGTGCGCAAGCCTAAGAATGTGACTGAACTGGAGGCCTTTGCCCATGAAGAATGGGCGAAGATACCCGTAGATCGCTGCAAGACACTTGTGTCAAGCTATGCTTCACGTTTAAAAGCTGTTATAACTGTAAAAGGATGCTGTACTAAGTACTAAGATTGAATGTCACTTGGGGGTTGAATAAAACTGATAATGCTGTGAGCACAGAAAAGACATTTGTGGTTATTTCATTATAACTGTTATGTTATATTTGTCTGACCTACAAGTGCCTCTTTAATGTAAATGTAAGCAAGATGACTGAATGATCAAAAGCAATGTCAAACTGGCCAAAACACTCAATTTCAGTGGGGGTTGAATAATTTTGGTCACAACTGTAGTTAGGGTTCTGTAACCATCGAGTCCATTGGGTTTTGAATTTATAGTACGAGGAATTACGGAGTGCTGTGTTTCTCTCCATCTCACAGGAGAAGTTAAGATCGGTCATTAGGCGGGAAAGTGTAGGAGTGGTGTTGGAACGCCAGAGCCTGGTGATATTCAGTTTTGCAGCCGATAAGATATGTATAATAATAGTGCGTGAGGATAATGGAATTTTGTCTATACCAATGTGGAGGAGCGCTAAAGCAGGGTTTGGGGAGATTGGGGTTTGTGCTATTAAGGAGATTAATTGGAAAACTTGATTCCAGTAGGAAGTAAGGGATTTACATGCCCACAGCAGATGAAGAAGAGAGCCTCTATCTCCACAATGTCTCCAGCAAGTTTGGGGGAGATGAGGATAAAATATAGACAGTTTGACAGGTGTTAAGTACCATTGATGGAGTATTTTTAAGTATGATTCCCAGTGTGAGCTACACTTTGAGGCCTTAAACGTAGTGGAGAAAGTTCTCTCCCAGATGGAAGGAGATATCGGTTGTTGATTTATGTTTTCCCAATTTGCTAGGGATGATGTATAAGTGGTGAACTGTGAGTCAACCAGCATTGTGTAAAAAGTCGATATACCTTTTTTTGGGTAGGTAGATTTTTGTAAAAAGTGGTGTGCCGTCGCTGGGAATTTTATATTAAGTGGTACTTTCGTCCTGTGAAGGGTATGGGTTAAGTGTAAGTAGGTAAAATATTCGGTAACCAGAATTCGGTATTTGTCTCGAATATCCTGAAAGGTATGTAGTTTATTGGTAGCGTATAGATCTTGTATATGAAGCATGCCCTGGTCTATCCAGAGGTTTAGGTTTAAATGTGGAGAGAGGAAATGTAGGGACGAAAGTGGAGTGGGAATTTGGAGATTGTCTTTGCGTAGTTGGGTAAGAGTAAGAAACTCCTCCCAAGCTTCTAGGGAAGCTCGTATACAAGGGTTATGGTGCAAGGCTATGGGATGTACTCCCCGGGATACGAAAAGTATATTGGGTAAGGCATGTGGTAGGAATAGGGAGGTTTCCATCAGGGTCCAGGTCTTATTAACAGTGGGCTGCCTCCAGAAGAAAAGCTGGTCAAGTAGAGCAGCAAGGTAATACGACTTCACATGTGGGAGGCCCGCTCCACCTCTGGAGGGAGGGCGAATTAGAAGATTCGTAACATATCTAGGCTTTTTTGAGTTCCATACGAACTGATTTAGAATTGTCTGAAGTTTGGTAAAAAAGATATGAGGAATTGGGATAGGGAGTGTTCTGAAGATGTAGAGTATCTTGGGTAAGATACACATTTTAAGTGTAGCTATTCTACCTAACGTCGAGAGGGTAGTAGTGCGTAGGCCTTTAATCTCTTGTGGGATATATTCAAGCAGCGGTTTAAAGTTAGTATTATACAATTGGTTAGTCTTTGGAGTGAGTTTAATTCCTAGGTACGGAATAGCAAGTCTTTCCCAAGTGAAGGGGAAGTGTTTGGAAATAAGGTTTTGGGTGTTCGCAGGTGTGTGAAAATTTAGTATGGAAGATTTCGGTGCATTAAGTTTGTAGTAAGATACTGATGTATAATTTTGGATGTGCATTTGTATTGTGTTGAGGGATTTGTATGGGTTAGTGACCATTAGTATGATGTCATCTGCAAAGAGACTAATCTTGTGTTTGGTTTTTAGGAACTTAAATCCTGTAAAGTGAGGGTCTTTTCTAAGGTTGGTTGCTAGTGGCTCAATAAGAAGAGCAAAAATTATAGGGGATAGTGGGCATCCTTGTCTAGTTCCGTTAGAGATATAGAAAGGTTGAGAAAGCGTGCCGTTGGTTAATACTTTGGCGGAGGGTCTAGAGTAAAGGGACATTATGGCTGACAACATCCAATCTGATATTCCAATTTTTTGCAGGGTATGTAGCATGAATTGCCAGTGAATGCGGTCGAACGCTTTTTCTGCATCAAGCGATAGTAGAAGCGAGGGTTGGGGATTTAATTCAAGGTGGTGTATTAAGGATAAGATTCGTCTTGTGGCGTCAGGGGCCTGTCTACCAGGAATAAATCCTACTTGGTCTGGGTGAATTAAAGTTGGTAGGTAGGGAAGTAGTCTCAAGGCTATTATCTTAGCGTATATCTTTATGTCTGTGTTGAGAAGTGAAATTGGTCTGTAGTTCTGTACTAATTGAGGGTCTTTGCCAGGCTTCGGAATGGTAGTAATTATTGATTGCAGCATTTCTTGGGGAAATTCCCCACTAGTAGCGGCATGGTTATATAGTAGAGCTAGTGGTAGAGTGAGTTTGGGGGCTAGTGCTTTGTAATATTCATTGGTGAAGCCATCATTTCCAGGAGATTTGTTTAAAGGCAGAGTGCGTATAGTTCTCTCTATCTCAGGAGGGTCAATCGGTACAGAGATTGATGCAAGTTGGGAATGAGTTAAGCGCGGAAGATTAGTGTTAAGCAAAAACTGTTCGATCGATTGTGCTGTTGGCTGAATTGTATCAGGGTCGTCTTTTAGGTTATACAGTGTCTGGTAGTAGGCCGCGAAAGCGTTGGCAATGTCTTGTGGGTTTGTCAGAATGTTTTGTGAGGTAGGGTGTCGGATTGTGGCTATCTTGGTTTTAAGTCGTTTTTGTTTAATAGTCTTGCTAAGGAGTGAGTTAGCTTTGTTACCTAGCGCATAAAATCTGGTTTTTGTTTTTTGCAGATTGGTGTCATATGCCTGTAGAAAAATGGTTCGTAATTTATTTCTATCAGAGTTTAGGGTCGCCATTGTGGCTGGGTTTGGGTGTTGTTTGTGCAGTTTTTCATTAAGGCGGATAGAAGTCATAAGTTGGTCAATTTGTTGAGACCGTTGCCTCTTAATGCGGGAGTTTAATTGGATGAGGATACCTCTCATGTAGGCCTTGTAAGCCGTCCAGAGCGTGGTAATGGATATATCAGGGGTGGAGTTAATATCAAAGAAAAGTTCATGAGCTTCTTAGATGTGCTGTAAATTTTCCGGTGTAGCTAAAAGAGCAGAGTTGAGTCTCCAGATAGGTGATAATGCTGTTTTTTGATCGTCTACCAAGGATATTTGGATCGGAGCATGGTCGGACCAGGTAATGGTCCCTATCTTGGATGATGTCACTTGTTGTAGTGTCCATTTGTCTGGTATAAACATGTCTATTCGTGAGTAGGAAAGATGCGGAGGGGAGTAATATGTATAGTCCCGTTCAGAGCCATGTTGACATCTCCAAATATCATAGAGGTCATTGTCGTGAAGAAATTGGTTAAAAGTAGGTTTAGTATGTATGGTAGTGGAAGATGAGTCTATATCCGAATTCCCCAAAATGTTAAAATCGCCACCAATTATAAGTTTCCCTTGTTTATGTAAGGAGATGGTTTTGAAAAGTTTCCGGTAGAAACATAACTGTTTGCAGTTTGGGCCATAAACATTTACTAGAGTGTGGGTTTTGTCGTTTATTTGGCACACTAAAATATGGAAGCGTCCTTGTGGATCCGCTGTCTGTGAAATAATGCGGAATGAAAGAGAGTCATTTATGGCCGTGAGCACTCCATTTTTCTTAGTGGTGTTAGTTGCCATGAATATTTGAGAGAATCGGTGAAGGTATAATTTGGGTGATTTGTTAGCAGCAAAGTGTGTTTCCTGTATGAAGAGTATGTCCGCTCGTGACTTCCGTGCTTCTCTAGACAGTAATGACCGTTTATAAGGTGAATTGAGACCTCGGACGTTTAAAGACAGAAAGTTAATCATTGGTGTTTGTAATTCCGGGTTTTTCCGTTAACTGGAGTGTTATTTGGGAGAATCGGATGAGTATGTGTTTTTCCATGAAGGAAGATGATCGAATGAATGTGGCGTATATGTGACTCAGTTGAAGCGATAAAAAGAGTATTCCAATCTGTGTCGCCGTAGATGATCTTAGAGAATGGAGTGGATATCCAATGGTGCCAGGGTAAGGAAGTAGTGAGGATAGGGGAAACAATAAAAAACCATTTGCGAAAAATGCAAACATCACGAGTAGCCAAGTTTGCTACCTCTAAACTGGGGGGTGCAGGAGAGCTTGATCACCGGGTGGTGGTCAAGCTAATTGCAAAAAGGAAAAAACCTTTGATCGGAGTAGAAGGGTGTAGGCCAAATGCCAGACAAATTAAGTGTATGAATGGCTCCTGGGAGAGCGGAGAAGTATGTTGAATGGTAAAGGAAAGTATGCCCTGTAAGGGCTATGTTGCGTCCATAGAACTATGCGTAGGATCCTGCGTTTCCGCAGGGATGATATTCCAGGATTTTAGCAAATCCAGGCTTGCTTCCAGTGTTTTGATGGTAAAGATCCTACCATTTTGTCGCACCGTTAGTTTGGTGGGGAATCCCCATTGGTATGCTATGCCGTGGTTTCTGAGGGCCTTGGTGATTGACAGCATGCGTTTTCTGTTAAGGAGGGTCGCCTTGGATAGATCCGCATATAAGCCTAGATTGGCGTGTGACGGCGGGATCGGAGGCGGATTGCGGGCAGCTGACATGATTTTGTCTTTCACGTGGTAAAAATGAATGCGTGCTAAGACATCTCTAGGTGTAGATGCTGGTAAAAAGAAGGGTTTAGGTAAGCGGTGCGCCCGGTCAATTGCAAGTTCCAGGTCAGACACTGATGGCACGAGGATTTTGGCAAATTGCTGTATGTATGGGATTAGGTCATTGTTTGCCACAAATTCAGGTATTCCTCGGAACTTGATATTGTTGCGCCTTGACCTATCTTCCAGGTCGGCCAATTTTTGGTTAATTTGTTCTATGTCAGCAGAGTGGCCTGCATGAGCGTCAATTAAATTATTGTGCGCCGTGATGACGTCTCCCATGTTGTTCTCAATGTGGCTTATTCTGCGCTCCTGGTTTTGTACTATATTTGACAATTGACTGAGTGACGTGAGGATATCAGTATGCAGCATTTGGCGCAGGGATGTGAGCATATTTCTCATGCATATTTCTGAGAGCGGTATATCTGACGCAGGAAATGCATCTATATCTGATGTATATGCTGCGGTTTCCGGGGTCTGCATTAATGTGCTGGGATCCTGCTCTAGCCACGGCTTAGATTTAGCCGGGCTTCGTGTCTATCTGGTGGACGGAGCCGATTCACTACGCGTCCACCTTCAGTGCTGGCCGCGCATGCGCCCTCTTCTCTGGTTCTCTAGACTCCATGCTGTACCATATTCCTGCCTGGTGACTTCCACTGGATCAACCCTTGTTGAACATCAGATGGATGTTCCATGTCCCCCTGGACTTACATAGTTACATAGTTGGCAAGCTTGAATAAAGAAACCAGTCCATCCAGTTCAACCTGCCTGGTTGTGTGTGTGATCATATCAAAAATGTATAGCTTGTACCATTTTGCTAGCTGGTGACCATTTCAGATTCCGATGAGTTCCCCACCCACGCAGCCCCTGACAATGACACCCAACAATGTAATGCTTCTGCCACATCAATGCTGCTCTGCTGCTAGTCTCATAACAAATGAAAGTTCCCTGGAGCTGCTGGATTGTAAACAAGCCAGTAAGACATTGCTCAGGCTCCCCAGCCCCTTTGGTTACAAACAGAAACCAGCAGGGATATAAAAACCGTCTCCCGCTGCTTGTAAAAGCAATCCTGAAGCTAATTAGCCACTAGGATTGCTTTTATATGAAAGCTGATTGCCAGCTGAAAACAATTATACCAGAATGATGCCTGCAACTGTAGGCATCATCCTGGTATAACCATTCAAAGTCCAGTGATGTACCAGTACGTCGCTGGTGCTTGTTGGGTATATATGCTATGTTCTTTTTTTTTTTTGTATGCAGCCTGTGGGCTGAATGAAAAAATAGAACAAATCTCTGCCAGAAAAAGTGTGTGGTATACCCGCCATTAGACTATACCGCCCTGCATCCACCCACTTCTAATGGTGGGCACGCATTAGGTCACATGGTGCCACATGCACCAATTCCAAGACTTTACAAATGTCTAAATAGTGGCACGCTTGAATAAAAATTGTCTACATATAAGTGGTACCCCATATGGAAAAAGGATGACACCAAGTCCCAAACTATCTTGCCACTGCTCCTCATGTAGTCTGGACATCCGGGGGGCTCCACATGACTATCTTTTCCCTCCTAAATCCAAAACTTATATGTATAGCCTGTTGTCCTCTCATACATCTTGACCCCATACCTGGCATGCTTGCTGGGGAGAAATTGTTCAAATGCAGCGGCCAGAAAAATTAATCAGGGACTCATGAACGCAGATGCTTTGCTGGGGAGTATAGACATCTGCAAATTTTTGGTTAAAGTGAGACAAATTTTGTGGAGCCGATCAAATTCAGGGTCACTCCAAGGACTACAGAGTGTATTGTCGTTGAAATGCATAAAACACATTATACTGTCATATCTATGCCTGGCCATGACAGCAGAAAACACGGGCATATGATGAATCGGGTCTGTGGACAAATACACTTAATTTTTTTAGTAATGCTCATGTTGATTGTTAGGCCCCCAAAAAATTTAAATTTGGAAAACTTAATGGGTTTCCATGCGAAAGGTCTGGCAAGGTTTGAATTTGGGTTGTCGGCAATAAATTGTTGTGCATATAAATTGCTTTGATCCACAATCAATGCACACAGATCTTCCATGAAAAACAGCTCCAAAAAATCAAGGGGAGTAGTTAAATTTGCTGTTTCCACCTGAATTCCGGGTTGGGCAGTGAATGGGGGAAGTACAAGTGCTGCAGAATTTGTGGGCTGCCAATCGGGATTTGCAAGCACATCTGGAAGGATACTAGGGGCTCTATAGACCTGTGTGTGAATTCTTGGTGGTTGCTGGACAATACTTCTGCTCGCCACCGCACCAGCTTGTACTGCACTTATGGGACTCACCACGTCACCAACTGATACTGCAGTGCTGGTATCTGAAAGACCAGGATGTACTAGGCTGCTGGTGCTTGCTAGTTCAACAAAAGGTAGAGAGGCACTAGTATTGGCACTCTGCTGCATTTGAGAGTCATCAAAATTTACCGGCAAGTGCTAGTAGAGATCAGGCGTGATTCTGCGAACACTGCGGTTTTGTGTGCAATGTATCAAGTGACAGTGATCTACTGACACTGCACATGCTGGGGGAGAAGGGGGGTAAGTGTAGGGGTTAAATGCAGGTGCTGGGGCTGATACTGCTAATGCTATGTTTTTGGGGACACTATACTAATGTGAACGCTGGTATAGTGCTGATCTGATCAAAGATATTGATCTGTTCAGACACTATACTAGCAATGGAGGTTTATTGTGTATGAGCGTGTTCCTGACAATCAAGGGGTTAACTGTGATTACTGGTGTACTGATGGGCAATCTGATGCTATCTGGGAGGGCCGTGAAAACCACGGGAGCGTGAATCACTTAAATATACACACGCCCCCTACCTGGAAATGCAGAATGATGTCTATATATGTGCACAGGTGCCATCCTGTAGTAGTATATCTGCTATAGGATGGTTGTTAACACTTGCCTTCCTTAGACTATATATACCAGCTGCAGCCCTGATTCTGGTATTATTTTTAGAGATGATGACTGGCTTTCATGTAAAAGTGATCCAACCAACAATACAGCTGCCTAATCACTTTTACAGGGCTCAGAAAGGTGCCACTCATATACTGGTGTTTTTGAGCTCTTCCATTCCAGTGGCTCAGGTCCACTGTAAATTGCCAGGTCAGCTTACCACAGAGGAGATGGAGAAACCTCCATTCCTGATCTCCTCTATGACAAATGAAGCCAGAAACAATGAGGATTTAATCACTTCCAGTTTCAGTGCTGTGTTTCCCTGGCCAGTACAGCCAGAAAAGCAGCTGGAAACAGATCTCTGTATCTTGGAGGGCAGAGGAGGTATCAGAGGTCTAATAGACCTCTGATCTCTCCATAAAAGTGCTGTCACTGCCCAAAGCTATCATAAGGGGCGTTGACCATCCTTTGTGATAGCATGAAAGCTATATGGAAAAAAATACAAAAAGTGTAAAAAAATAAAATAAAATGTAAAGTAGCATCGTGCTTACATGCAAATGCAAACTTGCATGTAGGTACCGCACATATATTGTATATAAACAATGATTGCACCACACAAATGAGGTATTGCCTCAAACATCAGATTGAGAGGAATAATTCTAGTACCAGAGCACTCATTTATCTCTAAACTGGTAACCTGTAAAGGCTTTTAAAGTATAGCTTGTGGATAATTTTAGGTACTGTACTTTGTTGCCATTTCACAACATGTTTAGTATCTTTTTATTTGATGCAACATAATTTTTTATATTTTAGCAAAAAATTTACTAATATATTATGTGCACTAAAATTCATTTTTGTGTAGTTTTTCTTGAAATCTGCATGTGATAAATGGCTTTGCAACTATTGTGTGACATAAAAGATTGCAACAGAATCATTATACAGTGCCTTTGGCTTCAGAAAATACAGTGAGGAAAATAAATATTTGATCCCCTGCAGATTTTGTAAATTTGTCCACTTACAAAGAAATGAAAGGTCTATAATTTTTAACATAGGTGTATTTTAACCTCCCTAGCGGTATTCCTGAGTGTAGCTCGGGGTAGAGTTTCAGCACCAAAAGTGGTAACCCCGAGCTACACTTGGGCTTACCATGCGGCGTTGCTCAGGGATTCCCTGCAGCGCTTACCTTGTCCTTCGCTCCCGCAATGTCCCTCCTGCAGCGTCCCCGGCCATCTCCTCCAGCCGATGCCGGCATCCGGCTTCCGTGTTCCGATCCCTGTGACGTCGGGACGTACGGGGGTTTCTCCAACAAGTATTAAGTCATGTTTGCTTGGGGATCAAATACTTATTTTTCTCACTGAACTAAAACCCAATTTTTAACATTTGTATCATGTGTTTTTTTTCTGGATTTTTGGTTGATATTCTGTCTCTATCATTTAAAATCCACCTATGATGGGGGGCGCATGCGCGGCCAGCTCCCGGATGGATGCGCTTTGGGAGCAGCTCAGTCCACCCGCCAGCACTAACGCGGCTCACACCAGCCCAGGGGAAAACCGACTGCACACTTACCTTCCTGTAGTGTGCCCGCACCTCTCCAGACATGCCCCGCAGGAGAAAAACCCCGGGGCAACCGGGGAAACTCACACATTTCTTCCCGGCCATCATGCCGGGAATCCAAGATGGCGCCGGCTGCAGCAGACAAAGGGACAGCAGCAATCATGAGGGGGACTACATGGCCCAGCAAACAGGCCCCAGGCTGAGACAATCGCTATATCCAGGGGACCCTGGTGAGTTGTCACCCCCACTGTCCCACACTACTAGCAGCCCAGCTAAGTCTCGGCCACGGCTTGACCCTGACCCGGGCCCTTCATACCAGGCCTTAAATTTCCCACCTAAGCTACCTAACACAGCCCTGCCTGACATAGATACATTTCCTGCATCAGACCACTCATTAACAGAAATATGCATGAGAAACATACTTTCCTCACTCCGACAAACCCTGCATAACGACATCTCCACATCACTAACTCAAATTACTAACGTGGTTCAACAACAAGAACGCAGAATAATCCACATCGAAGCTAACATGGGAGATGTTATCACGGCACATAATGATTTGATCGACGCACACACGGATCATTCATCTGACATAGAAGAAATCAACTTGAAATAAGCCGACTTAGAAGATCGATCACGCCGTAACAACATTAAATTCAGAGGGATCCCTGAATCAGTCACTAACGAGACACTGCTACCTTACAGCAATATATCAAACTCCTCATCCCATCACTCTCTGACATAGAGCTTGCGATCGATCGAGCCCACTGACTACCTAAGCCTTCATTTCTGTCAGCATCTATTCCAAGAGATGTCTTGACACGCATACATTTCTACCACATTAAGGAAAAAATTATGACAGCGGCTAGAAATCCACCTCCACTCCCGCCATCACACGCAAATCTCCGACTATACGCGGATCTATCAAAAGCCACACTTCTCAACAGAAAGAAAATGATCTCTATTACCAAAGCCCTAAGAAACCACGACATAGCCTACCAATGGGGTTTCCCCACAAAGCTAACAGTGCGGCAACAAGGCAGGATCTTTACGATCAAAACCTTGGAAGCAGGCCTCGACCTACTCAAAACCTGGAACATTCTACCCGCGGACACACAGGAAACTGCATCTACCTCTATCCAACACATGGAAGCATCATAATCAACTGCACAGCACACTCAATGCTCCTGTAAACGTATACCTCTCCCTAGAGGCCATATTTTGACTTACTATGTTCTGGCGATTGGCCTAGTCCTGACGATGTTCGTTCTACACGAAAACTGTTGGCATGACCCTTCCTACAGTCAAAGCCTGTTCACACCCCCCAGTTCTGAAGTAGCAACTCAAGCTACTCAGGTTGCTTTCATTATACGCAAGCATTTTTTTACTCTTTTTTTTGTGTCCCTACCTCCCTCCTGCCACGGCACCACCAGCAAATCATTTACACCCCAATACTCAGCATCCTTGAACTTTCCTGGAATACTCACCCTAACTCTTCAATCGAGCTTAATCCATACCACAGCAATAATACCACCTGCCCTCTCACAGAGCTACTTACTGAACCACGATCCTTTCAAACAACAGCTCAACTATATATACACCTGAAAAGAAAATTCATCAATGAATAACATCACATCTCTCAATGTACGCGGCCTAAACTCCCCTTTCAAGAGATCGATGCTCTCTAAAGAAATCCGGAAATCCCAGGCTGACATACTTTTCCTGCAAGAAACCCACTTCGCTACAAAAAAAACCCCCAAATTTCAACTCCACCGATTTTCCCAAATATTTATGGCGACCAATATAAAGAAAAAGAATGGAGTCATTACGGCCATCAATGACTCTATCTCATTCCGCACCATCTCAGAAATAGCCGATCCACATGGACGTTATCACATCTTAGTGTGCCAAATAAATGACATTACATATACATTAGCAAACATCTACAGTCCTAACAGCAATCAGATGCTATTTTACCGCAATCTATACAAAATCATCTCAAATCATAAACAAGGTAGACTCATCCTTGGTGGTGACTTTAACGTTATTGGCAACCCGCTCCTAGATTCGTCATCCAGCAAAAGATCCACCAAACTCCACTTCAACCACTTTCTGCACGACCATGATCTTTATGACATCTGGAGATGTCAACAGGGTACCGAGAGAGACTACACCTACTACTCCCCATCTCACCTCTCATATTCAAGAATCGATTTTTTCATCACAGACAAATGGACATTACAACATTGTCAAAGATCGACACCATAACCTGGTCAGACCACGCTCCAATCAACGTATCCTTGGACGACAACCGACGCTCGGCAATCCCGCCCTTATGGAGACTAAACTCTTCAATCCTGAAAAATCCAGAAAATCAGAAACATCTACTAGAAGCCCACAATCTCTTTTTTGACACTAACTCTATCCCTGATATCTCTATTACCACACTTTGGCCAACCTACAAGGCCTACATGAGAGGTATCCTCATACAACTAAACTCCCGTATCAATAGACAACGGTCCCATCAAATTGACCAACTACTAACTTCCATCAAATTAAACGAAGAAATTAACAAAAAGAACCCAAATCCTGCCACATCAGCGGCCCTAACCCTAGACAGAAACAAACTACGCATCATCTTACTTCACAATTATGACATTAACCTTCAAAAAATGAAATCTAAATTTTACGCTCTGGGTAACAGAGCAAACTCCCTCCTCACTAAGCTTATTAAACAAAAACGACTTAAAACCAAAAAACAATCCAACACCCTACTACACACACACCACTTACAAACCCACAAGACATAGCCAACGCTTTTGCGTCTTATTACCAAACATTATACAATATAAGAGATGACCCAAATACAACCCAACCAACGACTATATCCATCGAAAACTTTGTAGCTAACACCAACCTGCCCCAAATTACCCCGTCACAACTCGAATCTCTCTCCATACCGATCTCACCCATAGAAATTGAAAAAACTATAAAAACTCTACCCTTACACAAATCACCAGGGAACGATGGCTTTACTAATGAGTTTTAAAAAACATTTGCACCCAATATTATGCCACATCTATCTGCCCTATACAACCATGTTGCCTCTAAAGGGGAATTTCCCGCCAACATGCTACAATCAATAATCACCACTATCCCAAAGCCAGGTAAGGACCCCCAATTTGTCCAGAACTATAGACCAATCTCGCTACTAAACACTGATATAAAGCTTTACGCCAAACTAATTGCCCAAAGACTACTCCCCTATCTACCCACATTAATCCACCCAGACCAAGTGGGATTTATACCTGGTAGACAAGCTCCAGATGCTACTAGACAAATTATATCCCTCCTACACTATCTTGAATCCGATAACCAACCCTCCCTACTCTTATCATTAGATGCGGAAAAAGCATTTGACCGAATTCACTGGCAATTCATGAAACTTACACTCCAAAAAATCGGAATCACAGATTGGATATTATCGGCAATTCTATCTCTCTATTCCAACCCTTCTGCCAAAGTTCTAACCAATGGTACGCTCTCACAACCCTTCTATATATCTAACAGAACCAGGCAAGGTTGCCCCCTATCCCCCATAATTTTTGCCCTACTTATTGAACCATTAGCGTCAAACCTCAGAAATGACCCAACTTTCACGGGAATTAATCTCTTTAAAAGAGAACAGAAAATCAGTCTCTTTGCGGATGACATCATTCTAATGATTACAAATCCCTATAAGTCGCTCCAATCAATACGCACGCATATCCACAAGTATCTCATATTACAAACTCAATGAACCCAAATCGTCTATAATAAATCTTTATACACCCATCAAAACCAAAAACGTTCTAAAAACCAAAAACTCTCTAAACACTTCCCGTTCACTTGGGAACAACACAGTATCCCTTATCTGGGGATCAAACTCACCGCCTCTACTAACCAACTTTATACTGCCAATTTCAAACCACTACTCGAAACCATCCCACAAGAAATCAAGAACCTACGCACATCCACATTGTCAACACTAGGCAGAACAGCAACTATAAAAATGTGCATACTACCTAAAATTCTCTACATTTTTCGTACACTCCCTATCCCAGTTCCCTGCACCATCTTCTCCAAACTTCAAGCAATATTAAACAGATTCACTTGGAACTCAAAGAGACCCAGATGTACCACAAGTCTCCTAATACGTCCACCCTCCAAGGGAGGAGCTTGCCTCCCACACCTAAAATCATATTACCAAGCTGTCATGCTGGACCAACTCTATTTCTGGTGGTATCCTACCACTGAGAAAACTTGGACCACTATGGAAACTTCCTTGCATCTACCACACACATTGACAAACACGCTATTCATACCCCGATCGGCCCAACCTAAATCCCTATACAAACATCCTTGCATACAAGCTTTCCTAATTGCCTGGTTTGACTTCTTAGCTTACAACCAGCTAAATAAAAACAATATACGAATCCCTACGCCACTGTCAGCTCTACACTTCATAACTCCTCATTTAAACCTAACACGATGGGAAGACCTAGGCATACTTCATATCCAGCACAAAATAGACTCCTTCTCCACTATTCCAAATGAATTCCACCTCCCCGACAAAGAAAACTTTACTTACATGCGAATAGCCCACTCATTGCACAAAACAAATATACCTCTTGAAATAACAATCCCTGCAACCGCAAATCATTTCTTTCATAAAACAAAACATCCAAAGCAAGGAATCTCAACCTTCTACACGATTATAACGGAAGCACAATTTACCACATATACATCTTCCCTAATCAACTGGGAAAAAAATTTTCTCCAACCGATAAGCCCACACACCTGAGAAAGAATATTCACCATCACCTACAAAGCCTCGAAATGCAGTTCTCACTGGGAAACATACCTGAAAATCCTACATCAATGGCACCTAACCCCTGTAAAGCTGTCTTTATACTACCCCGAACACTCACATACCTGTTGGAGACAATGCGGAGAAATAGGTTTACTTCTTCACCTACTCTGGACATGTAAGTCCCTCAGAGTAAGTCCCTCCCCTCTTTCTATGCCCCTCCCACCCCCCCCCCCCTTATCTACACCCTACTACTTTACCAATATGGTTCACAACACACTGAGTATACCTCTCATGTAAATGTAACATAAACCCACGGGTTCCCCAGCCAACTGGTGGGGATCCCTCCTCTTCTTGTCCCCTTACACTGTACCTCTCAACTGTGAACCTTCCTATGCTAATGCTCGTATATCCTTATATGTTTGTTAAAATCTTTCAATAAAAATATTTGAATATAAAATACACCTATGATAAAAATTATAGACCTTTTATTTCTTTGAAAGTAGGCAGACTTACTAAATCTGCAGAGGATCAAATAATTATTTTCCCCACTGTATATACTGATTAGGGGTTCTAAGTAATATTCTAGCAAATAAATGCTGAGTTTAGCAATTATGTGAGAAATGTCAAAATTGCACTGGAATTCAAGTGGTTAAAGTCATATTTTCAATGTTGCCCTTCAGGTCCCATTAAAATACCCTCTCTCTGCTGAACTGTATTTGAAAAAATTGCATTGGTACATGTTTTTCACTTTTGGTGCCTAGCTAACAATACCTTTTTTTAAAAAGAAGCATGCAACCTGGCTTTGATAAGGGTCAAAAGAGCAAGAATTGCCTCCCATAGACTTCAATGGGGGTCAGCATTTTGTTTGGGTGTAGCAGATTTTTTCTTGGGTTTGCCAAACCTCCTGCACAGTGAACTTTGTCAAGTTCACTCACCCATCCCCCCAACTACCAATCCTTTATTAAAGGGAGCAGTATTAATTTTCATATCTTATAGCCTCATTACCCCCTTTATTTATATTGGCGGGACAGATGGGAGGACAAACCCGTACGGTGAGATCTGTGACTCACCTACCAGGGCCACTGTGAGTGACCCAGACACCATGCGATCACTGTGACTAATCACAGCAATCACAGTTACAGTAGTAAGCAAGGTGTCATATATGATGCAGATGATCCAGAGCAAGTGCAATGTCACTATGGTGGCTGCTGTGATATCACTGTATGTTATTGCCACCAGCCATTATCGCTGATCACTGCCACAGCTGCCACAGTATATCAGACCAGTGCTGCCAATCAGTATCGCTAATCGCCACCACACCCGTCAATGTCCCTAATAACTGCATATCCACTCACAGTGTTCCTAATCACCACCACCCATTCACAGTGTCACTAATGACTGTCACCCCTCACAGTGTCCCTAATCACCACGGCATCAGTCAGTGTCCATATTCACTGTCGCCCACTCAAACTGTTGTTCACCACTGTCACACCAAACATATTGTCCCTGATCACTGCCACACCAGTCATATTATCCCTGTTTATTGCCACACCAGTCATATTGTCTCTAATCACCACCACACCAGTCACAGTGTTTCTGATCACCCTATACCAGTTATTGTGTCCCTGATCACTGCTACACCAATTACAGTGTCCCTGATCACTACCATACCAATTATTGTGTCCCTAATCACTGCCACACCAATCATATTGTCACTGGTCACCACCATACCAGTTACATTGTCCCTAATCACCACAACACCAGTTACAGTTTCCCTGATCACTGCCACATCAGTGCAGTGTTGCCTCTGCCTGCTGCCTGTACTAACCCTGGTCTGTTTTTTGCCATTTTTGCCTGCTCTCTGGACCAAGCCTTTGCCTGTGGCCTGAACGGGACCAATGTGCACATCCCGCTGTGTGCTGTGGGACACAAGGATAGTGAATGTGGCATTCCTGAGGGCAGTCATGTACCAGTAGGCTAGGCTTTCTTGACCTATAGGAACTGGGACTGCTATAGGTGATGCTACACTATATTCCCTCACCACTCATATAGAGGTGACCATTACAGTACATTGGTTTTGACACTCAAAACTCATATCACACAATTGGTCAATGTGTGATATGCAAGATAAAATGTCCTGTACATAATCAGTCCAGACAGCAAAAAAGTCTCACACATGTGGTATTGCCATACTCGTGAGGAGTAGCAGAATGTGTTTTGGGGTGTATTTCTAATATACTGCATGTGAGAAATATCTTAATAAATTGCCAACTTTGTTTAAAACAAAATTTCATTTTCTTTCTGCATTTTCCAAAAACTTATGGCAATAAAATGAAGTTTTAAAAAGACTTACCATGCCTCTTAAAAAATAACTTGGGGTTTTTGCTCTCCAAAAATGTGGTAATTTTGTAGTTGTTTCTCCTGTTTTGTTGCTCCAGGGCTTCCAAAAAACATAATAGGTAGTCAGAAAATTAGATGATAATTTAGGCCCCTAGAAAGCCTGGAGGCGCTTCCTTGGATGTTGGGCCTCTCTATGTCGCTAGGCTGTGAAAAAGTCTCACACATGTCATATCACCATACTGGAGAAAAGTAGCAAAATGTGCTTTGGGGTGTGATTTTAAGTATGCCAATGATGTGTGTCAGAAACATCCTACCAATTGACAGTCTCGTGTAAAAAATACATTTTCATTTTCTATCTTAAATTTCCAAAAAACTTGTGAAAAATTAGATTTTCAAAAAACTAGCTATGCTTTCATAAAATACCTTGGGGTGTTTTCTTTCTAAAATGGTGTGTTTCTATGATCTTGGTGCTCCAGGGCCTCCAAAATGTGTTAGGTAGTAAGAAAATTAGATGTGTAATTTATGCTCCTTGGATTTTGGCCCCTCTATGCATCTAAGCTGTGAAAGGTCTCATATATGTGGTAGCCTCATACTTGAGATGCATAGCAGAATATGTTTGGGATGCATTTCCTATTTTGTGCCTATTCTGTGCCTATTCTGTGTGTGAGAAATATCTTGTTTAAATGGCAATTTTGTTTAAAAAACGTATTTAATTACTTTTTTTCTTTACAAAAAATTGTGAAAATAAATTAAAACTTCAAAAAACACGCAATGCTTTTTACTAAATTCATTGGACTGTCTATTTTCCAAAAAGGTGTCATTTGGGGGGGTATTTGTACTGGCATTTTGGGGCCTCAAGAATTTAGATAGACAGCACATTAGGATTTATAAATTTTCAAATACTGTATACGTACCATAGCTTTTACACTCTATAACTTTCACGCAGACTAAATAATGTACACTAATATACAGTTGCAAAAAAAGTATGTGAACCCCTTGGGATTATATGGAGTTTTGCATGAATTGGGCATAAAATGTGCTCTGAACGTCATCTAAGTCACAACAATAGAAGAACACAGTCTGTTGAACATAATACTACACAAACATTAGATGTTGCCATGGTTTAATTGCACATAACATGTAAACATTCACAGTGCAGGGAGGAAAAAGTATGTGAGGCCCTAGCTTAATGACTTCTCCCAGAGCTAATAGGAGCCAGGAGTGAGCCAACCTTGACTCCAATCAGTGTGATGATATTGGATGTGTTGCTGACAGCTGTCCTGCCCTTAAAAAACACACACCTGTTTTGGGTTTACTGGTTTCAAGAAGCACTGTCTGATGTGAACCATGCCTCGCAGAAAAGAGCTCTCAGAAGACCTACGATCAAGAATTGTTGACTTGCATGAAGCTGGAAAGGGTTACAAAAGTATCTCCAAAAGCCTTGATGTTCATGTGTCCATGGTAAGACAGACTGTCTACAAATGGAGAAAGTTTAGTACTGTTGCTACTCTCCCTAGGCGTGGTCGTCCTGTAAAAATGACTGCAAGTGCACAGCTCAGAATGCTGCATGAGGTAAAGAAGAATCCCAGAGTGTCAGCTAAAGACCTAAAGAAATCTCTGGCACATGCTAACATTTTTGTTGACACATCTACAATAAGGAAAACATTAAACAAGAATGGAGTACATGGGAGGACACCACGGAGGAAGCCATTGCTGTCCAAAAAGAATATTGCAGCACGTTTGAAGTTTGCAAAAGAGCACCTGGATGTTCCACAGCACTACTGGCAAAATATACTGTGGACAGATGAAACCAAGATTGAGTTGTTTGGGAAGAACACACAACACTATGTGTGGAGAAAAAAAGGCACAGCACACCAACATCAAAACCTCATTCCCACTGTAAAACATGACGGAGGGAGCATCATGGTTTGGGGCTGCTTTGCTGCCTCAGGGCCTGGAGGGATTGTTGTCATTGATGGGAAAATGAATTCCAGAGTTTACCAAGACATTTTGCAGGAAAATGTACGACCAACTGAAGCTCCGCAGAGGATGGGTGATGCAACAGGACAATGACCCAAAGCATACAAGTAATTCAACAAACAATGGCTGCAACAGCACAGAATACGCCTTCTGGAGTGGCCCAGTCAGAGTCCTGACCTCAACCCGATTGAAATGCTGTGGCATGACCTTAAGAGAGCGATTCACACCAGACATCCCAAGAATATTGCTACACTGTTTTGTGGAGAGGAGTGGTCCAAAATTACTCCAGATCGTTGTGCAGGTCTGATCTGCAACTACAGGAAACGTTTAGTTGAGGTTATTGCTGCCAAAGGAGGGTCAACCAGTTATTAAGTCCAAAGGTTCACATACTTTTTCCTCCCTGCACTGTGAATGTTTACATGTTATGTGCAATTAAACCATGGCAACATCTAATGTTTGTGTAGTATTATGTTCAGCAGACTGTGTTCTTCTATTGTTGTGACTTAGATGACGTTCAGAGCACATTTTATGCCCAATTCATGCAAAACTCCACGTAATCCCAAGGGGTTCATATACTTTTTCTTGCAACTGTACACTGATTTGGGTTATTTTTAAATAAAGATATGAAGAAAGATTATTTATTTAGAAAAATTGTTTTAAGAAAAAAAAACAATGTTGAAAACAAAGTTGTTTAAAAAAAAATGTTTTTTTTCGTTTATAGCAAAAAAAAAAAAAAAACAGTGGTGATTAAATACCATCAAAGGATAACTCTATTTGTCTCAAATGATAAAAATGTAATTTGCGTACAGTGTTGCCTGACTAATTTTCATTCAAATTGTGGCAGCACTGAAATCTGAACATTGGCTTGGGCAGGAAGGGGTTGAAAGTGTCTGATATTGAAGTGGTTAACCAGTACCTGAAATCAAAATAAGTGATAATATAGTCAGACTGATATACTGCTACACATTGTGTGTCATCTCTATTTGTTTATTGATTGTTTTTGGGCACAGTGTTTCCTAATCTGTCAAATCAAGCTGTCACTACTAGGGTCTGCCTAGTAATAATGTAGCAAATAGCCAGGATTGCAAAGCCAGAAGTTGTACATGTGGACACATCACCAATTTAATTGAATTGCTGTTTGCTTTACACATTTTCTCCTGCAATATAAAATTAACAATTGTTCCTTTCAGAATTAATTTCCTTTTTTAACCTTGATCAGATTTCTAGCATATTCTATTTTTAAGATAAATGCTGTTGAAGTTTTAGAATTCTGCCAAACTATTGATGAAATATAATGGTGCGATGTCTTGCTGTTATAAAATATGTCTGGGTAGTAATCATTCTCCTGGTACTGGTGCCATGATTGAGATGTACAAATCTCTGTTCTACAAGATGATGATAGATGATAACTGTAAAGGAGGAAAATGCATACTAAAACTCACATCTTAATCTGCAAGAAAGAGAAAATCTATATTTTTTGCTAACATTCTCTTCTCAAGATTCATATAAACTTTAGTACTGCTACTGCTGTTATAATAATTCATGTTGTTCATTGAAGAGTCTTTGAAGAAGAATTCCAGGTATGGCATTTTTTACATAGATTAGTCCTGCTTGCACCAATGTGATTATGCATACTGTATACCATACCTGTGAGATCCCTCTAGAAATTGCAACTGATTGGTCACAGCAGAAGCCGATCAGCGTGTGCCAGTCAATGGATGAATGCGATCATCTAGATGACAGAACACAGCTCTGCGTATGTAAACAAGGCAAAACTGTGTCCTTTAAGCTGTATTGTGCTGGATTCTCTTTCCCTGCAAGCAGGGAAAGAGAATCCAGCACATTACCTCATGAAAACAGCACACACAGTAAACATTACAAATAGCTAGGCATACAGTTAACCCCTTGATCACCCGAGATGTTTAACCCCTTCCTAGCCTGTGTCATTAGTACAATGCCAATGCATATTTTTAGCAGTTATCACTGTATTAGTGTCACTGGTTCCCACAAAATGCCAGCTATTGTCAGTTATTGTCCGATTGTCCGCCACAATATCACAGTCCCACTGTAAGTCGCTGATTACAGCCATTACTAATATAAAAAAAACCACAATAAAAATTCCAGTATATATATCATAGTTTGAAGATGCTATAATGTTTTCGCAAGCCAATCAATATATATGGGATTTTTTTTAACACAAATATGTAGAAGAATACATATTGGTTTAAATTTATGAAGCAATTTGATTTTTAAAATTTTTTTATTTGGTATGTTTTATAGCAGAATGTAATTTCTTTTTTTTCATTTTTGGTTTATAGCGCAAAAAATAAAAAGCCCAGAGGTCATGAAATTCCACCAAAAGAAATCTATATTTGTGGGTGAAAAAATTAAATACATTTCATTTATGTACAGCATTGCATGACCATGTAATTGTCAGTTAAAATAACACAGTGCAGAATAGCAAAAAATGGCCTGCTCGGGGGGGGAGGGGGGTTGGGTTGGTAAATCTTCTGGAGGTCAAGTGGTTAAAGTAGTGGTCATGATTAGCAACAAATGCCCTGTTCATGAAGGGGGTTAAACCTTCCAGATGTCAAGTGGATAACAATAAGTATTGCATCATGTTACTTCCATATCCAGACATATAACTCTAATTAATCTTAAGTTGCAGTAAAAAAGGATCTCAATTACATCATAAACTGGAGATAATTCTCACTATATCCAGGAATATGAACTTAAATGGTTCTAAAGAGAAGACATTTTACCTTAATGCATTCCCTGCATTAACCACTTGCACTCCTGAGGATTTTCCCCCCCCCCCCTTAATGACCAGGCCTCTTTTTGCTACTCGGCGCTGCACTAATTCAACTGATAATTGCGCGATCATTCAATGCTGCACCCAAATGAAATTTACGTCCTTTTTTTCACACAAATAGAGCTTTCTTTCGGTGGTATTTGATCACCTGTGCACTTTTTATTTTTCACTTTATAAACAAAAAAAGACTGAAAATTTTGAAGAAAAACTATATTTTTTACTTTCATCTATAAAAAATATATAGTAAACTCAAAGTTAGTTATAAATTTAGGCCAAAATGTATTCTGCTACATGTTTTTGGTAAAAAAAATCACAATAAGTGTATATTGATTGCTTTGTGTGACAGTTATAGCGTCTACAAACAACGGTATAGATACTGCAATTTACGCCATTTTTTTGCTATACAGCGCTGTGCTAGTTTAATGGTCATTTGCGCGGTCATGCAATACGGTACATAAATGAAATTTATATCCTTTTTTTTCACACAAATAGAGCTTTCTTTTGGTGGTATTTGATCACCTGTGTACTTTTTATTTTTGGCGCTATAAACAACAAAATTTTTGAAGAAATTTTTTTTTGAAAAGTCATAAAAAATATTCAAAAAATTAAAATTTCATTAAAAATTTTAGGCTAAAATGTATTCTGCTACATGTTTTTGGTTAAAAAATATCCCAGTAAGTGTATATTTATTGCTTTGTGTGAAAGGTATAGCGTCTACAAACTATGGTATAGATAATGGAATTTACACAGCTTTTACTTTCTGACTGCTCATCACTTTTTTTGAGGTGCTAAAATACCAGGATAGTACAAACACCCTCAAATGACCCCTTTTAGGAAAGTAGACACCTTAAGCTATCTGCTGAGAGGCATATTGAGTCCATGTAAGATTTATTTTTTTCCTCAATTTCTGGAAAATGTCAAAAACATTTTGTTTACACAAAGTTGTCATTTAAATTGTTTATTTCTTGCACAAGCCATGGGTATATGTGGAATTACACCCCAAAATACATTCTGCTACTTCTACCGACTATGGGGATACCACATGTGTGAGACTTTTTGGGAGCCTAGCCACATACAGGAGACTGAAATCCAATGACCACTTTGAAAGCCTGAAGGTGCATAACTTCCTCATTTCACTTCCTCACTACCTATCACAGTTTCAAAGGCCCTGACATGCCAGGATAGCACCAACCCCCCCCCCCCTTCCCCAAATGTCCCCTTTCTGGAAATTAGACACCCCAAGGAATTTAAAAGATGAGTGAGTATGCTGAGTATTTTTCAAATCTCATTTTTTCTCACAAGGTTTTGAAATATAAAAAAAGAATATAAAAAATATGTTTTTGTTTTTTTTCTTCATTTTCCAAAAACTTGTGGCAACAAATGAGATCTGAAAAATACTTACCATGCTTCTTATCAAATTCCTTGGGTTATCTACTTTCCAAAAAGGGGTAATTTGGGGGGGTTACGTGCTATCCTGGCATTTCAGGGCCTCCGAAACTGTGATAGGTAGTCTGGAAGTGTAATGAGGAAATAAAGTCCTTTAAAAGCCTAAAGGTGCTTATTGGTTTTTGGGGTCCTGTACTTGGCTAGACTGCCAAAATGTCCCACATGTGGTACCCCCATACTCGGGAAAAGTAGCAGAATGCATTTTGGGGAGTAATTCCACATATACCCATGGCATATGTGAGCAGCAAATCATTTAAGTGACAATTTTGTGTAAAAAAAACATTTTGTCATTTTCCAAAAACGTGTGGTAAAAAAATAAATTCTTCTATTGATTCAACATGCCTCTCAGCAAATAGTTTGGGGTGTCTACTTTCCAAAAAGGGGTCATTTTGGGGGGTGGGGGTGTTTTATGCCCAGCATTAGAAGTTTATGCCACACATCACTCACTCTTCTAACCACCTGAAGATCAAGCCTTTTCTGACACTTTTTGTTCACATGAAAAAAATCTGTATTTTTTGCTAGGAAATTAATTTAAACCCCCAAACATTATATATTTTTTTTAAAGCAGACATCCTAGTGAATAAAATGGTGGGTACTACAATTTTTTATGGCACATAGTATTCGCGCAGCGATTTTTTCAAAAGTGATTTTAAAAAAAAAGTGCACTTTTTTTACTTTTAACGCACAAAAACACAATATATTGGCCAATTATTTGGTAAAATATAAAAGATGATGGTATGCCGAGTAAATAGATAACAAACATGACATGCTTTAAAACTGTGCATGCTCCGTGCAATGCCGACAAACTGCATACATTTTTAATATCCTTAGGCAATGCTTTAAAAGCTACCATTTTAGATTTACAGAGGAGGTCTAGTGTTGGAATTACTGCCCTTGATCTGACGTTCACGGCGATACCTCACATGTATGGTGCAACTGCTGTTTACATACCGCCACAGGGTCAACGCTTGTGCACACCGGCTTGCGTGCATGGGAGGGGCATTTCTTTTTTTTTTAAGTTATTTAGATTTTTCTAATTATTTTTAGACTGTACCTTTCATTTTTTTTTTTTATCACTTTTAATGCTATCACAGGGAATGCAAATATCCCCTATAACTTCAATGAGAAATCTGGGGTCTATCAGGCTCTAGATATCTCCCCTGCCCTTACATTATCTAATCGAACCAAAATCGGTGTGATCAGATGCTTTCCCAATGTACAAATGGCGCTGTTTATATCCTGCAAAACTGAAGTGATGATATGCTCCTAGCTTCCTAATTCTTAGACGATAGAGATGATTGGCACCACTCTGAAAAAAAGAGAAGAAATCTCTGCCAGAAAAAGGGTGTGGTATGCCCACCATTAGAATATACCACCCTGCATTCACACACTTCTAATGGTGGGCACACATTAGGTCACACTTTGCCACATGCGCCAGTTCCAAGATTGTACAAATGTCTAAATAGTGGCATACTTGAATAAAAATTGTCCACGTATAAGTGGTACCCCATATGGAAAAAGGATGACACCAAGTCCCAAACTATCTTGTCACTGTTCCCCATGTAGTCTGGGCATCCAGGGGGCTCCACATGACTATCTATTCCCTTGTAAATCCGAAACTTATAAGTATAGTCTGTTGTCCTCTCACAGGTCTTCTACATCTTGACCCCATATCTGGCACGCTTGCTGGGCAGAAATTGTTTGAATGCAAGGCGGCCAGAAAAATTAATCCGGGACTCATCAACGCAGATTTTTTGCTGGGGAGTATAGACATCTGCAAATTTTTGGTTAAGGTGATTTGCGAAGGACTGAATTTTGTGGAGCCGGTCAAATTCAGGGTCACCCAGAGGATGACAGAGTGTATTGTCATTGAAATGCATAAAACACATTATACTCTCATATCTATGTCTGGCCATGGCAGCAGAGAACACGGCATATGAATGAATCGGGTCTGCGGACCAATACAACTGCAATTCATTTCTTTTAGTAATGCCAATGTTGAGGGATAGGCCCAAAAAAATTTAAATTCGGAAACCGTAATGAGTTTCCATGCGACTGGTCTGGCAAGGTTTGAATTTGGGTTGGCGGCGATAAATTGTGGTGCGTATAAATTGCTTTGATCCACAATCAACGCATACAGATATTCTGTGAAAAACAGCTCCAAAAATCAAGGAGGTATGTGAAAGACCAAGATGTACTAGACTGCTGGTACTCCAGTTCACCAAAAGGTAGCGCGTCACTAGTAATGGCACTCTGCTGCATATGAGAGTCATCAAAATTTACCGGCAAGTGCTAACAGAGATCAGGCCTGATTCTGCGAACACTGAGGTTTTGAGTGCAATGTATCAAGTGACAGTGACTTACTGGCACTGCACTTGCTGGAGGAGAAGGGGGGGGGTAAGCGTACGGGCTAAATGCAAGTGCTGGCAGGTGCCGGGGCTAATCCTGCTAATGCTGCATTTTTGGGGACGCTATACTAATGTGAACACTGGTATAGTGCTGATCTGATCAAAGATATTGATCCGTTCAGACACTATACTAGCAATGGAGGTTTATTGTGCATGAGAGTCTTCCTGGCAATCGAGGGGTAAATGTGATGACTGGTGTACTGACGGGCAATCTGACGCTATCTGGGAGGGGCGTGAAAACCACGGGAGCGCAAATCATGTGTATATATATATATATATATATATATATATATATATATATATATATGTGATTTTGCGCACCCATGCCGCCCTGTAGCAGTA
Organism: Staurois parvus; assembly: GCF_062004578.1. Taxonomy (NCBI): domain Eukaryota; kingdom Metazoa; phylum Chordata; class Amphibia; order Anura; family Ranidae; genus Staurois; species Staurois parvus. Next base: position 1,989,689 of record NW_028318342.1, on the reverse strand, counting down.
TTTCTTCTATAGGGCGGTCAGGAAGCTGTTACAGAAGCGGTTTGTGTTACGTCGCTGCGTTACTTTCACTGACAAATGCGCGGTCTTGCAACACTACACCCAAATTACATTCACGTCCTTTTTTTCCTACGTATTGAGCTTTCTTTGGTGGTATTTGATCACCTGTGAGGTTTTTATTGTTTGCACTATAAAAAAAAAGACTGATAATTTTGAGAAAAAAAAACAATATTTTGAACTTTTTGCTATAAAACATGTCCAGTAAAAAAATTTAAAAATCTAATTTCATCATAAATTTCAGCCAAAATGTATTATGCGACATGTCTTTGCTAAAAAAAATCCCAATACGTGTAAATTAATTGGTTTACATGAAAGGTATAGCGTCTACAAATGGCGGGAAAGATACTGGGATTTTTTTTTTATACTAATAATGGCAGTGATCAGCGACTTATGGCGGCAATCAGCGATTTATGACAGTGACTTATGGCGGGACTGCGGTGGACATTTTGACACTGGGGGGGAACTGACTTGGGGTCACTGACACGCCCTGTAGTCGTTTTTCTACAGTGGCTGGTCGGCAAGTGGTTAAGGTAAAAAATGTCCCATTGGTTATATCGCCACATCACCTCTTTGTATATTTACCTTAAGTCCTATTTCGATCCAGCGCTGTGCCTGAATGCAGCAGTACTGCTTTATTTTCCTCTCCTCAGTGAAAACAGTGGAAGCCATTGGTTCTTGCTGCTGTCAAATACTGTAAGGAGGGAGCAGGGGACAAAGCTGAGCTGGGCTGTTTGTGTCAATAGACTCACACAGCTTGGTTCTGGAGCAAGCCCATAGGTGTACTACTTTAGGAAGCAACTTCATTTGGCGGCACTCCAAAAAAAAATAGTAGCTAAAAGTGCTAGAGGAGGACCCCAAAAAAGGAGGATGGGGCTGCTCTGTGCAATACCATTGTATTGCACAGAGCAGGTAAGTATAACATATTTATTATTTTAATAAACAACATTAAAGCTTTACAATAACTTTGATGAAGGCATTAAAAGTAAAGAGTGAAAAAAGTTTGAAGGAGGAAGACGTCAGAAAAGATAGAGTGTGTGTGTACTTATGGTGTGAAGGGGATGGAGTCAGGGGAAGCATTGAATGGGTCAATGACATCACCGGGTCTTCCTGTCTGACAAATATACATTACTGCAGGAATCCATCATTTAGTGATGAATTCCTGCAGTAATGTATACTGCAGTGTTATTTTGTACCAAAAAGGAGGTGGGTGTAATTCTGCATCAATCACTAGCATGAATCAGAATGAGAGAGTGATAATGATTGATACTGGATTTACATTGCTGTATGCCGTGATTGATATGCACCTCATTACTGGACAACATGATTGATATTAAATTACTTCTGGAACATTAATAACATGTATTTTAAACGTAGGTATGTGTTTTTCTTTTATTATAAATAAAGGACTTTTTCCTTGTGTGTATGTGTTTATTGTTTTAACTCTTTATGGAAACAAGTAAACCCCAGTACTCACTCTTCTGGGAAGGAGTAGATATATGTTAGCTGCCTTTTTACAAAAGGGGCTTCCAGATTCCACCATAAGCCATATTATTCCCATCTCCTTTTTTGGGGCACCACAGCTGTAGAAGAGGCCCTTGTCCCTCAACACTGGGACATGGCTTCTTTAAAAGAGGGGATGCTTTGTTGTCCCCTCTTTCAAGGAACCCCCACCCCATAATGTTGAATGACTTTGTCTGATATAGGAAGGGGGATGCACACTCACTACTTTCCCTTCTTAACCACCCAGGCTGAATGCCCGGATAAGGTTGTACTTGGATTATTAAGGGGAATTCCACACCATTTTTTCCTATTAAAAAAAAAAGAATATTATATAAATCTGGCATTCCACTTTACTTAAATATACATTATTAGAGGGGTCAGGGGATACCTTAATGATTTATAATGTTGCTGCTATAGGGACTGCAGTGTAAAATTAGCCAGTAGAAGAACAATATTAAGGATCAAGGCTAGGTCCAAAATGAATAAAAACAAAAAGCAAAGGTACAAGAATTAAGAAACTGTAGTGGGTAATGGAGTGTAAAATTAGCCAGCAGCATGACTGTTTTAATTAGGGATAATAGACCCAAACAGTGTATGTCTAATCTATATTTTTTTTATGGGGATAGGAGGGTGCTGCAAGCAAAAGCAGAACAGTTTGGTAACACAAATGCTGTGAGTTGAGCACCCAAGCTTACAAAGCATCCTAATAACATAAAATACAAATAAAAAATACTCAAAGGTAATGAAAAACCCCAAAATACCACCCTAAAACAAAAGTATACTTTTGTTAAGAGCAGTCTTGCTAAAAAAAACATAAGTTCAACCAACAAAAGCCCTAAAACAAAAAAGAATATGCCACAAAATAAAGGCAATCCCCAAACACTACCTCCCTAAAACAAAAACCCATTTTTTAAGGGAAGTCTTGCAGAAGAAAAAGTTTGTCATGGACAGAACAGCAGTTTAAAGTGACTGCTGACCCTAAGGCTGGCCATACAGGAGTATTTTGCTTTGTTCAACCAGTGGTTTAAATGAAAGAAAATTACTAGATTCCTCCATCCACACACTTGATATGGAGAATTCATGGCTATGGTGACTAATGGTGATGAAGAGAAAATTTTAGAACAGCTGGTTGTACGCAGGTCAATCAAGAGATTTGGCTAGTCTCTGCTGAACTGGCTGAATCTCAATCCATATATTGACAGCTCAAATCAACCAAGAATGTAACTAAAGACAAAATGGGCCACAGTAAAACGAACAAAAAAAAATCAAGCAGGTAGGTTAAATGCTTAAAACACTATCAATCAGCATCAGTTTGTTTGTCAGTTTCCCTATCCTTTCCCTACAGTAGTTTTTTTTCTTTTTTTCAAATATTTCTTTATTGAGGTATACTTGCTCTAACAAATACAAATAGTAGAAAGTAGAATTAGTGTTTTATCAGTACAAATAAGCCTATATAAAACCATGCTGTAATCATATCAAGGCAGCAAACCATGGGTTTTGACATGGTGTCATAGTAGAAGTACAAGAGCAAACCTTTTTTACAAATATAAGGAGGGGGAAGTGAATAGGTCGAACAATGAAAGGTAAGAGGGGGAAAAAGGATTGGAGGAGGGATGAGGGGGGGCAGGGGGCAGGGAGGGACGGGAAAAAGTGGGATACAGCTTAGAAGGTGGAGGTAGGAAAAAGTAACAGCTAATCAACCGTAAGACTAGCAACATAGTTATTAATCTCTAGGCATATAAGAGCAAATATCAGATAGGGACAACAGTACATTTCGGGTTTTGTAGCCATACTGACCACAACTTTCAAAATTTGAACATTGAAAAATTAGTAATAGCCAACAATTGCTCCATTTCACATTAGTGGTTAAGTGTGGATATACAATCTAAAACTGAAGGGCTTTGGTTAGAGTTCCTTAATCTAGTAATTGTGAGTTTAGCTGCAAGTAATAGGTGTATTAGAACCAGCCTAGTATTGGGAGGGATGTCTTGAACTCCCAAGTGTTAAGGACCCTGCTAAGGCAGGGTCAGTGTCCATCGGGGTTCCTAAAATGAGAGATCCTATGTGGAAAATTTAGTTCCAATAGGATCTTAGTAATTCACATTGCCACATAATATGGTATAAAGAGCCAGTTTCTCCACAATTTCACCAACACTGGGCATTGTGGGTGGGGTAAACTTTGGAGAGTTTATAAGGTGTAATATACCCGTGGTGGATCGATTTTTGATATGTTTCCCAGTGAGTAGTGCATTGTGAGGCTGAATAATTGAGGGAAAAGGTTTTTTGCCAAGCGTTTTCTGGGAAGGTAGTGCCTAATATACGTTCCCATTTTAAGATCGTATTTGTTTTAGTGAAGGAGTTTGCCTGGTTATACCAGTTATAGAACAGTGAGATGCCTTTAATAGGGTATGAGGGTTCTTGAAGGAATCTTTGGAGTGAAATAGGTAGTGACAGGTATAAGGGTATCAGGTGAGCATGTAGAAAGTTTTGGATTTGTAAGTATGAAACAAAGGAAGAAGGGGGAAGGGAGAAATGGTCTTTGATACATTCAAAGGTGAGCAACGAGTCACCATCATGTATGCCCATAAGATATTTTATATCACTAGATTGCCACATTATGAGGTTGATATGTGGGATTAGGATTTGGGATTTATTTGCATTCAATTTGTAGTAAGATACTTCGCTAAATTGGACTAAGGTGCGTTTTATTTCCAATAATGATGTCTTGGGGTTGGAGAGTAAAAGCATGACATTGTCCGCAAAAAGACTTATCTTGTGTTGTTTACCAGCTAAGTAGAGGCCAGCGATTGCAAGATTGGCTCTTATTTTTGTGTAAGGGGTTCCATAATTAAGGTGAATATAATAGGTGAGAGGGGACAGCCCTGTCTGGTCCCATTGGAAATCGTTATGGGGTTAGGCAATAGTCCTGAAATGAGAACATTTGCCGAAGGATTAGAGTAAAGGGACATAATGTCGAAGTGTAACCATCCAGCTGTAACAAATTTAGAGAGTACTTGTTGGAGGAATCCCCAGTGGACTCAAACGCCTTCTCTGCATCCAGAGATAGGAGCAGGGAAGGCGTCTGGGATGACCCCATGGAGGATATTAGATTGATTTGCCTTCTGGTGCCATCTGGGGCTTCTCAGCCTGGCACAAACCCCACTTGGTCTGGGTGGATGAGATGGGGTAGGACTTTCTGTAATCTTAAAGCAAGTAGTTTGGCAAATATTTTAACATCAAAGTTTAGAAGAGATATTGGTCTGTAATTGGTGAGTTTCATAGTATCTTTGTTCGATTTAGGAACAGCAACAATGAAAGCACGAAACATTTCTGGGAGAAGAAAGCAAGATTCAGAGGCAAGATGGAAAACTGATAGAAGATGGGGTGTTATTTCATTTAAAAAAATATTTATAATATTCATTTGTAAACCCATCGTCCCCAGGTGATTTATGGTTAGAGAGATGAGTTATAATATCTAGTATTTCTGAGGCTGTAAATGGTTTCGAGATGGAAGCTAGCTGGTCAGAGGTAAGTGAGGGTAATTTCATGGATTGGAGAAAGTTAACGATGAGGTCGGTGGTTGGTTGGGGTGTGGTAGTATCACTGCGTAAATCATAAAGGAATTGGTAATAATCGCTGAATGCGTTGGCAATGTCTTTGGGATTAAATAGCTTGGTTTTGGAATGAGAATGAATAATTGAGGAAATGTGTCCTTTAATTTGTTGGGCTTTGACTTGTCTGGCTAGTTTGGCTCCAGCTTTATTGCTTAAACCATATGATTTAGCTTTCAAGAATTTAATGTGGGTTTCGTATTTGTAAATGAGAAGCGAGCATAATGATTGTCTATCTTTGATTATGGCTTGGAAGTTTAGGGGTCTGGGTTAAGCTTATTTGCCTGTTCTTGGGAAGATATGGAGTGAAGTGGGTTTTCAGTCTGCCTCGCTCTCTGTCTCTTAACCAAAATTGCTAATTTGATCAGAATACCACTCATATAAACTTTATAGGTGTTCCAAAGAGTAAACCTATTAGTATCAGGCTTGTCATTATGCTGAAAAAAGTTTTGGTGTTCTTGTTTAATCTGTTGGAGTAGTCGCTTGTTCATTAGTAGGGAGGAATTAATTCTCCAGATTGAAGGTGTGCTACGTAGGTTATCGTCAAACTGCAGAGTAATGGGAGCATGATCAGACCAAGCGATTGCACCAATGTCACATCAGAAGATATTTTGTAACAAAAGCTTATCAGTTAAAAAGAGGTCAATACGACAATAAGATAAGTGCGGTGAGGAAAAGAACCCTTTCCGAACCGTGGAAACATCTCCATACATCATACAAATTATACTTATTGAGTAGCGAAGATATAGATTGTGTGGGTCTCTTTCGGTTGCAGTGGAGTCCATGGCGGGGTTCACTATGGCATTAAAGTCTCCAATAATAAGAGAACCTTGGTGCATATCTGAGATCTTAGAGAGTAGGGTGTGCAGGAATTAGTGTTGGTTATGGTTCGGGGTGTACAGATTCACAAGTGTGAATATAGAGTGATTGATTTCACATATGAGATTAACATAGCAGCCTTCGGGATCTGAAAGAATATGTATTTGACGGAAGGATACAGAGTCTTTAATTGCTATTAGCACTCCATGTGTTTTTTTTTTGACTGTTATCCAAATATAAATTAGGGTAGTGTTGGAGCGATAGGTATTTAGAAGCTGCCAAATTAGTCTCTTGGATCATCAAAACATCTGCTTTTAAAGATTGGGTCTCCTTTAGGAGAAGGCTTCGTTTGAAAGGGCTATTGATTCCCTTGGCATTCAGGGACATTATTTTAAATGGCATACTAAGTGAGGAAACATTGCTATACCAATGTGCTGCTAGTGGTTATGGGCGGTACAGTAGGTAATAGGTTTCCCAGCCAGATCACTGACAGTGTGGTAGTTAAGTCTTCCTGCAAATTTCTGAGAAATTGTCGAGCAGAGGATGTAAACTTTAAGTGTCCACAGAAAATGCAATGTGTGCGCATGAATCGCGTTAGAAGGAGCATTAGAAGGAGCCAAAGACACCGTGACGTCACGCCGCCGGTGCCACATGGAGACCCGGTGGCCATCTTAATTATTGGATGGTCAGTCCATTACATTTACTCTGCTGCTCACTCTGCTTTATTTGGAGCATTTACTCTGCTGCTCACTCTGCTGTAATTTTGGAGCTTTGGAATTGCTAACATTCTGGATAAGTACTGGATTGTCAGTCCATTACATTTACTCTGCTGCTCACTCTGCTGTATTTGGAGCATTTATTTTGCTGCTCACTCTGCTGTATTTTGGAGCTTTGGAATTGCTAAGATCACATTTTTAACTAATAAATTAAATTTCTACCTACTACACTATGGGCATTTTCTATGGTCTCCTGTATGGAGCGATTTATTTCTAGAGCCCTCCATGATCCAGCCAGCACAGTATCCAGTGAAGGGAGTTCCTTAAAGCAGGCTTCTACACCCGTCCATCCCTTAAAGGGATCTCTGGCCAGCTGGACCTTATCCCTACCCGTGAGCTCCTGACAAGCACCACCATACCCAGAAGGAGGATTGGCCAGGACTAGGACTCTATTCAACTCCTAGGCGAGACCCCTGCAGTGATACTTAATGCGTATTTACTTTACGCATCTGGTGAGTGCGTAATTTTACCACGCGTTTTGGAGCACTAATTGAGGAATCCACAGCTTATTTGCACCTAGATCTAAATTGACTATCACTTTACTGGCATACTCATGAACACTATTATTTGTTACGTTTGTAGCACTGCACCTATTTATTTATTTGATAATATATCTGTGTATAAGGAGATCCCTGCAAACATCCTAGGTTACTGGGTTTTGTTTGGCAGCCGCCATAACTCTTTCTTTAACATGAAAGTAGTGAATTCTCACCAGTGTATCTTTTGTTGCTGTGTCCAGACGAAATTTAGGCTTAGGGATACGATGCACTTTGTCAATACATAGTTCAATGTCACTCAGGGCAGGGATTAAAGCTTTCATAAGGCGTAGGACATATGTAGTCAGCTGAAGTGGTGCAATTGATTCCAAAATGCTTCTAAAATTTATGTTGTTGCGCCTGGAATGATCTTCCAAGTCAGCAATTTTGTTATGTAATTGTTGTATTTCAGTTTCTTGATCAGCATACGATTCATCTTGTCCTCATGTGTTTGGACAGTGTCCTTAAGGGAAGCAAACATGTCTGAAAAATCTGCCAGGAGAGACCTCTTCATAGAAAGCAACAAGTTTTTCATAATGGTCTCTGATATGGGCTGGTCATTAGTGGGATATCCCTCAATAGAGTGCTCAGTCATAATATATTCTGAGGATTCTAAGGGGAAAACAGGCCGCTGCTTACTGGCATTAGTATCATCCTCCCTGTGCTGTTTAGATTTGGCTGGGCTGCGGGTAGTAGGAGTATCGGGGGGAGAGCACTCACCCTGGTGTCTGTCTGGGTCCGGTCCCTGCTCAGTCTGCTGCGAAGCCGCATGGTGCTCCATCTTGCTTCCCTCTGTGTTCTGCTGCAGAGTAGAAGTCAGTGAGGTTGTTTCCTCCTCTTGGACATAGTGCCAGTATGTTCCGGAGGAGCTGCAGAGTGAAAAGCAGGTGGCAAGAATCTCCCTTAGTCGCTGTTTTGGCCTGTATAAGAAGTGAGCCAGCAGGAGCTCCCGATCAGGTGGCCATCTTCCTTACTGGCCGGACATGACCCCCCCCCCCCCACAGCAGTTTTATATTCCAATACACTGATCCTAGAAACAAAACAAAATGTATTTCCTGGCACACTTTCCAACTTGCCAGCAAATTGAAAAAAAATAATAATAACACTGTCTAATGATTTGTGTTAGAAACAGATGTTTTAGTTACAGGTTGTTTAGTGCCCTCCCCCTACACTTTTATACTGAGCGTGCTAACACATTACAAAGCCCATTTCTAAATCAACTTGCCTAAGTACCTAAGGTCTTTGCAGTGCATTAGAGTTACAAAGAACATCTTCATTAGTTTGCTTGGAGGTGACTTTCAAAACAATCCGTTTGCTTCTAACCCACGGTGGACTTGAACCCAAACCTCATCCCTAGCTTTTAACAATCACGGAATAAAGAATATCTTTGAATAATCTGCAAACTAAAAATTTGGCTAAGCGATGATGTCAAGGCTGAGTATTGATATGAGCAAAATTTGGAAAGGGTGTTGTCAGTATGTAGTTTTAGAATCATACAAATTCCTGCTGTTGAAATATCTGATCCAAATGGTTAGTCATTATGGAGATTGCTTAATGAACAATGACAGATATGAGGCTAGTATGTCTGTATTTTTATTATATACAGTAATACGTGGCAATTTCAAAGGCTTGATGTAAGGTTTCTTGTATGGACAGAAGAAATATTGTAAGTCTAAAAAAAGTTTTCTGAGTCTGATTTAGATCAGCTTAACTTTCATATAGTTGTGGTAGATGTTTATGAAATTCTGCAAGAACTTTGATGGATTACTGTGATCATAATTACCTATGTTTAAATAAATTGGTTTATTGGTGGTATTGGGCATTTTCAGACAATTTACCAATTGGGAGACTGGGAGAACTTGTTTTTAGTCTCTTTGATTTGCCTCTCAGCAAAGTCTGTTAGGCATAGATATAATTGGGATTTAGTTCTAGTGTCACATGGTTTCCAATTCTTTAGTACAAGCTAGTCTGTTTATTTCTTCTAAGAAGCTAATTGTAAAAAGTGGCTACGAATGACTCTACAAATTCAGCAGTGCCTAAAAATAGAAAGCAACTGAGCATGTGCACAGCAGGGTGAGACAGTATATTGCTGGATTTTAGACAGTTATTTTTAATGTATTGCATGGCTAAAAAGAGAAGTCGAGTATCTAGCTGCTCATCCCCAGCATAAATACAAACAGATACAACCCCCTTTGGGACTTTAGTGCAGTGAACATACCATCACATAACTGTTCGTAACAAACTTTTTTTACTTATATGCTTTATTATGGAAAATTATTAATAAAAAATACATCATTATTTAAAATCACACTAACTCTCCATGGATGTGTTCTCTTTGTGAAATTGTAACAATACAACATTCCTTGGAATTACAACAATGTAGCATTCCCAGAAAAAAACCTGATGCGTTTTGATCATTCCATTTTTGGATCTTCTTTAGGGGGCATAGGAGCAACAGGGATCTCTAAATGAACATATTTCAAATTAATAGTACATTGTAGATAGAAATATCAACAACAACTGTACAATGTCCATTTCCATACTTACAAAAAGATTAAGCAGTTAAGGTTGATCAGAGCAGTCATAAAAGTACTGGAATTCAGGATGGAACGGCATGGTCCAGGATTTCCATGGTGTGAACTATCAGGAAGGCAAGAGTGGTCAGATACCCATCTCATGATACTGGTAGCAAAGAGGGGAAGCCAAATCACCCTTCATATCCTTTTGTAATCATCATATGTAGAGATGAGCGAATTATTCAAAAATTTGATTCGGCTGATTCGCCGAATTTGCGGAATAAATTCGATTCGATGCGAATTTATTCGCTGTGAATTTAACTTATTAAAAGGGTTTCTAGGCTTCAGAGAGCCTTTATATTAGTGCAGAACACTGTACCTTTAATTTAAATGCCCTTGGAGTCTGCTGGGGAAGAGAAATAATACTGTCAGTCAGTATGACATGCAGATGAGTGCCGTCGATCTTAGAATCACCGCACACTTCACTCATTTGGGCAGTCACGGGGCACAACGAAGAAGATGAAGAAGAAGATGAAGAAGAAGATGAAGAAGAAGAAGATGAAGAAGAAGAAGAAGATGAAGAAGATGAAGAAGAAGAAGAAGATGAAGAAGAAGATGAAGAAAATGAAGAAGAAGAAGAAGATGAAGATGAAGAAGAAGAAGATGAAGAAGAAGAAGATGATGAAGAAGATGATGAAGAAGAAGATGATGAAGAAGAAGAAGATGAAGAAGAAGAAGATGAAGATGAAGAAGAAGAAGATGAAGAAGAAGAAGAAGAAGAAGATGAAGAAGAAGAAGAAGAAGAAGAAGATGAAGAAGAAGATGAAGAAGAAGAAGATGAAGAAGATGAAGAAGAAGAAGATGAAGAAGAAGAAGATGAAGAAGAGGAAGAAGAAGAAGATGAAGAAGAAGAAGATGAGGATGAGGAAGAAGAAGAGGATGAGGATGATGACGAAGAAGAAGATGAAGAAGAAGAAGAAGATGAGGATGAAGAAGAAGAAGATGAGGATGAAGAAGAAGAAGAAGAAGAGGATGAAGAAGAAGAAGAAGAGGATGAGGATGAAGAAGAAGAAGATGAGGATGAAGAAGAAGAAGAAGAAGAGGATGAGGATGAAGAAGAAGAAGAAGAGGATGAAGAAGAAGAAGAAGAGGATGAGGATGAAGAAGAGGATGAGGATGATGAAGAAGAAGAGGATGATGGTGAGGAAGAAGAAGAAGAAGAAGAAGAAGAAGAGGATGAGGATGAAGAAGAAGAGGATGAAGAAGAAGAGAATGAGGGTGAAGAAGAGGATGAGGATGAAGAAGAAGAAGAAGAAGAGGAAGAGGATGATGATGAAGAAGAAGAAGAAGAAGAAGAAGAGGATGAGGATGAAGAAGAAGAAGAAGAAGAGGATGAGGATGAGGATGAAGAAGAAGAAGAAGAAGAAGAAGAAGAAGAAGTGGGATGAAAATAAGAAGAATTCCAGTACAGCAAAAAGTGTATCTGCAGAGAGCTCCGCTATTTCTGACAGTTCTCTGACAGTTCCTTCACATTTACAGCGGTTGAAACATTGTATCTATTTGTTTCCGAATAAAAACATCTGTATCCTAAATGGAAACAAATAGATACAATGTTTCAACCGCTGTAAATGTGAAGGAACTGTCAGAGAACTGTCAGAAATAGCGGAGCTCTCTGCAGGGACACTTTTTGCCGGCTGTAGAAGGGATGAAAATCGGCTGATCGGGAAAAATTCAATTCGTGCATCCGAAGTTTGCTAATTTTCGGATTCGACGCGAATCGAATTTTTCCTAATATTCGAAACGAATTCCACTTCGCCAAGTTCGATTCGCTCATCTCTAATCATATGGTTAAACATAAAAATAGAAAATTAGAGATCAAACATTTTCAAGAAGCAGAAAAGTTTATGGGGTAGTCAATAAGTGGAATGCTGACCTTGTGTGGGGCAGAGCTGATGGATACAGTGGGTTAGAAAAGTCCTCGTTCTATAGTAGATATACCAAAAATTTTAATAGGTAAGGGGTTATATCCTATGACCTCATCTATAATGAAAACCAGAAAAAGGCTGTGAGGGTGCAATCACAGCCATATACAATAGTATGCATGTCTACCACACTAAATCAACTGACCATTACGTCCATAAATACATACACATACAAATACACACATACAAATATCTCAGTGCCTCCAGCCATTATGGCAAAATAACGTAATCAATAATATTAAATAATAATATAGACATCTTAATAAAATATACCACCACAATGTAATTTTCCTGAATTTCTTTTACCAATGTGATTTCTTACCAAATATGCCAATATCGCCAATTTGATTCATAAACAATTTATGTACAAAAATATATATATTTTAATACAAACTAATTTAATGGTGATTAGTATTTCCTACGCACAAGTAAAGAATAACCCACAATAGATTGCAATTAGGTCAGTCATAAAATGTATACCATAGCAAACCAAACCATAACAAAAACCTTGATTTCTCAGCGATAAGCAAAATATTATGTCAGCATTCAGTATATTTTTCCACAATTCTTGCGGCCGAAGAGAATTAGGAAAAATATTTCTGATATTATAAATACTGAAACACTTCAAAGTCATCCTAAGAACAATGCATTTACAGCATACCAATATAGAGAAAAAAAAATAAAAACCTATTCTACAACCAATACAACCCAATAAGGTAACTTAGCACCCAATCTCCCTATACACCATCCAATCTTAATGGTTCAACAAGATCTATACAGTTATGAAAGAATTAGCAGTTAATATCATCATACACAGTACCACCACTACAGCTCAATAAAATAGTTATAAAGTTCTAGTAATAACTTTGGTATGAATAAAAGTTGTGATACTTGGCCACAATATCTCACCACTCCCAGGTATAGCGTGCTTTGAGATTGTTGGGTGGAACAGTAGGCAGGTAAAAATGTTGTTCCTTGTCGAGCAGCAGTCTCTCCAACCAGCAAAAGTTCTTTGTTTTTTAAAGCAAAAGCTATGTTTCTTAGTAGGCAAAAGGTTTTTCCAAATAAAAAGTTGTTTTCTCTTTCAAGCCAAAAAAATGTGTGTCTTTCATCAAAAGGATTCTCCCAAACAAAAAGTTGTCTGTCTTTTTTTTCAAAACTCTCCTTCTGTATAAATATTGTGGAGATACATTGTCTGTTGGGTCCAATCATAGTACATGTCGACTGGACAGCTAGAGCATGCCATTTATTCTAAATGTTCTTTACCTGTCCACTAGAAGCAGCCGTGTTCCATGAATGAAAATTTGTTTCCCTGCTTATGTGAAATTTTAAGTAGTATTGCATTAATGAAATATGGGTCATGATGAAATATCATAGTGGCTCTCATAGATATCCCTCTTGATAACGTCCATTTGTTTGCGTTGGTTTAAATATTGTAAACCATCCTTATTAGATGAGAATTATATCACTGTGGCAAATAAATTATTATGAAAATAGTTGATATAAGGATAATATTCCTTTAATTTGTCATTGTACTTATCAGATGATGCACATGCGTTATTTCAGTCCATCATATTGTATACCTCATATCTTTTTGCACTCTGATATGTAGGTACGTATTGTTAGTAAATAATTTGTTTTAATATTTCTCAAATGGTCTACCCATAATCACAATCCATAGCATATATCATTGGAAACTGGCTGATATTTAGTTAATACTTTGTGATTTTGTAGTTGAGAAATTGATGTGATTTTTATCCTGTGACCATACTATGTATATATGGATATGGATATGTCTGCTTGAACCTCCAAACGGCTGAGTATAATGCTTAGTTAAGGAGTTTATTTCTTGCATGTGAACTGAAGAATTTTACAGTATGATAGTAGTGCATCTCTAAACCAATATTAAGATCATAAAATTGATGAGAAATTGATAAAAAACGCTTATGATAAAAGTTCATATAAAACAATTGTAATAAAGTTCATAAAGTGACGTTCAGTGCTCTTAAAGGTGCTTGTAATTCTGGTACGTCTGTACTTGAGGAGAATTGTGCATTCACCAGATGTGCAATAAATATGCGCTAGTATAAATATATCCTGAAGTCTTCAAGGTAGATACAGGGGCGGACTGACCATTTGGAAACACGGGCACTGCCCGAGGGCCTGGGGTCAGTAGGGGGCCCCATGAGATGCCCCGGTACCTTTTTCATAGGCTTTTTTGAGTTTGGGCAAGGACATGGGCCACATGATCCCCTATTGCCCGGGGGCCCCATGAGTTGTCAGTCCGCCCCTGGGTAGATATGATGTTAGGATGACTTCCCTCTGTTACATGTAAGAAAAAGAAATTAACCTATCTAGATTCTGAAATGAATTCAGTACGTGAAAAGCTCATTCCATTTAAAGACAAGGATGAGTATAAAAAAGAATCAGATAGGTTAAAAATACACTTAGAAGGTGTTGAAAAGGAACAGAGGTTTAAAAAAAGAAAAAAATTTAATAGAGATTTTAAAGATTACCAAGATAACCTAGTTTTTAAATGGCAAAAAAGAAAGGATGAGCCACATATGGTACCCACTCCAATTCCTATGATGAATAATAGAAAACCCAGGGGGTCTCAATTTAAGAATAAACAATCCACTTCTAATGACCAATATCATTCTCCTACTATAGAAAGGAGAAATCCTGGATTCAACATACCCACCCATAACAGATTTGAACCCATTTCAGATCATAATATTGGGTCCCGGAATTTACAATGGCACCCTAATGAAATGAATTCAAATAGAAAAGGGTACTCACAGGACTCTCAATTTAGATCACGTCCTAACAGTTTTCACAATCCTAATAGGAAATACAATCCTAGTAACCTGGGTCCACAAGCATCACCTAGGAACAACAGAAGGACACCTTATCAATCACAAGATAGACCTTATGCTGGCCAAATTTGGAGGAATCAATATAACACCTCGCTTCCAAATTACCTACATACCCCTCCTAGTACATCAAACAATTCTTACACAAAAATACCCAGGTTTATTTTTTAGGGGAAGGAAGAATCCGCAAAAGGAGCAGATCCACAGGGTAAAGAGAGGGGGAAAGAGGGTCAACAGAGACCTGGAAAAAAAGAAATATGTAGCCAGTAAAGGCATTTTCAACTTAAGTGATGCTGTTTTAACACAACAAGAACTACTTCTCTTAGATAAAGGTCTGAAGTTTGCTCCTAATAAAAAACTGAACAAGTTTCAGACCTACATCAATATTCACAAATTTTCGAGACAACTTTCCCTAAAAAGATATTTTTACACTAATCCCATTGAGCGTAACAGTGTCAATACCGCAAATTATTCCAAGCTAAAGAATGCTTCTACATATAACCCACCCCCCTAAACACGTTTGTATGTCAATTTATTTAAAGAACTTGTCCTTAAAGATTTAGATGACCTAACCATTAAACAACCCCCAAGGATACAGTCTACTAAAGCGATTGAATCCCTTTTAGAAAGAAAAGACCTGGTGATCAGACCAGCTGATAAAGGAGGGGGTGTGGTCATACTAAATAAAATGGATTACATAGGAGAGGTGTACAATATCATCAGTGATACCACTACATATACTCCTCTTCCAAAAGATCCTCTTCCAACATTTAAACGAGGTTTGAAAGATATTATTAAAAATGGTTTCAAAGATGGTGTGATAAATAAAAAGAGAGATTTTCTATGTCCAACAGCACCCAAATTACCGGTTTTGTATATCCTTCCAAAAATTCATAAAGATCTGGTGTAAGGGACCGCCTGACAGCACCTCTATCAGTCCCCCGGTAGAGCCTCCCCAGCGTGCGGAGTCTAAGCACCGGAGCACTTGTTCACCAGGGCCCCTGATGGTGGGGATGGACTTGGAGCGCTCCGGTACCAGGTCGCAACTACCAGGTATCTCCAACAGGGGTAGAGGAGTCTGACAGGGGCTCCAGAGAGCTAGGAGTCTGATGTAAGGGAGCCTAGTGATCCCTGCGGGGTGGATGGATGGATGAGCTAAATCAGAGTCATGCAGGCCGGGACGGTAACTAGAGGATCGGTAAGGTACAAAATGGTAGGCAAAGGATAGTCGGGTCACACGCAGGGTCAATACCAGGAGGTCAGATCTAAACGGGAACATCCGGGAGCAGAGTAAGGCAAGCCAAGGGGTCAGGATGGGAGAAGGCAACAAGGTCAAAACAATCCAGATCAGAAGTACTCACACACAGGTAACAGGATACAAAGACCATTCGGCAACAAGTCTCTGTGCAGGGCTAGCTTAAATAGGCTCCCTGCACCTGACAGGCGTAGCCTGGGTCCTAGTGCCTGCCTAGTACTGTCCAGACGACGTGTGCGCCTGGGTCCTAGTGCCCTGCCACCTATACGTCTCAGCAGACACCTACGCATGTGTAGACCCATGCGTCGCGATGGTTCCTGACATCTGGTCAAACCTCCAGGAAGACCAATAGTAAGCGGTATAGGGTCTCTCTGTTCAAAAGTAGGAGAGTATATCGACTACTTCTTACAACCATTAGTCTCACAAACTCTTGCTTATCTACGTGATCAATACAGATGGAATGGAAGCAGCAAAATTTTATCTAGATACACATAGCACTTTACCACCTCCCAAGATTAATTTTATCTTACAGCTATTACAGTTTGCCATGCAAAAAAATTACTTTTGTTTTGACCAGAAATACTTTTTACAAACCAAAAGCATGGCTATGGGGGCTAAATTCACCCCCAGCCTCGCAAATTTGTTTATGGCATGCTGGGAGGAGTTTTTGATTTTCTCCATAGACTGGCCTGAACTTATCTTTTATAAGAGGTACATAGATGATGTCGTCCTATTGTGGAATGGAGAAAAACAAGCTCTAATCAATTTTTTTAAAACACTGAATAATAATAAATTAAACATTGATTTTGCATACACATACAGTATTAAGGAGATTAATTTTCTCCATCTTACACTACTGATTTTTAACAGAGAATAATTACCAAATCCTTTTTTAAAAAAACTGATTGGAACAGTTTTATTCCAATGAGAAGCTATCATCACCCAGTTTGGTTAGCAAACATTCCAAAAGGACAATTTTTAAGAATTAGAAGAAATTGTACAGATCTTGATACTTATAATTTCCAGGCCCAAACTTTAAAACAGAAGTTTCTTGAAAAAGGTTATAATGAAAAAAGCCTAAATGATATGATTCATTTGGTAGCTGGAACTGATAAGGATGATTTATTAAAGAATAAAGAAATACAGAAACGAAAGTGCGTCCATTTATCACTACTTATTTTACACAACATAGAGCCATTAATCAAATTATAAATAAAAATTGGGGTGTTCTAAAAACAGACCCCGTCCTTTCCAAGATACTGCCTGAAAAACCAGAAATCATTTTCAGAAAAGCTACAGCCTTACGTCACCGTTTTTAGCGCCTGATGTAATTAACCCACTGGAAAGGATCTCTTTATTTTCTAACCTCACAGGTTTTTTTCCATGCAATAAATGCGTTATCTCCACATTCAACAATAGGAGGAAACATATAAAGTCCACATTTATCTCACAAGTGACGGGTAGATCTTATAATATTGATAAATGCATCACGTGTAATAGCAAGTATGCCGTATACCTTTTGGAATGCCCTTGCAATTTACAATACGTAGATGTCTACGAGGCAGATTGCGAGAACATGTAAATAATATTAAACGTGGGTATAAAGAACACTCACTGTCAAACCATTATAGACGAAAACACAACAAAGATCCATCATCATTGCAATTTGTCGGTATCGACTTAGTCACACCCCATTGGAGAGGTACTGTAAGAGATTTCCGGCAAGAAGAACCGCGATCGGGAACGCGCATGCGCATAAAGATTCCCGCATGAGAATTGCCGGTTGTGCGCATGCGTGCAGGAATGCGCAATTGCGCACACACACTCGCACATGCACAAGCACGGTGAAGATTGGCGCCTATTTAAGGTGTGCCTCTGCTCATGTCCAGTGCTGACTGGTCTTCAGCTCCCCCCTGTGTCCTGCTTATTCCTGTACGATTCCTCCGTTGCTGACCCGCCTTGTTCCTGACCCGACTTTGATTGCTCTCCTGATACTGGTTCCTGACTTCGGCTCTGCTCCTGACCTTGGCTTTTCCTTCTGATTCTGTACCACGCTGCCCGACTGTTGATGACCTTGGCTATTCCATGACACTGCTCCTGTCTCTTGTCCTCACTACCTTTTGTGGGGAATTAATCAAGATAGACTAATTCCTGAAGAAGCAGGCTTCGTCCCATGAAACAAGTAGAATATTTCCATGTGTTGGGATCCCCAATGGATTATTATATCTGGGGCAATTGTTCTTGTAACTTGCTGTACTAAATTACATACTATGATAGTGTGTTAATCTTTAACATGCCAAGCTCAACACACTGTTTCTATTTGTCTTTGTTGTCCTAACCTTTGGGGGTATTTTTAAGATTAACTTTTATGGAATGGTTTAAATATAGTATTTTTAATCTACTTATGGTGTGGTACCTATAAAATCTTAGAATAGCTGTATTTTGCTTAAGGTTCTTGTGTGATATGTAATTATCTTAAATGATGTGGTACCAGTAAACCCATCAGACAGTTGAGGGAGATATTTTATTTTGCTCCTTCTCTCCCAATCTCTTTGACTATGAGCCCCAAAAATGTCAGGACAATACAGATATCCCCCAAATGACCCCTTTTTGCAAAGTAGAGGCATGGAGAGTTTTTTGAAGTTGTAATTTTTTTGTCATAACTTATTGGAAAATGCAGAAATTGAAAAAAAAAGTTCCCATTTTTTTTAATATACTGTCACTAGTGCAGTACAGTGTCATCATATAAATGGTGTGGTGGTGATCAGAGACACTGGTGACAGTCCAAAAAAAAATTCTATTTTTTTTCAATTAAATTATTTTTTATTACATTTATTTTTACAATTTGTTTTTCATAACACCCTGTGACCAGATTAGTATAATGTTACCACAGTACTACTCTGGGGAATTGAACAGGTTTTTTTGATTGCTTATAGCAAAGAATTCCATTGCTATAAGCATGCATTTAACTGAATGAAATTGATTCATTCAGTTATTTTTGTTAAGATTAGCTGTGATCTCAGCTGTATCAGCTTATCACATGACACAGACAGCCTGTGATTGGTCCAGTTTGTACCATGTGATTATTGTGATCAATCACAGCTAGTGACACAATTGTACACAATGGATGGTATGAAAAGAAGCCACCCATTGTTTACAATTGTCATGTGACCTGATGTGATTGGTCACATTGTACTGGCAATGGGCCGGTACACAGATCTTTCATCGGCTGTGTCCGAGGAACACAGATAGTGACAGATCTCACCACAGCGCTGCCCCTCAAGGATGTCATATGATGCCCACCCGGAATGAGAGTCCCGCTCAACCGTCATTTTGCTATTGGCTAGGCAGAAACTGGTTAAAGACCTTATCTCTGTTATTGTTAGACCACTATTTCTATTTTTAAGAACACCTTACTGACTAGAATGGCAGTAAGTGATCAGTGCAGAGTAAATGTTGTACCAATATTGAAAAAAGGGTTGAAATGTATACCAGGATATTGCAAACCAGTCAACATAAAGCATTTGTAAAGGCTCAAGGTTTTTTTTTACCATTGTGGATTCTATGCATGAAGGTAAAAAACCTGTGTATGGCAGTTCCCCCAGCTCCCTTAATACTTACCTGAGCCACATCGAGATCCAGAGATGTGCACGACAGCCTCTGCTGTCCCGGGTCTCTGCCTCCTCATTGGCTGAGACAGAAAGTGGGAGCCATTTGCTCCCACTGCTGTCAATCACAGACAGTCAGCCAATGAGGAGAGAGGGAGGCCAAGCCGCGGCTTCGTGTGTGAATGGACATACAGAGCAGCGGCTGCCCCCATAGCAAGCTCCTTGCTATGGGGGCACCCAACAAAATGGAGGGGGCAAGAGAGCTTGTGGGGGAAGAGGAGGATCCATACTGCCCTGTACAAAACCACTACACAGAGCAGGTAAGAATAGACATGTTTGCTATTTTACAAAAAAAAGAGAACCTTTAATATCACTTTAACATCAATAGTATATAAAATATATGAGAGGCATGTAAGGAACAATATTCAAGAATGTATTAGAAACATCAGGGATTTATGAAACATTATTCTTATTAAACCAATCTGTTATCATTATATGAGAAAGCGAGTAGCAGTTTGACACTGTATCTCATATGTGCGTAGGTGTTTTTCTTTTTTCATTCCTCTGGATTAAACATATAAAACTAATTTGCACACACTGATGTTTAACTTGATGGACCTGTGTCTTTTTAACCTTACTATATATATATATATATATATATATATATTTATTATTATTATACAGTATATAGCGCCAAAAAGTTTGCTCAGCGCTGTACATTATAGTCGGAGACAGTACATGAGACAATACAGTAACAATACAATACATGAGGGGTTCAAGGGCCCTGCTCCTTGGAGCTTACAATCTAGGAGGGAGAGGATAGTGGTACAGGAGGAAATGGCTGTGGGGGATGGAGTGGTGAGGGCGGGGTAGGCTTCCCTGAAGAGATGAGTTTTCGGGGTGCGCCTAAAGGTGAGGAGGGTAGGTGACAGTCTGATGGATTGGGGTAGTGAGTTCCAGAGGATGGGGGAAGACCTGGAGAAGTCCTGGAGTCGGGCATGGGAGGAGGAGACCAGGGAACTGGAGAGTAGGAGGTCTTGTGAGGAGCGAAGAGTATGTGTTGGGTAGTATTTGGATATCAAGTCAGTGAGGTAGTTTGGGGCAGTATTATGAATAGCTTTGTACGTCAATTTTAGTAGTTTTAATTTTATGCGTTGGGCAATTGGTAGCCAGTGGAGGGAATGACAGAGGGGGGTGGCGGATACGGAGCGGTTGGTAAGGTGGACGAGTCTGGCCGCTGGGTACAGGATAGACTGAAGCGGGGATAGTCTGTGGTGAGGTAAGCCGGTGAGGAGGGAGTTGCAGTAGTCGAGTCATGAGGTAATAAGGGAGTGAATGAGTTGTTTAGTAGTGTCTGGGGTTAGGAACGAGCGTATTTTGGAGATGTTGCGGAAGTGGAGCCTGCATGAATTTGCCAGCGATTGGACATAGGGCTGGAAGGATAGATTGGAGTCTAGGGTGACACCTAGAACTTTGGCTTGCGGGATGGGACTGATGGTAGCGTTATTGGTCGTGATGGAGAGGTTATGGGGGGGGAGCACGGGCTGGGGGGAAAACTAGGAGCTCGGTTTTGGAAAGGTTTAATTTGAGGAAGTGGAGTGACATCCAGTCTGATATGAAGGGGTGAGGCGAGGGGTAGAGAGGTAGATTTGCGTGTCATCGGCGTAGAGGTGGTAGTTGAAGCCGTGGGAGTGTATCAGTTGGCCAAGGTAGGAGGTGTAGATGAGGAAGAGAAGGGGCTCGAGGACAGAGCCTTGGGAGACCTCAACAGAGAAGGGGAGAGAGGGGGTGGTGGCAGCGTTATAGGTAACACTGAAGGAGCGCTGGGATAGATAGGAGGAGAGCCAGGAGAGAGGAATCTCTGATGCCAAGGGAGTATAGTTTTTTAGGGAGGAGGGGGTGGTCAACTGTGTCGAAGGCCGTGGAGAGGTCGAGGAGTAGGAGGACTGAGTAGTGGCCATTAGCTTTGGCAGTTAGTAGGTCGTTGGTGAGTTTGAGTAGGGAGGTTTCGGTGGAGTGTAGGGGACAGAAGCCTGACTGTAGGGGATCAAGGAGGTTGTTGTCGTTGAGGTGGGAGCTTAGGTGATTATAGACTAAGCGCTCAAGGAGTTTGGATGTAAATGGCAGCAGGGAGATGGATCTAAGGTTGTTCAGGTCGGTGGGGTCCAGGGAGGGTTTTTTGAGTATGGGGGTGATGTGCGCGTGCTTTAGGGGGGAGGGGAATGCACCAGTAGAGAGGGAGAGATTGAATATGTGGGTGAGGGAGCGTAGGATTGAGGAGGAGGGTGACCGTATGAGTTGTGTGGGGACAGGGTCAAGGGGGCAGGTGGTGAGGCGGGCTTCAGAGAAGACCTTAGTGACCTCTTCAGTGGTAGCAAGGTCGAAGGAGTGGAGTGTTGGGGGGTTTTAGTGTGCGGGATGTTAGGTGGGGTGGAGTCTGGGCAGTTGCGAGGTCAGAGGAGGGGAGTGTTGAGGGGGTTATCATGGGAGGGAGGCTAGGTGGGGTGGAAGTCTGAGCATTGGCAATGTCCCTACGGATTGCGTCGATATTGTTTTGGAAGTGGTTAGCAATCTCGTGGGCGAGTGAGGTACAGGGTGGAGGTGGGGGGGGGGAGAGAGTAGGGAGTTAAAAGTGGTTAAGAGCCGGCGAGGACTGGAGGAGAGGGTATTGATGATATTTGTAAAGCTGGCTGTACACCTATGTGTTATGATAATGCACAGTATTCATTTGTATGTTACAGTGCCATTTAGTTTCAAATGCACTCCAACACACTAAGGCAATATGCCTACATTGCAGCACTCTGCAATGCATGATAGCACGCCACCATGCATTGTGGTATATCTACAGTGAACTTTCCTTAATGGTGTTACAGGTGCAATAAAAGCCTGCTAGAAGTTTTAACCTTTTGCTCTCTATTCAAAAATAAACAAGAAAAAGTTTTGTCTTGAGCTGGGTTTTAATGAATATTTTCATTTAGAGTAACTGACTGTTTCGAAACACTTATACTTTAACTTCTATCTGCATTTAAAACCAATGATGTCTCAGCATGTTTCACATCCTCTTTTATATTACACATTTGTAGGAATAGTATGCATAGAGGTCAAGGTCAAGGAGGTTGCCCATTGTAACTGAAAGAGTTTATGAAAATCTATAATTGGTTTGTAGATTCAGGGTGTCCGATTAAAATTCTAAAATTCATTTTTCTAAATTAAGAAAGCACTAACAAGTAAAAGAAAAAAAAAATATTCCATTTGTGTATTTTTCTGTGGCATTTTTTTCACTGAGATTTACTCAGGCATCATTACTTTGAAAATGAAGTAATGAACTGTTCTAGAGTAAGAAATGTGTTAGCTGAAACCCATATTTGAGCTACTTATGCTTTTCAAAGGACAGAGCAACTATGCTATTTAGGAAGGTTACTAATTTTATCCTAACATTAATTGTTTATAATGTAAAACAGAAATGATATGAAAAGTTCCCCTTTTATAACATACACCCATATTCAGGGTGTAACATGTCATGAATGGACTGGTCCCCGCCCCTCCACGATCCCCGGGGAACTAACACAGCTAGCAGGGGATCTAACACAATCACAATATCAGCCCCCCCCCCCCCCCCCCGCTAGCTGTCACAAGAAAAATTGGCCACATGGAGCTCTGCCCACCGGTCTGCATCGTTCAACCATTCACGGTTTTCTTTGAATGAATGAACTACAAGTCCCAACATCCTTTGAAGCTGTTGGCTTGTAGTTCTCAATGAACTACAAGCTGTGGAGTTCTGTGGTAGTGCTTGCCCGTACATTCAGTGTGGGCAAGCAGATACAGTATACTGATAGGTCGGCAGGAGACCTGCATGGCACCAGTGATCTGCTGATCACTGGCGCAATGCTTTAGAGGCTCCAGAAACCAAAAATAATACCTGTTTTTTACCTGCAAAAAAATGTGCTTTTATTATTTTTTGTAAAAAGGTGTACTTATCCTTTAAGGCAACTTATGGTGCCTGCGTGTAGTTGTTTTAAGCTGGCCATATATGGATACAAATTTTTACAAAAATTCATGCAAAAAGTGAAATGTTCTTTTGATGCAACAGTCAATGGCCCACTCGTATCAGAACTTTTGCTGTGAATTTCAGAATTTTTCAACATTTTTCCAATTATTGTCAGCATTAAAGATTTTTTTTCTGATCGATTACTACCCTTACTATTGATGCACATTTCACATAAATATTTTTTTCCCAAATGACTGACCTACAAACATTTAGAAAATTGTTCAATCAAAAAAATTATCCACCATGTTCATCCATTTGTTTTTTAGATGAAAATTGACTGTCACAGTAACCTCACTAAGGAAATGAAAATGAACGATCAGTCTACTGGCTCAATTCTTTATTTGATTTGCCATCAAGGTATGGCCAGCTTAAGCATTTAAATCTATCCCTCTGGAGGCCCATTAGCTACTTTGCCCATGTTGTATATGGAATCTAGACTTCTGTCTAACTGAAGATTAAGCAAAAATTCTGTGAATATGTGTGACCGAAGTGTTGAATTCAACTCATCACTGGATTGGTTGCAATGGTTCCAATAAGGTAGCTCTTAAACATAAACAGGGTGCTCCTCAAGTGGGTAGCCAGAATTTTGAAAACGACATATATAAAGCTCAAAAAGAGTGTCAGTCCAACAAATTGTACTAATGGTTCTCATTCATCAAGACAATATAAAACAGCTAACACATTTCTGAGGTTCAAAGATAGCCCCTTCTTTAGGGTTCAGATATTCCATAAACTTGGGAGGACTCAAAATAGCATACACAATTATCTGAAAGGTGAAAAAAGTCAGAAAGTGCAGAAAGGAAAATAGCAAAAAGGCCTCAAGTACAACCCAGACAAGGTTGCTTTCCAAAAACTTAGATATTGATCTGAAGAGTTGGAATCTGAATGTTTCCATGCTTCAGCACTAAAGCTACTTTTAAACCATTTCAAGCCAGTCAAGGTTTACTTTAAAGGAGGGGCGGACTGACCATTTGGAAACTCGGGCACTGCCCGAGGGCCCGGGATCAGTGGGGGGCCCCATGAGATTTCCATGGTACCTTTTTCATAGGCTTTTTAGAGTTTAGGCAAGGACACAGGGGCCCCATGATCCCCTATTGCCCGGGGGCCCCATGAGTTGTCAGTCCGCCCCTGCTTTAAAGTGAGTTGACTGTAAACCACTTTAGAGAGCATTTAGACGGAACTTCACAATATCAATGTGCAGATATTTCTGAAGATGTGCTGTATACTGTCATTTCTCTTATGAATATCACCATTTACATTCAAATTCCTAGGATTGGTTTGCACCTTAATAACTATGAGGAACATCTTAGTGCTAAGATTTTTACAATAGGGTTTTGGTATGTGGGAAACAGCAAGGCACCTTCAGAGGGTGTATTTAAATCTTCTCTTTCATCAGGGGTTTTCAGATCACAAGATTATTCATGAACCAAGATAACTGTATGCGCTGCAACTATATATTAATGAAAAAAGGAATTATTTTGAAGTAGGGATGAAATGAGTGTTCGGTCTGAATGGATGGCTGATTCCCAACCTTATAGGATGCTCAGCAAGGATTGTTCTGCTGAATATCCAATAATGTGTTGCTAAAGCCATCACTTGTCAAAGTATTGCCCATGATCTCTGCTCAGGTGCAAGACTTTGATGGTTTTGACCTAAGTTACAGCCCACACAATATAAAAGGCTGCTTTGCCAGCAGCCTTTTGCAATGGGTTGAGAGTTTGATAAGGGACACCTGACAGTTTTGCAACCAGCATCCGGCACCCAACAACCGGCACCCAGCAACCACTTCAGGCATCCCGCATGGCAGCACCACCACTCAGGCAGCTGCGGCCCTCGATAGGGCCCCACACGGCACCACCACTACTCAACCGACCTCCCGGCCTGGTACGACCACTTCACCCGGGAACACCACTCCATGGCCTGTCACGGCAGCACACCCGGAGGCTCAGGCGCTCCAGGTCACCACCCGGGCAAATCCAAAAGAGCACTGACACTGACAGCAGTGAACTCCTGAGTCTCCCTACAGCATCCCCTGCATCCGGTAAGCCACCTCCATCTCCATCTACCTCCACCCCCACATCTGGACAAGACATCCCCATCTTCGTCCATCCTCATCCCCTCATTTCCATCCATCATCACCATGGCCTGGTGCATTGGCTTCTCCCCATCGGCTCCAAGGGACATCAACTCTGCAATTCCCACCCATCCCTCTCCTTCTCAAGCCAACTCTCCTCCTTCAACCTGGAATCTCAACCTGAACCCTACCAAGCAAGTCTCCGCAAGAGCACGTACATCCTCCCGCAAGAAACAGCCACACAACGCTCCTGATCCAACCACCCAGACACCACTCACGCCGACCCCAACCCAGCTTGACCCAAAGGACTAGAATCAGCCGCACAACGCTACAGATCCAACCACCCAGAGACCACTCACGCCGACCCCATCCCAGCTTGATCTAAAGGACTAGAACACTAGCTGAAAGACACTACAACGAGAAACCCCACTGCACTCTAGACAATCTCCAATCAAGAGCCCCTGGAAACCATCTCTCCACACCCGATCCCCACTCCCTACACCCTTAATCTCTCTAGGTACTGGAAGACACAGCGACGAGATACGCCATTGCATGCTGGACTATCCGCAGCCAAGCCTCCCACCCACACCTATCTGCCACCCCGTGTACCTCCCTAAAATGCCTCTTCCACTCCTCCTCATATTCCTCTCCTCCATTCCCAAAATCTCTTCGCTATATCCCTCTGCTCCTCCCAAACAACTGTATATTATGCCCTCACTGCTTCCTTCGCCCCTCTATGGCACCCACCATTTCCTCCTAATACTCCACTCTCCCACTGACCCGAACATCTCCACTGGTACACTTACACGCTCCTGCACATCCCGCTCCCATGCCACCTTTCTCACCCTTCTCCTAACCGCGGGGGACATCTCCCCGAAACCTGGCCCTCCACCACCTCGCTCACCCACACGGCACCCTCCCAATTCCATGTCCTGCTGCAACCCCCTCAACTTAGTATCTGTCCCCCTGCTCCCGAAATCTACCCCCACCTCCGTTTTCGTGTGCACTCCTGAATGCCCGATCGGTGTGCAACAAGCTCACCGCCATCCACAACCTCTTTGTTTCCCGCTCCCTCAACATCCTAGCGATCATGGAAAACTGGATCCAAGCCACTGACTCCACCTCCCCTGCAGCACTCTCCTATGGAGGTTTCATCTGGACCCACTCACCCAGACCCAATGGTCGTAAAGGTGGTGGGGTTGGTCTGCTCCTGTCACCACAGAGCACCTTCCGAGTCCTCCCAAACCCCCCCTCTATCCTTCTCCTCCTTCAAGGCCCACTGCATGCGACTAATCTCCCCAACCTCTCTGAGAATTGCTGTAATCTACCGGCCTCCTGGACCCATATCCTGCTTTTCCGCCTGGCTACCCTTCTTTCTCTCCTCCGAGTACCCACGATCATCCTTGGGGATTTCAACATCCCTGTCAACATCGACAACCCGGCCACATCCCAACTCCTCCACCTAACCTCCTCTTTTGCACTCGCACAGTGCATACAATCCAACACCCACTCCGACGGGAATATCCTGGACCTTGTCTTCTTCCATCTCTGCGCTCCCCACAACCGCACAAACACCCCCTTCCCTCTCTCTGACCACAGCCTTATTACCTTCTCTGTCTCCTTGTCCTCTAATGCCTACCCCTCCAAATGTCATACTACTATCGGCCGTAACCTCCGCAACCTGAACCCTGCCCCCCCTCCACTCTACAGCTGATCAACTTTACCACAGCATCCTTCCCCTGTCCTGCCCTGACCTGGCCATGACCGCCTATAACAACTCGCTGTCAACACCCCTTGACTCGCTAGCGCCTTTAACCACACGAAACATCAGACCCCGACCGCTCCAGCCCTGGCAGACTGATCACACCAAAACTCTTAAACGATGCAGTCATGCGCTGGAGCGACTGCGGCGCAAAACCAGATCCCAACTAGCATTCACCCGCTATAAATCTGCCTTCCACACCTTCACCTCCTCCCTCCACGCTGCCAAACAAGTCTACTTCCTGACCCTCATCAAGACCCTCTCCTCCAATCCTCGCCGGCTCTTCTCCACCTTCAACTCTCTACTCTCTCCGCCCCCACCTCCACCCAGCACCTCACTCACAGCCCTTGAGATTGCCAATCACTTCAAAAACAAGATTGATGCAATTCGCAAGGACATTGCTGCTGCTCAAACTTCCTCCCCACCCATCCCCTCTCACACAGCAACCCCCTCATCACCCCTCTCCCAATGCCTCACCACTGTTCAGACCTCCACCTCACATAACATTCCTCACACTGAAGCCCCCTCAACACTCCACTCCTTTGACCTTACTACCATTGAGGAGATCACCAAGTGTTATGGACCGATCGGCGGTAGCCTCTAGCGCTCCACAGACCAGAATTCCCCAGGGTGCGGAATCTAAGTCCCGACCTGCTTGTTCACCAGGGCCCCTGATGGTGGGGATGGACTTGGAGCAAGCCGAAACCAGGTCGCGGCCCCTGGGTGCAACCAGCTGTGGTAGAAGCACTTGTCGGTGGTACGTAGCAGGTGAGAGTCTGATGTGAGGAGGCGGAGTGAGGTCGGTAACAACAGAGGCAGGTCGGTACAAGCGGCAGGCAGAAGAATAAATGGGTCACGGTCCAGGTTCGGTAACAGGAGATCAAACATACAGGATTAGACAGGAGAATGGTCAGGCAAGCCAGGGATCAGAACAGGAGACGTCAATGAATCAGGGTCAGGCAGGTTCGGCAGCAAAGCAATCTCTCAGGACACAGGATACAGGAAAAGACCATACGGCAACTTGAGCATATTTAGTGTCTGTTTAAATAGGGCGCCCTGCACTCTCATTGATGCCAGGCGCTCGTCCGAGACCGCCGTTGCGGGCGCGCAGGTCCTAGTGCCAGCACGCTAGTGCGCCTCGGCATACCGCGCATGCGCAGACTTGCGCGCCGCGGTACATCCTGGGGTCCCTGACACCAAGGTCTTCTCTGAAGCCCGTCTCACCACCTGCCCCCTCGACCCTGTCCCCTCACAACTCCTACAACCTCCCTCCTCCTCCATCCTACGCTCCCTTACCCACATCTTTAATCTCTCCCTCTCTTCCAGCGCATTCCCCTCCCCTCTGAAGCACGTCTCACCACCTGCCCCCTCGACCCTGTCCCCTCACAACTCCTACAAGCTCCCTCCTCCTCCATCCTACGCTCCCTTACCCACATTTTTAATCTCTCCCTCTCTTCCAGCGCATTCCCCTCCCCTCTAAAGCACGCGCACATCACCCCCATACTTAAAAAGCCCTCCCTGGACCCCACTGACCTGAACACCTTAGACCCATCTCCCTGCTGCCATTCACATCCAAACTCCTCGAGCGCTTAGTCTACAATCGAATAAGCTCCCACCTCAACGACAACAACCTCCGCGATCCCCTACAGTCCAGCTTCTGTCCCCTACACTCCACCAAAACCACCTTACTCAAACTCTCCAGCGACTTGCTAACCGCCAAAGCTAATGGCCACTATTCAGTGATCCTACTCCTCGACCTCTCCGCGGCTTTCGACACAGTCGACCACCCCCTTCTCCTCAAAAAACTACATTCCCTTGGCCTCAGAGATTCCGCTCTCTTCTGGCTCTTGTCCTACCTATCACAACGCTCCTTCAGCGTTACCTATAACGCTACCACCTCCCCCTCGCTCCCCCTCTCTGTTGGGGTCCCTCAAGGCTCTGTCCTCGGGCCCCTTCTCTTCGCCATCTACACCTCCTCCCTTGGCCAACTCATACACTCTCACGGCTTCAGCTACCACCTCTATGCCGACGACACGCAAATCTATCTCTCGACCCCTTGCCTCACCCCCTCAGTCTCCGCCCGAATCACAAGCCTACTGAACGACATATCAGATTGGATGTCGCTCCACTTCCTCAAACTGAACCTCTCCAAAACAGAGCTCCTAGTCTTCCCCCCAGCCTGCACACCACCCCCCACTGACTTCCACGTCACGTCCATCACGTCCAACAATGCCACCATCAGACCCGCCCCGCAGGCCAGACTACTTGGTTTCATTCTTGACTCCAATCTATCCTTCCAGCCCCAAGTCCAATCACTAACAAACTCATGCAGACTCCACCTCCGCAATATCGCCAAAATACGCACATTCCTAACCCCAGAAACCACTAAGCAGCTCATCCACTCCCTCATATCACGACTCGATTACTGCAACTCCCTCCTCACTGGCCTGCCTCACCACAGGCTATCCCCGCTTTAGTCGATCCGGAATACAGCAGCTAGACCTTACCAACTGCTCCGTTACCGCCACCCCCCTCTGCCAATCCCTCCACTGGCTTCCGATTGCCCAACAGATCAAATTCAAAATCCTAACACTGATGTACAAAGCTGTCCATCATACTGCCCCAAACTACATCACCGACCTAATATCCAAGTACCACCCTACACACACACTCTCCGCTCCTCACAAGACCTCCTTCTCTCTAGTTCCCTAGTCTCCTCCTCCCATGCCCACCTCTAGGACTTCTCCAGGGCATCACCCATACTCTGGAACTCCCTACCCCAATCCATCAGACTATCACCTACTCTCCTCTCCTTTAGGCGCACCCTGAAAACCCACCTCTTCAGGAAAGCCTACCCCACCCTCTGCTAATTCCCGACCTCCTCCACTCTTCCTACCACTCCATCCCCCACAGCTATTTCCTCCTGTACCACTATCCCCTCCCTCCTAGATTGTAAGCTCCAAGGAGCAGGGCCCTCGAACCTCTCGTGTATTGCATTGTATTTTTATTGTACTGTTACATGTTCTGTCTCCCATTGTAATGTACAGCGCTGAGCGAACTGTTGGCGCTTTATAAATACTGTATAATAATAATAATAATATTCAGTGCTGTATATTCACTACTGAAAATTACAGTTTGTGTGGCTAGTGGGAGTTAAGTGTATGCCCACCTGCATGCATTGTGATTTCCTAATAGTCCTTTCTGAGACTATGTGTGTGTGTCTGTGTGTGTGCGTGTGTACGTGTGTGTGTTAGCGGCAGGTTCTGTTGCTGTGTTTCTGATGAGTGTTTCTTTCCTTTTTGTATAGCAATTAATTTTCTTTTATTTCATATGTTCTTTTCTGTTTGAGCTTTATTTTATTTAGGTTTTACATTGTTAGGGTCTTTTATTATTTCTACAGAATCAGCAGCAGCAACAGCAACAGCAGCTTGAATCTCTTGGTGTTAACGCAACAACTGCCCTTTGATTGCAGCAGAACACCGCAGATCATTGAGGTGATGTTTAATCCACCAAAGCACCATAGCTTACAGTGCACCTGAGCACCACTTCCCCCCATTCAGCTTTTCCAGTAGTCAGGGGTGGACTGACCATTCAACAACGCGGGCACTGCCCGAGGGCCCAGGGTCAGTAGGGGGCCCAATGAAATGGCCCTGGTACCTTTTTATAGGCTTTTTTTGAGTGTGGGCAAGGACACAGAGGCCCCATGATCCCCTATTGCCTGGGGGCCCCATGAGTTGTCAGTCCGCCCCTGCCAGTAGTTGCAAATAAAAGAAGGGAATCAGCCTCACATTATCAGAAACATGTCTGGTAAGCCTAATGGAAGACATTGCAATGTAACTATAAGCAAACAAGCAGTCTATGTGTCCACATGCTAAAGCAGTGGTCATGGATGTGTTATGTAATCTGCAAGAAGGGCATGTTTGCCTTTTGAGGGGGAAGGGGTGAGAATGCTATTCAGTCAGAACACACAGAGATGGTGATGGAGAGGCTAACTAAATATTTATAGTCCTCCCCTTCTGTCACCTTTATGTAGACTAGCTCGCACTCTACTGCTGATGCCCGATGAATGGTTACTGAGAAGTCTTCTGAATCATAAGAGCACAGCATGAGCCATTTGCTGCAAGAAGATGCACAACAATTAATAAGCTTAAAAGTTGAGGAGGAGAATAAGGAAACCCTAGAGGAGGGGACATCAGGTGGGTAAACCAATTAGCAGTGATGTTTCATCAGCATACAGCCAAGTTCCATAACAAACTGGCACTCCTCCAAGCCAGCGTGTTAATCTCTCAGGTTTACACTCTGTATTCAGGTGCTGGCAGAAATAAAGCACATCTTGCTCCAAAATATAACATAGCATGCAGGTACCGCAGATGTCTGCTGTGAATGTGCAGAAAAAGGCCCAAACAGGTGAGCAGACTGGGGACAACAGTGCCCTGCACCTGTGGAGCTCTGCCATACAGTGGAACAAGCCAGCTTCTCCCACCACGTCTCTGCAAGCTGCCTCTGGATGAGATCCTGCTTTGCTGGGGTTGTGTCTCTCCCTCACTTTCCTCCTCTGCTCTATTGAGCACCCAGCCCAATAGTCAGAGACCTCCTCATCATAATCCGTTCCCTCCTTCATCACTGGAACCATCTTGGTTGTATAACATAGCATGCATGTACGGCCAAACACTATATTCATCTCCAATGTGAGGTGAAGAAAAAACTAGCTTCAGCTGAAATCCCAACCCACCGACTATGCCTCTGACATATTTCCCCTACATCGACTTCAATCATAGAGGATAAATACAAGACTTGTCAAACCTCTGGGTGTCTTTATAAGTAGGTGAAAACTGTTCTTTTGTGAATGGGTAGGGGTAGTATGTACCCAATACCTATTCATATGGGGGGGGGGGATATGGGGGCCTTCTTATTATTAAAGTGGGCTTCCATATTCTGAAATATTTCCAGCCTGAAGACTCCCATAGCCACCGGGCAAGGGTTGTGGGGATGGGGCCCTTATCCTCATCAACATGGGGTCAAGGTGCTTTGCCAGGGGGCCCCCTGTTGAGGACATTTGGCCTGGTATTGTTCAGGAGTCCCCCCCCTCCCCCCCCCCCTTCCTGGTAATCCAGGCTACATGCTAGTATTATGGGTCTATAGATTTCCTAGGGGACCACACACTTTTTTGTTTGTTTTTGCATGAAGTACGTTCTTAAAATCCATACCAGCTGTAAAGGGTTTGGTATACATTTTGTGGGTGACTTTACGCAAATTTCTTTTCATTCTTGCTATAGGATGTGTTACAGCAAAAATTACATGTACACAGTTAAAAAATATGGCAGGCTAATAAAACTTCATAGTTTCAACTTCATAAATTTTGAGCTGTGTTGCAAAAATGTCACATTTTAGCCATCTTTGATCTTCCAAAAAAGATGTACATTTAAATTTTAAGGTTCAATTTGATTTCTCTTTCCCCATCCAAAAAATGAGACTTGTCTGATAAAAACTGAAAAGGTGCCCTTTGAAACTGTTCTATTTTCAAAATTACTGTTATGTGTAATCTTCTTGTTATCTCACTCTGAAATCGTGAAATAGCAAAAAAGCCTAAAAATTTCTGCATCGCGTTTTTATAAGTGTTTCAATCTACATTCTTAAAAAAAAAGACGAACTTCCGGTTCCAGCATCGCATGGAGAGGAGATGAGCTGTCCTTGCTCCTGCTGCTTTACTCCACTACACCGCTCTAAACCTGCTACGGCTCAGAGGCTGACCCCCCACTCCACACCCGCTGCTCAAGTGGACCCTATGGAACGCTTTGTGGAGGGGCCCCTCACCTCTCACAGGGGGACACAGCGGCCGCTGCAGCCAAGATGGCGGCTGCTCCATGCAGTCACACTGCTACAGGGGACCAGGTATCCACACTGCAGCTGCAGCCCTCTGCTTCTCAGCCTCCAGACCCTGCTTCCCCAGTGGGCATCGCCCACTCAGTGATGTCTCCCCTTACTCCTACTCTTACGGCAGCTGTGGACAATGCTGTTCTTAAAGGGCTAGAACAACTCCATAAGGATCTCCATATTCAGACCCAGCACATTGGAAAACCGCCCGCGGCGGAACAATTTGCTCATCATAGGCCTGCCCGAATCCTATACTCCCTCTATGCTTGTTAACTTGTATAAAACAAATAAAAATGTGTTGTGCTGCTATCAACAAACAATATCAGTAAAAGCAAATCTAAAGGCAAACTCAAACGTGACTAGAGTCCACAAAAAAAACAATGAAAAAGGAATTCTTTAGAATTTCAAAAAAAGTAGAACATCTTCCTACTGGTGACTACACCCAGAATCCCAGTGCTGCAAGTCCTCAATGTACGTGAATCACCACAGTGAACATAGAAGTCCAGGTGGACCCTCACCTTCTCACATGGGCCTGTATGTGGACACAGGACAGAAAAGCATCTCCCCTATAAGTTGGGGTAGCACATAACTTGCTCCTCTGTGGGCAATCTTCCCCTTGTGAATCATTGCTGAACCTTACAATGGCACCTGATTTCAGTACAGCCGGCTCTATGGGTAAACCATAATCTTTTTTGTAAAAACTTGAAACCAAAGTTTTGAATTCTCTGTACTCCTCAGTTCGCGCCTCGCTCCCTAACCAATGTAGACACGGCTCTTTGTTGCTGGCTTCTAACTAAGGGCACCAGAAAAGGTTGCCTGCTCTCCCCTCTTCTCTTTAACATTGCTATAGAACCTTTGTCCAGACTACTTAATTCATCATCAGGGGTTAATGGCATCACGATTGACTAACATACCCTTCGCTCAGCTCTTTTTGCGGAAAATATCTTCCTCAGTTTTCCTCAGATCTGCCCAAAGATTTTATACTACTCCAGAATCTGTTTGCAACCTTCCATAAATTTTTCAGCCTATGAATCAATTTTGATAAGAGTGAAGTACTCCCTCTAAACCGAGCGACTTCATCCCTTTTAGTATAGCTAAGCTCCATTACTTATTTGGTCATTCATATAGGCAGAGAACCATCGTTTCTTTACTATCTTAATTACCCTCCTCTAATTAACAAGATTGTGGAGGAACTGGAAGCTTGGATGACTCTTCCCCTTTCACTCTTTGGGAGATGTTATCTTTACAAAATGGTCTCATTTGCGAGATTGCTCTATCCCCTACAAACATTCCCTATCCTCCTAAAGCATTCTGATGTTCAGAAGATCCATAAGGCCCTACAAGCCTTCTTTTGGCAAGTTGCAAAAAAACATGTATTGCATTACAAAAACTGAGTCTCCTAAAGAGTGAGGGAGGAGTAGACCTGTCGAATATTTGATTTTACAATTTGTCCTGCCTCCTTCGTCAGAGTGTTGATTGGATTCCCATGAAGTCCCGTTACTCCAATTACTCCCTAGAGAAAGCCCTGGTGTCTCCGCTACATCTTTCAGCCATTTTGCATTCTAATCTTAAAGCCTTACCTTGGCCTCTCCAATCGAATCTTCTGATCAAAGACACCGTATTGGCCTGGAGGGAACTGTAGAGGCTCTTTGGCTTACCACTATGGATATCCTCCTATTTGCCTATTCTTGGAAACCTTATGTTCCCTCCAGCTAGTGAACATGCAGCATTTACTCAATGGTCTCATAAAGGACTTACTAATGTTATCTCTGTCTTTGATTATACCAAGCGATCCTTTCAACCCTTCTCAGTCTTGGCTGCTCAATACTCCTTACCAGGCTCCCATATCGTTTACCATCATCAGCTGGTGACATTTCTCCGGCCATGCTATTCCCCAAAACAGGACCCTGACCCATGCTCCTTTATAGAGAGTCTACTGCAACAGGACTGCTACTCCATCTCAGATATCTACTCTCATCTAATTTCTCACCAATCTGCAAAATATCACCTTACTCCATTTAAAGCATGGACCCCCCCGTACTGTCTATAAACGACACTCCAGACAAAATACTGTCGGGGTACAGAAAATTGATTCACTTGTTATCTGTGAAACATGGCATGACACTTAATTTTAAATCATCCACCGGGCCTATTATCCTTTTTTCAGCAAACTCGGCTGTAGCTGCCCACCCAATGTGTCCTTGGTGTGACTACATTCGACCTACCTTGTTTCATCATGTTTGGGAATGTTCTAGAGTCTCATCTTTCTGGGATCGAGTTCTTCGGTACATCAATCAGTTATGCAACATCTCAATTTCCAAAGATCCCATGCTCTGTCTGTTCAGCTACCAGGACCCTTCGAATTTGGCACATCCTAACGCTCTTCCCCAGTGGATACACATTTGTCTATTAGTAGCTCGCAGAGCCCTCACGCAAGCTTGGATCCATCCAAACCCCCCACCTCTCAAAATGGTGACACAGGCACTAACTAATCTATTTAACTTGAGAAACTTGACACCATCACTCAAAACCTGAAGTCCACATGTTGCTTTATCTCAAGATGGAAGAGCTTCATGGAACATTCCTTTACTACAGTTTCTGAATTGGCCGCTCATATGGAACCCTTCTGTTATACAGATTGGTATCTCAAGGCTCAACTAACCAATACTTTGAGTAAACTCCAAGTATCCAACCCACCTTCTAGCCCCACCCCACAGTTATCCTCCTCCCTGTCAGTGGAGTTCACACTCCTCACTAAGGAATCTAGCCCTTATAGTAATTCTCTCCAAATGTCTTCTCGTTTAGAGATATACGATTGTTCAGGTTTCCACTACCAAGCTTACATTCCTAGGGATTTGCTCAATTTTGAGGTTCGACTCTTTTTACTGCCATGTTGTAACTTTTATGTCTATTTCTGACACTGTTTCTTCCCCATTGTAACTGTTGCACTGGTTTTGTTCTCATAGTCTGTCTATATGTAGGCTGAAAGATTTGGATACCAAGATTGTATTCTTGTACATATTTTGCAAAATTCCAATAAAAAAATTGTTTAAAAAAAACCGACATTGTAGCTTGTTTATCCCACATCAGGTCTGCTGGATATCCCACTGACAGAATGTTAACAAATGGGCAAATTCAGCAAATCAGTTCAGTTTTTCTGGCTTATTGTTCTAAAAAAAAACCCCTGAAATATATATTTTAGGAGGTTCAAACCTGCCTATTCTCTCCACCTTGCATTGTTGCCTAGTAAAAACACCTACATTGTGTGCTGCATGTTCATGCACTATTTCTGGCTCTTGACTGTGACATAAAAACCTGAATTTTTTTATCCAAATAAAATATGTCTTATCACTTTCTTGGCCATAGCGGTCAAATACAAATGCTTGCTTTATGGGCAGCAACTCTCTACAATATTTAGGCTACTGTGTGTGGAATATAATACTCCTATTTTTTGGTGAAATTGTCTCATCTCTCCCTTTTACATTGCTTCTATGGGCCACAATCAAATATTTTGTCTGCCTTCAGCTCCTGTGTGAAAATGTTTGCCCTGTCTCTTAAACATGGCAACCGAAACCCAGAGCAGTTCAGCTCATCACTTTAAACACAGAGAGCCTCCTGTGCTGCCAATGTAACACCAGATAGCACAAACCAAAAAGAAAACAGGAGTGGCCGCTAGCACCCAATTACAATACCAAATAGTGAAGTAAACAGACAGGGTGGTGCTGTGCTAATCCTATATTCAGCTCATCACTTGTTTTACATAACAACTGCCACAACTCTGCAGTGATGGTTTGTGATTTGGAGGTGTTATGATGCACTTGGAGTTGACATTTTGTTCATCTTTGTACACAGTACAGTGTGTTATTGAATACAAGATCACAACAAGTAATGATCTGTGACTGATTTTTTCCATGTTTAGCAATTTATAATACACTGATAGCTTTAACTTTTTTTTCTTACAGTATATACTTTGCAATAGTTTGTTTGCTGTGTATGGCTTATTACTGGTACAAAAAAGTTGCTTTTGCAAACACTAACTACAAGAAATTTATTTTGGAATGGAAATCAATCATATCGGATTGCTGCTGCTGCTGTTTGTAAGCCAAGAAATGATGTAAAAGTAAAGTAGACATGCAGTTTATGTAATGTTAGCATATGGACTTTTAGCTTAGAAAATGTCCATTAATGAAAATGTACATTCAGTTCTCGGTGATTTCAATAGGGTTTGGATTCTGTATATGAACATTTGCTAAACTGAACCTGGGTGCATTCAGCTCATCACTACATAGAAAGTAGGCTTTGATTCTTGTTTGACGCTCAAGATGTAATGCTTCATTCTAACTGAAACATACACATGTGAAATTTATTGTAAATCAGTAAAACCTACAAGATGCATGTATCTGGATAATTTTTACCTTTGTCAAAATATGGAGAAAATTAATGGTGAGGAAGGGAAGAAAGATATAGTTAATGGAATTGGTACAGCTCCATAAAACTTGTTATAGAAAGCAGGCAAAATTCTTTTCACCATTAAACACAGTTTAAATGTGTTTTACAAGCCCGAAACTTGTATACAAGATGGTATTCCAATAGTAAGAGGTTTTTATATGGGTTTTCTCCCTTTGTATTCAGTTCAGACTAGTGAAAGTTGCCCAATTGTTGTTGTCCTCATTCTTGAGACAAAAAATACCTAACAACTAGAGACCTTAAATTTCATGTTTCAATATTATATACAGTACAGTAAATGGTCTCGTATTCATGCATGAAGTTATCTCTTCATTTTCCCTATATAGAATCCAACACATTGGCACAACAGTAAATGCAATATTTACCAGCAATGTTGTGCCACAGTTGGAATAGTGTCTAGCTAGAAAAGGTTTGTGGTCAAGTACAAATATATTACAGCTGTAGTCTGGATATATCTACAGAATTTACAACATTGACATTTACAAATGGTCAGGCTGCTAAAGCACGTATGATTAAAGCACTATAAATCAACTGGTCATTCAACAAAGGTGCTTTTTTGTATGTAATGATTATCTATTAGGGATACATTTTGACAATAGTATTAGTAGTATTGTTAGAAGTAATAGTAATACAAATAATCAGAATAAAACAAAATAGCATCACAAAGCTGTTGCCTTACTAAAATGAAACATACTGTACATTATTCTTTCATCTATTTAACCAGGTCTTTGACACATAGTACATTGTATGTTTAAATGTTTTTTTCCTTTTCCTTTTTTGTTTAGCACATTTTATAAAGATGAATAAGTGTTGGGAAAAAGAACCATATAAATAAAATAATCTATAAACTGTAGAAAGGCTACCTAGCCAAAAGACAGGCAAGGATTCAGAATCCAGTTATATTTATTATATATTTATTTTATATATTGTCATAGTAAGCGTGGAATTATGTTTGAAAGTTAGTAAAGACTGCACATTAAATAGTTTTTTGTGCTCAAAGTCTTGAAATGCATTCAGTAGATCTGTCTACAATCCTGCTGTTCTATTGTCTAAAACTGTTTGTGTGGGAGCAGGACAAAAGCATTAGTTTCTATACATGAAAGAGCAATGCATTAAGTTTAAGTATTTGGTATTAACATGACTTCCTTATAAATGAAAGTTTCCTGTGTAGAAAATGATTGTTATATGTTTTTGACAATCATTGTTGGAAATATAATATAAATAACCTACCTATTATTAAAACAAATATTATAATCTTTAACAGAATGAATGTCCTGCTACACAGCGCTACACAGATTTGTTACTTCATTGCACAGCAATGAACTTGAAGCTGTATTACAAGGCAACATATTTTGCAAAGTTGGATAATTTTGCTTCATTGGCATATTTTAGACCTATAGAGTTCTACTATAATAAAGGATTGATAAAGCCTTAAAGGAAATGTATAGAAGTTTGGTAATATATCCATTATGTATTATAGGTAGGACCAAAAACACTTTTTAAAATATTTTTATTAGGCAAATATAAACTAATTTATATTAATTGTTATCTTTGGTTCTATCCTTCAGGTGGAGCTGTAAGTTTCTTCCCATATGTTTTTATCCATCTGTTTACATCCTGTTAACATCAACAAAAAAAACCCTGTTTTTTACAGACCTCAGTAGCTCCTGCTGCAATGTAAGTACAGAACTGAAAGTTGACCCTCACATCTATTATTTCCTGTTGCATGTTAAGTAAAATATAATGGTAACAATTGCATGTATTTATTATCTCTGACAGAGATCACAGTACTCCAGGTGCCTTCATCTGATTTTCTTTCTCTGTTCAGGCTTTATCAAAGGTCACCATGTATTTACTGAACTGAGTTGCTGGCTCATATTTGATATTGTTGTGTAAATCCCAATGCCTGTGTAGTTTTTGGGTGTGTTCACAACATGACTGACACAAATCAGTCTCTACTGCTGTCTCTCACTTTGAGACTTGCTATAATGTAATGGCTTGAGACCAAGAAAATGATTACTTTTGTCTGCAGCTGACTAATGACATAATCTAAGTCTAGGAAAAGTAACTAGAATGAAATGACAGATTTTTTAATAAAACATGTAGCTTTGCTTAAAGGTGTACTGTTTCTACATAATTTGATATTACATGAATGTTTTAATGTTAATTAGAAAAGTTACTGACTGGTTCACTTAAATGACTCCTAACATTGATTGGCTTGTGCTTTATTAAATGTTTTGCAAAATTAAATAAAAGCAGGACTGGTTGCTTATGGGGCAAGTTAACCACTTAGGGCTCGTTCACACTAGGCTGTTTTGCCAACGCTTGCCAAACGCCCCTATAGCGTTTGGCAAGCGTTGGTCCGGCGTTTGCGGAGCGTTTTTTAACGCTCGGCAAACGCTCCGCAAACGCCGCATGCGCGGTTTAGCGGCGGTTGCTAGGCGTTTGCCGAGCGTTAATAACGCCCCACAAACGCCTATAATGCAGTTTGAGTGGTGTTACCGCTCCGCAAACGCCCCGCAACCGCGTCGCAACCGCACCGCAAACGCCGGCCGGGCGTTTGCGGAGCGGCACCATAGACGAGAATAGGAGGCTTCAAAGCCTCCTGACTCGTCCAGAGGCGTCCGTTTTGCCGTGACGCAACGCGACGCGACGCAAACGCTCCCGTTAGAACAGCACCATGTGCTGTAATGTGCAGAATTGGCAGAGGCGTTTGGGAAGCGGTAAAAACGCTTCCCAAACGCCTCTCTGCCGCCTGCACACAAGGCTAGTGTGAACGTAGCCTTAATGTTCTTAAGATTTATCCTTATATATTCTGGTTGAGCTACAGCCATGATCCTGGAATCAAAATTTTCAGCCAGCATCGGGCTGTCCTATAGAAGTGATCCAAGCAGCTCTACAGCCACCCAATCACTTCAGCAGGGCGTGGAAGGGGTCTGCTGTTGTTCCTGGGATCTCTGGTTCAATCGGGGAGCCCGGGACTGCTGCCAACTGTGTGACCTGGACAACACAGAGGGGAAGAAGATACATCTGTACCTGCCCCCCTCTGTGATGTAATAAAAAATGAAGCAACAAGAATTCCAACAATTCTAGTTTTGGTTTGTTTACAAGCCACTACCAGGCTGTAAAGTATCTGATAAAACCAAAACTTAGTTTGATCAGATGCTTTTGAGAGCAGAGGAGAGATCTGGCATCTATAAGACTTTAAAACCTTTAATAAAGAGTGCCTGTCACTGCCCATGCTATCAAAAGGGATGTTGTTCATCCCTTGTGATAGCAATACAATTGATCCAAAATATTTAAAGGGACTGTGTAAAAAAAGGAAATGAAATAAATAATACAATTTAAAAAAAAAATGAAAGCGACCATGTTCCCAGTGTTTACTCTCAAATGCAAATCCCCTGTGCTTATGTAAAGAGGGATCACAACACACATATGAGGTATCAGCATGAGCATCAGAATCAAGAGCAATAATTCTCGTGCCAGACCTCCTGTTTAACTCTAAACTGGTAACCTATAAAGGCTTCTCCTATGGGTAATTTAATGTACTATAGTTTGTCCCTATTCTATGGGCGTGTACAAGCATGACATTTTATATATATATTTATTTAGTGTAACAACATCTTTTATATTTTGCCAAAAAATTGGGTAATATATTTTGTCTGTATGCACTAAAATAAATTTTTTCCTGAAAATCTGTGTTTTAAAAATGGCTGCGCAAATATCGTGTGACATAAAAGATTGAAATAACCACCATTTTATTTTTCAGGATCTCTTCTTTCAAAACATA
The DNA here is from genome assembly GCF_062004578.1 of Staurois parvus. Taxonomy (NCBI): domain Eukaryota; kingdom Metazoa; phylum Chordata; class Amphibia; order Anura; family Ranidae; genus Staurois; species Staurois parvus. The sequence continues at coordinate 1,948,141 of NW_028318342.1, read as the reverse complement.
CATATTTTACTGGGTGTTATAAGTAATTTTCTAGCACAAAAATGAAGATTTTAACATGTCAGTGAGAAATGTCAGAATTGGCCTGATTTTGAAGCGGTTAAGAAAAAAAAAGCAAGTTGCCAAGGTGACATTTCATATACACAATTAAATATTAAATTTTATATCTAAGGTTTTTTAACTATAATTTTTAATTACATTCTTGAAAATAATCCAAACACATAAGACACTATCGTTACAAAGTGTACTATGGTACAAAACAGGAAATGAGCTTTACAGGAGATTAAGACAGATTCAATATTCATTATTTGGTCCTTAGTTCTCCATCATTAAAGGGTAATTCCCTTTGACTAAATGATATTCCCAAAAGTCTGCAGAAAGATACAAGTCAGATTTTAGGAATCCTCTGCAACACAAATGGAATTATTGGTGAGATATTTCCAAAGGGTTACTCACTTCTAAAGGGATACAAACCTTGCATTTTTTCTCATTAGAGCATTCTTTCAGTAATGAAAAAGTCACTCCCATTCAGATTCACTCAGCTTTTTTTCAGAGCAGAAATAGATAGGACTCCGCAACAAAGTTTATTAAAATCTTTGCATTAGAAATTGATCTCCCAGGAGGATTGTTTTTTTTTCTTAACAAAAGTAGAGTTCCCCTTTACGCTTAAGCATGGTTAGCATTGACTGATGTGAGATTTGGGAGGGATCTAAGGGTTTATATCTACCATTTTTGTGTGTATGTCATTTTTCTATATTATGCTTTGTTATTAAAATGAAGATCATTTAGAATATTTTAAAGTTACAGAGCTGTACTTTAATCTCTGTAATCATTTTAACTATGTATTCAATACATTGTTAATGTAGGCAGTGCAAAATAAACATTAATATATGGAATAATTGCCAGGGTACAAAAATAACAGCTTTACAAAATGATAGCGTTAGAGGACACATTTTGGACAGCAATTAATGGTTACAGACAAACTTCAGCCAAAAAAATTCTTCCTTTTAGATAAAGTGGAGAAAAGGTAGAACCTCTGCCTTTTTTTTTTTTTTGTCTTGGTCTCCATTGGAGAGGTTTTCCATTTGCTTTCTTTCCAATATTCAACCAATCAAATGGAAAGGGCTGCTAATTACAAAAAATAAAATTGGCAACATACATAAATTGTAATTGTACCTATTATGTACCATTTATAGAAATGATCTGTTTTTGCAAACTCTTCTTATATATATTTTACATTTACTTTTCACTTGTGTTACAAGATGATTTGTGTAGCTCATGCATGTCCAGGAATGTACTCAGAGCATACTGCATAACATTTGTAGAACGGATAGAGTGTAGGCATGTATAGGTGTGCTTAGACTGTACAGATGCTGCAAGGAAAGACTGCCAGCAGAAATGTCTCATCAATGTTGGAACAGTTGTGATATGTTCTGCTACATTGGTGGTACATTTTCGAGTCTCAAAGACACAGCATGACTGGACTGTAAGATTGGTGACCGATACAAGACCTGATCTCCTCACATTTGTTGCGCAAGATGTTTTGCCAATCTTAGATCTTGGCTCAGAAGAACATGGAACTCAATATTGTTAGCTCTCCCAGTGATATGATTAGAACAGAATGATCACGTAGAAGACTGTTATTTCTGACTAATGTCTCCAGTTTTTCTGCTAAAAATAGGAAATCAGTTGAATACTCCAATCTGCCTTCCTCCATGAGACCAGTGCCACATGACAACAATCTGCCAGTACTGAAACCACTAGGGCGTAGACAAAACCGACAAAGCTGCAATGCACCAGCCAGGAAGAGACAGTGACAATCATTAGGATTTTTAACTATGTACATCAGATGAGAATTCTCTGATAACACAGTAAGAAATAAATGGTCAGGGACTTAGGTTCATCAAAATCAACGGCATAACTACTGGGTTCAAGACCGCAAGGATGCCGTTTGCTATCACTAAGTACAATTTGTTTTTTGTCTTCTGAAACTGCCAAGATCATTCAACAAATTTCTTCGAACAGGTTGAGAACCTTGTTTTCTATACTGATATTGATGACTTGTTCACAGGTTTAGGTAAAGAGCATGGCCCACTAGAATGACATCTCTGTATTGATTTCTCAGTGTTTAAGCAGTATCAAACCCAAACACAAAAATGTAATATATTGCAGATCACCCATTGCTAGATGTGGTTGCTGCATCAGTTTTTTTTCTTAGAATTTTTTCCCTCTGTTTTCACCTGGTGATCAGGCCAGTAACACATCACCTGTATTATACAGACACCACTCTGGATGAAGGAGCAAGGGGGCAGATTTGGACAGCAGCATTGTCAGTCTGGAGAGAAGGGAGTGTTGCACTAGTGAGATGCACTAACAGATGTAAATCCAGTAACAAATTGGAGCTTACAGCCAGTTGTTTGGAGTGGCTGGCAGCCAGTGGCTTCTCAGTATATCTTTGCCAACACATCTACAGTATATGCTTGATTTTAAATTTATGCTTAAACAGTTTTTGTGAGTACCTTGATTAATTTGGTGAAATAAATGTAAATGTTTAGGATACTACAGTATGGAAACCTGTTTTTGGTTATTTTTATGCTGGATATGAAATCTAACCACTAAATGGGGAGATGGCCGCAGTGGAGGCAAAGCCATTAAAGGGACCGCACATGTCTGGAAGATTTTTGGAATTAACCACTTGCCCTCCAGAGGATTTACCTCCTTTCCTGACCAGGCCTTTTTTTGTGTTACAGCCCTATGCTATTTCAACTGGTAATTGCATGGTCATGCAATGCTGTGCGTGATCAAAATGTATGTCTTTTTTTTTCCCACACAAATAGAGCTTTCTTTTGGTGATATTTTATCATCTCTGCAGTTTTTTTATTTTTTGTGCTATAAACAAAAAAAAACCAAACATTTAAAAAAAAAAAGATATTTTCTCAATTCTGTCATAAAAAATATCCAATAAACTCAAATTTCGTCATAAATTTAAGCCAAAATGTATTTTGCTATATGTCTTTGGTAAAAATTCCCAATAACTGCATATTAAATGGTTTGTGTGAAAGTTACATCACATTTCTTGAGGTGCTAAAATGCCAGGGCAGATTTATTTTTTTTACACAAGTTTTTGGAAAATGACACTTTCTTTTTTGTTCATAAAGTTGTCAGTTAAATGGTATATTGCTCACACATGCCATGGTTATATGTGGAGTTACATCCAAAAATATATTCTGCTACTTCTCCTGAGTATGGGGATACCACATGTGTGAGACTTTTTGGGAGCCCGAAATCCAATACCCACTTTGAAAGCCTGCATGCATTCCACATTTCACTTTCTCACTACCTATCACAGTTTCGGAGGCCCTGAAATGCCAGGATATCACCAACCCCCCCCCCCCCCTCAAATGACCCCTTTTTGGAAAGTAGGCACCCCAAGGAATTTAAAGAGAGGCATGTTGAGTATTTTGAAGATCTAATTTTTTCTCACAAGGTTTTGAAAAGTAAAAAAAAGAAAAGAAAAAATATGTTTTTGTTTTTTTTCTTCATTTTCCAAACACTTGTGACAACAAATGAGATCTTGAAAATACTCACTATGCTTCTTATCAAATTCCTTGGGGTGTCTACTTTCCAAAAAGAAGTCATTTGGGGAGGTTTCATACTATTCTGGTATTTTAGGGCCTCCAAAATTGTGATAGGTAGTCAGGAAGTGTAATGAGGAAATATAGCCCTTTATAAGCCTGAAGGTGCTTATTGGATTTTGGGGTCCTGTATGTCTCTCAAATGTGGTATCCCCATACTCGGGAGAAGTAGAAGAATGTATTTTGGGGAGTAATTCCACATATACCCATGGCATGTGTGAGCAATATATTATTAAAGTGACAACTTTGTGTAAAAAAAAAATTTTTTTTGTCAGTTTCCAAAAACTTGTGGTAAAAAAATAAATTCCTCTATCGACTCAACGGCCCTGATTCACTAAGATGTGAGTGTAATAGCAGAGACTGACCATTCAGGCAGACTCCGGTCAATCAATCAGTCGTCTGACCAGCGTCTAGCAAGCTCATTGACGAGCGTCTATTGACTACTTTGCTATCACTGGCACATTTTTAGGTGCAATACCGGATATGTTCGCTAGATGGCGCACAAGCGCGGGCTTTATTTACATTGGCGTTTTCATGATGGCAAAAGAATTCTTAGAATGTTATAAATACACCTGTACACCTGTATTAGAATTTTCTATTTTCTTCTATTTATTTTCTTGCTGTGTCTCCAAAATGATCAGGAAACTAATGCATTTACTAATGAATGTCATACATTCTGTACTCAAATGTTAAACATTTACACACTTATATCTCAAATAATTTATATACTTCTAATTTCCCAATATAATTATATATCTTCATTCTCTTTAATCACGTAACTATTCTATGGTAAAGACAAGTGCAGCGCTATAAATGCATGTGATCAATAATGAACGCATGTAAAAACCAAAAAGTGCAAAGAATTGCAACAATGATGTAATATTGTAAATGGTGCTAAAATAAGTTCATAGAATCATTCCTGAATAATGGAATGTCCTTCGTGTGAGAGTACCAACTCAGAGAGTGCCTATGAATGGCACGTGTGGTCTCTCCGTGACGGACAGTAGTGCATGAACTCGTGAAAGGTAAACCACCCTTGGGACTGGTCTACACTCACCAGAACAAAAGTATTAATGTGTATGGGTTATACACTCCACACATCTGGGGGTGCAGCGGTATGCTGGCAGTTATGTGTTAGTCATCCAGCTCCATCCATCCATCCATCAAGGTGGGTGCCCAAATGGTCCTGGGGAGGAATTAGCTCAGCCACAGGAGCCAGAAAGGTGCTCAATAGTGTAGTACACTGTCACAAGGGTGGATGACCTTTCACGAGTTCATGCACTACTGTTCGTGGTTATATTTATCTTGTGTAATACCATTTTAGTAGTCTATATAATTTGACCAACGCTCGCTCTATCATTTTCAAACAATGTAACTATTCTACATTATAGCTCAAACTGTGTCTCCCACAGTGGTTTAGTGGTTAGAGCTCAGAACTTACAGCACTTGGGTCATGGGTTCTAATCCTGGTCATGGCTACATCCTAAAAAATGGAGATCAATTTTCTGGGTTGTGGCAGGAATATTGATCAAACAATTATGATTTTGCCTAATGACTAGAAAGTGGATGAATGTACTCTTCTGCCAATTAGGAAATGTGCCATTTTCATGCCGTGTATATTTCATTGTAACATTTTTCTCTTTTAAATCTGTCTCCTTATACAACTTGACCCCCTCCCCCACCCCGCCATCACCTGTCCCATATGCAAATCTATGGATCACCGCCCCACTCTTTAACTATCTATTTACTGATCAAGTGAATGTGTCTCATTTTCTATCAGCTACAGCTCAGATCTCACATTATTATACAATTGCTGATTGTATCTCACCACTAGTCTGATTGAATTCACAATTCCTGGTCAGTCCCGTTCCCTGACCTCTAATAAACTTTAGGGCCAGTTCACACTACATGTGTTTCAGTTGCTTTTTCGGCATCACAAACGCACAGAAAGAAGGTTATATGGTTGTCAATGTCATAGTTCACATCAGCACTTGCATTTTCAGTGCATTGCAGGTGCTGTAAACAAAGTTGACCACGCTGCATTGTTTCTGCACAGAACTGTACTGGAACACATTGAAACGTCCTTGAATGTACTAAAACGCACATGTCCCTAACTACATTGAATACAAAGAAAATAGAAAAAAATAAGTGGAAGGGATATAAAAATGCAATGTAAACATGTCCAAAACGCATTCAAAATGTACTGGAACACACTAAACATGCATGCCAAAAGGGCATGAAAAAAACCCATCAGGAACACATCTAGACTGTTTCTATAGTGTGAACCAGCCCTTAGGACTTGTTCACACCATTGGTGGTGCAGAAACGCATGCAAGAACACACATTTTCCAGCACAGCAAAGAAATGCAATGCCCTATGTAGATGTGCGCAGGTACCATGATGAAAACCTTGTTGCACCTACACACGTCTATTAAAAACAGCCCCATTCACAGCCACAAATACGCATGGCACCACACTACTGTGCGGTTAGGTGCGACACACTTGGAAAATAACATAAAAATAAGCCAACATGGCTAAAACATATCTTGAAAATATGGGGACTCTGATATCCGGCGACAGTCCGTTCACGAACGAGAAGCAATTCTGCACCCCTAAAACCAACATAGAGGAAAGGGATGGTCAAATTGCTGTGCTGCTTCCAAACCACCTCTGGCATGCCAGGGTCATTATGCAGGTCCTCGATGCCAGTTCTTGCCTGCAGCCACAAAATATCCACTGGCCACGAGTGAAGGTGAGTGGAGGACGTGAAGGTGGATTTCTACCAGCTTCAACCGCAAGCAGTACCACTCCTGAAAAATGAGAGCAAATAATCATTGACACGTCATCATGACAGTCAATTCTCAGTGCAGGCTATCTAGAGTGTCTTTCCTTTTTAACCATTTCAAGAGTTCAAGGAAACATTCTTGGAGCATCTACTGTGTTTGGAAAGGCCAAAGGTCCCCCCCCTCCCCCAGGCACACTAATGCTTATGCAGACCATAGACGGGGAGAAAAACGGCCGATTTTTCTTTTAAAAAATGAAAAATTGGTTGTTCAAGCGGCCGACGTTGCCAGCAATGGTAAAAAAAAAATCGGCCGATTTTCATCCCGTCTACAGCCGGCAAAAAGTGTCTCTGCAGAGAGCTCCGCTATTTCTTTGACAGTTCCTTGACATTTACAGCGGTTGCAACAATGTATCTATTTGTATCCATTTAGGATACAGATGTTTTTATTCGGAAACAAATAGATACAATGTTGCAACCGCTGTAAATGTCAAGGAACTGTCAAAGAAATAGCGGAGCTCTCTGCAGGGACACTTTTTGCCATACTGGAATTCCTCTCATTTTTCATCCTTCTTCTTCTTCTTCTTCTTCATCATCATCCTCTTCTTCTTTTTCATCATCATCCTCTTCTTCTTCATCCTCTTCTTCTTCATCATCTTCATCCTCTTCTTCTTCATCCTCTTCTTCTTCATCATCTTGATCATCATCATCCTCTTCTTCTTCTTCTTCATCATCATCCTCTTATTCTTCTTCATCATCATCCTCCTCGTCATCATCATCTTCTTCTTCTTCTTCTTCATCATCATCCTCTTCTTCTTCATCATCATCCTCTTCATCATCATCATCATCCTCTTCTTCTTCTTCATCATCCTCTTCTTCTTCATCATCATCATCATCCTCTTCTTCTTCATCATCATCATCATCCTCTTCTTCTTCATCATCATCATCCTCTTCTTCTTCATCATCTTCTTCATCATCATAATCCTCTTCATCATCATCCTCTTCTTCATCTTCTTCATCATCATCATCCTCTTCTTCTTCTTCATCATCATCATCATCATCCTCTTCTTCTTCATCATCATCATCATCCTCTTCTTCTTCATCATCATCCTCTTCTTCTTCTTCTTCATCCTCTTCTTCTTCTTCATCATCATCATCCTCTTCTTCTTCTTCATCATCATCCTCTTCTTCATCCTCTTCTTCTTTTTCTTCTTTTTGTCTTCCTCTTGCAGGTCACTGCTCATGTGCAGATTTTTTATCAGTAAAAAATCGGCCAATTTGCCCATCATTGCCGCGAAAATCGGCCGATCGGCAAATTCGGCCGTTTTTTTTTCCAACTTTACCGAAAAAAAAAATCTGCCAAAATACCGAAAAACGGCCGAACAAATAGCCCACTAACGATCCGAAAATCGGCCGATTTTATTTTCGGACGAAAAATCGGCCAATTTTTGACCCATCTATGGCCTGCATAAGATATGGTGTGGCCCTAGGGTCAATGTGTGTTTAGAATACTTCCAAAATGCACATACAAAAACACTCCATTCAAATGCATGTTGCATTTCTATAGCATGTTAAACAGAAAAAAAATGCACTTACATAATGTTAACATGCGCAAGTAAAAATAGACAAAATCCACATCCTTTTATTCTGGCTTCACATACATGCATTGTGGTCTAACACCGCACTCCTGGGCAAATCACATGCAATTTGTGTGCGTTGCAATTAGAGACAAACATTTTGCACACCTCAAATTGCACCGCATCCGGGCCAAAAATGTGCAGGACCCTTTTTCAGGGTATGCACATGTATTGTACTGTCCAAGGCATTGCACACTAACGCATTGCACACTAAAAATGTCAAATACGTTAGTGTGTACAGTGCATAAGTGTAAAATGCGTTAGTGTGTACAGTGCATGAGTGTAAAATGCTTTAGTGTGTACAGTGCATGAGTGTAAAATGCTTTAGTGCACACTGCAGTGTACAACGCATTGCACACTGTAATACACTGTAATACCGTGTACACCCACACATTGTAGACTGTAATGCACTGTACACTATCATGCAGGATGGAGCAACGTATTGCACACTGTGATACCGTGTACACCCACACATTGTAGACTGTAATGCACTGTACACTGTCATGCAGGATGGAGCTACGCATTGCACACTGTGATACGCTGTCCACTGTCATGCAGAATCCAGCAACGCATTGCACACTGTAATACCATGTACACCAACACATTGTAGAATGTAATGCATTATACGCAGTATACATGTCCAGATATTCAAAGATTAGCCATGAAGGCCTAGCTGGTTACCTATTGGGCGACCGCAGATAGCCGAATAACGCTACACTGCATCCAGGCAGCTCTGGGAGGGTGTCATATGACATCCTGGCAGAACGCGCTCTCCGTGATTGCTGTGTCCTAAGGACACAGCTGATCACGTGATGTGGTAAAGGCCAATCACAGCGGCTTTTTACCATGTGATCAGCCATGTCCAATGACACGCTGATCACCGGGAAATGCATTTGCCGGGTCGTGGCTGCACTTTCATCACGCTATCAGAATGTGTGGAAAGTACTGCCGAGAACCAGCAGTTATCAAAGCAGGGGTCGGCCCCGATGATCAGTGCCCACCAGTGCCACCCAACAGTTACGCCCACCTGTGGCCAGCAGTGCCACCCACCAGTGCTGCCTCATCAACGCACATCAGTGTTGCTAAATTACCAGTTTACCAAATGTTATAATATAAACAGACTTTTATTCATTATGAGCTATTTTGTGGTTTATCGAGCAAAAAGTAAAACACACAGCAGCAAGTCAATACCACCCAAAGAAAGCTCTATTTGTCTGAAAAAACTGATATAAATTTAAGATGGGTACAATGTGGCATGACCGCACAATTGTCATTCAAAGGGTAACAGTGCAGAAAGATGAAAATTGGCCAGGACAGGAAGGGGGTAGGAGTACCCAGTAGGCAAGTGGTTAATATCATTGACCCATCAATACCCAGGAGCTAATGTACAGATAAGTAGCATGTGCACCAAGTGAGATTCTGCTAGGCCCCACCCACAAAATTGCAATTACCTGTCCCTCACATGTTATAAACATGTTTGCAATGGCCACACTTACTGTACATATAAGGATCATCTCCTCAGTTGATAACTGTGCTCTCGCCATGTCCAAATGCCAATAAGGTTATCAAAATTTTCAACCAACACAAAACCTCCAACCACTTGTCATCCACTTACACTCCCCACAACCACTTCCGGGTGCGCGCGCACGTGATGACGGACTTCCAGGATAGCCGTTCATGCGCCATGCGGACACCTGTTTGGTGCTTATTTGTTTGCAATCGCGCATTTTTATGTGCGGCTATGATAGCTTTCGCAAATGTGTGTTTCTTATTGATTTGTTTTTTTTAACCTTGGCTAATATTTGTTGCCAAAGGCCAAAAATCAACAAAGTGTGGACTATTTTATTACTGTAAATCGAATTGTAGAAAACCTGTAGCTGGCTGCACAGTGAATGTGACATTCATTAGTACATAATATTGTGGTGCAAGTGGGTTTTTTTTTTTTGGTTTTGAAAAAGCCAGTTTGCACACACTTGCATATTCACGCTCTTACAAGCTACATTTGAGCAGATTATATAAGTATACAAAGTAACTATTAAGGTTGTTCATATATTGAACATAAAATAAACACAAAAACATCGATCAAATATTTATTGATCAAATATATCGTCATTTATTTGGTCAGCAGGAACAAGTAGGTACAGTCAATATCTTGGTGAGTCACAAAAATAGGATTGATGTGGCAAAAATAAAACACTCCTGCTCATAAGAGCTTACAATCTAAAGATACTTCTAGTGAACTGTGTGTGCACAGGTTATAGCAGGAAACAAAGGGGAAGATGAATCAAGTAACATTATCATGCACATAGGATTTACTTACACAATCACGTAGTATAAAGATCCATTCAAAAAAAAAAGTCTTCAGATCAAAATATCAAGAAAACAAAGCATGTGAAAAAAACCCTCCCACCTCTACAAATCCCCTCCCACCTCTACAAATCCCCTACACATACATTGTCAGCAGGTTTGTCAGAAAAATGCATTGGAGTCTAAATAAGCAAGCAAAATTAAAACAAGAGCAGATTTTAAACAAAACGATTGACATGTGTGAGGCTTTCAATGCAAAGAGAAAAAACACAATCATTGTGCAATAACACACAAACACTTTACAAGGCCAAAAATATGCAAACATTTCCAGCCCACTTCCAAACACAGCCTGAGTGGTGTCTGGGGCAATTCAGCACAAAATCTCTTCTTCCCCCAAACCACTACAAGCAAGGACTTAGTCACAAACCACCCGGCCTAGTAACAGGCCAAATCACTCCCTACTGCACATCTTTATATAAGCTAGGTTGTATTTGGAGCACGCCAAACAAGGCCCCACACCCAATGAAGCCACACCCACCACTGACCTTAGTTTGGTCAGTGAAAGTGTTTTCACCTGATGAATCCGCTTCCTACCTGCATTAACCCTTGGTATACAGGCCCCACAAATCAGAAAGAAATATACAGTGAAATGTACGTGTGCAGCATACAACAGAACATGGAGCAGGGATGTGAAAGGGAACCCCAATTGGAACCGTTATTGCTACTATGGTCACAATTCCCTCCAGATTCTCGCATGAGTTAAGACAGTCACATGACCACATCTTGTATGCAATACTGAAAATGACAAATCGATTTGACTAGTATGGTGAATTTCCCATCAATTGGCAAAACACTCCAGAAATCAAACATCACCAAACATTACACTCTGGGCAAAGCTGATTTACAAATCCTGCGACTTACAGTAAAGTTGACCATTTTAATGCAATTTTCAAGACATCTGACACAGATCTCTATGCAAATTGCCACTAACGTAGTACATGTACTACTATAGAAATCAGTGTTTGAAACGCACCCATGTGGTCACTCTAATAGCAGACAATAGGGTGCGACTTTGCAGACGATTTACAACTTGCATGTTGTGCAAATCACATGCCAAGTCCCACTCAATGTGCACGCTATTGGAGCGTTCATATTGTTGTGGTTCAAACTTGGTTGGAGCCGCAAGTAATAATAGAGTAATGAATACACTACTTTTCATGCAATTTGCTGAGAGATCGGTGTCGATTGTCTTGCAAATTGCACTTGAAATCACCATGTACCCTAACTTTGAAATCATGCAACTTCTATGCAAGTCACATGATGTGACTGTGGTGTCAATAACACCACTTAGAAATCTGCTTTATTGTGACTGGGTAGCCCCCAGTAACATTGTTTGCGATTGCCATGCAATTGGCATTACAGGCGACTTGCAAATCGTAGACCAAGTCGCACCCTATTGGCCACTGTAGGCTCTGTTCACATCCAATTGGATTGTGAACTCGTGCAACTTCACTGTAAGTTGGGCAATTGCCGCATCGGATTAGATGTGACAGTGGTGTTAGCCCCCAGTAACATTGTGTGCAATTTGCCATGCAAAGGGCAAGTTGCTGGCCATGCCAATCGCATGACAAGTCGCATCCAGGGTGTGCAATTTCAGGTGCGATTTGTGAATTGACATGGTACCTGATATTGGATATAATGAATGTGAATGTGAGTGTATTAACGTACGCCATTTGTTGCAGTGAGAGTTCAAAGGTATTTGAAGATTTTGGCCATTTATTAGCAATTTAACATCTAGACTCAAATAGAAATCGCAATGCTACACACAATTGAAAACACAACTAGTTAGTAATTCTCTAGAAAACACAGTAAAATTGGCAACTTAAACAGTAATTTTCATTTGCATATAGTGTGAACGAAGCAGGAGAATTAACAAAGGAAATAAATCTTTGAAGGCGTGCGTACTGCTTTGCATTTGGTGGAAAAATCCATACCAGTATTTGTGACAAGTTTGATGTGTGGATTCACCAACCAAGTCTTTTCTCTCTCGCTCACTCTTCTTTGTCTCACTGGCTCGCTCTTCTCTCTCGCTCACTCTTCTGTATGTCTCTCTTTATCACTCTTCAGTATGTTTTTCTCGCTCACTCTTCTTCATCTCACTGGCTCGCTCTTCTCTCTCTCTGTCAGCTCTTTGCTTGCCAAATCCTTCACAAAAGTGGGTTGAGTGTAAACCATCATTATCAAATCTATTAGTGCTCCAGGCTCTTATCTTACCCCATTGTATGACATTCACATAAGGTGCAGCTTTGAAGGTGTTTCAACAGACAAGGCCTCATTCTAATTCACATTTTAGGGATCACTTAGACAGAAAGCAAAGATGTTGCCAGAACATCTATTTGAAGACAGCCACACACGGAGATCATACTACTTCCTTGCCGTGGTTGGGATTCAAACCGACAACCCTAGAGTTGTGAGGCAGTAGTGCTAACCACTAATCCACGGAGCTACATTGCTAATCCAGCCTGTATTTCTGTGCTGTGAATCAATCTTAGGTCCCTGGGCAAGTTCAGTGTAACTACCAGATATCTCCAATGTGACACAAATGTTGTGCTATGTTGCCAATTCACATGTATGATGGTTCTATGTATCCCAATACAAAGGATTGCAATACTAATACAGGCGTACCTCGGTTTACCAATGCCTCAGGGAACGTCATATTTGGGGTACAAATGCCAAACCATTTCAGTTAATTGGTCTGTTTACAAATGTTTGAATAATTTGGTATGGGCATGTGGCCTGGTATGGTTCAGGAGGGGGGGAGGCGCTCGCTTGTCCCCCCCCCCTTTCCTGACCTGCTGGGCTGCATGCTCAGATAAGTATCTGTTATGGATTTTGGGGGGTACCCCATGCTGTTTTTTATTTAATTTCAGCGTGGAGTTACCCCTTAACATCCATACGAGACCCGAAGGGCTTAGTATGGATGGGAGGGGGGACCCCACGCCGGGTTTTTTACAAATTGTTTATAATTCCCTGCAATACTTTTACATCAACTGTCAGTGGGGAACTCCGCCGACAGCTGAAACATGAGCGCTGCATTGGTTTTCTCTACTAAAATGCTGCATGAGTTGATAACATAACTCATGCGGGATTGTAGGAGCGACAGCCATGTGTTAATGTTTCAACTGTCAGCGGGGTTCCCCACTGACAGCTGAATGTAAAAAAAAAAAAAAAAAGCGTGGGGTCCCCCCTCCCATCCATACCAAGCCCTTCGGATCTGGTATGGATATTAAGGGGGAACTCCACGCTGAAATAAAAAAAAACAGCTTGGGGATCCCCCCAAAATCCATACCAGACCCTTATCCGAGCATGCAGCCCGGCAGGTCAGGAAAGGGGGGGGGACGAGCGAGCGCCCCCCCCTCCTGAACTATACCAGGCCACCTGCCCTCAACATGGGGGGGTGCTTTGGGGAAGGGGGGCTCCCCCCCAAAGCACCTTGTCCCCATGTTAATGGGGACAAGGGCCTCTTCCGTTATTGGGATAATTGGTCAGCCATTTTTTGGGATTTTAGCATATTTTGTTTACCAGTAAAGTTGAAAATTTTTTGTTCCAAATTTACTGATAAAAAAAATGTGCCAAAATCCCGAAAAACAGCTGACCAATTAACCCACTAACGGCCCGAAAATCGTTCGATTTTCTTTTCGGCAGAAAAATCGGCCGATTTTAGACCCATCTATGGCCTGCTTTACATGGGTCTAAAATCGTCCGCAAAAAAAATCGGCTGATTTTCAGCCCGTTAGTGGGTTAATTGGTCAGCCATTTTTGGGGATTTTGCAACTTTTTTTAATTGGTAAATTTGGATAAAAATTGGCCGATTTTGCAGATCGGCCGATTTTAGCTGCAATGATCGGCAAATTGGCTGATCTTTTAACAGATAAATAATCTGCACATGAGCCATGACCTGCAAGAAAAAGAATAAAAAAAAAGAATAAGAAAAAGAAAAATGCAGGCCTTAGATGGGGCGAAAACTGACCGTTTTAAAAAAAAAAAATCGGTTGTTCAATGGGCCGACGTTACCACCAATGGCAAAAAAATTTTTCGATTTTCGCCCCATCTACGGCCTGCAAATATAATAGCGAAGTAATTACTTCTGTCCCTGCAGAGAGCTGCGCTATTATATTTGACATTAAAAAGTATAAAGGTTGCAACATTGTATCTATTTGTATCCGAATAAAAACATCTATATCCGGAATGGATACAAATGGATACAATGTTGCAGTCTCTATACTTTTTAATGTCAAATATAATAGCGGAGCTCTCTGCAGGGACAGAAGGAATGTTTCAGCTGTCATCGGGGTTTCCCACTGACAGCTGAATTTTAAATTATTTCCGTGAATTAAATAAATAATAAAAAAAACAGCGTGGGTCCCCCCTCTCATCCATACCAAGCCCTTCAGGTCTGGTATGGGTATTAAGGGGGAACTCCACGCTGAAATTTAAAAAAAAAACAGCGTGGGTCCCCCTCAATATCCATACCAGACCCTTATCCGAGCATGCAGCCCGGCAGGTCAGGAAAGGGGGGGGACGAGCGAGCGCCCCCCCCCCCTCCTGAACCATACCAGGCCACATGCCCTCAACATGGGGGGGTGCTTTGAGGCAGGGGGGGCTCCCCCCCCAAAGCACCTTGTCCCCATGTTGATGAGGACAAGGGCCTCTTCCCCACAACCCTGGCCGGTGGTTGTGGGGGTCTGCGGGCGGGGGGCTTATCAGAATCTGGAAGCCCCCTTTAACAAGGGGGCCCCCAGATCCCGCCCCCCCCCTACGTGAACGAGTCTGCGGTACATGGTCCCGCAGACTCCTTCACAAAAAAACTAAGTGTGGTGTAAAAAAAACACAGTACAGGGTCTTTGACAAGTCCTTTATTAAAACAATGTCCCCCGAAGTAGATCCAACGTCAATCACGGCGGCGGCGGCAGGGACCCGAAAAAAGAAAAAAAAAAAAAGGTTCCGCTCCCGTCGGAGGCTCCCAGCCTTGTGAAGAAGAGGCTAGCTGACAGTTCTTATATAGGTATGGGGCGGGGCCAGCCGGGCACATCATCCCCGCCCCTTACCTATTTGAGAAATGTCACCCTGTCTCTCCGCTGAGGCTAACTAGCTGAATGCAGGAGACAGTCTGACATTTCTTATATAGCTATGGGGCGGGGCCAGCCGGGAACAGCAAGCATGTGACATGGGGCGGGTCACTCGGATGATGTCCCCGGCTGGCCCCGCCCCATAGCTATACAAGAAATGTCAGACTGTCTCCTGCATTCAGCTAGTTAGCCTCAGCGGAGAGACAGGGTGACATTTCTCAAATAGGTAAGGGGCGGGGATGATGTGCCCGGCTGGCCCCGCCCCATACCTATATAAGAACTGTCAGCTAGCCTCTTCTTCACATGGCTGGAAGCCTCCGACGGGAGCGGAACCTTTTTTTTTTTTTCTTTTTTCGGGTCCCTGCCGCCGCCGCCGTGATTGACGTTGGATCTACTTCGGGGGACATTGTTTTAATAAAGGACTTGTCAAAGACCCTGTACTGTGTTTTTTTTACACCACACTTTTTTTTTTTGTGAAGGAGTCTGCGGGAGCATCTACCGCAGACTCGTTCACGTAGGGGGGGGCCGGGATCTGGGGGCCCCCTTGTTAAAGGGGGCTTCCAGATTCTGATAAGCCCCCCGCCCGCAGACCCCCACAACCACCGGCCAGGGTTGTGGGGAAGAGGCCCTTGTCCTCATCAACATGGGGACAAGGTGCTTTGGGGGGGGGAGCCCCCCTGCCTCAAAGCACCCCCCCATGTTGAGGGCATGTGGCCTGGTATGGTTCAGGAGGGGGGGGGGGCGCTCGCTCGTCCCCCCCCCTTTCCTGACCTGCCGGGCTGCATGCTCGGATAAGAGTCTGGTATGGATATTGAGGGGGACCCACGCTGTTTTTTTTTTTAAATTTCAGCGTGGAGTTCCCCCTTAATACCCATACCAGACCTGAAGGGCTTGGTATGGATGAGAGGGGGGACCCACGCTGTTTTTTTTTTTTTTTTTTTTTATTGTGGACCTTTATTTTTACATTCAGCTGTCAAAATAAATATTATCTAGACCTTTGAAATAAGTAAAATCATTACAGAAATAATTATAAAGGATAAGAAACAAAAATAGAATCACTAGAACTAAGGAAATCTAGTTAGATTACATGAAGATATGCCGAGTGCTGTTTATTAAACACAATAGTCGCGAGCGAGTGCCGGCTCTCAGAGGAATCCACAATCAGATTCACTATTAGTCAGTGGCTAAAAAGCAAACGCCCATGGCAGAAGTCTAAAATGTGTTCTGCACATGCTCAGTTGTATCTGCCAAAGACACTGCACGGGCTTCTAGATTTTTACTGTGTCGATTTCCTTGAAAAAAACGATTTTTAACACATTTTTAATTTTTTTGGAAATAGCAGATATTGTTTAAAGTGAAGTCCTGATATTTGGCAAAGCAAATTTCTAAGTGAACATGTCTCTGCAGTGATTTTTCATGGTTTTAGACTTGCTTCTTAGCAAGTCTGTTTTGTGAGTCTGATTTCGGGCGTGTGTCTTTTTGTGAATTAGATTGGGCATCTGCTTATGGGCTCTGCTCAATAGTGAATTAGGTTGCAGGGTAAAAAATGACGGACGCCCATGAAAATTGGGCTTAAGCCCGTAAATATGCGCCCACGCCCAATAGTGAATCAGGGCCTACATGTCTCTCAGAAAATAGTTTGGGGTGTCTACTTTCCAAACATGACTCACTCTTCTAACCACCTGAAGAACCAAGCCTTTTCTGACACTTCTTGTTCACATGAAAAAAATCTGTATTTTTTGCAAAGAAATTATTTTGAACCTCCAAACATTATATATTTTTTAAAGCAGACACCCTAGTGAATAAAATGATGGGTGCTGCAATTTTTTATGTAGCGATTTTTCAAATGCAATTTTTAAATACAAAATACACTATTTTACTTTTAATGCACAAATCCACAATATATTGGCCAATTGTTTGGTAAAATATAAAATATGATGATATGTTGAGTAAATAGATACCAAACATGACATGCTTTAAAACTGTGCACGCCCCATGCAATTGCAACAAACTGCATTCATTTTTAATATCCATAGGCGATGCTTTAAAATCCTTTACAGGGTACAATTTTAGATTTACACAGGAGGTATAGTACTAGAATTACTGCCCTCGATCTGACGTTCATGGTGATACCTCACATGGATGGTGAAACTGCTGTTTATATCTTTATATACCGACACGGGGTCAACACTTTTTTTTTAAGTTATTTTTCTTTTTTGTAATTATTTTTACACTATCCCTTTCATTTTTTTTAATTTGTATATCACTTTTATTGGTATCACAGGGAATGTAAATATTCCCTGTGACTGCAATAGGCATTGACAGGTATTCTTTTCTGAGAAATCTGAGGCCTATTAGACTCTAGATATCTCCTCTGCCGTAACATAATCTAATCTCACCAAGATCGGTTTGATCAGATGCTTTCCCAATTTACAAATGGCGCTGTTTATATCCTGCAAAACTAAAGTGATGAAATACTCATAGCTTCCAATTTCTTAGACTATAGAGATGATTTGGCACCATTTCAGTCTCCAATCAGCTCTATGGTCAGCTGGCAAAAACACCAACTGCATTCTCAGATTCCCCCAATGGCATGTGACTGCCCTAGAAAGCTGTGGAAGGCAGGAGGGGCATCTTCTCCCACTGCTTGAAAAAGCAATCCTGCAGCTAATTAGCCACTAGATTTGCTTTTACATGAAAGCTGATTGTCAGCTGAAAAAAATGATACCTGAATCTGCAGGCATCATGCTAGTATAACCACTCAAAATCCAGAGATGTACCAGCATGTCGTTGGTCCTTGTTTGGTATATATGCTATGTTATTTTTTTTATGCAGCCTGTAGGCTGAAGGAAAAAAAAGAGAAGAAATCTCTGCCAGAAAAAGTGTGTGGTATGCCCACCATTAGAATATACCGCCCTGCATCCACCCACTTCTAATGGTGGGCACACATGAAATGCTCTTTTTTTCGTTCAGCCCATGGACTGAATGAAAAAAAAAGAACCTAAGAAATTCCTTTATTCACATTGATCGATGTGGATGAAGAAATCTCTGCCAAAATTTTTTTTCAAAAATATATGCCGAAGCATAGGGCCCATCCACCCACTGGCCACCCCAGGCCCCCATGCTTGGGCATATATGCTCATTTTAACTGCAGATGAAAAATCTCATCCATCAGAGCTGCACACACTTACATATATTCTGAGAACAAGACCCTGTTGCTGTCAGAAAAAACAGATTGGTGCTGCAGCTGAATGGCATTCCTGCAAAGAAAACAGCAATGGATAACAAGAAAACAGTAACAATAAAACTGTAATAGTAAAACCGTAACAGTACAATAGTAAAACAGTAACTCAACAACAATAAAGCAACAACTATTTTTGTTTTTTTAATTTTTTACTTTTTATTTTTTGTTTTTTTTCCTTTTTAATTTTTTTTTAAACTTTTTTTAAACTTTTAACCAGATGGTAGGGTCTCTTAAAATGCGATAGCCAGTTTCCTGACTACCTAACATCTTTCAAGTCCCTGTGCATATATGTGCCCTAGACTGTGCCGTGCGGTACCCTAGGTTGTCTTATATCATGAAGGAGGATGAATGAAGAGTGTATATTTATAAATGTATTTTCCCACAGCAACTAGTACAACAGTTCTTTTCCAGAGAGATTCATTTATTCAGCCCAGAAACAATTCATAAAACAGAGGTACAGGCAAGGCAGATGACAGGATACTTACAGTATTCATGCAATCATCAGAATCCTTCAAAGGACCCACTATCCCCTGTCACCACTTAACCAAAAGAAGCTTCCCTAATATACACATTCTCTCAATTCAGTAGAATGACAAGCACTCTGGCCACTTTTAGTAGCCCCTTTGATCTTCTGGGTGACAGGTAATGCTTTTTGGGCTTGGACAGATGTAGTCATACATTCTAATACAAGTGATCTAGATATTTCCTAAACTGCATTCTTTTACCATTAATTAGATAAACAAGAATGCTATTTACCATACTTAATACCACTTTTGCCAAGCGCTTTCAAGTCTGACTGAGTAATCTGCATTTTATCATCCTTGCAAGTTTGTAAATTACCTCCTTTGAATGTAACCAGTTGGCCCCTGAGTGCCAAGGTGATGTTGCATAAAATCAACATAGCAAAGGCTTTGGCTATCCTTTTGTTGTGTAAAATATGTCTAGCTCAGTCCTATGCTGGCCTGCTCAATACTGTGAGAATACACCACATACGGTATATATATATATATATCTCAAATTACAATATCCTACACCCTGTACTAATAGTGTACTAGTGTATGGTAGTGACGGAAGCAGTCCTTCAGGCAGAGGCCAGGTTGGCCAGGACAGGAGGGGCAGAAAAAGCAGGTGTCAAGCCTAATTCTGTGTCTGCTACAGACAGAACTTCTTTTTTGGGGTGCCTTTTGGGTTAAAGTACCAGGAATGGCATCAGGAAAATGCCTCTCATGCAGCCGGCTCACTGCATCTGTGTTGGGGGTTTGGGTAACAGCACCTTCTGGATACAAAAGGGCTGTGATGATCTCTTCCTGGAATTTTAGGAAGGATCCACTTTGTCCAGTTGCTTTGTAAAGAACAAAAGCGTTATATAGAGCCAATTGAAATAAATAGACACTTTTTTGTACCAGCGTCTGGCTTTTCGTGAAACTAAGTACGGCTTCATCATCTGGTCCACTCCTCACATGTTAAGGTTATAGTCGTAGACACAGAGGGGCTTCTCAAAAACACCAGCTGCCATGGAAATTTGGATGGTAGTGTCTATCTGAATGGAAGACAGAATGAAAACATCCTGTTTGTCCTTCCACTTCACTGTGAGCAATTCATCATTTTTCAAGCAGGCTTTCCCCCCCTTTATAACATGGGTATTTACAAGCCATTGGGGGAAGCTCCAGTGATTAGGCTGCACGTTGCCACATACGCCAATTCCTAGATTGTATAGAAGTCTAAATAGTGGCACCCTTGAATAAAAATTGTCCATGTATACGTGGTACCCCTTATGGAAAAAGGGTGGCACCAAGTCCCAAACTATCTTGTCACTGCTCCTCATGTAGTCTGGACATGTGACTATCTTTTCCCTCGTAAATCCAAAAATTAAATGTATAGCTTGTTGCCCTCTCACAGATCTGATAAATTTTGACCCCATATCTGGTACGCTTGCTGGAGAGAAATTGTTTGAATGAAAGGCAGCCAGAAAAACTAATTAGGGACTCATCGACACAGATGTTTTGCTGGGGAGTATACACATCTGCAAATCTGTGGTTAGGATTATTCACGAGGGGCCTAATTTTGTGGAACCGATCAAATTCAGGGTCACCCCGAGGACAACAGAGTGTATTGTCTTTAAAATACATTAATCAAATTATATTCTCATATCTATACCTGGCCATGGCAGCAGAGAACACAGGCATATGATGAATCTGTGGACCAATACAACTGCAATTTTTTTTTTGTTTCGTAATGCCCATGTTGAGGGTTAGGCCCAAAAAAACGTTAAATTCTGAAACCGTAATAGGTTTCCATACAAATGGTCTGGCAAGGTTTGAGTCAGGATTGGCGATGATAAATTGTCGTACATATTGATCCACAATCAATGCATACAGATCTTCTGTGAAAAACAGCTCCAGCTGAATTCCACTTGAATTCCGGGTTGGGCAGTGAATTAGTATTATTATTATTATACAGGATTTATATAGTGCCAACGGTTTGCTCAGCATTTCCCACTATAGTGGGAGACAATACAGCAACAATACAGTTCAATACAAGAGGGATTTTAGGGGCCTGCTCCTTGGAGCTTACAATCTAGGAGGAAGGGGTAAATGTTACAGTAGGTAGTGTAAGGGAAAATGGAGCAGCCATTTCTAGATATAAATATGAAATACATTGGTATTGAATTAGATGGCCTAACAACCTATTTTCCTCTCCTGCTGGCTCAACATTTAGCACTTCACTTCTACTTCCAGTCTATTGTCTACAAGATTATTATCACAGCCATGGAAGACCTGTTAAACCCAAAGGACAATGGAAGTAACAATAACATATGGACAACTATTCGCATCTCAATGAGTTACACCAAAGACACAGATGACTCTTCAAAGAAAGATCAGATAGCTAGGTACCACCCACTGTAGAGCATATAAATTGTATTAGAAAGCCCTAGTTAGATAGAGCATTACTTTGAATCCAACACTATGTATTGTTCTGCTCTCCCTGCATGGAGGTCTAGCTACATGCTTGTATAATAAACATCTACTTTTCAATCCGGCTTCAGCAGTCAAAATGTTACTGAAACCCATGAGTTTTGGGTTTCCCCGTCAGTAGTCACTGTGGTGGATGGAGTGGTTGGAAGAGTAGAGGATTCCAGAATTAGCAGAGGGCGGGATAGGCTTCCCTGAAGAGAAAGGTTTTCAGTGATCGCTGAAAGGCAAGTAGAGTAGGTGATAGTCTGATAGATTGGGGTAGGGAGTTCCAGAGGATGGGTGATGCCCTGGAGAAGTCTTGGAGACAAGCATGGGAGGAGGAGATAAGAGAGCTAGAGAGTAGGAGTTCTTGCGAGGAGCGCAGTGTACAGTTTGGGTGATATTGGGAATGGGGGAATTGTGGGTGCTGCAGAATTTGTGGGCTGATCAGGATTTGCAAGAACATTTGGAAGGACACTATGGGCTCTACGGGCCTGTGTTCAAATTCTTGGTGGCTGCAGGACACTACTTGTGCTAGCCACTCCACCAGCTTGTACTGCACTTATGGGACTCGCCACATTTCCAAGTGATACTGCAGTGCTGGTATGTATAAGACCAGGATGTACTAGGCCGCTGGTGCTCCCCAGTTCACCAAAAGTTTGAGCGACACTATTACTGGTACTCTGCTGCATATGAGAATCATCATGCAACTGTACCAACTCAGCAACCTGGGAATAGGGACAAGTATGCCTGACATTAGCAGGGACCTCTTCTCCATTATCTGAGCAATCAGTCAGGGTGTTGCTGCTCTCTACAGGTTTGTATTCTGAATCTGATTCTGTTAGTGAGGCTTCCCCTTCGCTCTCATCTGACATGGTCAGAATCCTGTAGGCCTCTTCACTAGAGTACCTTTCGTTGGACATTTTGGCCACTAAATTTATAGGTACCTGGTGCGATGCACAGAAAAAAGAGCACCTGGCTGTCAGGGAGTGCTACAAAAAAATTTACCTGCAAGTGCTGGCAGAGATCAAGCCTGATTCTGCGAACACTGCGGGTTTGTGTGCAATGCATCAAGTGACAGTGATCTACTGACACTGCACTTGCTGGGGGAGAAGAGGGGGGTAAGCGTAGGGGCTAAAAGCAGGTGTTGGCAGGTGGCAGGGCTGATCATGCTAACGCTGCATTTTTGGGGACACTATAATATTGTGACTGCTGGTATAGTTTTCTATTGTTTTACATATTCGAATGGGGCAACCAATGCAAGAGAGTTGTAAAACGTTAAAAAGAAATGGCCTCTCTAAAAGTATTTGGTTCCAGCATGGAAAAGAAACTGAATAAGTGTGTCTGTGAAGCTTTTCTTTTTCGTTTTCTTTTATCTGATCACTAGTATGCATTTAGTGTGGTACAGAAAATCTTAGTGACTACCTACACAAAGATTTGTGAAAGATAGTTCAGTAAAGAAACCTTAGAAAAATGCATTAAAAACCTTTACTTATAAAAGCAATTCTTTGGAAGTACCATACTATGACTAAAATCATGATTGTGCTGGTGTTCATCTTATTTAGAAAATGCAGCTTTGAATGAGGGAACTAGAGATGAGCGAATTATTCAAAAATTCGATTCGGCTGATTCGCCGAATTTGCGGGAGAAATTTGATTCGATGCGAATTTATTCGCCGCGAATTTAACTTAATAAAAGGGTTTCTAGGCTTCAGAGAGCCTTTATATTAGTGCAGAACACTGTACCTTTAATTTAAATGCCCTTGGAGTCTGCTGGGGAAGAGAAATAATACTGTCAGTATGACATGCAGATGAGTGCCGTCGATCTTAGAATCACCGCACACTTCACTCATTTGGGCAGTCACGGGGCACGACGAAGAAGAAGAAGAAGAAGAAGAAGAAGAAGAAGAATGAAAAGAAGAAGAAGAAGAATGAAAAGGAGAAGAAGAAGAATGAAAAGAAGAATGAAAAGAAGAAGAAGAAGAATGAAAAGAAGAATGAGAAGAAGAATGAAAAGAAGAATGAAAAGAAGAATGAGAAGAATGAAAAGAAGAATGAAAAGAAGAAGAATGAAAAGAAGAATGAGAAGAAGAATGAAAAGAAGAATGAAAAGAAGAAAGAGAAGAATGATAAGAAGAATGAAAAGAAGAAGAAGAAGAATGAAAAGAAGAAGAATGAAAAGAAGAAGAAGAAGAATGAAAAGAAGAAGAAGAAGAATGAAAAGAAGAATGAAAAGAAGAAGAAGAAGAATGAAAAAAAGAATGAAAAGAAGAAGAAGAAGAATGAAAAGAAGAAGAGAATGAAAAGAAGGAGAAGAAGAATGAAAAGAAGAAGAAGAAGAATGAAAAGAAGAATGAGAAGAAGAATGAAAAGAAGAATGAAAAGAAGAAGAAGAGGAATGAAAAGAAGAAGAAGAAGAATGAAAAGAAGAATGAAAAGAAGAAGAATGAAAAGAAGAAGAAGAAGAATGAAAAGAAGAATGAAAAGAAGAAGAATGAAAAGAAGAAGAAGAAGAAGAATGAAAAGAAGAAGAAGAAGAATGAAAAGAAGAATGAAAAGAAGAAGAATGAAAAGAAGAAGAAGAAGAATGAAAAGAAGAAGAATAAGAATGAAAAGAAGAATGAAAAGAAGAAGAATGAAAAGAAGAAGAAGAAGAATGAAAAGAAGAAGAAGAAGAATGAAAAGAAGAATGAAAAGAAGAAGAAGAAGAAGAATGAAAAGAAGAAGAAGAAGAATGAAAAGAAGAAGAAGAAGAATGAAAAGAAGAATGAGAAGAAGAATGAAAAGAAGAATGAAAAGAAGAATGAAAAGAAGAAGAAGAATGAAAAGAAGAAGAAGAGGAATGAAAAGAAGAATGAAAAGAAGAAGAAGAAGAATGAAAAGAAGAATGAAAAGAAGAAGAATGAAAAGAAGAAGAAGAAGAAGAATGAAAAGAAGAATGAAAAGAAGAAGAAGAAGAATGAAAAGAAGAAGAAGAAGAATGAAAAGAAGAATGAAAAGAAGAAGAAGAAGAATGAAAAGAAGAAGAAGAAGAATGAAAAGAAGAATGAAAAGAAGAAGAAGAAGAAGAATGAAAAGAAGAAGAAGAAGAATGAAAAGAAGAATGAAAAGAAGAAGAAGAAGAAGAATGAATAGAAGAATGAAAAGAAGAAGAAGAAGAATGAAAAGAAGAATGAAAAGAAGAAGAAGAAGAATGAAAAGAAGAAGAAGAAGAATGAAAAGAAGAATGAAAAGAAGAAGAAGAAGAAGAATGAAAAGAAGAAGAAGAATGAAAAGAAGAAGAAGAAGAATGAAAAGAAGAATGAAAAGAAGCAAGAGAAGAATGAAAAGAAGAATGAAAAGAAGAAGAAGAAGAATGAAAAGAAGAAGAAGAAGAATGAAAAGAAGAATGAAAAGAAGAAGAAGAAGACTGAAAAGAAGAAGAAGAAGAATGAAAAGAAGAAGAAGAAGAAGAATGAAAAGAAGAAGAAGAATGAAAAGAAGAATGAAAAGAAGAAGAATGAAAAGAAGAAGAATGAAAAGAAGAAGAAGAAGAATGAAAAGAAGAATGAAAAGAAGAAGAAGAAGAAGAATGAAAAGAAGAAGAAGAAGAATGAAAAGAAGAATGAAAAGAAGAAGAAGAAGAATGAAAAGAAGAAGAAGAATGAAAAGAAGAAGAATTCCAGTACAGCAAAAAGTGTATCTGCAGAGAGCTCCGCTATTTCTGACAGTTCTCTGACAGTTCCTTCACATTTACAGCGGTTGAAACATTGTATCTATTTATTTCCGAATAAAAACATCTGTATCCTAAATGGAAACAAATAGATACAATGTTTCAACCGCTGTAAATGAACTGTCAGAACTGTCAGAAATAGCGGAGCTCTCTGCAGTGACACTTTTGCCGGCTGATCGGGGAAAATTCGATTCGTGCACCCGAAGTTTTCTAAAATTCGGATTCGATGCGAATCGAATTTTTCCTGATATTCGAAACGAATTCCACTTCGCCAAGTTCGATTCGCTCATCTCTAATTGTAACAGATTTTTAGGTTGATAACATATAGGCTCATGACACAGAGAGGAAATTTGCATGACACAGTAAAGAACTCTGCTGTCAAATAGGCATGACACCAAGAAACTATATTTTCAATCAGCTTATATGGAGAGAAGGAGAGGAGCAGAGGCATCGCTGTCACTAGCAAGTTCTGCTAACAGTGTACACTCTAAGAAGTTGTAGTAGTACCGGAAGCAGTGCCAGCAGTACAACCCATACAAACTGTTACCCACTTCAGATTTAGAGTATGATATATCAAAAATGTTTGCAGCAAAACAGTGATATAAAATGCATGTCACATTGATTGCTACAAATAAAAAAAATACTTGCTTTCAGCTGTAAGTAGTGTCAATGTTAGAACTAGAAAGAGAAAAATATTTAAAAATTCTTTGATTAATCATCTTCCCACCATTGCTTGCACACCTTAAATACTGTTTTCATATTTGGAGAATATGAACTGTTTGCTAAAATGAGTAACACAAGAGGCAAAGGAGTAAAAAGTGTCAGTGTGTCAAATCTGCGGTCTCTTCTAAAATGACTGTTTAGGTAACCTGGGAGTTCAAACGCATGTCAGGGTGCTTCAGGAGAGGGAAGAAGACTTTTTAGAATAAACTTCAGCCTCACAAAAAGGAATCTTAGACATAACCTTAAGTTAGGCATTAGAGATGAGTGAATCGAAGTAGGCGAAGTGGAATTCGAGTCGAATATTGGAAAATTCTAAAAAAAATTCTACTTCGGACGCGCGAATCGAAATTTTTCCTAAAATGGTGGCGGACATGTGCGGCGACGGAGCGGGGATGTCTGGGAAGGCGCGCAGACAAGGCGCGCTGACCCATAATGCATTCATTCATGACATGTGATCGCATTAGCCAATCAGCAGCCAGCCAGCCAGCACTGTGTAATGGTCGAGCTATAAATAGCGGCCATTTTAGAATTCTTCATTTGCCTCCAGTCATTCAAGAGAGGCAGACCGCTCTGTATTAGGGACAGAGTTAGGGCCACAGAAACGTTACTTGGGGACAGAGAAACGTTACTTAGGGACAGAGAAGCATTACTCAGGGACACAGAATTGTTAATGAGGGCCACAGAATCGTTACTTAGGGCCAAAGAAACGCTAGTTAGGGCCACAGAATTGTTACTCAGGGACAGACAGAATTGTTACTGAGTGCCAGAGAGTTGTTACTTAGGGCCACAGAAACGTTAGGGCCACAGAATTGTTACTCAGGGACAGACACAGAATTGTTACTGAGGGCCACAGAACTGTTACTTAGGGCCACAGAAACGTTATTAGGGCCACAGAATTGTTACTCAGGGACAGACAGAATTGTTACTGAGTGCCAGAGAATTGTTACTTAGGGCCACAGAAACGTTAGTTAGGGCCACAGAATTGTTACTCAGGGACAGACACAGAATTGTTACTGAGGGCCACAGAACTGTTACTTAGGGCCACAGAAACGTTAGTTAGGGCCACAGAATTGTTACTCAGGGACAGACACAGAATTGTTACTGAGGGCCACAGAACTGTTACTTAGGGCCACAGAAACGTTATTAGGGCCACAGAATTGTTACTCAGGGACAGACAGAATTGTTACTGAGTGCCAGAGAATTGTTACTTAGGGCCACAGAAACGTTAGTTAGGGCCACAGAATTGTTACTCAGGGACAGACACAGAATTGTTACTGAGGGCCACAGAACTGTTACTTAGGGCCACAGAAACGTTAGTTAGGGCCACAGAATTGTTACTCAGGGACAGACACAGAATTGTTACTGAGGGCCACAGAATTGTTACTTAGGGCCACAGAAACGTTACTCAGGGACACAGAATTGTTACTGAGGGCCACAGAACTGTTACTTAGGGCCACAGAAACGTTAGTTAGGGCCACAGAATTGTTACTCAGGGACAGACAGAATTGTTACTGAGTGCCAGAGAATTGTTACTTAGGGCCACAGAAACGTTAGTTAGGGCCACAGAATTGTTACTCAGGGACAGACACAGATTTGTTACTGAGGGCCACAGAACTGTTACTTAGGGCCACAGAAACGTTATTAGGGCCACAGAATTGTTACTCAGGGACAGACAGAATTGTTACTGAGTGCCAGAGAATTGTTACTTAGGGTCACAGAAACGTTACTTAGGGCCACAGAATTGTTACTCAGGGACAGACACAGAATTGTTACTGAGGGCCACAGAACTGTTACTTAGGGCCACAGAAACGTTATTAGGGCCACAGAATTGTTACTCAGGGGCAGACAGAATTGTTACTGAGTGCCAGAGAATTGTTACTTAGGGCCACAGAAACGTTACTTAGGGCCACAGAATTGTTACTCAGGGACAGACACAGAATTGTTACTGAGGGCCACAGAACTGTTACTTAGGGCCACAGAATTGTTACTCAGGGACAGACAGAATTGTTACTGAGTGCCAGAATTGTTACTTAGGGCCACAGAAACGTTAGTTAGGGCCACAGAATTGTTACTCAGGGACAGACACAGAATTGTTACTGAGGGCCACAGAACTGTTACTTAGGGCCACAGAAACGTTAGTTAGGGCCACAGAATTGTTACTCAGGGACAGACACAGAATTGTTACTCAGGGACACAGAATTGTTACTGAGGGCCACAGAACCGTTACTTAGGGCCACAGAAACGTTACTCAGGGACACAGAATTGTTACTGAGGGCCACAGAACCGTTACTTAGGGCCACAGAATTGTTACTCAGGGACACAGAATTGTTACTGAGGGCCACAGAACCGTTACTTAGGGCCACAGAATTGTTACTCAGGGACAGACACATAATTGTTACTCAGGGACACAGAATTGTTACTGAGTGCCACAGAACCTTTACTTAGGGCCACAGAACTGTTACTCAGGGACACAGAATTGTTACTGAGGGCCACAGAACCGTTACTTAGGGCCACAGAATTGTTACTGAGGGACACAGAAGTGTTACTGAGGGCCACAGAACCGTTACTTAGGGCCACAGAATTGTTACTCAGGGACAGACACAGAATTGTTACTCAGGGACACAGAATTGTTACTGAGGGCCACAGAACCGTTACTTAGGGCCACAGAAACGTTACTCAGGGACACAGAATTGTTACTGAGGGCCACAGAACCGTTACTTAGGGCCACAGAAACGTTACTCAGGGACACAGAATTGTTACTGAGGGCCACAGAACCGTTACTTAGGGCCACAGAATTGTTACTCAGGGACAGACACAGAATTGTTACTGAGGGACACAGAACCGTTACTTAGGGCCACAGAATTGTTACTCAGGGACACAGAATTGTTACTGAGGGCCACAGAACCGTTACTTAGGGCCACAGAATTGTTACTCAGGGACAGACACATAATTGTTACTCAGGGACACAGAATTGTTACTGAGGGCAACAGCACCGTTACTTAGGGCCACAGAATTGTTACTCAGGGACAGACACAGAATTGTTACTGAGGGCCACAGAATTGTTACTTAGGGCCACAGAAACGTTACTCAGGGCCACAGAAACGTTAATCAGGGACACAGAATTGTTACTGAGGGCCACAGAACCGTTACTTAGGGCCACATAAATTTTACTCAAGGAAAACAGAATTGTTACTGAGGGCCACAGAACTGTTACTTAGGGCCACAGAAACGTTAGTTAGGGCCACAGAATTGTTACTCAGGGACAGACACAGAATTGTTACTGAGGGCCACAGAATTGTTACTGAGGGACACAGAATTGTTACTGAGGGCCACAGAACCGTTACTTAGGGCCACATAAACGTTACTCAGGGACACAGAATTGTTACTGAGGGCCACAGAACTGTTACTTAGGGCCACAGAAACATTAGTTAGGGCCACAGAATTGTTACTCAGGGACATACACAGAATTGTTACTGAGGGCCACAGAATTGTTACTGAGGGACACAGAATTGTTACTGAGGGCCACAGAACCGTTACTTAGGGCCACATAAACGTTACTCAGGGACACAGAATTGTTACTGAGGGCCACAGAACTGTTACTTAGGGCCACAGAAACGTTAGTTAGGGCCACAGAATTGTTACTCAGGGACAGACACAGAATTGTTACTGAGGGCCACAGAATTGTTACTGAGGGACACAGAATTGTTACTGAGGGCCACAGAACCGTTACTTAGGGCCACATAAACGTTACTCAGGGACACAGAATTGTTACTGAGGGCCACAGAACTGTTACTTAGGGCCACAGAAACGTTAGTTAGGGCCACAGAATTGTTACTCAGGGACAGACACAGAACCGTTACTTAAGGCCACAGAATTGTTACTCAGGGACAGACACAGAATTGTTACTCAGGGACAGACAGAATTGTTACTGAGGGCCACAGAAATGTTACTTAGGGCCACAGAAACGTTACTCAGGGACACAGAATTGTTACTCAGGGACAGACACAGAATTGTTACTCAGGGACAGACACAGAATTGTTACTGAGGGACACAGAATTGTTACTGAGGGACACAGAATTGTTACTGAGGGACACAGAATTGTTACTGAGGGCCACAGAACTGTTACTTAGGGCCACAGAACTGTTACTTAGGGCCACAGAAACGTTACTCAGGGACACAGAATTGTTACTCAGGGACACAGAATTGTTACTGAGTGCCACAGAACCGTTACTTAGGGCCACAGAATTGTTACTGAGGGCCACAGAATTGTTACTGAGGGCCACAGAACCGTTACTTAGGGCCACAGAATTATTACTCAGGGACAGACACAGAATTGTTACTGAGGGCCACAGAATTGTTACTGAGGGACACAGAATTGTTACTGAGGGCCACAGAACCGTTACTTAGGGCCACAGAATTGTTACTCAGGGACAGACACAGAATTGTTACTGAGGGCCACAGAATTGTTACTTAGGGCCACAGAAACGTTACTCAGGGACACAGAATTGTTACTGAGGGCCACAGAACCGTTACTTAGGGCCACAGAATTGTTACTCAGGGACAGACACAGAATTGTTACTGAGGGACTCAGAATTGTTACTGAAGGACACAGAATTGTTACTCAGGGACACAGAATTGTTACTCAGGGACACAGAATCGTTGAATTAAAGAGTATGTCAGACAACATGCAGAGGAGTGGCAGAGGAGGCAATGTTTTAGGAGCGAGCAGACGTGGCAGCAGAGGAAGGGGTCGAGGCAGCACTATTCGCAGCCAGAGGCTAGTGCTCCCGGTGTCATCCAGTACAGTGAGGAAGAGCTAACAGAGGGCGGTCAGGAACGGGGGGAGACATCCGCCTCTTCATCAGCCAGGCAAAGAAGTAGTGGCGAGGAGAGTGGCTCGGTAGCCGGTCTAGAGACAGGTCTGTCTCCTGACCCACACGCAGCCGAGGGGGCTAGTAGTGAGGCGGAGACCCTAATTGATGATGATGAGGCTGATCGCACTTGGCAGCCTCGTCGTCATCAGGCTATTGCTTCCGCATCATCAGGAGAAGAGGGTGGCAGCTTGGCAGCGAGCAAAACAGTCGGTGGGTTGTCTCCATCGCCACACTCTGCCATGTGCCACTTTCAGGTCTCCTCACACACTGCTGGTGTGGTGAATTTTTTGACATAGGGTGCTGGCAGATTACGGGACTCCCATAGCTGCTGCCAGGCCCCTAATCTGCCATGGGCCCCTATATACCGCCTCCTCATGCTGCTGCCAGGTCCAGAGTCTCTCATGGGTCCCTGTACGGCCTCCCATTGCTGCTGTCTCCATCGCCACACTCTGCCATGTGCCACTTTCAGGTCTCCTCACACTGCTGGTGTGTTCCATTTTTTGTCATAGGGTGCTGGCAGATTACCGGCCTCCCATATCTGCTGCCAGGCCCCTAATCTGCCATGGGCCCCTATATACCACCTCCTCATGCTGCTGCCAGGTCCAGAGTCTCTCATGGGTCCCTGTACGGCCTCCCATTGCTGCTGTCTCCATCGCCACACTCTGCCATGTGCCACTTTCAGGTCTCCTCACACACTGCTGGTGTGTTGAATTTTTTGACATAGGGTGCTGGCAGATTACGGGCCTCCCATTGCTGCTGCCAGGCCCCTAATCTGCCATGGGCCCCTATACCGCCTCCTCATGCTGCTGCCAAGTCCAGAGTCTGTCATGGGTCCCTGTACGGCCTCCCATTGCTGCTGTCTCCATCGCCACACTCTGCCATGTGCCACTTTCAGGTCTCCTCACACTGCTGGTGTGTTCCATTTTTTGTCATAGGGTGCTGGCAGATTACGGGCCTCCCATAGCTGCTGCCAGGCCCCTAATCTGCCATGGGCCCCTATATACCTCCTCCTCATGCTGCTGCCAAGTCCAGAGTCTCTCATGGGTCCCTGTACGGCCTCCCATTGCTGCTGTCTCCATCGCCACACTCTGCCATGTGCCACTTTCAGGTCTCCTCGCACTGCTGGTGTGTTGAATTTTTTGACATAGGGTGCTGGCAGATTACGGGCCTCCTATAGCTGCTGCCAGGCCCCTAATCTGCCATGGGCCCCTATACCGCCTCCTCATGCTGCTGCCAGGTCCAGGCGAACGTAGTCACACAGGGGAGGAACTTCTCAGTGTAATGAACAGAGAAATCGACAGATGGCTGTCTCCGCGCAAACTGAAAATCGGAACCATGTTGACCGACAACGGAAAGAACATGGTGTCTGCTCTGCGTCAAGGAAGGTTGTGCCATGCGCCATGCATGGCTCACGTGTTCAATCTGGTTGTCAAGCGGTTCCTAAAATCCACCATCCCACTGCAAGACATCCTTAAAATGTCACGTAAACTTTGCATGCATTTCAGCCATTCCTACACCGCAAAGCACACCCTCATTGAGCTGCAGCGGCAGAACGGAATTCCACATCATCGCCTGATCTGCGACGTTGCAACAAGGTGGAATTCAACCCTACACATGTTAGACCGCCTTTACGAGCAGCGAAAGGCCATCGCCGATTTCCTGATGTTACAAGCGGATAAAGGTACTCCCCTGTGTAACTTCGATGTCAGCCATTGGCAGCTCATGCGTGACACCTGCCGCTTGCTCAGGCCCTTTGAGGAGGCCACGCTATTCGTGAGTCGGCAGGACTATGGGATGAACGACGTCATTCCTCTGTTGCACGTCCTTGAACAAATGCTGCTAACAATGGCTGGTCAGGGTGCGGTAGACGTGGTGCACAGATCTCAACGCCACATGACCCCTGTGGGGGCAGGACAGGAAGAAGAGGAGGAGGTAGAGGAGGACATTTGTGCTCAGGAATTATTGAGTGAAATGGGTGGTTTTTCCACTCAGCGGACAGGAGTGGAGGAGCAGGAGCATCTGGTAGAGGAGGAGGAGACAGAGGACCCAGACGCACCGTGGCAGTATGCTGTGGAGATGGAGGCAGGGAGTCCCTCGCATTCCTTGGCACAAATGGCCCATAGCATGCTCGGTTGCTTGCGTAGCGACAGCCGAATAATAACCATCAGACAGAGGGATGACTTTTGGCTGTCCACCTTGTTGGACCCTCGCTACCGTTCAAAAATGGTGGCCTTTTTCACACCTGCTGAGAGGGAGGCCAAAATAACGTACTATAAAAACCACCTATGTAGTCAGTTGGTCTCTGCCTTTGTGCGCCAACGTCCATCCTCAGACACTGTGGGCCCTGTGCGCTCGCGTTACGCTGCCATGGCAGCAGGGGAGGGGTGGAGTGGTAGGAGCAGTGGCAGCTCCACCAGCAGCGGCTGCCTCAGTCTGCAGTCGATGATGAGTAGCTTTCTTCACCAGCGCAGTGAGGAAACTACTAACCAGCCGCAGCAGCAGCAGCAGCGGCATCAGGTGGACCTGGAGCAGGACCTCAAACAACAGGCTTGGGCCTACTTGGACAGCACCCTGCCAACCGAGGTAGACAATCCCCTTGACTACTGGGCAACGAAACTTGACCTTTGGCCCCAACTAGCTGAATTTGCCCTTGAAAGGCTGTCATGCCCGGCCAGTAGCGTGGCATCGGAGCGAGTGTTTAGTGCGGCAGGAGGTATTGTAAGTCCGCGGAGGACACGACTGTCCACCCAAAGTGTGGAGAGACTCACGTTTGTGAAAATGAATCAGGCGTGGATTAGTCTGGATTTCAAACCACCAGTTCCTGACACAACTGACTAAATCCGCCATGAATCATGCCTCAAACATGTGCCACTTTCAGGTCTCCTCACACACTGCTGGTGTGTTCCATTTTTTGTCATAGGGTGCTGGCAGATTACGGGCCTCCCATAGCTGCTGCCAGGCCCCTAATCTGCCATAGGCCCCTATATACCGCCTCCTCATGCTGCTGCCAGGTCCAGAGTCTCTCATGGGTCCCTGTACGGCCTCCCATTGCTGCTGTCTCCATCGCCACACTCTGCCATGTGCCACATTCAGGTCTCTTCACACTGCTGGTGTGTTGAATTTTTTGACATAGGGTGCTGGCAGATTACGGGCCTCCCATAGCTGCTGCCAGGCCCCTAATCTGCCATAGGCCCCTATATACCGCCTCCTCATGCTGCTGCCAGGTCCAGAGTCTGTCATGGGTCCCTGTACGGCCTCCCATTGCTGCTGTCTCCATCGCCACACTCTGCCATGTGCCACATTCAGGTCTCTTCACACTGCTGGTGTGTTGAATTTTTTGACATAGGGTGCTGGCAGATTACGGGCCTCCTATAGCTGCTGCCAGGCCCCTAATCTGCCATAGGCCCCTATATACCGCCTCCTCATGCTGCTGCCAGGTCCAGAGTCTCTCATGGGTGCCTGTACGGCCTCCCATTGCTGCTGTCTCCATCGCCACACTCTGCCATGTGCCACTTTCAGGTCTCCTCACACTGCTGGTGTGTTGAATTTTTTGACATAGGGTGCTGGCAGATTACGGGCCTCCCATAGCTGCTGCCAGGCCCCTAATCTGCCATAGGCCCCTATATACCGCCTCCTCATGCTGCTGCCAGGTCCAGAGTCTCTCATGGGTCCCTGTACGGCCTCCCATTGCTGCTGTCTCCATCGCCACACTCTGCCATGTGCCACATTCAGGTCTCTTCACACTGCTGGTGTGTTGAATTTTTTGACATAGGGTGCTGGCAGATTACGGGCCTCCCATAGCTGCTGCCAGGCCCCTAATCTGCCATGGGCCCCTATATACCGCCTCCTCCTGCTGCTGCCAGGTCCAGAGTCTGTCATGGGTCCCTGTACGGCCTCCCATTGCTGCTGTCTCCATCGCCACACTCTGCCATGTGCCACTTTCAGGTCTCCTCACACTGCTGGTGTGTTGAATTTTTTGACATAGGGTGCTGGCAGATTACGGGCCTCCCATAGCTGCTGCCAGGCCCCTAATCTGCCATAGGCCCCTATATACCGCCTCCTCATGCTGCTGCCAGGTCCAGAGTCTCTCATGGGTCCCTGTACGGCCTCCCATTGCTGCTGTCTCCATCGCCACACTCTGCCATGTGCCACATTCAGGTCTCTTCACACTGCTGGTGTGTTGAATTTTTTGACATAGGGTGCTGGCAGATTACGGGCCTCCTATAGCTGCTGCCAGGCCCCTAATCTGCCATAGGCCCCTATATACCGCCTCCTCATGCTGCTGCCAGGTCCAGAGTCTCTCATGGGTCCCTGTACGGCCTCCCATTGCTGCTGTCTCCATCGCCACACTCTGCCATGTGCCACTTTCAGGTCTCCTCACACTGCTGGTGTGTTGAATTTTTTGACATAGGGTGCTGGCAGATTACGGGCCTCCCATAGCTGCTGCCAGGTCCCTAATCTGCCATGGGCCCCTATATACCGCCTCCTCATGCTGCTGCCAGGTCCAGAGTCTCTCATGGGTCCCTGTACGGCCTCCCATTGCTGCTGTCTCCATCGCCACACTCTGCCATGTGCCACTTTCAGGTCTCCTCACACTGCTGGTGTGTTGAATTTTTTGACATAGGGTGCTGGCAGATTACGGGCCTCCCATAGCTGCTGCCAGGCCCCTAATCTGCCATAGGCCCCTATATACCGCCTCCTCATGCTGCTGCCAAGTCCAGAGTCTCTCATGGGTCCCTGTACGGCCTCCCATTGCTGCTGTCTCCATCGCCACACTCTGCCGTGTGCCACATTCAGGTCTCTTCACACTGCTGGTGTGTTGAATTTTTTGACATAGGGTGCTGGCAGATTACAGGCCTCCTATAGCTGCTGCCAGGCCCCTAATCTGCCATAGGCCCCTATATACCGCCTCTTCATGCTGCTGCCAGGTCCAGAGTCTCTCATGGGTCCCTGTACGGCCTCCCATTGCTGCTGTCTCCATCGCCACACTCTGCCATGTGCCACTTTTAGGTCTCCTCACACTGCTGGTGTGTTGAATTTTTTGACATAGGGTGCTGGCAGATTACGGGCCTCCCATAGCTGCTGCCAGGCCCCTAATCTGCCATGGGCCCCTATATACCGCCTCCTCATGCTGCTGCCAGGTCCAGAGTCTCTCATGGGTCCCTGTACGGCCTCCCATTGCTGCTGTCTCCATCGCCACACTCTGTCATGTGCCACTTTCAGGTCTCCTCACACTGCTGGTGTGTTCCATTTTTTGTCATAGGGTGCTGGCAGATTATGGGCCTCCCATTGCTGCTGCCAGGCCCGTAATCTGCCATGGGCCCCTGTACCGCCTCCTCATGCTGCTGTCAGGTCCACAGTGTCTCATGGGTCCCTGTACGGCCTCCCATTGCTGCTGTCTCCATCGCCACACTCTGCCATGTGCCACTTTCAGGTCTCCTCACACTGCTGGTGTGTTCCATTTTTTGTCATAGGGTGCTGGCAGATTACGGGCCTCCCATTGCTGCTGCCAGGCCTGTAATCTGCCATGGGCCCCTGTACCGCCTCTTCATGCTGCTGCCAGGTCCAGAGTGTCTCATGGGTCCCTGTACGGCCTCCCATTGCTGCTGTCTCCATCGCCACACTCTGCCATGTGCCACTTTCAGGTCTCCTCACACTGCTGGTGGTTTGAATTTTTTGACATAGGGTGCTGGCAGATTACGGGCCTCCCATAGCTGCTGCCAGGCCCCTAATCTGCCATGGGCCTCTATATACCGCCTCCTCATGCTGCTGCCAGGTCCAGAGTCTCTCATGGGTCCCTGTACGGCCTCCCATTGCTGCTGTCTCCATCGCCACACTCTGCCATGTGCCACTTTCAGGTCTCCTCACACTGCTGGTGTGTTGAATTTTTTGACATAGGGTGCTGGCAGATTATGGGCCTCCTATAGCTGCTGCCAGGCCCCTAATCTGCCATATGCCCCTATATACCGCCTCCTCATGCTGCTGCCAGGTCCAGAGTCTCTCATGGGTCCCTGTACGGCCTCCCATTGCTGCTGTCTCCATCGCCACACTCTGCCATGTGCCACATTCAGGTCTCTTCACACTGCTGGTGTGTTGAATTTTTTGACATAGGGTGTTGGCAGATTACGGGCCTCCTATAGCTGCTGCCAGGCCCCTAATCTGCCATAGGCCCCTATATACCGCCTCCTCATGCTGCTGCCAGGTCCAGAGTCTCTCATGGGTCCCTGTACGGCCTCCCATTGCTGCTGTCTCCATCGCCACACTCTGCCATGTGCCACTTTCAGGTCTCCTCACACTGCTGGTGTGTTGAATTTTTTGACATAGGGTGCTGGCAGATTACGGGCCTCCTATAGCTGCTGCCAGGCCCCTAATCTGCCATAGGCCCCTATATACCGCCTCCTAATGCTGCTGCCAGGTCCAGAGTCTCTCATGGGTCCCTGTACGGCCTCCCATTGCTGCTGTCTCCATCGCCACACTCTGCCATGTGCCACTTTCAGGTCTCCTCACACACTGCTGGTGTGTTGAATTTTTTGACATAGGGTGCTGGCAGATTACGGGCCTCCCATTGCTGCTGCCAGGCCCGTAATCTGCCATGGGCCCCCGTACCGACTCCTCATGCTGTGACATTGCAACAAGGTGGAATTCAACCCTACATATGTTAGATCGCCTTTACGAACAGCAAAAGGCCATCACAGATTTCCTGATGTTAAAAGCGGATAAAGGTACTCCCTGTGTAACTTAGATGTCAGCCATTGGCAGCTCATGCGTGACACCTGCGCTTGCTCAGGCCCTTTGAGGAGGCCACGCTATTCGTGAGTCGGCAGGACTATGGGATGAACGACGTCATTCCTCTGTTGCACGTCCTGGAACAAATGCTGTTAATAATGGCTGGTCAGGGTGCGGTAGACGTGGCGCACAGATCTCAACGCCACATGACCCCTGTGGGGGCAGGACAGGAAGAAGAGGAGGAGGTAGAGGAGGACATTGGTGCTCAGGAATTATTGAGTGAAATGGGTGGTTTTTCCACTCAGCGGACAGGAGTGGAGGAGCAGGAGCATCTGGTAGAGGAGGAGGAAGAGGAGACAGAGGACCCAGACGCACCGTGGCAGTATGCTGTGGAGATGGAGGCAGGGAGTCCCTCGCATTCCTTGGCACAAATGGCCCATAGCATGCTCGCTTGCTTGCGTACCGACAGCCGAATAATAACCATCAGACAGAGGGATGACTTTTGGCTGTCCACCTTGTTGGACCCTCGCTACCGTTCCAAAATGGTGGCCTTTTTCACACCTGCTGAGAGGGAGGCCAAAATAACGTACTATAAAAACCACCTATGTAGTCAGCTGGTCTCTGCCTGTCTGCGCCAACGTCCATCCTCAGACACTGTGGGCCCTGTGCGCTCGCGTTACGCTGCCATGGCAGCAGGGGAGGGTTGGGGTGGTAGGAGCAGTGGCAGCTCCACCAGCAGCAGCTGCCTCAGTCTGCAGTCGATGATGAGTAGCTTTCTTCACCAGCGCAGTGAGGAAACTAATAACCAGCCGCAGCAGCAGCAGCAGCAGCATCAGGTGGACCTGGAGCAGGACCTCAAACAACAGGCTTAGGCCTACTTGGACAGCACCCTGCCAACCGAGGTAGACAATCCCCTTGACTACTGGGCAACGAAACTTGACCTTTGGCCCCAACTAGCTGAATTTGCCCTTGAAAGGCTGTCATGCCCGGCCAGTAGCGTGGCATCGGAGCGTGTGTTTAGTGCGGCAGGAGGTATTGCAACTCCGCGGAGGACACGACTGTCCACCCAAAGTGTGGAGAGACTCACGTTTGTGAAAATGAATCAGGCGTGGATTAGTCTGGATTTCAAACCACCAGTTCCTGACACAACTGACTAAATCCGCCATGAATCATGCCCCAAACATGTGCCACTTTCAGGTCTCCTCACACTGCTGGTGTGTTCAATTTTTTGACATAGGGTGCTGGCAGATTACTGGCCTCCCATAGCTGCTGCCAGGCCCCTAATCTGCCATGGGCCCCTATACCGCCTCCTCATGCTGCTGCCAAGTCCAGAGTCTGTCATGGGTCCCTGTACGGCCTCCCATTGCTGCTGTCTCCATCGCCACACTCTGCCATGTGCCACTTTCAGGTCTCCTCACACTGCTGGTGTGTTCAATTTTTTGACATAGGGTGCTGGCAGATTACGTGCCTCCCATAGCTGCTGCCAGGCCCCTAATCTGCCATGGGCCCCTATACCGCCTCCTCATGCTGCTGCCAGGTCCAGAGTCTCTCATGGGTCCCTGTACGGCCTCCCATTGCTGCTGTCTCCATCGCCACACTCTGCCATGTGCCACTTTCAGGTCTCCTCACACTGCTGGTGTGTTCAATTTTTTGACATAGGGTGCTGGCAGATTACGTGCCTCCCATAGCTGCTGCCAGGCCCCTAATCTGCCATGGGCCCCTATACCGCCTCCTCATGCTGCTGCCAGGTCCAGAGTCTCTCATGGGTCCCTGTACGGCCTCCCATTGCTGCTGTCTCCATCGCCACACTCTGCCATGTGCCACTTTCAGGTCTCCTCACACACTGCTGGTGTGTTCCATTTTTTGTCATAGGGTGCTGGCAGATTACGGGCCTCCCATTGCTGCTGCCAGGCCCCTAATCTGCCATGGGCCCCTGTACCGCCTCCTCATGCTGCTGCCAGGTCCAGAGTCTGTCATGGGTCCCTGTACGGCCTCCCATTGCTGCTGTCTCCATCGCCACACTCTGCCATGTGCCACTTTCAGGTCTCCTCACACACTGCTGGTGTGTTCCATTTTTTGTCATAGGGTGCTGGCAGATTATGGGCCTCCCATTGCTGCTGCCAGGCCCCTAATCTGCCATGGGCCCCTGTACCGCCTCCTCATGCTGCTGCCAGGTCCAGAGTCTGTCATGGGTCCCTGTACGGCCTCCCATTGCTGCTGTCTCCATCGCCACACTCTGCCATGTGCCACTTTCAGGTCTCCTCACACACTGCTGGTGTGTTCCATTTTTTGTCATAGGGTGCTGGCAGATTACGGGCCTCCCATTGCTGCTGCCAGGCCCCTAATCTGCCATGGGCCCCTGTACCGCCTCCTCATGCTGCTGCTGGGTCCAGAGTCTCTCATGGGTCCCTGTACGGCCTCCCATTGCTGCTGCCAGGCCTGTAATCTGCCATGGGCCCCCGTACCGCCTGGTCACGCTACTGCTGGGTCCACAGTGTGACATGGGTCCCTGTACCGCCTCCCATTGCTCCCACTCTGCCATGTGCCACTTTGAGGTCTCCTCACACTCCTGCTGTTTTCCATTTTGTCATAGGTTGCTGGCAGATTACTGGCCTCCCATAGGTGCTGCCAGGCCCCAAATCTGCCATGGGCCCCCGTACCGCCTGGTCACGCTGCTGCTGGGTCTACAGTGTGACATGGGTCCCTGTACCGCCTCCCATTGCTCCCACTCTGCCATGTGCCACTTTGAGGTCTCCTCACACTCCTGCTGGTTTCCATTTTGTCATAGGTTGCTGTATGGCCTCCCATTGCTGCTGCCTCCACCGCCACACTGTGGCTCCAAACACTGGTTTTGGCCCCGTGACTGGCCAAATGAGTGAAGTGTGCGGTGATTCTAAGATCGACGGCACTCATCTGCATGTCATACTGACTGACAGTATTATTTCTCTTCCCCAGCAGACTCCAAGGGCATTTAAATTAAAGGTACAGTGTTCTGCACTAATATTAAGTCTCTCTGAAGCCTAGAAACACCCTTTTTTAAGTTAAATTCACAGCGAATATATTCGACTCGAATCGAATATTTTCCACGAATTCGCCGAATCAGTCGAATCGAATTTTTGAATACTTCGCTCATCTCTATTAGGCATACTGTATGGGAACTTTGACAGAACCAAGCACTAGCTGCACAAAATAATAATAATAAAGTTTAAATGTTTAAAATTAAAGTTTGTTTTTTGTTTTTTTTATTGGATCTGCAGTGAGTTTACTCTTACTATTACTATGGCACCGTTCATCCTAAAGCAACTCTGTCACTTCCCCAAAAAATATCTAAACAGTTTGCAATAGGAGAAGTTAAATACCTCTCTGGTGGGCAATAATACCTCTGCTGTCAAATTTTATAACCTCATGCAGAATCTTCAGGGTTTGACACTTCCTGGAGTGGTGGATGTCTGCATCCGCCACCAAGTGCTGTGGTTTCATTTGCTGGCCCTCACATATTTATAGGACATAGCAGTGAGGCAAAGGCAAAGTCCCAGCAAAAACACACTTGGAAGTAAGTTTGAAAATTTGAAAATTCAGCCAGATGCTTTGGAGAATCTTTACATCTGACATAGTTTCAAGTGTCCCTTTGCCAGCCATACATCACTTTTGTATCATGAAGCCCATCAATAGAATACATTCTCTCTAAGGTCTTAAACTTGATTTCACTGGAAAGGTGCATTCTGCAATCTCTGCACTATACACTGTCGGCTCATGTCTTTACAAAAAGAATGCTATCTAAAAGCTTCCTAATCACTAATGGCACATGTCAGTGTTGTCCCCTATCTCCCTGGATTTTCACAGGAGCCCTTGGCCTTAAAAACAAAGATTAGCGGTATAAATGTAAATGTCTGTTCACATATCATTATCCTATTTGTGGACAATGTTATTTTATCTCTTTCCAACCCGGCTCTTTCCCTACAAACAGCACATGAAATACTGCATTTATTCAATAGGGTATCAATTATAAAATTAATTAAACCAAATCTAGTGTTTTGGGAGATCAAGGTAGACCCTGCAACATTGTCCTTTTTACCAGCAAGGTTCTGATTCCCATTGGTATAAGACTCCTAACAGTATTTGGGCATAATGCTCACCACCCCTATATCCAACTTATATAAAGTAAATGATGTCCCAGTTATAACCAACACACTGTGAGTTAGGTAGACTAAAAAAGTAATTTGTCATGGTATTGAAGACTAGCCACTTTCAAGATGATATTACCCCAAATTCTTTATTATTTTAGAGCATTACCCATTATAATGCCTTTTTTTACACTATAAAAAGAATGATATTTAAATTTTGTCTGGCTAGAGCAGAAGGCAAGGTGCTGGCTTGCCACTTTAGTTAAACATTAAAGGGCAGGAGGCATGGGCATGGGTATACCTGATCATAAGGACTAAAAGTGGCTACAGTCTTAGACCAGGTCAGGTTTTGGATCCTACAGTCTTCTAAGAAGTACTGGAGCAATTTGGAACAGTTGTACAAGTGTGTTCCAATAGGTAGTTTAAACTCCTTGATCATGGTTAGTCCATCATTACACAACAAATTTAACACCCAGCTATAACCACGGTTCTACATGCTTGGGATCATTTTCTCAAAGTGGCCCATGTGCCAACTAAAACTGTACAATTTCCCCTATCATTGGAAAATTTTAAATTGTTCATTCCAAATAGCTCTTTTAAATAATGGTTAATTAAATACATCCCAGGGTCTATGTATGTGTTGTTTGTTGCTGTGTTTAGATTGCTGTCATTAAGGTGTTTCTAGTTACCCTGTCATTGCCAGTTTCTTGAACATGTATTTTTTGCTATGCTTCCTAGCAGGGGCGGACTGACAACTCATGGGCCCCCGGGCAATAGGGGATCATGGG
Source organism: Staurois parvus (assembly GCF_062004578.1). Taxonomy (NCBI): domain Eukaryota; kingdom Metazoa; phylum Chordata; class Amphibia; order Anura; family Ranidae; genus Staurois; species Staurois parvus. The sequence goes on along the minus strand of NW_028318342.1, from coordinate 1,905,510 downwards.
GCCCTTGTGTCCTTGCCCAAACTCAAAAAAGCCTATGAAAAAGGTACCAGGGGCATCTCATGGGGCCCCCTACTGACCCCAGGCCCTCGGGCAGTGCCCGAGTTTCCAAATGGTCAGTCTGCCCCTGCTTCCTAGTTCATCCAACTCCTAGTTTCTTCCAGCTCTCTGTCTGGTTAGATACTTCTACCTTTCTGATCTCTCCTAACTTGCTGGGCTCTTATGGTGTGACCATTTGCTTGTCCTTAGTTCATTAGTATTTCAGCAGCCTTAGGTTTTGTTTAGTTTCTATCAATGTCTCTGCTTCATGCTCGTGTTTTTATGCTCACCTCTGTTAGCTCCTAGAAAAACCTTAAGCATACTTCTTTGACTATATGTATCTTCCATTTAGCATTGGGTAACAGAGGTTATTATTTACTAATGATTGTCATCATTCTCCTTGTAGTGGATTTTCTTCCTTTATTAGGTTTACCACTACAAATGTAATTTTTGGTAAATGTGTTTCTTGTTTTTCAAGTAAATATGTATTATTGTATCTTAATATTTTAAATGCACTATTTAACGCCTGCAAATGGCAAGTAGAAGTCTAGTAATCTACTGGTTTACCACTATGTTATCAGTACAGATCTGAAGAGCCGGATATCAGGTTGTACACACAAGGCTACACCCAAAAACAAAAACAAAAAATGTTGTGGCTTATCAGTTTTTAGATAGAAATGACTGCATTGTTTTATTTTTCAGGTTTTTTCTTTATTTATTTTCGCCAGATAATCCAGAAAATGACTTCCTGCTAGTAGATAGCTATGTGGACTCACTCCACTGTATCTATGCAAGAATCCATGACTGTCACAAATGCTGAACATCAAATATGCCTTTCTATTTTTATCTTCATTCTTACTTGATAGTGAGTGGATTAGTTTGTAGTAGATTAGATTAGTAGTTTACAAAAGGATAATAACATTGTTTGTGCTTTTAGTTCAGTTCAGGATGCAACTTGGATAATGATATTTTGTATACTTGGTAAAAATGATTCTGAAAATTTAAACTAATCCAACCATCACATCTAAGGTCAGATAGTATATATTTTTTTGTTTTACTGAATGAGACATTTTCTCCTTAACTCCTAGCTAAGGCAGGCCATACATAAACGAATCGGTCGGCCCTGTTGCCGACGCTGCCACCAATGTCCACAAAAAACGGTCGTTTTTCACGGATTTTCCAGCATGGCCGATAAAATTAACGAGAAGATCTGCGAAAAACGGCTGACGGGCTGGCCCCAGTAATGGTGTGAATATCGACCGATTTTTTTGTGCGGACAAAAATTTGGCCGATAAACGACTTGTCTATGGCCTGCATTAGACAGTGCCTGTGTGAATCTTCCGTAATCAGCAGCAGTAATAAAAAAGACAGTCACACTCTGCATACACTGTATTATGAAAGCACAATGTATTATATGTTTATACCTTAAACACAGACTTTATACAGAGAATAAAAAATGCTTATGATAGTTTATATATCTGTGATCTTTTACAGAAAGTAAAATGAAAAAAAAAAGAAATTGACTAAAACCACTGTGGTTATACCTTTAAATGAACACACAGTATACTGTATATAAAGTACTTAGGATAAATGAGTACATCCCTTTTGAAAAGTAAGATTTTAATCAATATCTCAATGAACACAAGAACAATTTCCAAAATTTTGACAAAACTGAGTTTTATAGAAAATTTGTTTAGCTCATTACGTAAAAGTAAGGTTAATAAGATAACTTTGGTTACACAATCTAAATTTTTACTCAAATTAGTTGATGCAAAAATGAATACACTGGACAACAAAAACTACTACATCTGGTATTTTGTATGACCTCCATGATTTGTAAGGACAGCACCAAGTCTTCTAGACATGGAATAAACAAGTTGGCAACATATTGCAACATCTATCTTTTTCCATTCTTCAAGACTGACCTCTTTTAGAGCCTGGGTGCTGGATGGAGAGTGATGCTCAACTTGTCTCTTCAGAATTCCCCATAGGTGTTTGATTGGGTTCACATCAGGAGACATACTTGGCCACTGAATCACTTTCACCCTGTTCTTCTTTAGTAATGCAACAATGCCCTTAGATGTGTGTTTTGGATCATTGTCATGTTGGAAAAATGCACAATGATCAAGGGCACGGAGTAATGGTAGCATCTTTCAATATAGAGCAGTACATTTGTGAACTGCAGCTCCACAACACCAGCAGCACTAATGCATCCCCACAGGAGGACACTGCCACTACCATGTTTTACTGTAGGCACCATGCATTTTGCTTTGTACGCCTCACTTTTGCAACACCATACAGTTTTGAAGCCATCAGTTCCAAAATATTTATCTTGGTCTTATCACTCCAAAGTACAGAGTCTTATTAGTCGTCTTTTTCAGCATGGACCCTGGCAAATTCTAGGATTTTTTGTGCATGGGCTTTAGGAGAGGCTTCCTTCGTGGGCAACACCCATGCATTCCATTCCTCTGCAGTGTATGCCGTATTGTATCATGGGAAACAGTCCCCCCAGTTTTGCTTTCTACTTCTATAGCTAACTTCAGTAAACTTGCATGGCAATTTTCTTCAACCCTTCTCATTAGAAGATGCTCCTGTCAGGGTTTTAACTTCTGTGGACAGCATGGACGTCTCTGTGGGATGGTTGCAGTTCCATCTTTGTTAACGTTTTGTATCACTTTTGCTACAGTGTTCTGACTGATAAGTAAAGCTTTGCTGATCTTCTTGTAGCCTTCGCCTTTCTGGTGTAAAGAAATTATTTTCTTTCTCAGGCTTTGTGACATTTCTCTTCCATGTGGTGCCACTGCTGAAAGCATGAAATGGGGAGGGGTTTTCTTTGTTAAGTAATGCCCTTTTATAATCAAATGTCTGCTGGACACCTATTTAATGAATAATTAGACTCACCTGTAGTTGAATTCTTGTTAATTAGGATTTTGTTGTCTAAAATTTAGCTGTGCTCCTAAGACTTTCATTAGGGTGTATTCATTTTTGCAACATGGTCTTGAATGAATTTTTTAGGAAAAATACTTTTTGTGTGTGCAAATTAACACATGTTGTTTGCAATCAATGACCCGTATTTGTGGGAATATTTTGTAGTATAGTGTCCAGTAGAACATGTTGATTCTGAAAGGAAAGTAAAGGTTTTCTGACAAATTTGTTGGGGTGTACTCATTTATACTGAACACTGTAAATATATTTTTTCAAATTTTACTGAACATTAAATTTTTTTATGTTGTTAATTGTAGAAATTAAGCAAAGACCTATATAATATGTTGAAATCAAATTAAAAAAACTATAAATGTTGGCAATTCATTTTTTATCTGTATAGTACTTTTCTGTCTGTCACCAGGTATACCTTTAAACCCAATGTTTGTGTAATGTCACCTAAAAGTTTTCTATAATTGAAAAACACAATATTGTGTCTTCTGGCAGGTTGTGACAGAAATGAAAAATGTTTCACACTTAGCATCTTTTGAAGTCTTAGATCTCTAGACTGTGAAAAAGAATATTTTACGATATATTCAAGTGTGAAGATTGCAACCACATTGTAAATTATATTTTTACTAGGAAATATTAAAATATTCATCTTGTTTCCTTCTTTGAACCAGTCTAAAATATGAATCTATTAAGAAAATCTAAATAAAAGCTTTACTACAGTGTAGCACATAAGACAATAATACTAACATAGTCTAATACTGGTTGTCCAATAATCTTTTATTTTAAATCAGTGATCCATTAATAATAGAATAACAGGCAGGTACATCACACTGTCCAAACGCTGCAGCCTCTGAGATGTGCATTAAGATTTCATACGTATTATACTGGCAAGAAGTCAAGGATCAAAAGCATATAATGTATTTAAAGTAGACTTTTACCACAGGTTTCATATTATGCCTTCTCCAGGTGATGTAAAAGCTCCCATACAACATATATATTTATAGCCCAAAAATTCCTTTTTCCAATTTCTAAAAAATCACTCCTAACTCGTTACTGAAAAACAGGAACACAGTTACTGAAAAACAGTTACAAAAACTTTACAACCATAAAAGCCAGAAACATACATATCATAGAAAGAATAAAAATACACTAAAAATCATAAAACCTAGAGAAAACATTTTCTACCATCATATTGCAAATAACCCTTGAATAAATATTTACAGCTTTATTTTTTATTCAAACCCTATTATAGATGCACTGGGGGAAATGTTCTAGTAAACAGAGGAGACTATAGAACCTGGAAGAGTTATTTTGTTGTTTTGCCTCACATAGCTAATATTTGATATACAAAGAAACCCAGACTGCCTGGAATGTACTCTGTGGTGACTTACAATTAGAGGTGAGTAAGAATTGTTGAAGTGTGGATAGAATGGATCGGATGAGGAAGTCACCAATCATGAGATGAAATGTGCCAGGGGCAGAGCCACATGACATCATCATGCCCGGACCAGAAGTAGGCCATCTTATACATATGGAAAGAGCTGATGTGTATCCTTAAGTGCGCAATGTAATTTTATTTTAAAAAGGCAATGGAGTTTATTGGGAGTAGCATTTAATTTTTTAGCCTAATAAAAGTGGGGTTTATTGTACACACTGTACTATGAGAGGCTTGATTTTTTTTTCTTGGTGAATTGGCTGGATTTGGAGCAGTACTTCATAGAAAATTGCAGACTGGCTGTTAATAGGTATGGTGGATTTTTGCAGTACATACCTACCAGTGGTTCCAAGGGTAAAGCGTATGTTGACCTTACTTTGGTGTGAGTTGGATATTGAAGTAAACGGCTGTATTGAGTGGTGGTGGTACACTTTGGTGGAGCACGCACAAATGTTGTGGAATACGCATGGCAAGGAAGCATTTTGTATTATGAAGAGGATATATATTTTATATGGAGAGGAGTATGTGATGAGAGATAAAAGGACTTTTGTTTATTAATTAATATCTGATCACAGTATAATTGTGTCAATTTAGGACAGAATATATATTTTTTGTACATTTTATTTTTACTCACTATATTTACTTTGTTTTGTATTGCTGCGCTATACTTTGATGTTACATATTAAAATTATTTGTGCTGCCATAAAGTTCTTCTACCAAATAATTTAACATAAATTCTTGCAACCAAGTACCATATTATGTAAACATTAACCTCCCTAGCGGTCTGATTATGTCAGTATTTCTGAGCTCAAAGCGGTACATTTTTTTGCATGAAAATTTGTTGTTTTTTTATTGTAGGCCTGTAATTCTTAGGAATAACTCACTGAAATCTGTCCGAACAAGAGTCTAGTAAACATCCCGGGTATGATAAAATTTTAAACCCGAAATCATAAATTATAATATAATAAATAATCATAAAAAATAACATAAATTTAATTCAATAATGTAATCAAACCAAAAACACTGAAATTGAAATAGAGCGCCAAGTTAGCACATCACTGAGCTTAGTTGCAAAATCGTTTTCAGTGTCTGATGACGAATTTCCCGACAAATCATTATCACTCAATGCTGGAAGTGGTTCTAATTTACTATTGCTGTTTTCTAGCTGGTCTAAAATCGCTTTGACCTAAAGGGATGCTTTTTGGACGCCATGGACTTTTCTCAGTTTCCAGGCAGGAAGAACAGTAAAAATGCAGGGCACAGGACAAAGCACTAGGGACAAAATGTATGTGAAATGCTTTGATACAGTAATGTTTTACTATGTGATTTTAGTGTATTGAGTGAATGTCGCTTTTAACATTTTTTAATTTCCCGCCGGTTCCGTCCCCTGTACGTCCAGACGCTCGCAGGGAACGGAACCCGGATGCAGGCATCGGCCAGAGGAGATGGCCGGCGACACTGCAGGGGGACATTGCAGGAGTGCAGGACAAGGTAAGTGATCGAGGGAATCCCCGAGCAACGCTGCAGGGTAATTCCGAGTATAGCTCGGGGTTACCGCTTTTGGCTCTGAAAGTTTACCCCAAGCTACACTCGGGAATAGCTCCAGGGAGGTTAAATACATAAATAAATAAATATGGTGCAAGTGCATCAAACTTAAAAAAAAACAAAAAAAAACAAACAAGTGTCCACAATTAAGTCTAGAAACGATATAACTGTGATCACCAATCTTCTTGTGCAGTCAGAACAACAAAAGTTCCAAACTGATCGTTTGACACAATCACTTCAAAGTATCAAGGACTCTAGTGCAGTTCCTTCTACTCAAATTTCTATACATTTGCCGACTGTGAAATGCACAAGGGTTCTAGGGAAGTGAAGGGTTGAAGTGATAAAAAAGTTTGAGAATTTAAACATTATGTTTCAAAGGATACCTATATTTTATGTTCTACCTCATTGACACTGGAATTCCACTAACATGAAAATGTTTAACTACACATAAGGTATCGAAGCAGGGAGGTACATTATAGGAATTCTAAAAGGATAAAGCTTTTAATCTGCTTTTATTATCCATGCAATACAAGCAGAATACAGCAGGGTGCTGTATATGGCCTCCTGAAAACATCACAACACCCTGCCTTGATAATCCTTTGCCTTAATACCCATTGTCGTCAGCGCTGATGCAAGCAGTGGGTTGGCTAATGGGTGGATGTCAGTCTGGAGCAATGGACATTCATAGGCAAACTGTATTTGAATCCAGACTGCCCTGGGTAAAATCCATATGTGATTCTAAGATTTTGTGATTGAGAGAACTAAATTACAATGAATGAAATGGGTGGTCCAGGGACATTAAGACTGGGGACAAAAGTGCCAGGTGGTGCTGGATGTTCTTCAGGCAGAAAATGGGGCAGACTCTATCTGAATTGCTGCAGCTTCTAATGCAATCTGTACTTTCAGTACAGGAGAGGAGCCTGTACAACTGAGCAAGACCAAAAGGTAAGGCTCCACAAAACTGTCCTCCAGTTAAAAGAACAGCTGTGATAAGTGACTGTTTACCCCTTGCTTTCTTGAATGAACAGAGTGATTGATTAGTACTGATCACTCCTGTGTTCATTCACAACTGAGTCACAGTAAACATGGTTTTAGTTTGTGACTTCCTTTTCATTCATTGAGTGCAGCCTGCAGAGAGGAGGGGGATTGAGGATTCTGTCCTCAATCCCTTTCTCTACCTCAAAAGTGATATTTCATCAAAACACTCCTTCCCCCAACAGAACTGTGTTAAAAAAGAGAAATAATAATAATTAAAAAAGTTAATTTACAGACAGATCATATTTTTGTGCCCAGGAATCAGGAATCGCAAATGTTTGTTGTACAAATCAGTGAAAGGCTGACAGATGTCACAACTGTACTCATAGCCACACATATGAATTATACAAACTGGACTGCTTGTGCATCTCTGTCCACATGTAACTGCTTGGGTGTATACAGCCATGGTGCCTATCAGCCTGACATTGATCTGTACAGGTTGCAGGCTGTGACTGTAAGCAAACACTTGTGACTCCTGGGCATAGAAATGCACTCCTTCTTAAGGCAGTATGGCCCTTTGTGGCCTTGTGAATGAAGCCTAAAACACCCCCAAAACACAAATTATGCACACAAACCTGTACACTTCAAAAGCACGATAAAGCAAGTTCGGTGTGTTGGTTCACTGCTGGGCCCATTAATTTCAGTGGACATACATTATGGTACTGAGAACTCACATGAGATGGTGTGCGTTGTGCACAAGTGCTACAGTACACTGCTACAATGCATTGTAGTGCTTGATTTTTATTATGCTTTAAATTGCATTCAACTCTGTGTGTGGCAGCATGTTGAGACAGATTGCCGCGCATTGTAATGCGCTGCTTTGCAATAAAATGAATAGCTGCATCGTTTCATTGGATTGGGCATTACCACAGCACATACTGTAGGTGCAAATAAAATAAAAGTTGTTTATTCCTAGTTCTGAGTACATTTGGTCTTCACAATTTTGTAAAAAGGCATAATTTTGAAGTTTACAAATATTTTTTTTGCTTCATAAACATTTTATTAAGAAGATTCTACAACATAAAAAAAGACACATAACATCCAAGAGGACATGAAACCTACAGTGGTCTTTTTCTGGTTTCTCCTGCACCCAATTCCTCAAAATCAGAGAGGGACAGGAGAGGGGTTCCACCAAGTCCTGTTATCATAACCTGGAGAACTTAGGAAACCAATACAAAAAATTTTGAGCATATAACAAGACCACCCACAACAATTTACAAATGGGATCTGTACTCGGTGGATGTTTTAAAATCCATCCATCAGGCCCAAGTCATGGTAAACCTAGACGTCCTGTCTTGTGTAATGTGAATCAGTTCCTCCATCTCCTCCATATTATTGATTCTGCAGAACCATTCCCGCATTGTAGTAGTATTGGTGTTTCGCAAGTGACAAGATACACATTGTTTAGCCGCATTACCCATGCCATTAACCATGCCAACCATGCCAAAGATTTGTTATATTCTCTCTTAGTGAGTGAAGTGTGATGAAGCAAATATTGCACTGGGAAGAACTCCAACGTAAAAGATGTCATAATAATATCGTGGATCTGAGTCCAGAATGACTGTAATCGGGTACATGTCCACCATATATGGAGCACTGACCTCATAGCCTCCTCTGTATCACCAACAAAGACCGGAAACTGAGGGATAAAATTTATGCAACAAAAAGGGCATACGGTGCTATCAGGATAGAACCTTATACTCATTTTCCTGAACTGCAATTGTGAGAAGAGCGTAAGCAGGACAGAACACACAGAGAAGATGATAAACATACAAAGCTTTATTGAACTATGACAAGCACTCAATTTGGGTCTGAGGGCAGCATCTAAGAACCCAGAGCAGGGAATGAGGGGGGGAGGGGCCGAAGTAATTGTAATTCGGCTCCAGGTAGGGCAAGTTTGAGTCTCTGGCAAGTACTAATCCAGGCAGAGTAATGGAGGGGGGTTCACGGATAGTCCAGGCAGGGAAAAGTAGGGGGATTCATGGACAGTCTAGGCAGGGAAAAGCAGGGGTATGGACACTCACAGTTCTGGCAGGGGTCACCTCTGGCACACACAGCCGGCAGCAGGCAACGACACTACTTAGTACACAGCAGATAATCCAACTGTCAGGGCTCCCAGGTGTGACCAGAGGTGTGTGACTGACGCAGGGAAACGCAGACTTCAGATATGTGATAAACAATATAATTTATTAACACTAACCATACAAACATAAACACAGTGCAATACTAAAACATAATACAGTGCAAACAAACCAAACCAACCACTCACAGATAACAGTACATACAAGCAAGCGTCGTCAGGCAGGCCGGGTCAATATCAATAGGGCAGGTAGGTACAGGGGGAGCAAGCGGAGATGGGTCGGGGTCACAGGCCAGGTTCAGCAGGTAGCTAGCAGCGTAGTACAGAGGGTCAGGCAGAGGGATGGTCAGGGTCACAAGCCAGGGATCAGAACAGGTAGCAAGCAGCGTGGTACAGAGGGTCAGGCAGAGGGATGGTCAGGGTCACAAGCCAGGCATCAGAACAGGTAGCAAGCAGCGTGGTACAGAGGGTCAGGCAGAGGGATGGTCAGGAGCGAGCCGGGATCAGAGCAGGAGAAGTCAGCAGCGGTTCAGATCAGGCAGGGTCAGCAAAGGAACAGAAACAGGATGCAGGACAGATACAGGGCCCAGGACAAACACAACACCAAGGCAGAGTCTGCAAGTCTGGCCATCCCTTAAATACACCAGTATCATCAGTTCCAGGTGTTAGCTGGCTGAAAGGTTGAGTCTCTGATTGCTGGGAGCACCCGCTGGCCAGCCGTGGTACTGCAGATCAAAAGGCAGGTGAGTCCCACCATTGCTGGCCAGTCCATTCCTGGCACCAACAGAGTATTTCCGGACACACAGCAGCAGCGAGTAATCCTGGCACAGGGTAGGCAGAGTATCTCTGGGCCCACAGTGGGTATTTCTGGGCACACAGTGGCAGCAGGTAATCCTGGCACAGGGTAGTATCTCTGGGCCCACAGCGGGTATTTCTGGCACACAGCGGCAGCGCATAATCCTGGCACAGGGTAGGCAGAGTGTCTCTGGGCCCACTGCGGGTATTTCTGGGCAGACAGCGGCAGTGGGTAATCCGGGCCCCGGGTTGGCAGTGTGCTCAGCGGGGATGGCTGTGGGGGTCTGGCCTCAACTCAGACCTCCCAGCAGCTCCAGGGACCAGCAGCAGAAGAAGACACGGACTGGGTCCCACTCCGGCCTTCTTAAGGCTGGAGCAGGACGCTTCCCGGTTGCTCTGGCAAAGTCCGGCCCAGCGTCGTGTTGCCGGAGCAATGGGGCACGCCCCCCTGACTCGGGCCATGCTCTCGTGAGTGTGGCCTTTGTCTCCAGTGGGCACAGAGCGCGGGAAGCCTGGTGCCGTGCTGCACCCGCTGGGGGGGACGCGCTGAGACATCCAGGCGGCCTGCGCCTGAGGTCTCCTGGAGGGGGGTCAGGACTCTCCTGCAACATTGCGGGGAGAGGTGCGACTCGCACCACAGGGGCTTCTTCCTCCCATCCTGCACTGTCTTTGAAGTAGACTGTGATAGGATGTGAGGAATCTGAAAGGGGAGAGTGAGGGGTGAAGGGACAGGCAGAGGGACAGCAGGTACAGGGGGGGTGGGGGCACGGGGCACACCATGACAGCAATGTTCATTGAACCTTTGTCTTCATCAGAAAGGGATAGGTACAAGTCTCTAGTGTTCTAGACCAAGGTTGAGAACGCAGAAAAATTGTCTTGAAGAGAAGTGAATAGGGTAGAAATAATGTGTCGTTGAGGTAGTTTGCTAGTACAAAGAGTTTATAGGGTGTCAACGGTGTGGTCCACATTGCCCCGGAACCCTGAGTAGTCAAGAAGTGATAGATTTGGAGGTAGGACCACTGTGGAAGCTCAAATGGGGCTAGTTTGCTGTTGAGAGCATCCCTAGATAAGAGAACACCCTATGGAAGATAGGATTAGCTGGAACATGTGATGCTGACGGAGGAAAGAAGCAGACATACCAAGTGAAAAGGAGGGATTAAAGCATAAGGGTGTCAAGGGTGCAACATTAGACATCCCTGGAGATGGGATTAGGATGCAGTGAAAAATTTGAAGGGGTGGGCCAATAAGGGGGTGCTCTTTAGCCTCAGAAGGAACCTGAGTTGGGTGTAACCAAGGCAATAGATGCAGCGGTAACAAGGTCAAAGAGTGCTCCAAAGAGACCCAATCCTTGGTGGATGCATGTCCGCCAAACGGGCTAGTAAGCAAGCCTTATAGTATCCATAAAGATCTGGCAGGCCTATGCCTTCCATGTGCTTTGGTCTTGTCAGGTGGGGGTATTTAATTCTAGGGGGGTCTATGACGCCAAATGAAAAAGGTGCACTCTCTCTTATATGTGGAGAAGAAAGTTGGGGGAATCAGAATCGGAATTGTTTGCATAATATATAAAATGCAACGAAGCAGGGACATTTTTACCAGAGCTACCCTACCAAACCAAGATACATTCAGAGAGTTCCAAGCTTGCATATTCCTACACATTTCCTCTAAAATGATTTGGTGGTTTTGGCGAAAGAGCTCTGAGAGGCAATGGGGTATCTGGATGCCCAGGTACATCATGGCCTCAGAGCACCAAGAAAAGGGAAAATTATATTGGCAATGTCCCACTTCTGCATCCGAAAGAGTGACGTTCAAAGCCTGTGATTTGGAATAATTAATTTTAAAATTACAGAGTCTTGAACTGTTCCATATCTCTAAGTAAAATCGACTGGGTTAAGTGGGGTTCCATCAGGAAAAGCAGAATATCTTCGCGAAAGCAACTACTTTATATGTAGTGCCATGAACTTTTCTCCCGTGGATGTTGGAATTTGACCACACTTTATTCAGGAATGGCTCAAGAGAGAGAACATATAAAAGGGGGGATAAAGGACATCCCTGCCGCAGGCCATTGTTCAAATAAAGGTTGTCTGAAAGGTGGCCATTCACACATATCCTCTGATGGATTAGAATATAGGGCCTGAATGTTGCCAAGCATCTTGGGTAAAAGGAAAATTGCCTTGAGGGTTGCTGCTAAGTAGTCCCAGGTGACCCTGTCAAAGGCCTTCTCGGTATCAAGTGAAAGAAAGAAACCACATCTTTTGTGTGAGGTCAACCAATGGCATAAGTGCAAGGCCTTTATAGTATTATTGCTGGTTTCTCAGCCTGGGATGAAGCTCACGTGATCCCGAGAGATCCAACAGGGTAGAAAGGGCAGCAACCAGTCAGCCAACATTTTTGTATAAAGCTTCATGTCCACATTCAAAAGTAAAATAGGCTGTTAGTTGGTGACCAGGGTATCATCTTTCCCATCCTTAGATAGCACCACAATATGTGCCTCTAGAAGATGAGGAGTTCAGGGTGGGGAAGATGCCAATGAAGTAAAGGCAACTAGGAAACGTGGCCTCAAAATATCCAGAAAAGTCTTATAATAATGAAGAGTCAGGCCATCTGGGCCAGGACTTTTATCTGATTTCATTTCTTCCTAGGCTCTATCCAGTTCATCTCCAATAATGGGAGCTTCAAGTTTCAAAGCATCCACGTGAGAGATAGGGGCAGGACTGTATTTTTGTAAGAACTCTGCGATGTGCTGCTTCCTGGAGGAAGAATCTGGAGAAGCATTCGAAAAGGGTTGTGGTTTATCTGACAGTTTGTATAATTACATATAAAACTCTTCAAATTGCTTAGCTATGGCCTCATTCAAACAATGTTTCCCTCCCAATGGGTCTCTGATATAATGCACTGATGTTCTGCCCTTCTTAGCTTGAACTAGTCTAGCTAACAGCCGGCCGCATTTATTTCCTTGCTCATAAAATACTTTTTGGTGGAATACATACTGATTACCTATCGGTGCCTGGTGATTACCGAGGATCTCCGATGGGGAGGAGGGCTGCTTTTTTTACTAAAAGTCCTCCTCCCTGTCTGCTCCTGCACACTGCTCTGGATGGCTGATGACAGCAATCCAGAGCAGTGTGCTTACAGTGAAGCACCAACACACCGCCCCCCTTGTAAAACACTCCCAGCACACAGTTAACCCTTTGAGAGCCCCTCATGTTAAAGCAGAACTAAATCCATTAATATGTCTCCCCATGAATCCTCAGGAGGGCAAGTGGTTAAAGTGCAATTGGATCGAGGGTAGATAAGCCCCCAAAACAATATTGTCAACTCCCCATCAAGAAAAAGTTTGAATGGTGATGAGAGGCCTTCATGATGACTACTGTTGTGGGGATACCATAATCAATTATAAAACAAAGGTCACTAGCTAGGCAAGAACCGCAAAGGCATATTATTCACTAGTAAAAGGTAGCCTGTGGATAAAGCAAGAAAACAGCACTACTAATTATCAAATGTTTCCCTCATTTGAGAGCAATAATCACTTTCTGTTACGAGCAAGCATGAAGAATTTTCAATAATGTCACAGGGCGGCCAACTGAGGACATGTTATAATAGTAAAGGAAAACCCCCATGTAGAGTAAATAACATATGCTAGCATCTATTCCAGCTGAATGAAGACTAGGAGGATCGCCCTTGGGACCAAGATATGGCCTCGTCACCCACTTATGATCTAGTGCAAGGGATCAAAAGAGAGCACCTTACCAAGCCTATACCTGGACAAGCAATTACTCTAGAAAAATAAAAAGTAATGCAAAATTGAATCATTCTTTCATAGGAATGACGGAAATACAGGTGACGTTTTCAGATTACGCCAGTGGCTAGAACAGTAGGTCAGATGGGCCTGTAGGTAGGCATGTTCTCTGATGATGAAGTAAGGAATTTAAACTCAGCATCCCTGTGTTGGATAAATCTAGACCCAGGCAGCAACAAATAACAAGAAGTAGGAAGAAAGTGTGTCCTGTTTGTGGAGGGATGATCAAAGATAAGATTTTCTCAGACACAGAGAAGAATTCAGCTTACTCTTCTAAACATTCATGGTAGCTGGATGGAGAGATGCTGGGACTTCCCAGGTCAGATGCCCGGTGATGAGGGCAATCTGGAGTGGAGGCAGGTTGAGAATGGCATCTTCATTTACGGTGACGCTGTGCTCTCGGGGTGTTACTGTTGGTGACCACCAGCCAGGGAACCCGGGGAGTAGCAGGTGCTGTACCATTCTGGGAGATCCACAAAAGGAGGCTGAACGACCCCGAGATGTAACCAGTAGACAAAAGGGAAAGTGCCATCTGTAAGTGATTCTGTGGGTGCGTTAAAGCTCTAACAAAGGATGCAGGGCACGTAAGTCCTAAAACAGTTTTATTTCCATGCCATTGAAAAGTATTTGGCCTTTTCCCTCTTGGACCCTAATATTGTGGCGTCGCCCCCCGATGTTCTACATCTTTGAGATGTCTATGCATCTCAATCAGGTGTGCCACGTGGGAGTCAGAGGTGTGCTGCAGTTGTTTAAGGGCTGCGCTGTGCAGTATGGTAGCGTTCTCATTTTCTCCCAGCCTTGCTGCCACAACCTGAATGTCGGTACAGAGCTTTGCAATGGCTGTAGACAGAGTAGATTTTATGTCTGCAGCTACTGTTTGCAAATCTGAAAGGCTGGGAGGAAGGAAGGAGGATCCCCCTGCTCACTCACTTACCCCTGCCGCTGGCTCCGGTTCACTGCTCGGGAGCATGTTGCAGAGGAGACTGAGACCACATGGCAGTGCGAGTGCTTAGTCTGGAACAGGGCTGGAAGATTGCTGTTCAGCTGGGTACCTGTCTCTCTTAGTGCCCGGGCTCACAGAGGCCCTCTGACCTATCTTCACCATGTCAGCCAGTGTGCAGGGATCCTGGGGAAGCTGAAGAGAGAGCCTCAGTAAGCAGGAGCTCCTGATCTAAGCAGCCATCTCAGACTGGAGCTAAGCCATGCCCCCCGTTTACAAATACTTTTATTTATTAACTTGATATTTTAGCAAGATTAGAACAGTGTCAGTATGGTGACACTGAAATAGTCTGATGACAATATTTAAGAAAAAAAGGAAAAAAAGAAAAAAAAACTTTAAAAAGAGAAAAAAATGAATAATAAAAAAATCATTTTTCTTTTACATACTGTCACCAGATACTTGTCACCAGATAGTATCCCTGATTATCATCACACCAGTCATATCATGATGGCGTACTGCACTGGTGACAGTATGTAAAAATAAATTGGAAAAATAAGCAACCTTTATTCAATTTCTTCATTTTCCAAAAAAGTGACTTTTCAAAAGGGGGTAATTGGGGGGGGGGGGGGGGATTTGTACTGTCCTGGCATTTTAGGGTCTCAAGAAAATAGATTAGGCAGTCAGTACATCAAGATTGATCAATTTTATATATATATATGTATAATTTTCACACAGTCCAAATAATACTGTATATACTGGTTTGGATTATTTTTACCAAAGAAATGTAGCAGACTACATTTTGGCCTACATTTTTTTTTCATTTATACAGCAAAAAATAAAAAGCCAAGTGGTGATTAAAAACCACAAAATGAAAGCCCCATTGGTGTGAAAAAAGGTATAAATGTAATTTGTGTACAGTGTTACATGACCGAGCAATTGCCAGTTAAATTAGCACAGTGCTGAATAGCAAAAAAATGCCCTGGTCATGAAAGGGGTAAAACCTTTCAGAGGTCAAGTGGTTGATGAAAACTCAGAAAGAGACCAACAGACACTAAAACACAGACAGGGTTCTCAATACTGTTAACTACTATTAAAAAAGGAAGCACATATACAAGTAGTTAACATTGGATGCAGCAATATATGATACGTACTACTACATGTTTCAAAGTCTGAACTGTGTATGAGTACTGTGTTGCATACACATACACTGTGGTACTGGTCATTTAGGACTATAGCATTTTACCTTTAGTCCTTTTTTAATTTTTACTGATATTAGAGCACATTTTTGATCCTACATTAAAGTAAAAGTACAGCCAAAGCTATTTTGGCTATACTTCTCCTATAGATCAGTTAGTTCTGCACTCCTATGATCTGTTTTCAGCTGACAGCGAGAGCCTGAGCCAGCAGTTCTCTCCCCCTCTACAGCCGAGCACTCCAGTGAGCGCTGGAGGGGCAGGGGAAAGAGCCGGAGACTGACAGTCCCCATCTCTCTGCTTACAGAATGCTGAGAACTGAGTGATAAGCGGTCTTTGATCGCTCAGTTCTCAGTGAAGAGCCAGTGGGGGACAGATGCAGCATCAGATCAATGCTGCATCCACCTATTTGAGTACAAGTTTTTTTTTTTTTTTAAATCAAAATCTTATACTTCTCTTTTAAATACACATGACCAAATACTAAAACACATAGCCCCAAACAAATTACATTTTTATTTTAGGTATGCCCCATTTGTCTGGTGTATATTCAAGTGTTGAAGCAAGAAGTTCTTAGCAAAGCACAGTTAGTAATTTTGCCATATGTACAGCTGTACTGTGCAGCCACATAGTAAACAGAGAATGCAATTGAGTTGGTTGACCTAGATTGCAAATCAAAATGGCATACACAAATACAGTTTGGTAATTCAGCCCCATTGTTTTTTTTTATTTTGTACTGCTAACAAACCACAAACACCTTGAAGAAAACTATATTTTACAAAAAAAAAAACTATCAATCTTAAATGCACAATTGTGCATTTATCACAAATGTTGTACTTTGAAAAAAGAGAAAAGAATTGACACTTGAACAACAAAGGATGCCATTATGATAGTCAATTAAAGGAAAAGGCAGTCAGTCAATACATTTCTGTGTACCTGCTATACTGTTGATAGCTGGAATGAATAATGATCTTGAACACCATTCAGCTTTGCCTGAATGGGTTAGAACCATGATAAGAAACCCTCAGGTATCAATATTTTCAAGTGTTAAAAACCTAGAACCATGCAAACACACACTGAGACTATTAAAATCAGTACATTTGTATGATCTGTAACTTCTTTAACCACTTGCCTACCAGGCACTTATACCCCCTTCCTTACCAGGCCAATTTTCAGCTTTCAGCGCTGCCGCACTTTGATTGACAATTGCGCGGTCATGCAACATTGTACCCATATGAAATTTTGATCATTTTTTTCTCACAAATAGAGCTTTCTTTTGGTGGTATTTAATCGCCACTGGGCGCTTTACTTTTTGCGCTATAAATTAAAAAAAGTGCAAAAAATTTGAAAAAAAAAAAAAAGTTTATTTGTTTCTTTTATAAAATTTTTCAAACAGGTATTTTTTCTCCTTCACTGATTTGCGTTGATGAGGCGGCACTGATGGGCACTGATAGGTGGCACTGATGGGCACTGATAGGCAGCACTAAAGGGCACTGATAGGCAGTACTAATGAGGTGGCACGGATAGGCGGCACTGATAGACAGCACTAATTAGGGGTCACGGATAGGCGGCACTGATATGCAGCACTGATAGGCGGCACTGATAGGTGACACTGATGATGGGTACTGATAGACGGCACTGACTGGCATCACTTCTGGGCACTGACTGGCGGCACTGACTGGCACAACCCCTGGGCACTGACTGGTGGCACTGACTGGCAGCACTGGTGGGTGGCACTGGTGGACAGCACTGGTGGGTGGGCACAGGTGGGTGGCACTGGTGGGCACAGGTGGGTGGCGCTGGTGGGCACAGGTGGGTGGGCACAGGTGGGTGGCACTGCTGGGCACATGTAGGTGGCACTGCTGGGCACAGGTAGGTGGCACTGCAGAGTGGCACAGGTGGGGGCACTGCTGGGCACAGGTGGGGGCACTGCCGGGCACAGGTGGGGGCACTGCTGGGAATGGGTGGGTGGGGCTAGTGGGCGCACAGCTGATCGGAACTTGCGGGGGTCACTGCTGGGCACCCTGATGATCGGTGCCGATCCCCGCTCTGACAACTGCCGGTTCTCGGCAGTACTTTCCTCACGATCTGACAGCGTGAGGAAAGTGCAGCCGAGAACCGGCACTTGCATTTTCCTGTGATCAGCGTGTCATTGGACACCGCTGATCACGTGGTAAAAGGCCGGTGGGATCGGCCTTTCACCACATCTCGTGATCAGCTGTGTCCGTAGGACACAGCGATCACGGAGATCGCCGGGTGCGCGCCCCCTGGGGCGCGCAGGAGAGCGCGTTCTGGGAGGACGTCATATGACGTCCACTCAGAACTGGCCGGCCGCGGTGAAGCCGTCATTCGGCTATGCGCGGTCGGCAAGTGGTTAAAACAGGTATTTACATATATTTCATGTAACATGATGCCTTTTTGAATGTTAAGTTACCATATGATGTTTTAATTTTATTTTAAAAAATCAATGATTGTACGAGGTCAGCAAAATTTTGAATGAACAAATATGTCATATGAGAATAAAACATTTGGTTATTTAAGACCTGCCATTTCTAATTTAAACATTTAGCTGATATCAAAACTTTAACAGACTTCTCACTTTTTGAAACATATCTGAATTCAGCTTTCTATCAAGCTCACAATATAACATTTTAAAGGTCATAAGTCATTTTATTTTTGGTAAGAAATTATATTTTATCTCTAGAAGATACTCTAAAATTAAATTGTGCTATAAAGGGCCCCCTGCAAAGAGGAGATTGGTAAGTGGCTTAAAAAGGTAGAAATTGAGTCTTTTCCTCTGTTTTAATTGTTTTTATCGATTGCAATGAAGGAATTTTACAAACATATGTCTGGTGTTTTTTCATTTATAATATATCATTAATGAAATAGAAGAGAGACACAAATGTATATAGCAAGGCAGTATGCAAGACCATTAAACAAACCAAGGTTCAGTAAGCTGGTTCTGAGTCCAGATGTCAGGGAATTTGTGTGAGACAGCCGACTTGGAATGTGCATGACCATGCGCAATCACACGGGAACATGTCCATTGTCAATGTTTGTGCCAGATGGCCTATTTAACCACTTGCCTACCAGGCACTTATACCCCCTTCCTGCCCAGGCCAATTTTCAGCTTTCAGCTCTGTCACACTTTGAATGACAATTGCACGGTCATGCAACACTGTACTCATATGAAATTTTTATCATTTTTTTGAGACAGCTTTCTTTTGGTACTATTTAATCATCTCTGGGTTTTTATTTTTTGATAAACAAACCAAAAACAACTGACAGTTTTGAAAAAAAAATCTTTTTCTTAGTTTTTGTTATAAAATTTTGTAAATAAGTGATTTTTCTCCTTCACTGATGTGCGCTAATGAGGCTGCAGTATTGGGCACTGATAGGCTGCACTGATGGGCACTGATAGGCGGCACTGATGAGGAGGCACTGGTAGGTGGCACTGATGGTCATTGACAGGCATCACTGATGGGTACTGAAAGGCAGCACTCATATATGGCACGGATAGGCGGCACTGATAGGTGGCACTGATAGGCGGCACTGACTGGCACTGTTAGGCAGCACTGACAGGAACTGATAGGTGGCACTGATGCGCACTGATAGGCGGCACTGACTGGCACTGATAGGCAGCACTTATTGGCAGCACTGATAGGTGGCACTGACTGGCATTGATAGGTGGCACTGACTGGCACTGATAGGTGGCAGTGAAAGGAAGCTCAGATGGGCAGTGATATGTGACATTGATGTGCACTGGTATGCACTGATATGTGGCATTGATGAGGCACTGATGGGCACTGGCAGGTGGCATTGATGGGCACTAACAGCTGAAATTGTGGACACTGACAGGTGGCACTGGTGAAGCTACACTGATCATCAGGGCAACCACCTGCGCCAATCATTTCCTTATATGGCAGGAGAGAGGCAGTTAAAGGCTTTATTCCAGTATCAGTGCTAACTGGTCTTCAGCTGTATACAGTACTGTGCCTGATTGTGTCTTACATATGTGGATTATGCTCATATTTCTGCTCAACTTTTCCTGACCTGACTCTGATCCTGCTTATAGCTCTTTACCTCACTGCATGCCTGCTGCTGACCTTGTCTACCCCCGAGACCACGCTTCTGTCTCTGATTCAACTATATTCTATTACTGAGTGCCTGCCCTGGCTTTCCTCAGCATCTGCTCCAACCACTGCTGTGCATTCCTGCCACAAGCTCACTGGGAGCCCTGACAAGCCACCCTTCCTGAACCTGTGGTACAATTAGAGTTCCTCTTTAACTTTGGCTGGTGCATCCTGCAGTGCTTCTGTTCCTGATCTGATGTTCTGCCCGATCTTCCGTCCTGCATCACCAGCTCAAGGTTCTGCTATCAACACCTGCTGGCACTCATGTTCCTCCTGTCTGTTAATGCCAATGAACATGTTACATGCAATTCAGTGCTATATATATGTAATTTGCAAACCACAATTATGAACTTTTATATGGGCTATATAAAAAGCTAAATCTACCAAACAGCGCATAAACCTCACAATATGTACTTTGCCTAACATTTTATATAAAAATAACTTGTTAAAATTGTATTATAAAGTGCAAATAGTGCCATAATTGTGTCATTTCAATTAGTGCATTATATCTAGAGATGAGCGAATCGAACTCGGCGAAGTGGAATTCGTTTCGAATATTAGAAAAATTTCGATTCGCGCATCGAATCGAAATTTTTCCAAGAATGGCGGCGACATCTGCGGCGACGGAGCGGGGATCTCTGGGAAGGTGCGCAGACAAGGCGCGCTGACCCATAATGCATTCATTCATGACATGTGATCGCATTAGCCAATCAGCAGCCAGCCAGCCAGCACTGTGTAATGGTGGAGCTATAAATTGCGGCCATCTTACAATTCTCCATTTGCCTCTGGTCATTCAAGAGAGACAGATCTCTCTGTATTAGGGACACAGAATCGTTACTTAGGGACACAGAACCGTTACTTAGGGACACAGAACCGTTACTTAGGGACACAGAAACGTTACTTAGGGACACACAATCGTTACTTAGGGACACAGAACCATTACTTAGGGACACAGAACCGTTACTTAGGGACACACAATCGTTACTTAGGGACACAGAACCGTTACTTAGGGACACAGAACCGTTACTTAGGGACACAGAATTGTTACTCAGGGACAGACACAGAATTGTTACTCAGGGACAGACACAGAATTGTTACTCAGGGACAGACACAGAATTGTTACTGAGGGACACAGAATTGTTACTGAGGGACACAGAATTGTTACTCAGGGACAGACACAGAAGTGTTACTCAGGGACAGACACAGAATTGTTACTCAGGCACAGACACAGAATTGTTACTGAGGGACACAGAATTGTTACTGAGGGACACAGAATTGTTACTGAGGGACACAGAATTGTTACTCAGGGACAGACACAGAATTGTTACTCAGGGACAGACACAGAATTGTTACTCAGGGACAGACACAGAATTGTTACTCAGGGACAGACACAGAATTGTTACTGAGGGACACAGAATTGTTACTGAGGGACACAGAATTGTTACTCAGGGACAGACACAGAATTGTTACTGAGGGACACAGAATTGTTACTGAGGGACACAGAATTGTTACTCAGGGACACAGAATTGTTACTCAGGGACAGACACAGAATTGTTACTGAGGGACACAGAATTGTTACTGAGGGACACAGAATCGTTACTCAGGGACACAGAATTGTTACTCAGGGACACAGAATTATTACTCAGGGACACAGAATTGTTACTGAGGGACACAGAGTTGTTACTCAGGGACACAGAATTGTTACTCAGGGA
This sequence comes from Staurois parvus, assembly GCF_062004578.1. Classification (NCBI taxonomy): domain Eukaryota; kingdom Metazoa; phylum Chordata; class Amphibia; order Anura; family Ranidae; genus Staurois; species Staurois parvus. The sequence continues at coordinate 1,883,879 of NW_028318342.1, read as the reverse complement.
CACAGAATAGTTATTCAGGGACAGACACAGAATTGTTACTGAGGGACACAGAATTGTTACTGAGGGACACAGAATTGTTACTCAGGGACAGACAGAATTGTTACTGAGGGACACAGAATTGTTATTAAGGGACACAGAATTGTTACTGAGGGACACAGAATTGTTACTCAGGGACACAGAATTGTTACTCAGGGACACAGAATTGTTACTCAGGGACAGACACAGAATTGTTACTCAGGGACACAGAATTGTTACTGAGGGACACAGAATTGTTATTCAGGGACAGACACAGAATTGTTACTGAGGGACACAGAATTGTTACTGAGGGACACAGAATTGTTACTCAGGGACACAGAATTGTTACTCAGGGACACAGAATTGTTACTGAGGGACATACACAGAATTGTTACTGAGGGACACAGAATTGTTACTGAGGGACACAGAATTGTTACTCAGGGACAGACACAGAATTGTTACTGAGGGACACAGAATTGTTACTGAGGGACACAGAATTGTTACTCAGGGACACAGAATTGTTACTCAGGGACAGACACAGAATTGTTACTGAGGGACACAGAATTGTTACTGAGGGACACAGAATTGTTACTCAGGGACACAGAATTGTTACTCAGGGACACAGAATTGTTACTCAGGGACAGACACAGAATTGTTACTGAGGGACACAGAATTGTTACTGAGGGACACAGAATTGTTACTGAGGGACACAGAATTGTTACTCAGGGACAGACACAGAATTGTTACTCAGGGACATAGAATTGTTACTCGGGGACACAGAATTGTTACTCAGGGACACAGAATTGTTACTCAGGGACAGACACAGAATTGTTATTGAGGGACACAGAATTGTTACTGAGGGACACAGAATTGTTACTCAGGGACACAGAATTGTTACTCAGGGACAGACACAGAATTGTTACTGAGGGACACAGAATTGTTACTCAGGGACAGACACAGAATTGTTACTGAGGGACACAGAATTGTTACTGAGGGACACAGAATTGTTACTGAGGGACACAGAATTGTTACTCAGGGACAGACACAGAATTGTTACTGAGGGACACAGAATTGTTACTCAGGGACACAGAATTGTTACTCAGGGACACAGAATTGTTACTGAGGGACAGACACAGAATTGTTACTGAGGGACACAGAATTGTTACTGAGGGACACAGAATTGTTACTCAGGGACACAGAATTGTTACTCAGGGACAGACACAGAATTGTTACTGAGGGACACAGAATTGTTACTCAGGGACAGACACAGAATTGTTACTGAGGGACACAGAATTGTTACTGAGGGACACAGAATTGTTACTGAGGGACACAGAATTGTTACTCAGGGACACAGAATTGTTACTCAGGGACACAGAATTGTTACTGAGGGACACAGAATTGTTACTCAGGGACACAGAATTGTTACTCAGGGACACAGAATCGTTGAATTAAAGAGTATGTCAGACAACATGCAGAGGAGTGGCAGAGGAGGCAATGTTTTAGGAGCGAGCAGACGTGGCAGCAGAGGAAGGGGTCGAGGCAGCACTAGTCGCAGCCAGAGGCCAGTGCTCCCGGTGTCATCCAGCGGTCGTGTCTCCACCGACAACCCTGCCGTCATCGATTGGTTGGCTCGGTCGTCTTCCTCTTCCCAGGTCACCTCTGACACCTACAGCCAACGGTCGGTGGGTACGTCAGACACAACCGTTAGTTGGCATGGCCCGGGAGCAAGCCCACTGAAATCACGTGTCCTCTACCTGCCCCTGTCCTTTGGTGTTCCCTCACCAAGCGAAGTATCGCATGCTGTGGGCTCAGCCCCACTGTACAGTGAGGAAGAGCTAACAGAGGGCGGTCAGGAACGGAGGGAGACATCCGCCTCTTCAGCAGCCAGGCGAAGAAGTACTGGCGAGGAGAGTGGCTCGGTAGCCGGTCTAGAGACAGGTCTGTCTCCTGACCCACACGCAGCCGAGGGGGCTAGTAGTGAGGCGGAGACCCTAATTGATGATGATGAGGCTGATCGCACTTGGCAGCCTCGTCGTCATCAGGCTATTGCTTCCGCATCATCAGGAGAAGAGGGTGCCAGCTTGGCAGCGAGCAAAACAGTCGGTGGGTTGCCCAGGAGGCAGCAGGGTCGCAGCAGTGTCAGAGGAGGCAAACGGCCACGGAGTAGAGCACCAGCTCCACTGCAGCCTACCACCACGGCCAGTAGTGGTGCCGGTGTGCACGGAGGAAGTAGCAGTCAGCCAGTGAGGAGTAGCGGGGGCAAAGTTTCCTACTCGGCGGTGTGGCAATTTTTCGTCAAGCCGCCCGAGGAAGTAAACGTAGCCGTATGTCGACTATGTGGCCAGAAAGTCAAGCGTGGCCAGGGGGCCCATGTTGGGACTACAGCGTTGTTGCAGCATATGCAGCGTCGCCATTTGGTGGCCTGGGAAAACCGTGATAAAGATACGGCGGTTCTGCCTGCCCCAGCCCCCGCTCCATCACCCGCTCTGTTACTTGCTCCGTCACCCGACGTCAATTGCCCTCTATCAGCCAGTCAAGGCTTCAACACCTCTGCTGAGGGGAGTTGTCGCTCGTTGGCATCTTCCGCTCGTTCAGATGCTCCTTCTCCTGCTACTCCTCTTCACGGATTCCGTCAGCAGTCTTTCTTGGAATCCGTTTCCAAGAGACAACAGTTTGCGAGCACGCACCCGACGGTGCAGAAGCTGAACGTCCTCCTGTCCAAGTTGCTGGTGCTGCAGTCCCTCCCTTTCCAAGTGGTGGACTCAGCACCTTTCCGAGAAATGATGGCTTGTGCCGCGCCGCGGTGGAGAGTGCCAAGCCGGCATTTCTTCACCAACAAGGCAGTGCCAGCCCTGCATTCACATGTAGAAGAGATGGTGGGCCAGTCTTTGAGCATGTCGGTCTCTGCCAAAGTGCACGGCAGCGCCGACGTGTGGAGCTGTAACTACGGTCAGGGACAGTACATGTCATTTACGGCCCACTGGGTGAACGTGGTGCCGGCACAGCCGCACCAGCAACTTGGACAGGTCACGCCACTTTTGCCTCCACGTTTGCACGTCCTTGGTCCGGCAAAGATGTCCGCCTCTACCGCCTCTTCTTCCGCCGTGTCCTCAGCCGCCACCCCCGTGCCAAGTCCCATTACCCGACCGGCATATCACATGTGCAGGGCGCAACGGTGTCACGCTGTGCTGCACCTGGTATGCCTTGGCGAACGTAGTCACACAGGGGAGGAACTTCTGAGTGTAATGAACAGAGAAATCGACAGATGGCTGTCTCCGCGCAAACTGAAAATCGGAACCATGTTGACCGACAATGGAAAGAACATGGTGTCTGCTCTGCATCAAGGAAGGTTGTGCCATGCGCCATGCATGGCTCACGTGTTCAATCTGGTTGTCAAGCGGTTCCTAAAATCCACCATCCCACTGCAAGACATCCTTAAAATGTCACGTAAACTTTGCATGCATTTCAGCCATTCCTACACCGCAAAGCACACCCTCCTTGAGCTGCAGCGGCAGAACGGAATTCCACAGCATCGCCTGATCTGCGACGTTGCAACAAGGTGGAATTCAACCCTACACATGTTAGACCGCCTTTACGAACAGCGAAAGGCCATCACCGATTTCCTGATGTTACAAGCGGATAAAGGTACTCCCCTGTGTAACTTCGATGTCAGCCATTGGCAGCTCATGCGTGACACCTGCCGCTTGCTCAGGCCCTTTGAGGAGGCCACGCTATTCGTGAGTCGGCAGGACTATGGGATGAACGACGTCATTCCTCTGTTGCACGTCCTGGAACAAATGCTGTTAACAATGGCTGGTCAGGGTGCGGTAGACGTGGCGCACAGATCTCAACGCCACATGACCCCTGTGGGGGCAGGACAGGAAGAAGAGGAGGAGGTAGAGGAGGACATTGGTGCTCAGGAATTATTGAGTGAAATGGGTGGTTTTTCCACTCAGCGGACAGGAGTGGAGGAGCAGGAGCATCTGGTAGAGGAGGAGGAGGAGACAGAGGACCCAGACGCACCGTGGCAGTATGCTGTGGAGATGGAGGCAGGGAGTCCCTCGCATTCCTTGGCACAAATGGCCCATAGCATGCTCGGTTGCTTGCGTAGCGACAGCCGAATAATAACCATCAGACAGAGGGATGACTTTTGGCTGTCCACCTTGTTGGACCCTCGCTACCGTTCAAAAATGGTGGCCTTTTTCTCACCTGCTGAGATGGAGGCCAAAATAACGTACTATAAAAACCACCTATGTAGTCAGTTGGTCTCTGCCTTTCTGCGCCAACGTCCATCCTCAGACACTGTGGGCCCTGTGCGCTCGTGTTCCGCTGCCATGGTAGCAGGGGAGGGGTGGGGTGGTAGGAGCAGTGGCAGCTCCACCAGCAGCGGCTGCCACAGTCTGCAGTCGATGATGAGTAGCTTTCTTCACCAGCGCAGTGAGGAAACTACTAACCAGCCGCAGCAGCAGCAGCATCAGGTGGACCTGGAGCAGGACCTCAAACAACAGGCTTGGGCCTACTTGGACAGCACCCTGCCAACCGAGGTAGACAATCCCCTTGACTACTGGGCAACGAAACTTGACCTTTGGCCCCAACTAGCTGAATTTGCCCTTGAAAGGCTGTCATGCCCGGCCAGTAGCGTGGCATCGGAGCGCGTGTTTAGTGCGGCAGGAGGTATTGTAACTCCGCGGAGGACACGACTGTCCACCCAAAGTGTGGAGAGACTCACGTTTGTGAAAATGAATCAGGCGTGGATTAGTCTGGATTTCAAACCACCAGTTCCTGACACAACTGACTAAATCCGCCATGAATCATGCCCCAAACATGTTATTATTTTTAACATAGGCCTCTGTATGGCATTCAATTTAAGCTGCTTACACTTCGCCACTCTGCCATGGGCCCCTGTTCCGCCTCCTCTTGCTGCTGCCAGGTCCAGAGTGTCTCATGGGTCCCTGTACGGCCTCCCATTGCTGCTGTCTCCATCGCCACACTCTGCCATGTGCCACTTTCAGGTCTCCTCACACTGCTGGTGGGTTCCATTTTGTCATAGGGTGCTGGCAGATTACGGGCCTCCCATTGCTGCTGCCAGGCCCGTAATCTGCCATGGGCCCCCGTACCGCCTCCTCATGCTGCTGCCAGGTCCAGAGTGTCTCATGGGTCCCTGTACGGCCTCCCATTGCTGCTGTCTCCATCGCCACACTCTGCCATGTGCCACTTTCAGGTCTCCTCACACTGCTGGTGGGTTCCATTTTGTCATAGGGTGCTGTATGGCCTCCCATTGCTGCTGCCAGGCCCGTAATCTGCCATGGGCCCCCGTACCGACTCCTCATGCTGCTGCCAGGCCCGTAATCTGTCATGGGCCCCTATACCGCCTCCTCATGCTGCTGCCAGGTCCAGAGTGTGTCATGGGTCCCTGTACGGCCTCCCATTGCTGCTGTCTCCATCGCCACACTCTGCCATGTGCCAATTTCAGGTCTCCTCACACTGCTGGTGGGTTCCATTTTTGTCATAGGGTGCTGTATGGCCTCCCATTGCTGCTGCCTCCACCGCCACACTGTGGCTCCACACTCTGGTTTTGGCCCCGTGACTGCCCAAATGAGTGAAGTGTGCGGTGATTCTAAGATCGACGGCACTCATCTGCATGTCATACTGACTGACAGTATTATTTCTCTTCCCCAGCAGACTCCAAGGGCATTTAAATTAAAGGTACAGTGTTCTGCACTAATATAAAGGCTCTCTGAAGCCTAGAAACACCCTTTTATAAGTTAAATTCGCAGCGAATATATTCGCCTCGAATCAAATTTATTCCTCGAATTCGCCGAATCAGCCGAATCGAATTTTTGAATACTTCGCTCATCTCTAATTATATCACTTATATATCACTTATATTTACCAGTGCTTATGATTCTGCAATCATATACTTAGCAATAAAACAACATTCAAGTGTAATTGAAAAATATTCCACTTAGGAAGGCCTTTTTTCAGGCAAATTTTCCCCCTTTGTTTGAAGGGTTGTTGGCTTTGTTGGTCTCATGGAGCCATCTTCCGTTATCCTGGTTCGGTAGAATCAATGCAATCCGTATGACATACTTACCTAAACTATTATACTTTCAGAGTTCTACCGATCCCAATACCCCCCCATATACTCTGAATTCAACAGCAGAATATTCTTTGTTTTATCTGCGCCTCAACAAGCGATTAATGTTCACCCGTAAAGCTCAAGGCGGCCTCTCAGCCCCTAATCTTCAAGCCTACTATCTTGCAGTCAACCTTGCTTATATTCCTTATTTATATGAGACTCTCCATTTGCCCCTATGAGCCACAATCAAAATGGCTGACTCTTATCCACCTCCCTTTTCTACCGTGGCTCCCTTCCGCCCATCGCCCTTCAGGCATAGGTCCCTCCTTGTTGCACACTCTCAGGCTCTGGAATTCGTTCAAATATTCTGCTGGTTTGCATCATTTGCCTCTTTTACGCCTCTTCCAATGTCCATTGTTTCCTCCTGGATTAGACCAACCAGGTCAATTTTCCTGGTGGATGGAACATGGGTTTTCAGACGTTCACTCCTTGCTCGCCCTGACCAGGATTGTTACCTTTGACACGCTTCGTTCATCTCATGAAATACCTTTACATGAACACTTTCGCTACCTTCAACTTCGTCACTTTGTCCACAATTTGATTAGGCCTCATCCGGCCCCCTATCTTATATCAGGTTTTGAAAACATCTGTAGGCCGCATCCACGCTCGACAGGTGTAATCTCTCTTTTATATTCTTCTATCGTTTCCTCTAAGAAGCCACCTTTACGACCTTTTCAATAACATTGGGAACGTGAACTGTCAGTGACCTTGACAACTGAAGACTGGCAGATGATGATTCAAACGGCCTCCAGAAATGTCTCCATACTGGAAAATGTTTATAAGGTTATGTATAGCTGGTACTACACACCAGCTTGCTTGGCCAAAGTCATTCCACAATTGCCACCGACCTGCTTTTGGGGTGCCCTCAGCTGGGGATGATGTCCCATATTTGGTGGTGTAACGGAAGCATAGGCAGGACAGAACACACAAAGAAGATGGGGAACACACAAAGCTTTATTGAACTATGAAAGACACTCAATCAGGACAGTTCATGGCATTCCGCAACATGCGGCCTGTAGGAACACCCATAGTTGGCGGGCTCACGGGGACTCAACGGGACCTTGACGATGGGGTTTGACCTCAGCACAACCCCCACACAGCTTTCTAGGGACAACCTCAGGCTCACGGGGACTCAGCGGGACTTTGGCTGTGGAGTCTGGCCTCAGCACCGCTCCTACACAGCTTACTAGGGACAACATCAGGCTCACGGGGACTCAGCGGGACTTTGGCTGTGGAGTCTGGCCTCAGCACCACTCTGACACAGCTTACTAGGGACAACATCAGGCTCATGGGGACTCAATGGGACTTTGGCTGTGGAATCTGGCCTCAGCACCGCTCCTACACAGCTTACTAGAGACAACATCAGGCTCACGGGAACTCAGTGGGACCTTGACTAGGGGGGCGAACCTCAGCACAACTCCCACACAGCTTTCTACAGACATCAGGCTCACGGGGACTCAGCAGTACCTTGACTAGCGGGGCGGACCTCAACAACGCTCCCACCCAGCTTTCTAAGGACATCAGGCTCACGGGGACTCAGCAGTACCTTGACTAGGGGGGCGGACCTCAACACCGCTCCCACCCAGCTTTCTAGGGACATCAGGCTCACGGGGACTCAGCAGGGCCTTGACTAGGGGGGCTGACTTCAGCACACTAGGAACAGTTCATGACACGGGTGGTCTGTGTGCACAATAGGAACAGTTCATGACAAGGGGGTCTGTGTGCGTAATAGGAACAGTTCATGACAAGGGTGGTCTGAGCGCACAATAGGAACAGTTCATGACAGGGGGGTCTGTGCGCACAATAGGAACAGTTCATGGCTTCTAGGGACACTCATGATAGGCGTATTGCAGATGTTCAGCAGCAGGCGACTTCCAGGGGGGTAGGCGACTTGCGGACGCTCAGCAGCAGGCAGCTTCCAGGGACAAAGCGGTCAGCAGGCAGGGCAGCTTCCCAGGGACCCTCAGCGATCAGCAGGCAGGGCGGTTTCCCAGGGACCCTCAGCGATCAGCAGGCAGGGCGGCTTCCCAGGGACCCAGCAATCAGCAGACAGTGCGGCTTCCCAGGGACCCTCAGCGATCAGCACACCGGGCAGATTCCAAGGAGGCCCAACGATCAGCAGACGGGGCGGATTCCCAGGGACCCTTAGCAATGGACGGTGGCCCTCACAGTGGCCAGCTGTTCAGGGGACAGTAGGGATTAGCAGGCAGGGGCCCTCACAGTGGCCAGCTTCTCCAAAGGCCCAGCAATCAGCCGGCAGGGGTTCTTGCAGTGGCCAGCTTGCCAGGGACAGCAGCGGGAGGCATGGCTGTGGGATCTGACCTTTGAGGAGGGGGACTCATGCAGAGTGCGCAACGGGGATGGCTGCGGAGGCCCGGTCCCTACCCGGACCTCCCACAACAGCAGTGGCGGCGTGCCTAGGGAGAGCGGCCGGACAGCGCAGGAGGAAGATATGGCCAGCTTCCGCGCCGGACTTTTTAAACACCCCAGGACGCTTCCGGGTTGCCCCGGCAACCGCCGGCCCAGCGCCGCGTTGCCGGGGCAACGAGGCATGCCCCCTTGACTCGGGCCGCGCTTCTCATGAGCATGGCCTTTGTCACTGGGGCATGCAGAGACATCTCGGCTGTCTGTCGCTGGGGTCTCCTGGCAGGGGGTCACAGATCCTCGGCCTAGATTGCCGGACAAACTGTGATCCTCACCACAGGGGTCTCCTCCCCCCATCCTGCACAGCCTGGCTTCAGAGGCTGTGTGTAGGATGAGGACGCCGCAAGGTGAGAGGAGAGGGGAGGGTGAAGGCACACTGTGACAGGGGGTCTTGCCCTAAAGTGATTTTACGCACTCTTACGTACCATATTTAACTCAAACATAAAAAGGAACCCTTGTGATGCCCTCCTTTTTAAACCCATTGAATCACTTTTGGGGGAAGAATGCAAATAGCAACACATCTTTTTAATGCTGCAAAGTTTACAATAGCAAAGACGTGGAAGACTCCTGCTCTTAATTTTGAAGTGGTAAAAAATCGTATGAATGATATCATGGTCAACAAGAAATTGACGTCTATTCTTTCTGATTCTCAAGACCGATTCCTGCGAGTTTGACAACCCTGGATACCTCTATACCCCTCATGTTTTGATCATACATTATTAACATTGTGATTTTTTTAACACGTTTCCCTCCGAGACCATTCTTCTTTTTTTCTTTTTCCTCTTTCTTTTTTACTTTTCTTGGGGTTGTCGTGTCTCTCCTGATTATAAACTTTATCTACCCTAGCAACTTACTTGTGACACATTTAGGTTATAACTGCACTTTTCCACCATAGTGTGGATGACCCTACTACTTTTCTTTCATTCTCTCTTTCTCTTTCTTCTATTTTCTGGCTTTCTTCTAATTTTTCCCGCTGATTCTTTTTTACTACAAAGTATTTCTTTGTCTTAGTTTATCATCATTAAATTGGCTTTAGGGTCAAATGAACACAGTAACTTCATGTGATGCTATTATATACACTATATTGCTAAAATTATTGGGACACTCCTCCAAATCATTGGATTCAGGTGTTTCAATCACCTCCTTTACCACAGGTGTATAAAATCAAGCACCTAGGCATGCAGACAGCTTCTACAATCTTTTGTGAAAGAATGGGTCGCTCTCAGTAGCTCAGTGAATTCAAGCGTGGTACCATGATAGGTTGCCACCTGTGCAATATGTCCATCCGTGAAATTTTCTTGACTACAACTGTTAATGGTAGTGTAACAAAGTGGAAGCCACTGTGAACAACAGAAACTCAACCATGAAGTGGTAGGCCACATAAAATGACAGAGCGGGGTCAGCGCATGCTGAAGCGCACAGTGTGTAGAAGTCTGCAGAGTCAATAGCTACAGAGCTCCAAACTTCGTGTGGCCTTAAGATTAGCAACAGTGCGTAGAGAGCTTCATGGAATTGGTTTCCATGGCCAAGCAGCTGCATCCAAGCCTTACATCACCAAGTGCAATGCAAAGCGTCGGATGCAGTGGTGTAAAGCACGCCGCCACTGGGCTCTAGAGCAGTGGAGATGTGTTCTTTGGAGTGAAGAATCATGCTTCTCTGTCTGGCAATCTGATGGACGTGTCTGGGTTTGGCGGTTTCCAGGAGAACAGTACTTGCCTGACTGCATTGTGCCAAGTGTAAAGTCTGGAGGAGGAGGGATTATGGTGTGGGGTTGTTATTCAGGGGTTGGGCTTGGCCCCTTAGTTCCAGTGAAGGGAACTCTTAAGGCGTCAGCATACCAGTATATTTTGGACAATTTCATGCTCCCAACTTTGAGGGAACAGTTTTGGGATAGCCCCCTCCATAAAGACAGTTCTGACCTCACCCAATAGAACACCTTTGGGATGCATTAGAACGGAGACTGCAAGCCAGGCCTTCCCATAGACAAACTCCAAAACCTTGTGGACAGCCTTCCCAGAAGAGTTGAAGCTGTTACAGCTGCAAAGGGTGACTGGGATGCCATTGAAGTTCATGTGCGTGTAAAAGCAGGCGTCCCAATACTTTTGGCAATATAGCATATATACTGTGTGTGTGTGTGTATGTATATATATATATATATATATATATATATATATATATATACATACACATACAAACACACACAGTATTTTATTTTTGTATGTTGTCCTCTTGCATATTTGCAAACTGAGTCTAGGCCAGAAAGCTAGATAGCCAGATTTCACCCTTTGACCTCAAAAAGAAACAGTACTGATTTCAGGAACTCACAAGTTCCGCATTCTTCAGTTCTCATTTATAAGCACTGAGCCTTAGAGTAATACTGAAACTCTTTCGAGTGACTTTATTATAGCAAAGTGAAACAGTTTCTTATTAGAAGATCTGAGTAGCAGTTACTTTATTGCATATTATTGCACTCTGTAGAAGATGTTATCCCTTCTTCTTTAACTATATAAGACTCCTAGCCTCACTTATCAGCTTTAGGCTGGTAATCCATTTTTGCTCAAAAAGCTCCTGGCTAACAATGTGTCGTTTTTTACGATCAATACTTACAGTGGAACCTGTGCTTTTTCTTTTTATGACTGGAATATTTCTGCAAACACCAGCCTATCAACAGATGATATTATATAAGGTAGGTTAAGTCCAGTTTTCTGCATTTACCAAATATGGTATGTTAGAAGGGATATCACCAATGTTATGTTCTAGAAAACATATGCATGGCTCAACTGTCCTCCAGTTATAGAGGAAGTCAAGAACTATAAAATCCAAATGGCTTGCTGAATATGCTGACTTATACTTGTTAGTTAGCCGTGATAGAAACAGCTTAATTTATACTGTTTACCTTTTAAATGTAGACACAAAGAGCTATAAATTGCTTTCAAATGAATCCAGTCCAATCCAATTCTATTTTTTGACTTAAGACCTATGATACACAAGAGATTTAAGTAGCACCACTGAATAATTAAAATCTCATATAAAGGTTGTGTGCCTCTTGGACAATTACTGTGCAATTAACCTAGCATGGATTTGTGGAAAGTTGGTAGAAAATCTCCCATAGTGTAATTATTCACTTATTGCAGTGACGTGATCAAATTGTAACATTGTGTAGCTGCGCTGAATCAGCCTGGATTTGTAGGATTATAAACTGAAATCTTCTGTTTGCAGAGTGAGATAACAATGCCTTAATTTTGATAAACCATGGTTTCTTGTAGCATCCCTCTCACTATTTTGCATAATCAGATGGGTTTTTTTTACAACAAATGAAAGTGATCATTCTAAACAGAACAGTAGGCATTATAACAAAAGTGCACATGGTTCTATTCTCTTTCACAGATGTTTGCATGCTTGGCATATGTTGTGAGAATGGGAAGTTCTGAATGATAGATTATCTATGGCCAGTTTCAGGAAAAGCAAATTTGCAAAAATAAAATTTTGAATGTACTGTAATAGTGCAGGCTCTCAAGATGGTCGCTTTTGAATAAATGTGTTAATCATCAACTTCTTACATATAATTATTCATGCACAACCACCTAACCAAACTAGTAAACAATAACACTGTTCAACAAATTTTTATTTTTTGCCAGTTTTGGAAACAAAAGGATCCATTTCTTAATGAATTTCACATTCTGAGTTCAAATATAACAATGAAATTTGTCAATTGACTCTAGTTTTTCTGTAAACGGAAAGTTTTCTACTATAGGCGTAATGACTACATAATGCACAATAATTATATAGATAGATGTCTTTCCACAAATATAAAGCAAGTGATATTGACTACATAACAAAGCCTAAATGGCATAATATATTGCATAGGATTACCAAGAAAAATTATAGCCATAAGCTAAGTTGAATCATTTTAATACTTAGGATTCTCACTAGTTTTGTCTTCAGTTTGTGTCGGTTTTGCTTCTCTTGGCTTTTCTCTTGTATTCGAGGAAAGGGCTATCTCTTACAACTGCACGTGACTACACGCTTCAGGTTCTTCCTCACTTGACTCAACCACGAAGGATTCTGGTGCTTTAGGAATTGGTAGCCCCTCTCCATGAGGAACTGGACGTATTGCCGATGGAATATTTGGATAGTGCACAGATAACTTTTTCTTCTTATTTAGCCCTTTTACAATTGGAGGCACCATACAAAAGTAACAATTACTAACATGATCTGTTGGCTCTCTCCAAATCATTGGCACAGCGAAAGGCATAGATGCCTTTTTTCCATTCAACCATTGCTCCACAAGAATTGCAGCATATATGTGGTGCCCAGCTCTTGTCCTGGTCTCCTATCTTGCAGCCAAAATACAAGTTGTAGGCTTTCTTAATCATTCCTGTTATCCTCCTTTTTTGTGAGATAAAAGTTATTTCACCGCAGATATAGCAAAAATTATCTGCTTTATTCACACAAGTTCGAGGCATTACTGAGTAGCCTATATAAGCATAAAACGAAATGTAAAGACGCTGTCGAACTACAATCAGCTACAGATACTGCAGCTTTTATGCAGTGAAGTGATGCAATTAAAGGCTAATATTGCATCATCTCAGTATACATGCAATTTTCTATTGGTCACCAGTATCAATTGCGCAATATGCAGCTGAAGTTGCATCATAATTTTGAATGGCTTACGTCATTAGATGGGTGAATATATCATGGAAACTAGAGCCAATCAACATTTTTTAGGGTCATTTTCGTTTTCAGCACCCCAAAATTATGTAAGATTAGCTAATTTTATGCCCAAAACTTTTTACCTGTTGAGCAGTGTAACACATGGCATTGTAATTATTTATTTAATATTTCTGCTGGTTGAACTAGATGGACTTGTGTCTTTTTTCACCCTAACAGTTCGGCCACTATATATGGTATTCAGCCAATATAAAGCTTACAGCTTTATATAGAAGTTTTCATATCAGCTCCTGCCTACTGGATTAGAGTGGTCTAATCCTACCACTATTACAAAACAACTTGTTAATGTTTCAGGCAGGGGCGGACTGACCATTTGGAAACTCGGGCACTGCCCGAGGGCCCGGGGTCAGTAGGGGGCCCCATGAGATGCCCCTGGTACCTTTTTCATAGGCTTTTTTGAGTTTGGGCAAGGACACAGGGGCCCCATGATCCCCTGTTGCCCAGGGGCCCCATGAGTTGTCAGTCCGCCCCTGGTTTCAGGACTTTTTGTAGTCATAATACACATTAACATATCAGTGGAGAACATTTTAGCACTATAGGTGACCCTCACAACTACAAAGAGAACCCACAAACTTTATAATCTATGCTTACAAATTGCTAGTTGGAATCATATGTTGGAACCAAACAAGAAGTCAGAATCTTCCGTCAACTACAGCAGAACTTAGAAAGTGGCACTAGCTTTTACATTTCAGCCGTTAATCATGAGCTGAAACTAATGGTGGTAATGACTAAAACTGATAGGCCAGCCTCCCAAATTCTGCTGTAACCACTTACGTACATTGCTGGACTTCAAGTGATTATGCCAGGGTGAGGCCTGCAAGCGCAGGCATCAACCTGGCACCGTTTTCTAGAGCAGGCGGTCAGCTCTCTAACTAATCCACTCGATTGCTTTTACAAGCAGAAGGAGGGGACATCCACTGCTGCGTTCTGCCAACCTCTTGGGATTTTCCTGCCCCATCAGGAGACAGCAACCAGCTAGCATGTCCACCAGCTGACCAGACAGCTGAATAAAACTGGGATTGGCTTTCAATGGCTCTCCCTTATAGTAAACTGGAAGTGATGACCTGACATCACTTCAGGTTTACTCAGAAATAATCAGCACCATTTTTAAAAAACGAAAGCATTCAAAAACACAGATCGTGGTGTTTTGAATGCTTTTAGGGCAGAGGAAGGATTTGGGATCTTTTAGACCCCAGATTGATCCATTAAGAGTACCTGTCATGTACTTATTGTTGTCACAAGGGATTTTCACATTCCTTGTCACAGCAATAAAAGTATAAAAGTGATACTTTTTTTTAAAGCAACAGTGTAAAAAAAATAATAATAAAAAATAATTTAAATTAAAGTACCCCTGTCCCCCCCCCCCCATGCTCGAACGCATCAGTCCCACATGCACGCAAACATCGATCGACCCACACATGTGAGGTGTCACCACAAATGTCAGATCATGGGCAGTAATTCTAGCACTAGAACTCCTCCGTAACTCTAAATTGGTAACCTGTAAAGGCTTTTAAAGCTTCGCCTATGAACCGTAAGATTTATGCTGTTTGCTGCCATTACACGGGCGTGCACAATTTTAAAGTGTGACATCTTTGGTATCTAATTACTCAGTGTAACATCATCTTTTATATTTTATAAAAATTAGGTTATGTATTGTGTTTTTTTGCATTTAAATTAAAAAAAGTGTATTTTCCCCCAAAACATTGCTTTTGAAAAAGCACTGCGCAAATAAAGTGTGAAATAAACATTTTTAAAACCCACCATTTTATTCTCTAGGGCCTCTGCTTTAAAGAATATATAATGTTTGGGGGTTCTAACTAATATTGATTTTTACAAGTAAACAAAAGTGTCAGAAAAAGGCCTGGAGCTCAAGTGAGTAAGTTTAAATACAATTATATTTTGTAGGATGCTGATTATGGATTATGGCTTCTTCATATTGGTACTGTTGATTTTGTCCTTGTTATAATGTTGATATTGGGGAGGAGTATTGTTGCCTTGAACCTCCCCACAGGAATTTGTATGCATTTAGTGATTTGAAACCTGCTATATGGTATTCAGTGCATATGTTGGATCTCTGTGCCAGAAGGCAATAATGCTAAATACTGTGCACTGTACCAGTGTGAGATGGGGAAACAGCTCTCATTGTTTGAACACTGTTTGTGTGGAAGTAAATTAATGTTTTGACTGACATTCTGCGGTTTAGCCACAAGATGTCACTGTTTTTCTAACACAGCCTCAGACTGCATAGATATTTGTATATTCATGAAGAAGTGGGGTTTTGCACACAGAGGAGAGAGAAAAGCCATGTTTTGGAGCTGGGTGAATAAGGGGCCGTGTGAGCTGATAATCTGATGACATCCAGGTGTGAAAGTATCCCTCAGTAACCAGAGATTGCTGCCAGGAAGCTGATGAAATTGCTGCCAGGAAGCTGATGAAATTGCTGCCAGGAAAGCTGATGAGATTGCTGCCAGGAATGCTGATGAGATTGCTGCCACGAAGGATGATGAGAGCAGAGGAACTAAGCAAAATATACGGCAAAACCGCATGCTTGTGGGAGAGACATTGGTTCTGTTCAGAGTCACCAGAGGATGAAAAGCAGACCGGGTTGGTAAGAACAGGCACGCACCTCATTTCAGTGTTGGCGCCTTGAGACTGAGTCCAGGCCTATAGTTAGTTAGTTAGGGTCTCTGTTTGTGTCAGGCCACAAGTGTTGTTACTGATCATTGGAAGGACTCCACAACTTAATGTGACATTTCACATTGGAGAGCTGATAAAATCCTACAAACTCAAGCCAGACTGGCGTTTTGCTCAGAAGGAATACTCAGGCACGTGCTACAGGACCAGTTATGGGAGGGGGAATACTGTAGATTTGTGTAAGATTGTAAGCTGTTGTGCTGCACCGCAGGCTAGCCCATATCATACACCCATACACTGATTCCTGCTCTTTTAGGGTAATAACAGGTAAGGTGTGGCAGCTTATTCGTGCCCACCAGTAGGTAAATTACTTCACCTTCTACGTTCATCCATCAGGTGCAGCACAAGGGTCTCAGCCTTTGGGCTGGGTGTATGTAAATTTATTGTGTTTCCAGCATTTGTGGTTGTGCTTATTTGCCACATCTAAGTAAAATTCTGTTGTGGCAAAAGCTGGTGTTGGGGTTGCTTTCCTCGTTCGTGACTTCACTGTATCCTGGGGAGCCCACCCCGGTATACGGCTTACAACTGGTGATGACATATCGCTTGTGGAGCCTTTGCTACTGCATATGGACCCCAAGAGACAGCAGGGCCCATCGAGCTTCCATCAGATAAGTTTAGAGCAGTCATTAAGTAAGAAACCCTGCAGATTGCAGTATACCTAAACAGAATGCTTACATTTTCAATAAACTTGTGAATAAAATTGTTGGCACTTCATTTATCATGACTGCATGTAGCACCAAAATGTGCTAATTTGGTTTAGCTTTCCATGATGTGGAAGCAGTAGGCAAAGCTGAGTAAATGTTGTGGGCATCAATTGTGGAACCTAAAAATGTGTAAAAGGGGTTCTCTGTAGACTATGTCCAATAATACACTGGAATGTTAGTTATTATACTGATGCTTATCCACAAATGTTTTCTTATTTTAGTGTGAGATTGTATGTAAAAGACATTTTAGCAAAAAGCAGTAAAAAAACAACTCTTGTCCTTATTCAAACACAGAGAAGAATCTAATGACATACAGAAATGACTTGCTGGGTGTGTTGCTGGACTTGGAAGTTTTTCTGTTCATTTACTGCAATAGAAGTTGCATAGCAACAAAGTGGTTTCAGGAACTGATTGTTCTGAGCGGACTCGAGGTTAATATAGGATTGATGTCAGCTATGCAATTCACCTCTAATATGTTAAAAACCCACACATATAAAGCCATCCACCCCCCTTTTTTTATTTTCATTTCACATAGACATTTATTAGTTGCTTTATCACTCATTTTTTGTCCTGGAAGTAGGAATGTCTTCATAGTGAAGGTGTTTATTGACTGGGGGGGGGGGGGGGTGAAGATAAATAAGCTGGGAAATGTTTTTTATCCTTTTCCAAAGTAACACTTTTATTGCAGTTTCTTTACAGTACATCAATGATGACCAACTGCTATAACAGTGCTAGAGTTACATCAGGACAATAGTTTTTCATCCTTCATTTATTAATTTTGATGTGCTTGAAAAGAGGATTAATATAAAGCATGCTGCTCATTGCATCAATTAGTTGTTGGTGTCTCTAAATGATACCAGTAGCAGCAGATTGTAAATGGAATCAAAGCCATTGTTACAGGTATACAAAATAATACTACTTCTCTTACTGTACATTTACATTTTTTTAACTATTGCCACTTGTTTTCATTTTATTCTGCTTGTCAGCAAAGTGGTGTAATTATTTTAAAAATCTGAAGTTATCCACAGTTGGCTATCAAAATATTAACCATTCTGTGGCTTCCCAGCCTTATGGCCTAGAATAATCACTTATATATTTATTCACAATGTTTTACTGTTGGTGATTAACAATAAATAATTTAAATATACTTCTGACATAGACATAGCTAACTGCTATGCTAATAAGCAGGGTAGATAAAAATCAATGATTTTTAAAAAAAAAGATAAAAAAAATCGGATTTTTTTTTAAATCAGATTTTTTTTTATTTAAATCAGATTTTTTTTAAATAAAATGCTTTTTGAGGAAAATATATTACCATCCAAAGGTTATTCCATCATGAAATAAAGATTAGTTTTTTAATTATGTAGAATAAGGCTGTATATGTTTAATTTTTTTGGTAAATAAATTCCATTAATCCATTCACAATGTCATGCTCTTCCATAGGTTTTTGTAAGATTATTGGGCAGTTTCTCTGCCTACAAGATATTATCACCTGATGCTTGGTTTACTTTTGCAGTTCTCAAAACTGAATTTGACTCAGCGGAGATCACATGCCTCTTCTTTACAGCAAAAATGTTATAACATGAACAGAGTTAAGAAAAATACCTTAATCCTAACTCCTACAAACCTATGAATACAGAATCAACCCCTTCACTGCTAAATTTCAAGAAGTTCAGTGAATAGAATAGAAACAATATTTTTCTGATTGTTTGCAGTGGAATAGATCTGCACAAGAAGAAAGTGAAACTAAGTGTGAGGAGGAAGGGGCTGACAGTCTGTTTCTTAAAATATATATATTTTGTTTAGCCAAATTAGTTAACAAACATGGATGTTTGTTTAAGCA
This sequence comes from Staurois parvus, assembly GCF_062004578.1. Taxonomy (NCBI): domain Eukaryota; kingdom Metazoa; phylum Chordata; class Amphibia; order Anura; family Ranidae; genus Staurois; species Staurois parvus. The sequence goes on along the minus strand of NW_028318342.1, from coordinate 1,865,329 downwards.
GATAACATATGCTGTAATGTTATTGTTTCAGTTGAATAAATCTTTTTAAATTGTTATTATTAAGGTAATGATTATTTTTCTCCTTCCTAAGTACAACAGAAAAGTTGTCCAAATATGAATGATTAACCTATTAAACTGGGGATAAAAAAACTAATATGAAAAGTTGTTATTCTAAAAATCTTCATCTACTTGCATATTAAAGTTATACCAGCAAGAATCAGTCTTTATGTAGAAAACTATGATTTAAATCAAGCCTTACTGACTAGTGATTTAAATCGTGATTTAAATCAGTTTGATTTAAATCAAATCCACCCTGCTAATAAGTAGGCCAAAAGTAAAATTGTTTAAAATGTGCTAATTTTTCCCAATAATTAAACCAAAGTAGAGATTAATGACTGGACTTAAACAAATTGGGATTTGATTCATAGACTTGGAAAGTGTTTGGATTTGTATTTATGATTGTAGCTTTATCAGTGCCCATCAGTGCAGCCTATTAGTGCACATCAATGGAGCCTCATCAGCACACATCAATGAAGAAGAAAATATACTTATTTGCAAAATTTTATAACAGAAACTAAGAAAAAATGTTGTTTGTTTTTTTCAAAATTTTTGGTATTTTTAAATTTGTTTCTCAAAAAATTGAAAAACCCAGTGGTGATTAAATACCACCAAAAGAAAGCTCTATCTGTCTCAAAAAAAATGATACAAATTTAATACGAATACAGTGTTGCATGACCATGCAATTGTCAGTCAAAATGAGATAGCACTGAAATATGAAAATTGGCCTCGTCAAGGAGGGGATGAAAGTGCCCAGTATTAAAGTGGTTAAAAATAAAACACTTGAAAATGAATATTTTGGGTCAGAATATAAAAATAAGGTTTCTTTTATATTGTAGGCTCAATTCCTGCATCCTATTCTTTGCTTTTTTTTCCCGAAGTCAGTCAGGAGAGGTTATTCTAACAGACAAACCATCAGACAAAAACATTGCAGGAGTACAGTAGTCATTTATTTCTGCACTGGCACTCAATATTTCTTTAATCTCTTGCCCACCGCCCTATAGCAGAAATACTGCTACAGGGTGGTAGGGCTGCACAAAATCATGTATATATACGTGATTTTGCATTTCTGGATAAGGGGCACACGCACGCCCTATCCGAGCCGCCATTGGCGTCTTCAGCTGTCGGTCACTGGGTCCCATCCGGTGATTCCCTGCCGCCACCGGGCAATCGCCGAGTATCACTGACGGGGGAGAGACCTGTATGTAAACAATACAGATCTCTTCCCTGTTAGCTCCAGCACACTGCTTTGCATTGCTTTGTAGCAGAGCAATACAAAGCAATGTGCTGACACTGTAAAACACACACAGAACACAGAAAAAGCAGCACACAGTTAACCTTTTGATTGCCCCAGATGTTAACCCCTTCCTGCCCAGTGTCATTAGTACAGTGTCAGTGCTTTTTATTAGCACTGATCACTGTATTAGTGTCACTGGGGATGTCAGTGACAGTTATTCAGTTCCCTCCCAGTGTCAGAATGCACACCACAGTCTCTCACAGTTACGCTATAAGTTGCTGATTTAACGCCATTACTAGTATTAAAAAAAAAATCCAGTATTAATACCACCATTTGTAGATACTATACATTTCATGTAAACCAATTAATTTACACGTATTGGGATTTTTTTTTTAGCAAAGACATGTAACAGAATACATTTTGGCCTAAAGTTATGACGAATTTATATTTTTTACATTTTTTTACTGGACATGTTTAATAGCAAAAAGTCAAAATATTGTTTTTTTCTCAAAATTTTTCTTTTTTTGTTTATTAAGCAAAAAATTTAAAACGCAGAGGGGATCAAATACCACCAAAAGAAAGCTCCACACAATTGTCAGTAAGTAACGCAGCGCTGTATCGCAAAAAATTGCCTGGTCAGGAAGGAGGGTAAATCCTCTGGAGGGCAAGTGGTTAAATGCTAAGTAAGATCTGAATTACTCAAATTTGCTGTGGCTTGGTCTTTTCTTGCTTATGCTACCTGTTATTGCGGAGAAAAAAAATCTAAGGTTGAAGCACACCATAACGTTTCCATCTCCCATGGTCCAAACTGATTATCTAGAGTTAAGGCTCAGTAGCACTAGTGATGGCAGTGATGCCCACTTGAGAGATTGTCCTCTTTTTCTCTTTTATGGCTTCTACTCATCAGCATCCCCCTCCTATTTGATGTCTGTTCCTTCTTGCACTGAATCAATTAGTTCACATGAGTTAGAGTTTGTGGCAGATTAGATAATAAAGGTAGCTATTCAAAGACAGTGTCTGACTTAACACTATTATTTCTATTGCTTTCCGCCATGTTTCTATTTCTTGTGCAATAGCAGATCCCCCTATCATCCCTAGCATCCCCTGTGATGGAGGAAACAGCTTTCATTTTTCCAGCAGCATCCAGTCAGCAGGGCTGAAGTACATCAAGCATTTATTATGTAGTGCACTAGGAAGAAGAGTGGGAAAGATTACCAAGTCTCTTGTCAGATGTGGAGGTTAGAATAATTTACAGTGTATTGAATTTGTTTCCACACTGCCTGCTATGTTTCTTGTCATTTCAGTTTAAAAATACTGCAATTGGCAATCTGCATTGGCATCCCAGATTACTTACCACAGTACAAGAGCTTTCTCAGGCTGTGTGTGAAAGTGTTTTTTACTATATAGCAAAAAATCTCATACATTTTGCCATTTTGAGTGTTAGAAATAGAAAAATATAATAAGCATCCTAGACAAGTCGGACTTGCCTGCTTTGCTGTAGTTGGCTGGTATTAGTAGTCTATTATTAGCCTATCACTGCTCACCATAAAAAAAATAAAGAAACAGGCTGGGTATTGGAGAAAACATTGGCCACGTCAACATTTACTAACCACTTGCCTACCGGGCACCTTTACTCCCTTCCTGCCCAGGCCAATTTTCAGCTTTCAGTGCTGTCACACTTTGAATGACAATTGCACGGTCATGCAATACTGTACCCATATGAAATTTTTTATAATGTTTTTCACACAAATAGTAGTTTTTGTAGTATTTAATTACCACTGGGTTTTGATTTTTTTTACTATAAATGAAAAAAGACCAAACATTTTGAAAAAAATGTTTTTCTTTGTTTCTCTTAAACGTTTTGCAAACAGGTAATTTTTCTCCTTCGCTGATGTGTGTTGATGAGGCTGCACTGATGGGTACTGATAGGCAGCACTGATGAGGCGGCACTGATAGGGAGCATTGATGGGCACTGATAGGCTGCACTAATGGGCATTGACGAGGAGGCACTGATGAGGCTGCACTTGATATGCGGCACTGATGGGTACTAATAGGCGGCAATGATGAGCACTGATAGGCAGCACTGAAGGGCACTGACTGGTAGCACTGGCTGGCAGCACTGATGGGCACTGACTGGTGGCACTGGCTGGCAGCACTGATGGGCACAGAGTGGAAGCACTTCTGGGAACTGCTGGGCAGCACTTCTGGGCACTAACGGGCAGCACTGTTGGGCACTGTTGGGGCTGCACTGATAATCAGGGCACTGATTATCAGTGTAGATGTCTCCTTTGACAGTTTCTGGTTATTGGCAGAACTTCCCTCACGCTCTAACAACTTAAGGAAAGTACTGGCAATAACCGACAAGTGTATTTACAAGGTCATCAGCTGTGATTGGACACAGCTGATCACGTGGTAAAAGGGCGCTGTGATTGGCCTTTTACCATGTCATGTGATAAACTGTGTGCAAAGGACACAGCAATCACAGAGAACCCTGGGTGCACAATGCTGGGGGCGAGCAGGGGGCATGTTCTGGAATGACACCATATAACGCCCTCCCAGAACTGGACGACTACGCTTTAGCCATCATTCTGCTATAACATGGTCAAGAAGTGGTTAATAAAAGGTTACCAGCAAGCAGAATACAAGTAAAAAAAATTGAACAACCATTACTAGAAAGTCTATATCATAGACTAAAATCCTTCACTGACAGTTTAAATAGAAGGGTTGCTTTAAAGTGGTTGTAAAGGCTCAAGGTTTTTTGCCTTCATGCATCCTTTCTATGAAGGTAAAAAAACCTTCTGCGTGTAACAGCCCCTCTAATACTTACCTGAACCCCATCGCAATCCACCAATGTGCACGAGAGCCTCAGGTCTTCAGGGGCTCTCCCTCCTCATTGGTTGAGACAGCAGTGGGAGCCACAGGCTCCCACTTCTTTCAATCACAGTCAATAAACCAATAAGGAGAAAGAGTGGGCTGGGGCCGAGCTACGGCTCTGTATGTGAATTGAAATGCAGTGCATTGGCTTGAGAGTGAGTCTTCTTGGGTGCCCTCATAGCAAGCTGCTTGCTCTGGGGGCACTCAGCAGGAGGAAAGGGCCAGGAGAGCCAGCAGGGGACCCTAGAAAAGGGGGATTGGGGCTGCTCTGTGCAAGACTACAGCATGGAGTAGATAAATATAACCTGTTTGTTTTTGTTTTTTTTAAATTGCCTTTAATATTACTTTGAAGATAGTTTCATTACCCTAACTGCAATAAAATGTGTTCTTGCCTACCAGCAGGGGAAGTCACTGCTTTTTTGTTTCTTTGAAAATTATCTTTTTTTCTCTTAACCTCTAACCACCAAAGAGTCGTGACAAACCTAAGCTCATGCTGTCAAATTAAAGACTAATTTCCCTAGGGTCACACATTCTTGATCAGCTGCCCATGCTCAAACCTGCAAATCTTTCCCATGCAGCTCTACCTCCAACTCAACCTTCTAATAACCATACTGCTAAGACACATCTAACGTTTTCACCATTCTTTTTAACCATTTCCATGCTGCCATCTTACTCCCCAGTCATGCAACCTTTCCACCAAGATTTTATTCCATTCTCTGGGCCTTACTTTCTGCTATGCTTTTAGCTCCACTACATCTATGGTTTTGTACATTTAAATGCTGCATATTTCTTATGCCAACTCACAGTTTGTTGGGCTAATGACTTACTGTACCAGGAACGGTCCCCGGTCTTCTCACAGTTCTTTCCTCACATGGCAGCTTGCTTTCCTCTGCAGACAAGACTTCCTACACCTTCACTTCTTTTGCCCATGCTTTACTTTCAGATCTGATCCCCAGCATTGGGAGATATCTACAGGATGACCGTGAACTGTGAACTTCATCAAACGTTCCAATAAAAATATAGGATAAAAAATATTTGTTTCCACAATTTTTTTCCTTTCAACTGTTTTTTATTGGGTTTTTGGAATTTTTTAAGCACAAAATACTTTATGGGGGCATGGCAGGATACTTTTTTTACTCACAGTGAGAGTCCATGTGAGGAATAGGACTTTGTACCCATTAACATAGGGACACGATGCTTTGTCAGGGCAGGGCACTTTCCCCCAATGTTGAGGCATTTGTTCTGGTATTAATCAGGAGGAGGATGGCAATATTCACTGCCCCCTTCCTTTCCCTGCCAGCCAGGCTGCATACATGGTGAATAGTCAGGTATGGATTGTGGGGAAAGAAGGGCAACTTGTTTTTTTTTTACTTGCATGCAGTTCCCCAGACTTTTATGGATATGGATCCAGTATTGATTTTTAGAGGGAAACCACACACCATCTTTTGTTTTTGTTGGTTCCTCCCTCTCAATCCATACTAGACCCTCATCTAGTATAAGGGTCTGGTATGAATGTTGTAGGGAATCACAACCAAATAGAATGCAGCAACCAGAAAAATATAATTTAGCAACAATTTAAATGGTAATTTTCCATTGTACATTATACAGGTTTTCCATTTCAATGCCGGCTTAAGCCTAGTACACACAATCAGAAAATATCACTTTTGATGTGATCGTACCATAATTTGATCAATATTACACAGCTTACGAGAGCCAATCAGGACAGGTCATGCTAAATTATCCAAGCACAAGAAATGTTTCTCGTACAATTCCAGATCGTACGATTTTCATTTAATCTGCACAGTTTTCGTTTGAAAATAAAATGCCAATTTTTATTCTCTTGTACGAGAATTTTTGTAACTTTAGTAACCTCTTCATTTTTGCTATGGAGACTAGCAAAATAAACCAGACGATCATTCGTCCGATATTCTCATTGTGTGTATGTGGCTTTAAGGACTAATTCACATTACAGTAGTGTGTTGATCTGTAAGTCAGAGCAGCTGTGATACACAGGCCAATGAAAGGACATCTAAAAAAACAATTGTGTCCTGTTCATACTACAATGCTGTGTTGACATGCATTGCATTAAACTGCAACATGTATGCATCTTAATGCAACACAACACAGGTCAATGCATGTAAAATGCAGGCCAGCGCAGAGCAACGCAGCTAAGGAAAAAGGATTTGTGATTTATTTTGTGACCCACAGAATGTGATGTCACAGGAAATCCTGTAAAATGCAGTGTATTTTAGGATGAAACGTGCAACACAAGTCAAAATGTGTTGAAATGCACATGAAACGAATGGAAATGTACATCCATTATCCCTGCATGAGTGAATTCAGCATCAGGCATCCCCCAAGCACAATATGTAAAGCGTTAGTTCACTTTTGTCAGGTATTAATAGGTATCCCCCCCCCCCAAAGCTTGCTTTGATATGTGATGCAGTTTCACAGTCCCTAAAGAAAGAAGAGGAAGAACAAATACGTCGCTGTATCTGCTCATGCCACTGGCCAACAGTAAGTGTAGTGAAAAAGCTTTTTGCTGATAAAGCCCAGGTACACACTATGTGGTGCAGAACACTGCATGTAATTAAGGTAATGTAATTAAATGCAAATGTCTGTGTGGTGCAATTTGAGCCATACATTTTGTATAGCTCAATTCGCATCACATCCGCACCAAAAAAGGTACAGGACCCTTTTTTAAATCCGTACCTGAATTGCATCGCGTGGGTGTTCTCACCCATGCAATGCAATTGCTGACTATTGCATTGCGTTTTGCGATCTACTTCTCAGGGTCATTAATTTATCACTGACACCCACACCAGATCGCATGATCGTGATGCGATTGCAATGCAGTGCGGGAAATGCACAGGATTCGCAGAATTTCCCACATCGCATTGGTGTGAACCCATGCAAAAGGTTTTTTTTTTTTTTTTGGTATGTATCTTCCCTGCCAGTATTCAGCTACCCATGCCTTTTGTCCTAACGACTTGTCCCGTGACTTATAGGGATACTAAACACACACGGTTTCATTTACCCTTCTCTTTCTGTATGTGGATGGTGGCACTGTAATTATTTTAAGAAAAATAATGGAAGTACCTTTTTCCTAATCCATATATAGCTGTCACATGACCCAGTTCTTTTCCAGCCCTTCTGCAAGGAAACATAAACAGGAGGAGCCTCTAGTCCTCTGCTGCTGGTCACATGTTCTAAATTGAAAAAAAAAACAGCCTTTGGAATATACAGAAAAATAAATAAGGAATATCAATAAACTGTTTAAAATTGCATACAAATATATATTTGAAATCAAATCTTTATTATTTTATCGAAATAACATGATGTGGGTGGATTTCTGCAAGTCACAGGCTGTGTCACACCCCTTCAGCCTGTCTTAGAATAAGAGGGAAGCGAAGCCTCCATCAATCTACATGTAATATCCCTCCCCCATTGTGGTTAGCTAGATAGTGGGCATCAAGGAGGAGGGAGGGAGTGGGTTGTCATTTACCACTGTGTATACACCCACATGTGTATAGTCACATGGGCTGCTCAGGTGTGATAGGGAGGAAATGCTCAGCATAGGAGCTCACTAAAAACTGAGCATGTGCAGAGTTGCCACTACGGTTGCAAAATCCCTACATGAATTAGGGACAAGAACAGAAGGTGGCGATAGAGAACAGCAAGATCAACCAGGATTTTATTCAGAAAATGAATCCCATAGTGACTGAATGGGTAAGAACAGCATGTAATACAATATTTATCAATAGTTTTTTATGATGTGGTTTTAGTGACACTTTAACCACTTGCCTACTGAACACTTTCACCCCCTTCCTGCCAGGCCAATTTAAAAAACAACAACAATATTTTCTCATTTCTGTCATAAAAAATATCCAAAAAACTCAAATTTCATCATAAATATAGGCCAAAATGTATTCTGCTGTATGTTTTTGGTTACAAAATCCCAATAAGTATGTATTGATTTCTTTGTGTGAAAGTTATAGCATCTACAAACTACGGTAAAGATATTTTGAAATTTACACAGCTTTTACTTTCTGACTGCCTATCACATTTCTTGAGGTGCTAAAATACCAGGATAGTACAAACACCCCCAAATTACACCTTTTTGGAAATTAGACACCCAAAGCTACCTGCTGAGAGGCATATTGAGTCCATGGAAGATTTTTTTTTTTTCCACAAGTTTTTGGAAAATGACAAAAACTATTTTTTTTTTACACAAAGTTGTCACTTAAATGATATATTGCTCACAAAATCCATGGGTATATGGGGAATTACACCCCAAAATACATTCTGCTACTTCTACTGAGTATGGGGATACCACACGTGTGAGACTTTTTGGAAGCCTAGCCACAAATCCAATGACCACTTTGAAAGCCTGAAGGTGCGTAACTTCCTCATTTCACTTCCTCACTACCTATCGCAGTTTCAGAGGCCCTGAAATGCCAGGATAGCACCAAACCTCCAAAATTACCCCTTTTTGTAAAGTAGACACCCCAATGAATTTAAAAAGAGGCATGATGAGTATTTTGTAGATTTCATTTTTTCTCACAAGGTTTTGAAATATAAAAAAAGAAAAGAAAAAATATGTTTTTGCTTTCTTTCTTCATATTTCAAAAACTTGTGGCAACAAACGAGATCTGCAAAATACTCACAATGCTTCTTTTCAAATTCCTTGGAATGTCTACTTTCCAAAAAGGCGTCATTTGGGAGGGGGGTTTGATGCTATCTTGGCATTTCAGGGCCTCCAAAACTGTGATAGGTAGTCAGGAAGTGTAATGAGGAAATAAAGCCGTTTAAAAGCCTGAAGGTGCGTATTGGATTTTGGGGTCCTGTACGTGCCTAGACTGCCAAAAAGTCTCTCATAGAATGTAGTTCCACATATACCCATGGCATGTGTAAGCAATAAATCATTTAAGTGACAATTTTGTGTAAAAAAAAAATTTTTTTTTTGTCATTTTCCAAAAACGTTTGGTAAAAAAATAAATTCTTCTATTGACTCAACATGCCTTTCAGCAAATAGTTTGGGGTGTCTACTTTCCAAAAAGGGGTCATTTTGGGGGGTGGGGGCATTTTATGCCGAGCATTAGAAGTTTATGCTACACATCACTCACTTGAAGACCAAGCCTTTTCTGACACTTTTTGTTCACATGAAAAAAATCTGTATTTTTGCTGGGAAATTACTTTGAACCTCCAAACATTAAATATTTTTTAAAGTAGACACCCTAGTCAATAAAATGGTGGGGTCTGCAATTTTGTATGTCACATAGTACTAGAGCAGCAATTTTTCAAACGCAAATTGTTTTTTAAAAATACACTTTTTTTTCATTTTAATGCACAAAAACACAATATATTGGCCAATTATTTGGTAACTTATAATGGTTAACAATAAAACAGTAACTCAATAAAACAACTTTTTTATTGAAATATTTCTGCCAGAAAAAGTGTGTGGTGTGCCCACTAACAGAATATACCTCCCTGCATCCACCCACTTCTAATGGTGGGCACACATGAAATGTACCAACAAATATAAAATATAAATGCCGCAGCATAGGGGCCATCCACCCACTATCCACCCCAGGCCCCCATGCTTCGGCATATATGCTCTTTTTTAACTGCGGATGAACAATCTCATCCAAGAGCGCTGCCCACACTGACTTGTGTATACTCGGAGAGCAAGTTCCTGTTGCTGTCAGAATAAACAGGTCGGTGGTGCAGCTGAAAGCATTCCTGCAAAGAAAACAGCAATGGTTAACAATAAAACAGTAACAATAAAACAGTAAAAGTGTAACAGTAGAACAGTAACAACAACGACAACAAAAAAAAACTATAACTATTTTCAGTTTTTTTAATTTTTATTTTTTGGAGGTAATTTGTACTTTTTATTTATTTTTTTAAACTTTAACTTTTTTTTTTTTTTTTTTTTGTATTTCAATGGTTTTTATTAATTTTAAACAGTATAAAACAGAGGCAACAGAGGCAACAAAACACGCCCACGCAGGGGCTATCAATTGCACCGATAGAAAATGCATAATAGAGCAGACAACGCTCTAATTCCAATAAGGCAAAACGTATGCCCGCGCAGGGGCTATCAATGGCACATAGGTTACAATAACATCAGTGAAACTCAGATTATCGCACCTAAAGACAGCTGTCCACTGTCACATCAAAACAAACAGAAAAGGAAAGAAGAAAAGCAGAGAAGAAAGAAAGAGAAAAAAGAAAAAAAAAAAAAAAAAAAAAAAAACAAAACAAAAAAAAACACACACCAAAGAGCAAGGGTCCATGAGCGCCAATACAAAACTCCTTCACCTCCCTACACTGGCAGGGGGGAGCGTGGGAAAGGCATATTGCAACCACGGCTCCCATATTGTCAAAAATTTATGTTGAGAGTCGTTGCATATACTCGACATCTGTTCATTGAGCATCATAGTAGTCATACGATCCCGCACCCCCTGAAAAAGTACAAACGGACTCTTCCAGGCCTGGGCAATTGTCCTAGTGGCCGATAAAAACAAATAGGAAGCCAACCGCTGCTGACGAGCCAAGAGGCCCGGTATGGGGCAATGAAGCAAAGCATACCGAGCATCCCGGCGTATGGAGAGATGAAACAAAGTGAAAAGGAGGCCAAACACACGAGACCAAAAACGAACCAACCTCGGGCATGACCACCAGATATGCAGTACATCGCCACGATGGCCACAACCCCGAAAACATCGATCACTACAGGCAGGGTTAGCCTGGGCCAAACGAGCCGGCACCCAATACCAACGAAACAATACCTTATAGGCTGCTTCCAGCGTGGTCGTATTAAACGAACATTTAGCTATGAGTGACCAGGCTTTATGCCAGTCCTCCGGATCCACAGCCACTCCCAGGTCGCGTTCCCACTGAACTACATATGAAAGAGAAGTGTGCGACGAGCATCTGTTCAAGGCTGCGTAAAGAAGGGAGATAAGGCCCGGGGCGCCCGGACGCTGTTGGCAAAGCCGTTCAAAGGCAGATTTCTGATATGGGAAAGCAGAAGTGGCCCTCAGCGAGAGCAGCCAGTGCCGCAATTGAAGGTACCGAAAAAATTCCGCTGGGGGAACATCCCGAGACTCCCGGAGGACATTCCAGGTGGGAAAGGACCGAAAAATCAAAAAGTGTTGCACCTGTGAGAAACCATGAGCCACCCACCAAGAAAATGCCCTCGGGTGATCTAGACCCGGCGGGAAAAGAGGATTATTAACGATTGGAAGCAAGGGCAAGAAAGGCGACATCAGACCACTGGAGTAACGTACCGAGTCCCAGACTCGTAGGCCATGGAGCAACATCGGACTCAGCACCGTAGGGCGCAGGGCAGGGGGAAGCCATAGAAGTGTCGATAGTGCGATAGGGGCACAATTAGGTAGTTCCAGCAGGACCCAGAGAGGTACGTCGGAGGAAGCGTGCAACATAGACAGCGGGGCAATTTGGCTCGCCTGATAATACTTAGTTACATTGGGTACCCCAAGACCACCTTGGAGTCTATGAGCAAAGAGCGTATTTCTAGAAACTCTGGGATGCTTATTGGCCCAGATAAAACGCATAAACTTCGCCTGAAGCAACCGAAGAAAATGAGGGGGAACCCGCACTGGGAGGGTGCGAAAATAATATAACAATTTCGGCAAGATGGTCATTTTCACTGAGTGAACCCGTCCTATCCAAGACAGGTGCGGAAATTGCCAGGAATGCATAAGAGAAGATAAGGAGCTAAGCAAAGGATAATAATTTGCAGCAAAAAGGGATAAACTTTAACTTTTTAAAACAGATTGTAGGGTCACTCCAAATGCGATATCCAGTTTCCTGACTACCTAACATCTTTTGAGACCCTGTGTAATTATGTACCCTGAACTGTGCTGTGCTGTACCATATACTAATTCTCCACTAGTGTGTGGTAGCACGGGAGCAGTCATTGAGGCAGAGACCAAGTTGTCCAGGACAGGAGGAACAAAAAAAGTGGGTGTCACACCTAATTCCATGTCTGCTACAGACATGGTATCTTTTTTGGGGTTTCCTTTGGGTTAGGTTACCAGGAATGGCATCGGGAAAATGCCTCTCATGCAACCGGCTAACTGAATCTGGGTTGGAGGTTTGAGCCATAGCACCTTCAGGATACAAAAGGGCCATGATGATCACTTCCTGGAATTGTAGGAAGGATTCACTATGTCCAGTTGCTTTGTAAAGCACAAAAGCATTATATATAGCAAATTGAATTAAATAAACAGACACTTTTTTGTACCAGCATCTGGCTTTTTGGGAAACTAAGTATGACTTCATCATCAGATCGTTGAAGTCCACCTCTCCCATGTTAAGGTTATAGTTGTGGACACATAGGGGCTTCTCAACAATACTAGCTGCTGTAGTAATTTGGATGGTCGTATCTGCATGAATGGAAGAAAGAATGAAAACATTCCATTTGTTCTTCCACTTCACTGCGAGCAATTCCTAATTTCTCAAGCAGGCTTTGTCCCCCTTTCTAAGACAGGTATTTACAAACCGTTGGGGGAAGCCCTGGCAATTAGGTCTCCCGGTGCCACATATGCCAATTTCAAGATTGTACAAATGTCTAAATAGTGGCACGACTGCATAAAAATGTTCCATGTATAAGTGGTACCACATATGGAAAAATGATGACACCAAGTCTCAAACTATCTTGCCACAGCTCCCCATGTAGTCTGGGCATCCAGGGGGCTCCACGTGACTATCTTTTCCCACATAAATCCGAAACTTATATGTATAGTCTGTTGCCCTCTCACAGGTCTTCTACATCTTCACCCCATATCTGGCATGCTTGCTGGGTAGAAATTGTTTGAATGCAAGGCGGCCAGAAAAATTAATGAGGGACTCATCAATGCAGATGTTTTGCTGGGGAGTATAGACATCTGCAAATTTTTAGTTAAGGTGATTTATGAAGGGACGAATTTTGTGGAGCCGGTCAAATTCAGAGTCACTCCAAGGACGACGGAGTGTATTGTCATTTAAATGCATAAAATGTATTATATTCTCATATCTATGCCTGGCCATGACAGCAGAGAACATGGGCATAAGATGAATTGGTTCTGTGGACCAATACAAGCGCAATTCATGTTTTTTAGTAATGCCCATGTTGAGAGTTAGGCCCAAAAACATTTAAATTTAAAAACTGTAATGGGTTTCCATGTAAATGATCTGGCAAGGTTTGAATTTAGGTTGGCGGCAATAAACTGTCATGCATATAAATTGCTTTGATTCACAATCAATGCATACAGATCTTCCATGAAAAACAGCTCCAAAAAAATCAAGAGGAGTATTTAAATTTGCTGTTTGTACCTGAATTCAGGGTTGGGGAGTGAATGGGGGAAGTATGGGTGCTGCAGAATTTGTGGGCTGCCAATCTGGATTTGCATCCGGAAAGACACTAGGGGCTCTACGGGCCTGTGTGCGAATTCTGGGTGGCTGCGGGACACTACTTGTGCTCACCACCGCACCAGCTTGTACTGCACTTATGGGACTCACCCTGTCACCAAGTGATACTGCAGTGCTGGTATGTACTAGGCCGCTGGTGCTTGCCAGTTCACCAAAAGGTAGAGGGGCACTAGTACTGGCACTCTGCTGCATTTTGGCCACTAAATTTATAGGTACCTAGTGCGACTCATGGGAAAAAGAGCACCTGGCTGTCAGGGACTGCTTGAACCGCTAAAAAAAATTTAACGGCAAGTGCTAACAGAGATCAGGCCTGTTTCTGCGAACACTGCAATTTTGTGTGCAATGTATCAAATGACAGTGACCTACTGACACCGCACTTGCTGGGGGAGAAGGGGGGGGGAGAAACATAGGGGCTAAACACAGGTGCTGGGGCTGATCCCACTAACGCTGCATTTTTGGGGACACTATACTAAACGGAACGTTAGTATAGTTCTGATCTGATCAAAGATATTGATCTTTTCAGACACTATACTAGCAATTGAGGTTTATTGTGAGCGTGTTCCTCGCAATCAAGGGGTTAAATGTGATTACTGGTGTACTGATGGGCAATCTGATGCTATCTGGGAGGGGTGCTAACTGACGCTAATGCTATCTGAAGTTGCCAGCAACACTAATACAGTGATCAGCAAAAAATCTGTACACTGTACTAATGACACTGGTGACAGGGCAGTGAAGGGGTTAACTGAAGGAGGGCGAACAAGGGGTTAAATGTGACCTAGAGTGTTCTAACTGAATTTGTGTAGTGGTTTTACTCACAGTTCTGTTTATTCTTTTGACAGAATGTGCCCAGAGAGAGAAGATTTCTTAATTTCCTGTACCTGTGTAACTGTAAACACAGGTACAGGAAGATCCCTGAGAGGACAGGGATCGATCATCCAACTTGGGCCAGACATCACTGAACTAAATCAGATGATTGATACCTCCGGGATCTAATCACTGCACCCGTGGGTCAGTGGGGGCTCACCCCCCCGGCCTGTGAGAACCACGGGAACGCAAATCACGTGTATATATACGTGATTTTGCACACAGGTGCCCCCGTGTAGCAGTATATCTGTATAGGGTGGGCCTTAAGCGGTTAAATAAGCCTTTGAACCTGTGTCATTAATATGTGTTCAGTTTTAAAGGGATGAGGTGGCAACCCTAATTTGGAGATTTGTGGCCATGTTCGCTGAATGTGCCCATCAATCAACCCCAAGCAAATTTATCCATCACCACTATATTGGGGACTGTCTTGTTGCTGTACTTGAATAACTTAGACATGCTTTCTATACTTCACAAGGAAGTGTTTATTCCACTTCTATTTTATTAGAAAGTTGGTGGAGCTATTCCACTGCCATTTTTTAGGTGTCTCTAAGTGCTGAGGATTGGATCTGAAAGTGAGGCTTGAATAAAGGAAGTGAAGATGGATGAAGTTTGGTTTTCAGAGTGAAACTGAGAATAGCAAGCCTGAATGTGGAGCTGCTGGAGAAAGGAATGTGAGGAGATTGGGGACTGTTCCCAGCTACACGGTCTACTAGTAGGACATTAGCCCAACAAACTGCAAGTTATTTAAAATCTTTTCAAGGACTGGATAGAGCTGCTCAGCATACTGTGTATAGTTCATTGAGATTACAGGAGCTTTCATTCTTAGATATTATAAATTATTTCCTGTGGTGAATGATCATGATGGCTTCTCCTGGCTGGGTCTAATGCGATTATTATTATACAGGATTTATATAGTGCCAACAATTTATGCAGCGCTTTACAAAATGAGGGCAGACAGTACAGTTGCAATACAATTTAAGACAGGAGGAATCAGAGGGCCCTGCTCGTGTTTGGATGTTTCTTCCATCAGTTGCAGTTCCCCATGCCATATCTGAAATAGCGACATAAAATACAATTTAGTCATATACCTATATTAATGTAAAAATATATCGTAGAATATTATTTTCTGAATTTTTACCATGCTTGTCTGGAAACAGTAGGCCCAATGAACGACATGCACTGCACCTTGTATATTTGTGCATACACAGTGCCGCTAATAAAACCAAAGTATTGCAGTTACCGAGTGCTATGTCAATATGCAGGAAGTGAGCTATACCAACTCACTATTACTTTCTCTCTTCACTCCCACATGATCAAAATGTGCACTGCTCAAAAAAATTAAAGGAACACTTTTTAATCAAAGTATAGCATCAACTCAAATAAACTCCTGGGATATTGATCTGGTCAGTTTAGTAGCAGAAGGGGTTTTTAACCACTTTCAGTCCGGACACTTTTACCCCCTTCCTGTCCAGGCCAATTTTCAGCTTTCAGTGCTATCACACTTTTTTAGCTTTTTTTTGAGACAGATAAAGCTTTATTTTGGTGGTATTTATTCACCACTGGGATTTTTATTTTTTTTGCTATGTAAATTAAAAAGTCTAAAAATTTTGAAAAAAAGTGTTTTTCTTATAAAGGTTTGCAAATAAATCGTATTTCATCATAAATCTTGGCCAAAATGTATTCCGTTATATTTTTAGTAAAAGAAACATAACCCAGATTCGTTTATAACCTTTTTATTTTTATAACCTTATTTTTTATTTATTTTTTTTTCCATACTGTCACCCTAGCAGTCCAGTGTCACCATAGTGACACTGTACTACTTGTGGGGGGTAATGAAGATTTTTTTTTTTATATACTGATTGCTTTTATACCCATAAAGGATGTAAAAGAAATCATTTCTCCTTCTCTCTAGCTGCATTCTTGCAGCCATTGAGAACTACTGAGTGAGCTGTGATTGGTCACAGCTTGTCACATGGTACAAGGCTGTTGTGAATAGCCTTGTACCATGTGACCTCTATGATCATTCACAGATTTTACACGTTGTAAGCAATGATGTTAAAAGTGACATCTTTTTTACTACTCTGCATGTGATCACTGATTAGCCAGTCCGATAGTCCGACAATCGGTGTACCACTGTGTCCGGAGGACACAACGGGCACCGGATCGCGGTGCTGCGTGCTCCCAGGGAGCGCGCACAAGCAGGGTGCGGGGAGGCCATTTATAAATGGCCACCAGACCCTGCACTGCCACCTTCCAGCTGTTTATATACAACGGCCGGACTGGAGGTGGTTAATCAGTTTCAGCTGCTTTTATGTTAATGAAATTAACAGGTGCACTAGATGGGCAACAATGAGATGATCCCCAACACAGGAATGGTTTTACAAGTGGAGGCCACTGACATTATTTTTTACTGTTTTTCACTAGCTTTGCATTTGGCTAGGGTCAGTGTCACTACTAGTAGCATGAGGCGATATCTGGACCCTACAGAGGTTGCACAGGCAGTCCAACTCCTCCAGGATAGCACATCAATATGTGCCATTGCCTGAAGGTTTGCTGTGTCTCCCAGCACAGTCTCAAGAGCATAGAGGAGGTTCCAGAAGACAGGCAATTACTCTAGGAGAACTGAACAGGGCCGTAGAAGGTCCTTAACCCATCAGCAGGATCGGTATCTGCTCCTTTGTGCAAGGAGGAACAGGATGAGCACTACCAAAGCCCTACAAAATTCACACCAGCAGGCCACTGGTGTGAATGTCTCTGACCAAACAATCAAAAACAGACTTCATGAGGGTAGCCTGAGGGCCCAATATCCTCTAGTGGGCCCTGTGCTCACTGCCTGGCACCATAGAGCTTGATTGGCATTTTCCATTGAACACCAGAATTGGCACATCCGCCACTGGACCCCCTGTGCTTTTCACAGATTAGAGCAGGTTCACCCTGAGCACATGTTACAGACGTGAAAGGGTCTGGAGAGTCCTTGAAGAATGTTATGCTGCCTCCAACATCGTTCAGCATGACCGTTTTGGTAATGGGTCAGTGATGGTCTGGGGAGGCATTTCCATGGAGGCATGTAAGGGAATTCCCGTGAGACAGCTGGTGAATAGACGTGCGCATGTGCACAGAAATGCACGAACAGGCACATGCACACGCACAATGAAGATTGGCGCCAGATGGACTATTTAAAAGGTGCCTTTGCCTGTGCTAAGTGCTGACTGGTCTTCAGCTCCCCCGTGTCCTGCTTGTTACTGTGTGGTTCCCTTGTTGCTGACCCGGCTTGTTCCTCACCTGACTCTGATAGCTCTCCTGACTGATTCTGGTTCCTGACTTCGGCTCTGCTCCTGACTTCGGCTTTGCTTCTGATTCTGTACCTTGCTGTCCACCTATTGATGATCCTGGCTATTCCTATGACACTAATAATAATAATAAATAATCACCCTAAATCCCAAATTCCTGTATAAGCCCACTTCACCCCTACCCTTAGAGGTGTACAAAATATACAAATAATATGCTCAGTGATAAAATAATAACAATGACCTTTCCTGCAATCTGTGAGTATAACAAAGTCCCGAAGATAAATCAAAAGTCCATAATCAAATACCAGAAATTATTTAAAAAAATCAAGTATCCCTTCAAAAATAAATAAATCAAAAGTGTCCAAAGATTGTGATAATCTCCTCAGCCTCTTGCAGCAACTTGATTTACCTCAAACAAAACAAAAATAAAAAACCACATAGTGCATTATCCTTAATAAATACAAATTATATAAAAAATCATCCAGTGATATTTCACCCAAGTGAAAAAGGTGTAAACAACAAAAACATGTGCCAATACACTATGTATAGTGAAAAACCGTGCAAGTGAATCACTCTTTTTTTGTGCTTATAAACACACGCCACAGAGTCCACTTCTACTAAAGTAAGGAGTGAATACCCTTACCAATATTTAAATCACTTTATGCCTTAGTAACAATCCCCAAGAAGACTGTGTGATGGGATGAGTTATTTTCGGCCAATATCCTCACATTTCACTTCCACCTCATAGTACCATGTGGATCCATCCACACTAGTATTTCAGACCGGTCTCCACCATATCCGCCATCCAGATACCCATGTATGAAACAAATGATAGTGTAATACCGCCACACACTCAAATTCAAAAGCTTTAATGGTACTGCTTACAGTGTTAAAATCTTTCTTATCGCATGACATATATGGAAAAACCTTTTTGCCGTCACCAATCCAGGAGAGTCCGAACCGCTTCTCACAGTCACTATTCCCCTCTCCAAGATGGCCGCCGCTCCACTTCCGGTTCCTCGTTTGCGTCTGACGTCACTTCCCACTGACGCGTTTCGTCATTGGACGTAATCATACAGGGTACGATCGTCAGACTAGGACGCTTTATTTATACTCCTCCTCAAGTGATGGTAATACCGCAATCTCCATCTTTAAAAGGGGCAAAGCTCCACCTCCGACGGAGTCCCACATGCACCTATATACCGGCAAATAACATATTCCAATAGTGCCGATATAAACCTCCATCTTGAGGAGGGGCAATGCCCACATCGTTCCGGATTTGAGCAAACACTTATCAAAAATAACTCTATATAATTCCATACACAGCAACCCCAGAAATGTTAATCCTATATTTATATATATTTATAGGATTAACATTTCTGGGGTTGCTGTGTATGGAATTATATAGAGTTATTTTTGATAAGTGTTTGCTCAAATCCGGAATGATGTGGGCATTGCCCCTCCTCAAGATGGAGGTTTATATCGGCACTATTGGAATATGTTATTTGCCGGTATATAGGTGCATGTGGGACTCCGTCGGAGGTGGAGCTTTGCCCCTTTTAAAGATGGAGATTGCGGTATTACCATCACTTGAGGAGGAGTATAAATAAAGCGTCCTAGTCTGACGATCGTACCCTGTATGATTACGTCCAATGACGAAACGCGTCAGTGGGAAGTGACGTCAGACGCAAACGAGGAACCGGAAGTGGAGCGGCGGCCATCTTGGAGAGGGGAATAGTGACTGTGAGAAGCGGTTCGGACTCTCCTGGATTGGTGACGGCAAAAAGGTTTTTCCATATATGTCATGCGATAAGAAAGATTTTAACACTGTAAGCAGTACCATTAAAGCTTTTGAATTTGAGTGTGTGGCGGTATTACACTATCATTTGTTTCATACATGGGTATCTGGATGGCGGATATGGTGGAGACCGGTCTGAAATACTAGTGTGGATGGATCCACATGGTACTATGAGGTGGAAGTGAAATGTGAGGATATTGGCCGAAAATAACTCATCCCATCACACAGTCTTCTTGGGGATTGTTACTAAGGCATAAAGTGATTTAAATATTGGTAAGGGTATTCCCTCCTTACTTTAGTAGAAGTGGACTCTGTGGCGTGTGTTTATAAGCACAAAAAAAGAGTGATTCACTTGCACGGTTTTTCACTATACATAGTGTATTGGCACATGTTTTTGTTGTTTACACCTTTTTCACTTGGGTGAAATATCACTGGATGATTTTTTATATAATTTGTATTTATTAAGGATAATGCACTATGTGGTTTTTTATTTTTGTTTTGTTTGAGGTAAATCAAGTTGCTGCAAGAGGCTGAGGAGATTATCACAATCTTTGGACACTTTTGATTTATTTATTTTTGAAGGGATACTTGATTTTTTTAAATAATTTCTGGTATTTGATTATGGACTTTTGATTTATCTTCGGGACTTTGTTATACTCACAGATTGGAGGAAAGGGTCATTGTTATTATTTTATCACTGAGCATATTCCTATGACACTGCTCCTGTCTCTTCCTCTCACTACCTGCCTTGCTCTGGTGCACACCTGGCGATCTACAAAACCAGCTCTGCATGTTACCACTGTGCCTGCATCAGAGGATCATCAGCCTTCCAAGGACATCATTTACAAGAGCTGTAAACAACTACTGGCGCTCTTGTTCCCCTGGGTCCTAAACTCCCTCTGTTACAACTCCAGTGGGGTCAGGGCTAGTGACACAAGTGAGGCCGTCCTCATCATTTCAGTCTCCCATCAGGTACGTGACAAGGGATGCACAGACCTCTACAAGCTAGACAATGGCACCCTGACTGCCATTAGGTATTGGGTTGAAATCCTTGTACCCATTGTCAGACCCTACGCTGGTGCACTGAGTCCTGAGTTCCTCCTGGTGCACAACAATACTCAGCCTCATGTTGCAAGAGTATGCAGTTGAAGATGAAACAATTGATACCACTGAATGGCCCCCAAGCTCACCTGTCCTAAATCCAATATAACACCTCTGGGATATCATGTTTCGGTCCATCCAATGCTGCCAGGTTGCACCTCAGACTGTCTAGGAGCTCACTGATGCCCTGGTCCAGACCTGGGAGGAAATACCCCAGGGCACCATCCGGCGTCTCATTAGGAGCATGCCCCAAAGTTGTCAAGCATGTATACAAGCACATGGGGGCCATACAAACTACTGAGTACCATTTTGAGGTGCTGCAATGAAATTTCAGCAAAATGGACTAGCCTGCTGCATCGTTTTTTTACTTTGTATATTGGGGTGTCTTTGAAATCAGTCCTCTGTAGGTTGATAATTTTCATTTCGATGAATCAATGGGGCATCCTTACATTCCTAACACATTACTAAGTCCATATCAGTATAGATATCCAGCATTTTCCCCACTGAGATCTGATGTGTTTTCAAAGTGTTCCTTTAATTTTTTAGAGCAGTGTATTTGCCACGGGGAAAGAGAAGTGTAGGCAGCAGAGCAGCACATAGCGGTTTGCTACTTTTAGTGAATAGCCATCCTAACAATCTATACCATTTGCTCATCTAGACATAGAAAATGGGTAACCTCTCCTGGCTTAGTCTTCTTCTGGTAAGCATGTGTACAGATGCTTATCAGAGGGAGTCAGCCCAATGCATAGATCTGTACCTTGTCAGTCTAGGTGATAATCTAGATCAGTGGTTCTCAACCTTCCTAATGCCGCGACCCTTTAATACAGTTCCTCATGTTGTGGTGACCCCCAACCATAAAATTATTTTCGTTGCTACTTCATAACTGTAATTTTGCAGTGGGAGGAGTAGTGCCACATCATTGGTGTCAGTGGGAGGAGTAGTGCCACATCACTGATTTCAGTGGGAGGAATAATGTCCCATCGTTGGTATCAGTGGGAGGAATAGTGTCCCATCATTGGTATCAGTGGGAGGAATAGTGCCCCATCATTGGTGTCAGTGTGGGAGGAATAGTGCCCCATCATTGGTGTCAGTGGGGGCGGGATAGTGCCCCATCATTGGTGTCAGTGTGGGAGGAATAGTGCCCCATCATTGGTGTCAGTGGGGGCGGGATAGTGCCCCATCATTGATGTCAGTGTCGGGGGGGAATAGTGCCTCATCATTAGTGTCAGTGTGGGGGGGGAATAGTGCCCCATCATTGGTGTCAGTGGGGGGGAATAGTGCCCCATCATTGGTGTCAGTGGGGGGGAATAGTGCCCCATCATTGGTGTCAGTGGGGGGGGAAATAGTGCCCCATCATTGGTGTCAGTGGGGGGGGGAATAGTGCCCCATCATTGGTGTCAGTGGGGGGGAATAGTGCCCCATCATTGGTGTCAGTGGGGGGGGAATAGTGCCCCATCGTTGGTGTCAGTGGGGGGGAGTAGCGCCCTATCGTTGGTGTCGGGGGGGAGGGATAGCGCCCCATCGTTGGTGTCAGTGGGGGGAGGAATAGCGCCCAATCGTTGGTGTCAGGTGTGGGGAAATAGTGCCCCATCGTTGGTGTCAGTGGGAGGAATAGTGCCCCATCATTGGTATTAGTGACACCAATGATGGAGCACTATTCCTCCCACTGACACCAATGAACTTACCTTGCTAACCCCTGCCAGAGCCCGGATTCGCTCCCTCCCTCTCCCATCTACAGCTAGCATACCTGGCTGCAGCTGCACCATCTGCACGGTACAGACACTTACCGGTCAGCTGTCTTCTTTCTCCCGCCGCTCTCCTCTTCACTCGCTCCAGCAGCTCCCTCACTCTATCTTCTTTGATCTTCATGCTGCCGCTCGGCTCCTCCTCCCCAAGCTCCACCTGCTCACCGGTGATTTGCTGCCAGTGTGCCTGAGCTACAGTTCCATCGGCCAATCACCGGCGAGGAGGCGAAGCTGCTGAGTGATCCAGGGGGTGTAACCAAATGACAGTGGTGACATGTGATCCCTCCCACACATCGTGGTACAGGGAAATGTGGGCGTATCTGCATGTGGGCAGACCCGCCTGGAGACGGATAGAGAAGCGGTGTCTCAGTTCCTAAGACCATCGGAAATATGTGTTTTCCGTTAGTCTTAGGCGACCCCTGTGAAAGGGTCGTTTGACCCCCAAAGGGGTCAGGACCCACAGGTTGAGAACCGCTGATCTAGATAATATCTGTACCACATTGTGATGCGGATATTAATACATATGGTGCAGACACCAAGACATTCCTGTGCAAAATCACATTTTGCAAACTCACTGTTTCTGATGCACGTGCTGCAAATCTGTAACACTATGTTGTTCAGTAATGTGTTTTTCAAGGGAACATGGTTCTTTAGCTGCTACACTTCTTTAAACTAGCCATTCACTTTACAATCACTTTACAATCCCATCTCTGTATACTGTTGATACAATTTGCTTTAGCTGTGCCAAAACTATGTACTAACAAATCTAAACAATGCCTTCAATCCATATGGAATCAGGCAGGCCATTGTACTTAGCCCTGGTTCACACATGTGCATTATGAGTTGCCATTTTAGTTTGTGGATTCACATGACAAGTGAAATTATATGTGTTCCTATTTTGGTCAGTCATATAGATGCATCTGATCCACAGTGTGATTTGGTTAAAGGATTCCGTGTGAGTTTTAGAGTGTTTGGTCCAAGTCTAAACATTCATTACAATGGGAACTATCAGATGCGAGAGGAAAAACAAGAGGAATAGCAAACACTGTTTTCGTGGTACAAATAATGAAAACATCTGTCTAAAATTATGCTACCAGCTTAATTTGGCACTACTGTTTACAGCACCAACATTTTAAAATCTTCTCTATTTCATAAGTTATTCAAGCCCATTATACCACTGCTTTACCACTGTTATTATTGGAAATTATTGACTTGGGGTATATTCATTGGTCTAAATAAATCATCCACTTTAGTAACACTTCAAACAGTAATCATTATTAAGGCTGGGGGGCAATGGCACAGTGCAGATAGACCCATAATACGAATTCAGAGTGGAAGAGATGCTTATATGAGCAGCTTTGCCAAGTAAATCATCATCATCAGCAGCAAAAACAAAGAAGCTATTCTCAAAAAAAAATATCTTAGTTAAATTCATTAGTATACACCATTTGGGAATGTATTTCAGGAAAAACCGCTATAATGAGTAACCATGTGTTGCTGCACACTATAGCACAGACTCTTTTCATTAGCACATTTTTGTGCAATTGACAATCAATGGCACTGCAGTGAGCTAAATGTGTGCATGATACAGCACACATTGTGGAACAAAAAAAGGTGTGAAACCTTTCAATCATGCTGCTGATATGTGGGACATTCATTGACTTTGTGATGTAACTAGTTGCTTAGGACTTTTCAAGTCTAGAAGTTGCCTATCTACTAATTCTCCTGAATTAGATAAAAATGTATTTTATCTGGCCTGTTTTCATACATCAGGGAAATCTGTTACATGACTTCACTAGAGTGTTCTAAATATTCCAAGAATATTGTGCACAAAAGCTGATTTTTGGATTATAAAATTTGGAAGCATCCCCGATGACATTTACAACCCCTGCCTTTAATAACTTGGCAGCATACATTTAATACTGAAAACATACTTGGCAGCTTCTGTTTTATGAATGACTGCTATGCTGCACAAGGCATTTAAATAGAATTTATGTGATATAGGTTTAAATTGAAACAATAATTATTTGGAGTCCATTTTATTGTTTTTTTTTAAGTTTAGAACTTTTTAAACTGATGTTTTATATAAATTTGTGCTATATGCAATATTTTTTAACAAGCAAACAATACATGAAAAGGATTAGAAGAGCAATATTGGCTTTCTAAGAGCAAAGCACAGCCATCATTATCTTCTTAAACAAATGATGCCCTTTGATGAAATTTTAGATTCAACTGCTCTACTTTTCTCCATATTTCTTTACTCCAATTTTTGCACATCAGTTTACACAGCAAACTTTGAGCATTCAGTATTTAACCACTTGCTGACCAGCCACTGTATAAAAACGGCGACAGGGCGACACCGCTGCGCAAAATCACATTTTAAAACGTCATTTTGCAAAACAGGTAGGGAGCACGCGACCACCCTACCCGCGCCGCCGATCGCGGCCGCGGGTGTCAATCACCGGGTCCCGGCTGGTCATTACCCGCCGGATCCCGGCGATTGCCAGCAAACACTGACACAGAGCACAGTTGCATTGTTTACAATAAAGCTCTGCTCCCTGTCAGTTCCCAACACACTGTTCCTGAGAGCAGAGTTTAGCTCTCGGGATCAGTGTGTTCCTGTGAAGTCCCCCCCCCGCCCACTAGTAAAACACTCCCTCACACAGTTAACCCTTTGATTGCCTAAAAATGTTAACCTCTTCCCAGGGGCGGACTGACAACTCATGGGGCCCCCAGGGCAATAGGGGATCATGGGGCCCCAGTATCCTTGCTCAAACTCAAAAAAGCCTATGAAAAAGGTACCAGGGGCATCTCATGGGCCCCTACTGACCCCGGGCCCTCGGACAGCACCCGAGTTTCCAAATGGCCAGTTTGCCCCTGCACCTTCCCCCCAGTGCCATTAGTACAGTGTCAATGTTTTTTTTTGCACTGATCACTCTATTGGTGTCACTGGGTATGTCAGTGACCCCAAGTCAGTTCCCCCCCAGTGTAAAAAAATGTCCGCTGCAGTCCCGCCATAAGTCACTGATCACTGTCATAAATCGCTGATCACTGCCATAAGTCGCTGATCGCCACCATTATTAGTATAAAAAAAAATCCCGGTATCTTTCCCGCCATTTGTAGACACTATAACTTTCACGTAAACCAATTAATTTACACGTATTGGGATTTTTTTTAGTAAAGACATGTCGCAGAATACATTTTGGCTGAAGTTTATGATGAAATTTGATTTTTAATTTTTTTTACTGGACATGTTTTATAGCAAAAAGTCCAAAATATTGTTTTTATCTCAAAATTGTCAGCCTTTTTTTTTATAGCGCAAAAAATAAAAAACGCACAGGCAATCAAATACCACCAAAAGAAAGCTCAATTCGTGGGAAAAAAAGGACATAAATTTAATTTGGGTGCAGTGTTGCATGACCGCACATTTGTCAGTTAAAGTAACGCAGCGACGTAACACAAACCTCTTCTGTAATGCTTCCTGACCACCCTATAGCAGAAATACTGCTACAGGGCGGCATGGGTGCGCAAAATCACACATATATATATACATGATTCAAGCTCCTGTAGTTTTCACGCCCCTCCCAGATAGCTTTAGATTGCCCTCAGTACACAAGTCATCACATTTAACCCCTTGACTGCCAGGAAGACACTTATGCACAATAAACCTCCATTGATAGTATAGTGTCTGAACAGATCAATATCTTTGAACAGATCAGCACTATACCAGCGTTCACATTAGTATAGCGTCCCCCAAAAACTCAGCGTTAGCGGGATCAGCCCCGACACCTGCCAGCAACTGCGTTTAGCCCCTATGCTTACCCCCCCCCCCCTTCTCCCCCAGCAAGTGCAGTGTCAGTAGGTCCCTGTCACTTGATACCTTGCACAGAAAACCGCAGTGTTCGCACAATCAGGCCTGATCTTTGTTAGCACTTGCTGGTAAATTTTGATGACTCTCATATGCAGCAGAGTGCCAGTACTAGTCCCGCGCTACCTTCTGGTGAACTGGCGAGCACCAGCGGTCTAGTACATCTTGGTCTTTCACATATCATTTCGATTGTAAGCTCCCAGGATCAGGGCCCTCCTAACCCTCTTGTATTGAACTGTATTGTTGCTGTATTGTCTCCCGTTATACTGTAAAGCGCTGAGCAAACTGTTGGCACCATATAAATCCTGTATAATAATACTAATAATAATACCAGCACTGCAGTATGACTTGATGACGTGGCGAATCCCATAAGTCCAGTACAAGCTGGTGTGGTGGCAAGCACAAGTATTGTCCCGTAGCCACCAAGAGTTTGCACACAGGCCCATAGAGCTCCTAGTATCCTTCCAGATGTGCTTGCAAATCCCAATTGACAGCCCAAAAATTCTGCAGCACCTGTACTTCCCCCATTCACTGCCCGACCCGAAATTCAGGTGGAAATAGCTAATTTAACTACTCCCCTTGATTTTTGGAGCTGTTTTTCATAGAATATTATGCATTGATTGTGGATCAAAGCAATTTATATGCACAATTTATCTCTGCCAACCCAAACCCAAACCTTGCCAGACCAGTCGCATGGAAACTCATTACGGTTTCCGAATTTACTTTTTTTGGGCCTAACCCTCAACATGGGCATTACTAAAAGAAATGAATTGCGGTTGTATTGGTCCGCAGACCCGATTCATCATATGCCCGTGTTCTCTGCTGCCATGGCCAGGCATAGATATGAGAGTATATATATATATAGTTTCGGATTTACAAGATAAAAGATAGACATATGGAGACCCCCCGGATGCCCAGACTACATGGGGAGCAGTGACAAGATAGTTTGGGACTTGGTGTAATCCTTTTTCTATATGGTGTACCACTTTTATTCAAACGTGCCACTATTTAGACATTTGTACAATCTTGGAACTGGCGCATGTGGCAAAGTGTGACCTAATGTGTGCCCACCATTAGAAGTGGGTGGACACAGGGTGGTATATTCTTATGGTGGGCATACCACACACTTTTTCTGGCAGAGATTTCTTCTCTTTTTTTCATTCAGTCCACAGGCTGCATACAAAAAAAAAGAACATAGCATACAGTGGGGATCGAAAGTTTGGGCACCCCAGCTAAAAATTTGTATTAATGTGCATAAAGAAGCCAAGAAAAGATGGAAAAATCTCCAAAAGGCATCAAATTACAGATTAGACATTCTTATAATATGTCAACAAAAGTTAGATTTTATTTCCATCATTTACACTTTCAAAATAACAGAAAACAAAAAAATGGCGTCTGCAAAAGTTTGGGCACCCTGCAGAATTTATAGCATGCACTGCCCCCTTTGCCAAGCTGAGACCTGCCAGTGTCATGGATTGTTCTCAATCATCGTCTGGGAAGACCAGGTGATGTCAATCTCAAAGGTTTTAAATGCCCAGACTCATCTGACCTTGCCCCAACAATCAGCACCATGGGTTCTTCTAAGCAGTTGTCTAGAAAACTGAAACTGAAAATAGTTGACGCTCACAAAGCTGGAGAAGGCTATAAGAAGATAGCAAAGCGTTTTCAGATGTCAATATCCTCTGTTCGGAATGTAATTAAGAAATGGCAGTCATCAGGAACAGTGGAAGTTAAAGCAAGATCTGGAAGACCAAGAAAAATATCAGACAGAACAGCTCGCAGGATTGTGAGAAAAACAATTCAAAACCCACGTTTGACTGCACGATCCCTCCAGAAAGATCTGGCAGACACTGGAGTTGTGGTACACTATTCCACTATAAAGAGATACTTGTACAAATATGGTCTTCATGGAAGAGTCATCAGAAGTAAACCTCTTCTACGTCCTCACCACAAAAATCATCGTTTGAACTTTGCAAATGAACATATAGACAAGCCTGATGCATTTTGGAAACAAGTTCTGTGGACCGATGAGGTTAAAATTGAACTTTTTGGCCGGAATGAGCAAAGGTACGTTTGGAGAAGAAGGGGCACAGAATTTAATGAAATGAACCTCTGTCCAACTGTGAAGCATGGGGTTGGATCAATCATGCTTTGGGGTTGTGTTGCAGCCAGTGGCACAGGGAACATCTCACGAGTAGAAGGAAAAATGGATTCAATAAAATTTCAGCAAATTTTGGATGGTAACTTGATGCCATCTGTGAAAAAGCTGAAGTTAAAGAGAGGATGGCTTCTACAAATGGATAATGATCCTAAACACACCTCGAAATCCACGGGGGATTACATCAAGAGGCGTAAACTTAAGGTTTTGCCATGGCCTTCACAATCTCCTGACCTCAACATCATTGAAAATCTATGGATAGACCTTAAAAGAGCCGTGCGTGACAGACAGCCCAGAAATCTCAAAGAACTGGAAGACTTTTGTAAGGAAGAATGGGCAAAGATACCTCAAACAAGAATTGAAAGACTCTTGGCTGGCTACAAAAAGCGTTTACAAGCTGTGATACTTGCCAAAGGGGGCAGTACAAGATATTAACTCTGCAGGGTGCCCAAACATTTGCAGACGCCATTTTTTTGTTTTCTGTTATGTTGAAAGTGTAAATGATGGAAATAAAATCTAACTTTTGTTGACATATTATAAGAATGTCTAATCTGTAATTTGATGCCTTTTGGAGATTTTTCCATCTTTCCTTGGCTTCTTTATGCACATTAATACAAATTTTTAGCTGGGGTGCCCAAACTTTCGATCCCCACTGTATATACCCAACAAGGACCAGCGACGTACTGGTACATCACTGGACATTGAATAGTTACACCAGGATGATGCCTATAGCTGCAGGCATCATCCTGGTATACTTTTTTTCAGTCGGCGATCGGCTTTCATGTAAAAGCAATCCTAGTGGCTAATTAGCTGCAGGATTGCTTTTACAAGCAGCGGAATATGATGCCCCCCTCCCCCGCTGCCTTCCATGGCCTCCTCGGGCAGTCCCGTGCCATCGGGGGAACCTGAGAATGCAGCCGGAGTTTCTGCCAGCTGACCATAGAGCTGATTGGAGACCAGAGTGGTGCCAATCATCTCTATAGTCTAAGAATTCGGAAGCTATGAGCATTTTATCACTTCAGTTTCGCAAGATATAAACATTTGTAAATTGGGAAAGCATCTGATCACACCGATCTTGGTTTGATTAGATAATGTAAGGGCAGAGGAGATATCCAGAGTCTGATAGACCCCAGATTTCTCAAAAAAGAATATATGACAATGCCCATTGAAGTTATAGGGGATATTTGCATTCCCTGTGATAGCATTAAAAGTGATCAAAAAAAAATGAAAGGTACAGTGTTAAAATAATAAAAAAAATCAAAATAACTTAAAAAAAAACTTGTCCCTCCCATGCACGCACACCTGTGTGCACAAGCGTTGACCCTGTACCGGTATGTAAACAGCGGTTGTACCATACATGTGAGGTATCGCCGTAAACGTCAGATCAAGGGCAGTAATTCTAACACTAGACCTCCTCTGTAAATCTAAAATGGTAGCTTTTAAAGCGTTGCCTATGGATATTAAAAATGTATGCAGTTTGTCGCCATTGCACGGGGCATGCACAGTTTTAAAGCATGTCATGTTTGGTATCTATTTACTCGGCATACCATCATCTTTTATATCTTACCAAATAATTGGCCAATATATTATGTTTTTGTGCATTAAAAGTAAAAAAGTGTATTTTTTTTTAAAAAAAATTCTTTTGAAAAATCGCTGCTCGAGTACCATGTGCCATAAAAGATTGTAGTACCCACCATTTTATTCACTAGGGTGTCTGCTTTAAAAAAATATATAATATTTGGGGGTTTAAATTAATTTCCTTGAAAAAAATACAGATTTTTTTCATGTAAACAAAAAGTGTCAGAAAAGGCTTGATCTTCAGGTGGTTAGGAGTGATGTGTGGCATAAACTTCTAATGCTGGGCATAAAATGCCCCCACCTACCAAAATGACCCCTTTTTGGAAAGTAGACACCCAAAACTATTTGCTGAGAGGCATGTTGAATCAATAGAAGAATTTATTTTTTTACCACAAGTTTTTGGAAAATGACAAACATTTTTTTTTTACACAAAATTGTCAATTAAATGATTTATTGCTCACACATGCCATGGTTATATGTGGAATTACTCCCCAAAATACATTCTGCTACTTCTCCCGAGTATGGGGGTACCACATGTGAGAGACTTTTTGGCAGTCTAGCCAAGTACAGGATCCCAAAATCCAATAAGCACCTTCAGACTTTTCAAGTGCTTTATTTTCTCATTACACTTCCAGACTACCTATCACAGTTTCGGAGGCCCTGAAATTCCAGGATAGCACCTAACCCCCCCAAATGACCACTTTTTGGAAAGTAGATAACCCAAGGAATTTGATAAGAAGCATGGTAAGTATTTTGCAGATCTCATTTGTTGCCACAAGTTTTTGGAAAATAAAGGAAAAAAACAAAAACATATTTTTTCTATTCTTTTTTTATATTTCAAAAACTTGTGAGAAAAAATGAGATCTGCAAAATACTCACCATGTCTCTTTTTAAATTTCGTGGGGTGTCTACTTTCCAGAGAGGGGTCATTTGGGGGGTTTGGCATGTCAGGGCCTTCGAAACTGTGATAGGTATTGAGGAAGTGAAATGAGGAAGTTACGCACCTTCAGGCTTTCAAAGTGGTCATTGGATTTCAGGCTCCAGTATGTGGCTAAACTCCCAAAAAATCTCACACATGTGGTATCCCCATACTCGGTAGAAGTAGTAGAATGTATTTTGGGGTGTAATTCCACATATACCCATTGCTTGTGTGAGAAATAAATCATTTAAATGACAACTTTGTGTAAAACAAAAAAGAAAAAATGTTTTTGTCGTTTCCAGAAACTTGTGGGAAAAAAATAAATCTTACATGGACTCAATATGCCTCTCAGCAGATAGCTTAGGGTGTCTACTTTCCAAAAAGGGGTCATTTGGGGGTGTTTGTACTATCCTGGTATTTTAGCATCTCAAGAAATGTGATGAGCAGTCAGAAGGGAAAAGCTGTGTGAATTCCATTATCTATACCATAGTTTGTACACGCTATAACTTTCACACAAAGCAATAAATATACACTTACTGGGATTTTTTTAACCAAAATCATGTATCAGTTTACATTTTGGCCTAAATTTATGACGAAATTTTAGTTTTTTTGGATAATTTTTATGACCGAAATGAGAAAATATTGTTTTTTTTGTTTTCTTCTAAATTTTTTTGTTTATAGCGCCAAAAATAAAAAGTGCACAGGTGATCAAATACCACTAAAAGAAAGCTCGATTTGTGTGAAAAAAGGACAAAATTTCATATATGTACCGTATTGCGTGACCGCTCAATTGTCCGTTAAACTAGAGCAGCGCTGTATAGCAAAAAAAATGGCGGAAATGGCAGTATCTATACCATAATTTGTAGACGCTATAACTTTCACACAAAGCAATCAATATACACTTATTGAGATTTTTTTTTACCAAAAACATGTAGCAGAATACATTTTGGTCTAAATTTCAAACTAACTTTGAGTTTACTATATATTTTTTATAGCTGAAAGTAAAAAATATTGTTTTTCTTCAAAATTTTTGGTCTTTTTTTGTTTATAGCGTGAAAAATAAAAAGATCACAGGTGATCAAATACCACCAAAAGAAAGCTCTATTTGTGTGAAAAAAAGGACATACATTTTGTTTGGGTGCACTACTGCATGACCGCGCAATTATCAGTTGAATTAGTGCAGCGCCGAGTAGCAAAAAGAAGCCTGGTCAGGAAGGGGGGTAAATCCTCTGAAGGGGAAGTGGTTAAGAGCTATTATTAGTAATATTATTAATAATATAATTATTCATGATTTATACTTCATATTGGCAAGAGTTTGCATAGCGCTTTACAACGTGAGGGCAGTCAGTACACTTACAATATAATCTGACACAGAAGGAATCAAAGGGTCCTGATCATTAGAGCTTACACTCTAAAAGGGAGGGTCAAGTGATACAAGAGGTAATAACTGTGGGGGATGAGCTGACAAAGAAAATAAAAGTACAGTTATTAGATAGGGGCAGGATAGGCTTCTCTGAAGAAAATGGTTTTCAGGAATAATCTAAAAGTGGACAGAGCAGGAAACAGGCAGATTGGGGTAGAGAATTCCACAGGATGAGATCAGCTTGGGAGAAGTCCTGGAGACGAGTATGGGAGGAGGTGGCAAGGGTACTAGAGAGCAGGAGGAAAGATTTAGTTGGTATTTTGAAACTATGTTAGTGATGTAGGTGGGGGCCAAGTTGTGGATGGCTTTGTAAGTTGTTAGTGTTTTGAATTTAATGTGTTGGTTGATTGAAAGCCAGTGGAGGGATTGGCAGAGAAGAGTAGCAGACACTGAACAGTTGGCAAGATGGATGAGTTTGGCAGCAGCATTCATGATGGACTGAAGAGGGAATAGCCTATGTTAAAGGTAAGCCAATGAGGAGAGAGTTGCAATATTCAAGGTGAGAGAAGAACAGGGAGTGAATTAGGAGCTTTGTGGTGCCAGTGGTTAGGAAGCGACGTATTTTAGAGATGTTGTGGAGGTTAAGGCGGCAAGCTTTGGACAGTGATTGGATGCGGGGCCGAAAGAAGAGTTGAGAGCCCAGGATAATACCTAACACCTTGACATGTGGGGATGGGCTGAGAGTTGTATCATCAATCTTGACAGTGAAGTCAGTGGAAGGGGCACGTTGGGGAGGAAATATTATGAGCTCGGTTTTGGATAGTATGAGTTTGAGGCATATATGGCATGTATAACCAAATTTCTTTCTTACAATGAATAAATAGAAGACTGCTATTGAGGAGCCTCATGTGGCCTAAAGCCAAAACAAAGATCACAGGGGGACTATAAATGTTTCACAAGCAGCAGTTTGGACTGAAGTTTGTTAGTTTGAAGTTTTGGTGAACAGTCAAAAAAATGAGGTGTTTGTCAGAGCAGAACTTCTGGATGCAGCGGAAATTTAAACAATTAGTAGTAGTATTGTTACATGTGACCGTTATCTAGCAAACAGGGCTGTTTGTTAGAGTACAATCATGTCCTAACAGCCAGTAATGGCGTGGATGTAAACAAAGGGTCAGGGATAATGATGAAAAAGGAAATCAAATGGCATAGGTCCCCCCTAAATTGATACTGGACCCTTACCTGAGCATGCAGCCTGGTAGATCAGAAAAGGGTGCATGAGTGTTTCCACCCATCTTGAACCATATTAGGCTACATGCCCTTAAAATGGACAAGAGCCTCTTACCCACAACCCTGATTGGGTGGATGTGGACGTCTGCGGGTGGAGGCGTATTGGAATTTGGAAGCCCTCTTTAAAATAGGGAGCACACAGATACCTCCCACATGAGAATGCATAAGGCATACAGAGTACCCCTATTCATTAACAAAAAATAAATAAATAGTAAATAAAGACACAAAATTGTGACCTCTGTAAAAAAAAAACAAAAAAAACAAAAGGACCACAAAGTTAATCAATCTGCAATCATGTTGTAGGTAGAATTATTATGTCTCCCTTACTCATGAGGGCCCCCTTGTTTTTAAGTTGGGGTTCCAATAAGCCCATGCCTACAGACCCCAACAACCACTGGGTCAGGTTTGCGGAGAAGAGGCCTTCTTTGCCAGGGGAAGGTACTCTCTCCACATTAAGGACATGTGGCCTGGTATAGTTTGGGAGGGACACATGCTCACCCCTTCCCTTTTATTACTTGCCAGTCGGTATGCTTGGGTAAGGGACTGGTATGGAATTTTGGGGGACCTTACTTTTGTGTGGAGTCCTCCTTGACATCAATACTAGATCCTCACCAAGGGTAAAGGTCTAGCATGTGTTTTTATGGAGAACCCCAAAATGTTTTTGCTTTTATTTTTTTTTTATGGGGTCCCCCATTAACATCTATGCCAGACCCATTTCTAGGATAAGGGTCTGGTACAGATAAAGGGAAAACACAGCCACTTTGTTCACAAACAGAATGAATCAGCCAGGAGCTGTCAATTACCAGCAATTTAAACCATCTTTTTTTAGTTGGTGAGATTGAATAGAGACACCAGTCAATCCAGTTCAACCTGTGTGGGTGTGTGCATGTGTTATAATATATCTCTACTACCTCTCATAGCCCTGCTTATTGTGTTCGCAAAGATGTCCATCTAAATGTTTTTTAAATTATCTACACTTCCCACTGAAACCATCAGTTGTGGAAGGGAGTTCCACTTCCTTACCACTCCAACTGTAAAGAACCCGCTACTCAGTCTAAGGTTAAACCACTTCTCATCCAAATTTGAGTGGCCATGTGTCTTTTAAGACTGAATAGTATTCTCCCTATGTTAGGAATTCCCATTTGAATATTTGTACATTGCAATCATGTCTCCTCTTAAGTATGTTTTCATAAAGGAAAAGAGCTATTTATCTGTCATTTATGAACCAGTTAAACAGAATTGGTCCCAGGACAGAGCCTTGAGGTACGCCACCTACAACTCCAGACCATTCAGAAGATCCTTTGCCTGCACTCCTGCAACCGGTTTTCTATCTACGTACATTACACTATCATCAATGTCAAAATAATTTGTAAACAAAGTGTTTTTGGGGTACCTTATCAAATGCTTTGTCAAAATATAGCTACAGTACACAACACTGTACACAGGCCTTATTCTATCCAAATTACAGCTCACTTCCTCATAAAATGTTAACAGGTTGGTCTGGCAAGAACATCCGCAAATTCTTAGATTTACTCCCTTTTCATCCTCCCCAATTGTTTACATTACTATTGATGTTGGGCTGATTGGTCTGTAGTTTCTAGGTAATTATCTCAACCCTTTTTTGAACATTGCTGAAAAGCTAACATTGTACCAACCAGCTGGTATCATTTCAATCAGTAAGATTTCGTTAAATAGTAACCACTTCCCACCCAGCCAATAGGAAAATGACGGCTGGAAGAGACTCTCGTCGATCCGGGTGGGCATCATATGACGTCCTTCCAGGATAGCGCCCTGCGCGTGCACGCGGGGCCTCTCTGCGTTGAGATCTGTCACCGGCTGTGTACCTCGGACACAGCCAATGACAGATCTGTGTACTGGCCCATAGCAAAAAATAAAAACCCCAGTGGTTATTAAATACCACCAAAAGTAAGCTCTAGTTGTGTGAACAAAATTATAAAAATTTAGTTTGGGTACAGTGTTGGATGACCGTACAATAGTCATTCAAAGTGTGAGAGCTTTGAAACCTGAAAATCGGCCTGGACAGGAAGGGGGTAAAAGTGCTTGGTATCTATGTGGTTAAGAAGAAGAGTCTAGCCATGACCTTTCTAACTTCTCTGAGAACTCTCGGGAGTAAGTCATATGGTCCCGGTGATTTGTTCACATTAAGTTTCTCAAGTCTTTTTAAAACAGTGGCTTCTGTTAGCCACAAGGTTAAAAACCATCTTATCTAATATACCCTTATTTTCCATAACAAGGCCTCATGCACACAGGCATTTAAAGGAGTTTAGATGCATGGGCATTTGAAGCATAAAAAAAAAACACTGGCAGGGCATCCAAGAGCCATGGGGTTTTGGCAAAAAAAAAACTCTTGATGTGTGCAAACTGTGTGCTGTGTTCCTAACATCACCATCTTGTCTATTATACCCCTCCTTTTCCATAACAAGGCCTCATACACACTGAACATTATTCATGTTGATCTTGTGGGAATCTGGCATTTTTTTTTCTGCCTCTAAACTCCCCTGCATGTTAGGCTATGCTTCCATGAACACATTTAGAGGAGTTTAGAGGCAGGGGCATTTGGAGGCAAAAACAAGAACACTGGCAGGGCATCCAGGAGCCATGGGGTTTGTCTGAAAAAACTCTTTTGTACTCAAACTCTTGCTTGTAAACTTGCGTTAATGCTTGGCGCACTTAGTGCTTATGAGTTAATTCTTTTAATGGCCAGAATAAATTATTATGCTTGAACTTAGCCACTCAGGTTTAACATTATTTTTTATATATTTGTGACCCATTGGAATACACTGGATAATGCCACTAATTAATATGTCCTTAAAGCACTCCCACTTTTCCTCCATGTTTTTTGGTTCCAGAATATCTTCCCATTTAGTGTTATGAAGTATGGAGCAAAGTTTTGTAAAGTTGGTTCTTTTGAAATTTAAAGTGGTTATAAAACCTGTGTGTAGCAGCAGCCCCCACAGCACCTCCAATACTTACCTTAGCCCCATTGTGACCCAGCCAATGGCTCCCACAACTGTCAATCATAGCCAGTAAGCAATGATAGAGAGCGGCAAGGCCGAACCTTGTCTCTGTGTGTGTAAATGGACATACAGAGTAGTGGCTTGGGAACAAGCTGCTTGCTTTGGGGGCACTAGGCAGGAGTGAGGGGCTGGGAATGCTGGAAGACCTGGGGACCTTAGAAGAGGAGGATCGGGGCTGCTCTGTGTAAAACCATTGCACAGAGCCGGTAAGTATGACATGTTTGTTATTTTTTTTTAAAAAGCCTGCCTTTAATATAACTTTATTGTTCTTATCTTACCCTTGTGTTGTCTTTTCCTATGATTTTATGGTGAATGTAATTACCCTGTAATCGAGTTACTTTTAGTCGTCATCTCTCTGCTCTGCCCCTCCAACACTCACTGGAGCGTTGAGCTGTGGAAAGGGCAGTAGCAGCTGGCTTAGGCTCTCAGTGGCTCGGTGAGAGGCTAAGCCAGCTGCCAGTCAGGAATCTGGATGGATCACGACTTTAAAGCCAGGATCTCTTCAAAGCCTGGACCAGAGCTTTGACCCTACTTCTGCTATAACTCTAAGAGACCCTTCCAATTACTGGTATCTTAGACATGGTGATCTCTAGTGCCTCCTACGGTACTTGCACTGCCTATTAATCAAAGTGGTCCATTGGTTCCATCTTGTTGCCAGAAAATGAAACTACAGCAATCTCATCTGGAACACTTGCAGTGAGATATGAATATCAGAAAGGCACAACTGGGCAGTGTTACTCATTATCATTATTTTTTAATGTATTGAAAAATATTTTTAAAAGTCTTTAGCTTCTTTTTTAATACATGATTCTCTGAAATGAAAGTTGCACAGGATTTTAAAGTACAGGAATACGTTTTGTCACATAAAAGATACAGAGAAATAGAGAATAGTGTGTTAGCTGTATAATCAGATCATTTTGCATTTGCAACTAATATTTGTTTAGGTAGATTTGTATATGAACTTCATAACATTAAAACATATAAGGGGTAAATAGAGGTGGCTCTAAAAGATAGATTGCAAAACTATACATGAACTTTAGCATGAAAATGTTAGTCGAGTTAATTATCACAGTAAAAAGATTTTCCAACACACTCAGAATGACTGAAAGTTAGAAGGAGCTTAAAAGCTGTCTTATTTGCAAAGAACAAGGTACAGTGTTACCAAGTAATACAAGTCAATAAAAGCATCAATATCAAGAGCAGGATGAGAACTTGGTTAATACAGTTGAAGGAATTATCATTCAGCCTTTATACCAAGAAACAGCATGAAACCTTCTCTGCTTGCCACTTTTACTTGGCAAGAAAGTAGCTAAACCTGCTACATATTGAACCATTGTCCACTGATCATGCTTAAAGAATCATACAGTACAAACTGTTTGTTAAGCAGATGTTAAGTGTAGGGCATTTTTTTTTTAAATGTTCTTTTTATTAATTTTATATTACGAAAAAATTTATAGCAAACATTACGATTTTTCACACAAAAGTTTATCTATTCCCT
This sequence comes from Staurois parvus, assembly GCF_062004578.1. Taxonomy (NCBI): domain Eukaryota; kingdom Metazoa; phylum Chordata; class Amphibia; order Anura; family Ranidae; genus Staurois; species Staurois parvus. The sequence goes on along the minus strand of NW_028318342.1, from coordinate 1,827,213 downwards.
CCCCCCCACCTATCCATGTGCCTCCCCCCACCTACTGTATTTACCCCCATATCTCTCACTATTTTCTTTTACTTCTTGTTCCTCTGATACTTTTTCTGTCTATCTTCACCCCTCTCCTCTCCTTTTTCGTCTCTCTTTCACTCCTACAGAAACTCTCAGTCCTTTAATTTTTTTTTTAACAATTTTTTATTGTATTTTTGTAAAAGAAGTGCAAGAATACAATCTTGGTATACAAATCTATCAGCCAACATATGTATAGGTACGAAAACCAGTACAACAATTATAATGGGAAAGAAACCGTGTCAGAAATAAACATAAATTATACAACATAGCAGTAAAAAGAGCCAAACCTCAAAATTGAGCAAATCCCTAGGAATGGAAGCTTGGTTGCAGAAGCCTGAACAAAAATACACCTCTATCCAAGAAGAGATTTGAAGAGAAATACTATGTGGGCTAGATACCTTAGGGAGGAGCTTGCACTCCACTGGTGAACAGGGAGGATGATAACTGTTGGGTGGGGCTAGAAGGTGGGTCAGATACTTGGAGTTTACCCAAAATATTGGTTAGTTGAGCTTTGAGATACCAATCTGTATAATGGAAGGGTTCCATATGAACGGCTAATTCAGCAGGTGTAAAAGGAATGCTTCATGTAGCGCCTCCATCTTGAGATAAAGCGACATGTGGGCTTGATATTTTGAGTGATGGTGTCATGCTTTTCCAAATTAAATAGAATAGTTAGTGCCTGTGTCACCATTTGGAGAGGTGGGGAGTTTGGATGGATCCAAGCTTGTATGAGGAATCTGTGAGATACTAATAAACAAATGTGGATCCACTGGGGAAGATTGTTAGAATGTGCCAAATTTGTAGGGTCTTGTTAGCTGAAAAGACAAAGCATGGGATCTTTGGAAATAGAGATGTTGTATATTTGATTGATGTACCAAAGAACTCGATCCCAGAAAGATGAGACTCGAGCACATTCCAATAAACGCTGAAACAAGGTTGGTCGAGTGTAGTCAGGACATGTTGGGCGGGCGGCGACAGCTGAGTTTGCTGAGAAAGGATAATAGGCTTTGTGGATGGTTTTAAATTGAGTTTCGTGCCATGTTTTGCAGAGAACAAGCGAATAAATTTTTCTGTATCCCGACAGTATTTTGTCCAGAGTTTTATCCGTAGACAGTATGGGGGTTCATGGTTGAAATGGAGTAAGGTGGTATTTTGCAGATTGATGAGAGATTAGATGAGAGTAGATATTTGAAATGGAGTAGAGGTCCTGTCGCAGTAGAATCTCTATGAAGGAGCTTTGAAAGGGATCTTCTTTTGGGGAATAACATGTCTGGAGAAATGTCACCAGCTGATGATGGTAAACAATGTGGGATCCTGGTAAGGATTACTGAGAAGCCAAGACTGAGAAGGGTTGAAAGGATCGCTTGGCATCATCAAAGACTGATATAACATTAGTAAGTCCTTTATGAGACCATTGGGTAAAGACTGCATGTTCACTAGCTGGAGGGAACATAGGGTTTCCAAGAATAGGCAAATAGGAGGATATCCGTAGTGGTAAGCCAAGGAGTCTCTGCATTTCCTTCCAGGCCAATATGGTGTCTCTGATCAGAAGATTCGATCAGAGAGGCCAAGGTAAGGCTTTAAGATTAGAATGCAAAATTACTGAGAGATGTAGCGGAGACACCAGGGCCTCCTCTAAGGAGTAATTAGAGTAATGTGGTTTCATGGTAATTCAATTGAGACTGATGAAGGAGGCAGGACAAATTGTAAAAGCTAATATTCAGCAGGTCTGCACCCCCTTCACTCTTTGGGAGACTCAGCTTTTGTAGTGCAATGTGCATTTTTTTACATTGGCACAGGAAGGCTTGTAGGACCTTATGGATCTTCTGAACATTAGAATGCTTTAGGAGAATAAGGAGTGTTTGTAGAGAATACAGCAATCTCACAACTGAGACCATTTTGTAAAGATGGCATCTCCCAAAGAGTGAAAGGGGAAGAGTCGTCCAAGCTTCCAGTTCCCATACAATTTTGTTAATTAGAGGGGGGTAATTAAGGTAGTAAAGAGACGATGGTTCTCTGCCTATATTAATGCCCAAATAAGTAATTGAGTGTTTAGCTATACTGAAAGGGGAAGATGTGGGCCAGCAAGTTGAGGTAGTATGGTTTAGAGGAAGTACTTCACTCTTATCAAAATTGATTCGTAGGCCTGAACATTTATGGAAGGTTGCAAACAGGTTCTGGAGTAGTATAAAATATATGGGTGGATCTGAGGAAAACAATAATATATCGTCTGCAAAAGAGCCGAGCAAAGAGTATGTACACCAATCGTGACACCACTAACTCCTGATGTCGAATTAAGTAGTCTGGACAAAGGTTCTAGGGCAATGTTAAAGAGAAGGGGGGAGAGCTGGTAACCTTGCCTGGTGCCCTTAGTTAAGGGAATGTCAGTGGACATAAAGTCAGGTGTGACTAATCTAGCTGTGGGCGAAGAGTACATTCATCGTAGAAAGTCTAAAATGGGTCCCAAATACCAAACTTCTGCATCACCATGAAGAGCCAGGCAAAATGAATGTTGTTGAAGGCTTTTTCAGCATCTAAGGATATAAGTGTCAGATCAAGCATTGGGTGGGTATTAGCATCTTCCAGGGCTAAAAGTACTTTGAGGATATTAAGCATTTCTGAGCGATCCCGCACAAAACCGGATTGGGCTCAATGCTTTTATTCATCATTGGTTCATGAGGTGGTTATTATATAAAATAATTCCTATTTATTTTTTAAATATAGAAAAGAACATAATTCTCCTTTTTCTATATTATCTTTCAAACATGCATTTCTATCTTTTATCCATTTTCCTGAAATATTATCTTTTTCTGGAGGGAAAAACTCTGTTCCCTCCAATAGTATTAACAGTGAATTATACTCCCACCCCATATGTTTGTGAATTAAATCCCACACCCTAATTACATTCTGTGTCAGAGTGCTAATATTTTCATCAAACATACAAAACTGTTGTGAAATCCAAATAATCATATCTAATTGTGACCTGCTTAGTGCACTTTCCATTTTTACCCAGTTTTTTCCCCCATAAATGATATATCCAATCTGCTATTCATGAAATTAACACAGAGTAATAAACTCTATTAAAATCCAGTACATTTAACCCCCCTTTTGCTTTCTCATTACACAAAACCTCATACTTAACTCTTTTTTTTTTTATTTGCCCATATATACCTAAGTTTAATTTTTTTTAAGATCTCAAAAAATGTCCACGGTAAGTATATTGGGAGCATATGAAATTTTATACAAAAATGTTGGTACTATCACCATCTTTACCATATTTATACACCCAATCCAGGAAAACGATCCTATTGAAATTTTTTGCAGTTCATCTTTTATCTCATTTATTAATGGAATATAATTTGCCTGATATAAATTCTATAGAGACAAGATTAGCTTTATTCCCAGATAATTGAATTATTTTTCCCTCCATGTAAAAGGAAAATCTTTTTGTAAGGTCTATTTCTCTATGCTTGGAACATTAATATTTAATATCTCTGACTTTTAAGGATTAATTTGTAAATATGATAGCTCATCATAGTATTTTAATATGTTCATTAAATTAGGTAATGTTAATCTAAGATTTACGATATAGAATAACATGTCATCTCCATACGCTGCGACCTTGTGTTCCACATCTCCTATCCAAATTCCTTTTACATCTATGCTATTTCGTTCTGTCGCTAATAATGGTTCCAGAGAGCCAAGCCAGTGATACTAGACTGCCTGAGCCACAAGGAAGGCCGGTGGCCATCTTGGAAATCTGTGTTCACATTCCTGCATACCATAGCTGCATTCCTATGGGCCAGATGTGAGTTTATTTTCTTCAATTGTATGATTCTGCTGCTAATTTAATAAACTTACTGCACTATATAGCACTTTCTTCTCTGGCTCATTTATTTTGAGCCACTAAGGTGGATCCCTTTAAGTGCTTATCATTGGGTGCGTAAGAGTGAAATGGAACCTTCCCTATGACCCGGAGAGTGTGAGTGGAGAAGAGGCTGTGGGCAGATGTTTTTTCCAGATGTACCCTGTTTGACCCCAGATGGATGATGACCAAAAGTGGTCTTGATTACTCAAAAGCGCTATAATTTGGCTCATCACTAGTTCATATGTGTTCCACCACAATCTCCAAATTTCAGATGCCAGTCTGGCCTTGTGACCTGTTTGAATAGGCCGGATAAGCCTGAATACAGTACATGCTTCCCATATATCAGGCTTCAGGCTGTTCTCACTGCACATAGGAGCAATGACTGACTAAAGAATACTCTTTTGAGAGAAATGCCCACCTCATTCCAATCAATTCCATACCTGTTCAAGGACCCTCAAGCTGGCCATATGTGTTGTCCCTACTACTATATAAATGGGTTTAAAAAAGACCAAGAACTCTCAAAGATCAGTTTGAGAAGCACCAGCAGATATTTTGTGAGCAGAGAAATCTGTCTTAATTTTGGATCAGGGCTGGAGGCTTGAGGGTTCCAAAGAGTATTGGGTGGGATGGAGCCCTCAGTCCTGTGTCCAGATTTTCTGGAAATTCTTCAGGTTGTGTGTGTATGTGCACACACTCATCATAAGTCAGATCTGAACATAGCTTAGTGCAATTGCTGCTGTTTGGAGACCAAGCCCTGTCAGTAGAAATGTGAGTTCCTGTTGAAGACTGCAACCCTTGTGAGGGGAGATTCCTTGCCCAAGTACTGGGAAAGTCTGGCCAGCTACAAGGGTCTTGGAGAATAAAAGAGGGTCTGGGAGACAGAGGAAGTTGAGGAGCAGGGGCCGACTGACAACTCATGGGGCCCCTGGGCAATAGGGGATCATGGGGTCCCTGTGTACTTGCCCAAACTCAAAAAAGCCTATGAAAAAGGTACCGGGGGTATCTCATGGGGCCCCCTACTGACCCCGGGCCCTAGGGCAGAGCCCGAGTTTCAAAATGGTCAGTCCGCCCCTGTTGAGGAGGCTAGCGAATCCAGGGGGCTGAAGGGAACCCTGAAGTCTCTGGAGGGAGGAAGCTTGAGGTCCTGGGAAAACCAGAGGCCATGTGGAGCCTGAACAGAAAGGTGCTGTCATCTATCATGAGAGTGCTTGAATAGCCAGTGATCTGAGAAGCCAAATGGAGAAGGGGTACTGCTGTCCAGAGAGCAAAGTGGCTATGTATTTTATGTTAACATTGTTGCTAAGTGAAGTGGATACCCCTGAGTGGTAATTCTGGATGGACCTTTTAATTTTTGTATAATAAATGTAGGCTGCTAGGCCCTTAAATATAGTTCCTGCCTTTTATGGACTCACATAAAACTCATCTACCACTGAGCTAAACGTCCCCATATCACAATGTATAGATTTCTATAGAATCTTCATCCATGCTAAACAGTGTAGATGCATGGGTTCCCCATCTGCTGGCTATTGAATTCTGGCAACTGTTGCTGTTAAAATACCTGAATAGCGTCATAGTGCCTGATTAGCTGCAGTCTCTGGCCATATTTTTTCCACCTGGATCAATCTATTTCTCAATCAAAGTTTGTTGAACCAGGTGGTGTTTTATCCAGTGCTTCTGGATAGGCTGTAATTCCAGCCATTTAGGACCAACTTTGTGAATACATACTGTATATTAGAGTTTGAATCTCTGGACTAAAATGGAGTGCCCACTTTTTGATTATAAAATGTTTGCTTTCCATTATACTTAAAGCTTTTTTTTGGGCAAAGACATCTTGTCCATGTGATACTTTATGGGTTCTGGTTTTCTCCAGAATTCTTCTCAGGCTGTAAATATACTGTGTAATCTGTTGCCAGCTGCCATGTTAAATGTTTCATGACTTCATCAACATGAAACGTCCCTAAATTATCCATCACCAAAGATCAGAAGTATCCCTGTTTGTGTACAAGAGAAAAGGCACGATTTGTCTAAGATCTCTAGAAGCACTCAGAAGGGTAGCTTTACTAAAACTGGTGCACTCAGAATCTGATGCGGCTGTTCATAGTAGCCAATCAGCTTCTAACCTCAGCTTGTGAACCTGATTTTACACTCTCCGGCTTTAGTAAATCAACCCCAGTGCTCCCAGATAAGAAAAGCCTACTAATAACCTAAAGAGCCAGCAAGTCTGTTTTTTTTTCTAACCAATTAAGACTTTCTTATACTGTTAATGGATTTCAGGGCATGTTATTAGGACATTTCATACTCCTGGAGGTATACAGTGGATAAATGTTCCATGTCACAGCAGTCGTTATACCCAGGGGACCCTGGTGAGTTGTCACCTCCACTGTCCCCCACAACCAGTAGTCCAGCCAAATCTCGGCCACGACTAGATGATGACCCAGGCCCTGCATATCAGGCCTTGAATTTTCCACCACACACTCCAAACGCAGCCTTTATTGAAATAGATGCATTCCCTGCATCAGACCAACCGCTGACAGAGATCTGCATGAGAAACATGCTCTCATCATTACGTCAAACCCTGCACATTGATATCTCCACATCGCTCAACCAAATTACTGGTATTATAAAACAGCAAGAATGCAGAATACATCACATTGAAACTAATATGGGAGATATCATAAAGGCACATAACGATTTGATTGACGCTCACGCAGATCACACTTCAGAAATGGAACAAATCAATTTAAAAATAGCCGATCTAGAAGATAGATCGCGCCGTAAAAACATTAAATTTAGAGGGGTACCTGAATCAGTTACCAACGAGACACTACTACCTTACCTACAACAATACATCAGGACCCTCATCCCAACAATCCCCGACCTAGAGCTGGCGATTGATCGGGCCCATAGATTGCCCAAACCTTCATTTCTATCCGCGGCTATCCCGAGAGATGTATTAGCCCGTATACATTTCTACCATATCAAAGAGAGAATCATGACAGTGGCAAGAAACCCACCGCCACTTCCACCATCTCATGCAAATCTTAGGTTATATGCGGATCTGTCAAAAGCCACACTTTACAACAGAAAAAAAATGGTTTCTATTACCAAGGCCCTAAGAAACCACAACATAGCTTACCAATGGGGCTTCCCCACAAAACTAACAGTAAGACAACAAGGCAGAGTTTTCACGATCAAATCTCTTGAAGCTGGCCTAGATCTACTTAAAGTCTGGAACATCATACTCGTAAATGCGCAGGAGACCGCACTACCTCCCGTCCAACATATGGAGGCAACATGACTAACAACGCAGATCAAGATAAGTTGAGGCACACTTATACTTACGCTCTTCCCCAGAGGCTCCAGTTCAACATCGATTCTCTGGCGATCGGCCTAGAACAGATGAAAATCACTCTACACATTTACATTTGGCTTGACCTCATAGACGATCAAGGTTTGTTTAAAACCCCCAGTTTAAAAGTAGCTAATGAAGCTGCATGGTTTACTTGCATTTTGCGCAAGTGTTTTTTTATTATTGTTCTCTATGCCCTTCCCCTCCTTCCAAGGTGGCACCACCAAATACCTACCTTCAACCCAAGACCTACCCACTTGGACTATATATGGAAAACTGACTTTGATTCACTAATCGAATCTACCCTGTATAACAGGGATGCAAATCCTTTTTCTCGCATATGGCCATACAATGGACTACGATTCTCTCAAACAACATACCACTTAGATACACACCTCAAGAAAGGACTATTAAATGATTAAAATCACATCCCTCAATGTACGAGGCCTTAATTCTCCCTTCAAGAGATCGATGCTATCCAAAGAAATCCGGAAATCTCAAGCTGACATCATTTTTATACAAGAAACCCACTTCGCCACAGGGAAAATTCCCAAACTACAGCTGCACCGATTCTCTGAAATATTTTTAGCAACTGATGCTAAAAAGAAGAATGGAGTTCTCACAGCCATTAAAGATACTACCTCACTTCGAGTTATCTCAAGCATAGCCGACCCACATGGTCGTTACCATATCCTAGTGTGCCAATTGAATGACATCATCTATACCCTAGTGAACGTATATGGGCCAAACAACAAACAACTGTCTTTTTTCCGCAAACTCCACAAACTCATAACACAACATAAACAAGGTAGACTTATCATTGGTGGTGACTTCAACGTTATGGGCAATCCGCTTTTAGATTCGTCCTCCAACAAAAAATCCACCAAGCCTGACTTCAATCACTTCTTACATGACCACGATCTGTATGACATCTGGAGATGTCAGCACGGCACTGAGAGAGATTACACCTACTATTCCCCTCCCCATCTCTCATATTCAAGAATAGACAACTTTGTCACCGACAAATGGACATTACAGCACGTGAGATCATCTAACATTGGTACCATAACTTGGTCAGATCACGCTCCAATCAGTATATCCTTAGACGACAATCTACGCTCAGCGATTCCTCCCATCTGGAGATTGAACTCTTCACTTCTGAGAAACCCAGAAAACCAGAAACATATCCTAGAAGCTCACAACCTTTTTTTTGATACGAACTCTACTCCTGATATCTCTATTACTACACTCTGGCTAACGTACAAGGCCTACATGAGAGGTATCCTCATTCAATTAAATTCCCGCACAAATAGAAAGAGATCCCAACAAATTGACCAACTAATGACCTCTATCCACGCGCATGAAGAGATAAACAAAAAGAACCCGAATCCCTCCACATCCGCGGCCCTAACCCTAGATAGAAACAGACTACGGACCATTTTGCTCCATAATTACGATAATAACCTTCAAAAAACAAAAAACAAATTTTACGCTCTAGGAAATAAAGCAAACTCACTCCTTGCTAGAACTGTCAAACAAAAACGACTTAAAACTAAAATCTCTACGATTCATCATCCTAATACTCGCACTCTATTAACAAACCCACAGGATATAGCAAACGCGTTTGCGATATATTACCAGAATCTGTATAATATAAAAGATGACCCAGATACAACCCAACCAACAACTCTCTCCATTAGACACTTTCTACAGAACACAAATCTTCCCCGCATTACTCCAAATCAACTTGAATCTCTTTCCATGCCGATAACACCCTTAGAAATTAAACAAACCATAAATACTCTCCCCCTAAATAAATCACCAGGGAGCGACGGCTTTGTTAATGAATTTTATAAATCACTAGCACCTAATCTCACTACTCACCTATCTGCCTTATATAATTATGTCGCAACAAATGGAGAATTTCCCCCTGACATGTTGCAGTCCATAATCACTACCATGCCAAAACCGGGTAAAGACCCCCAATTAATCCAAAACTATAGACCGATTTCCTTACTCAATACAGATATAAAAATATATGCCAAAATAATTGCCCTAAGACTACTTCCATATCTACCTACATTAATCCACCCAGATCAAGTGGGATTTATACCTGGTAGACAAGCTCCTGACGCTACAAGACGAATTATATCCCTACTACATCACCTCGAGACCGAAAATCAACCATCCCTCCTCCTATCATTAGACGCGGAAAAAGCGTTTGACCGAATCCATTGGCAATTTATGACCCTTACATTACAAAAATTTGGAATAACGGACTGGATGCTCTTAGCGATTTTATCCCTCTACTCCAAACCCACCGCCAGAGTACTGACCAACGGCACACTATCCCAACCTTTCTGTATATCAAACGGTACCAGACAGGGATGCCCTCTATCCCCCATAATCTTTGCCTTACTTATCGAACCATTAGCAACCAATCTCAGAAATGACCCAGACTTTACGGGAATTAAACTTTATCAACGCGAGCACAAACTCAGTCTCTTCGCAGATGATATTATCCTTATGATTACAAACCCCTATAAATCACTCCAATCGATACGTTCACATATTCGTTGTTACGCGGAGGTTTCATATTACAAACTTAATGAACCCAAATCATCCATACTCAACCTACATACACCTGTAGGAACCAGATCTCTAATCTCCAAACATTTTCCCTTTACCTGGGAAACACATAGCATACCCTATCTAGGGATCAAACTCACTGCAACCACTAGCCAACTTTACGCAACTAATTACACACCGATATTAGAAACCATTCCTCAAGAACTTAAAAGCTTACGCACAACCACATTATCGACTCTAGGTAGAGTGGCAACCATAAAAATGTGCATATTACCTAAAATACTATACATTTTTCGGACGCTCCCTATCCCAGTTAATCATACCTTCTTCTCTAAGCTTCAAGCTACGCTAAATAAATTTTTATGGAACTCTAAAAGACCCCGATGCTCTACGAACCTATTACTACGCCCACCCTCCAAAGGGGGGACAGGTCTCCCCCATCTAAAATCATATCATCAAGCGGTCCTATTAGACCAAATCTTCTTCTGGTGGCATCCTACTGACGAGAAGATTTGGACCAAATTAGAAAATTCTTTATGCTGGCCACACACAATAACAGACATACTGTTCATACCAAGAGCAGCCCAACCTAAAAACCTACAAACACACCCCTGTATCCAGGCTTCTTTAAATGCTTGGTTTGACTTTTCAATTCACAACCAAGCAACCAAAAGCAATGTGAAAATTCTTACTCCCATTTCATCCCTGCACTTCCTCACTCCTCACTTAAACATATTACTATGGTGCAGCCTTGGTATACTCCACATCCAAGATATCCACACAAACCTTAAACTGGACTCATTCTCTGCTATTCAAAAGAAATTCCATCTTCCCGACAAAGAACAATATACTTATATGAGAATAGCCCACGCCATCTCCAAAACACGTATACCATTCGAAATAGAAATTCCTGCAACTGCACAACACTTCTTCCAAAGAACACAGTACCCTAAGAAAGGAATTTCAACTTTCTATTCACTTATTGCTGAAATACAATTCACTACATACACTTCTTCTTTAATCAATTGGGAAAAGAATCTATCCCAACCAATAACCCTAAACACTTGGGAAAAAAACTTTCACTATCACATTTAAAGCCTCTAAATGTAGCTCCCATTGGGAAACATACTTGAAAATCCTGCACCAATGGTACTTGACCCCAACTAAATTATCCCTATTCTACCCTCAACACTCACAACTCTGCTGGAGACACTGTGGAGAAAAGGGAACACTCCTTCATATACTTTGGGCATGCAAATCCCTCAAATCTTATTGGAATAAGGTTTTCCAGATTATCTCATCGCTCATGGGAACTTTAGTCCTTCCAAATCCTGCCCTTGCTCTTCTTCACATTGGAATAGACAAGTTCCCTGTCACCGTACGTATTATTATCATCCACATCCTAGCAGCCGCAAAAACTAACATCACCAAACTATGGAGATCCACCACAATCCCTTCTTTGTCACGCCTCATAGCCGATCTTAACCTCCAATGTGAGATGGAAAGAAGAATCGCACTTTATAATTCCTCCTACCACAAATTTAAAACCCAATGGTCACAATGGTTTAATAACCCTAATTGCTCAATAATATGATTACTACTAGTAAAGAGTACAATACTCTCTGTCCAAACCAAATTGGTGCCAACCCTCCCTTCCCTCACCCTATTCCCTTGTTTCTCCACTATCCTTATGTTCTCCCCATTCTTATGTTTCACTAGTTTCCTAAAATGGTTCATGACATATGAAACAAACCTCTCATGTAGCCAACTTATGGAAGTGTAGGTTTCCCGACCACCTGGTGGGGAACCTCCTATTCCCTTTCGTTTTTATTTTTATATACTACTATCCTCAAATGTGAACCATATATGATTGTTTATCAATACCACTTTTGTATGTTGAAACTTCAATAAAAATATTTGAATATAAAGTGGTATTAAAACTAAAATCCAAATGTAATATATTGCAGCTTACCAATCATTAAATGTGGTAGTTGCATTCGTTTTTTCAGCATTTTTTTTTAGTTTTTTTCCCTCTGTTATCACCTGGTGATTCTGCCCGTAATACACTTCCCATATTAGAGTGTCCTTGCAATGGATGCATGAGCACAGGGGGCACCTTAGGACAGCAGCATTGTTAGTCTGGGAGGAGGTAAGTGTTAGATGTACTAACTATAGTGTTAGATGTACTAGCTTAACTCCAGCTAATACTTTATAAAAACTTACAGCAAAGGTTTTTTTTCCTTTTGGATTCAAGGTTTTACATAAATAATTAAGAGCTTAGCATTTTAAGTCCCCCTGTCAGTGTTAAATGGTGTGTCTCATCCCTGAGAGCTTTTCTGTGGAAAAACAACAGACCTACTAGCTGGATGACCAGGTGAAAATAGAAAGAAGAAAGCCTAAAAAGAAAACTAATATAGCCATCATATCTAAAACTCCGTAAGCTGCATATATAATAAACGTTTGCTTTTGGGTTTATTATTGCTTTGACATGCATCACATAACAAATACAAGCAAATGTAAAATACAGTGCAGCGCTAAGACATGGATGATAACCAGTAAATTAAATGCAAATAATATACATGAGTATGAATGTCCCATATAGTATGTACTATAAATAAGTGAAGAGTCTAAGGTATAATACTGTGACTTGATATGCCCAGTGCGGGTACTAATCCTGCATCCAGATGTGAGAGTATGGAAAGATTGCCCACTCACCAGAAGCGCAATCTTAATGCGCATATAGAAGTCGGAGGTCCTATATAGGTACAACCTGGTAATGGGGTGATCCTCTGAAAGGTCCCTCTGTATGGTGGTGGGTAGTGGGTAAGCCGGTTTGGTCTAAGGCTTGCTTCTCAGGCCTAAATTAGACATCTGGAATTCTGGGCTGAGGCGTGGAAGCTCAGTGCAGAGCAATAAAATTATAGGTGCTCATAGTGTAGTATTCAAAGCATTTATTGAGCATAAATATAGGTGATAAAATTGCAGGTTAAAAATATACAGGGTGACTGTAAGTAGCAAAGCAGTTTGGACTGCTGAATACACTGACCAGTGTGGTTAGAATGATGGCCGCCGTTCCTCCTGATCCGGCGGCGTGACGTCAAGGCGTGCAAGGGCTCCTCCTAGACGCATTTTGTGTAATGACACATCTACTGTAGGGGTGATGCCGGATGTCACATTGTTCTATATATAGCCCAAATGCGCGAGCGCCATGTTCACATAGACATGAATGTGACAGACGCGCATAAAACTGCGCATGCGCGAGTGTTCCGATCACCATTTTATAGGTTTGATGGAACAAGTCTGGAGACCCGCCTATTACTGCGCATGCGCGAATATTGCGGTCGCCATTTTATTGAAGATCGGGTCATCTACAGATGTTGATATTAGAATAAATAGTCTGGAGCAAGATGTGATGGGCTAAAATTAAGTGTAACATATAATTACATACTATAAAGGATAAAGCTAAGTACAGCCAATTGCTTAATACTACGAAAGATAGTTAAAGTTATATACAATATGTAAACAATAAAAGTCAATTTATGAGGATACGACGAAATTGCACTAACATTGAAACCTATTATGACTAGGTTAGCATCCTTAGGCAAAGATTTATAGAAAAGGGTTTTACGGCTGATACTATAGATATGGAGATGGATAAAGTAGCAAATATGAATAGGAACAACATGCTTTCTGGCCCACCAACACTTAAAAAGAACATGTTCTGTCCATTTATTACCCCTTTCTCTATCCAATATAAATCTATACGTCAGATAATTAAGAAAAATTGGGATGTGCTTAGAGCAGATCCAATCCTCTCAGATGCTCTGCCAGTGCAACCAGAAATTGTCTTTAGAAAGGTGCAATCATTGCGGAACACTATTGCTCCTAACGTAAAAGATCCCCCCCTCGCCTTGGTTTCTAAACTGCTTGTTTTAGAAAGGTATTGTGGTTCCTTTTGGTTCATTTAGCTGCTTTTATGTGCGCTCGCTAGTCCTTACAATTTTATGTTTCCTATTTTAACTGCTATTTAGCTGAGCTGCTTTCTTACACAACATCATGGATATTTTTGAACTTAGACAAAAAAAAACAACCATTCCTGATGACACTTTCTCTGTTGACAAAGATACTGAGAATGTTAGTGGTATATTTTTACATTTACAAAACATGACTTCATCTGAAATTATGGGACATATCCCTTTTAGATAGATATATTAAGGGCAAGATGGTTCCTAGATCCCTTAGGTGGGATGTCCCCCCGGAAACGGACGATATTAACAATGAACAGGAGTGGTTCCATTTCTTTAACAATATGGGTTTGGATCTCTTAAAGTTTCTTATAATTAGGAAAAAGAAAAAACTAGCACACCCTGACAATGAAATCAATAAGGTCAGAGAACAACACATACCATTTAAAGGCACACCCGAATACACTGCAGAGTCGGGTAGATTGCAAACATGTTTGGAAGGTGTAGAACACAACCAAAAGATTAAAAAACGAAAAAAAATACTCTAGGGATACCAGGTACTACCAGGAAAACTTAGTTTTTTAAATGGCAGATCCCAAAAACGGACTCTGTCCAGGATAAACATTTTACAACCCCCATTGATAATTCCCTTAACCGCACTACTTCCGGTTTCCAAAGAACTGCATCCCGTAAAGGGAACATCACATACCATGAATCTGGATCACCTAGGAGACCCACCCCCAGGGACAAATCATTTGTTTCAGTCCAAAATAGATTTGCATTACAAAACATGGAGGATGAAAACATTGGCTCCAGAGATATGAGATGGCACCCAGTTCGCCCTAAGAAAACTCGACATAACCATAGGAGGAATGGCAATAATAATAATAATAATAATTCCTACCAACCACCCCATAGGCAGGCAAACAATTCCAACTCCATCCAATATCACGATTCACCTAGGAGAACATGGGGACCACCTCGGCACCCCAATTCTAACTATAGAGGACAACCTTATAACCCCCCACACAGAAGGTAATCCTACCAAGATGATTGTTATTACCATAATAATTATAACTATAATACAAATTACTGTACAGATCCACATCAACAATCTCATTTTTTAGGAGGGGGCAATACTCGCAAAAGAAGTGTAAGAATAGAGGATGCAGGGGAGGAAAAAGGATTAATAAACCCAAAAATGAGGAAAACGTAATCGGTTAATCTATATACAACCTGAGTGGTATCCCCCTTACACAACAAGAACTCACAGTCTTGGCCAAAGGCCTTAAATATGCACCCAAGACCAAACTCAATAAATTTCAAACTTACGTGGATATTCATAAATTCGCTAGGAAGTTGTCAATTAAATGACACTTCATGAGTAAATCCACTGGAATTAACAATTTAACTACCAATTCCACTCTTTCAAACTTGCAAAACGCATCTCTATTCAATCCCCCACCACACAAACAATCGTATATCAACGTCTTCAAGGAATTGGTCCTAAAAGAGGTGGAAGCTATCAAAATCAAACATCCATATAACTCTAAAGATCTGGATAAAGGCCTCAAATCCTTGCTCAACAATAAAGACTTGGTGATAAGACCTGCTGATAAGGGGGGAGGAGTAGTAGTTTTAAGCAAAATGGAATATATAAAGGAAGCCCAGAAAACCCTTGGAGACAAGGACACATACACTGTACTAACAAAAAAACCGTTGGTCACATTTAAACGCTCCCTAAAGAACATAATCAAACAGGGATATTATCTCAATGTAATCAACAACAAAGAAAGGGAATATCTCTGTCCCAAAGCACCTAGACTTCCTGTATTCTATCTCCCAAAAATACATAAAGACCCATTACATCCCCCTGGTAGACCCATTATTAGCGGTATCGGTTCCCTGTGCTTGAGAGTTGGGGAATATATAGACTTTTTCCTACAGCCCCTGGTCTCATCTACTCCATCTTATATTAAAGATACTAAACAGGTGCTCAATGAGGTAGGAGCACTTAATTGGAACCCTGAGCTTAAAACTTTTTTGGTCACAGCAGACGTAGCCTCCTTGTACAGTAATATCAATCACAATGATGGCATAACAGCGGCAAATTACTATCTTGACTTGGCCGATAATATCTCTGCCACTCATAAAACATTTATTTTGGACCTACTGAACTTCACGATGCGAAACAACTACTTCTGGTTTAATAATACCTTTTATCTACAGACCAGAGGCGTCGTGATGGGGACCAAGTTTGCTCCCAGCCTGGCCAATCTCTTCATGGCCAGGTGGGAGGAGGACATCATCTATACCAGAGAGTGGCCCGAGCTCATCTTTTACAAGCGGTACATAGATGATGTCCTCATACTATGGCAGGGTGAAGAAGTAGCCCTTATCAACTTTTTTGGAACACTCAATAATAATAACCTCAACATCCAGTTTACTTATGAATATAGAACCAATCAAGTGAACTTTTTAGATGTTACCATAATAAATAAAGGAGGGTACTGCACCACAGAAGCCTATTTCAAACAATCAGACAGAAATGGCTACATCCCCACAGATAGCTGCCAGCACCCACGATGGTTGGCAAGCATACCTAAAAGTCAATTTATGAGGATACAACGAAATTGCACTAACATTGAAACCTATTATAACACGGCTAGCATCCTTAGGCAAAGATTTATAGAAAAGGGTTATACGGCTGAAACTCTAGATATGGAGATGGATAAAGTAGCAAATATGAATAGGAACAACATGCTTTCTGGCCCACCAACACTTAAAAAGAACATGTTCTGTCTATTCATTACCCCTTTCTCCATCCAATATAAATCTATACGTCAGATAATTAAGAAAAATTGGGATGTGCTTAGAGCAGATCCAATCCTCCCACATGCTCTGCCAGTGCAACCAGAAATTGTCTTTAGAAAGGTGCAATCATTGCGGAACACTATTGCTCCTAATGTAACAGATCCCCCCTTCGCCTTGGTTTCTTTACTAATCTTAAAGGATTTTTCCCCTGCAAAAGATGTCAAATCTGCCGACATAGCAACATGTCAAAAAAGAAAACTGAGTCTTTTACCTCAACTACAACGGGAAAGTCCTACGACATATCCACTTTTAGTACTTGCAATACCAGATATGCGGTCTATCTCCTGGAGTGCCCGTGCCGGAAACAGTACATTGGCCGGACCACCAGAAGATTTCGAGACTGTTTCCGTGATCATATATACAATATTAAAAGAGGTTTCTGTGAACACTCACTATCGAAACACTACAGGGACTTTCACCATAGGGACCAATCATCCCTTAAGTTTGTAGGGATAGATGTAGCACAACAACATTGGCATGGCTCTAACAAATGCAGGCAAGTTTCACGTTTAGAAACTAAATGTATTTTCGAAATAAAGACTATGACTCCTGCAGGCCACAATGTTGAATTATATATTAATTGCTTTATCGACAACAGTTAACATTCTTTACTTTGCACTTTATACCCTATATTTATATATATTTTACTCTGATTGACTAATACTATGAATATCACATGTACATACTTTTTACAGTCTATACTGGCGTTTTGTTTTTAACTTAGTTACTTCATACAATATTAACTTATATCTTATTATATATATACATTTTTTATTACAATTATGTGATTATTATAATTTTATTACAATTTATGTGATTATTGTCTTTTTACTTTTATTTTATACATATATATTTGTCTTATCTGTATATTACCAACTTTAAACTGAGTTGAGCATTATCTGAGCGACATATTCATGCTCAATGAATCAAACATAATAACCACTGGGCCCTATTGTTTACATATAGTATATAACTTTAACTATCTTTCGTAGTATTAAGCAATTGGATGTACTTAGCTTTATCCTTTATAGTATGTAATTATATGTTACACTTAATTTTAGCCCATCACATCTTGCTCCAGACTATTTATTCTAATATCAACATCTGTAGATGACCCGATCTCCAATAAAATGGCGACCACAATATTCGCGCATGCGCAGTAATAGGCGGGTCTTCAGACTTGTTCCATCAAACCTATAAAATGACGATCGGAACACTCGCGCATGCGCAGTTTTATGCGCGTCTGTCACATTCATGTCTACATGAACATGGCGCTCACACATGCGCAGTGAGCCGAACTATGACATTTGGCTATATATAGAACAATGTGACGTCCGGCGGCTATGGCATTACCCCTACAGTAGACGTGTCATTACACAAAACGCATTTAGGAGGAGCCCTTGCATGCCTTGACGTCACTCCGCCGGATCAGGAGGCCCGGCGGCCATCATTCTAACCACACTGGTCAGTGTATTCAGCAGTCCAAACTGCTTTGCTACGTACAGTCACCCTGTATATTTTTAATCTGCAATTTTATCACCTATATTTATGCTCAATAAATGCTTTGAATACTACACTTTGAGCACCTATAATTTTATTGCTCTGCACTGAGCTTCCATGCCTCAGCCCAGAATTCCAGATGTCTAATTTAGGCCTGAGAAGCAAGCCTTAGACCAGACCGGCTTACCCACTACCCACCACCATACAGAGGGACCTTCCGAGGATCACCCCATTACCAGGCTGTACCTATATAGGACTTCCGGCTACCCGAGACTTCTATATGCGCATTAAGATTGCGCTTCTGGTGAGTGGGCAATCTTTCCATACTCTCACATCTGGATGCAGGATTAGTACCTGCACTGGGCATATCAAGTCACAGTATTATACCTTGGACTCTTCACTTATTTATAGTACATATTATACGGGACATTCATACTCATGTATATTATTTGCATTTAATTTGCTGGTTATCATCCATGTCTTAGCGCTGCACTGTATTTTACGTTTGCTTGTTTTAGAAAGGTATTGTGGTTCCTTTTGGTGCATTTAGCTGCTTTTATGTGCGCTTGCTAGTCCTTACACTTTTACATAACAAATACAGTTTACACAAAAATAAAAATTAAAGATATTTGATAAAGCAATCTATATACACAAAAGTAAATAATCTTCATCCATTCTCAAAATGACTTCATTTATGAACGGGCACAAATGTGCTAATTATACATAACTATATCCGTTGCCATTTGCTTTCCTCTAGCATCAAAACATTTATCACAGTTCTTTAATGACAACTTGTAAAATTGGAAATTCACTGCTCCAAAAAATTAAAGGAAAAATTTTTATATAGCATCAGGTCAATTAAACTGCTGGGATATTGATCTGGTCAATTAAGTAGCACAGGGAGTTGTTAATCAGTTTCAACTGCTTTGATGTTAATGAAACTAACAGGTGCACTAAATGGACAACAATGAGATGACCACCAACAAAGGAATGGTTTTACAGGTGGAGGCCACTGTCATTTTTTCCCTACTCATCTTTCCTGACTGTTTTTTTTACTAGTTTTGCATTTATCTAGGGTCAATGTCACTACTGGTAGCAAGAGGCAATACCTGAACCCTACAGTGGTTGCACAGGCAGTTCAACTCCTCCAGGATGGCACATCAATACGTGCCATTGCCAGACGGTTTGCTGTGTTTCCCAGCACAGTCTCAAGAGAATGGTGGAGATGCCAGGAAACAGGTAGTTAGTCTAGGAGAGCTGGACAGGGCCGTTGAAGGTCTTTAACCCATCAGCAGGACCGGTATCTGCTCCTTTGTGCAAGGGGGAACAGGATGAGCACTGCCACTGCCCTACAAAATGACCTCCAGCAGGCCTCTGGTGTGAATGTCTCTGACTAAACAATCAGAAGCAGACTACATGAGGGTGGCCTGTGTGCTCGATGTCCTCTAATGGGCCCTGTGCTCACTGTCAGGCACCATAGAGCTCAAAATGCAGCTGGCATTGGTGGGAGGTGGGTCAGTGATGGTCTGGGGAGTCATATCCATGGAGGGATGCACAGACCATTACAGGATAGACCAGGGGTGGGCAAACTTTTTGACTTGAGGGCCGCAATGGGTTCATATATTGGACCCGGGGGCCAGACCAAGAGTAGATGAATGATGTGTATGTGTCATCCATAGTA
Source organism: Staurois parvus (assembly GCF_062004578.1). Taxonomy (NCBI): domain Eukaryota; kingdom Metazoa; phylum Chordata; class Amphibia; order Anura; family Ranidae; genus Staurois; species Staurois parvus. The sequence goes on along the minus strand of NW_028318342.1, from coordinate 1,807,324 downwards.
AGTATAGTAATATTCCCCCATAGTAAGCATAGTAATTAATCCCCCATATAGTAATTCATCCCCCATAGTAATTCATCCCCCATATAGTAATTCATCCCCCATAGTAATTCATCCCCCATAGAAATTCATCCCCCATATAGTAATTCACCCCCCATAGTAATTCATCCCCCATATAGTAATTCATCCCCCATATAGTAATTCATCCCCCATAGTAATTCATCCCCCATATAGTAATTCATCCCCCATATAGTAATTCATCCCCCATAGTAATTCATCCCCCCTATAGTAATTCATCCCCCATAGTAATTCATCCCCCATAGTAATTCATCCCCCATATAGTAATTCATCCCCCATAGTAATTCATCCCCCATAGTAATTCATCCCCCATATAGTAATTAATTCCCCATATAGTAATTCATCCCCCATAGTAATTCATCCCCCATATAGTAATTCATCCCCCATAGTAATTCATCCCCCATATAGTAATTCATCCCCTATAGTAATTCATCCCCCATATAGTAATTCATCCCCCATAGTAATTCATCCCCCATATAGTAATTCATCCCCCATATAGTAATTCGTCCCCCCTATAGTAATTCATCCCCCCTATAGTAATTCATTCCCCATATTAAGTCCCCAAGTCCCCCCTGTGTCAATTCACTTACCTTTGCTCCGCGCGTTCCTCTCGCCGTGTCCCGCGCTGTTCCGGTGTAGTATGAAAATCTGTCTCCTATGAGGATCTGTCCCCCTCGACGTATCTGTGCATGTGCCAGTTTCAGGCATTAGCAGCCGATCGGCTATCTCCGGCACATGCGCAGATACGTCGAGGGGGACAGATCCTCCTAGGAGACAGATTTTCATGTTACACCGGTCTTCAGGGTGGACTGTGAGAGGAGCCTAGCTCCGCGGGCCGGATTAAAAGGTCCGCCGGGCCGTATACGGCCCGCAGGCCGTAGTTTGCCCATTGCTGGGATAGACAGTGGCACCCTGACTGCCATTAGGTATCGGGATGAAATCCTTGGACCCATTGTTAGACTCTATGCTGGTGCAGTGGGTCCTGGGTTCCTCCTGGTGCACGACAATGCCTGGCCTCATGTGGCGAGAGTATGCAGGCAGTTCCTGGAGGATGAAGGAATTTATACCATTGAATGGCCCCCACGCTCGCCTGACCTAAATCTAATAGAACTCCTCTGGGATATCATGTTTCGGCCCACCCACCGCCGCCAGGTTGCACCTCAGACTGTCTAGGAGCTCAGTGATGCCCTAGTCCAGATCTGAGAGGAAATACCCCAGGATACCATCTGTCATGTCATTAGGAGCATGCCCCGATGTTGTCAGACATGCATACAAGCACATGGGGGCCATGCAAACTACTGGGTACCATTTTGAGTTGCTGAAATTAAATTTCAGAAAAATGGACTAGCCTGCTGCATCATTTTTTTACTTTGATTTCCGGGGTGTCTTTTGAATTCAGTCCTCTTTAGGTTGATAATTTTCATTTCCATCAAATAATGGTGCATCCTTGCGTTCCTAACACATTACCCAGTCCATATCAGTATAGATATCCAGCATGATGTTTTTCCCCATTGAGATCTGATGTGTTTTTAAAGTGTTTCTTTAATTTTTTTGAGCAGTGTATATACTGCATCTTAAAATGTATTCTATTTTATTGAATCATTTAAAATGTCTTTAGAAATCCAGTTCATATTGAAAAACAAACAAAATGTATGCTAATGGAGCCATGTCTTATAGTTACTTTGTCAGATTCTTTATAATAACTGACGTGGTGATTAATTTCTTGTGTAAGCAAACAGCCAAACAGGTTAAAGGCTATGTTCACCTTTTCAGGCAGAATGTCACTTTTCATAATAAATAGACTTTTCTAATGTCTGTTCTTCCCAAGCCACCCCAATGTGTTTTTTTTTCTCACCTACTTAATCCATGGCAGCCTTCATTCTGTACCCTCTCTGTTCAAAATTTCAAATGCACCTGAGCCCTCACTTTTGGTAGCATCATGTGACCACCCAGAAAACTTCATATCCCATCATGTGCTGCCTTACTGCAAAATAAAATAGGGTGTGTTCACCTCTCTGGACCACACCTCCCTCATTACTATACCGCCTTTTTTATTTCCACTCACTTTCCTACTTCTTTCTTTAAGGTGGCCATACACTGTACAATCTGGTTGTACAGCCTCCTTTAGATCTTTAATTAACTATGTAGTGCAAGGGCCAGTCTGATTTGATACAAATTGAACAGATTGTTCAGATGGATCCTCTTATTCTATAGTTTTAGTAAATCTAAATGAAATTGTGCAGACGTACAATCATACTGCATAGTGTATGGTCAGCTTTGAACAAATACATGGAAGGGAGGGAGTGGGTGGAGACAGTCAGATGTCATTATTTTTGTTGGAACACCCCAATTTTCCTTTCAGGCCCCATTCACACCTAGCATAGTGGGAGAGCATGCTTTTTGGTATTTTTTTCCTGCAGCACTTAAGCTGCTGCAAAAGTGACTGCAGAGCTCAATCTCAGAAGACTGAGATTGAGGTCTGCAGTTACTTTTTTATTTCGGGTCACAATGCTACGCAATGTCCTTTTTGTCTCTTTCACTCAGTTGTACCTCACGACCCGGCAAATAAATTGGTAACTTCAGTTCCAGAGGTACCGGCTAAGCTAGGTGTCTCATCACACAGCGGACGTGGTTTTCTATGCAAAATATTATCACTTTCACACCTGCATATCATGTAGTGTTTAAATTTTTTTGTCTAACCTGAATGGTAAATGGATACATAGGGAAGATATAATTTAGAGGGGAAAAAAAGGGTGAACTCCTTTTCATCTCTCTCTCTCTCTCTCACTTACTCTCTCTCTCTCTCTCTCGCTCTATCTCCTAGAGCTGCTAAAAAATGCTAACACTGTTTTTCTGTTAACTGTTGTTGACATTCCTTACAGCTACTGCTACATATTAAACTATAAATTGAAGTATATAGCAAATTTCACTTTTTTCTGTTAAAGATTTGTAAGTAAAAGATAAAAATGGTTACTTGCTGTGGTTATATTCCTGTACCTGGACTATTCAAAGCTTTACTAAAAATGGCTATTTCATCAGCTCAGCAGTAGTCTACTAATATTCTTATGAACAAAATGCACTGACATTGGGAGCTTTGCAAACCGTAGCTATATCAATTATTTCTTTATTTTTTTTTATTCGACTACCACTGAGCATTTTACATTCTATAGAACAATAAAGTGTAATAGTTTAAAGGGTTGCTAACCACTTGCTTTATAAGTTGCTAGGAAATTAAAACGCATTGGTAAGCACCAGTTTATGTAACAGATAATTATTTTTACCAAGCTTGTCAGTATTAAAGTGTATGCAAAGCCAAAGCTTTCTTTTTTTAACCAGAAGACTCTGGAAGATTTGACCACCTACATGGGCAGGGCATTTTTTGTTATTCCTCTGCACAATTTTTTTTGCAATCGCGAGATCATGCCACGCTGTACCCAAATGAAATTTATATAATTTCTTCACACAAATAGAGCTTACTTTTTTTTTACTTTTTTTGTGGCATTTGATTACAACTGGATTTTTTTTCATTTTTTTTATTACATAACTGAAAAAAAGACTGAAATATTTTACTTTCTGCTATAAAATATATGCAATAAAAAAAAAATAAAAATACAATTTCTTCACAAATTTAGGACAAAATGCATTCTACTACATGTCTTTTTTGGAAGAAAAAATCCCAGTGAGTGTATATTGATTGGTTTGTGTGAAAGTTATAGCATCTACAAACTATGTTATATGTACTGGAAATTTTATTTATTTTTTATACTAGTAATGGCAGCGAGTAGCAACTTATAGTGAAACTATTTATAGTGCAGAGGGCAATCTGACACTAACTGATGCTTGGTGGGAACTGACTAAGTGACGCTGACATCCCCAGTGAGAGTAATAGAGTGATCAATGCTAGTACTATACACTCACTGTCACTGTATTAATGGCACTGGTTGGGAAGAGGTTAACATCTAGGGGCAATAGAGGGGTTAACTGTGTGACTAACAATGTGTAATGTGTGTGATATGTTGTGGTTCTACTAAGAAATGTTTGGTTTTTTTTTTTATCTGCAAAGCAGAGAGAAAAACAATCACATTGCTGTTCTCCGTTCAAGGCCCTGTATTGTTAGTAAATATAGGGCTATGAACTGTCATTTGCTAAGCTGATCAACAGGTCTCTGCCATAAGTCATTGTCCAGGACCTGCTGATTGGCTTGTACTGCGAACTACAGAACAGAACGATTCAGCATTGTCACATGTACGTGATCTGGTGCAGCAGGGCAGCTCTGCCATGGTAAATCTGCAATAGCTAGTCCGTAAGAGGTTTCTACTTTGAATGAAGTAGAAAATTTTTGTTTTTTTAAAACTACTTTTCCATCTAAAAAATTCTACAAATTCAAAGTCAAACTACGATAAACTTGAAAATAATATCTTGCAGTGATGCAGCACCCACACTGCAAGGGTTATTTGCTCATTAAGTGTAGGGAAGAATAAAACCTAATACCTAATCCTCCACTCCCTTGGCAGGTGGTGCTCCCCCACTCTCTAGTGGTGGATCATTCCATGGCATCATGGCATCCAATGCATGGCAGCCCCACTGCAAGGGATTTATTTTTTAGTGTAAACTTGCCTAAACAAGCATCTTAACCAGTTTAACTCCACCCTGGCTCCCTGTGCAAAATCACATGTGTAAATATACATGATTCTCTCTCTCGTTGTGATCATTGGCCAGGGGCGCGCACAAGTGGTTTCCGAATTTAACATTTTTTTGGGCCTAATCCTCAACATGGGCATTACTAAAAAAATAATTGCGGTTGTGTTGGTCCACAGACCCGATTCATCATATGCCCGTGTTCTCTGCTGCCATGGTCGGGCATAGATATGAGAATATAATTCGATCAATGTATTTCAACGACAATACACTCTGTTGTCCTCGGGGTGACCCTGAATTTGACCGACTCCACAAAATTCAGCCCTTCGTAAATCCTTTTAACCACAAATTTGCAGATGTCTATACTCCCCAGCAAAACATCTGTGTTGATGAGTCCCTCATTAGTTTTTCTGGCTGCCTTGCATTCAATTTCTCCCCAGCAAGCGTGCTAGATATGGTGTCAAGATTTATAAGATCTGTGAGAGGGCAACAGGCTACACATGTAATTTTCGGATTTACGAGGGAAAAGATAGTCACGTAGAGCCCCCAGATGCCCAGACTGGAGAGCAGTGTCGAGATAGTTTTGGACTTGGTGTCACTCTTTTTCCATATGGGGTACCACTTATATGTGGACAATTTTTATTCAAGCTTGCCATTATTTAGACATTTGTACAATCTTGGAATTGGCGCATGTGGCACAGTGTGACCTAATAGCTGGGATTTCCCCCAATGACTTGCAAATACCTGTCTTAGAAAAATGCATGCTTGAAAAATTATGAATTGCTCATTGTGAAGTGGAAAGACAAACGGGATGTTTTCATCCTGTCTTCCATTCATGCAGACACAACCATCCAAATTTCCACGGCAGCTGGTGTTGTTGAGAAGCCCCTTTGTGTCCACGACTATAACCTTCACATGGGAGTGGTGGACATCAATGACCAGATGATGCAGCTGTACTTAGAGAAGCCAGATGCTGGTACAAAAAACTGTCTGTTTATTTATTTCAATTGGCTCTATATAATGATTTTGTGCTTTACAAAACAACTGGACATAGTGGATCCTTCCTAAAATTACAGAAAGAGATCATCACGGCCCTTTTGTATCCAGAAGGTGCTATGGCCCAAACCCCCAACACAGATGCAGTGAACCGGCTGCATGAGAGGCATTTTTCAGATGCCATTCCTGGTACCCTAACCCAAAAAGCACCCCCAAAATAAAGATGTTGTGTCTGTAGCAGACATGGAATTAGGCGTGACACTTGCTTTTTTTTGTCCTTCCTGTCCTGGCCAACCTGGTCTCTGCCTCAAAGACTGCATCTGTCGCTACCATACACTAGTGGACTATTAGTATAGGGTACAGCATGGCACAGTCTAGGGAACATATATGCACAGGGTCTCGAAAAATGTTAGGTAGTCAGGAAACTGGCTATCACATTTTGAGAGACCCTACTGTGACAAATGTGGTGCCCGGCCCCTGCCCTTCTCACCAACTTGTGACAAAGGACCAACCAATCTCACACCATGCTTTCACTTGCATAACCATGCCCCTCTCTGGTGCACCCTGCACAAAGTTTTTCCTGCACACGGGACCACAAACTATGTGCCAGCAGCCTGAGAGCGATTGTCACTGGGTTAAATAATTATGCAATTAATCCTTCAAACTCCAAACTGCCACCAGATAGCTTTGGGACTATCAACCCTTCACAATGTGAAGCAAGAACAAATGTGAACAATAAGCATCTGTAACAAACACTGTCACCACAGACAAGTATATTCAGAGGATTATTACATACAGTAGCACTCTTTAAGAGACAGGGTTTCTTTAGTTTGCATTAAAAGCTTTAGAGATAATTTTAACACTTTTCAAAATAGGGTTTATTAATTAAAAGGTCAAATGGTGCAACTAAAATATTAACAGAAAGATGTTACAAAGAAATAAAGAGAACAATAAATGCAACAGAGAAATACAAGAAAGGAGTTAGGAAGGCAGAATACTTGCAAAGTCCTTGGTTTTAGCATAGTGCAATTGTCCAAGCAAAAACATTGCCTTGGCTCTCAAGTCCGTTAAGATGTTCTTTGGTTGATGTTCAGTGAGAGTTCCCTTACTAGATCCGGTCAGTCCCTTTTCTATGATATCAAAGGGGTGTCGCCCGATAACAACTGACCAATCATCTGGTTTAGGGGATGGGTGCTAGGAGGCCACCAAATTTATGACCAAGTCTCAACTACAGTTTCATACTAATATTAACAACTTCCAATAAGTGCAGGTGGTATTCTAGCAACTGGCAGATTATTATTCAGAATTATATTTTGAACCCAGGGATACCAAACACAGCGTACCTTTGTCACCCAGGAGGGAAGAGAGTGCTTTCTTCCCTTTCCTATGTGCTAACATAGTCATGCATGACCTTGATTTATTCCCTATTCAAATACTGTATATACCTAATATTAATGTGCCCAGTTCCTCTTGTATGAATTGTATGTGGAATTGTTACATGTGGAATAGACGTTTTATGGCACACTCTGCATTCCTAGAGCCTTAATGGCTTTACAGGTCGTGAGTTACAGCTTGACTGAGTTATTATTGTTTTACAATGGGGCAGAGGGAAGTGTTTTCCATGGTTCATGGAAAAAGACATCCTACCAAGACTAATTAGCTGTTTACAGCCCTGGACAGGTCTGGACACTGCATCTATTTGTGTTTTAATTAAGATAAGTTCTTTTTAAGTTTGTTAAAAGTTACAGCTACAAATTCAATAGTTTGCAAATGGGGCGGGATAGGAACACTGTTCATGAGACCTTCACAAGATGTCTGTCACGTACAGATTCCATATCTCTATTGCACACAATCGTTACACCTACCATCTGGTTATAAGTTTAAAAAAAAAAAAAGTTAAAAAAAACATAAAAAAGAAAAAAATTGCAAAGAAACAAAAATAGTTGTCATTTTATTGTTGTCGAGTTACGGATTTATTGTTACTGTTTTATTGTTAACCATTGCTGTTTTCTTTGCAGTGTTTCTGCCAGCTAACCATAGATCTGATTCGAGACCGAAATGGCAACAATCATCTCTATAGTCTAAGAAAGCAGATGCTACAAGCATTTCATCACTTCAGTTTTTCAGGATATAAGCAGCACCATTTTTAAATTAGGAAAGCATCTAATCACACCGATCTTGGCAGAGGAGGTATCTAGAGTCTAATAAACCCCAAATAAAAAAAAAAAGAATACCTGTCAATGTCTATTGCAGTCACAGGGGATATTTACATTCCCTGTAATAACAATAAAAATGATTTTTTAAAAAAGCACCCTCTCCCCCCTGCGCGCGCAACTGCGGGTGCAAGCATTGACCCCTTGTTGATATGTAAACAGTGGTTGCACCATGCATGTGAGGTATTGCCGCAAACGTCAGATCGAGGGAAGTAATTCTAGCACTAGATCCCCTGTGTAAATCAAAAATTGTATTCTGTAAAGGCTTTTAAAGCATCACCTATGGATATTAAAAATGTATGCAGTGTGTCGCCATTGCACGGAGCGTGGGCAGTTTTAAAGCATGTCATGTTTAGTATCTATTTACTCGACATACCATCAGCTTTTATACATTACCAAACAATTGGCTAATATATTCTGTTTTTGTGCATTAAAAGTAAAAAAAAGTGTATTTCTTTAAAAAAAACTTGTGTTTGAAAAATCGCTACGCGAGTACTATGTGACATAAAAAATTGCAGCACCCACCATTTTATTCACTACGGTGTTTGCTTTAAAAATATATAATGTTTGGGGGTTAAAAGTAATTTCCTAGCAAAAAATACAGATTTTTCTCATGTGAACAAAAAGTGTCAGAAAAGGCTTGGACTTCAGGTGATTAGGAAGAGTGAGTGATGTGTGGCATAAACTTCTAATGCTGGGCATAAAATACCCCCTCCCCACAAAATGACTCCTTTTTGGAAAGTAGTCACCCAAACTATTTTCTGAGAGGCATGTTAAATCAATAGAATAATTTTTTTTTTTTACACAAAGTTGTCACCTAAATGATATATTGCACACACATGCCATGGGTATATGTGGAATTACTCCCCAAAATACATTCTGCTACTTCTCCCGAGTATGGGGATACCACATGAGAGACTTTTTGGCAGTATAGAAGCATACAGGACCCCAAAATCCAATAAGCACCTTCAGGCTTTTAAAGGGCTTTATTTCCTCATTACACTTCCTGACTATCACAGTTTCAGAGACCACTTTATTAGGTACACCTGTTCAATTGCTTGGGAACAAATTGCTAATCAGCCTATCACATAGTGGCAACGCAATGTATTTAGACATGTAGACAAGGTGAAGACGAGTTGCTGAAGTTCAAACCGAACATCAGAATGGGGAAGAAAGGGGATTTAGATACCATAGTTTGTAGACTCTATAACTTTCACACAAATTTTTATTTTTAAGGATTTTTAAATTCCTTGAGGTGTTTACTTTCCAAAAAGGGTTTTTTTTTGGGGGGGGGTTGGTGCTATCCTGGCATTTCAGGGCCTCCAAAACTGTCATAAGTAGTGAGGAAGTGAAGTGAGGAATTTATGCACCATCAGGCTTTCAAATGGGTCACTGCATTTCGGGCTCCTGTATGTGGCATAGCAGTGCGGTATCCTGCCACGGTGAAAATTACGGTGATAACCCAGGATTCTCAACCATACAGGTTGAGGGGCTCCAGGCAGTTCTCTTAATGCAGAGGAAACTGGTTTATCAGTTTCCTCTTTGGTTTGTAAAGCCCGTTTTGGGACCTGTGGCCTGAAGATTTCTAAGAGATTTTGGAGGGATGAAATCTCCAATCCTGGGTCCAGGTTTTGAGAGCATCCAGCACACTGATTGCGCAGGTGTATGCAGGCCTTTTTGTAGAGGCTCAAACCATGATTATGGGCTCCACCCCAGCAGACAAGAGGTCAGTGCCCAGGAGTCAGGAGGGCTCCACCTAGGTGAGGTGGAAGCCAGAAGCAGCAAGGGGCTACTAGGGGCTAGCTGTGTGTTAAAGGCCCTTTTGGAAGGCGTCTGTAGGAGAAAGATGTAAAGCGGTATACCTGAGAGAGCCAGAAGGCTGAATATTGTTTGATGGTGGATACCCCTGCGTGGGAAGCATTTTTTTTTTATTGAACTTTTTGTTTAAATAAAATTGGGCTAAAAAGGCCTTTAAAAAAGAAAAGCTCTACCATTTTGATGCGAGTTCCCACAGTGGTTAAGCTCCCAAAACGTCACACACGTGGTATCCTCATACTGTAATTCCAAATATATCCATGGCGTGTGTGAGCAATATACCATTTAAAAAATGACAACTTTGTGTAAAAAAAACAGTTAGGCTTACTGGTAACTGCTTTTTTACGAGTCTTCCAGGACAGCCCCTTGAGATGTAGCCCAATACTTTTAAAGGTGGACCTCCAGGCCTCCCTCCTCAGTTTTACTCAAGAACCACAGGAAGACACTAAAAGACATAACCAATTAAGTAAAAAATATACATTACCGTACATTCTTAGGGTGGGAAATCCCGGCTGTCCTGGAAGACTCGTAGAAAAGGAGTTACTGATAAGTCTACCTCTGGTTTTCTCCAAACTTCTTCTGGGACAACCCCTTGAGACAATAATCAAGAACCTACCCACTAGGGCGGGGCTACTGCCTGGAGTACTTTGCTCCCAAATGCCTGATTCTCAGTAGAAAGGAGATCTAGGCGATAATGCTTCACAAAGGTAGAAAAACTGGACCAAGTGGCCGCCTTACATATCTGTTCTGGCAAGGCACCAGCTCTATCTGCCCAGGATGCTGACAAGGATCTGGTTGAGTGTGCATTAACAAATGGGGGAGGAAGTTCTAATAAACTATACGATTATGTGATAGCCATATTAATCCAACTAGCTGTGGTGAACTTAGAAGCCTTGGAATCCTTCCATGCCCCTGCAAAAAGAACAAAAAAAGAATCCAAATTCATGAATTCTCTGGATCTACTAAGACAGACCAAAAGAATCCTTCTAACATCCAATAAACATGACCCTTATAGGGATAGGCTAACGCGTTCCGGGAGACGAACTCACTTCTTCAGAGCTGAAATGTAGACCTGCTGATCCAACATTTATAACTAAAAAATTGTTAAGAAGATTAAAAAAACACACACCCCTGCACACATTAGGGCCCAATAAAAGACAAGCCAATCAAATCCACCTCCAGCAACACAAACCCCCCCCCAAAAAAAACGTGTTAGCCTATCCCTATAAGGGTTCAGTATTCCATTGGACTGACATTACGGACTACCTGCTCTGTTTTTATTCTCTTTTGGTTTGTGAGTATTTATCTATTATGTTCTTTTAGTAAATACCTGGTGTGCCACACTAATGCACGATGAGAATGCTCCCTTGTTTGCTTTTGTTCACCAGTACCAAAATTTGCACCTCAACGTTTGACATTCAGAATTCCTTCTAGTCTGCATGAAGATTTGAGCGCTAGTTTTGTTTGTACTTATGGATCCAATAAACGTAATCTTTCCTCCTCCCTGCTTACAAGAGTAGAACAGAAGGTCGGCAAGACTATATCCTGAGACATAAGAAAGGAGGAGGAAACCTTGGGGAGAAATCTGTTTTGAGCACAACTCTGTCCTCAAAAACAGCCAAAAAGGGCTCCCTAATGCAAAGCGCCTGCAATTCACTCACCCTACAGGCTGACGTGATTGCTATAAAAAAAACAGTTTTTAAAGTCAAAAACTTAATTGAAGACTTCTCCAGAGTTTCAAAGACACAAAGGACCAAGGCTTTTAGGACCAAAGACAGATCCCAAATTGGACAAGACCTGACCGCTGCCGGCCTGGACTTGGAAAGGGCCCTGAAAAAATTTGTTATAAAAGGATCCTGCTGGAGGGAGATCTGAAGGAAAAAACTGCCAAGGCCTGCACTTTTAAGATGCTGACCGAAAGCCCCTGATCTGCCCCCTCCTGAAAGAAATCCAACACCGCCAGGAAATCCGGAGGGCCCCGCCCCTTACTTAGCATAGATAGCTCTGGTGACTGGTTTATGTCAGCTCACTAAAATCTTTATAACACTGTCAGAAAACCCCTGAGCTTTCGGGAGTTGTTCTTCAGAAACCACACTGCCAACCTCAAGGTTCTGACTTGAGGGTGTAACACAGGACCCTGAGAGATCAGATCTTCCCTCTCTGGCAGGGGGAACGGGGCCCCGGGGCCAGGCTCTATAGTAGATAAAACCAAGGCCTCTTTGGCCAGAATGGTGCTATCAGAATGATATTTGTTTTTTCTAACAGAAATTTCTGCAGGACTGCTGGGATCAGCCTCACTGGAGGAAACGCGTAACAGAGGTTGAACTTACAAGCGCTTGCCAAGGCATCCACCCCCAATGCCTGCTCCTGTGGATTTAGGGAAAAAAATCATCTGACTTTCCTGTTTTCCTGGGAAGCAAAGAGATCGGCCTCTGGCACTTGAGAGTGATGGTCAAGAACACTTTGTGGTTTAGAGACCATTCATCGTTTCTGACTGGACGCTTACTTAGGAAGTCTGCTAGGGAGTTTTGCGTCCCTTTCAGATGAATGGCAGATATCGGTCCAGGACGGATTGCTGTATGCAATTATCTGAAGAGGGGGGCTTTGCGTACCCCCTTGCTTGTTGATATACGCCACTGTTGCCATATTTTCCGACCGGATCTGTAAGTGATGGGCTAATAGATCTGCCTGGAAGGCTCATTGAACTGCTAGAATCTCTCTTTGATTTGAGGATCTCTGAGCCTCCTCCCTGGACCACGGCCGCTGTGTCGCCTAGATGGGCTCCCCAACCAAAACTGCAGGTATCGGTCGTAATGATAAGTGGAGAGGGAGAGTTCCACTCCAGACTCCTGGCCAGATTGACTTCTTTCTGCCACTACCAAAGGAACCTCTTGACCCTGGATGGGATTTGGACTGCCAGATCTAAAATAGACCTGTCCCCCTTCCAAACATTCAGAAGAAAAGCCTGCAGTGGCTGCTGGTGAAATCTTGGCTATGGCATCGCAGGGAACAATAAGTCATGAGACCCACTGCCCTCAAAATCTCCCTTATTGTCGCAGACAGATTTCTCTGTAATTTTACCAGCGTCTGACCTATCCTGAGAAATTTTTCTCGAGGAAGGAAGATTTTTCTCTCCACCGAGGAAATCTCGTACCCTAGATAGGTAACCTTCTGGGAGGGAATTAAGGATGTCTTGTCCCTGTTTATGAGCCACCCTAGGCTCAGAAGGAAATCCTGAGCCACCTGCAGATCCTTTGCCAATTGTTGGGGAGATCTGGCCATGAAGAGGAGATCGTTCAGATAGGGAACAATGGTAATAGACCTCATTCTTAGGAGAGCCATGATGAATAGGAATGTGGAAATGCACATCCCTCAGATCTAGCTTGGCCATAAAACAACCTGGGTACAGAATGTTTTTACAGAGAAGATCGATTCCATCCTGAAGCTCCCAACATGGGAATAACATCCCTTCCCCTGCTCGCTCTGGGAACTTGAATCAGGACCTGCTAGTCCAATAGGTCTCCGATTAGGCCACATAGAGCTTGTGCCTTGTTCCGATCCCTGGGAAGGTTGGTTACCAAGAACCTGGCGGGGGGACAGGAGTCGATCTCTAACCCGTACCCTCTTTCTATCAAGTACAGAATGTATAGGTTCGAGGAGATTGAAGCCCACTGAGGGAGAAAGGTCCCCAGTTTTCCTCCCACTGGGACACTCGAGTCATTGAGGCTTGGAGGAGGATTGAATAAAACCCCCCCCTTTTACCCTATTTTTGTGCTTCGTCCAATGTTTCTTGGGCTGAACATCCTTGATCTACTGGAATTGAGTTTTTGGATGAAAAACGTTCCTGGAGTAAGATTTCTTCTTACTGTCCGGAAACGCTCTCTTTTTATCGGCCGTACACTCCAGGGCCTCCTCGAGACCAGGACCAAAAAGGTTATCGCCTGTAAAGGGCAAGGCACAAAGGTGCAACTTGGACGCTGAGTTCCCTGCCCAGGTCTTTAGCCATAATGCCCACCTGGCTGAATTCACCAGGGCCAAAGTCCTTGCGGCTAGCTTGACTGATTAAGCTGAGGCATCCATCAGGAAACCTATCGCTTTAAACAGTAAAGGCAAGGACTTTAGGATCTGCTGCCTGGAGGTCCCTGCCGCGAGGTGTGTCTGTAGCTGGGTAAGCCAGCATTCGAGATTTCTGGCAACACAGGTGGCCGATAGAGCTGGCTTAATGCTAATGGAGGAGGATTCCCATGCTCTGCACAGCAAAATCTCCCCTCTCTTATCCATGGAATCTTTTGGTGCCCTCATATCCTCAAATGCCAAGCCCATCCTCTTGGAAACTTTGGATAAGGGGGTGTCCAACTTTGGAACTTTGTTCCATAGCTGGGATCCCTCTTCTTTAAAAGGAAATCTCCTTTTTAAATTACTTGAAAAAGGGCTTCTTTTCAGGGTTTTCCCACTCCAGCTTAATGGTATCAACCAGAGAACTATGGACTGGAAAAACCCTAGTCTTTTTTGCATGTAGACCCTGATACAGGAGGTCATGCTTAGACAGACAAACTTCCTCCTCTTCAATCTCTAAGGTTTCATAGATAGCCTTAAGGCGGTCGTCCACATCATCTAGGGCCAATTTGTACCTGAAACCTCTGAAGGCGCTAGGTTCACCGTCATCCTCCACTGAACCCGAACCTGCCTGCGAAGAAGCCAGGGACCTAGGGTCCTCTTCTGGGTCCTCCTCCCTTGCTGATACTGCCGTACCGGCCGACTGGGTCCAAGGTCCCTTCGGTGTCTGCATTTTATCCAGCAGGGATCTAAAGGATTGGAATGTAGCTGTCATGTCATCCTTAATGGAGGTTAGAACCCTATTGCAGGCTCATCCCTAACCAGGCTATCCACATAAGGGTTATTCCCAAGTATAACCCAACTTAACTGCGCAAACTGCACACTTCTACTAGGGGCCTGACTCTGCATCTTGTCCTGGGTTTTAACCTACACAAGCAAGAAAAAACACAACATAGAGGATTGTCAGCCCCCAGTCTCCTCAACCAAACACCACTGTGCTGGGGGAAAATGGGAAGTGTACCCCACTGTCACCTGCACTTAGAGACTGGGGAAAGAAAAACCTGCCCCCCAGGAGTCAGCAAGAGGGACCCAGTCCCCAAGCCTACCTGAGAGGATCCGGTGCTGGAGGAAACAGGATATGCATGCTGAGAGGGGCCAGCTTCCATCATGTCCTAACTAGAGTGGCCCGCATCCTCTGCTGGGCTTCCATGCTGCACCAACTGCCCAAACAGATGCCTGCGCCTTTAATGGAGACTGGAACCAGCGTCTCCCGGTGCCAGCCGATGACGTCACCCCTCTGGACTTCCGGTCACTGGAGAGCACTGTTCTGCCCCTGGAAGTCATGCCTGGCCCTCCTCCCACCCAGGGGTCCCTGCACCACTGTGCTATCCATGTCGGAGAGGGGAGGAGGGCAGCAAGAGCCTGAAACTTGCCAGAAATCCAAGAGGGTCACCTCGCTAGTGGTCTTCTCCTCTGAGGACTGAAGCTCATCTGGAGCACAGCCCCACTCCATTCTCCATGAAGGGATCACGCCAGGAGAGGAGGCAAGTACCAAAATGGGAATTTCACACTATTCTTGGCTGCCCCTTGAGCGTAGAGCCCCACAGGTTCCTCCAACGTGTACCTATCCTTCAGGCAGTAAACAGTAAAAACTGAGGAGGGAGGTCTGAAGGTTATGGGCTTATGTGTTCCCTGTCCTGGAGGGAGCAGCTCTACATCTCAGGGGGCTCTCCTGGAATATGTTTGGAGAAAAAAATTTGTCATGTTCCAAAAACCTGTGGAGAAAAAATAAATCTTCTATGGACTCAACATGCCTCTCAGCAGATAGCGTAGGGTGTCTACTTTCCGAAAAGGGGTCATTTGGGGGTGTTTGTACTTCCCTGGCATTTTAGCACCTTCAGAAATGTAATAGGAAGTCAGAAAGTAAAACCTGTGTAAATTCCAGTATCTGCACCATAGTATGTAGATACTACAACCTTCACACAAACCAGTTATTTGGATTTTTTGTACCAAAGACATGTAGAAAAATACATTTTGGCCTAAATTTATGAAGAAATTTGAGTTTATTGAATATTTTTTATGACAGAAATGAGAAAATATCCTTTTTTAAAAAAATTTTGGTCTTCTTTTTTTTGTTTATAGCGCAAAAAATAAAAACCGCAGAGGTGATCAAATATCACCAAAAGAAAGCTCTATTTGTGTGAAAAAAGGACATAAATGTAATTTATGTACAGCATTGCATGACTGCACAATTGTCCGTTAAGCTAGAGCACTGCTGTATAGCAACAAATGGCGTAAATTACAGTATCTATTCCATAGTTTGTAGACGCTATAACTTTCACACAAAGCAATTAATATACACTTATTGGGATTTTTGTTTACCACAGACATGTAGCAGAATACATTTTGGCCTAAATTTATGACTAACTTTGAGTTTACTATATTTTTTTTTTAACCAAAAGTAAAAAATAATGTTTTTTTTTAAATTTTCAGCCTTTTTTTGTTTGTAGTGCAAAAAACCCAGAGGTGATCAATACCACCAAAAGAAAGCTATATTTGTGTGGAAAAAAAAGGACATACATTTTGTTTGGGTACAGCATTGCATTGATAATTGTGTTAGGCTGCAATCAATTTTTGGTCAGAGTTTGAAACTTTTAGGAGTATATATGAAGCTAAAGGGTTTGATTTCTAAAGCTTATGTATGTACGCAGATGCATCTGTCAGATGTGAACATGTATATTTATTGTGATTTTATCTGTTGCAATAAAGTTTTGCAATATAATATGCCAGTATCCAAACAGAAGCCATCTAATTGGTGGCATGCCTGCAATAGAAATATGGTTTCCTGTAGTGTCTTTGGGTCTGTCTAACCCCTCTTAGCTTAGCTTTCTTTTACCTAGATCTTTGCTTGGTACATTTAATTCCTTATTGAGCAATTGTGGCAATTGTGCTTGTTGAATTACAGTTGTTTTTATGTTTTTTTTATGTTGAGGTATAATGACACTTGCATTACTCACTGCACTGAATGCAGTGAGGTACAAAAGATGCATTGCTTGGATGCTCAATGCACACTAGGACTGTACCATATGCACTGAACATCAGATCTGATTTGATAGGTTCAGGGATCACATTCACTATGCACTCACATACCCATGTGTTCCTGCAATGTAACCTTTCCACAGGGATTCATTCCTGATCTTGTTATTTTCCCTTTAGTAAATCAAGCCAACCAAGTTACATACACCTCCTATTTTTTTCTTTTTGCAGTACTAATATCAACTACTTTCTATTTTTTAGCTAAGATAAAGTAAATGTATTAGATTGGTTTTGTCCTTTTTGAAGCACATTTTCAGAGATCAGAGTAAAATCAACCTGGTAGGAAATTTTACAACAGGGATGTCATCTGTACTCTGAAATTGATCATTCTGCTTGTAATACATTTTTACCCTGGATTCACTCTTATGTGGATTTCAGTGCATTTTCCAGTTTGCAGAAATGCACTACAGTCCATTAAACATGATAATCTATGGATCAAATTGACATCTGTGCATTTTGAGCTGGTGCAGATTTTTGAAAGGGTCAGGGACTTTTTTCCTGCAGCAGATTGCATTTTGTGTGTAGTAGACTTATGTGGAACCTCATCAAAAATGCATGCAAAAGCATGTATATACGTTTTTTGGGGTGTTTCCTGTATGACAACAGACACCTCTCCCTAGCAACATTAAACACATCCCAAAAAATGCAAAATGCATAAAAAAAGCATTAAATACGTGTCAATAATGAGTGTAAAAAAATGCAAAATGCACCAGAAAATACATCAGCCGTAACCTGCATAGGTGTGGACCTAGCCTTAAGGACACATTTGAATGTCCCAGAGAGTTAGTTTCCAAATATACTCTTTTCTTGGGAATACACAAAGTTAAGTAGCCTATAGCAACCAGTAAAGATCCATTATATACTGGTGTATTATTTCTGATTTGGTTGCAGTGTTTTACTGCACTTAGCACATTACCAGGCTTTTACAACATAAAGAGCAAACACATTTTATAAATATATTCGTTTGTAAAGAATTGTTTTAATTAGATTTAGTATACAGTTGTAGGGACTTCTGTATGTACTTATCAGTGTAACTGACAAAGGTCCATGGCCTTTAAGATCACTGTTTTGGGACTTCCCATTATTATATATACTGTATATCCTGTATACCTTAGCTAATTGGGGTCCCTATAAATAGGTACATAAGTCCAGTCTGGGTATGGATTTTAGACATATATTTTGATTTTGCATATGTTCTTAATGTGTCATCCCCCTTAAGGATATTTCCATGTAAGTCTTACTCGCCTTTTGTAGTTCAAAGAAAATAATAAAAACACAAGAACATCAACCAGAGAGAAGGGATCTTAAGTCTGGTCTAAGTACTATTTATATGCATAGGGCCAAGGGTTTTTCCAGTCCTGACATACTGTAGCTAAAAATGATGTGCAGGTAGGCAGTAAGATGAATGCTCGCTAATGGCACCCAAACGCCAATCCTCCACCATCCTATCCACAGATGACACCAAGCTCCACCCTCGATTTGTCCATGTGTGGCGCTACCCCGCCATGTTGTGTGGGATGGCATCATGCACCGACTGATCGCTGACATGCAACAAACATGGCCAACAATGGTGAGAGGTGCTGTGGCAAAGGCCGCAGTGGAAACATCATCTCCCCCAGCAGCCAAATGTAACGGCTGCACTCACCGGATGAACCAACACAGTGGTACAGCCTGTACGTTCTGAGTGCTAGAAGGAAGGGTCCAGACAGCATTGGGTTCAATCCCCACAGACCGCACAAGCATATGGGGGGGGGGGGGGGGGCAGAAAATGGAATCTTACATACTGATTTTGGTACATAATCATAACTATTGGGAAAAGGGAAGGGGAAAAGGAACAAGGCAAAAAAAATACAAAAAGTGACACAACCTATTCAAACAATAGTGTAATATACATAATAAACAGACCTAGACAATATCATATTCATCATGTTCCTATTCAAAACATGTTTGAAAATACAAAGCAAAAATGTGCAAGTATTTACAGTAATTACAGGCACCACAGAGAAAAGTCCCTTTTAGTTTGCATGAGTCTCCTCAAGTGTTCCCTTGGTTATCACTCTGTGTTATCCGATCTTTTAAGGATGTGGCCCTTCTGAATGTGACTTGAGGAATTGGGGGTACAAATTTGCCTATCATGGGGCCTGCAGTCAGTAAATGCATATATTTTTTAATAAAGTTCCTAACTTGGTTATGTTGGTTGGAGATTTCATTATGATTATTGTATGTCCATCCAGTTCCTTCTTAGTAGTGTCCTTGTATAGTAAATAATTTCTACTACTTGTGCTGGCACGTTTGTAAGCTTTTTTAAACAAGACTTAGTGTGCCCTCTCTCTATCAGTCTGTCCCAAAGGGCATCTGCCACTTCCTTAAATGGTTGCTCCTCCAAGCAATTTCTCCTTATTCTCAAATTTTGCCTGTAGGGGATAGATGAAATTAGTGCTTGGGGGTGAAAGCTGGAGGTGTGCTATATGGTGTTGCCAGCTGTAGATTTGTGATATATTCTACTGGCTAGGCTACCATCCTCTTGCACTTGGATAATAACTTCTAAAAAAGTAACCTCCTTTTTGTCATATGTCATGGTAAAAGTGAGATTGAACTCGTTTGTGTTCATTATTTCCACACATTTTCATAATTGATCTTCCAGGCCATCCCACACAAGCAGAATATCATTGATATACTGACTCTGCATACAAATGTGGTTCGTATACATCAATAATTCCTCATATACCAAAAACATTTGCTTTCACACCCCAAGGTAGAGATTGGCAAATGATGGAGCACAACATATCCCCATTGCAACTCCCTGCACCTGGAGGTAGTGGGACCCGTTGAACGTGAACACATTGTGATGGAGGATAAATTCTAATGATAATGATAATAAAATGATAATGAAATGATAACTTAATTGTAAACGCATTCTTGGTGTTTCCTCTGTGCTAAAACCTGGTAAATTACTGCCAGTCCTCTATTGTGAGGGATAGAACTGTACATCTACATCTGTTGTTACAAGGAAAGCCCCCTCAGGTATTTGTAGATTTTCAATAATTTTCAATAAATGTATCATGTCCTGCACATATGAGGGAAGGCTCGCTACATGAGGCCTGAGATGTTCATCAATTAGACGACTCAAATTTTCAGGCAGGGCTCCGTTGCTTGAAATGATTGGTCTCCATTGGGTGTTATCTGCCTTTTTGTGAGTTTTTGGAAGGGAGTAGAAAGTTGGAATTTTTTGGAAACTGGTTCTTATAAATTCCCAGGCAGCTATGGTAATAACGCCATTCAAGAAAGCGGCATTAACCAACTCATAAAATAAATTGATGAATTTGTTGTTCAAATTTGAAGGAATTGGACGATACCAATTTTTATTTTGTAGGAACTTATTGCACATGCTGACATATTGGTCATTATTCATTATGACAATATTACCCCCATTTTAAGATAGTTTAATGACAAGGGAGGTATTTTTAGCCAACTGATCTAGGGCCTATTTTGCATTGTTACTCAAGTTACTATTTCCTTTATAGCTAATTTTTTATTTCTCAAATACCCCACAAACCAACCTCAAAATCGCTGCAATGTGTGAATTTGAGCTTGGAGGGGGGAACAAATCAGATTTTTTCTTTAGAGTGGATGTGTGTTGGGGAGACTCATTTTCATTCACATCAATCTATTGGGGGAGCTGGACAATGTATATACAGTCAATCAAGTCTGTGAAGTAATTTTCCTCCAGTAAAGACATGGGCATATATGTAACAGCAGAGAACATGGGCATATGATGAATCCGGTCTGTGGACCAATAAGACCGCAATTCATTCTGCCCAGGTTGAGTGTTAGGCCCCAAAAAGTTTTCATTCGAATTGACTGGCAAGAGCTGAATTTGAGTGGGCAGCAATGTATTGTTGTGCATATAAATTGTTTTGGCCCACAATCAATTGATACAAATCCTCTGTGAAAAACACAGGGGCTAAACGCTAGTTCTGGCAGCGAACAGTGATGATTCTGCTGATGATTTTTGGGGACGCTATACTAAGGAGGCACTAGTATAGTTCTGTTCATGATAAATATATTGATCTGTACAAATGCTATACTAGTAATGGCGGAGATCAGCAACTTATAGCATGAGTGCGATAGTGTGCGAGCAATCTAATGCTAGCTGACCCTTGCTGGGAGGGATGCTAACTGACCCTGATGTTATCTAATGTTGGTAGTGGCAGTAATACAGTGACCAGTGAAAAAAATCTATATACTGACACTGTACTAATGGCACTGGCTGGGTGATGGGGTGATCAAAGTGTTAAACGTGCATGTGTAAAATGTAGTGCTTTTTACAGTGTGGTGTTCTCTCTTCTCTCCCTGGACCAACGGTGGGGAGGGGGGGGGCGGCAGCAGGGGGTGCTCACGAATGCACGCTCACACCCAGAAATAGAAAGTGGCTAAAGGGTACATCACTTTGCTGCTTGCCCACACATTGCAGGTGGGTGCTCTGCAAGTAGTTATAAAAAAAAATCCTTAAATTTTTTTTTTAAATCTCTATTTTATGTATTTATTTTTTAATGAAAATTGTAACATTGTACTACTCTGGGGGGGGGGGGGGGGTGATCGGAGAGTTTTTGTTTTCTACACTTTGCTTATCAGGAGCAATAAAGATTATTGCTCCTGCAATGCAATGTTTGCTTTGAACTGTCATGAATGGCTTAAATTCATGACAGTTCAAAACACAAATGATCTGTGCTTGGCTACAGCTGATCACATGGTACAGGGGGCTGTACAGTTGCAAGAAAAAGTATGGGAACCCTTTGGGATTATGTGGAGTTTTGCATGAATTGGGCATAAAATGTGCTCTGAACGTCTATCTAAATCACAACAATAGAAGAACACAGTCTGCTGAACATAATACTTCACAAACATTAGATGTTGCCATGGTTTAATTGCACATAACATGTAAACATTCACAGTGCAGGGAGGAAAAAGTATGTGAACCTTTGGATTTAATAACTGGTTGACCCTCCTTTGGCAGCAATAACCTCAACCAAACGTTTCCTGTAGTTGCAGATCAGACCTGCACAACAATCTGGAGTAATTTTGAACCACTCCTCTTCACAAAACTGTTTCAGTGTAGCAATATTCTTGGGATGTCTGGTGTGAATCGCTCTCTTAAGGTCATGCCACAGCATTTCAATCGGGTTGAGGTCAGGATTCTGACTGGGCCACTCCAGAAGGCGTATTCCGTGCTGTTGCAGCCATTGTTTTGTTGAATTACTTGTATGCTTTGGGTCATTGTCCTGTTGCATTACCCATCCTCTGCGGAACTTCAGTTGGTGGACAGATGGTCGTACGTTTTCCTGCAAAATGTCTTGATAAACTCTGGAATTCATTTTTCCATCAATGACAACCATCCGTCCAGGGCCTGAGGCAGCAAAGCAGCCCCAAACCATGATGCTCCCTCCGCCATGTTTTACAGTGGGGATGAGGTTTTGATGTTGGTGTGCTGTGCCTTTTTTTCTCCACACATAGTGTTGTGTGTTCTTCCCAAACAACTCAATCTTGGTTTCATCTGTCCACAGTATATTTTGCCAGTAGTGCTGTGGAACATCCAGATGCTCTTTTGCAAACTTCAAACGTGTTGCAATATTCTTTTTGGACAGCAATGGCTTCCTCCGTGGTGTCCTCCCATGTACTCCATTCTTGTTTAATGTTTTCCTTATTGTAGATGTGTCAACAAAAATGGTAGCATGTGCCAGAGTTTTCTGTAGGTCTTTAGCTGACACTCTGGGATTTTTCTTTACCTCATGCAGCATTCTGCGCTGTGCTCTTGCAGTCATTTTTACAGGACGACCAAGCCTAGGGAGAGTAGCAACAGTGCTAAACTTTCTCCATTTGTAGACAGTCTGTCTTACCATGGACACATGAACATCAAGGCTTTTGGAGATACTTTTGTAACCCTTTCCAGCTTCATGCAAGTCAACAATTCTTGATCGTAGGTCTTCTGAGAGCTCTTTTCTGCGTGCCATGGTTCACATCAGACAGTGCTTCTTGAAACCAGTAAACCCAAAACAGGTGTGTGTTTTTTAAGGGCAGGACAGCTGTCAGCAACACATCCAATATCATCACACTGATTGGAGTCAAGGTTGGCTCACTCCTGGCTCCAATTAGCTCTGGGAGAAGTCATTAAGCTAGGGCCTCACATACTTTTTCCTCCCTGCACTGTGACTTAGATGACGTTCAGAGCACATTTTATGCCCAATTCATGCAAAACTCCACGTAATCCCAAGGGGTTCACATACTTTTTCTTGCAACTGTAATTGGCCCATATACCTTGTGAGAGCAAAATTCAGCAATTCCAATTAAATCCTACTTTTCTGAATGCACCAAAGCTTCCAACTCTGTTATTTTGCTTGGTAGACTTCTGGCATTGGCAAAAAAAACACTTAAAATCATTGTCACATTTTGTACTTGTGTTTTGCATATCTTTTTTTTTGTAATGCAAATAGTACTGTAATTGCCAATTGTTGTTTGTAAAATGGGAAACTCCGCATCTTCTCCCATTCCATTTCTGTGTTATACCCAGAGCTTTTTTTCTGCCAGCCCTCTCCTCTCCAGTCTTGTCCAATAACACAGAAGCCAGTAGAGGAAATTTTCTATAACACTCACTTCCTCCACTGGTTTCTGTATGTTAGTGCCGGCATCCAGGCAAGTTCCCCACATTTGATGAGTGACCCGGGAACAGGTTTAAACACAGCAACAGTCGTCATTTAATTGGGGATTCAGGAGGCAGCTTATTTTCATGCCTGCTGCCTATCAGTTCTATGTAGCAGAGCCAAGTGAAGGGCTCTGAAACTCCTCCTTGGCTCTATGCTACACTGATCTGACAGGCAGAGTTACGTGGTTGAGACTGCAATGGGCTGAGGAAAAAAAAAGCCTGCACTGCCTAATAGAATGGAGTCAACACTGCGCTAATGCAACTACAGATGAGAGCTGACTGACTTGTAAAAATCCCCCAAATTACTAAGGTACACAATATTTTGCTACCTAAAGGACAATTAGTGAAGGGTTTGCATCTACTACTTTAACACATCAGTACCTCTCTAGAGGCACAACACTAATCTATCCCTATGCACTTTATCAGAAGTATTTCCTATGATTTCCCACATTGTTAACATAGCTGCTGGGAGGCCTGCCATTTTATAGTAGGAGGCTGGCACTTAAGAAAGCCTCCATCATTGGCCATTCTAAGCTACTTGACTTAAGTTCAGAGGTCATATAGCATTCTAATTAGTTGGTTGATATGGTGGCAGACAGCAGTATTAGTTCATTGTGATTGCAAACTGTAAATACACTATATTGCCAACATTTATTTTGGGATGTCTGCCTTTACACGCACATGAACTTTAATGGCATGCCAGTCTTAGTCTGTAGGGTTCAATATTGAGTTGGCCCACCTTTTGCAGCTATAACCGCTTCAACTTTTCTGGGAAGGCTGTCCATAAGGTTTAGGAGTGTGTCTATGGGACTGTTTGACCATTCTTCCAGAAGCGCATTTGTGAGGTCAGGCACTGATGTCGGACTAGAAGGCCTGGCTCGCAGTCTCCTATCTACTTCATCCCAAAGGTGTTCTATCAGGTTGAGGTCAGGACTCTGTGCAGGCCAGTCAACTTCCTCCACCCCAAACTCGCTCATCCATGTCTTTATAGACCTAGCTTTGTGCAATGGTGTGCAGTCATGTTATAACAGGAAGGGGCCATCCTCAAACTCTTCCCACAAAGTTAGGAGCATGAAATTGTCCAAAATGTCTTGGTATGCTGATGCCTCAAGAGTTCCCTTCACTGGAACTAATGGGCCACGCCCAACCCTGGAAAAACAACCCCACACCATAATCCCCCATCCACCAAACTTTATACTTGACACAATGCAGTCAGGCAAGTACAGTTCTCCTGGAAACTGCCAAACCCAGACACATCCATTGGATTGCCAGACAGAGAAGCATAATTCGTCACTGCAAAGAACACATCTCCGCTGCTCTAGAGTCCAGTGGTGGCGTACTTTATACCACTGCATCTGACGCTTTGCATTACACTTCGTGATGTAAGGCTTGGATGCAGCTGCTCAGCCATGGAAACCCATGGCGGCTGTTCCCACTTGCTTCCACTTTGTTATAATACTACTAACAGTTGACTGTGGAATATTTAGTAGGAAAGAAATTTAATGGATGAACTTTTCGCACAGGTGACAACCTATAATGGTACCAAGCTTGAATTCACTGAGCTCCTGAGAGTGACCTATTCTTTCACAAATGTTTGTAGAAGCATGCCTAGGTGCTTGATTTTATACACCTGTGGCCAAGGAGGTGATTGGAACACCTGAATCCAATGATTTGGAGGGGTGTCTCAATACTTTTGGCAATATAGTGTAGGTCGGGTTCACTGCAAACCCATTCTTTTCTGTAATTACTATTTCTCACAATACCACTAGCTTCAGGGTGATAACTGTGAATTTCAATGTGGTGTCTAATTAGGAGAGCTGGAAATTGAGCTATTTGAGGTTGTCATAAATTAACTCTGTCATATAAAATAATTATGATAAATTTCAAAAGCTAAATGCCCATTTCATGCAAAACATGCCATATCTAAGTGATATTTATACTTATTATTTTAGGGTGATTGTTATCAAGAGATAAAATTGCAAATTTAGTTAAAATAATTAATCCTCCTTAGTGAGTTGAGATTATAGTCTTCAAACTACATTTATATTATACAAATTTTGTTTTATCCCAATTTTCCTTGGTGTCAAAAGTCAAAGTTCACCTCTAGTTTAAAAGAGCAGTTTTATTTTTTAAGGTTGTGCACAAAAGCTGCATGAAAAAATAATCTGTTTGCAAAAAGTATTAGTCTACTATTAGGGTACTATTAGGATAATATTAACTGAGTTTGTGTGCACAGGAATTATTATTGCAGGCTAATTTTTCCAGTTTTGCCATTGCAAAAATGCTAAATTATTTTTATACACTTGTTTTATGCTAATGCAGAAAGCATTAAGGTATCACATGTATCTGAATATACTTACGAATTCTATAATTGTATTTTACTCTTTTTATGGATTGTTACCACTTTTTTAATGATCTTAAGAATTCATAGTTTCTTAAAGGATAAGTTCAGCTTTCTAAAACAAAAGAATAATAAATGCACATTTTTTGCAGTTAAAAAAATAATGTGCATTTATTATTTTTTTATGAGCCTGTAAAGAATTGCACCCACAATCAGCAGATCATGGGTGCAATCTCAGCCTCCTGCAGACTGTCAATGCATATGTTTGCTCACACCTGATACGGGCAGTCAGTTACACAATGGAAGGAAGATTCAATGGACTACTAGAGCACTCACTACCACGCGCTGGTAGTATATTGAGAACTACAAGCTGTCAGCCACAAACGCTATTGGTACTTTTAGTTCATTAATTCACAGAACTTTGTGAATGAATGATGTGGCCATGTGGGCAGAGCCCCACATGGCTGCATTCTTTTTAAATTGTGACAGAGGGTTCTGGGAGAAGATCCCTGACCCCTTTCACAAGGAGGTGGGGGATCAGAGAGAGGCTGCAAGAGCTGGAACATGTTCCATGTTCCACCCTGAAAATGGGTGGAGCAGGTAACATATTCTTGAAGGTGAGCTTAGCGTTTAACTGAATGAACACATTAATCAAAGCAAAATGCATGACAATAAAAGGTGTTTCCCATTGGAAGGTCATGGTAACACATGTTGCCTTTTATCTATAACAAGCTACCCACTAGGAATGAGATTCGGTTTTGGTGCTACCAAGTTTGAGGCATATCCTGCAGGTTTGAGATTCATAGCCCTGGCAAATTTCCGTGTTGATTCACCTGGGAGAATTTTTTTTAAACCATAATGCACTCCATGAACTATGAACTATATTTAGCAGGCTTAGAAGATCAAAAGAATAGTGTGAACCCAAACCACTTTACATTATATTATTCATATTCACCACATCCCCCTAACGCCCAGAAGATAAAGGTTGGAAATAAAGAATGTTATACCTACTATCCCTAATTAAAACTGTTCTGATGCTGCTCAGTTTTACACTGCTCTATTTTAATTTGTAAAAACCCCAGTCTGTGCTCTTTGTCACTAGTATATTCAGACTAATTAATTGCTCATTAAAATGTTCCTGCTGCTGGATAATTTTCCACTGCTAACTTATTAACAGTCTCTTAATCCTTGAAGTATAACACCTGCCTTCACTATTTGTCTAAAGTACATTTTGGTCTATTACCCCTAACTAAAACTGTCCCAGTACTGGCCAATTTTACACTGCTATATCCTCTGTAGTATCTTAATTCTTCATCCTGCAGGGGAAAAAAATTCCTTCCTGATCCCCCGAGACGCAATCAGATATTTCCTGGAACAACTTTACTTATAAATGTTAGTATCCAGTTATATTAAGTGTATCTCGGAAAGAATCCAGGCCTTTTTTAATCTAATCTACTGAGCTGGCCAGAACCAACTCTTGAGGGAGTCTATTCCACAGTTTCACAGCTCTTACTGTGAAGAAACTATTCCATATTTAACCACATGCCGCCCAGTCACTGTAGAAATACGTTGGCGGGGCGGCACGGCTGGGCAGAACCACGTTTTAAAACGTGTGTTTGCAAAAGAGTTAGGGGGTGCGCGTGAGGCGCGCCACCTCCCTACCTGTCCCGCCGATCACGGCCACGGATGTCAGTCGCTGGGTCACAGCCGGTCGTTACCAGCTGTGTCTGCCGATTAGCGGCAATCACTGACAGAGAGCAGGGCTGCAGTAGCTCGCTTTCTGTCAGTCATCTGTCAGCTCCTGACATGCTGAGCTGGAGAGAAGAGTTTATCTCTCCCGATCAGCGTGTCCCCCGTACAGTACACATCCCCGACCCCTAGAAAAACACTCCCCTTACACAGTTAACCCTTTCAGTAAATAAAAAAGTTAACCCCTTCCTCCCCAGTGCCATTAGTACAGTGTCAGTGTTTTTTTTTTTGCACTGATCACTGTATTGGTGTCACTGGGGATGTCAGTGACCCCAAGTCAGTTCCCCCCCAGTGTCAGAATGTCCACCGCAGTCCCACCATAAGTCGCTGATCGCTGCCATAAGTCGCTGATCGCCACCATATGTCGCTGCTCGCCGCCATTATTAGTATAAAAAAAAATTAAAGATCCCAGTATCTTTACCGCCATTTGTAAACGCTATAACTTTCATGTAAACCAATTAATTTACACATATTGGGTTTTTTTTAGCAAAGACATGTCGCAGAATGCATTTTGGCCGACATTTATGACGAAATTTGATTTTTGCATTTTTTTTACTGGACATGTTTTGTAGCAAAAAGTCCAAAATATTATTACAAACAAATTAGCTTGCGAGCCACTGAGGTATATTTATGAAGGTATAAGTACTAGATTGCTGGTTAATAAGCCCACTCTCTTCTGATGTGCATTTTTAACACATCATCCCCCGGACGAAGCTACGAAAAACCTGTAGCGCAACGCGTTGGGGAGGGGCAGTGACATCATCGCGCAATCTAACAACGATACGGCAAGTACTGAGGGTGTGTTGACACACACCGTTCGTTTGATTCAGCTACAAGTTGCGGGAGTTTTTATATATACAAAGCGCTTTTGTTACTTTTAAAATGTGAGTGCAATAGAGAAGCACAATAAAAGGCTGTTTTACCCCTGGGATAAGGCACCATATCTTTTATTCCTTTTCTTACATGTTATACACGAGGAATACAAAGGCAGTCCTGCAGCCACACAGGTTCTCAACATCACAGCAAAGATCAGATCTTCATATAGAAGGAGAGTATATCCATCAAAGCTGGACATTCATTTTGCACAGTGGGATATAATTGTCGTTTATTCAGAGACCTTTTAACTTTTTGATTATTATTTATTTATTTAAAACATTTTTTTAGCATTTCCTATATATTTTTCATTTATCACTTCTTATCCACTTTTTTATTTTATTTATCAAATTACAAGTTTTTCACTGAGGGAAATTTGCACATTGCACATTGTTATAAGGATTGCACATTTTGTGATGTATTAATAAGATATGAATTATTTTATATAATCAGCTACGTTTAATATTAATTTATTTGTTTTCACAAATTTCAATCATGATACACCATTCATTCTTATATTTTATTTATTTATAAGCACATAGCACTTTTGATTTATTCGTTTTGTGGATATTAGAGCGCGGTTAACATTTAAATTAAGTCCAAAATATTGGGGGTTTTTTTCAAAATTGTCAGCCTTTTTTTTATAGCGCAAAAAATAAAAAACACACATGCGATCAAATACCACCGAAAGAAAGCTCTATTTGTGTGAAAAAAAGGACATAAATTTCATTTATGTACCATATTGCATGACCGCGCAATTGTCCGTTAAACTAGCGCAGCGCTGTATAGCAAAAAAAATGGTGTAAATTGCAGTATCTATACCATAGTTTGTAGACGCTATAACTTTCACACAAAGCAATCAATATACACTTATTGGGATTTTTTTTTTACCAAAAACATGTAGCAGAATACATTTTGGCCTAAATTTATGACTAACTTTGAGTTTACTATATATTTTTTATAGCTGAAAGTAAAAAATATCGTTTTTCTTCAAAATATTTGGTCTTTTTTTGTTTATAGCGTGAAAAATATAAAGTGCACAGGTGATTAAATACCACCAATCAGAGCAGGTCACATGACAGTTGTATACAATGGATGGCTTCATTCATGCCATCCATTGAATACTAGTGTCTAGCTGTGAATGGTCACAGCTAATCACATGCACATGTCATGTGATTAGCTGTGGCCAAATCACAGCTAAGCACAAAAAAAAAACAAAAAAAACCCTGAATGAGAAATTGCTATGAGAAAATTGTGTAAAAAAAGAAAATACTGATCACTTCCCCAAAGTAGTACAATGTTACTATGGTAACATTGTACTACTTTGGTCATAGTGAAATATGAAAAACAAATCTTAAAAAAAAGAAAAAAAGTAATAAAAAATAATAAAAAAAAAATATATATTTTTTTTTTTTCATACTGTCACCAGTCAGTGTCCCTGATCACCGCCATACCAGTTATATGATGATGCTGTACTGCACTGCTAACAATATGTGAAAAAAAATAGTGAAACTAATTTTTTGAATTTTTTCATTTTCCAAAAAATTATGACAAAAAAAAAACACAACTTAAAAAAACTCGCCATGCCTCTTATGAAGTACGTCGGACTGTCTACTTTGCAAAAAGGGGTAATTTGGGGGATATCTGTACTGTTCTGACATTCTTGGACCTCAAGAAATTAGATTGGCTGTCAGTACTTCAGGATTGATCAATATTCAGATATATACCATAGTTTGTGAACTCTATAACTTTCCTACAAACTAAAAAATACATACTAATTTGGGTTATTTTCACCAAAGACATATAGCAGAATACATCTTGGCCTAAATTTATGAAGAACAATTATTTATTTGCAAACTTTTATAACAGAAACAAAGAAAAACGTGTGTTTTTTTTCAAAATTTTGGTCTTTTTTTGTTAATTTGAAAATGATAAAATTTTAGTTTGGGTACAATGTTGTATGACCACGCAATTGTCATTCAAAGTGTGAGAGTGCTGAAACCTGAAAACTGGCCTGGGCAGGAAGGGGGTAAAAGTGCCTGGTATTGAATTGGTTAAACAGTAGTGGCTAAATCTGGTTATTTCCTAAGGCTAATAAGCTATATTAGCCCTAAAATGACCAGAATTTAACAACAAGGTTTTTTTCCCAAATACTTTAATGGGATTCACCTCTAAGTTTGGGTTTGCTGAACTGCGATAAGATTTGCCAAACTCTTGGTGAAGCGAACCCAAACAAATTCAAAATCAATACTGACCACCTCTGTGCTAATTACAAGAGAAGGTCACCTGGTGAAAAACCAATGGCATTTGAAATCTTTACCTTTTTAAAAGCAAATGTTTACAATACCTCTTAAATTACCTTTCCTGTATGCTCTTCATTAGAATATTCAAATTTTGTGAGAATACTATGCTATTTTCATTCAAGTTGACTATGTCTTTCAGTTTAGGCCAGCAGACCATTCACACGAATTCCTTCTTTCAGCCATATTTAATGGGCTATTCGTAGATGTCATTGCTAACTTGGAAATGCAATGAACCTTTTTCAAAGGTTAGCACTTACTTTATTTATTCATGGGACTGATTCATTACTATTTATGAGAACTATGAGATGTGAATTCCATTAGCTTATGTTCTTGGTAGGATATTTAATTCAAATATAAATTGGGAATATATACATCTTGTAGGCACTGCAGAATGTTGTGCATGTTCCATGTGTTCCATGTACTAACATATATGAAAACACCTGACAGGATATGATTGTATAAAAACTTTGGAGTAAAAATGAGCAAATCACATTCTAAATTCCATAATTGTTTTGCTTTTTTAAATGTAATATTAAGCTTATCATTGTAAGGTGTAGATGCAAACTCTCCAATCAGAGTATCTAGTTAGGGAGTGTAACTTCAGCTTTAGAAGCCCCTTTACTTTAAGGCAAGCAGCCTTACCAGCATTAGGTAGCCCCCAGAATTTAAAAGGTATTCAAACCCAAAATAAAATATATATTCTAATGCAGCCTAAAAATCCCTGACCCTTTTGCTGCCAGGCCCTACACTCCATTTTAAACTGAATGGGGAAAGAACAAAAAGAGGGCGCACAGGCCTAGTGCATTACCATAAAAAATGTTTAATAAAAAATAAAGTAGGTGTTGTACTCACAAACGACAATATAGTCAAGGCACATCATAAAAGAACAGCTGGATCAACACCGCGCTGAGTAACAGTCCGCAATAGGGAGTTTAGACATCCAAAAGGCTGACGCGTTTCGAGGACTTGCCTCTTCCTTAGAGCCACTGAGGAAGAGGCAAGTCCTCGAAACGCATCAGCCTTTTGGATGTCTAAACTCCCTATTGCGGACTGTTACTCAGCGCGGTGTTGATCCAGCTGTTCTTTTATGATGTGCCTTGACTATATTGTCGTTTGTGAGTACAACACCTACTTTATTTTTTATTAAACATTTTTTATGGTAATGCACTAGGCCTGTGCGCCCTCTTTTTGTTCTTTCCCCATTCAGTATATTTGGATTCCCCTGGTCCATTTGAGGGCAGCAAGGTGTGCATGTTCCAGGACATTCTTAATGTGGTTGTAGCATTGAGTCCATCCCCAAGCGCAGGAGCATTTGTGTTTGCTGGTTCTTTACTCCATTTTAAACCACAGGTTACCAGATCAGTTTTCCAGTTGTTCACTCTTTTGTCATTTAATTTTGAAAAATACCTCCTAAAGCATACAATTTCTATTGTATTTTTCCAAATATCCAAAAAACATTATTCACCCACACAAACTTTCCACAATTAATACTAAATCTAAAAAACAAAACTGTATTGAGCTAATAAATAACCAATATTTGTGAATTTTAAATCAAAGGTATGCAAGACTGTGTATAGGTAATTTACACTAAAACTCTAAAGGTAGGCTTCACATTTATGCTCTGTGGTAATGCCCATTCCATGGGGCCATGTGTGTTATGATAAAATTAAACCAGAATGCATGTTATCACAACACTGCATGGCAATGCTTTGCAACATACCGTTGTGCATAGTGTTGAATGAATGAGTTTTTTTTTCTCCTGCTGTAAAGATTTTTAAAATTCAAAATCATTGTGAAGCATTGCAACAACAGCAGCACATGCATTATGTTCATCATAATGTACACCACTGGTGTGAATTGGCCCTTAGTGTGTTGGTGTACTGCAGTGCACCAACACAGGTAAAGTAAAGTGCATTACCGTAATGTGCACATGTGTACTCAATAGGTGTAACTTGTGTATGTGCGAGTGTTTGAGGGGGTGTTTAAGTCTAGGTTCACATCTATGCAGTATGGTAACACATGCACATTTTTACTTACATTAACATTTTTTTTTTAGGAAGCCCATTCATTTGAATGGGTTGATCAATACATAGAAATTGCAGCAATATGCAGTGCACCACAGACATGGTAATTATTTACTATGCATTGTGTAGTGTTGCAATTATCATGTGTTAGCGTAGTTTGTTGGAGAACACCAGCAGGAACAATAAAAGTATTTTTGTCTTTCGACAAAGTGTACAATGTCTTACATGCTCCTGCATGACACAGATGGGAACAGTGAATTATTTCCTTCCTTTGCATGTTTGTATTTTCTTTATTATTAATAAATAATATTGTAGCACCCTCCTCGGGTGAGCTAGACCCTGATGGGTAGTGAGGAGCTGATTAGCAGGTGAAATAGTAAGAGGGGTCAAATTCTGTTCAGGACTGAGACTCTTCAGACCAGCCCCTATGGAATTCCCCCCTGCTCTAAAGCTTTTGGAGGAGGGCCTTAAAGGGAGTGGGTGGATCTGAAGAGTGGTTGGCTGCACCTTTGAGAGACCTTAGCCAATCCCCAACAAAATGCAAGGGGCTGGACTCCCTTAAAAGTGATAGAGCCTGCTCAGTAGCAGGAGTGTGGTGGTGGGAGAGGAGTGAGAAGCAGGAAGGATGAGGAAGGCTGCCAGGAGGCCTAGTGGGATGGGGCCTGCCTGCAAGCCTGAAGCTGGAAAGGAGGAAAACTCAGGATTCGCTGGCCCCCTGAAAGAGGACCAGCTGTATGGCAGGAAAGGAGCATCCCAGCTGACTGGCCTGGTAGGGGCAGCCATTCCACAAGCAGTACAAGAGAGAATCTGAGTGAGTACACCTGCACCCCCTGGGCAGATAGGGGAAGGAGCACTTTGGTGGGATACCAGATTAGCCCTCTGGCAGTGACTGTTATCCACTTAAAGGAACAGGAGCTCAGGAATAAAGTCTCCAGATTGCTGGGTGAAGAAGAGTTCATCTAGGGTCTGGGGTAGTACAACTGGAGCTGCTGCCTAGAGACTGTGTCAGAGAAGAGAAGCTGTGAATAGTTCAGGAAGTTGTCCTCATATTTCAGTTCCCTTGGGCATCCTATACACCCCTTATCCCAGCCAAGTTTAATTCCATCAATACAATAACAAAACAAACACTCAAGGATTAATTTATGCCTATGGATGAAAGATTGTATGGAACATGTTAACTAAATGGCTGTGCAGGACTATAGGGGGACCCAAATTCAGCAATCCCTAAGGGGGTAGTGCTACAATGATAAATAAATTGCTGAAGGATGATGAGTTTATATTCTAGTGAGGAATACATCCAAAGTAAGGAATATTAACTTGGCTAGCTGCAAGTGGTTCTATTTTTGTTAACTTTTTTTCAGTTTCAAAAGACAGAAATATAATGAATAAACATACTCAATTGTCACATAGTAAAATAATTATTCAAAAGGCATAATAAAGTGTTAGCTGAAGACTTGGCTAAGTGAACAACAGTTTAGAAATCATAGTACATTACCGAATTGAAAGCACATCGCACATGTGAAAAGACATGTTAGAACCTTGTGCAAAAATATATAACAAGGGGACAGAACCATGGGGACCACACCAGAGAGTAAAAGATTAATGTAGCTGTGGGAGATAAGATTGAACAATATCATCAGAAGAGTTCAGGCATACCTTGGAAACACCAAAGGATGAACAATCCCACAAGTGCCATATCTGATTGAAGGAGTCTACCCTGTTTACTATCTAAGCTGTGAGAGACTCCATTCTCTGTACTGTAGAGATAGTGTTTAAAAATTGCATATGGGACAAAGATGTAATAGATCTCAAATGAGACGGTATCAGTCTTTGAGCAGCAGTTAAAATGTAATTTGCCAGTTATTTTGAAGTTTTGGAGAGGATAAATCACAAAGGCAATGAATGGGATCTAGAAGTAATGTTACACCAAAAACTTGTTCCAATAGCACAGACTCCCAAAAAAGGTTGTATAAGTGGGCATTGCCAAAAAATATCGTACAGCGTACCAGTGGCCCAATTACACCTCCAACAATCTTTAAACACCTGTGGGTTGTAAGCATGTAACACTTCAGGGATTTTGCAGCAGAACATCAAAATCATTTCTTTATAAATCACACATAATGAGGACTTTGCAGCTGCTGACCATATTTTAACCCACATTAAAGGGGACATAGGAAAAAATTGAAGGGCCTTTTCACACTTGGTCATATTATAATGGGAATCTCAATGTGTACGCTAGGAATCTTGCAGTACTTTATATATAGAGGGTTTGAAAAGGATCTTGCACACATACAGTATGTGTTCAAAAGTAGTGGGACAATCTAAAGTTAAAGAGGGATGGGTAGTAAAAAAGGTAATGTTTAAATTGTAGATAAAAGTACAATTAGCCAGTGGGCAATTTCTTTCCAGAGCTGAAATTCTAAGGGAACATAATTTGTCAGTAGTAGGATGGAGGAAATGTCTTGTTTTAAAAAGCTTAGCTTGTGCCCAGGGCAGCATTTACATAGTACAGACAGGATAGCCACAATTTCTGGGTTGTATAAAACATTCATTAGTAGAGATGAGCGAATCAAACCAGGCGAAGTGGAATTCGATACGAATTTCAGGAAAAATTCGATTCGCGTCGAATCCGAATATTTGCCTACTTCGGGTGCGCGAATCGGATTTTTCCCGATCAGCCGGCAAAAGTGTCCCTGCAGAGAGCTCCGCTATTTCTGACAGTTCTCTGACAGTTCCTTCACATGTACAGCGGTTGAAACATTGTATCTATTTGTTTCCATTTAGGATGTTTTTATTCGGAAACAGATGTTTCAACCGCTGTACATGTGAAGGAGCTGTCAGAGAACTGTCAGAAATAGAGGAACTCTGCAGATACACTTTTTGCCGGTTTGGAATTATTCTTATTTTCATCCTACTTCTTCTTCTTCTTCTTCTTCCTCTTCATCCTCATCCTCTTCTTCTTCTTCTGAGGATGAGGATGAAGAAGAAGAAGAAGTAGGATGAAAATAAGAATAATTCCAAGCCGGCAAAACGTGTATCTGCAGAGCTCCTCTATTCTGCAGATACACTTAGAGGAGCTCTGCAGATACACTTTTTGCCGGCTTGGAATTAATCTTATTTTCATCCTACTTCTTCTTCTTCTTCTTCTTCATCCTCATCCTCAGAAGAAGAAGAAGAGGATGAGGATGAGGATGAAGAAGAAGAAGAAGTAGGATGAAAATAAGAATAATTCCAAGCCGGCAAAAAGTGTATCTGCAGAGCTCCTCTAAGTGTATCTGCAGAATAGAGGAGCTCTGCAGATACACTTTTTGCCGGCTTGGAATTCTTCTTATTTTCATCCTACTTCTTCTTCTTCTTCTTCTTCTTCCTCTTCATCCTCATCCTCATCCTCTTCTTCTGAGGATGAGGATGAAGAAGAAGAAGAAGAAGAAGTAGGATGAAAATAAGAATAATTCCAAGCCGGCAAAAAGTGTATCTGCAGAGCTCCTCTATTCTGCAGATACACTTAGAGGAGCTCTGCAGATACACTTTTTGCCGGCTTGGAATTATTCTTATTTTCATCCTACTTCTTCTTCTTCTTCTTCTTCATCCTCATCCTCATCCTCAGAAGAAGAAGAAGAGGATGAGGATGAGGATGAAGAAGAAGAAGAAGTAGGATGAAAATAAGAATAATTCCAAGCCGGCAAAAAGTGTATCTGCAGAGCTCCGCTAAGTGTATCTGCAGAGCTCCGCTATTTCTGACAGTTCTGTGACATTCCCTCCATACAGCGGTTGAAACATTGTATCTATTTGTTTCCATAAATGGTTCCATTTATGGAAACAAATAGATACAATGTTTCAACCGCTGTATGGAGGGAATGTCACAGAACTGTCAGAAATAGGCTATTTCTGACACAGAACTGTCAGAAATAGGCTATTTCTGACAGTTCTGTGACATTCCCTCCATTCTTCTCATCCTTCTCCTTCTCCTTCTTCTCATCCTTCTCCTTCTCCTTCTTCTCATCCTTCTCCTTCTCCTTCTTCTCATCCTTCTCCTTCTCCTTCTTCTCATCCTTCTCCTTCTCCTTCTCCTTCCTCATCTCCAAGGGCATTTAAATTAAAGGTACAGTGTTCTGCACTAATTTAAAGGCTCTCTGAAGCCTAGAAACCCTTTTTATAAGTTAACTTCGTAGCGAATAAATTCGCATCGAATCGAATTTCTTCCTGAAATTCGGCAAATCGGCCGAATCGAATTTTTGAATAATTCGCTCATCTCTATTCATTAGACCTGAGTGTAGAGATACAATAGAGTAGAGTCGTTTACATGTTTTTCATATTTGTGTAATACCCTCCAGGTTAGCCAGATAGCTGTTTGTTGTTTTCCTTTTAAGCAGAGGCTGAGTAGCAGCCTGGGATGAGTCAGCCAGGTTACTCTTGGTCAGGGCTGAGAGCTCTGCAGATCTGTTCCCTGATACCTCCCCTGCTCTGGAATCTTAAAAAGTTTCTGGAAGGCAGTGGGTGGGGGTGAGGAGGGGCTGATCTGCATGCTCAAGGGACCAATCCCCAAGCAGGAGACTTAAGTATGAGAGAGTTTGATCAGCAGGAGGCAGTGTCGGGTAGAAGATGGAGTGTGTAGCCTAGGATGGGGCTTGCCTACAGGCAGGTTACTGGACAAGAGGATCTCTACTGCCTCAGCGTCTCTGGAGAAAGGAAACCTGTGTAGAAAAGAAGTGCCAGCCCAGCGAAAAGGCCCTTAGGCAGCCACCAACCCATTAAACTATCAGGAAATTAAAGTGTAAGTACTTACACCCCCTGGGCTGGATAAGGGGAGAGGGCAGTCAAGTGCAAGACCCAACTAGCTTCTTATCTGGGACTGCTACATTAAATTGCTCTTTAAAGAGCTCACTGACTGAGCATATTCTATAGTGGATGAGCTAGTTCATCCACTATATAATACTCTCAGTCAGTGAGCTCTTTAAACCTGCCTTCTTTCAGTGTACAACCATATCCTCTACAGGGGTATACTTATATTGCAGAAGTTTGCGGTTCTGGACTTGGACTTCCTATATTCCAGCTTAGTTCCAATTACTCAGATGTGGTTTTGCATGTAAGAAGTTATGATATAAGTTGATTATACTGATATTTACACAGTGGACCTACTCTCTAGAGTCCAGTCACTAACATTACCATTATGTGTCTGTTGACTGGGAAGCCCATTACAGTTTGTTACTGTGGTTTTGGCGCCCACTGAGTGTGGCTATGGAGATTATTGACTTACTGTATTATGCTCCTTACAGAGTGATGGTTGTTTATAGCATTTGCGAGTGCATGAGCATGGCCGGACTTGGGTTTTAAGGAGATAACGTTCTCTAACCTTAATTTAATGGTGAATGGAGGATTGTTGGCCATTTGGCCTTTATATCTATATTGATCTCAATAAAGCTGTTTAACTTTATTACACAACAGTTGGTTCTCTTTTAAACCTCTGTTTTAGGGAATCCATCTGGTCTCCTAACAAATTTTTGGTCTGTGTTTGGTTTTTGAGGACCCCACCCTATTAAAATCATGGTGAGTCGTGACTTAATTTGATGCCTTGAGATCTGTTTCCCTATTGGGGAGAGATATACTTGTTTGTATTTGTTTTAATTTTTTATTTATATCCTCAAAGCAGCTGGGTGATGAGGAGGAATCATCCAGGGTCTAAGGACGTACACTGAAGTGCCTATAGCATCCCTTAAAGAAAGACTGCTGAAATCCACATTTTTGCACATACAGTAGTTGCTAAGGAGTTTGTCCTCGGTTTTTGCTGTTCCTTAGGCTATAGATGCAAGAAAATGGTGTTTCAGAAGGGCTAGGCTGATCTCATTATTGAGCCAAAAAATGAATGAATATATTAGAAACAATTGGTGTTGCACTATTTCTATCCAGTGGTTGGGGGGTAGTACGATGACAAAGACATTATCTGGTGTAAATGGGCAACATGATAATATTTGATCAAGTAAGGAGCACTCAGTTTTTTCTAAGATTTTAAAGAATCAATTACAGAGATAGCTATTATATGTTTCTTATTATCCCAGATAAAATTAGCAAAGACCCTTTGTAGGTTGTGTAGTTGAGGGTCTCAAAAAAGTATAGTAATTTAGGAACAACAGACATTTGAAATGCTGTAATATGGCCCAATAATGAGAGGTTGCAGTCATCTTGTGGTTTAAATAGTTTGTTTATGCAGCAAAATAAAGACAGGTTATTTTCTGAATATAAACCTGAAAATGGGAGAGTAATATTGGTAGCAAGATCTTATAATAG
Organism: Staurois parvus; assembly: GCF_062004578.1. NCBI lineage: Eukaryota > Metazoa > Chordata > Amphibia > Anura > Ranidae > Staurois > Staurois parvus. The sequence goes on along the minus strand of NW_028318342.1, from coordinate 1,768,160 downwards.
AGTGTTGACACCAGTAATATAGGTAATTGGCTTTTAAAACTGTTTGTTGTGCAAAAGGGGTAAGAATAGGCAGGGCCTTTTTCTTTGTTGAATTTATCTTGTAACCCAATAAATGACTACAGTTCTCAAGCAAGCAGTGAAGAGTCAGAGGAGTGGTATGAAGACTAGTGAGAGTAAGTACAATATAATAAAGGGGATAATAGATAGCCATGTCTAGTGCCATTGTACATGGGAAAGGTGGAGGAGATGGCGTGTGTAAGTTTAACCTAAGAAGAATGAGAGTACAGGGCTTGAATAGCTTTGAAAAATGTTCCTTTAAGGCAGAAGGTGTTGTAAGGTAGAGACCATACAGGATATGGCCAACCTAGCCTAACAAAAGCTTTCTGAGCAGTTACACCTAGTACCAGGGTTGAGGTATTGTCTTTTATTTACAAAGTCTTTTAAATTGATGGTCCGACGGGTGTTATCCCCCACTTATCTAGCTAGTATGAATCCAGCTTGCTTCCTATGAATTAATCTGGCCAGTATCTGAGTAAGCCTATTGGCCAGGATTTTTGGAAACAGTTCTAATCAGAATTAAGTAATGCCAATAGTCTATAGTTAGCAGGACAGCAAGCATCTTTCCTGGTTTGGGTATACCTGTAATAAAGGAATGCATAAAATGGGAATGAGGGGTTTCCCCTTTAAGTAATGAACTATAAAGATCAAGCAGGTAGGGAGCTATAGTGAAGGGGTGGAGTTTTCTGTAAGAATAACGAAGACCATCAGGTAGAGGTGATTTATAATAGGGTAAGTCTTTTACCATAGCAGAAAGTTCCTTCATAGAAGTGTCTGCATTAAGGGTTTTTACAGTGTTCCACTCACACTGTAAAAAAAATAAAAAGTCAGCAGCTACAAAAACTGTAGGTGCTGACTTTTAAAAAACAGCCACTCACCTGTGTCATGATCACGGCGTCAGACCCTAGACCTTCTCACCAAACTCGTGACCGAAGGACTAGCCGATCTAAAACAGTGATGTCACGTGCGTAACAATGCCACACCCAGCTGCACCCTGCACAACAATTTTCCAGCTACTTGGACCGCAATCGATGTACCAGCAGCCTTGTTACTGGGTCAGTTTAATGATTCAATTAACCCTTCACACTGCCACCACCTCCTTTTTGTACAGAGGAAGAGGAAACTCGGCGATATCAGTTATAACACCATAATGGTTGAGGTAATTGTCTGTATAACATGGTTATACAGAGGGTTAAACAAACACAGTAGCGTTCTCTTTAGAGGCAGGAATTTGTAAATTGCAATAAAGCGCTATAGAAACAGTTTAACACTTTCAGAAGGAATGATTTATTACTAAAAGGTCAAACGGGTGCAATACAAATTTTTACAGAAAAAGATGTAACTAAGATATATATATAAATATACAGAGACCAACAGCACAGCAAAGAGATATCAGAGAGAGGTGAAAGGGTTAAGGTACTTGCCAAAGTCCTGGGTTAGCAGATCCAAGTTTCAGAGCGAAAGGGCACGGGTCTCCCCAGGTGGTACTGATGTTAAAAAGGGAGACGTCTTCAACTTTTTTCTCTTAGGCCTTACAGCCCAATTTGTAGTTCCCCAGCATGGGGTATCTCTGAAGTCAAGGACCAATACCCCATTTAGGGCGTGGAGGTCTGGGTGTGGACCTAAACTAGAGCCAAAATCTTGTGTAGTTCATATTTTGGCTCATAACTTTTCCTATGCACAAGTGACATTCCACCCGTGAGTAGATTATTATGCAGACACGTCTGAGGATTGATTAGATATGAATTATGAAATTATACACTGAACGGTTCACAAGATCTATTTTTCGGCTTTCCTATGTATTCGAGACAAGACGAATGACCTATCAAATTGTTCATCTTCTCTTATACGAGGTGTTACATTTTACAGGTTCTTCAGACAGCTAGGCCCCAGTTCCCTTGGGGACTTTATAGCTCCTAGCCCCCTGCTGGGCCCTGGCCTCCTGTTACATTCCTAACACACATACACACTGGCCAAATGTCGCTGTGACTCTCAGAGAGGGAAGGGGGAAAGTATGAGGGGAGAAAATGGAGATTCTCAACAAAATGGAGGACTGTGTCAGTCTCTGGTGCGCACGTTTGTGGCAACCTGTCCCACGATCCCGCGGGGTCCTCCCTACAGCTTGTTTCACCAGCCATCTGGTGTTCCAGGCTCCGCCATCTTCAGTGAGTGCATCCGGTTGTGACAGCTTGTGGCTTCGCAGTTGGCTGCCCACTGCACATGCATGAGTAGCACTGCACTTCCTGAATAGCCCCATAGTACCTGTCATGTGTCCCAGAAGACTACGGGGAGGTAAGGTAGGAGGACAGCTTCCGCTTCCGATCGCTTGGGCGATTGCAGCGAAAGTGGGAGTACCTGTCAATTTTTGGTACCCGCTCCCCCCCACTCTGCAAAGGTGCCAATCCTTAATGGGGAGCAGGGGACCAGTCTTTAAAGCAGAACTTCCACTTTTAGGTGGAGCTCCGCTTTAAGTCAGCTAAAGCCAATTTGGGTGATAAACAGTTCTACAATATTTTGTAATGTTCCCCAAAGATTAGCCATAGATTGTGGGTCAAACATAGGGGTACCATCGGATTGTAGAATACAGTCTGGTGTCAGCTGAAGAGGTCTCTCAATCTGTACACCAGTACTCTATGGGGTTTATTGGCGTATTCATAGAATTTTTGCTTTGTTCATAGGAGATATTTTTCAAGTCTAGTCATATTAAGCACTTTGACCTGGTACCTTAGAACCTGTTCCTTAGGTAACAGTGCACAAGTGAGGTACAGAAGAGGCGGCAAGCAGTTGGTGTTCTACTTTAAATAATTGTCATTGAAGTGTACCCTTTTAATAATCTTTGTTGTGTTAAAGGTGGAAACCAGCTGAAATACACTGATCTCTGAAAAAGGTTTTGTGGGATTCCCAGAGTGCAGATGTCTAGCACACTGTACCTTTTATACAACTGAAAAAAAAAATCCAGCAAAAGAAGTGTATAACCTATCTTGAGTTTCAGGATGTTTTAGCAGCAAATCATTTAAATTCTAGTAACATGATCTAGAACTCATACCCAGGACATTTAGGTCTAATGTAATGGCTGTAGTGTCTGACCATGCTTTAGGGCAAATATCTGAGGAAGCTACATGCTTTATAGCAGTAGTAATTCATCACTTGGACACTTGTACCTACAGGTAAGCTTATAATATAACTTACCTGTAGGTACAAGGAATATCTTCTAAACATCCACCGTTTTTCCACCGTTTGAGATATTCACGGTTTCTGCAGCCGATGATGTCACAGGCGCATGTGTTTTGAAGGGATGGCATACTCATGCCATCCCTTCAGAGCTCTGTGCTGTGACCATGACTCCCATGCACATGTGAAGGAGTGACATCATCTCTACTCAGCCATTCAAACTGTCGGAGCCCCCAAACCTGGAAGGAAGACCGAGTGAAGATAGGAGCCCTGTCAGAGGTGACAGCATGCCGCTAGAGGGCTTAATTTTAAGGGGAGTCTATCTTAATTTACTAGTATGCAATGCATACTAGCACATTATGGTGTTACATTGCAGGAGACCTAACTTTTTTTTCCCCCACAAAGTTTACTACCACTTTAACCAGAGTACAGATACAAAAAAATAATGTAGCCTAGAATACATTAGATGGGGTGAGCTGTGTTAACAGGGATCATAGTGAAAAAGTCCCACCTAAGGGTGTCTTAGTACATCTTTAAAAAGACTACTATAGAACAAAATGCTTGGCATATGGCATCTCTCTAATCTATATGGAAGTTTTGGCATATTTGATCAGGCCACATAGCTTCACATTTGAAATGAAGGTGGAGATTACTCTGTGTCAGGGGTGTTGTGGTGGTTTATGTAAGGATATTTTTATCTATAAAGGGCGTGTCCCTTTCCCTTAGATGAAATATTACAGTGCCTCCAGCCGTTAAAATACGGCAAATATTTAGTAAACCAATAATTTGGACACTTTGATAATTTGGTCACCACTTATTATTATACCTTGAATTCTTTTAGCCAATATGATTTCGTACCATACACACAAAATTTGCCTTATAATAGATAAATATAAAAATTTATTTATGTACAAAAATTATATATATATTAACACAAAACGCAAAAGACTGGTGATAAATGAACATTGGTACACACAATCAAAAATATATCCTACCAATGTAAGACACAATAATAAGGTCTCTAACTAATTACATCAATCACAAATTTTAAATGATATGATATTTATTAAATTTATTAATAATTAATAATTTCGAATATCTCAAAGGTTATATTCTTACAAGCCGTGGCCATAGGATTGCAAGAAGGAAGCCCTTGATATATGATACTCTGGTTATTAATATTCAATAAATTATGAAATATGAAAAAATTTATAATATGGCAATAAACAATTTTTAACAGTAACACAGTATCTTTCTACATATATCTAACTACCCAATATTGTTATGATACACTAAGGTAATTTTTATGATTCCACACAACAGAGAAAATAATTAATACAAAAATCACATAAATATCTCACCACACCCGGAATTCAGACTAGGCAACTCTCCCGTGGATTTAGCTGGCAGTAGAACGCCTTTAGACTGATATATATAGCAAGTGATAGATTCAGTAGGGGAGAATGTAGGAAGTTATAAGATTAGAGGTTTAAAGTTTTAGGAAGTTTGAAAAGATGGAAGAGTAGTTATTCAGCAGATCTTCTTCAGATGTCAGGTCTTTCCATGAGGTTTTTATGAGGGATCTTTTTTCCTTAAAGCACATGGGCTTTTATATCCACTAGTCCATTGTTCTAAGATACCTTCCCACCAGGCTTCCTGATTGGCTAGTTGAGAAATGTGTGTACATAAGCTATTTCTCACCTGCCCGCCAGGTGGCGGTCATGTATCACAGAACAATGTGAGTATTTGAGATGACTCATACCTTGGGTGGAATCTTCAGGTAATTTCAGGAATAAAATATACGGCTCTATCCAGATATAGCAGTGATACCTATATTATTCTAAATAGGGACCATGGAATATAGGTGTATATTCAGTTATTCCTCCTTGAAGTACCATCCTGTTTGTTTCCTGATAAGACATGTAACTAATGCTAGTCTATAATACATCTTACTTCCCATCATCTCAATACTCAAATTAGTGACATATAGTTCCCATTGCTGAGTATTTAGTGGTGTTTAGAATCTATAACATCTTATTTATGATATGTTTTTGTAGTATATTTTTGTCATGATATACAGTGAACTTTTAGACTTAAATGTCCTAAATTTCACCCCTTTGTTTCAGAATCAACATTTTCTCTGTGTAGGAAAAAAAACTCTCTGTTTGCATGACCCTTGTATTGGACTCATGGTAAACAATTGTTAATGCTTTCACCCTTGGTGAACAATAGTATATGGTAATAGTTTCAGAGGTCTGTTAGTTCATCACACTCTACAGGTTTTGGTTAAGCTTTCAACCAGTTGAGTTCCCGTCTCATTATTGTTGAAATGTTTAAAAGTCAAAGTCCTATCTGGCTATGTGTTTGACTTTTCTGTATGTGCATTCTTCTCAACCTCCATATACAAATAGTCCTTGTTGACAGTTCAAACAGGCTTATTGTCTTGGAAAAGACTCACTTCCCCCATTCTCCATTTCTTAACTAGAATCCTTGATGGTTCAACCAAGACAAAATTAACTCTTAGCATCCGGCTATACTGAGCTGTTTGCCACATAATATTATGTCTTGATAAAAGTCATATTTTGAGACGTGATTCAAAAGTCCACAACAAATCCCCCTTTGTTTTTGGGGTATAGGCACGCGTAGAGGGGTGTCTGTAACGAAAAACATGAGTGGGACTTTTGGTTAGAGTGATCGTTCGTCTTCTCCGGTGAAGGGAATGAAATAATAAATGCTGGTTGGTCCTTAACTTGACTCGGCGTCTTTAGATGGACATTTCCGATGACGATCCTGGTCTTGTGATGAGGCCGGCCTGGCCTGGCACATCCACCTTGGGGTCCATGGGTCCTCCGCACGACAGGTCTCTTAGACGGTCTCCTAGGCGGGTCTTTTCCTCTGGACTGGCCCTTGGTGGCCTGGGACATCAGGTTATCGTCTCCGGATCGATCTCTGGCATCTGGTCTTTCCCACAGGACATTATAGCTTCCTTCTAGGGTCCGGTCATTGACACCTCCGATCGCCGGTCTGGTCATAGTCTGGGCCTTCCTTTCTAAATTATTAAAATGAACAATTTAAGTATTGGATATACATAAAATTATATTACTGGATCCTGTAAGACAAAAGACGAATTATATGTTCAAAGGAAATTTAATGATGATCTCAATATCTCCAGATAGGAACTGGTGGGTTAGTCTTCCAACAACTGCAATTGAGACTTCGGATGGCAAGCACGTAATTGGTTGATGTGCACCCATCTATCACTGATTTCACCATACCGGGTAACCTGCAATTTATATGCGACCGGAGAGATTTTATCAATGATAGAGAACGGACCTTTCCAAGATGGAAGGAATTTCCGTTCCTTGATCTGGTCTCTTGCAAAGTTGTATAGATAGACCTTGTCACCAATCTCATATTCCTTCTTGGAGGTTTTGAGATCATAGTATGTCTTAGCACTAGTTGCAGCTCTTTCCAAATTTCGCTGGGCAAAGGCAAAAGCATATTGCAGATGTTTACGTAAATCCTCTATGTACTGGTGTGTGGTGGTAGCATTGATCAAATTTTGATCTGTAGTGCGATACAATAAGTGCTGGGGCAGTACCATCCGTCTACCTGTCATCAGTTCAAAAGATGACATTTTTGTAACTGTATTCGGAGTAGCCCTCAACGCCATCAGGACCAGTGGCAGTTTGACATCCCAATCTTTGCCTGTTTCCTTAACAAATTTCTTAAGGACATTAACGATGGTCTGATTGTATCGTTCTACACCACCACTAGAGGCTGGCCGATAGGCGATATGCAATTTCCTTTTAACCCCCAAAATTTTCCACAATTTGGCCATCACTTCGCTAGTGAAGTGCGATCCTCTATCAGACTCTATCCTCTGAGGTAAACCAAAACGTGAAAATACATGATTTATTAGCAATGCAGCACATGTCTCGGAGCTGTTATTTGGTGCTGGTATACATTCGACATACTTGGTGAATAAACATGTAACTGTTAACATATACCGATTTCCTCGTGAAGATTTTGTTACGGGCCCAATAAAATCCATCTGAAGGTCTGACCAAGGCATACATATCCCCCTCTTCTGGAGAGGTGCTCTGTGAGTTGGCTTGGTAGGTTGAAATTGGGGACATATTAGGCAACCTTGGCAGTACTCCTTCACATCACGCAACATATGAGGCCAGTAGGCATAATCCCGCAGGATCTCATACGTGATCTTCTCTCCACGATGACCGGAAGTGGGAGCATCATGGGCATGCTGTAGCATCAAACCTCTAAATTTAAGTGGGACGACCCATTGTTGTACGCCACCCTTTGAGGTTCGTATCAACAATCCCTGGTATAAAGAGAATTGGGATTTGGATTTCATTAAGATACGTAAATCCTCCTTCCCACTACATACTTCCTTATTTATGGGATTTTGGTTGGGATCTTCTATATGACTATAAAACAAGCCAATTATTGGGTCTTCTTTTTGGGCAGTAATTAAATCCTCACTAGGAGAATCGTGACTCCACTGTAATGCATTCGGATCACCAGCTGTTCTGGCCTGTTGCCTGGTGACAGCTTCAACCTGTACGGTACCTAAAAATTGATCAATGTCTAACAGTTCACCGGTGATTGCCCCTTCCTTGGCTAGAGAATCGGCCAGATCGTTCCCTTCTTTCTCGGCACCTAGAACCTTGGAGTGGCCTTTGGTCTTCTTGAAGTGCAGGGTGAGATCATTGGACCTTACCAGTTCATCGATGTGACAAAAGAGCTTACCATGTTTCACGGGTTTGTGATTACTCTTGTTCATGTTGTTTCGCTTCCACCTAGGGAAATACTCCACAAAACTATTCCTGACATAATTGGAATCGGTTATGATGGCACACTCTCTGATGTTGAACTCTATAGCCATCTCAACTGCTCTAAGAATTGCAGTAAGTTCAGCAACCTGACTGCTTTTTGGTCCAAGTTTGTATCCCACAGAAATTGGGGTGACACCTTGGGTCCAAACGATTCCAATACCTGCCACTAGTTGGAGCTGTTCCCCATCCTTGTGATGAAAAGCACAACCATCCACATATACACACGGCAGCTGTTTACAGTATTCTTCATCGTAAACCTTGTAGGGAGAGAACAGTTGTTCTTCCAGAAAGTCAGTGTCCGGGCCCTCCATAGCAGGCGTAGTTGCGGAACAATCATGGAGCTCGGCTAGGCCCTGGGCTACTGGACTTTCCTTGTTCTGTTTGTACCGAATTTCAAGAGGCCACCCTTGCAAAGACAAAGTCCAAGCAGTGATGCGGCTATTAGACACATTTCCTCCCTTGATACGTTCACTTTTTAAATACTGTAAAGGCTGGTGTGCCGTTTCAACAATGATTCTCTCTCCCTGAATGTAACTGCGGAAATTCTGTAATGCCCACACGGTGGACAATAGAGCTTTTTCACAGTCACTGAACTTTACTTCAACCGGGGACAAAGTTTTACTGGCATAGGCAATCACCTTACTGACATCATCACGTTTCTGGTAAAGAACAGAACTCATACTTACCTGCGTAAACCCTGTCTCTAGATAGAAATTTTTACCCCCTTCGGGATATCCGAGACACGGGGCTTGTGTGAGACGTTCCTTTAATTCCTTCATGGCGTCCTCCTGTTTCTTACCCCACGACCATTCGACATCCTTCTTCAGTAGGTGAAGCAGTGGCTTGCTTATCTCGGCGTAATTATCAATAAACTTACGCGAGTAGTTTACCATACCTAGGAATGATCTCAATTCTTTAAGGTTAATAGGGACTTTACAATTCAGAACCGCCTCAACTTTCTTCTTTTGTGGGTTCAAACCTTCAGCAGTAACTTCATGGCCTAGGAAGTTTACCTTCGTGCGACACCACTGGGCTTTTTGTAAGGACAGTTTTACTCCTGCTGCTTTTAATTGGCCCAGGACATGCCGAAGTTCTGTAATGTGTTTGGCCATATCAGTACTTTTGATCAGGATATCGTCCACATATGCCAACGTCCCCCTTTCGAAGGCGTCTGGCATGGCCTTGTGCATGAACACAGCAAATTCATGTCCGGAATTTATGAATCCGAAAGGCATTCTCACCCAACAATATTGTCGATTCCCAAAACTGAAGGCCAGTTTGTATTGGTCTTCCTCACTCACCTTTATGGTCCAATACCCCTGTGCACAATCCAAGGCTGTGAAAACTTGAGATCCTTGGAGCTGGGCGAGACATTGGTCTATGTATGGGACAGGCCATCCTGACATGTACACACGTTTGTTCAGCTGACGGAGATCAGCGCACAAACGCCATTGTCCATTGGGTTTTAAAATACCCAGGATCGGGTGGTTGTAGGAGCTGTGGATGGGCCTAATTATACCCCTTTCATGTAACTTCCTGATAATCTCAGCTAGAGATTCATAGGAAGCTAATGGTAACCTATACTGTCTTACGAATACTGGTGGGGCATCTGGATCTGTTTGGATCCTAGCGATGTGTAGGTCAGTAGTCCCACAATCGTAAGAATCCTTGGCAAAGATCTCTTGGAATTCAAGGAGAAGCTCTCGGAGCAATTGTCGGTCGAGATCACTGGCACACGCGTCGGCGAGGGCCACCATCTCTTCCACTAACTCCTTGAATCCAGGAAAGCTTTCCGGCTGACCTATCTCATATGCCTCTTCAAGTTTCGTGGTGAGGTCATTCGGTATGTGATGTGTGTGTGTGTTCTCCTGCCATCCAGGTTCTTTGGGGTACTCTTGTTCTTTGATTGGGTGATCAAAGACAATTGATGTCTCTTCGACTCGACAGGTGCCATCTTTAGAATCGAATGGATAAATGGACTCTATGGTGAAAATACCCTCTGGTAATGAATGGAATGTTTGTTCAATTAATTGTTCCTCCGACAAATATTCATCGGGGATGAGTCCAATCACCTGGTTAGTAACCCCAAAGGTATAATATTCAGTCTCTACCGCTAGACCAATAAGGGTCTCTTTGGGTAAGACGATGTCCTGATTGGACAGATTATGTATGTAAATGTACATCGGGGATTGATGTGTGTTGACTAGGGGCGTGTGTGTAATGTTCAGTCCCTCCCCCTGCATTTTATGGGAGAGGCATACCAATGCATCTGACCCCTTCAGTCTATGTCCCTTTTTAACTTGGATGGGGAGTATGAAGTTATTTATGCCCTTAGGAATTGTAATCCTCTGGGCTACCTGGACTTCAACAGCATAAGGCATCTGTTGCTGGGATTTTAAAGCTAAGTCCAGATTTTGGTATTTTTCGGGGTCCCCCTTTAGTCGACTCCATAAACAGTCATTAATTAGGTCGACTTGCATTGCAAAGCGATGTAATACATCGTTGCCAAAATAAATTTTAGTTTGGGGATTATCCAAGACTAGGAACACATGGGTGGCTGTTTTGTTTCCTACAGTGACGTTTAAGAGACACCTAGCCATTGAATTGTGATCATCAGAGTCATCAAGGGAGTCTGAAATCCAATGACGCTGAGGTGTGGAGAAACGGATCATTTCCATTTCGGTCAGGTGTTTTATCAACCCATGGCTTACAAAGCTGTGTTCCTGTCTCAAATCTAGTTTGGCATATTTTGACCTATTAAGACCATTTATCCGGATGGGGATAAACAAGTCGCTGTTAACCCTTTCGATACCTGTCAAGAATTGGGTGTGATCTCCCCCTTTTCTTGGTTTATCCTCCTGATGAAAAGATATCGTAAGGATGTCATCTTGGAGGGAAATATCTTTTATTTTATCTTGGGGAATTCTAAAAATGTGTTCCTCATCTCTTCTGATAGGGTTATGGTCATCAGGTTTGATAACCGTTACATCAGGAAGTTGGCTGTTCCTGAAATGGATTTCTAATGATCCAGGCCTTTCTTCCACCAGGTGGCAGTGTTGTCGGGAATGGGGAGTTTTAAGTTTCCCATATTTAATTGGGGTATTTACCTGTGACCACAGGACTTGGTTCACACAGTCAACTATGGTGTTCAGCCTTTTTAGGAAGTCCATCCCAATTATCATGTGGTGCTGGGAGATACTGGCAATGATGATGGGGTGTCTCAGTTCCTTATTACCCAGTTTCAATTTAAGCCAGGCGGTACCCATGACTTGTAACGGGTCTCCACCTACACCAATCAATGAGCTGTCAAAACTTTTAAGTCTCGGCTTGGTGGGCATGACATTCGCCACTTTGTCAAAATGTTCCTGTGACATGATGGTTGCTTGGGATCCAGTGTCTATTAAGCCGACAATCGAAAGATCACTGGCATCCTGCACCTGCACCGTGGCATAATATCTCCCATCAGATTCAGTCAGCTCACACATGAAATTAGTGTGGTTGAAGATCTGTGGGCCCTTCAATAACCTATGACTAGCTCTTATCTCACCGCATGTGGTGGACACATCACCCTTATCCTCCCTGGTGGGATTCTTGGACCGTCTCAAGACAGAAGCACAACTAGAAGTTGGTGCTCCGTCTGGCTTGTCAATCCTGATGACTTCCGATGCCGCGACTATATTAGGGGCAATAGATGGACACTGAAAAGCAGGAGAATCATTAATAACCAACAAATGGTCCCCCTTTGCCTGAGAACTAACTTCTCCATTAGTAGGCGTGTCAGGGACGGGGCACACATCTCCTGTCATTTGACTCAGTGTCCTCCCCTGTTGGTTTAAGGCTTGGTTGCCTGTTAATTCTGTGACCCTTGGTTGGTCACAGGAGCTGCTCCTAAAAAAGGATTGGATGGAAATTGAGTGACAAGCCTGTCCATTTGTTCAGCCATTTTGCTGACCTGTGCCTCTATTTGTCCAATACGCTCAGAGGAGTCATTCTGTTGATTCTCCCTCTTCCTATACTTACGCTTGTATTTTGGACGGGACTGGTAATGAGACTCAGAGTCAGAACTACTGCTCTGGTCCCGACGCCATTGTTCTCTCTGAGGTTTTGGGGTCTCCCTGTTATTAAAGGGAGCCTGGGGTACTGTATCCCCCCTTTGAGCTTGAGGGTGTTCTTGGCGTGGAGGAAATCTTTGGAAGTCGGAGTTCTTATTAAAATTGGGATTCTTATTGTAATTATGGTTCCTGTTGAAATTGGGGTTCCCATAAAAATTCCCATGTTGGTTTTGGCGAGGATAATAGAACCTTTGAGGATACCATTGACTCCTTTGATTCTCCTCACTGTACTGACCCTTACCATACTTTTTATTCTTCTCACTTCCACTACCGTAGTTTCCTGGCTTTTGTCTATCCTTTCTCACCCACTGGTTTTGGGGTGCAAAGCTATGGACCTCCTTCACTTGCTGGGTTTGAGGTACAAATCTAGGGGAACCATTGGTTTTACCCCCACGGACTACTTCCGCATATGATTTCTTCTCTGCCTGCAAATTTGGATTTGGAGGGGAAACGGTAGTGGCTGCTACTATCTTGGGGCTATTTTTGGGTTCTCTTTTTATCCCGCCCTCACTGGACTGTTGGATCGAGAATAAATAGTCACTCTCTCTCACCAACCAATCGAGAGAGCATCCCTTTCTGTAATCCTTTGCAAGTCCCAATTTTATGTAAGCAGGTAATGCTTCATAGAATAGTGTCTTGAATTCTGGCTGGTTAGGATTGGGATCCTTTTCAGCCAGGAAATAGGCATTTCTGAGGACAGCCAGAAATTCTGCAGGGCTTTGGTGAGGACCACACTTTAAATTGTAGGCCGCAGCCTTGGCAGAGGTTACAGTTTTATAAGGCCCAAATTCCATGTGGCACTTATGTTTAACCTCTCTCCAGGACTGATTGGAATAGGCCCTCAAGGTCTCAAAGAATTGCCGGTATTTCTCTTCAAACACCCATGGCAACAATTCTATTTTGGTGTGGTCATCTCTAATGCCCAGAATCTCTAACGTCTGTTCATATGTTCTCATGTGTTCGGTGATCTCAAGGGACCCTTTCTTAGAAAACATAGGAACAGTGTCCTTCAGGAACTTAATAACCTTTGGGGTGTCATATCTCCTGAATGACCCCTGGGATTTCCCTTCCTGCCTATATGAAACCTCATATTTTTCTTCAGAGCGCTCTGGAGTGTATCTTGAAAGCCTAGGAGGTGACCTATATTCTGACCCTGACTCACTATCAGATACTTCGCTGTGATGCGGGTATCTCCGCTCATCAGCCTCTGGCTTGACTGGGTTGGTCCGTCTTTGGACCCCAGAATTTATTTGGGCCGTCAACCTTATAATCTGCTCCTCCAGAGTTTTCTGCTCAGATTTTATCAAGGTAAGTTCTGACTGGTCATGCTTATCCCCTGGGTGAACTTTAATTTTGACAGGAGATAACCTCTCTGATCTGAAGTACTCCACCTCATCTTTTAAGTCCTGATACTTCTTTTGAAGTTGTTTTAATTCCTGAAAGTTTCTTTCATATAGGTCTTGAGCACTTCGAAAGTCTCCGACCAATCTATCATAATGTTTCTCGGATTCGTCTAAACGAACACCGGCATGACCAAGCTTCCCTTTCAAAGACTCAATGTCCTGATTTTTGCTTTCTAACAAGAGGCGGGCCTCTGACAACTCTTCCCTTAGAGTCATGGTCCGCTGGGCAGCTCCAGCGGTCATGAACCATAACATGGGCCAAGCTTCTAGGAGAAGTCTGTCACGGCTTCTATCACTTTCTGCTCCAGCAAATGCTATTAAAAACCCAACAACCTGGCCCTTTTGGTTGAACAGGTCCTCAAAGGTACTCATGGCCTGCTCTTTCTCTTCATCCACAAATTCATTATTGCTATCCCCCAAATTCAATTTCTTGCGGAGATAATTTATTACTTCATTTTCAACATACTTCTGCCAAGCACCGGCAGCTTTCCGAGCTGGCTTCATAACTTCCTGCTCAATGCCTTGAGCCGCCATATTTTCCTCGTTATGCTTGGAAGAGGTGGATCCGTGATTACTGGATGCCATTTTGATACAAAATATATGTTTGATAAAGTGTACAAATATACAATCACCAGTGCGTTTTGTGTTATGGTACGATTTCTATGAATCTCAGCAGTGCCTCCAAATTTATGTTGTGGTGGTTTATGTAAGGATATTTTTATCTATAAAGGGCGTGTCCCTTTCCCTTAGATGAAATATTACAGTGCCTCCAGCCGTTAAAATACGGCAAATATTTAGTAAACCAATAATTTGGACACTTTGATAATTTGGTCACCACTTATTATTATACCTTGAATTCTTTTAGCCAATATGATTTCGTACCATACACACAAAATTTGCCTTATAATAGATAAATATAAAAATTTATTTATGTACAAAAATTATATATATATTAACACAAAACGCAAAAGACTGGTGATAAATGAACATTGGTACACACAATCAAAAATATATCCTACCAATGTAAGACACAATAATAAGGTCTCTAACTAATTACATCAATCACAAATTTTAAATGATATGATATTTATTAAATTTATTAATAATTAATAATTTCGAATATCTCAAAGGTTATATTCTTACAAGCCGTGGCCATAGGATTGCAAGAAGGAAGCCCTTGATATATGATACTCTGGTTATTAATATTCAATAAATTATGAAATATGAAAAAATGTATAATATGGCAATAAACAATTTTTAACAGTAACACAGTATCTTTCTACATATATCTAACTACCCAATATTGTTATGATACACTAAGGTAATTTTTATGATTCCACACAACAGAGAAAATAATTAATACAAAAATCACATAAATATCTCACCACACCCGGAATTCAGACTAGGCAACTCTCCCGTGGATTTAGCTGGCAGTGGAACGCCTTTAGACTGATATATATAGCAAGTGATAGATTCAGTAGGGGAGAATGTAGGAAGTTATAAGATTAGAGGTTTAAAGTTTTAGGAAGTTTGAAAAGATGGAAGAGTAGTTATTCAGCAGATCTTCTTCAGATGTCAGGTCTTTCCATGAGGTTTTTATGAGGGATCTTTTTTCCTTAAAGCACATGGGCTTTTATATCCACTAGTCCATTGTTCTAAGATACCTTCCCACCAGGCTTCCTGATTGGCTAGTTGAGAAATGTGTGTACATAAGCTATTTCTCACCTGCCCGCCAGGTGGCGGTCATGTATCACAGAACAATGTGAGTATTTGAGATGACTCATACCTTGGGTGGAATCTTCAGGTAATTTCAGGAATAAAATATACGGCTCTATCCAGATATAGCAGTGATACCTATATTATTCTAAATAGGGACCATGGAATATAGGTGTATATTCAGTTATTCCTCCTTGAAGTACCATCCTGTTTGTTTCCTGATAAGACATGTAACTAATGCTAGTCTATAATACATCTTACTTCCCATCATCTCAATACTCAAATTAGTGACATATAGTTCCCATTGCTGAGTATTTAGTGGTGTTTAGAATCTATAACATCTTATTTATGATATGTTTTTGTAGTATATTTTTGTCATGATATACAGTGAACTTTTAGACTTAAATGTCCTAAATTTCACCCCTTTGTTTCAGAATCAACATTTTCTCTGTGTAGGAAAAAAAACTCTGTTTGCATGACCCTTGTATTGGACTCATGGTAAACAATTGTTAATGCTTTCACCCTTGGTGAACAATAGTATATGGTAATAGTTTCAGAGGTCTCTTAGTTCATCACACTCTACAGGTTTTGGTTAAGCTTTCAACCAGTTGAGTTCCCGTCTCATTATTGTTGAAATGTTTAAAAGTCAAAGTCCTATCTGGCTATGTGTTTGACTTTTCTGTATGTGCATTCTTCTCAACCTCCATATACAAATAGTCCTTGTTGACAGTTCAAACAGGCTTATTGTCTTGGAAAAGACTCACTTCCCCCATTCTCCATTTCTTAACTAGAATCCTTGATGGTTCAACCAAGACAAAATTAACTCTTAGCATCCGGCTATACTGAGCTGTTTGCCACATAATATTATGTCTTGATAAAAGTCATATTTTGAGACGTGATTCAAAAGTCCACAACAGGGGCGGACTGACAACTCATGGGGCCCCTGGGCAATAGGGGATCATGGGGCCCCTGTGTCCTTGCCACACCCAAAAAAGCCTATGAAAAAGCCAGTGAAAGGTACCAGGGGCATCTCATGGGGCCCCCTACTTAGATATTAATCTCTATTCAGTACAGCTAATTCAGTTGCACACACACACTACAGTATATATATATATATATATTATATATATACTGTGTTGGATTCAGATGTTCTAATCACCTCCATTGCCATAGTTGTACATATAAAATCAAGCACTCAGGCATGCAGACTGCTTCTACAAACATTTGTGAAAGAATGGGTCACTCTCAGGAGCTCACTGAATTCAAGAGTGGTACTGTGATAGATTGCCATAAGTCCATCTGTTAATTTTCCTTGCTACTATATATTCCAAGGTCAACTGTTAGTGGTATTTTAACAAAGTGGAAACAACTGGGAACAACACCAAACTCAGCCACGAAGTGGTAGGCCATGTAAAATGACAGAGTAGGACCAGCGCTTGCTGAAGCACACAATGAGCAGAAGTCACCAACATTCTGCAGAGTCTATAATTAAAGACCTCCAAACTTCATGTGGCCTTCAGAATAGCACAACAGTGCATAGAAAGCTTCATGGAATGGGTTTCCATAGCCAAGAAGCTGCATCCAAACCTTGCATCACCAAGTTCAATGCAAAGCATCAGTTGATGTAATGCACGCCACCACTTGACTCTAGAGCAGTGGAGACATATTCTCTAGAGTGATGAATCACACTTCTCTGTCTGGCAATCTGATGGACGTGTCTGGGTTGTCGGTTGCAAGGAGAACGGTACAAGCCTGACTGCATTGTGCCAAGTGTAATTTGGTGGAGGGGGGGATTATGATGTGGGGTTGTTTTTCAGGAGTTGGGCTTGGTCCCTTAGTTCCAGTGAAGGGAGACATTTTGGACAATTACAGAAATACAATGGGTTAATTACAGAAAAGAGTGGGTTTGCAGTGAACCCGACCTACACTATATTGCCAAAAGTATTGAGACACCCCTCCAAATCATTGGATTCAGGTGTTCCAATCACCTCCATGGCCACAGGTGTATAAAATCAAGCACCTAGGCATGCTTCTACAAACATTTGTGAAAGAATAGGTCACTTTCAGGAGCTCAGTGAATTCAAGCTTGGTACCATTATAGGTTGTCACCTGTGCAATAAGTTCATCCACTAAATTTCCTTCCTACTAAATATTCCACAGTCAACTGTTAGTAGTATTATAACAAAGTGGAAGCAAGTGGGAACAACAGCCATGGGTTTCCATGGCTGAGCAGCTGCATCCAAGCCTTACATCACCAAGTGTAATGCAAAGCGTCAGATGCAGTGGTATAAAGTACGCCACCACTGGACTCTAGAGAAGCGAAGATGTGTTGTTTGCAATGACGAATTATGCTTCTCTGTCTGGCAATCCAATGGATGTGTCTGGGTTTGGCAGTTTCCAGGAGAACTGTACTGGCCTGACTGCATTGTGTCAAGTATAAAGTTTGGTGGAGGGGGGATTATGGTGTGGGGTTGTTTTTCCAGGGTTGGGCTTGGCCCCTTAGTTCCAGTGAAGGGAACTCTTGAGGCATCAGCATACCAAGACATTTTGGACAATTTCATGCTCCCAACTTTGTGGGAAGAGTCTGGGGATGGCCTCTCCTTGTTCCAACATGGCTGCGCACCAGTGCACAAAGAAAGGTCCATAAAGACATGGATGAGTGATTTTGTGCAGACCAGTCAAGTTCCTCCACCCCAGAGTCCTGACTTCAACCCAATAGAAAACCTATGGGATGAATGAGAGTGGAGACTGCAAGCCAGGCCTTCTCGACCAACATCAGTGCCTGACCTCACAAATGTGCTTCTGGAAGAATGGTCAAACATTCCCATAGACACCTTCCTAAACCTTGTGGACAGCCTTCCCAGAAGAATTGAAGCTGTTATAGATGCAAAGGGTGGGCCAACTCAATATAGAACCCTACGGACTAAGACTGGGGATGCCATTACAGTTTATGTGCGTGTAAAGGCAGGCATCCCAATACTTTTGGCAATCTAGTGTATTTTATGTCATGATTTAGCCTGCAGTTTTCCTGCCTGTGCAATTCTTACTTCCTTGCTGCAGTGTTTCTCCAAGACCTGTATTCCTTTCATGTGTTTTTGGCTTCTGTATTCACCTTTTGGGCATCACCTGGGATTCTGTGGGTCTATATTTTCTTTGCCTTCAATCACTTCCTGGCCCGCCTCCCAGGTTTGCTCACCTATATAAAGACATGCCCAGTTTAATCCGCATTGCCTGAACAATTTCCCAGTTCTCTGAGCTCCCTTTTGCCTACAATTCATGTATTCAGTGTCTGATGTCCCGTGTATTGACCCTAGTTTCATCTACTGTATGTGCTTGTCTGCCGCCTGCCTTAACCTCAGCTTGTTTCCTGGATTTTCTTCTGTCTCCTTCTGTTTGTACTCTGCACATTAGAGTGTTCTCTACATCCACAGCTTGGTGTACCTGGGGCCCATGACCTGGTTCCAGCTTCCATCAGGGGCCCTGGTGAAAAAGAAAGCTGGAGCTTAGACTCTGCACCCTGGTGAATCCTGAGTTGGCGATCTACAAGGGCTCACCATCACAGACACCTGACAGTTTGCTCAGGCCTCTTCTGGAACAATTTCAATGTTTGGTGCAGAGAGTTGACATCCAGCGGGTCTATCAAGAGAGGACTGTGCAATGTCTATATGAACCTGCTCCCATTGTTCCTCTTGTGTTGGATAGTCCTTCAAAACTCCAGATGCCACTGCCACCTCACTTTTTGGTGATCCAAAAGCTTTTTGGGACTTCATCAACCAGTGCTCAATTCATTTCAAGCTAGCAGACCATCATTTCCCTACTGATTGCTTCAAGATGGCATACATGATATCACTCCTTGCTGGAGAGGCTCTGGCTTGGCCTCAACACTGTGAGAGCATCAAGATCCTACAATTCCTGGTTACTGCCTTCCAGTGAGCTTTCTGTAAGACCTTCAATTTGCCAGGCAGAGCCTCATCTGCTTCTGGAGCATTACTTCGGCTTCAGTTTCACACCTTGGCCTCTGAACTAGCATGTAATAATGAGGCCCTTACCGCAACATTTTGGCAGGATTTAGAGGATCTTATTAAGGACAAAGTAACAGAACCATGCCCTCACCCTTGATGACTTAATCACCCTTAGCATACAAATCGTTGTCAGCTTCCAGGAGCTAGATCTGTAAAGGGCTTGTACATGTCAGCCCCCCATGGGTCGTTCATCACCTGTTTCCCAGAAAACTCTTGAACAACCCACCTCTACAACTATGTCGGCACCTGAAGAACCTATGCAATTATGGCAGGCACGCCTCACGCCACAAGAGTAATTGCGTAAACACAAGAGTGAGGTGATCTAGACCAGAACCTGAATTCCGCCACCCTCCATCGATTTTTCATACTTGTCTCTCTTCATTGGGCCCTTAACTCATATCAAATATTTGCATATGTGGTCTCTGGGGCAGCCAGGAACTTCAGCAAGCAGTCCCTGGTTGCTGAACTGGGTATTCCTTTTGTTCCCTGGGTGATGGCACTCCCAGTATCTGGAGTTGATGGTTCTCCTTTGACCCAGAGACCCCTACAGTCCTGAACTACCTCCATTACTGTGCATGTTGCTATTCTACATTGTGGGGATACTTCTTCCTGATCCTTCTTGAGTCTTCTAGTCCCATCATTTTTGGACTTCCATGATTACAAAAACATTAGCTGTATCTAGATTGTGATGTCATGGGGTCGCAATGCCATCAGACTTGTCTCCCTATGGTGCTCCCACCTCTCTCTGTACCCGTGGCTGTGGCCACTGCCTTTCCAATGCTCCCTCAACATTATCAGGCCTTTCAAGATGGTTTTGTAAAAAAGCCGCTGACTGTCTGTCTCCTCGCCATCCCTATGATCGTGCTATTGATCTCCATCCTGGGAAAACTCTGCCTCAGTGTCAAATCTATTCTATCTCTATTCCTGGGACTTAAACCATGTCTGAGTATGTCCAGGAAAATCTGCAGAAAGGATTTATCTGAAAGCCCAATTCTTGCTGGAGCTGGCTTCTGCTTCGTGGAGAAAAAGGATGATACTCTTTGACCCCAAATTAATTATAGAGGTCCCAAAGCTATCACCATTAAGAATCAGTATCCATTGCCCTTGATTTCTGATTGAATCGGGACACTCAAGTCTTCACAAAGTTAGACCTCCATGGAGCACACAACTTGAGTAGGTTTCGAGAGGGTGATGAGCATAAAACAGCTTTCAACAACAGGCAGGTATAACAAGTATCTTGTAATGCCTTTTGGCTTGTGTAATGTCCCATCCATTTCCTAGGACTTTAATTACATTTTCTCTGATCTCTTATACATTTGTGTCTTCATGTATCTAGATGATATACTAATTTTCTCTCCAGATTTGAACACTCATTGTCAGCATATATGTATATCTTCAGCATCTTTGGTACCACCCCCTGTACACAAAGCTGGAGAAAAGCATCTTCGAGCAGACCCAGGTTCCTTTCCTCAGTTTTACATAGTCATGGATAAGGGAATGGTTATGGACCCAGCCAAACTTCAGGCTATCTCCAACTGACCCCAGCCCTCTGGACTGAAAGCAACGCAGCACTTTTGGGGTTCATAAATTTGTAGCGCCAGTTCATTCTTGGTTATTCCACTCGGGTGTCCACAATCACTTTTTTGACCCAAAAGGGTGCTGATGCCAAAACCTTCCCTCCTGAGGCAGTTGAGGCTTTCTACAAACTCAAACTGACCTTTCTCTCAGCATCTGTTTTCATACTTCCTGACCTTCTCCAGCCCTTTTATTTGGAGGCTTCATCCTTGGGTGTGGGGTCTGTTCTTCAAATGCATAATGACAAGCCTTCTTCTCTAAGAAGTTTTTGGATGCTGAAAGAAATTACACCATTGAAGATTTAGAAACTTCTGGCTAATAAGCTGACATTTCAAGAATGGTGGCATCTACTGGAGGGATCTCCACATTGTATCCTAATTTTTACTGATTATAAGAACCTCCCAGTACCTGCAATCCACTTGACGTTTGAATCCCAGACAAGAGCTATTTTTCTCTTTTTTGCCAGATTTAACCTTACCATTACCTTCCAACCTGGTTCCAAAAATGGCCACACTGATGCTTTGTCCTGATCATTTGACATTGCTGACTCTGAGTGTCATATTGAACTAGAACCCATTATTCCTGCCAATCGCATCCTGGCCTCCACCTGTCTTCAATCATCACATATCTCACCTGGAAAGACCTTTGCTCCAAGCTTCTCAAATGGGCAAATGACTCCAAACTCTCTGTGCATCCTGGTGTACAATGTACCTGTGTTTTCCTGCAGCATTACTACTGGTGGCCCTTCCTTTGGAAAGATGTTGAAGATTATACTCAGGCTGCCCATTTTGTGCAGTCTAAGTCTTCCATGTCTGCCTCAGCAGGTCTCCTTTTACATTTACCTATTCCAAATGAACCATGACGTTGCAACTCCATGCACTTTATCTCTGAAATACCCCCCTCAGCAGACTTCACCATTATCTGGGTGGTTGTGGACAGGTTTTCCAAAATGTGTCACTTAAGTCCACTTTCAGGACTACCTTGTTTTCTTCCTTCTTTGCACTCCCTACAACCTCACAAACACCCCCTTTCCTCTCTCTGATCACAATCTCATCACCTTCACAGTGTCCTCATCTTCAAACACCTATCCCTCCAAGCAGCAAACAATTACCCGCAGAAACCTTCACAACTTGAACCCTGCTCCTTTCCACTCTGCAACTGACCAACTCTATGACAGAATCTCTCCCCTGTCCTGCCCCGACCTGGCCACTGCTGTGTACAACAGTTCGCTTTCATCCGCTTTAGACTCACTTGCTCCTCTAACAACACAAAACATCAGGCCCTGACCATTACAACCTTGGCAGACTGATGACACCAGAAATCTTAAACAACATAGTCGTGCGCTGGAGCGATTGTGGCGTAAAACCAAATCCCAGCAAGCATTCAACCTATATAAATCTGCTTTCTCTACATACAATTCCTCCCTTCATGCTGCCAAACAAGCCTACTTTGTCATTCTTATTAATACCTTGTCATCCAGTCCTCGCCGTCTCTTCTCTACTTATAACTCTCTACTTTCTACACCTACACCTAAACCCAGTACCTCACTCACTGTTCACGAGATTGCAAATCATTTCAAAAACAAGATTGACGCAATTTTTAGGGGCATCGCCACTGCACAGACATCTATCCCACTTAGCATACCTTATACTAAACCTCCCTCAACATTTTCCTCTTTTGACCTTGCTACTACCGAAGAGGTCAATTAAGGTTTTCTCAGAAGCCCATCTCACTACCTGCCCCCCTGGATCCTGTCTCCTCACAACTACTACGGTCACCCTCTTCTTCTATCCTATGCTCCCTCACTCACATCTTCAATCTTTCCCTCTCTACTGGTGCCTTCCCCTCCCCTCTAAAGCATGCACACATCACTCCCATACTTAAAAAGCCCTCCCTGGACCCCACCAACCTGATCAACTTAAGACCCATCTCCCTGCTGCTATATACCTCTAAACTCCTAGAATGCTTAGTCTACAATCGCCTGAGCTCGCACCTCACCAACAATAATCTTCTTGACCCTTTACAGTCTGGCTTTCGCTCACTACACTCCACTGAAACTGCCCTACTAAAACTCACTAATGATCTACTAACAGCTAAAACCAATGGCCACTACTCCGTACTCTTACTACTTGACCTCTCTGTGGCTTTTGATACGGTTGACCATCCCCTTCTTAAAAAACTCCACTCTCTTGGTCTCAGAGACTCTGCTCTCTCCTGGTTCTCCTCCTACCTATCGCAGCACTCCTACAGCGTTACCTATAATGCTGCCTCCTCCTCTTTACTCCCTCTTTCTGTAGGGGTCCCTCAAGGTTCTGTCCTTGGACCCCTTCTCTTCTCCATCTACACCTCCTCCCTTGGTCACTTGATAAACTCCCATGGCTTTAAGTACCATCTCTATGCTGATGACACACAAATCTATCTTTCTACCCCTCACCTCACACCTTCAGTCTCCTCTGGCATTACTAACCTACTAAGCGACATATCGGCAAGGATGTCACTCCACTTCCTCAAACTCAATCTTTCCAAAACTGAGCTCTTAGTATTCCCCCCAGCCCTTGCCCCCTCCCCTGACTTCTCCATCAAGATCAATAACACAATCATTATTCCCTCCCCTCATGCCAGGATACTAGGTGTAATCCTAGACTCCCATCTGTCCTTTCACCCCCAAATCCAATCGCTGTCCAAATTTTGTAGACTTCACCTCCACAACATCTCCAAGATATGACCATTCCTAACCTCGGAAACCACTAAGCAACTTATTCACTCCCTTGTTATATCTCGCCTTGACTATTGTAACTCCCTCCTCATTGGCCTACCTAATCGCAGGCTATCCCCTCTTCAGTCTATGATGAATGCTGCTGCCAGACTTATCCACCTTACTAACCGTTCTGTATCTGTCGGCCCCCCTGCCAATCCCTCCACTGGCTTCCCATTGCCCAACGGATAAAATTCAAAACATTAACAATAACGTATAAAGCCATTTATAACTCTACCCCAAATTACATCAACGATATTGTCTCTAAATATCACCCAAACCGTACTCTCCGCTCCTCGCAAGACCTCCTGCTCTCTAGCTCCCTTGTCTCCTCCTCCCATGTTCATCTCCAGGACTTTTCCAGAGCTTCCCCCATCCTCTGGAACTCTCTACCCCAATTTATCAGACTATCGCCTACTCTGCTCACTTTTAGGCGATCTCTGAAAACCTGTCTCTTCAGGGAAACCTATCCTGCCCTCAGCTAATAATGGAATCTTCTACTCTTCCAACCAGTCCATCCCCCACAGGTACTACCTTTTGTACCACTAGCCCCTCCCTCCTAGATTGTAAGCTCCAAGGAGCAGGGCCCTCCTTTCCCTCTTGTATTGAACTGTATTGTTGCTGTATTGTCTCCCATTATATTGTAAAGCGCTGAGCAAACTGTTGGCGCTATATAATTCCTGTATAATAATAACAATAATAATAATAATAATAATACCTTTTAGATGTCACTCTGGCTTCAATCTTCATCAAGGAAATCTTTCTTCTTCATGGTATGCCCTTGTACATCGTTTCTGATAGGGGCGTTCAATTTACAGTTTGCTTCTCAAGGGTGCTGGCCTCATCCTTAGGAAGCATATTGGACTTTTCAGCCTTTCACCCGCACTCAAATGGACAAACTGAAATGGTCAACTAGAATGTTGAACGATATCTTTGTGCCTTCATTTCTGCCCATCAGGATGGTTGAGTAGACCACCTACCCTGGGCTGAATTTGCACTCAATAATCACACTAATGCCAGCACTTTTCACTGTGTATGGGCGTCGTTCTTCTGTACCATTTCCTGTTCCCATCTCCTCTGAAGTGCCTGCAGCTGCAGAGACACAATGATCCTTCAATTCTATCTGGGCAGACGTTTCCAAAAACTTACATCTAGCAACTTCCAAGTGCAAAGTATCTGCAGATCATCATTGTTGTGTGAGTCCCAAATTCCTACCTGGAAACCAGGTTTGGCTTTTGTTTCTTTTGTTCCTTTACAATCCTCTGCCAGGTTTATCCTGTCCCTTTCAAGCCCTGTCTCCCTTCACATTTGAGGATCCAATGGGGTTTACTTACTAAAGCTGGAAAGTGCAAAATCAGGCTTACCTCTGCATAGAAACCAATCATCTTCCAGGTTTTATTGCCAAAGCTTAATTGACCAAGCTGAGGTTAGAAGCTGATTGGTTTCTATGCAGAAATGAGCCAGATGTTTCAATCTGAAGTTTTAGTAAATAAACCCCTTAATGTCTTCCATGTTTGTCTCCTGAGACTGTACATCAATAGGTTTTCTCATCCTCTTTGTCATCCTTCTCTAATAGTCAATACCACAGATTTGTATAAAATGATGCAAATCCTTGATTCCAAATACTCTAGGGGGAGGCTTTTATATCTAATTGACTGGAAGGGATATGGTCCTGATGAAAGGTGCTGGATTCCTCCTACTGATGCTTCTGCCCTCAGTTTGGTCAAACTTTTTCATCAGAAGTTTCCTCTGAAGCCTGGCCCTAAATGAGAAGGGAGACCTCATGGGTGGGGGGGTATTATTTAGCCTGCAGTTTTCCTGCCTGTGTAATTCTTACCTCCTTGCTGCTACTTTCCTTTCACATATGGTGTTTGGCTTCTGTGCTCACCTATGAGCTTCACCTGCTATTCTGTGGGTTTATTTTTTTCTTTGCCTTCCATCACTTCTTAGCCAGCCTACCAATTTTCTTGCCTATATAAGACATGCTCAGTGTAGCTTGCGTTGCCTGAGAAACTTCCCAGTTCTCTGAGCTCTGTCTGCCTTCTAATCGTGTGTTCAGTGTCTGACTTCTAGTGTACTGACCCCAACTTCATCTACTGTCTGTGCTTGCCTGCCACCCACCCTGATCTTGGCTTGTTTCCTGAATTTCCTTCTGTCTCCTTCCATTTTTACTCTGCACATGTGAATAGTCTCCACATTCTCAACTGAGTGTATCTGGGAGCCACGACCTGGTTCCAACTTGCTGCAATCCCATCCCCCACCATCAGGGGTCCTTGTAAAGAAGCAGGCTGGGGCTTACAGTCCATGCCCTGGGGAACCCCGAGCTGGCAATTTACATAGGCTCACCATCACAGACACCTGACATACTATACATAATAATAATTTAAAATGTGTGTGTATGTATATACAGTGCATCTATAAAGTATTCACAGCGCTTAACCTTTGCCACAGTTGGTTATGTTACAGCCTTATTTCAAAATGGATTAAATTCATTCAAACAATACCCCATAATGACAATGTGAAAGAAATTTGTTTTGATATCGTTGCAATTTATCACAAGCCTTTGCTCAATACTTTCTTGAAGCACCTTTAGCACCAATTACAGTCTCAAGTCGATTTGAGTATGATGCTACAAGCTTGGCACACCTATTTTTGGGCATCCTTGATGAAAACCTGTTCCAGAGCGCTATGGACCTTAGACTGTGGTGGCGGTTCATCTTTCAACAGGACAATGACCCTAAGCACACATCCAATACAACAAAGGAGTGGCTACGGGCCAACTCTTGTGAATGTCCTGGAATGGCTCAGCCAGAGCCCAGACTTGAACCCCATTGAACATCTCTGGAGAGATATGAAAATGGCTGTGCACCAACGCTCCCCATCCAACCGCATGGAGCTTGAGAGGTACTGCAAAGAAGCATGGGAGAAATTGCACAAAAAATAGCTGTGCCAAGCTTGTAGCATCATACTAAAAATGGCTTGAGGCTGTAATTGGTGCTAAAGGTGCTTCAAGAACGTATTGAGCAAAGGCTGTGAATACTAATGTACATGTGTTTTTTTTTGTTTTTTTACTTTTAATAAATTGCAAAGATTTTAAAAGGAACTTCTTGGGGGTGCATGCACGGTGTCATGGAGGACAGCCGCATGTAGCAGGAGCTCTGTCCCTGCCTGGGGTCTTACCGCTCCCTGGAGCCTGCCGAACCCTCGTTTTTGCCCACAAATCAGCTGATCACCTCCAGAAGAGTGCTCTGAATGCCGTCAACTAAAAAAAAAGAAGTAAGGGATCTGTTCAAAAATTCCATACAACTTACCTATTAAAGACACAGGAGCAGTGCAGCATGTCCCAATGTGGCGCAGGCGGAGCATCCACATCCCATTTCACAAGGGACACAGCTCCCCAGCCATGTGCACAGGAATGTGAATATTCAGAGCAGCTTACAAAAGGAGACTTGGAGTCTTGTCTGGAGTCTATATATATGAAATTGGCCACCAAATTTCAGTCTGAACTCCATAAAAGCACTAATGTCCTTTCGCAGGAAATCGCTGCACTTGGGGCTAGAACAGATCACTTAGAAACGAAACATGATGAACTTAGTTTGGCTTATGATGAGCTATCCAGGGATCATGACCTTTTGCACACTGTCTTTACACAGTTACAGGCGCAAGTGGAGGATCTTGACAACCGTAATCACAGGAATAATTTGCGCATCCATGGCGTCCCTGAGACCATGACTGATCTTCTTTCACAAGCTGCAACTAAGTTGTTCAAGTCCCTTCTTCCAGATCACGACGCTAAGTCTTTTGCCTATGATCGTATACATACAGCTCTGCGTCTGAAACCTCCTGCTGAGAAACCTCCCCTGGACATTATTCTGTGCATGAAAGATTTCTTGATTAAAGAGAATATTCTTAGGGTAGCTCGCAATACCCCTGTAATATCCTTGGAGGGGTCACCTTTACACTTTTTCTTGATGTCGCTCAGGCCACGTTGGAGAAACGCCAGAAGATGAAGGACGTCACGCCTGTCTTATCCACGGCACGTAGTCACTACAAGTGGGGCTTTAAGTTGATCAATTCCAAACAATGGAAGCACATGTACAGCTACCACTCCTCTTGAAGGGAGAGATATCCTGGTGAAACTGGGTCTAGCGGATGCTCCTACACCTCAACGCCCACCCTCCACTCCCCGAATATCTCCTATTTGGAACACATCATCTCCAAGGTGGGAGAGAAGGAGAGTCAGACAGGAGGCAGGATGATGGGGATTCTCACTTTTGGCTGCTCTCCCGTTTTGTTCACTTATTGGGACATGCATTTCATTGATGCCTTTGTACTAGTTGTGTCAACTCTGGGTGTATATCCTAAATAATTTGACATGCTATCTGTTTAATATAGATTATTAGGCCCTTGTTTTTGGCTGGCAGGCTGAGTCTACGTGGGTCGCCAAAGTGTTACCTCACCCTGTTGCTGGGAGCGGTCGGAGTTGTCACTGCCCTGTTGTGGAGTGTCAGCCCCGCTTACCGGGTTTGAAGACGACAAGGTTTGGGCTCTGTTGGCCCTTCAAAAGTGTGGTTCTCTGTCTTTTCAGGTGAGGCAGCTTGCCCATCTGATCCATGGTTTATCTTGATCTTTTTTGTCATCGGGGGCTGCTCGGGCCTTTTCTCTACTGAGTTATGTTTTAGGTTTTTTTTTATGTTTGTACATGATTGTAGTCATACAAGATTATGTGGATCTCCTTGCTTCCTATTTGGGGCTTGGATATTCCATGCATTGATAAGGTTAGACTTTATCCTTATCATTGAAGTATTGGGCACTGATTTTTTGTATCAATCTTCCTGGATATAGATCTAATTGGTATGATAAGGTTGTTATTTTCTCTTTTTTTATATAATTACACATGGTGATGCAGTGCATCTCACATAACGTCCAAGGTTTTAAATCTCCAAATAAGCGTAAAACAGCATTATTCCAATATAGGCAGTTAGGGGCTAAGATTATTTTACTACAAGAGACCCATTTTGAAGCTGCTAAACATCCTACCTTTTTTCATAAATCATATAAGCAGGCATTTTACACATTGTATTCCACCAAAAGCAGGGAGGTTGGCTATTTGTTTTCATAATTCATTCCCCTTTGAGGTAAAACAGGATCGTGATCCCTGAGAGCAGGTTCATTATCAGTAAGGGCACACTCTTGGGTCGTGAGCTCACCATAGCCAATGTTTATGCACCTAATTCAGCCCAAGCGACCTTTTTTCAAACTTTTTTGATACTCTTGACAAGTTCCTGTCCCATCATATGTTGGTAGGCGGTGATTTTAACTTGGTGGCTAATCCATTATTGGATAGGAGTTCATCCTCAATTCTCCCTAAATCTCTTCATAAACATTTAGAGTCCTTTCAGTTAGTTGACTCCTGGAGGGCACATAATAGGAGTGCTAGGGATTATATGTTTTACTCTCACCTCATGAATCTTATGCCAGGCTGGATTACATATATTGCTCTTCGATCCTTCTGGCCAACTCCACAAAAGCAGGGATACACGTGTTCTTGGTTGGTTCATAATAATGTGGCATTGTCTGTTACCTTTATAGGCCTAGCGTCTACTCCCTGTTCCTGGCAGTTGAATGACTCTATGCTCACAGATGTCTTGTCCCGTCAAGAAGTATCTAATTCAATCCAAGAGTATTTTCAGCTGAACAATACTCCTGACACCTCTCCGGCTATGCTGTGGGTGGCCCACAAGGCGGTTCTGCATGGCCGCCTTATTTCTATGGCAGCAGCCAGAAATAGGGATCGTTGGAAACAAATTCAGAAGCTCACCAGAGATCTGGAAACGCACTAAAGAACACATGTACTGTAGGTAACCCATCACTTTTAAACAGGAGTCTGATCTTGCAGAAGCATTTAGAATTGAATACTTTACTATCAGATAAAACAGAAAAAGCTTTACGCTGGTCAAGAGCATCTTTTTTATTACATAGTAATTTGGCGTCTACCATGTTCATCCGGAAACTTAATTACTCAATTTGCCCCCCACATATATATATAAACTGTGTAATAAGTATGGTAATGTCTCCTCATTACCCCGCGAAGTGTTGGACATTTTTCAGGAATTTTATTCCTCCCTGTGGGCTCCTCCACAGGCAAATTCCCCTCCCCTGGAAGTCTCTTGGCTTGATTCCTTACCTCTTCCTACTCTTACACCCTCTCAGATTTTGTCCCTTAATGCCCCTTGTACTATGGAGGAAGTTACACATGTAATTAACGTAATGAAAAAACCCACAGCACCAGGCCCTGATGGGTTCACTGCCAGTTATTACAAACATTTTGCCCCTTTTTAGCTACATCTTTGGTGTCTATGTTCAATGAGGTTTTGCAGGGGGCCAGGTTTCCTGACAAGATGCTCTTGGCCAACATGTCCCTGTTGCCTAAACCTTTAACCACTTCATGTCCGGACACTTTCACCCACTTCCTGTCCAGGCCAATTTTCAGCTTTCAGCGCTATCACACTTTGAATGACAATTGCGCGGTCATGCAACACTGTACCCATAGGAATTTTTGTTTTTAAGCATTTTTTTGAGACAGATAAACATATATTTTGGTGGTATTTATTCATCACTGGGATTTTTATTTTTTTTGCTATATAAATGAAAAAGTCCAAAAATTTAGAAAAAGTTTTTCTTATAAAATATTGCAAATAAATAATATTTCATCATAAATCTTGGCCAAAATGTATTCCGTTATCTTTTTAGTAAAAAAAATAACCCAAATCAGTTTATAACCAAAAATTATAATTTTTAAACTTTTTTTTAGATTTTAATTTTTTTTTAATATTATTATTTATTTATTTATTTACATACTGTCACCCTAGCAGTACAGTGTCACCATGGTGACACTGTACTACTTGTGGGGGGGATGAAGATTTTTGTTTTTTTTACACTGATTGATTTTACACCCCCAAAGGCTGTAAAAGTAATAATTTCTCCTCTCTGGCTGCATTCTTGCAGCCATTGAGAACTACTGTGTGAGCTTTGATTGGTCACAGCTTGTCACATGGTACAAGGCTGTTGTGAATAGCCTTGTACCATGTGACCTCTGTGATCATTCACAGATTTCACACGTAGTAAGCAATGATGTCAGAAGTGACCTCTTGCTTACTACTCTGCATGTGATCACTGTTTGGCCAAACAGTGATCACATGATCGGGTCCTCGCAGAGAGGTCCCGTCCGACAATTGGTGTTCCACTGTGTCCGGAAGACGCAGCGGGCACCGGATCACGGTGCTGCGCGCTCCCAGGAAGCGCGCACAAGCAGGAAGCGGGGAGGCTGTTTATAAACGGCCACCCGACCCTGCACCGCCACTGTCCGGCTGTTTATATACGGACGGGAGGTGGATAAAAGACCACCTTCTACCACAAAACTATAGGCCCATTTCTGTGATGAATAATGATTTAAAGATATTTAGTCGTATATTAGCGGATATATTGGCCCCTATTATCTCCTCCTTGGTCTCACCTGATCAATGGGGATTTATACCTGACAGCCTTACCACAGATAATACGTCTTGAATGTTATTCAAGATGCTAACCTGGATTCTAAGGAGGTGTTGTTATTAAGCCTAGACATTAATAAGGACTTTGATAGTGTTCTTTGGCCATATTTGTTTTCGTTGTTGCAGAAATTGTGTTTTAGTGACAATTTTTTTTCTGGTGTACAGGCTTTATATAATTCTCCCCAAATGAGGATTAGACTCCCGGCTTGTAATTCAGACTTTTTTACCTTGGGTAGAGGCACCTGTCAGAGTTGACTGCTCTCGCCCCTACTTTTTGCGCTTGTTTTGGAACCCTTGGCTATTGCTATAAGGTCACACCCTGATATTTTAGGGTATCCACACTTGGTTTCACAATTTAAGTTATGTATGTATGCTGATGATATTATGCTTTTTCTTACCAACCCATTGGTGTCCTTGCCTAATTTATGCACTTTGTTGAATGATTTTGCATCCATATCAGATCTCTCTGTGAATTTGTCTTAATCTGTTCTTTTGCCTATTAATGTTTCTGAGTCTGTGGGGGAATCCCTCCATGGTTCTTTCCCGTTTTGGTGGACCACTGATCGGTTTGTATACCTTGGTATTTACCTCACACCCAAGTACTCTGAGCTATTTGCAGCCAATTACCCACCATGTATGTCTCATCTCTGCACTCTACTTAACCACTTCCAGACCGGACACTTTTACCCCCTTCCTGACCAGGGCAATTTTCAGCTTTCAGCGCTATCACACTTTGAATGACAATTGCGCGGTCATGCAACACTGTACCCAAATGAATTTTTTACCATTTTTTTGAGATAGATAAAGCTTTATTTTGGTGGTATTTATTCACCACTGGGATTTGTATTTTTTTTGCTATGTAAATGAAATGTCCAAAAATTTTGAAAAAAAAGTGTTTTTTTTATAAAATTTTGCAAATAAATAATATTTCATCATAAATCTTAGCCAAAATTTATTCCGTTATCTTTTTAGTAAAAAAAAGAAAAATCCAAATTAGTTTATAAGCTAAAATTATAATTTTTAAACATTTTTTTTTACATTTTTATTTTATTTTTTTATATTATTTTTTTATTTTATTTTTTTTTTTTACATACTGTCACCCTAGCAGTACAGTGTCACCCTAGCAGTACAGTGTCACCATGGTGACACTGTACTACTTGTGAGGGGTGATGAAGAGTTTTTTTTTATATAGGATGTAAAAGACCCATATAGGATTTAAAAGCAATCATTTCTCTTTCTCTCTGTGTGCATTCATGCACTCATTGAGAAGAACTGAGTGAGCTGTGATTGGTCACAGCTTGTCACATGGTACAAGGCTTTTGTGAATAGCCTTGTACCATGTGACCTCTGTGATCATTCACAGATTTCACACATAGTAAGCAATGATGTCAGAAGTGACATCTTGCTTACTACTTTGCATGTGATCACTGATTGGCCAATCAGTGATCACATGATCGGGACCTCGTACAGAGGTCCAGTCCGACGATCGGTGTTTCACACAGAGGACACAGCGGGCACCGGATCGCGGTGCTGCGCGCTCCCAGGGAGCGCGCACAAGCAGGGTGCGGGGTGGCCGTTTATAGACGGCCACCCGACCCTGCAGTGCCACCGTCCGGCCGTTTATATAAAACGGCCGGTCGGGAAGTGGTTAAGATCTGGCATGGGTACCCTATCTCATTTCTGGGTAGAGTCACGGCTGTGAAAATGAACATTTTACCTAAACTCCTCTATTTATTTTGAGCGCTCCCATTGTCATTTGCTAAATATTATTTGGATCACTTTCCAAGCGTGATTAATAACTATATTAGGCAAAATAGACATCCTCATTTTACCAAGCTTGTTCTATATAAATAGCAAAGCCAGGGGTGCTTAAGCCTTCCCAACATTTGGCTTTATTATCTATCTCAGCGGTTCTCAACCTGGGGGTCGCGACCCCTTTGGGGGTCGAACGACCATTTCCCAGGGGTCGCCTAAGACCATCGGAAAACACATATTTCCGATGGTCTTAGGAACCGAGACACCGCTGCTGTCTCCGGCGATGTGTGGGCGGGATGATACGCTGCTGTCACCTGGCCACACCTCCGGGATCGCTCAGCAGCTCCGCCTCCTCGCCGCTGATTGGCCACCGGAACTGTAGCTCAGGAGAGGCACACAGGCGGCCAATCACCGGCGAGGAGGTGGAGCTTGGAGAGGAGGAGCCGAGCGGCAGCGCGCGGAAATCGAAGAAGACCGAGGGAGCTGCCGGAGCGAGTGAAGAGGAGAGCGGCCAGAGAAGGAAGACAGCTGACAGGTAAGTGAGAGAGCGAGCCCAGGCTGGAGCAGGGGTCAGCAAAGTAAGTATCATTGGTGTCAGTGGGAGGAATAGTGCCCCATCATTTGTGTCACTAATACCAACGATGGGGCACTATTCCTCCCCCCACTGACACCAACGATGTGGCACTATTCCTCCCCCCACTGACACCAACGATGTGGCACTATTCCTCCCCCCACTGACACCAACGATGTGGCACTATTCCTCCCCCCACTGACACCAACGATGGGGCACTATTCCTCCCCCCACTGACACCAACGATGGGGCACTATTCCTCCCCCCACTGACACCAACGATGGGGCACTATTCCTCCCCCCACTGACACCAACGATGGGGCACTATTCCTCCCCCCACTGACACCAACGATGGGGCACTATTCCTCCCCCCACTGACACCAACGATGGGGCACTATTCCTCCCCCCACTGACACCAACGATGGGGCACTATTCCTCCCCCCACTGACACCAACGATGGGGCACTATTCCTCCCCCCACTGACACCAACGATGGGGCACTATTCCTCCCCCCACTGACACCAACGATGGGGCACTATTTCCCCCCCCCCCCCCTGACCCCAATGATGGGGCACTATTCTCCCCTCCACCACACTGACATCAATGATGGGACACTATTCCTCCCACTGACACCAATGATGGGGCACTATTCCTCCCACTGACACCAATCAATGATGTGGCACTATTCCTCCCACTGACACCAGTGATGGGGCACTACTCCCACTGACACCAGTGATGGGGCACTACTCCCCCCACTGACACCAGTGATGGGGCACTACTCCCCCCACTGACACCAACGATGGGGCACTATTCCTCCCACTGATACCAACGATGGGGCACTATTCCTCCCACTGATACCAACGATGGGGCACTATTCCTCCCACTGATACCAACGATGGGGCACTATTCCTCCCACTGATACCAACGATGGGGCACTATTCCTCCCACTGACACCAACGATGGGGCACTATTCCTCCCACTGACACCAGTGATGGGGCACTATTCATCCCACTGACATCAGTGATGGGGCACTATTCCTCCCACTGATACCAACGATGGGGCACTATTCCTCCCACTGATACCAACGATGGGGCACTATTCCTCCCACTGACACCAACGATGGGGCACTATTCCTCCCACTGACACCAGTGATGGGGCACTATGCATCCCACTGACATCAGTGATGGGGCACTATTCCTCCCACTGATACCAACGATGGGACACTATTCCTCCCACTGATACCAACGATGGGACACTATTCCTCCCACTGATACCAATGATGGGGCACTATTCCTCCCACTGATACCAATGATGGGACACTATTCCTCCCACTGATACCAATGATGGGGCACTATTCCTCCCACTGATACCAACAATGGGGCACTATTCATCCCACTGACATCAGTGATGGGGCACTATTCCTCCCACTGATACCAATGATGGGGCACTATTCCTCCCACTGATACCAACAATGGGGCACTATTCCTCCCACTGACATCAGTGATGGGGCACTACTCCTTCCACTGACACCAATGACATGGCACTACTCCTCCCACTGCAAAATTACAGTTATGAAGTAGCGATGAAAATAATTTTATGGTTGGGGGTCACCACAACATGAGGAACTGTATTAAGGGGTCGCGGCATTAGAAAGGTTGAGAACCACTGATCTATCTGTTTGTTTTTCTCAATTAGCACAATGGGCGACTGTTAACTGCTCGACACCCTGTGTCAAAGTTGAATCTTCGTCTATACGCCCATATTATTTACCGGGTCTATTGTGGTCAAATACTCCCCCTTGTTCGCTGTTGATATATAATTTGGTTGTGTCTCACTGTTTGGCACTTTGATCAGGTTATAATTCTAAATTTTGGTTGCCCCCGTTTTCCTATCGGGTTTTCATCTCCACAGGCTTTTCGCTGGTGGTATGACCGCACTCTTATTAGACTATTAGATTTTCAGCATGGCAGGGCTTTTATATCCTATGATATGCTACGTACAATATTTGACATCCTATTTTGTGAACATTTTCGCTATCGACAAATTCAACACTTTTTCGGTTCCCACTTTGGTTTGACGCCCTCGACACCCAATTACTTCATTTGAACTTATCAGTCATGACTCACCCAGGGGTAGGGGTCATATCTCCGATTTATATCGCTCCTTCTTACAGATCATTTTTTCCTTGCCCACTTTGTATAGACAGAAATGGGAGAATGAGTGTGGGGTTACGTTCTCCGATGAGGACTGGGTTTCCATGATGGAGAATATACGGAAAGGCTCTAGATTTCTTTTGGTTCGTGAGATGGCCCTGAAGGTTTTAACTCGCTGGTACTATACCCCCTCTAGACTTAATGTCATGTTTACGGGAACATAGCACTTTGGCTTTAGGGGGTTGTGGTTTGGCTGGTACCCTCATACATGTATTTTGGGCTTGCCCTGGTCTTTCCTTGATCTGGCATAGGATTTTGGAAGTGGCTTCCGCTTTGGCAGGTTCTCCGGTGTATTTATACTTGAAAAGTTGCTTATTGGGAGTATCGCTTTTGGGGATCCCAGTAAACCAAATGAGGCTAATTCAAACTATCTGGAATTCCACCTTATGTGGCATTACCCTTTATTGGAAGTCTCCTGTGGTCCCTTTGGCTTCTGTCTTATGGAGAGTTGATATGGTTATGCTTATGGAACATATTCATTATATGTTGCTGGATAGGATGCATTTATTTAACAGGAAATGGGATGGTTGGAGAAAGCATGAACACTTATTATTCGATTTATGGTCTGTCATGGGTTTTTTTGTATCAAACTTTTTATTGATCTTGTGGTTGTTCTGCTGATATTATTGAATACCTCTTTCATGTACCTTTTTTTTATACTTTTATGATTGTACTTTGTTCATTTCTTATTTATGCTTTTTTTCAAGCTGTTTATTCTACCTCACTAAATGGTGCGGTTTTTGTAGTCTATCTCCTAATAAAAATGTTTGTAAACAAAAAAAAAAAAAGGAACTTCTTTCACGTTGTAATGGGGTATTGTTTGTAGAATGTTGAGGAAAAAAATGAATTTA
Source organism: Staurois parvus (assembly GCF_062004578.1). Classification (NCBI taxonomy): domain Eukaryota; kingdom Metazoa; phylum Chordata; class Amphibia; order Anura; family Ranidae; genus Staurois; species Staurois parvus. The sequence continues at coordinate 1,731,552 of NW_028318342.1, read as the reverse complement.
ATCCATTTTGGAATAAGGCTGTAACATAACAAAGTGTGGCAAAAGTTAAGCGCTGTGAATACTTTCTAGATGCACTGTGCGTGTGTGTGTGTATATATATATATATATATATATATATATATATATACACTATGAGTTTTGGGTAACTTGGAGGCTGCCTAACTAATCCAGAGATGGAGGTGTTTGCCCAGGCTCATTACCCTGTAGCTGACAGGGAAGACAGACGTTAGGAGGCTACTTAACAATTACTAGCCTAAAAAGACTTTAGAACCTAGTGGTACTCATTTATAAGAGATGGACTGTAAAGTGGAACCATTTTTAACTGATTTTTTCCTAGTGCACTTTAGATTGTAAGCTATGATATGTTTGTTTCCAATGGGGTAATGTCCTTAAAAAAATTTAAATAAAAATAAAACATGTAAAGCATTCCAGCACACATTGGTGGAAGTGCATACAATTTAGTAAGAGCAGGGCCCTCGAACCCCTCGTGTATTGTATTGTTACTGTATTGTCTCATGTACTGTCCCCCCACTTTATTGTACAGCTCTGAGCAAACCTATTGGCGCTATATAAACACTATAAAATAATAATAGTAGGAATTTTATAGGAAGATCATGTTTAAAAAAAATACTGTTCAGCATAGTACAAGTGCCACTAACTTACCTCTTTGCAGGGGTTCACTGTAATAGACTAGTCACTGCTGTCTTTGTTTGAGACAATCTCTTTACTACAAGGTGTTAGAGTTATACAAATGTGGAACAAGTTTCCAAAGCAAACCCCATCTCATTATAAAAATGTCCCTCAGTTTACTAATTCTCAGCTTTGTACAACATTGTAACTTGTTTAACTAGTTCAGCTACAAACTTTTTTTCTTCAAATAGTGTTTTACATTATTGGCAAAATAAAAAACAATAAAAGATGTCTTTATAAGCATGAGCTAATGTATTCAGGTAATGGTAGCAGTCATCAAGATGTAATTTGCCTGTCTGAAGAAATTCATCAGTTCTATTATGAAGAATTGAATGTATAAAAAGGAAAGATAATAAACTAGAGGAACAAACTTTTTTTAACTAAAAAAAGATCCTACAGGAAAACACTATATAAATAGTATTTTCATTTGCACAAAAGAGAAGTCTAACTTAACCCCTTGATGCCGACCATATGCATATATGCAGCCTCTTGGCGGCTGGGCCTTGACGCAGAGTGGCGCATATTTGCGTACCATTTGAAAACATATATGTGCTAAATGCGTGCACCTTGCGTGCTCCCAGCACATATGTCTGTGTCTCACAGCAAGGTCCCGATCTCCCCTTGCGATCGGGACCTTTTACGATCATGTGACCACCGTGACAGCGAATCATGGCAGTCACATGACCCTGAAACCCCGTCCCGCCTCCTTGCATCTAAAACCCAATCTAAAGGGCCGGGAGCATGAAGAGGTTCACCTACAGTGCTCAGCATAAATGAGTACACCCCAACAGATTTGTCAGAAAACCTTTACTTTCCTTTCAGCATCAACATTTTCTATGGGACATTATACTACAAAATACTCCCACAAATGCGGGCCATTGGTTGCAAATAAGATTTGTTAATTTTTACACACAAAAAAGTATTTTTCTTAATAAATTAATTCAAGACTATGTTGCAAAAATGAATACACCCCAATGAAAGTCTTAGGAGCAAAGCTAAATTTTAGACAGCAAAATCCTAATTAACACATTCATCCACAGGTGATTCTAATTATTCATTAAACAGGTGTCCAACAGACAGTTTATTACAAAAGGGTGTTCATTAACAAAGAAAACCCCTCCCATTTCATGCTGCCAGCAATGGCACCACATGGAAGAGAAATGTCACAAGACATAAAAATAATTTCTTTACAAAAGAAAGGTAAAGGCTACAAAAGATCAGCAAAGCTTTACTTGTCAATCAGAATACTGCAGCAAAAGTGATACAAACATTTAACAAAGATGGAACTGCAACCATCTCACAGAGAAGTCCAGCCCATCCATGTAAGTTAACACCTCGACAGGAGTATCTTCTGATGAGAAGGGTTGAAGACAGGGGCGGACTGACAACTCATGGGGCCCCCGGGCAATAGGGGATCATGGGGCCCCTGTGTCCTTGCCCACACTCAAAACACACCAAAAAAAGCCTATAAAAGGTACCAGGGGCATTTCATGGGGCCCCCTACTGACCTCGGGCAGTGCCCGAGTGCTCGAATGGTCAGTCCGCCCCTGGTTGAAGAGAATTGCCATGGAAGTTCACTGCAATTAGCTAAAGATGTAGACGACCAAACTGGGGTGATTGTTTCCCATGACACAATACGGCGTACTCTGCAGAGGAATGGCATGCATGGTTGTCATCCATGACGGAAACCTCACCTAAAGCCCATGCACAAAAAAGCCTGCCTAGAATTTGCCAGGGCACCTGATGACAAAGAAGAAGACTATTGGGACTCTGTACTCTGGATTGATGAGACCAAGATAAATGTTTTTGGAACTGAAGGCTTCAAAACTGTATGGCATGCAAAGGTGAGGAGTACACAGAAAAATTCATGGTACCTACAGTAAAACTTGGTGGTGGCACTGTGGGGCTGCATGAGTGCTGCTGGTGTCAGGGAGCTGCATTTAACGGATGGTATCATGAATTCACAAATGTACTGGTCTATATTGAAAGAAAAGTTGCTACCACCACTCTGTGCTCTTGGTCGTCGTGCACTTTGCCAACATGACAATGATTATAAACACACATCTAAGGCCACTATTGCATTCCTGAAGAAGAACAGAGTGAAAATGATTCAGTGGCCAAGTATGTCTTCTGATCTGAACCCAATCAAACACCTATGTGTGTGGAAATTCTGAAGAGACAAGTTGAGCATCACTCTCCATTCAGCATCCAGGCTCTAAAAGAGGTCGTTCTTGGAGAATGGAAAAAGATAGGTGTTGCAATATGTCACCAACTTGTTTATTCCATGCCTAGAAGACTTGGTGCTGGCCTTACAAATCATGGAGGTCACACAAAATACTAGATGTAGTAGTTTTTGTTGTGGGGTGTATTCATTTTTGCATTAACTAATTTGAGTAAAACTGAAAATGTTGTAAACTAAGTTATATTATTAACCTTACTTTCATGTAATGAGCTAAACAAATGTTCTATAAGACTCAGTTTTGTCAATAATTTGGAAATTTTTTTTCTGTTCATTGAGATTTTGATTAAAATCTTACTTTTCAAAAGGGGTGTACTCATTTATGATGAGCACTGTATATGCAAAATCAAGAAAAGGCAAGAGGCAAAAGGCAAACCTAGACCTTAAAGTGTACATTAGTCCAAAAATTTTAATTGCACGCATATGTCTAACTATGTTGTTGTGGGTAAAGTTAGGCTGTTCTTTGAGATCGTTATTTTCTCTGAAATAAATGTTGGTCCTGTGAGTTCCCCCTCTGCCAGAAGCAGATACCTGCTTTGTTTTGAGCTGATTATATCAACATCTTCTTAGTTTCTGAGTCTAGGAGGGGGGAGGGGGTTTGAAGCAGTCAATGCTGGTTTGGGCATAAAGACCCCAAATCTGTATCCTGGTACACCAATTCTCAGTCTGTGTGTTTCAGGTCACATGCACTTGAATCCAAAGTAAACTACTCCAAAAGTCCCCCCAGGAACACACCAAAGAATAGAGCCGACTCAGATGCCAGGGCCATTATCAGTAGGTAAGAGGGTAGCCTGCAGTCCCTTCCAAAAGCCCCTGTCCCGGTTGGGTCTGTCACAGGGCCAATATGCTCTGACCACACATTTTTACTGTTAATTTATTTTTTTTAATTTCTTGGGATTTTTATTTATTATCCTCTGCTATGTGTCTCTCGTAGTCTATTTTAACCTGATTAAGTTGTTACAGTTCTCATTGCATTCCTTGTAGTATTGAAATGCCGACAATATCCCATCTGCCTTATATTTTTAAAGGCCTCTTTTTTTCCTATATAATAAACTGCGCAAATACCCCACACTCACATTATGCAAAGCTGCAGACACCCAGAGGATATCCCCTCTCAATGACAAATCAAAAATAATTTTGTGTTGTTCTAATTGTGAGCAATCAATTACATACAAATATGTTAGTGATGTGTTTCAAATACTAACCGTTTCCCGACCGCCCTATATAACCCCTTCCTGCCCAGTGCCATTAGTACAGTGTTAGTGCTTTTCTTTAGCACTGATCACTGTACTGGTGTCACGGGGATGTCAGTGACACCAAGTCAGTTCCCCCCAGTGTCAGAATGCCTACCGCAGTCCTGCTATAAGTCACTGATCGCCGCCATTATTAGTTATAAAAAAAAAAAATATTGTATCTATACCGCCATTTATAAAGACTTTAACTTTTACGTAAACCAATTCATGTACATGTATTGGGATTTTTTTTTGCAGCAAAGACATGTTGCAGAATACATTTTGGCCTAAATTTATGAGGAAATTTGATTTTTAATTTTGTTTTTTTACTGGACATGCTTAATCGCTTCCGCGCCACCCTATAGTAGAAATACTGATACAGGGTGGCACAAGTGCGCAAAATCACGTGTGTATATATATATATGTGATTCGCACTCCCGCAGTTTTTGCGCACCTCCCAGATAGCTTCAGATTGCCCATCAGTACACCATAATCACGTTTAACCCCTTGATTGCCAGGAACAAGCTCACATACACAATAAACCTCCATTGCTAGTATAGTGTCTGAACGGATCAATATCTTTATGGAATGGTAATTGAGCGCTGGGAACATCAATAAAAAGCAGCTAGCATAAGAGGTAACCTTTGGAACCCAATAAACACATGTAGAAAAATATATGCAGCGCTAATAAAACTAATGAAAACAAACGGAAAAACAGAACATAGGTTGCACACTAGCATAGATGAAAAAACTCCATATTACATGGTGGGATAAAGTGATAGGTGCAATTGTCCAAGTGATCCATGGTCAGAGATAATCGTGACTCTAGTGATCTTGTAATTGTACAAATAATGCACTAACCAGATAGCGCATAAAGTGCGCATGGAGCAATTAAGACCCGCTCCTGGTGCTCTGGACTTGTGATTTCAGGAGGATGTCATCTGCAGGTTAGCCACCAGATGTCATCAATCCAGGTACATTCGTAAGTCATCCACCAGGAAAATCATCAGCGGGGGAGGGGGTAATCACACATCACTCCAAACCAGCAGGAACCTTCAAAAGTGGGCTCCCATGCAATAGATGAGACCCAGAGAGGCTTCTAATAGTGTAGTATGTATTTATAGGTAAAGTTGATCCAGGAAATATCCGATTGCCTCTCGGGGGATCAGGAAGGAACTTTTTTCCCTCAGGAGCAGGATAAACAGGCATAAGGATCTGGCAGCAAGGAAGGCAATCAAAACACTGACGCTTCCCCCAACAGCTTGTAAATACCCATGTTAGAAAGGGGAGAAAAGCCTGTTTGAGAAAAGAGGATATCATTCAGCTGAAGCACCGAATTGTTTATTCTGACAGCAACAGGGTCTTGCTCCCAGAATATACATAAGTAGCATGCAGTGCTGTTGGATGAGATTTTTCATCCGCAGTTAAAAAAAGAGCATATATGTCGAAGTATGGAGGCCTGGAGTTGCCAGTGGGTGGATGGCCCCTATGCTTCGGCATATATATTTTATAATATTTTTGGCACATTTCATGTGGGCCCACCATAAGAAGTGGGTGGATGCAGGGCGGTATATTCTAATGATGGGCATACCACACACTTTTTCTGGCAGAAATTTCTTCTCTTTTTTTCATTCAGCCCACAGGCTTCATAAAAAAAAAGAATATAGCATATACACCCAACAAGGACCAGTGATGTACTGGTACATCGCTGGACATTGAGTGGTTATACCAGGATAATGCCTGCAGGCATCATTCTGGTATCATTCTTTTCAGCCGGCGATCAGCTTTCATGTAAAAGCAATCCTAGTGGCTAATTAGCTGGAGGATTGCTTTTACAAGCAGCAGGAGAAGATGCCCCCCCTCTCCCGCTGCCTTCCACGGCCTTCTTGGGCAGTCCTGTGCCATATGGGGAAACTGCGAATACAGCCGGTGTTTCTGCCAGCTGACCATAGAGCTGATTAGAGACCGGAATGGTGCCAATCATCTCTATAGTCTAAGAAATCGGAAGCTACGAGCATTTCATCACTTCAGTTTTGCAGGATATAAACAGCACTATTTTTAAATTGGGAAAGCATCTGATCACACCGATCTTGGTGAGATTAGATAATGTAAGAGCAGAGGAGATATCTAGAGTATGATGTACCACAAATTTCTAAAAAAAAGAATATATGACAATGCCCATTGAAGTTATAGGGGATATTTGCATTACCTGTGATAGCATTAAAAGTGATAAAAAATGAAAGGGACAGTGTAAAAATAATAAAAAAATCAAAATAACTTTTAAAAACAAAAGCACCCTCGCCGCCCTGCGCACGGACGAGTTGACCCTGTACCAATATGTAAACAGCAGTTGCACCATACATGTGAGGTATCACCGCAAAAGTCAAATCAAGGGTAGTAATTCTAGCACTAGACCTTCTCTGTAAATCTAAAATGGTAGCTTGTAAAGGCTTTTAAAGTATTGCCTATGGATAATAAAATTGTATGCAGTTTGTTGCCATTGTATGGGGCATGCGCAGTTTTAAAGCATGTCATGTTTGGTATCTATTTACTCAGCATACCAACATCTTTTATATCTTACCACATAATTGGCCAGTATATTGTTGTTTTGTGTATTAAAAGTAAAAAAAGCTTATTTTTTTTTTAAAATGTGGGTTTGAAAAATCACTGCGCAAGTACTATGTGACATAAAAAATTGCAGCACCCACCATTTTATTCACTAGGGTGTATGCTTTAAAAAAAATATATAATGTTTTGGAGTTCAAAGTAATTTCCTAGCAAAAAATACAGATTTTTTTCATGTGAACAAAAAGTGTCAGAAAAGACTTGGTGACTTGGTCTTCAGGTGGTTAGAAGAGTGAGTGATGTGTGGCATAAACGTCTAATGCTGGGCATAGAATGCCCCCCCCAAAAAAACTACCCCTTTTTGGAAAGTAGACACCCTATACTATTTGCTGAGGGACATGTTGAGTCAATAGAAGAATTAATTTTTTTACCACAAGTTTTTGGAAAATTACAAAAAAAAGTAACATTTACATTTTTTTTTTACACAAAATTGTCAGTTAAATGATTTATTGCTTACACATGCCATGGGTATATGTGGAATTACTCCTCAAAATACATTCTGCTACTTTTCCCGAGAATACCACATGTGAGAGACTTTTTGGCAGTCTAGCCAAGTACAGGATCCCAAAATCCAATACGCACCTTCAGGCTTTTAAAGGGCTTTATTTCCTCATTACACTTCCTGACTACCTTTCACAGTTTCGGAGGCCTTGAAATGCCAGGATAGCACCAAACCCCCTCAAATGACCCCTTTTTGATAAGTAGACACCCCAAGGAATTTGGTAAGAAGCATGGTGAGTATTTTACAGGTCTCATTTGTTGCCACTAGTTTTTGGAAAATGAAGAAAGAAAACAACATATTTTTTTCTTTTTTTATATTTCAAAAGTTTGTGAGAAAAAATTAGATCTGCAAAACACTCAACATGCCTCTTTTTAAATTCCTTGGGGTGTCTACTTTCTAAAAAGGGGTCATGGGGGGGGTGCTATCCTGGCATTTCAGTAAAAGAGGAAATGACGCACCTTCAGGCTTTCAAAGTGGTCATTGGATTGCAGGCTCCTGTATGTGGCTTGGCTCCCAAAACGTCTCACATATGTGGTATCCCCATACTTGGTAGAAATAGTAGAATGTATTTTGGGGTGTAATTTCACATATACCCATGGCTTGTGTGAGCAATATATCATTTAAGTGACAACGTTGTGTAAGAAAAAAAAATGTTTTTGTCATTTTCCAAAAACTTGTGGGAAAAATTTTTTTTTTTCATGAACTCAATATGCCTCTCAGCAGATAACATAGGGTGTCTAATTTCCGAAAAGTGGACACCCTAAGAAAGTAGACACAGTTAGAAAGTAAAAGCTGTGTAAATTCCATTATCTATTACCATAGTGTGTAGATGATACTTCTTTCACACAACGCAATCAATATACACGTATTGTGATTTCTTTTTACCAAAAACGTAGCAGAATACATTTTTGCCTAAATTTATGACTAACTTTGAGTATACTATATATTTTTTATAGCCCGAGAGTAAAAAATATTGTTTTTTTTAAATTTTTGGTCTCTTTTTGTTTATAGCGCAAAAATTAAAAAGTGCACAGGTGATCAAATGCTACCAAAAGAAAGCTCTATTTGTGTGAAAAAAGGACGTAAATTTAATTTGGGTACAGCATTGCATGACCGCGCAATAACCAGTTAAAATAGTGCAGCGCCGAACAGCAATAAAAGGCCTGGTCAGCAAGGGGGATAAATCATCAGGAGGGCAAGTGGTTAAATAAACAAAAAAGTCTATGAAAGTGTAGATCAGTCCACTGATTCCTGTAAGCAGTAGTGAAAATTCTTCATTCCAACATGGCCACCAATGTGAAGCCGTTCCGATGTTTAGGGTCAAGGCATACTCATGCAAAATAAAGAGGTGCCTCTCATAGTGCAGTAAAAACAACCGGTTTATTGAACAGACAGAATTGCACTTACAAACACCGAAGATAAAAAGCATCAATCCACATGGAAAGTCTAAGATGTTGCACAATGCAATGACATCAGAAGAGAGGCTCCGCCCAACTCATGATAAATTATTACAATATTCTTGGGTCTTGTAACAGATGAGTCAGACAGGGTCATGTAACAGTCATGTAAGAGTCAGGAATAAGCAGAGGTTTTAAACATACAGACAGAGATTCAGACCAAGGTCAGAGATGGGCAGGCAGTCAACATAAGCAGACAAGGGTAATCCAAAAGCAGGTCAGTGGAAGTAGGTCAATAACAGGAGTAGTATAAGTATCAGGATCTGGAACACAGGAGCAAGACCTAAGACTATTCAACAATGATTTTGTGTAGAGTTAGGTTTAGCTTGGATGTCTCTCTATGTCCACAAATTCCTGTGTGTACCCATCACATGTGCACGCTTATGCACACACACTTGCCTGATGGCTGGCAAGATGTCCCTGACATACAGCTTTGGATATGCAAAATTGCTAACAGTTTGCTATTGCTACTTTAAACACATTGGAGTAAATCAGCAGTGGTTGTGGGGGTCTGTAGGTAAAGGGCTTATTGAAATCTGGAAGCCATATTTAAAAATAGGGGGCCCCCAGATACCTTCTCCCATGTGAATGAGCAAGGGGTACATAATACGTCTATTCATTCACAAAAAAAAGTAAAAAGTAAATTAAAGCACACATTAAAAAAAACCCTTTTTTAAAAATTTAAAGTCAAAAAGTCCCATGTCAATATACATAGTCAATCACATTGTTTTATTGATGCAGATCAGCATCAATCAATGACGATTATATTAAATGGATAGATCTACAAACTGCACCAAGATTCAAGAGCATATGTTGACCCCATAACACCGGGATGGCTTGAGGAACCTCAGATGGTACACATGATCTGACCTGAGACATATGAGTCTGGACAGAACTATATATATCAGGCATGTATTGACCCCCTATAATTAAGGTATCAAAGGATCTGTTAAGCCTCCAATTTGTTATCATGGTGGTGTAATTCTCACATTGGTAGTTATATTGGAATGAAGATTTTCCATTACTCATCACAGAATAAGCGGACTGTTCTATATACCTTATAAGGACTGTTTCATATATGTTTATTCAAAACATCTACCGGTAAATCTGGCAATGGTTCACTATTGAGCACTTTTTGTTTATCCTTTATTGGAAACATATTTGTATATTATTTATGGAAATTTTTGATGTATGCAAATTTCACTTAGCACAACACTAGCTATTTATTTAATCAATGACGATTGCTGACCTGCCGAAACAAATAATGACCCATCCACATTTTGTGGCTACCATATACTAATTAGATTTCCCAGGGCTATCATCTGGAATGTAAACAAAGAGGTGGCTATAGAGGTTGACAATGGTTGGAGATGCCTGGCCAGCAAATAAATTGGGCCGGGTGATGTCACTGTTTGCTTGAGATGTAATAGGTACCGACATCCACTGCTTCCTTGACAACCATTGACAGGGGAAGACGGAAGCTGTAATATATAATAGCTGTAGAAAAACTGTCATTATATATGATGTTTAGCATTAGTCCTAACTAGGATCTCATCTCAGTAAGTCCCCCACAGACACCCCCACATCCGCTAGGCCAGGAATAAGGGGATGAGGTCCTTGTCACCACTACATGTGTGATTTAGGGCATGTTATTTAAAATAATTTTGTACTTTTAATGTGTTCCTTTTAAGCCTTATTTAAAGAGCTACTCCCTGCTGAATGATATATATATATATGTATATATATATATATATTTTTTAAATATGTTGCATTGGTAAATGTCCCCCAGGGCAGTGCATGGCTCCCTATGTCCTTTGGTCGATAATTATCTGCCTATTGGCCTTGAACCCAATGAAATTCACCCGTAGGTAAAAAAGTTAGTTCTCCGGTTGCAATGCATTACTTCTTCAGAGCAGGAATGACCTTACAAGAAAAAAAGATATATTGAAAAAATGAAAACTGTATCTATAAAATACTGTTTAAAAAAACAACTGCATCAGCATGCAGAACTCACTGTCGCAACTGACACTCATTTTAGGCCTATCTTACCTAGTTTTTGATAAAGGGAATTGATTAACTTTATTGACACCTTTAGAAAATAAAGGAATAGAAATGTGGTGTTTTGGTGCACACACTGTACCGCACAAGTATGCAGTAATGCGCTCCACACAAGCGAGCTGTTTCTGAAATAAGTGTCCTCTGTGAAAGACCATTTTGGAAAGACAGCCATCCTATGCCTTTAGATTTCCACCTGCTGCTTTTCCTACAGTGTGGGAGATCCAGCTATGATCAGGAAATGTTCCAAAGAGTTTCTTTGCACCACATCCTCAGAGTCCTCAGTAGATCCCCCAAATTTTTCCCCTCTTATCAGGGAGCAGGACACGTTTCTCTCGGAGCCTTCCAAAAATGTGTCCTTATCTTCAATGCCATCACCTCAGCACTGCTCTTCCACCTAACCCCAAGCACCTCTCCCCACCTCCATTTTTTAAGTACTGGCAGCCTGTGGCCATAGTTTTTTCTCCTACAGCTATGCCTCCAGTGTACCCTTTGGGTTACCTTTTTTGATGATGGCCATGAGAATTTCCCCTTGTATTAGGGAGAAGTGAAATGTGCTCATCTTCCTCTACAAGCAGCCCAACCCTCCTTCTCCACACAGCTAGCATGCCAATGTATGGCCTCCTATGCAAAGCATATGTTTCTTTCAGATCAGCAGGTAAGAAATCTGTGGACCTGCCCAGGGAAAAACAGCAGCAAAAAATTCCATCAGCTCCCCATAGTCAGTTGGGAGATTATGGTGGCATTAGCAGAGAAGAAGTAAAAGTGCAACAGCATGGTAAAAAAATGGTTGCTCTGTACCTTTGAGGAAGAGGATCGAAAGGGCACATTAGAAGGCCCAAAATAAATGGTCCCTTTATGCCCTTGAGGAGGAGGAAGAGATGGAAAAGGGCACCTTTCCAGATCCAAACTACAACTGCAAATGGCTACTATGCATCTTTGAGGAGGAGGGAAAGGAAAATGGCTCATTAGCTGTCCCAAATATATTGTTTTATATTGTAAATTAAGAGTAGAAAAAGCGGCAGGAACTATCTGCTAGATTATATGGTTAGAGTTGCAGTGCAAAACAGAAAAAATGGTTCTATGCACCCTTGAGTTGGAGGTGAAGGAAAGGGTGTATTAGCAGGCACCCAAAAAAGTGACTATGCACTGTTAAGGAAGGGTGCATGCTTTTTGCTGCCTACTTATCTTATTGAGGCTCTGCTCCCACAGAGATTTTTGGTGCACATTTATGTGTTTTCTCATGTATATGGTACCAAAATTGATAGTACTTTTACCATGGCTGATACACCACAGGTAGAGGCTACAGACTACAACAGTGCTGTAAACAGCAGAGATGATAAATGGGGATACAGGGATGAAAGAGAGTTCAGGGAATAATGAGGGTTTTTAAGTGTTTTCATGCGCTCTGGTTTGACATTTTATTAAACTTTATGACAATGCAATATGATACTGCAGAAAATAATAACTACTATTAAACTATTTTGTCAATGGCCAATTTATATGAAGTTGAGGGCTTTTTTGTAAGAGTAAACTCTTAAACTCTCCTATGGCTTTGAGATTTGTTGTGACTGCTACTTCCGCTGCTCAACTTAGGCTTATTGCCACTAGATAAAATAAAGCATCCACCTGAAACTACATAAAACACTTTTTTTCAAGTAGTGATAAATCTGATTTGGAGTGCCACTGCTCAATGGAATGCTTTACCTATATTCCAATGTGACAATAAAAATTCACATACAACTTAAAGACATCTATGAAGCATGTGAGTATAAAGGATTGGTGTTTTTCCAATGTCACCCTTGAAGTCACAGTAAAAGGAAGACCCTCCCCTTACTGTACAGTATTTTGTTTTGCATTGACATGTTCCTTATGCCCTTGTCTGACAATCCTTTACTGTAGCTATTAGCCTTGAATATGGCCAGAATTGATTTTTTGCATTCTTCCCCTATAGACTTTAATTGATTTAAAGTATTACAAAACCCAAGACCCTACATTCACTATATCTGGTCTCTCATAGTACACAGAACATGGAAATGCAATTATTTTAGTAAATATAAACTGCTAATTATCTTTTCTCATCAGCAGTCTTGGGACTTCTATCAGTGTCCAGCAGAGCACATGTTAAAGCTTGTAGGAGAAGTTTTCTTTCTGCTCTAGAAGGATGCAGAACCCCTGACCTCTATCTGGACAGTGCTCATTGGCCCTGTGCTGATCACATGAAAAACAAAACACCTCTTTAGCAATACACACCAAACTGAGCATGTGCAGAGTGACTCCACATGATATGTCTTATCAGGAGATAAGAGGGGGACACTGGAAGAGGGGAAGGATCAGAGAAGTCAGGATTAAACTGCCTTTTTACACAATGCAGAGGATTAACCCCTTTGGTTCCACAGTGAATATAACAAGTATGCTTTACTGCATATACGGACTGATTTTACTGTTGTGGGTTTAGTAACACTTTAAGTTAACTTAGGTTCATTTTCAGATTTTACCATGGTTTTAGTGAATGCCCCTCATATCAAATATAAATTAATTTATCCTTAATCATTATATATCAGATATAAAAAGCTGTGGTATTGTAAACTACATGTGAAACATAATATTGGCCACGGTAAAACTTTGTTTTCATACATTGGGTCTGTGGAATAAATGTAATGTAGATCCCACCAGCCAAAATGTTCATTATAACAGAAAACTGACATGGATACATTTTTGACTGACAATACTACAATTGATAATGTTCCTCATAGAAGGTTCATTAACTAATGCATACATGATCACGATAGAAAAGTTGTATGTTTATAAAAGCACATTGCAACTTATGGCTGGATCTTATAGACAACACATTTGCCATATGGGGCAAAGGACATTACTGCCCTACATCAGTTTATTGAAATTTTGAAAAAGTATCTCTGGTTTACAGTTCAACATGAAATACAGTACTGAAAAAGTTCCATCTCTGAAAACATTACTTATGTTTTGTTATCACCATATGAATATCTGAGTAGTGATATTTATAGTAAACCTACAGATCATAATCAGGTTATTCACTTTTCCAAAGTTCATTCTGCCACTGCCTTTAGATCTATACCACATAGCTATTTTAAGCTGCTTAAAGTAGAGTTCCACTCGACCCACCAAAAAATAAAAGTCAGCAGCTACAAAAACTGTAGCTGCTGACTTTTAAAAAAACAGCCACTTATCTGTCCCTCGGTCCCGTGGTGTGTCCCCTGCAGCTCGTTTCATCGGCCGTCCTGTATTCCAGGAGGCCGGCATCTTCAGTGTGGGCACCCGGCTGTGATAGCTTGCGGCTTCACAGCCGGCTACCCACTGCGCATGCACGAGTAGAGCTGCGCTTCATGAATAGTTCTGTAGTCTTCTGAGACCTGTCACGTGTCCCAAAAGACTACATTGAGGGAGGGAGGGAGGACACCTTCCATTTCCGATTGCCGCTGCGATCGGACCGGAAATGGGAGCGAGTACCTGTCAAAATCGGGTACCCGCTCCCCAACTGCTCCCCAAAAGTGCCAATCCTTAATGGAGATCGGGAGAGCAGTCCTTAAAGTGGAACTTCCCCTTTTGGGTGGAGCTCCACTTTAACAGAATAGTCAGTAATAAGGAATGTATAGAAAAGCAGTTACTGAATCAAAGTGGTTGTAAAGCTTAAGTTTTTATTTTTACCTTCATGCATTCTATGCTTAAAAAAACCACCTGTGTAAATCAGCCCCCCCAATACTTACCTGAGCCCATCACAATTCAGAAATGTGCATGAGGGCCTTGGCTGTCCTGGGACTCTGCTTCCTTATTGGCTGATACAACAGTGGGAGCCATTGGCTCCCACTGCTGGCAATCACAGTCAGCGAACCAATGAGGAGAGAGAGGGGCCGGGTTGAGCAGCAGCTTTGTGTGTGAATGGACATGCAGAGAAGAGGCTCGTGAGCAAGCCTGCTTGGGTGTCCCCATAGCAAGCTGCTTGCTGTGGGGGCATTTGGCAGTTGGGAGGGGACAGGAGCACCAGCAGAGGACTTGAGAAGAGGAGGATCGGGCTGCTCTGTGCAAAACCTCAGCTCAGAGCAGGTACGTATAATATGTTTGTTATTTAAAAAAAAAAAGAAATAGCTTTTACTATCACTTTAAATCTATATGGTATTGTGGGAGTGAACTTACAGAAAAATAAATCACCACATATATCTTTCATATTTAATTTAGAGTATTTTCTATCACTAGGAGAAATATTTACATTTACTTTGAGAAAACTACCCTTCCATACTAGAATTACAGGTATTCCCCCACAATGGTTCTGCTGAGGAATAACTATATGAGAGTAGTCAGAGCAGACTTTCATAAAGAAAGTAGTGGCCTCCCTAGCGGTATTCTCAAATGTCGTTCGGGGTAAAGTTTCAGTACAAAAAGCAGTAACCCTGAGCTACACTCAGACTTACCATGCGGCGCTGCTCCGGGATCTGTTCTTCACTTACCTTGTCCTGCACTCCCGCGATGTCCCTCCTGCAGTGTCCCCTGTAATGTCCTCCGGCGGATGCCGGCATCTGTCATCTGGGTTCCGTCCCCTGAGAGTGTCGGGACGTAAGGGGGATGGAACTGGGGGGAAATTTGAAAATGACAAAAAGTGACATTCACTAAATACACTAAAATCACATAGTAAAACATTACTGTATCAAACCATTTCACATACATTTTGTCCCTAGTGCTTTGTCCTGTGCCCTGCCTGCATTTTTACTGTTCTTTCTGCCTGGAAACTGAGAAATGTCCATGGCGTCCAAAAAGCATCCCTTTAGGTCAAAAGCGGTTTTAGACCAGCTAGAGAACAGCGATAGTAAATCAGAACCACTTGTAGAATTGAGCCATAATGATTTGTGGGGAAATTCATCATCAGACACTGAAAACGATTATGCGACTTTGCTCAGTGATGTGCGAACTTGGCGCTCTATTTCAAATTTCAGTGTTTTTGGTTTGATTATATTATTGAATTAAATTTATTATTATTATATTATTATTTTTAATGATTATTTATTAAATTATAATTTATGATTTCGTGTTTCAAATTGTAACATACTGGGGATGTTTACTAGACTCCTGTTCGGACAGATTTCAGTGAGTTATTCCTAAAAATTACAGGCCTACAATAAAAAAAATACATATTTCCATGCAAAAAAATGTACCGCTTGGATCACAGAAATATGGACATAATCAGACCGCTAGGGAGGTTAAGAAACTTCTTACATTTCTTGAGTTCCAAATAATGGGTTGCAACTCTTTTCTATCCTGCATGCATCCAACCTAATGAAAGGTGATTCCTTTCCTTAGGGACTTATGTATCTGAAGGGAATTTGTTGAATACATAGCACTGTGCCCTTGCTGACTTGTTCAGTATTTTTACTGTAAATGATCACAAAGCTTACATGTAAACAATAACATTAGAGACGCATGAAAGCATGAGTGACCCATCGAATACATGCGTAAATGTCATAACAAGAGGTGATTTAGATTGGCAAGACAATGACAGGAAATGATCCAACAATAGGTCATAGATGAAAAAATGGAGGTTCGAGACCTCCTAAAACACATGTAACATAATTCCATGAATCATGAAATTAAATGCCAACAGGTTAGTCTGGGATAAGGGCCATGTAATATACACCGGGGAATACCCCAAACATCATAATAAGGAAGGGACAAAAACATGGAAAGCAAACAAGAAAAAAAAACACAACAAAAGAGGAGAAAGATAGAAAAAGAAGGGGAGAGAGGGAAAAAAAAAGAGGTCATCTGCTCCGTAATGAAAGGTATTGGCTGCACACTCCACTATGCTGTGATATTTTATTAGATAAAAATCATGGAAAATATCCAAAAGTGCACAAATAGACAGTACAACCAGGATAGATGTTGACTCATTTCACACTCTTTAGCGCTTATTCATGACATAAAAAAGCACTTGATTACATCTCTGTTAACCCAATACAGGGCAAATCAAAAAGGCAAAGCAAGCAGGGCTCACATACAGTGTTGGCATCAATACAAAAGTACAAAAAAGTGACCACCAATGCCGAATATTAAGCCCAAAAGACTTTTGTTGAAATGTTTTTTTTTTTCTTTCATTTGTCCTTTTCCTTATTGCTGGGTTTATTCATTAATACATATATATTTAGTTTTATCATATTTTCATTTATTATTTATTTTTTCCTTTTCCACTGTATATTTATTAAAATGTTTCCCTTTATTTTCTTTTTCCTCTTTTTTCTTTATTATTTACTATTTTTTTTTCTTTTCATTTATTCATTTATATGGGATGTATGTAGTTTGATTGATATGATATATATGATAGATGTGTCCTTTTGGGCTTAATATTTGGCATTGGGGGTCACTTTTGTGTACTTTTGTATTGATGACAACACTGTGTGTGAGCCCTGCTTGCTTTGCCTTTTTAATTTACCCTGTATTGGGTTAACAGGTAACTAAGCAGGACTCTCACCTGTGGTTTTTGTAGTATGTATAAGAGAAGTAATCAAGTGCTTTTTTATGTCATGAATAAGTGCTAAAGAGAGTGAAACGCATCAACATCTTCCTGCTTGCACTGTCTATTTGTGCACTTTTCGATGTTTTACATGATTTTCATCTAATAAATGATCATGGCATAGTAGAGTGTGCAGCCTTTTCTTTTCATTACTGCTGCTTTCCAGAGGCATGACAGCAAGCACCTCTGCTATTGTTGTGTGGAGTGAATCCTGCTGCACAGACCTAGAGCAGTGTCTGTCTTTCGAGGACATCTGCTCAAGCCAGGCCATGGTCATAATCTACAGCCCCGATGCCAAACTCAAAATCAGTGCTTAAGGACAGAAGAGTCAAAACCAGGAAGGAAATGGTCTACCCAAGGCTGCCAGACTTTACGGTGTTTAGGGATCATGTTCTGGATGGTTTTATTTTACTATGTATCAAAGCATGGGTTGCCCTATTTTTTGTTTCCAGTGTACAAAATGTTGGGGAATTCCAGGCCTTTGCTATAGTTTGTTTGGAAGTAGTCATAAGCTGTAATAAAAGTTTCAACTAAGCTCTGGTAAGATCAAGGGCACAGTGATTCAATAAAGCAAGAACTGGGTCTGGATCCAATGGTTGATTAATTAGGGTTGTGGCGATCCTGAAAATGTCAGCCCGAAATTGCCACACAATTGGGCATGTCCACCAGATATGAACATGTGTGCCAGTTTCCACACAACCACAAAAACAAACTGGGGGGTAGCCAGATAAAAATTTGGAGATTCTTGCTGTGACCAATAACCAACGTAGGAGAACCTTATAGCTATTCTCAGTGCCCTTGTTGACTTTACTATGTGAATGAACCATGCAAAAGGCTAAGGAAGGCATAGTCAGACACAAATACTCTATATATAAAAAAAAGTAAGAACTGCCAGTTGCCAGACATTTCAGTGATCATGGTTACTGAGGGGGCAACACCACAGTACCCTGCACTCACATATAAAGATGCAGAGAGCAGTGTTCGTCATCATGTCAGCACCCCCCTCTGCACCGCTGAGAACTGCTCATTGTTGGAGAAAATCCGAAGCCAAAGAGGATCATGCTTCATGTGGCCATTCTAAAGACCATGTAAAAAGTAGGTATGAAAAAGAATGTGATGGGGGCTTTCCAGAGGGTGAGAAGAGTGGCAATGAAAGGAGTGGGAATCCAAATGTTGTAATTTAATCAACAAGTCTAATTTATCTGAATGCCTCTGCTTTATTAATTTACAGTATATTATTGGCTATAATTTATACAAACCTGATTTTGAATCTGCCATAATCACAGTACAGCTGAAATACGATGTTATCTTTGTAAATGTCAACATTGTTGCATTTCAGGTTTGTCAAGAACTCTACAATGACACTGAATGCAGTGATATACAGAAAAACAAAGATGAATATGAAGTTGTTCAAAGCAGAGGATCATATATTATGCTTATATACATTGCCATTATGAGCCTAATGTCAGTTCTACCTGCACTCATTCTTGGGACTTGGTCGGATAAGGGAAGTCGCAGGCATGGAATGATCTTACCTTCTATTTTTTCTGTTGCAAGTGGAGGGCTTTTTATTGCAATATACTGTTTTAAAGAAATGACTGTTTACTGGACCTTTGCTGCTGCTGCTCTGATTGGAATTTCTGGAGGACACGTCTCAATGTTTTTAAGTGTTTTCAGCTATTTGGCTGACATCACAGAAAATTCAAACCGCACTTTTAGAATGGGAATTGCTGAATCAATGATATTTATTGGAGGAACGTTCGGGTTTCTACTGGGTGGAAGCTTGCTTCAGCATAGCACCTTCACCATTGTGTTTAGCGTGTATTGTGGCTGCAATTTGCTTGCAGCACTATATATCTTGTTTTGGTTAAAGGAATCAAAGTCTCCCAGTGGATATAGTAAACTTTATGAGGAGTATCAGGGGGATGATGATGATGATGACTGTAAAACAAGTGAAGGACAAAAAGATCATCCCAAAAGATCAATCATAAAATATGTCAAAGGATCATTTAGAACTATTTGCAAGAAGCGCGAAGGTCACAATAGACAGAAGTTTTATCTCATCTTAATCTCCGTTTTATTAATTAATATCTGCAATGTTGGTAAGTAACTGTGGTCTAATTTTTTTAGTGTAAGCAGAATGTGTATATTGCAATATGTGATATTATGGGGCAAAAATTAATATACATAGTAATAAAACATAATTAGACATATTTATCAAGGGTTCACTTGATAATTTCCTGTATTCTTTCCCAGCAATCTTCTAACCTTCTCTGAGCAACATACAACCATAGAAAAAAAAATAATTAATGTTATTTTCTCTGCATATTTACCTGAAAATCAATGAACATAAAATTTGACAGGACCGAGATGTCATTATTTTTTTCCTACCTTTTTTTTTTAATAAATACTAATTTAAAAGAAATGCCATTTTTTCCAGACATAACCAACCTGACACAGGGTATGTGGGCAGGTATTTCTATAACAAGTGAGTGTACTGATTTGAGAGGGGCTTTGAAAGCATTAATGCTCAGCGCTGATGGACAGTGAGATCATTAAGGCTCCCAGTGCCCAGGAAAGGATTCCAGGAAAGGGAAGTGTATGTCCCACCTACTAAAGGCTGTGCATACTTATGTACATGTGCTTTTTTTGTTTTTTATTTTTAATAAATTGCAAAGATTTCAAAACAAACTTCTTTCACATTTTAATTATGGGGTATTGTTTGTAGAATGTTGAGGCAAAAAATTAATTTAATCCATTTTGGAATAAGGCTGTAACATAACAAAATGTGGTAAAAATTAAGTGCTGTGAATACTTTCTGGATGCATTGTGTACTGGATTGATATGAGTTTTGTTTTATTAGTGCTGCACCTGAGTTTGGGTTTATGTGATATTACCATTTTGTATCTAATGGCGTACTATGTGATGGTTTAAAAATGTTACCCTTTATCGCAATTGTTTTATTTTAAAGATGCACTGACATTTGACATGTGGGTGCACAACAGAATTCTAAAGTGTGTCAAGAACAAGAATTCCAGGGATTGTAGTTTCTTTTCACATTGCTATATTTGCCCCAGATTCCTTTTTTACCAAATGTAACACAAAAATGTATTCAATTAAGTAAACAATAAGAATACTGCTACTTATTTATTCTTTGATTTGTACCTGCAATATTATTTCTTATTGTATATAATGCAAATTATAAACATTATAAATTACAAACTCAAACGCTGCTTTTTGTGTCTCTAAATTTGCTTTCTTAAATTCATTGATGGACACAGAGCTTGCATATTAATGACTGTAGGATTATAGCACCACCTTCAGGAGTAGGACACTATCCAGAAAAAAAGTTTTTTCTACCTAGTGTAAGGAGTTAGGACTTGGCTCCTTGCTATGACCTGTGGTTCCATTGCTTTTTTTCCCCTGCTTTGTTTTCCTGGGATTTTCCAGATGATAGATCCAGTGGTCACACCTCTCGGGCCAACGAGCTCACATAGACCTTTAGCTAAGCACTAGATTGGCTGCGACAACCCTATCTTGGACCTGGGCAGTCAGTGAGTTAAACATCTTGTGGGTACACATGTGACCGAACACCTGAGATCTGTGTCACATTGTTTCTCTGGCATTGGGAATTGGTTCTGTACATTCTCACAATCGCCAGTATTGTATGCAGTACCACAATCACCAATTTTTTGTGAGGGAGGAGGAGAAAAAGAGCTTGTATAGCTTAAAATTCTTAAAACCTTTATTTTATTTTTTGAAAATCTGTACACTCGCATTACGATGTGTCTCAAACAACACAAGTAAATAGGCATAAAACTGAACCAGGCCCACTTCGACCTCCTGGATGCAAGCCCACAAGACCGGGAAGCATTGTGATATCATGTCTCAGCCCCTCCCTATGCTTTTCGGCATCTGATGTCCTCCAGGGATGGTAGGACGTGCGCCATCAACCACGCTATTTTATACACATCTTGAAAGCATATCACCAAATAACAATGCAATCATTAATAATAATACCTAAAAAGTGAAGCTGGGACATTACACTACATATAAAAATAAAAGCTGACACATTACCCTATTTATACATATATCCACCTCAGTAGTACCCAACCAAATTAATAGCGGACCATTTAAAGTGTTCGTGTCATGTATAAAAAGAAATGGGGCACGCTACATATTAGTACCTATCTTTTTTTTAAAAAAAGTTTTATTTCAATGGTCTCTCAACAGACTGCTGGCAGACTATTTTAAACAACAGTGTGATATTAAAAACTAAAGGGCCACTCTATGTACATAAAAGAAAAAGTTTCATTGCAGTTTTTTCAGAAAGGAATATTTTGGAAGATCTCTCAAAAGTCTCTAACCAGACTCATAACAGACTATTTTAAATGTGAAAAATTAAAGAAATACTCTACACTACCATGATAAGCTACTAAAAATTGATAAAAAAAACTATTTATATTAGTGTAGCCGTTAAAAATATAAATTGTTTCTCTTTTTTTTAGACTTCTTTGGCCATGTCAGTACCTCTTCAATGGTGGGCAATTTATTTTTCTCTAGCACATAAAAACTCAACAGGCTGGGATCTATATTATGTTTCAATTTAAAGTGTTTTGATACACTGTGATTTTCAAAACCATTCTTATGGTATTTATGTGTTCCCCTATTCTAGTTTTTAATTTTCTAGTAGTTCTTCCCATGTATTGCTTGCGACATGGACATTCCAATATAAACACAACGTGGGAAGAATCACAGGTAATGCATTGTTTAAAATCAAAATCCTTTCCTGTTTATAATGAAGTGAGTCTGGTCACTTTTCTCTTCCTATCTTATTTGTTGTCCTACAAACCTTACACCAATTACACCTATAGAATCCTTCGCTGTCTCCCTCTGAGGACCAATACGGCAATATTGCCCAGGCTGTAGCTGCACTACTTTCCCCAACAATCACAGCAGTGGTTGACAGAGCAGTCCCTATGGGCATAGAGCAACTTAGGAGGGAATTAGGTGAACACACCAAATGGCTGCCTGATGTTGAACAGCTGTTTTTAGATCTGGAGGAGGTACAATGCTCCCAATCCACTGCTCAACAGGCTGCTCAAACACAGCAGTACAGCCTGGAAAAGCTGCATGACTGAGAAAATCCTTCCCACAGGAACAATCTGAGAATCATAGGTGTCCCTAAATCCTACAACTCCAACTCTTTGGTCAGACTATGCTTTACACACATTCCTGGAGCTCTTGGCATTACTGCGCAATGCATTGTGGAAAGAGTGCACAGCGCCGCTCTTCGAAATTAGTGATCCTTAAATACCTTAATTACTCGGACAGAGTAGCCATCTTTAAATCTTTCCAGAATTCAAGATCTCTCCAGGTAGATGGCCATAGACTACTATTCGCTGATTACTCCCAAGAAGTATCCCACAGACAAAAAGCTTTTCAACCCATTTGTTCAGTGCTGCATCTGAAAAGCATCAAATTCACACTGGCATACCCGGCTACACTTCATTTGACCAACCAAGCAGGGGAGTCCAAAACCTTTTTGCATCCAGAAGAAGCTGCAAACTACAGGCAAGCTTATTTGAATATTTCTCGGGAAATGCCTAATCCTGCGACCAAGTTCCACTCAGCTGATCCCAGGGAACAACGTATCCCATGGAAAGTCCCGGTAAGTAAGCCTCGCTGTGCACAAAACTCTGGAACTTCTAGGTTCACCTAATAATCCTGAACCTATGGCGACATAGACCTTGTATCCTTCGGTTTTCTTGAACACTTGTCCAAATTGCAGCCTAGTTGTTAAAGCTGTACTATGCCCTGCCTCTTAGGTTGATTTCCTGTTGCACTTATGTTATTAGTCATGGTTGCCACAGCCTTCTCTGGCTCTAGCTCTTGCTGTACATTCCCTTCTCAACATCCTCTGGAGAAGCGGTGGGACAAGTTACATCTGTTATTGTCCTAGTGCATTAATGTCAAGAGCTCCCGGTAATGCTGTTCTATAATAAAGGGTTACATGTGGAATAATGCGAAGTACAGGCTACTCCTGGTTTGTTATTGCTCGCTATCCTTTTCCTGCCCACGGTGGGCTTTGTTTCTGTTCCTTTTTTTCACTCTTTATGTATTAGGAACCAAGTCCATCCATTATCTTATACTATTTTTTGATAATCTAGGTCCAATGAGGTCTTTGCAGGCTGGGGCAGATGGTATTTGTATGTGGCCCAACTATGTAAGATCTGCCAACATAAAGTCACAATGACACAAGTCATTTCATGGAATGTCAAGGGCTTATGATCCCTCAAATGTATGGAAATACTATGTCACCTTAAATGTCTTAAGGCTGACGTAGTTCTTTTACAGGAAACCCACCTAGCGCAGGAAGACATCCCACGCATGAAAAAAATGTGGGTAGGCAATGTTTATGGAACAGCTTCAGTCATAGGTAAAGCGGAGTATTGATCCTTTTACACAAACACTTATCTGTGAAATAGTATCAGCTAGTGGAGATGATGAAGGATGGATGTTCACAATTCACATCCACCTAGCTTCGAGGGATCTTGTCCTCTTCAGCAGGTACGCCACTAATTCTCTCACCTCTCCCCTTTCCTGCATCTCCCTTTATTAATGGGAGGTGACTTTAATTCCACTATCAACTCTCAAGAAGATAAATCAAGGAGTAGAACCCTCTCTCCTCCATCCTCCTTACTCACCTTCACTCCATTATAACACCTGATTGTGGCCCTACAGCTGATTGATGTATGGCACCTGGCCCATCCAGATGCCAGAGAATGCACCTTTTACTCACCCCCACACCACACCCTAACTAGAATAGATTACATCTTTTGTAACTCTACCCTTTTGAAATGTATCACCAAATCCAACATCCAAGATATAGGCATCTTAGATCATAGCCTGGTCTCCATCTATATTGTAAATTTCACCTCTTTAAGCTCGCCCAAGATCTAGCATTTTCCATCTTATTTAGCACATAATAAAGACTTCCAAAAGACCCTTCAGAATACCTGGGAAGATTTCGAGACTACTAATGCTGCCCAACAAAGACAACCCAAATTTATTCTGGGAAACGGGTAACGCTGTGCTGCATGGATGGGTCATAGCCTTCGCAGCCGCATACAAAAAAGGTCTCCCGAAATTACCGCAAAACAAGCGATAGGCTGTGGGCGCACATAGCTGAGTCAAATTCCCATGAACACAGGAAGGCCTGGAAGAAGCCAAAAATCCATTCGACCTTTGGCCTGCTGCTCAAGAAAACATTCACCAATCTTATATAGACCTACAGTATCACAAATTTGGAAATAAGCATTGACAGTCTCTGTAAAGGTCCCTACACCCCCACTAATGTCACAGCTTTGAAAGATCCTCAGGGTACCCTGCATTATACTCCCAAGGAAACAGATTACATACTTGAACAATTCTCTGGCAAATTATTTGGCCCAGACCCCAAAGACATCAATATAGCTAAGAAATTCTTGAATCAAAGCACTCTTCTGCAGGTGAATAAAATCTCCCTGGCAACGCTCAATGCCCCAATCACTACCCAGGAAGTAGAAAAAACAATTGCTACCCTCGCTAATGATAAGGTTCCTAGCCCCGATGGTTATACCTCTGAGTTCTACAAACTGTCAGCTACCACAGTCATCCCAACTTTAGTTTCAGTCTACCAAAACATTCAGGAGGGGGGGAAATACCTACCATCCAGCTTCCAAGCCCACATAAAAATAAGAGCCAAGAAAGGCAAAGATCCCACAGATCTGGGCTCATATTGCCCAATTTCTCTGATAAATTTAGATGGCAAGATACTGTCAAAAATCATTGCCAGTAGGCTAGCCCTAATTATGCCATCCTTTATACACCCTTCTCAAGCTGGCTTTACCCAAGGCTGTTCAGTGGCATATAATATCCATAAAGTACTAGCAGTATTAGAACATGCCAGGAACAACCTGACCAGTGACTTGGCTATTATTTCCCTCAATACCGAGAAGGCTTTTGATAAAGTTAGCTTTCACTGGTTAGAGTTTGTCCTCCAGAGATTTGGCTTTTCTGGCCTTTTCTTACATTTGATATCTGCTATGTACTCCTCACCATCTGCTAAAGTAATAGCGGCGGGCTTTGTCTCTGACTCCATCACTTTCCATAAGGGAACCAGACAAGGTTGTCCCCTCTCCCCCCCTGCTGGTTTAATCTAGCATTGGAGCCTCTATCTCGATATTTAGTATTTAAATGACATCTCCATGGGGTGATAATTGTCCAGCACAACATCCACTATTTGAGGATGATATCCTGATCTTTACATCTAACCCCCAGTCAGACATGCCAGATATTCATTATATATTCACTAAATTCAAATTTTGTTCAGGCCTGAGGATTCTTCCCCTACTCCTCTTGCGTAATCAATGCAAGTTTCTCACCAGCCAAGGGACAAATCACTTACCTCAGCATTAAAATAGGCAAGCTTCCCTCATCTCTCTACCACCTTAATTACCCCCCCCCCCCGGTAATCTCAAAAATCATAGGTGAACTAGAAACATGGATGGATCTCCCACTCTCGCTCTTTGGGAGATAAAAGCATAAAGCAAAAAGCATAAAGCTCTGACGAAATTTCTCTGCCGCAGATGCCACCCTTGCATTTCCTTCCAAAAGCTATATCTCCCCAGGAGTGAGGGGGGTCCAGCTTGCCTAATATAAGGGTATATAACCTCTCTTGTTTATCAAGGGTTTGTCTCAACTGGCTCTCTGTCATCCAGATGTTCTAACTTTGACCTAGAGTCACAAATGGTAGACCCATGTAGCCTGCAGGCTCTGCTGCACTGCAACTTGAATTTTCTTCCATCCCCATTGAAACAAAATCTACTCCTATGAGGCACGATAATAGCCTGGAGGGAGCTCAGATGCAGATTGGGTCTGTCACCCAGGGTATCCTGTTATCTTCCAATCCACAAAAATCCTTCTTTCCCACAGTTCCACAGTCGCAGCAGTATGCAGAATATGCTACATGGGTCTCCCACAGGCTTGTGGATGCTGTGCAATTATTTGATGTATCAACGGGTGCTGCTCTACCATTCCCCCCACCTCATGAAGCAGTTCAACTTCCCTTATCACCATTTTATTTATGCTCAACACGTGGTGAACTATGTTATTGATGTTGGTCCCAACAAACACGAGAGATTCCACACTTCCCTCATTGATACACTACTTCAACATCGACCATACAAAATATCAGACATTTATAGTCTGCTAAACCTCTGTCTCATTAAACCCTTGGATTCTTTTTCCATCTTCTCTTGGGTTAAGGACTTTCATTCACCTATGGCAGTGAAACACTGGCAGGCTGCAACTCCGTCTGTGCCTTTGTAACCAACAAATTTTGGCAGAAATAACAATTTAAAATAATACATCGAGCATACATGCTCTCATATCTAAACAACCGTCATATCAACAGCCCACTATGAAAAGTACACAGGCCAACCCTTCACCATAGATTCTGGGCATGTACTTCCATCACCACTTTTTGGGATCAACTGGAGAACTTTGTGGCAGTAGTCACTGGATGCCAACCATCCAAGAATCCATTAATGCTTCTCTTTGGATATCTAGCTGACATCAACCCGAGAGTCCAAGCAGTGGCTATTCAGTGCAACAGAGCCTGGCTTACAACCTACTTCATGGCTGCTAGACATGCTATCCTAAAGAAATTGACTTCCTCAACTCCTCCCACTATAGCAGATGTCAAACAAGACCTCAGTGGGCTTCAAGGAAAAATTGGACTTGGATCTTTCTAGTTCCAGATCCACTGAAAACTTTCAACATAAATAGGGCCAATACATTACCAGAGTGCACCCCTGAAATGAGCTTTCATGAGATGAAATTAAGCTCTTGACATGGCCTCAAACCATGACCCCAGATCCCCAGCAAGCATACCTACATCTTAACTACCAGAGACACCAAGCCCCAGAAAAGGACGGCATCTCTAGTTATGTCTCATTCTTTAAGCAATCAACTGCAGTCATTTACCCCGGACTAGAAAACCACCTACTACACAATAACTATTTAAAAGTGACATGGTTCCCCCTTCTCTTCATTTTTTTAAGTTGTTCTCTCTCTCTGCTTCACTCTTTGTCATATATTTGCCAAAAGGAGGGCAAAGCCCAAGATGGAAATAACCATGCCAACTCCACATTCCATATGCGGTGCTACTTAATTTGTGACATGGATCACCCTCCACCACCTCCAGGTTCTGGAGAGCTACTCCCACTCAGTTCTTCTCCTTTTTAGAAACCAGTTCATTAACTCTAGAGCATCTACTCTTTTACCCCATACCAAATTCTCTGATTCTTCCCTCCCCCCCCCATCCAAAGAGATGTATTCCTACACTCCCAGTCTCCGCCCTGCACCTCACCCAGCCCCCCTCCTATACCCTTTTACCTTCCCTAAACTCATACTTAATAATTATAGTTATTCTTCTTTAGGGGTAAAAGATTGGATGCTCACACTTGGTCAGCTCTCATGTGCCTCAGCATGTTGTTGTAATTAATGGCGTTTTGTGATACTGCATGCTTAATTTTTGTACTACTAATTTATCTGGGCCTATTGTCTCTCCGTCTTTGTATTGTTTAATTTGTGTTATGCACTGTTGTGTTTTTTTATGTTGCAACCCCAATAAATCTTTAAAAAAAATAGGGTAATGTGTCAACTTATTTTTATAAGTAGTTTAATGTGCCAGCTTCGCATTTTAGGTATTATTACTAGGGATTGTGTTTTTATTTGGTGATACGCTCTCAAGATGTGTATAAAATAGCATGGTAGGTGGTGCATGTCCTTCTGCCCCTGGGGGACATCAGATGATGAAACATGTAGGGCGGGGCTGAGACATGATGTCACCACGCATGCCAGTGTTGTGCACTTGCAGCCAGGAGGTCGAAGCGATCCTGGTTCAATTTTATGTCTACTTATGTCGGTGGAGACACATCGCATTGTGAGTGTGCTGAGTTTTTTAAAAAACAAAATACTGTAAATGTTTTAAGAATTTTATGCTATACAAACTCTTTCTCTCCTCCTTGCTCATAAAAAATTAGTGATTGTGGTACTGCAAACTATACTGGTGATCGTGAGAGTGTACTGAAGATCTTGCTGGGTCTGCAGAATATTACTCCCAGAGAGGAATGCACTGCATGCTAGTCCTAAACACAGCAGCCTTTACCTCTGGTGAGTTCATTTAATATTTCATGGTGGTGAATTTCACATGGTTGGTAGAAGAAAAGAAGAAATAATAGGAAAGAAGTGTTTATTGTTTATTTGAATCAAGTTATCACAATGGGACTGTCTGATTATATATGAATGTGCACTGATTTTTTTCACATATTCATACAGATCTTGCGCATATTTGTTGGTTATACTTTGGTCATACACATTGTATTGTATTTATTTATTTTTTGATTGGGTTATGTTTACGCATATTGTATATACTGCATTTATTTATTTTAGTAGTGTTATGTTTGTACTCCTGACACCACAAGCCCACTAAGCCTTTGAACAAGTCTGCCTTGGCATGAAGGCTTGCCCCCACAGATTTCCAGGCTGGGGGTCATCTTTATTGGTTTAGAGACCTCAAGGCCCTGAATTGTTTTGTGAAATTATAGAACTTTAAGATGAAATCCATTTGTTTGGTAGTGGCCTCCCTTCATCAGGGAAATTTCTTAGCCTCCATAGATATCAAGGATGTGTACCTACATGTTTCTCTCTGTGCCAGGCACAAGAGCTTCCTGTGCTTTGCAATCAGGAATGTTCATAATCAGTTTGTGGTGCTCCCCTTTGGTCTGGCCTCTGGTCCCTGGGTGTTTACCAAGGTATTGGCTTCAGTCCTTGCAGTGCTAAATCTGCTATCTGGATAACCTCCTCCTATGATTGGAGTCTAATTCTGCACTGACAGACAATGTAGTGATCACCACACACACTTTTCAGAAGTTCTGCTGGGTGATGAACCTCAAAGACATCTGCTTTGACCACAACCAGGTGTCTGGAATATCTGGGGCTGATCCTCGACTCGGCATATGCCAAGGGTTTCCTCCTGCTGGAGAATTTGTAAACTCTTGTCTGGTTGCTGCTGCCCAGCAGGTGGGCCACTCTGCATTTTTGCATGCAAGTTCTGGGCCTCATGGTGTCCACCTTCAAGGTGGCCCTGTATGTACAGTTCCATGTGTGGGTCCTGCAGAAGGAAATCTTATCCAAGTGGGACAAGTCTTCTGCATCCTTGGACAACCAAATCTGCAGGGGATGATTGGCCAGGGCCTCCCTTCTCTGGTGGCTTTGATCTCCATCTCTTCTGGCCAGAAAGTAATTTCTCTCTCTCCATTGGACAGTGGTCACAATGGATACCAGCCTGTCAACCAGCTCTGGATGGAGAGTTCTGAGAGGTCTGTTCAGGGATGTTGGAAGCCAGAGGAGATTCAGCTACCTGTCAGTGTACTGGAGCTGAGGGTGATTAGACTTTAACTCATTGAAAGTAGCTTCTTCGAGGGTGCCCAGTCAGGATTCACAGAGGTGGCTTATGTCAACACTAGGGTGGGACAAGGAGCTTGGCGGCAAGGCTAGAGGCCTCACACATTCTCTGGTTTGCAAAACTTTACGTACTGGCTCTCTTTTCCATTTACTGTACATTCTGGGCTTAGAAACCTGGCAAACAGACTATCTCAGTTGTGTCAGGTGCTGGATGAAGGAGAGTGACCTCTACACCTGGATGTGTTTCACCAAAGCTGCCTGCGGTGGGGCACATTGGATATGGATCTGTTGCCCTCAAGTTTCAAAATGAAGGTGTCAAGATTCATGGCGAGACACAAGGAGAGGAACAGAAGGGTGGGATTCTTAAGGTACCAACCAACAACACCACAGAGTTAAGAAAAATTAAAAACAAATACATATATATATATATATATATATATATATATATATATATATATATACAGGTGAAACTCAAAAAATTTGAATATCTTGCAAAAGTTCATTTATTTCAGCAATGCAACTTAAAAGGTACTAATAACTAATATATGAGATAGACTCATTACATGCAAAGCAAGATAGTTCAAGCCGTGATTTGTCATAATTGTGATGATTATGGCTTACGGCTCATGAAAACCCCAAATCCACAATCTCAGAAAATTAGAATATTGTGAAAAGGTGCAATATTCTAGGCTCAAAGTGTCCCACTCTAATCAGCTAATTAAGCCATAACACCTGCAAAGGGTTCCTGAGCCTTTAAATCTCTCAGTCTGGTTCAGTAGGAATCACAATCATGGGAAAGACTGCTGACATGACAGTTGTGCAGAAAATCACCATTGACACCCTCCATAAGGAGGGAAAGCTTCAAAAGGTAATTGCAAAAGAAGTTGGATGTTCCCAAAGTGCTGTATCAAAGCACATTAATAGAAAGTTATGTGGAAGGGAAAACTGTGGAAGAAAAAGGTGCACAAGCAGCAGGGATGACCACAGCCTGGAGAGGATTGTCAGGGATTGTCAGGAAAAGGCCATTCAAAAGTATTGGGGACTTTCACAAGGAGTGGACTGAGGCTGGAGTCAGTGCATCAAGAGCCACCACACACAGACGGATCCTGGACATGGGCTTCAAATGTCGTATTCCTCTTGTCAAGCCGCTCCTGAACAACAAACAACGTCAGAAGTGTCTTACCTGGGCTAAAGAAAAACAGACCTGGTTCGTTGCTCAGTGGTCCAAAGTCCTCTTTTCTGATGAGAGAAACTTTTGCATCTCATTTGGAAACCAAGGACTCAGAGTATGGAGGTAGAATGGAGAGGCACACACTGCAAGATGCTTGAAGTCCAGTGTGAAGTTTCCACAGTTTGTGTTGATTTGGGGAGCCATGTCATCTGCTGGTGTTGGTCCACTTTGCTTCATTAAGTCCAGGGTCAACGCAGCCGTCTACCAGGAGATTTTGGAGCACTTCATGCTTCCTTCCGCAGACGAGCTTTATGGGAATGCTGACTTCATTTTCCAGCAGGACTTGGCACCTGCCCACACTGCCAAAAGCACCAAAACCTGGTTCAATGACCGTGGGATTACTGTGCTTGATTGGCCAGCAAACTTGCCTGACCTGAACCCCATAGAGAATCTATGGGGCATTGCCAAGAGAAAGATGAGAGACATGAGACCCAACAATGCAGAAGAGCTGAAGGCCGCTATTGAAGCATCCTGGTCTTCCATAACACCTCAGCAGTGCCACAGGCTGATAGCTTCCATGTCACACCGCATTGAGGCAGTAATTGCTGCAAAATGGGCCCAAACCAAGTACTGAGTACATATGCATGCTTATACTTTTCAGAGGTCCGATTTTGTTCTATGTACAATCTTTGAGATTTTGGATTTGGGGTTTTCATGAGCTGTAAGCCATAATTATCACAATTATGACAAATCACAGCTTGAATTATCTTGCTTTGCATGTAATGAGTCTATCTCATATATTAATTTCACCTTTTAAGTTGCATTACAGAAATAAATGAACTTTTGCACGATATTCTAATTTTTCGAGTTTCACCTGCATATATATATATATATATATATACTGTGATAGTGTGACGATCTGTCACCCAGGATTCTCAACTAGGCAGGTTGAGGGGCTCCAGGGTAAGTGTTTGATACGGAGGAAAGTGGCTTTTCACTTTCCTCCTTTGTTTGTAAGGTCTGTTTTGGGATCTGGAGCCTGGAGATTTCAAAGAGATCTGGGAGGGATGAAATCTCCAATCCTGGGACCAGGTTTTGGGATAGGCCAGGAGACTGATGGCACAGGTGTGTGCAGGCCTTTAGAGAGAGTCAGGACCAGGGTTCTGGGCTCCACCCCGGCAGCTAGGAGTCAGCAGGGCTTCACCCTGGCAGACGGGAGGTCTCTGCCTTGGAGTCAGGTGGAAGCCAGACTAGCTGTGTGCTAGTGGCTATAATTTGGGAAGAGTCTGCAGGAGACAGACATTGAACTGTGTGTAAGCCAGGAGGCTGAATCTTTGTTTTGTTGGTGGATACCCCTGAGAGGGAAGCATTATGTTATGGGACATTTTCATTTAAATAAAAGTGGGCTAAAAAGGCCCTTGAAAAAGAAAGCGAGTAGCTGTTTGCGTTTAAAAGCTCTACCACGTTGAAGCGAGTTCCCACAATACACACACACACACACAATGATTTTATTAAACAATGTAAAAATTATTCATGTAACATAAAATGGACTAATCTATGCTACATGTAATTTTAACCCTATTAAATAAAATTGTATATTTTTTTTAACTCTATGGTGTTGTTGGTTGGCACCTAAAGAATCCTACCCTTCTGTTCCTCTCCTTGTGTTATGAAATATTTGGGATGTCGTACCCATATATTATTGGTATTCATAAACTCGGCATATTCTACATATCTTAAGATTCCTGGCAAGAGTGAGGGATCCCCTGGCTGATGTGATGTATGCTCTGTTAGCGCCCTGGAGGCAACCAACTATTTATGTCTCTCTCCAAGTTTCTCCCTCATACGCTGTGCAAGATAGATAGAGGCTGAAGGAATCCCAGTCATTCTGAGATGGCTCTTGACTAGCCTCTACAACCCTCGTACACCAATGTGGTGCAGCTAGCCTCAAGCATTCCCTGGCAGCTGCCTCTATGGGAAGATCCTCTGTCCCAAGGACTGATCTTTCACCCTGATTTACCATTGCTGACTCTGATGGCTTGGCTATTTGAAAGCCATTGGGGTTGTTGGGTTTACTGATTCCCACCATGCTGAAGACATGTAAATCCACCTCTAAGAAGATTTAACATCGTACCTAGAGGGCTTACATTTCATAGCGTGAGACTGCGTATTTACATCCATGTCTCTGTGTCTCTGATTTTGGCCTTCCTTCAACAGGACAATAATCAAAAGCTTGCCTTGAGTACCATGACTATGTTTCTGCCTTTGCTATCTTATTTCAATATCCTATGGCAGCGCATTCCTTTATATGTCCTGGTTTGGCATGTAGCTTATCCTGTGCACTCTCTATTGCCACCATGGGACCTGAACCTGGTTCTTTCAGTTCTTCAAAAGCCTCCCTTGGAGAGGTCACTTTTTTGGTTGATATTACATTTGCAGGCTGGGAGCCAGAGCTGGCAGTCTTGTACTGTAAGTCTACTTATTTGGTTTTACACAGGGGTAAGGTGATTCTTCATCTGCCCCCCTCCTTCCTTCCAAAAGGTGGTATCTGACTTTCACCTAAATAAGAACATTATCATTCCTTCCCTATGTCTGAGCCCTTCACATCCTAAGAAGGCTGTGCTGCACTCACTGGATTTGGTCCAGGCAGTTTTAGTTTAACTGTCTGCTGTGGCCTCCTTTTAGAGGTTGGATTGTCTTTTTGTGATTGTTTATGGCCCACAAAAAAGCCCAGCTGCCTCCTCAGCCACTATTTTTGGATGGGTCCGTCAGACGGTTGCCCAGGCTTATGCCTAGCATCCTACTCTTCCCTATGAATATCAAAGACCTGTGTCCATCAATGAACTCAGAGAAAGGGATTTTACAGTAACAAAATCAATTTTTTTCATGTGCTATAGTGTAAATTGTGTGCACTAAATGTGTTATGCAGATGACACTTGTGTTTTGTTTTTCTGAGTAATTGTGCAGCAAAATGTTTCATGCTGCTCTCAGATGTCATTGTATTTAGAACAAACCTTTTCATAATGGCAAAGGGCTGAATTGTAGCAAAACTGATTTTGAGTCTGTCGCATTACGTGAAGTGGATGCTTGAATATTTCTTCATTTTAGGAACTAACAAGTTACTTTCTTCAGAAAAAGCCAAGTTTCATTAGACATAATATAGTTAAATTATCCATGCAATTATTTTCAACTGACTGGTCTTCTGAATGAGCAATTCATTTCAGGAAAATAAAAGACCGAGTAAAAAGAACTGTTAAATTGGTGACAGCGTTAGAGGAAAAGAACAAATCTCTTGTGCTTTCCTACCGAATGTTTATCAATAGTGCTACAGTGGTTGCATATAAATGAACCTAAATACTCCTAGATTTGCACTTTATGCCATTGTATTTCTAATTTACAATGCTTAGGTCACACTTCCAGCAAGTCAAACATGCTTTTGGCTCTGTGTGCATGGGCTGGCACATTCTTATCTCCCAACCTTAGAAACTGAGATGTAGGAACATCTTAAAAGCACAGGGAATGTGTCACGGATTAGAAGCAAAACTAACCTGCAACTGCGTGCAGTTCTAATTACCATGTGAACAGTTACTCTGTGACTGCTATCTGCTCTCAGTTCCATCTACACCTGTCAGAGGTGATTAAAGATTTATTTTTACAGTATCCATAATACGCTTGTAATTATAGAAGACCATCACTTCCTGAGCATTAGCCGGAACATGCTATTCATTCATTCAGCTCAGGCTAGTTCTGTCTCATTTGTCAGTTCCTCAGTGCCCACTAAACCTCCAGTGGAACCCATAGAGATCAACTGGTCCAAGCTTTTCATTATGCAGCAGGTCATTGTGTACAGAAAATATGCCTGCATTGTCAAAATATAGGCCATTACAAGAGCAATAGACCATATTGAGAGGGCTGAGATTAATGATTCATACTCTAAGTGGTCCAAGGTTAATAATTGTTTACCCCAAGGTTCAGCATTGAGACCCTTACTTTTTGAACCTATTTTAACCTATTTAGCAATTAATATAGAATAGAAACTTTGGGTTTAAAACTAGCATTTCTGTGTTTGCAACTGACATGAAGCTATGTAGTGGAATAATGTCCTTACAGGATATCTCCAACTTACAAGCAGATATTAATGCACTGCTTAATTGGGCAGCTATGTGGCAAATGAGGTATAATGTTGATAAATGTAAAGCTTTTCACTTGGGTTTAAAATTATGCCAACATCCAATTTTCAAGAAGTGTCTGAGTATTCTAGTTGATCATAGACTTAATAATAGCATGCATTGCCATGCTGCAGTTTCTAAAGCAAGGAAAATATGTTGTAGTAAAAGAGATCTGGACTCCAGAGAGTGAGAAACACATAGTTTTGCCCCTGTACAAAGCATTAGTAAGATATCATCTGGAATATGAAATTCCATTTTTGGCACCAGTTTACAAAAAAACTATTGGGGAACCGAAGAGACCTTGTGGTCCTGTATATCCCTAGTCTAGACATGAGACTCAAGAACATCAGGGAAAACCTTGGATAGTTGTTAATTTGCAAATCTACTTAACCCATTGGGGCTGGTTTCTTCTTTGTGGACAGGAAGGAGGGATCCCTGTGCCCCTGTATTACCAGGACTTGAATGAAGTCATGATAAAGAATAGGTACTCTCTCTACCTCTGATTCCTAAACTTTTTACTCATCTTCCGGGTACCACCATTTTCTTGAATTCAGATCTTCATGGAACCTGCAAACTCATCCACATCAAAGAGCCAAGGAATGTAATACAGACTTCAACACTCAAGATGGGTATTATAAATATCTTGTCTAAAGACTCTACAAAGCCCCACAGTTTTGCAGAATTTTATTAATGAGATTTTCTTTGACCTCCTCTGCATTTGTATATTGAAATATATACTACTTTATTCTAATGACATTCAAATTCATTATGAATACATTAGAATTGTGTTTCAGTGCCTCCAGGAGTCTATATAGTATACTAGATAAGAGAGATGCCTGTATTTAGGTGCCTTTCCTGTGGTGTATAGTCACGGATTAGGGTCTGCATGTGTGTCATATGCCTGGTGGAGAATCAGCTGGAGAGGTGGCTTCTTTTGCAACTCTTGTCCAACACCTCTTGTAGTGGTGGAAGATGTGGTAGAGATGTGAGGACACAGAGTAATAAAAAGGACTGATATAGTGGGCAGCACCAACTGTTGGTTGCAGATACAGATATCTGTGGATCATCAGACAAGGACAGAGGCTGGAACATGGTGACACTTGATCAGAAGACAGGAGCAAAGTCAACAAACAAGCCAAAGACCATCAACAGCAGAACATGGGGCAGAAGCAGAGTCATGATACAATCCGAGGTCAGTTCACAGCCAGGCAGAAAGGTACAGGCCAAGGCCCCAACAGGTCGGAATCTAAAGACAGGCCAAAGGCCAGGTCATGCACAGGAAGGCAAGAGTAGTGGGTCAGAACACAGGTAAATCAGAGACTAGCTGAAGGCCACTCAGCGGTCTGTTCATGTCACAATCCAGCTTAAACAGGCTGTTTTGCACCAATGCCAGTGCCGAGAGTGTAGGTGTACCTAAGTACATGCTACTTAGCATGCACGCTAATTCTCTTGTGTATGCATTTGCGCATGCAAAAGTCTTCTCATTCTAGAATGTACTGGACTTTTCTTACGATATTTATTCTGGAAAAAATTCCACCATCTTGAAGTAGCCATTTTTGCAAGGACTGACAGCGTTCCAAATGTTTCTAGTCTTCATCAGCTTTTATATATAATGTATCAAGGTCTAGTCTTTTATTGTGGTAAACATCACTGCTCTCACCAAAAAGCAAGCCAGCTGCAAATCCAGGGCAGATGAGGCTCTTCATACATTTGTCCCCTGAATCAAGTTTTCACCATCCATGTTATTATTCCCCAACCCAGCTAAACTATTTTTTTCAAGTTTGACACTTTATATTTGAAGGTTTGTGGTGTACTTTCTCAGAGGAGCAACTCTGGCAAGTTAAATTCCTTTTTCAAAAAGGTCTTGCACCCAAAAATTAACCACTATATAGGGTTTATGAACTGCTATCTGTAAAACTTACCACTACAGGATAGTTTCCCCATTGAACAAAAAAGACACCGTAATAAAAGTGTATGATTTTGCAGTATTTTGTACAGGAGCCCGCAAAGCATTGCACCCACAATTAGTGGTTCACAGGTGCAGTGTCAGACTTCTGTACACTCTCCCTTCAGTGTTCTGCCCATATATCCCTATGGGCTTTCAGTTAGAAAACTAGAGGAAGAATGAATGGGCTGCAAGCATGGTGATCAGTGCACTCACAGTCCATTGAAAACTAAAGGTTCGGGGGGGGCGTGGCCAGCTGCCGACAGAGATGGCCGCTTAGTGCAGGAGCTCCGGGATCCGCCCGCAATCATCGCGGCTCACAACGACAAGGGACAGAGTTGTGTAACCCTTCCTTGCCTGGCACCTGCCTGAATAGTGTGGGACCTAATCCCCGCACATAGGGAAATGAAAGATCAAGGAGGGGCCCTGCAAATTTACGGAGTTCTTTACTCTGGCGGACGGCCCCTCCTCCTCCCAAGATTGCGCCGTTCCCAGCACCTCTTCTTCCCTACAGCCATATATGGCAGAGGAGAGCCCTCGCTCCCACTCTCAGCAGTCCCAGCTTTCTAGCCATTTACAATCTGCAGGAACTACACCTGCCAGCAGCCCTCAAAATCCACAGCTGCTTGGTGAGCATATTAATGATTCCTTTTCTCATAATCATACCAGAGCATTTGTTGAGCATTTGGAATATTACTCTGCTGAAAATCTGCCTTTTGACCACTTCTGTTATGAAAGATATGCTTGTTTACTCTTAAAGATTCTTTGCACAAGGACATGATGAGTTTTGTGACACAGGTGAATGCAGAGGTTGAAAATCTAGGAGAGTGGATCAATCATGTGGAAACTAAGATGGGCGAGTTTGTGACTGACCACAATGAATTAGTGGATGCACACAATGATGCGGAAGAGGAATTGAAAGCAATGAAATAAAAAATGGCGGATCTGGAAGATCGCTTATGTAGAAATAATATTACATTTAGGGGGGTGAGAGAAACAGTCCCAGCCACAAATCTTAGAAGTTATATTCAGCAATTGATTACAGCTTTGCTGCCAAGTCTGTCTGAGAGGGATGTGATTGTGGACAGAGCACACAGACTGCTGAACCTTCCTTTCTTCCTGACCATGTCCCCAGGGACATCATTGCTAGAATCCACTTCTACCATGTGAAGGAGTCACTGATGGTCTTTGCAAGAACACACAATCCTTTACCAGTGCCATATAACGGGATATTGCTGTTCTCTGATCTCTCCCAGTATACCATTCTTGCCCATAAAAAATTACTCTCCTTTACAAAATTGCTCCTTAATAACAATATAAAATATCAATGGGGCTTCCCTACTAAATTGTTGATTACAAAGGATAACCGTTTACTGACTGTCACCTCAGAAGAAGAAGGATTTTAGCTTGCAAAGAAATGGGGGATTGTACCTGCAGAAGGAGAAATGCAGACCGCTAAATCATCCCCTAGGAAAGTTTCCTCTAATCGAGACATAGTGGTGGATTGAGGCACTGATCTGCAGTTCTAAGCTTTGATTGGGTCAAGGGAGGGTTCCTCCTCTAGTCCAGTACCGTGTTCAGTTGGCAGGCGCGTTTGCTCGCGGGTCCCGGAATTTACCCCCAACCTGTTGAAGTGATTTGGTTCACCTGTTCTTACTTAATGTGTATTGTTTATTTTGTTTTTTCCCAATTTTCTCTCTCTTCTATTATTTCTGATTTTCCTAACAGAGTATCAGCAACTGCTTTATCTCAGGAATTCTCATGGGTCACTGAACTGTCTCTGCTGATGGGGCTGTCTGTGCATCTGCTCCAGGGAGAGCTGGTTATTGTGAGTGGTTTTATACATGCTGACATTGCTGTGCTGCTAATATTTTTTAGGCCACTAGATGGCAACCATGTACTATCTATTTTGTATACTTTAAAAATGGTACTGAATGTTGTATCTATTAATGCTCATGGCCTTAACAACCCCTTCAAACATGGTATGATGTGGAAAGAGGCAAAGAACCTCCATGGGGACATTATTTGTGTGCAAGAAACCCACTTCTTGGCTCTTAAAGCCCCCCGCTGTTCCCATAAATTGTTTCCCCACATGTTTTCAGCTAATGCCCCTCAGAAAAAATGTGGTGTCCTCATTGCTATAAAACAGTCCGTAGCATTCTCTCTTTCCTCCCTGGAGAGAGATCGGAAGAGTAGGTTCTTAATAATGGTGTGCGAACATTCTTTACACGATTGTGAACCTATATGCCCCTAACACTAACCAAATTTTGTTTTTCAATTCATTAAGGAAAAAAGTTTCAGAAATTCAGAAAGGTTATTTACTTTACTGTGGCGACTTTAATACTATTATCCATAGGTCCTTGGATGTTTCGGGGCAGTCGTGGGGGGTGCGGTGTTCAATGGCGTTGACTCTTTGGGAGTCCAATCTCTATGATCCTTGGCGGTGTCTCCATGATTCTGAGAAAGACTTTACGTACTACTCGTCCTCGCATAAATCCTAATCGAGAATCGATTATTTCCTGACCGATTTACAACTTCTTCAACATGTAACCAAAGCAACCATCCTTTCTGTGACGTGGTCAGACCACACGCCCATATCCCTCAGCATAAAAGAGAATTTAAAGTTTTCACTTGCCATGCGATTCAGCACAGTGCACTGCGATAAAATGCAGCATATCTGTGTAGTGTGAATTAGCCCTAAAATGGCACAAATTTTTTCTTCTGAAGTGACTACCCTCAGCTCCAGTTTTGGCAAAAATGTTCTTTTAGGAGGTGTTCCCACTTCATGGC
Organism: Staurois parvus; assembly: GCF_062004578.1. Taxonomy (NCBI): domain Eukaryota; kingdom Metazoa; phylum Chordata; class Amphibia; order Anura; family Ranidae; genus Staurois; species Staurois parvus. Next base: position 1,691,626 of record NW_028318342.1, on the reverse strand, counting down.
TTTCCCTCAAGCATAGTCAATCCACAGTCCAAAGTTCTGAATGAACACATATATCAGTGCCTTAAATATTTTTTCATCTTGTCTCTGCAAAACAAGACATTTGCATGCAATTGCTTCCCTGAGTTTGCCCACAACAGCCATATCAGAGGGTTGACAGAGTTCTGTTTTTTCTTAATTTATGAGTGTCATCCCAGAGTACCACTAGTTTTATGGTTTATGATTATACTCAGGCATTGTTTATTACAAGAAGTGGGCTGATAAAATGAGGGTTCCCCAGATTTTTACTTAGTGACAGGGTCTAGCTGTCCAATAGACACGTGCATCTTTTCTATAGTTTATTTTTTATTGATTTAAAAAATGCTTACAACAAACAGAGTTGCATAGAATCATAAAATAACAATCACATAGCAATAAAAGAAATAGGCTAATCGTTGAAAGGCATATAGGTACATACAATGTCAGTACATAACAGTGAATTAGGCAAATTGGAAACGGAAAGATCCCACGGTTCCTAAACTGCTTCAAAGATGGGTACAGAGTCAGCATGCAAAGCAGTTAGGTGCTCCATTCTTCTAACCTCTGCTATAACCATCACTAGTTCCTATTTTGTAGGAGGCGTAGTAGAAAGCCAATGCATGGGAATGGTTCTCCTGGCTGCTGTTAAAAAATGGGAGGAGAGTTTCATGGTAAATTTGGAGAGGCCTGAAAAAGGTAGGCCCAACAAAAAGTAGATGGGTTCAAATGAAATAGGAGCCTGTATAAGTAGCTGCAAAAGGTGAAGGACCTTTCTCCAGAAGGGTGCAATGTGATGGAAAGTCCATAAAATGTGGAAGAGTGCCAGTTTCCTTGCCACATCGCCAGCTGACTGGAGAAACACTAGGATTGCGAGCATGGAGAACCTCAGGAGTAGAGATGAGCGAATCGAACTTGGCGAAGTGGAATTTGTTTCGAATATCAGGAAAATTTCGATTCGCGACGAATCCGAAAATTAGCAGACTTCGGATGCGCGAATAGAAATTTTTCCAAAAATGGCGGCGACATGTGCGGCGACGGAGCGGGGATCTCTGGGAAGGCGCGCAGACAAGGCGCGCTGACCCATAATGCATTCATTAATGACATGTGATCGCATTAGCCAATCAGCAGCCAGCCAGCCATTTTAGAATTCTCCATTTGCCTCCAGTCATTCAAGAGAGGCAGACCTGGCTGTATTGAGGGAGAGAGTTAGGGACACAGAAACGTTACTTAGGGACACAGAAACGTTACTTAGGGACACAGAAACGTTACTTAGGGCCACAGAAACGTTACTTAGGGCCACAGAATCGTTACTTAGGGCCACAGAAACGTTACTTAGGGCCACAGAATCGTTACTTAGGGCCACAGAAACGTTACTTAGGGCCACAGAATCGTTACTTAGGGCCACAGAAACGTTACTTAGGGCCACAGAAACGTTACTTAGGGCCACAGAAACGTTATTTAGGGCCACAGAATCGTTACTTAGGGACACAGAAACGTTACTTAGGGACACAGAAACGTTACTTAGGGACACAGAATTGTTACTGAGGGACACAGAATTGTTACTGAGGGACACAGAATTGTTACTGAGGGACACAGAATTGTTACTCAGGGACAGACACAGAATTGTTACTCAGGGACAGACACAGAATTGTTACTGAGGGACACAGAATTGTTACTGAGGGACACAGAATTGTTACTGAGGGACAGACACAGAATTGTTACTCAGGGACAGGCAAAGAATTGTTACTGAGGGACACAGAATTGTTACTGAGGGACACAGAATTGTTACTGAGGGACACAGAATTGCTACTCAGGGACAGACACAGAATTGTTACTCAGGGAAGGACACAGAATTGTTACTGAGGGACACAGAATTGTTACTGAGGGACACAGAATTGTTACTGAGGGACACAGAATTGTTACTGAGGGACACAGAATTGTTACTCAGGGACAGACACAGAATTGTTACACAGGGACAGACACAGAATTGTTACTGAGGGACACAGAAATGTTACTGAGGGACACAGAATTGTTACTGAGGGACACAGAATTGTTACTGAGGGACACAGAATTGTTACTCAGGGACAGACACAGAATTGTTACTGAGGGACACAGAATTGTTACTGAGGGACACAGAATTGTTACTCAGGGATACAGAATTGTTACTCAGGGAAACAGAATTGTTACTCAGGGACACAGAATTGTTACTCAGGGACAGACACAGAATTGTTACTGAGGGACACAGAATTGTTACTGAGGGACACAGAATTGTTACTCAGGGACAGACACAGAATTGTTACTGAGGGACACAGAATTGTTACTCAGGGACACAGAATTGTTACTCAGGGACAGACACAGAATTGTTACTGAGGGACACATAATTGTTACTGAGGGACACAGAATTGTTACTCAGGGACAGACACAGAATTGTTACTCAGGGACAGACACAGAATTGTTACTCAGGGACAGACACAGAATTGTTACTCAGGGACAGACACAGAATTGTTACTGAGGGACACAGAATTGTTACTGAGGGACACAGAATTGTTACTGAGGGACAGACACAGAATTGTTACTCAGGGACAGGCAAAGAATTGTTACTGAGGGACACAGAATTGTTACTGAGGGACACAGAATTGTTACTGAGGGACACAGAATTGCTACTCAGGGACAGACACAGAATTGTTACTCAGGGAAGGACACAGAATTGTTACTGAGGGACACAGAATTGTTACTGAGGGACACAGAATTGTTACTGAGGGACACAGAATTGTTACTGAGGGACACAGAATTGTTACTCAGGGACAGACACAGAATTGTTACACAGGGACAGACACAGAATTGTTACTGAGGGACACAGAAATGTTACTGAGGGACACAGAATTGTTACTGAGGGACACAGAATTGTTACTGAGGGACACAGAATTGTTACTCAGGGACAGACACAGAATTGTTACTGAGGGACACAGAATTGTTACTGAGGGACACAGAATTGTTACTCAGGGATACAGAATTGTTACTCAGGGAAACAGAATTGTTACTCAGGGACACAGAATTGTTACTCAGGGACAGACACAGAATTGTTACTGAGGGACACAGAATTGTTACTGAGGGACACAGAATTGTTACTCAGGGACAGACACAGAATTGTTACTGAGGGACACAGAATTGTTACTCAGGGACACAGAATTGTTACTCAGGGACAGACACAGAATTGTTACTGAGGGACACAGAATTGTTACTGAGGGACACAGAATTGTTACTCAGGGACAGACACAGAATTGTTACTCAGGGACAGACACAGAATTGTTACTCAGGGACAGACACAGAATTGTTACTCAGGGACAGACACAGAATTGTTACTGAGGGACACAGAATTGTTACTGAGGGACACAGAATTGTTACTGAGGGACAGACACAGAATTGTTACTCAGGGACAGGCAAAGAATTGTTACTGAGGGACACAGAATTGTTACTGAGGGACACAGAATTATTACTGAGGGACACAGAATTGTTACTCAGGGACAGACACAGAATTGTTACTCAGGGACAGACACAGAATTGTTACTGAGGGACACAGAATTGTTACTGAGGGACACATAATTGTTACTGAGGGACACAGAATTGTTACTCAGGGACAGACACAGAATTGTTACACAGGGACAGACACAGAATTGTTACTGAGGGACACAGAATTGTAACTGAGTGACACAGAATTGTTACTGAGGGACACAGAATTGTTACTCAGGGATAGACACAGAATTGTTACTGAGGGACACAGAATTGTTACTGAGGGACACAGAATTGTTAATGAGGGACACAGAATTGTTACTCAGGGATACAGAATTGTTACTCAGGGAAACAGAATTGTTACTCAGGGACACAGAATTGTTACTCAGGGACAGACACAGAATTGTTACTGAGGGACACAGAATTGTTACTGAGGGACACAGAATTGTTACTCAGGGACAGACACAGAATTGTTACTGAGGGACACAGAATTGTTACTCAGGGACACAGAATTGTTACTCAGGGACAGACACAGAATTGTTACTGAGGGACACAGAATTGTTACTGAGGGACACATAATTGTTACTGAGGGACACAGAATTGTTACTCAGGGACAGACACAGAATTGTTACACAGGGACAGACACAGAATTGTTACTGAGGGACACAGAATTGTTACTGAGGGACACAGAATTGTTACTCAGGGACAGACACAGAATTGTTACTGAGGGACACAGAATTGTTACTGAGGGACACAGAATTGTTACTCAGGGATACAGAATTGTTACTCAGGGAAACAGAATTGTTACTCAGGGAAACAGAATTGTTACTCAGGGACACAGAATTGTTACTCAGGGACAGACACAGAATTGTTACTGAGGGACACAGAATTGTTACTCAGGGACACAGAATTGTTACTCAGGGACAGACACAGAATTGTTACTGAGGGACACAGAATTGTTACTCAGGGACAGACACAGAATTGTTACTGAGGGACACAGAATTGTTACTCAGGGACAGACACAGAATTGTTACTCAGGGACAGACACAGAATTGTTACTCAGGGACAGACACAGAATTGTTACTGAGGGACACAGAATTGTTACTGAGGGACACAGAATTGTTACTGAGGGACAGACACAGAATTGTTACTGAGGGACACAGAATTGTTACTGAGGGACACAGAATTGTTACTCAGGGACACAGAATTGTTACTCAGGGACAGACACAGAATTGTTACTGAGGGACACAGAATTGTTACTGAAGGACACAGAATTGTTACTCAGGGATAGACACAGAATTGTTACTGAGGGACACAGAATTGTTACTCAGGGACACAGAATTGTTACTGAGGGACACAGAATTGTTACTCAGGGACACAGAATTGTTACTTAGGGACAGACACAGAATTGTTACTGAGGGACACAGAATTGTTACTCAGGGACACAGAATTGTTACTCAGGGACACAGAATTGTTACTCAGGGACAGACACAGAATTGTTACTGAGGGACACAGAATTGTTACTGAGGGACACAGAATTGTTACTCAGGGACAGACACAGAATTGTTACTCAGGGACAGACACAGAATTGTTACTCAGGGACAGACACAGAATTGTTACTGAGGGACACAGAATTGTTACTGAGGGACACAGAATTGTTACTGAGGGACACAGAATTGTTACTGAGGGACACAGAATTGTTACTCAGGGACACAGAATCGTTGAATTAAAGAGTATGTCAGACAACATGCAGAGGAGTGGCAGAGGAGGCAATGTTTTAGGAGTGAGCAGACGTGGCAGCAGAGGAAGGGGTCAAGGCAGCACTAGTCGCAGCCAGAGGCCAGTGCTCCCGGTGTCATCCAGCGGTCGTGTCTCCACCGACAACCCTGCCGTCATCGATTGGTTGGCTCGGTCGTCTTCCTCTTCCCAGGTCACCTCTGACACCTACAGCCAACGGTCGGTGGGTACGTCAGACACAACCGTTAGTTGGCATGGCCCGGGAGCAAGCCCACTGAAATCACGTGTCCTCGACCTGCCCCTGTCCTTTGGTGTTCCCTCACCAAGCGAAGTATCGCATGCTGTGGGCTCAGCCCCACTGTACAGTGAGGAAGAGCTAACAGAGGGCGGTCAGGAACGGGGGGAGACATCCGCCTCTTCAGCAGCCAGACAAAGAAGTAGTGGCGAGGAGAGTGGCTCGGTAGCCGGTCTTGAGACAGGTCTGTCTCCTGACCCACACGCAGCCGAGGGGGCTAGTAGTGAGGCGGAGACCCTAATTGATGATGATGAGGCTGATCGCACTTGGCAGCCTCGTCGTCATCAGGCTATTGCTTCCGCATCATCAGGAGAAGAGGGTGGCAGCTTGGCAGCGAGCAAAACAGTCGGTGGGTTGCCCAGGAGGCAGCAGGGTCACAGCAGTGTCAGTGGAGCCAAACGGCCACGGAGTAGAGCACCAGCTCCACTGCAGCCTACCACCACGGCCAGTAGTGGTGCCGGTGTGCACAGAGGAAGTAGCAGTCAGCCAGTGAGGAGTATCGGGGGCAAAGTTTCCTACTCGGCGGTGTGGCAATTTTTCGTCAAGCCGCCCGAGGAAGTAAACGTAGCCGTATGTCGACTATGTGGCCAGAAAGTCAAGCGTGGCCAGGGGGCCCATGTTGGGACTACAGCGTTGCGTCAGCATATGCAGCGTCGCCATTTGGTGGCCTGGGAAAACCATGATAAAGATACGGCGGTTCTGCCTGCCCCAGCCCCCGCTCCATCACCCGCTCCGTTACTTGCTCCGTCACCCGACGTCAATCGCCCTCTATCAGCCAGTCAAGGCTCCAACACCTCTGCTGAGGAGAATTGTCGCTCATTGGCATCTTCCGCTCGTTCAGATGCTCCTTCTCCTGCTACTCCTCTTCACGGATTCTGTCAGCAGTCTTTCTTGGAATCCGTTTCCAAGAGACAACAGTTTGCGAGCACGCACCCGACGGTGCAAAAGCTGAACGTCCTCCTGTCCAAGTTGCTGGTGCTGCAGTCCCTCCCTTTCCAAGTGGTGGACTCAGCACCTTTCCGAGAAATGATGGCTTGTGCCGCGCCGCGGTGGAGAGTGCCAAGCCGGCATTTCTTCGCCAAAAAGGCAGTGCCAGCCCTGCATTCACATGTAGAAGAGATGGTGGGCCAGTCTTTGAGCATGTCGGTCTCTGCCAAAGTGCACGGCAGCGCCGACGTGTGGAGCTGTAACTACGGTCAGGGACAGTACATGTCATTTACGGCCCACTGGGTGAACGTAGTGCCGTCACAGCCGCACCAGCAACTTGGACAGGTCACGCCGCTTTTGCCTCCACGTTTGCACGTCCTTGGTCCACAAAAGATGTCCGCCTCTACCACCTCTTCTTCCTTCGTGTCCTCAGCCGCCACCCCCGTGCCAAGTCCCATTACCCGACCGGCATATCACATGTGCAGGGCGCAACGGTGTCACGCTGTGCTGCACCTGGTATGCCTTGGCGAACGTAGTCACACAGGGGAGGAACTTCGGAGTGTAATGAACAGAGAAATCGACAGATGGCTGTCTCCGCGCAAACTGAAAATCGGAACCATGTTGACCGACAACGGAAAGAACATGGTGTCTGCTCTGCGTCAAGGAAGGTTGTGCCATGCGCCATGCATGGCTCACGTGTTCAATCTGGTTGTCATGCGGTTCCTAAAATCCACCATCCTACTGCAAGACATCCTTAAAATGTCACGTAAACTTTGCATGCATTTCAGCCATTCCTACACCGCAAAGCACACCCTCCTTGAGCTGCAGCGGCAGAATGGAATTCCACAGCATCGCCTGATCTGCGACGTTGCAACAAGGTGGAATTCAACCCTACACATGTTAGACCGCCTTTACGAACAGCGAAAGGCCATCACCGATTTCCTGATGTTACAAGCAGATAAAGGTACTCCCCTGTGTAACTTAGATATCAGCCATTGGCAGCTCATGCGTGACACCTGCCGCTTGCTCAGGCCCTTTGAGGAGCCACGCTATTCGTGAGTCGGCAGGACTATGGGATGAACGACGTCATTCCTCTGTTGCACGTCCTGGAACAAATGCTGTTAACAATGGCTGGTCAGGGTGCGGTAGACGTGGCGCACAGATCTCAACGCCACATGACCCCTGTGGGGGCAGGACAGGAAGAAGAGGAGGATTTAGAGGAGGACATTTGTGCTCAGGAATTATTGAGTGAAATGGGTGGTTTTTCCACTTAGCGGACAGGAGTGGAGGAGCAGGAGCATCTGGTAGAGGAGGAGGAGGAGGAGACAGAGGACCCAGACGCACCGTGGCAGTATGCTGTGGAGATGGAGGCAGGGAGTCCCTCGCATTCCTTGGCACAAATGGCCCATAGCATGCTCGGTTGCTTGCGTAGCGACAGCCGAATAATAACCATCAGACAGAGGGATGACTTTTGGCTGTCCACCTTGTTGGACCCTCGCTACCGTTCCAAAATGGTGGCCTTTTTCACACCTGCTGAGAGGGAGGCCAAAATAACGTACTATAAAAACCACCTATGTAGTCAGTTGGTCTCTGCCTTTCTGCGCCAACGTCCATCCTCAGACACTGTGGGCCCTGTGCGCTCGCGTTCCGCTGCCATGGCAGCAGGGGAGGGGTGGGGTGGTAGGAGCAGTGGCAGCTCCACCAGCAGCGGCTGCCTCAGTCTGCAGTCGATGATGAGTAGCTTTCTTCACCAGCGCAGTGAGGAAACTACTAACCAGCCGCAGCAGCAGCAGCATCAGGTGGACCTGGAGCAGGACCTCAAACAACAGGCTTGGGCCTACTTGGATAGCACCCTGCCAACCGAGGTAGACAATCCCCTTGACTACTGGGCAACGAAACTTGACCTTTGGCCCCAACTAGCTGAATTTGCCCTTGAAAGGCTGTCATGCCCGGCCAGTAGCGTGGCATCGGAGCACGTGTTTAGTGCGGCAGGAGGTATTGTAACTCCGCGGAGGACACGACTGTCCACCCAAAGTGTGGAGAGACTCACGTTTGTGAAAATGAATCAGGCGTGGATTAGTCTGGATTTCAAACCACCAGTTCCTGACACAACTGACTAAATCCGCCATGAATCATGCCCCAAACATGTGCCACTTTCAGGTCTCCTCACACTGCTGGTGTGTTCCATTTTTTGTCATAGGGTGCTGGCAGATTACGGGCCTCCCATTGCTGCTGCCAGGCCCGTAATCTGCCATGGGCCCCAGTACCGCCTCCTCATGCTGCTGTCAGGTCCAGAGTGTCTCATGGGTCCCTGTACGGCCTCCCATTGCTGCTGTCTCCATCGCCACACTCTGCCATGTGCCACTTTCAGGTCTCCTCACACTGCTGGTGTGTTCCATTTTTTGTCATAGGGTGCTGGCAGATTACGGGCCTCCCATTGCTGCTGCCAGGCCTGTAATCTGCCATGGGCCCCAGTACCACCTCCTCATGCTGCTGCCAGGTCCAGAGTGTCTCATAGGTCCCTGTACGGCCTCCCATTGCTGCTGTCTCCATCGCCACACTCTGCCATGTGCCACTTTCAGGTCTCCTCACACTGCTGGTGTGTTCCATTTTTTGTCATAGGGTGCTGGCAGATTACGGGCCTCCCATTGCTGCTGCCAGGCCTGTAATCTTCCATGGGCCCCTGTACCGCCTCTTCATGCTGCTGCCAGGTCCAGAGTGTCTCATGGGTCCCTGTACGGCCTCCCATTGCTGCTGTCTCCATCGCCACACTCTGCCATGTGCCACTTTCAGGTCTCCTCACACTGCTGGTGTGTTCAATTTTTCGTCATAGGGTGCTGGCAGATTACGGGCCTCCCATTGCTGCTGCCAGGCCTGTAATCTGCCATGGGCCCCTGTACCGCCTCTTCATGCTGCTGCCAGGTCCAGAGTGTCTCATGGGTCCCTGTACGGCCTCCCATTGCTGCTGTCTCCATGGCCACACTCTGCCATGTGCCACTTTCAGGTCTCCTCACACTGCTGGTGTGTTCCATTTTTTGTCATAGGGTGCTGGCAGATTACGGGCCTCCCATTGCTGCTGCCAGGCCCGTAATCTGCCATGGGCCCCCGTACCGCCTCCTCATGCTGCTGCCAGGTCCAGAGTCTCTCATGGGTCCCTGTACGGCCTCCCATTGCTGCTGTCTCCATCGCCACACTCTGCCATGTGCCACTTTCAGGTCTCCTCACACTGCTGGTGTGTTCCATTTTTTGTCATAGGGTGCTGGCAGATTACGGGCCTCCCATTGCTGCTGCCAGGCCCGTAATCTGCCATGGGCCCCTGTACCGCCTCCTCATGCTGCTGCCAGGTCCACAGTGTCTCATGGGTCCCTGTACGGCCTCCCATTGCTGCTGTCTCCATCGCCACACTCTGCCATGTGCCACTTTCAGGTCTCCTCACACTGCTGGTGTGTTCCATTTTGTCTTAGGGTGCTGGCAGATTACGGGCCTCCCATTGCTGCTGCCAGGCCTGTAATCTGCCATGGGCCCCTGTACCACCTCTTCATGCTGCTGCCAGGTCCAGAGTGTCTCATGGGTCCCTGTACGGCCTCCCATTGCTGCTGTCTCCATCGCCACACTCTGCCATGTGCCACTTTCAGGTCTCCTCACACTGCTGGTGTGTTCCATTTTGTCATAGGGTGCTGGCAGATTACGGGCCTCCCATTGCTGCTGCCAGGCCTGTAATCTGCCATGGGCCCCTGTACCGCCTCTTCATGCTGCTGCCAGGTCCAGAGTGTCTCATGGGTCCCTGTACGGCCTCCCATTGCTGCTGTCTCCATCGCCACACTCTGCCATGTGCCACTTTCAGGTCTCCTCACACTGCTGGTGTGTTCCATTTTTTGTCATAGGGTGCTGGCAGATTACGGGCCTCCCATTGCTGCTGCCAGGCCCGTAATCTTCTATGGGCCCCCGTACCGCCTCCTCATGCTGCTGCCAGGTCCAGAGTCTCTCATGGGTCCCTGTACGGCCTCCCATTGCTGCTGTCTCCATCGCCACACTCTGCCATGTGCCACTTTCAGGTCTCCTCACACTGCTGGTGTGTTCCATTTTTTGTCATAGGGTGCTGGCAGATTACGGGCCTCCCATTGCTGCTGCCAGGCCCGTAATCTGCCATGGGCCCCTGTACCGCCTCCTCATGCTGCTGCCAGGTCCACAGTGTCTCATGGGTCCCTGTACGGCCTCCCATTGCTGCTGTCTCCATCGCCACACTCTGCCATGTGCCACTTTCAGGTCTCCTCACACTGCTGGTGTGTTCCATTTTGTCATAGGGTGCTGGCAGATTACGGGCCTCCCATTGCTGCTGCCAGGCCTGTAATCTGCCATGGGCCCCTGTACCGCCTCTTCATGCTGCTGCCAGGTCCAGAGTGTGTCATGGGTCCCTGTATGGCCTCCCATTGCTGCTGTCTCCATCGCCACACTCTGCCATGTGCCACTTTCAGGTCTCCTCACACTGCTGGTGTGTTCCATTTTGTCATAGGGTGCTGGCAGATTACGGGCCTCCCATTGCTGCTGCCAGGCCCGTAATCTGCCATGGGCCCCTGTACCGCCTCTGTCAGGGCTCCCAGGTATGACCAGAGGTGTGTGACTGAAGCAGGGAAACGCAGACCTCAGATATGTTATAAACAATATAATTTATTAACACTAACAGTACAAACATAAACGCAGTGCAATACTAAAACATAATACGGTGCAAACAAACCAAACCAAACCACCCACAGATAACAGTACATACAAGCAAGCGTCGTCAGGCAGGCCGGGTCAATATCAATTGGGCAGGTAGGTACAGGGGGAGCAAGCGGAGAATGGTCGGGGTCACAGGCCAGGTTCAGCAGGTAGCAAGCAGCATAGTACAGAGGGTCAGGCAGAGGGATGGTCCGGGTCACAAGCCAGGGATCAGAACAGGTAGCAAGCAGCGTAGTACAGAGGGTCAGACAGAGGGATGGTCAGGGTCACAAGCCAGGATCAGAGCAGGAGAAGTCAGCAAAGGAACAGAAACAGGATGCAGGACAGATACAGGGCCCAGGACAAACACAACACCAAGGCAGAGTCTGCAAGTCTGGCCATCCCTTAAATACACCAGTATCATCAGTTCCAGGTGTTAGCTGGCTGAAAGGTAGAGTCTCTGATTGCTGGGAGCACCCGCTGGCCAGCCCTGGTACTGCAGATCAAAAGGCAGGTGAGTCCCACCATTGCTGGCCAGTCCATTCCTAACAGTACCCCCCCCTCAAGGAGCGGCCTCAGGACGCTCCAAACAGTCCTAGCTGGGCAAAATGTTCCACCGCCCGGGTCTGGCAACTGGCGGGATATCAAAGACTGGCACACCGGGCAGGACTCCGGGCAGCGGCACACCGGGCTGGACTCCGGGCAGAGGCACATCGAGCAGAGGCACACCGGGCAGAGGCACACCGGGCAGAGGCACACCGGGCAGGACTCCGGGCAGAGGCACATCGGGCAGAGGCACATCGGGCAGGACTCCGGGCAGAGGCACATCGGGCAGGACTCCGGGCAGAGGCACACCGGGCAGAGGCACATCAGGCAGGACTCCAGGCAGAGGCACATCGGGCAGGACTCCGGGCAGAGGCACATCGGGCAGGACTCCGGGCAGAGGCACATCGGGCAGGACTCCGGGCAGAGGCACATCGGGCAGGACTCCGGGCAGAGGCACATCGGGCAGGACTCCGGGCAGAGGCACATCGGGCAGGACTCCGGGCAGAGGCACATCGGATTACCAGGCGAAGCAGCAGGCACCGGGCCCCCGGGCGGATCAGCAGGCACCGGGCCCCCGGGCGGATCAGCAGGCACCGGGCCCCCGGGCGGGGCGACAGGCACCGGGCCCCCGGGCGGGGCGACAGGCACCGGGCCCCCGAGCGGAGCAGCAGGCACCGGGCCCCCGGGCGGAGCAGCAGGCACCGGGCCCCCGGGCGGGGCGACAGGCACCGGGCCCCCGGGCGGAGCGGCAGGCACCGGGCCCCCGGGCGGAGCGGCAGGCACCGGGCCCCCGGGCGGAGCGGCAGGCACCGGGCCCCCGGGCGGGGCGACAGGCACCGTGCCCCCGGGCGGGGCGACAGGCATCGTGCCCCCAGGCGGGGCGACAGGCATCGTGCCCCCAGGCGGAGCGGCGGGCGCCGGACCCCCAGGCGGAGCGACAGGTCTCGGGCCCTCAGGCGGAGCGGCGGGCGCCGGACCCCCAGGTGGAGCGACAGGTCTCGGGCCCTCAGGCGGAGCGGCAGGCGCCGGACCCCCAGGCGGAGCGACAGGTCTCGGGCCCTCAGGCGGAGCGGCGGGCGCCGGACCCCCAGGAGGAGCGATAGGTCTCGGGCCCTCAGGCGGAGCGGCGGGCGCCGGACCCCCAGGAGGAGCGACAGGTCTCGGGCCCTCAGGCGGAGCGGCAGGCGCCGGACCCCCAGGCGGAGCGACAGGTCTCGGGCCCTCAGGCGGAGCGGCGGGCGCCGGACCCCCAGGAGGAGCGACAGGTCTCGGGCCCTCAGGCGGAGCGGCGGGCGCCGGACCCCCAGATGGAGCGACAGGTCTCGGGCCCTCAGGCGGAGCGGCGGGCGCCGGACCCCCAGGTGGAGCGACAGGTCTCGGGCCCTCAGGCGGAGCAGCGGGCGCCGGACCCCCAGGAGGAGCGACAGGTCTCGGGCCCTCAAGCGGAGTGGCAGGTGCCGGACCCCCAGGCGGAGCGACAGGTCTCGGGCCTTCAGGCGGAGCGACAGGTCTCGGGCCCCCAGGCGGGGCGGCGGGCGCCGGATCCCCAGGCGGAGCGGCGGGCGCTGGACCCCCAAGCGGAGCAACAGGTCTCGGGCCCCCAGGCGGAGCGGCGGGCACCGAGACACCAGGCACGACAGTGGGCTCCGAGTCAACTGGTATGACCGCAGGCACTGGGTCAGACATTGGATGGTCTGGCTGGACAGCGGGCATCGGGTCACCAGGCATCAGGTCATTTGGCTCGACAGCGGGCACCGCGTCATCTGGCAAGGCAGTGGGCTCCGAGTCAACTGGCATGACCGTGGGCACCGGGGCAGACATTGAATCGTCTGGCTGGACAGCGGGCATCGGGTCACCAGGCATCAGGTCATTTGGCTCGACCGCGGGCACCGCGTCATCTGGCAAGGCAGTGGGCTCCGAGTCAACTGGTATGACCGCGGGCACTGGGTTAGACATTGGATCGTCTGACTGGACAGCGGGCATCGGGTCACCAGGCATCAAGTCATTTGGCTCGACAGCGAGCACCGCATCATCTGGCAAGGCAGTGGGCTCCGAGTCAACTGGCATGACCGCGGGCACCGGGGCAGACATTGAATCGTCTGGCTGGACAGCGGGCATCGGGTCACCAGGCATCAGGTCATTTGACTCGACAGCGGGCACCGCGTCATCTGGCAAGGCAGTGGTCTCCGAGTCAACAGGCACGACAGTGGGCACCGGGTCATCAGGTACCGGATTGTCTGGCTCGACAGCGGGCATCGGGTCATCAGGTATGACAGCGGACACTAGGTCACCAGACATCAGGTCATTTGGCTTGCCAGCGGGCACCGCGTCATCTGGCAAGGCAGTGGGCACCGAGTCACCAGGTACGACAGCGGGCTCTGAGTCAATTGGCACGACAGCGGGCACCGGATCAGGTACCGGATCATCTGGATCAACAGCGGGCATCGAGTCAACTGGCCTAATAGGATCGTCAGGCTGGATCAGTTCATCATGCTGGGTAGAGGCATTAGGCCGAGTAGAGGCTTCAGGCCGAGTAGAGGCATCAGGCCGAGTAGAGGCTTCAGGCTGAAGAGAGGCATCAGGCCGAGTACAGGCATCAGGCCGAGTACAGGCTTCAGGCCGCGTAGAGGCTTCAGGCTGAGGAGAGGCTTCAGGCCGCGTAGAGGCTTCAGGCCGAGTAGAGGCTTCAGGCCGCGTAGAGGCTTCAGGCCGCGTAGAGGCTTCAGGCCGCGTAGAGGCTTCAGGCCGAGTAGAGGCATCAGGCTGCGTACAGGCATCAGTCTGAACCACGGAAGGCAGGCTCACCGGTTTGGATACTGGCAGGATGGTATTGGTTGGAAAGAATTTTCGCTTTTTTCTGGTTTTAACTACTGGAGCACTGCAAGTAAACGCAGGTCTGCAAACGAATGGAGCAGCTGGAGACAGAGAAGAACTGGAGGATGGAACAGGAGAGGGAGCAGTTGCTACAGAGGGCTTTTTTACAGGGTTAAAGGCAGGATAGGTGCAGCGAGTGGGAACAGGGTACTGACATGCGGTAGATAGCCAAGTATACTGGGCTGTAACTGGAGGAGCTGGTGGGAATACAGGAGTAGAGTTAGAAGCAGGACTGGGTCTTTGTAAGCTGACTGAGGCTGGGTGCAACAAATCTGTCCATGTCTGCAGTAGGGGTTGAACAAAGCTGAGCTTACACAAAGTCTGTCTGGTCAATGACTGCACTGCGTTTATACAATCTCTCAGTGTCTGTGGTGAACATGTGGAATAACGCTCCAGAAAGTAACCCACATCATCCTCTAATAACCACACCAGGGACTCTACCTGGTCTGCACTAAATGGTGGCAAAAATTCATCCCTGCATTCGGGGGAACCAGATGAAACCAACTCTGCACAAACCTCAATCAATGGCTGCACCTCAGAGAACACTGTGCCCTGATCTACTAGAACATGAGCGAGCCGTATACATTCTAGCAATTCATCCCGGGTATACTCCTTCAGAGTTTGATAAGCATACTCCCTGTCATCAAACACTAGCAGATATAAATACTCAACCTCCTCAAGATCCATCCTTCCCATCAACAAGCCAAGATGGCTTCCCTGTGCAGCCACTTCTGGTCAGGATTGGCCTTGGTGTAATGTCAGGGCTCCCAGGTATGACCAGAGGTGTGTGACTGAAGCAGGGAAACGCAGACCTCAGATATGTTATAAACAATATAATTTATTAACACTAACAGTACAAACATAAACGCAGTGCAATACTAAAACATAATACGGTGCAAACAAACCAAACCAAACCACCCACAGATAACAGTACATACAAGCAAGCGTCGTCAGGCAGGCCGGGTCAATATCAATTGGGCAGGTAGGTACAGGGGGAGCAAGCGGAGAATGGTCGGGGTCACAGGCCAGGTTCAGCAGGTAGCAAGCAGCATAGTACAGAGGGTCAGGCAGAGGGATGGTCCGGGTCACAAGCCAGGGATCAGAACAGGTAGCAAGCAGCGTAGTACAGAGGGTCAGACAGACGGATGGTCAGGGTCACAAGCCAGGATCAGAGCAGGAGAAGTCAGCAAAGGAACAGAAACAGGATGCAGGACAGATACAGGGCCCAGGACAAACACAACACCAAGGCAGAGTCTGCAAGTCTGGCCATCCCTTAAATACACCAGTATCATCAGTTCCAGGTGTTAGCTGGCTGAAAGGTAGAGTCTCTGATTGCTGGGAGCACCCGCTGGCCAGCCCTGGTACTGCAGATCAAAAGGCAGGTGAGTCCCACCATTGCTGGCCAGTCCATTCCTAACAGCCTCCTTATGCTGCTGCCAGGTCCAGAGTGTCTCATGGGTCCCTGTACGGCCTCCCATTGCTGCTGTCTCCATCGCCACACTCTGCCATGTGCCACTTTCAGGTCTCCTCACACTGCTGGTGTGTTCCATTTTGTCATAGGGTGCTGGCAGATTACGGGCCTCCCATTGCTGCTGCCAGGCCCGTAATCTGCCATGGGCCCCTGTACCGCCTCCTCATGCTGCTGCCAGGTCCACAGTGTCTCATGGGTCCCTGTACGGCCTCCCATTGCTGCTGTCTCCATCGCCACACTCTGCCATGTGCCACTTTCAGGTCTCCTCACACTGCTGGTGTGTTCCATTTTGTCTTAGGGTGCTGGCAGATTACGGGCCTCCCATTGCTGCTGCCAGGCCTGTAATCTGCCATGGGCCCCTGTACCACCTCTTCATGCTGCTGCCAGGTCCAGAGTGTCTCATGGGTCCCTGTACGGCCTCCCATTGCTGCTGTCTCCATCGCCACACTCTGCCATGTGCCACTTTCAGGTCTCCTCACACTGCTGGTGTGTTCCATTTTGTCATAGGGTGCTGGCAGATTACGGGCCTCCCATTGCTGCTGCCAGGCCTGTAATCTGCCATGGGCCCCTGTACCGCCTCTTCATGCTGCTGCCAGGTCCAGAGTGTCTCATGGGTCCCTGTACGGCCTCCCATTGCTGCTGTCTCCATCGCCACACTCTGCCATGTGCCACTTTCAGGTCTCCTCACACTGCTGGTGTGTTCCATTTTTTGTCATAGGGTGCTGGCAGATTACGGGCCTCCCATTGCTGCTGCCAGGCCCGTAATCTTCTATGGGCCCCCGTACCGCCTCCTCATGCTGCTGCCAGGTCCAGAGTCTCTCATGGGTCCCTGTACGGCCTCCCATTGCTGCTGTCTCCATCGCCACACTCTGCCATGTGCCACTTTCAGGTCTCCTCACACTGCTGGTGTGTTCCATTTTTTGTAATAGGGTGCTGGCAGATTACGGGCCTCCCATTGCTGCTGCCAGGCCCGTAATCTGCCATGGGCCCCTGTACCGCCTCCTCATGCTGCTGCCAGGTCCAGAGTCTCTCATGGGTCCCTGTACGGCCTCCCATTGCTGCTGTCTCCATCGCCACACTCTGCCATGTGCCACTTTCAGGTCTCCTCACACTGCTGGTGTGTTCCATTTTTTGTCATAGGGTGCTGGCAGATTACGGGCCTCCCATTGCTGCTGCCAGGCCCGTAATCTGCCATGGGCCCCTGTACCGCCTCCTCATGCTGCTGCCAGGTCCACAGTGTCTCATGGGTCCCTGTACGGCCTCCCATTGCTGCTGTCTCCATCGCCACACTCTGCCATGTGCCACTTTCAGGTCTCCTCACACTGCTGGTGTGTTCCATTTTGTCATAGGGTGCTGGCAGATTACGGGCCTCCCATTGCTGCTGCCAGGCCTGTAATCTGCCATGGGCCCCTGTACCGCCTCTTCATGCTGCTGCCAGGTCCAGAGTGTGTCATGGGTCCCTGTATGGCCTCCCATTGCTGCTGTCTCCATCGCCACACTCTGCCATGTGCCACTTTCAGGTCTCCTCACACTGCTGGTGTGTTCCATTTTGTCATAGGGTGCTGGCAGATTACGGGCCTCCCATTGCTGCTGCCAGGCCCGTAATCTGCCATGGGCCCCTGTACCGCCTCCTTATGCTGCTGCCAGGTCCAGAGTGTCTCATGGGTCCCTGTACGGCCTCCCATTGCTGCTGTCTCCATCGCCACACTCTGCCATGTGCCACTTTCAGGTCTCCTCACACTGCTGGTGTGTTCCATTTTGTCATAGGGTGCTGGCAGATTACGGGCCTCCCATTGCTGCTGCCAGGCCCGTAATCTGCCATGGGCCCCTGTACCGCCTCCTCATGCTGCTGCCAGGTCCACAGTGTCTCATGGGTCCCTGTACGGCCTCCCATTGCTGCTGTCTCCATCGCCACACTCTGCCATGTGCCACTTTCAGGTCTCCTCACACTGCTGGTGTGTTCCATTTTGTCTTTGGGTGCTGGCAGATTACGGGCCTCCCATTGCTGCTGCCAGGCCTGTAATCTGCCATGGGCCCCTGTACCGCCTCTTCATGCTGCTGCCAGGTCCAGAGTGTCTCATGGGTCCCTGTACGGCCTCCCATTGCTGCTGTCTCCATCGCCACACTCTGCCATGTGCCACTTTCAGGTCTCACACTGCTGGTGTGTTCCATTTTTTGTCATAGGGTGCTGTCAGATTACGAGCCTCCCATTGCTGCTGCCAGGCCCGTAATCTTCTATGGGCCCCCATACCGCCTCCTCATGCTGCTGCCAGGTCCAGAGTCTCTCATGGGTCCCTGTACGGCCTCCCATTGCTGCTGTCTCCATCGCCACACTCTGCCATGTGCCACTTTCAGGTCTCCTCACACTGCTGGTGTGTTCCATTTTTTGTCATAGGGTGCTGGCAGATTACGGGCCTCCCATTGCTGCTGCCAGGCCCGTAATCTGCCATGGGCCCCAGTACCGCCTCCTCATGCTGCTGCCAGGTCCAGAGTCTCTCATGGGTCCCTGTACGGCCTCCCATTGCTGCTGTCTCCATCGCCACACTCTGCCATGTGCCACTTTCAGGTCTCCTCACACTGCTGGTGTGTTCCATTTTGTCATAGGGTGCTGGCAGATTACGGGCCTCCCATTGCTGCTGCCAGGACCGTGATCTGTCATGGGCCCCTGTACCGCCTCCTCATGCTGCTGCCAGGCCCGTAATCTGTCATGGGTCCCTGTACGGCCTCCCATTGCTGCTGTCTCCATCGCCACACTCTGCCATGTGCCACTTTCAGGTCTCCTCACACTGCTGGTGGGTTCCATTTTGTCATAGGGTGCTGGCAGATTACGGGCCTCCCATTGCTGCTGCCAGGCCCGTAATCTACCATGGGCCCCCGTACCGACTCCTCATGCTGCTGCCAGGTCCAGAGTGTCTCATGGGTCCCTGTACGGCCTCCCATTGCTGCTGTCTCCATCGCCACACTCTGCCATGTGCCACTTTCAGGTCTCCTCACACTGCTGGTGGGTTCCATTTTGTCATAGGGTGCTGGCAGATTACGGGCCTCCTATTGCTGCTGCCAGGCCCGTAATCTGCCATGGGCCCCCGTACCGACTCCTCATGCTGTGACGTTGCAACAAGGTGGAATTCAACCCTACATATGTTAGACTGCCTTTACGAACAGCGAAAGGCCATCACAGATTCCTGATGTTACAAGCGGATAAAGGTACTCCCCTGTGTAACTTAGATGTCAGCCATTGGCAGCTCATGCGTGACACCTGCCGCTTGCTCAGGCCCTTTGAGGAGGCCACGCTATTCGTGAGTCGGCAGGACTATGGGATGAACGACGTCATTCCTCTGTTGCACGTCCTGGAACAAATGCTGTTAACAATGGCTGGTCAGGGTGCGGTAGACGTGGCGCACAGATCTCAACGCCACATGACCCCTGTGGGGGCAGGACAGGAAGAAGAGGAGGATTTAGAGGAGGACATTTGTGCTCAGGAATTATTGAGTGAAATGGGTGGTTTTTCCACTTAGCGGACAGGAGTGGAGGAGCAGGAGCATCTGGTAGAGGAGGAGGAGGAGGAGACAGAGGACCCAGACGCACCGTGGCAGTATGCTGTGGAGATGGAGGCAGGGAGTCCCTCGCATTCCTTGGCACAAATGGCCCATAGCATGCTCGGTTGCTTGCGTAGCGACAGCCGAATAATAACCATCAGACAGAGGGATAACTTTTGGCTGTCCACCTTGTTGGACCCTCGCTACCGTTCCAAAATGGTGGCCTTTTTCACACCTGCTGAGAGGGAGGCCAAAATAACGTACTATAAAAACCACCTATGTAGTCAGTTGGTCTCTGCCTTTCTGCGCCAACGTCCATCCTCAGACACTGTGGGCCCTGTGCGCTCGCGTTCCGCTGCCATGGCAGCAGGGGAGGGGTGGGGTGGTAGAAGCAGTGACAGCTCCACCAGCAGCGGCTGCCTCAGTCTGCAGTCGATGATGAGTAGCTTTCTTCACCAGCGCAGTGAGGAAACTACTAACCAGCCGCAGCAGCATCAGGTGGACCTGGAGCAGGACCTCAAACAACAGGCTTGGGCCTACTTGGACAGCACCCTGCCAACCGAGGTAGACAATCCCCTTGACTGCTGGCCAACGAAACTTGACCTTTGGCCCCAACTAGCTGAATTTGCCCTTGAAAGGCTGTCATGCCCGGCCAGTAGCGTGGCATCGGAGCGCGTGTTTAGTGCGGCAGGAGGTATTGTAACTCCGCGGAGGACACGACTGTCCACCCAAAGTGTGGAGAGACTCACGTTTGTGAAAATGAATCAGGCGTGGATTAGTCTGGATTTCAAACCGCCAGTTCCTGACACAACTGACTAAATCCGCCATGAATCATGCCCCAAACATGTGCCACTTTCAGGTCTCCTCACACTGCTGGTGTGTTCCATTTTTTGTCATAGGGTGCTGGCAGATTACGGGCCTCCCATTGCTGCTGCCAGGCCCGTAATCTGCCATGGGCCCCCGTACTGCCTCCTCATGCTGCTGCCAGGTCCAGAGTCTCTCATGGGTCCCTGTACGGCCTCCCATTGCTGCTGTCTCCATCGCCACACTCTGCCATGTGCCACTTTCAGGTCTCCTCACACTGCTGGTGTGTTCCATTTTGTCATAGGGTGCTGGCAGATTACGGGCCTCCCATTGCTGCTGCCAGGCCCGTAATCTGCCATGGGCCCCTGTACCGCCTCCTAATGCTGCTGCCAGGTCCAGAGTGTGTCATGGGTCCCTGTACGGCCTCCCATTGCTGCTGTCTCCATCGCCACACTCTGCCATGTGCCACTTTCAGGTCTCCTCACACTGCTGGTGGGTTCCATTTTTGTCATAGGGTGCTGTATGGCCTCCCATTGCTGCTGCCTCCACCGCCACACTGTGGCTCCACACTCTGGTTTTGGCCCCGTGACTGCCCAAATGAGTGAAGTGTGCGGTGATCGACGGCACTCATCTGCATGTCATACTGACTGACAGTATTATTTCTCTTCCCCAGCAGACTCCAAGGGCATTTAAATTAAAGGTACAGTGTTCTGCACTAATATGAAGGCTCTCTGAAGCCTAGAAACACCCTTTTATAAGTTAAATTCGCAGCGAATATATTCGCATCGAATCGAATTTATTCCTCGAATTCGCCGAATCAGCCGAATCGAATTTTTGAATACTTCGCTCATCTCTACTCAGGAGTCTTACACCAAAACATCAGTAAAAGGGTTTTCTTTATATACTACACATATAGAAGATCTGGAAGCAGCCTCCCAAATCCTATTGCATTGATCCAAAGCAATATCACATTGGAGGATTTGGGTCCATTTACGCACATAAAGGTGTGTATCAATAGAAGGGGGGCAGGTGTCTTGAAGCAGCTTGTAAGTGGAGGAAATTATGCCCGTTGGTATGAACCCTGAATTATTATTATTATACAGGATTTATATAGCACCAATAGTTTGCTCAGCGCTTTATACAGATGCTTTCAAAGGGAGTAGGTTTCTCAAGGGTTAGAGATGGGGCTCTGAAGGAAAAAAAATGACATATCTATACATAAACATAATATTGGTGAGGTGATATACAAGTGGATTTTTGAATCTCGGAAAAGGATTTAAGCTTACGGGTCACTGGGTGGACCAAGTGTAGCAACTGAAATAGATTGGCCTCGGCCCAGGGACTCACGCGAGTCAAAGCCAAACTATCTGGGAGACTGGGATTAAATATGACATAGGTCAGGGGGGAACACAGAGAAGATAGGGCCAAGCTAACCCTACACCGCCTCCATATAGATAATGTGAAATGCATGGGCCCAAGCAGGAGATGTTATGTGAGAGGTGGTTTCAGTGTTGGTCATAGACCAGAGTGGAGAACAATGGTGCGTTGGACTTTGTTGCAGCCATTCAATCTTGGCCCATTTATTAGGGGGCATTGGAGGATCACTAGACAAGAGCATGAAGGTGACTAGCTAAATAATACAACACAATGTCTGGGGCCCCCAGACCCTCCCTA
Source organism: Staurois parvus (assembly GCF_062004578.1). Taxonomy (NCBI): domain Eukaryota; kingdom Metazoa; phylum Chordata; class Amphibia; order Anura; family Ranidae; genus Staurois; species Staurois parvus. The sequence continues at coordinate 1,669,539 of NW_028318342.1, read as the reverse complement.
GGTCGAGGAGAGAGAAGGACAGTATGGACAATTCAATGAGATTTATTATGCTAGATGAAGTGGAGGAAGGAGCGCAACTTGGACATGGGAATAAGAACAGTAAGCGTCTCAAAGAGATACAGAAGTTTAGGCAGTATGGTAATTTTTAGCACATTAATCCGTCCAAGGAAGGAGATGGCAAGATTGTCCCAAGATTTTAAGGATTGAGAATTTGCATGAAATAGAGGGGAGAAATTAGCTTATTAAAGGGAGTGATATGAGGAAGTAAGGTTGGTACCTAAATACTTCAAGGCATGGGGGCACCACTGATAGGTATAATTTAACTGAAGGGAAGATAAAATTGTAGAGGGTATGTGGAGTGGTAATGCTTCAGTTTTAGACGCATTAAACGTATTACCCGACAGGGCACTGAAAAGCTGTAAAGTATGATGTAAGACCGACAGAGTAATGTGGGGCTCCGTCAGAGTCAACAAGATATAATCAGTGAACAAAGGCAGTTTAAAGTCACTATTGTGGGTGTGTTTGGATCTAACAGCTATAGCCAGGGGCTCCAAACTGAGGATAAACAACAAGGGGGAAAGCAGGCATCCCTGTCGTGTACCATTGGACATCTGAAAGGAAGGGGATAACAACAACGCTGATTTGACCTGGGAAGACAAAGCGGAGTAAAGGGCTTTTAAAGCAGCTACAAATGGACAACTAAACCCAAATCTCTCCAGGACTAGAAGCATGTATGTCCAACTTAGTCTGTCAAATGCTTTTTGGGCATCCAAGCTTAACAAGAGAGTAGGAGTCAAAGACTTATTGACTAGATCAATCAGGTCAATGGTCCTCCTGGTGTTATCTACGGCATGTCTAGCCGGGACTAAGCCTACTTAGTCTCTGTGTATAAGCTTGGAAATACATTTGGCCAATCTGTTAGCTAGTATTTTCATAAAAATCTTGTAGTCAGAATTTAATAAGGCTATAGGATGATAATCATCTGGAAGGGAATGGTCCTTATTCGGCTTGGGAATCACAGAAATGTATGCGCGTGTAAAATAATCGTGTGGATGCGACCCCTTTAGGAGATCCCAAAACAAAGTCAGGAGATGGGGGGCTAAGATGCCAATAAAGGACTTGTAATATGAGTAAGGAAGACCATCTGGCCCTGGAGATTTGTGAGTGGGGAGATGTCTGACAACATCCAATAATTCTTCAGTTGAGATGTTCGCGTTTAGGGCTGTAACATCGGAGAGTGACATGCATGGTAATTGTAAGTCAAACAAAGAGTCAAAAGCAGCCCTCTGAAGGGGAAGGTGATTATCAAGGGCTAGGCAATTATAATGCTTCTCATAGTATTCCCCAAATACTGTAGCCATAACATACATGTCATATGTGGGTTTGCCATCAGACTGGAGTAGGTGGCCCGGTAGTGAGGGGGATGCTTGAGATTTAAGTCTATTTACGAGCATACAATGTGGTTTATTAGAAAACTCATACAATTTTTTCCTAGCCCAAGTGAGAGACTGGGCAGTTTTATGCAGGTCAAGAGCCCTAAGTTGATCCCGTATATAGGAAACTTTCTGGAGCCGAGGTATAGACAGGTTATCTAGCAATCGTCGTTTGGCTAAGGATAGTTGGCAAAAGAGAGATTGTCTGGCAGAAAGAGAGGCCTTCTTTAAACGAACGCCCATGGAAATACAGAGGCCTCTGAAGACAGCCTTGTGGGCCTCCAAGATGGTTGAGGGTGAAGATACCGAGTGTCAGCACCTGTGGTGGTGAGCTCTTAATCCACAGCTTGGGGTTCCCCAGGGCACGGAGTCTAAACTCCAGCCTGCTTGTTCACCAGAGCCCCTGATGGTGGGGAAGGACTTGGAGCAGGCTGGAACCAGGTCGCGGCCCCCAGGTACACCCAGCTGTGGTAGAAGAGACCGCTAGCGGGAGCAGGGTGCAATGGGAGTAGACTAGGAGATCCAGAAGACAAGCCAAAGTCGGGACAGGCGGAAGACAAGCAAGGTCAGGGACAAAGCCAGGGTCGGTACACAGAAACACTAGACCGGATACTTGGAAGAACACTGGGGAGCACAGACAACAAACGTTGCTCAGGCAATGTGGGACAGACTGAGCATGTCTTAAATAGACAGGCAGACAAGGAGGCAGGCCAGGAAGTGATGAAAGGGAAGAACATAAAACCCAGAGAATAGCAGACGACGCCCATAGGTGAGCAGAGAGAGACACACATGTGAAGGAAACACAAACAGCAAGGAGGAAAGACAAAGCAACAGGAGGCTGCAGGCTAACTTGTGACACCGAGCCAACGTCATGTTGAAAATAAGCGTCCAGGCCCCGAGAGCGTTCCGAGTGCAGAAAACTCACACTGAGGCACCAGTGGCAAACCCTAAGGGAGGAGTTAGGGAGAAGGAGATCAAGTGAGAGTCAGGCATGATAGGGTTGATCTCAGAGGAGACCAAAAAGGGGATCAGGGGGGCATTGACAAAAAAATGATCCGATCGAGAGAACATTAGATGTGGAGTAGAATAAACTGTGAATTGCCTATGGAGTGGATGTTTGACCCACCAGGTGTCAAAGAGGCGATGCTGCTGGATCAGTTTACAGAAAGCTGTCGAGGAGGAGCATAGTCTCTTTGACGGAGTAGATGGAAAAAGGACCTTCCTATCCTTATGAGGGGACATAACCAGATTAAAATCCCCCCAAAAAATCTTGTATGGAGTAGCTAGGGAACACAATTTATCTAGTGTTTGAGAGAAAAATAACATCTGACCAGAGTTGGGTGCATACAAGTTTAAGAGCACAAATGGAGAGCCCTCGTACATACATTCCAGCAAAATATAACAACCAAGTGGGTCAACCGGAGAGGAGGGGACCTGCAGGGAGCAGTTTTTCTGAATCAAAATAGCTACTCTGGCTTTCCCGGAGGGGTCAAAAGCCGAATAGGATTGCGGAAAGCTCTTAAGAGGCAAAGCAAAAAGAGCCATCCTGTTTGAAATGGGTTTCCTGAATAAATATGATATCTGCTCCCAAGGATCTGAACTCCTTCAGAGCCATCCACCATTTTTCAACTGAATTAAGATCTTTGGCATTATATGACAACAGCCTTAAAGCTGTAAGGCAAAATAGAAAACAACAAAAATAGAAAACCAGGTGACCCATGGCAATAGGTCTATCACAAACAAATGTATCACTCAGAACAAAGGCCGTAGGGATTGCGGCTGGAAACAAAGATATCATCTAAGATATGTACACGGGATATTGGAGATATCTCGAGTTGTCAGGGCCGAAGGTCTGATGCACTAGTGGGCAACACGGCAGCTGACCCGATATGGCAGATGCCTACCTCAGTAATTCACATAGCAGTTGTAGTCAGGACACAGTAATGAGGAGAATTGCTAAGGCACACATGGGAATAAAGAGGCTCAATTAACAGAGCGGGAGACCTGATATGTAAAAGAGTCATGTGGGGCCCACCGAACCAGGAAGTTGGGGACATTGAGGAGTGTGAGGAAATCTCTTCTTCCCTGGTTTAGCAGGTGTCCAGATCTTCCGTGCAGTAGCAGAGGGCCTAGATGGAGTAGGAGGTTACGGAAAGGCCTCTTCTGGCAGGGGAGGGAATCCCAACTGTTTAAAGAATGAGTCTGCTTCATGTAAGTCACAAAATATGACTGGGGCATTATCTTTGGAGACAGCTAGCTTGAAAGGAAATCCAAACCGGTAAGCAATACGGTGCTGCTGGACAAGAGTGGTGACCGGTTTCAAGATAAGTCTTCTTGCAAAGGTGATGGGGGATAAATGACTGCAAATTTGAAGCCTGTCTCATTTAAATTCCAGAGAGGACTTGTTGCGAGTAGAAGAGAGTAAGGCTTCTTTGCTGTCAAAGTATTGAACACGAATGATAACATCTCTAGGCCTGGTGCCCTCAGGAGGTTTTGGGCCTAACGACCTATGGGTCGGGTCTATTCACTAATCAACATCTGGGATCTTGGGGGCCAGAGTGATAAACAGAGACAGCAAGTAAAGCTGAAGTTGGGAGTCAGAGACTGTTTCAGAGATACCACGAACACAAATATTCTGGCGGTGCTCCCTGTTTTCCAGGTCTTCCTGCTGGAGCTGTAACTAAGACACAGAGGGGTTTATTTACTAAAGCTGGAGAGTCCAAAATCAGACTCCCTTCTGCATAGAAACCAATCAGCTTCTAACCTCAGCTTGTTCAATGAAGCTTTGGCAATGAAACCTGGAAGCTGATTGGTTTCTATGCAGAAGGGAGTCTGATTTTGGACTCTCCAGCTTTAGTAAATAAACCCCAGAGTGTTTCAGGTTCGCATTATCCTCTTCTAGGACATGGACAAATTGCACCAATTCATCAAATTTTGACTCCAGGTGGTCTGTGCGGTCTCCCAATTGGGTAATCTCCCCCCTAAGCTCCTGAGCCAGTTTCCCAAATTCAGCAGAGATAATGCAGTAATATTATGTAAGAATATTTGCAGTTTGTCCTCCAGGATATCCACCATCAAAGAGGGGACCACCGGGGTGGGATGCAGAGCAGCAGGGGTTTCTGTGTCTGTCCCCTCCATCTCAGTGGACCCTCCGGAGCACTCACCTGGACTGCCCCAGCTACTTGAGGCTGGGTATGCAGGCCTAGTGAAGAAGAGATCCAGCATGGAAGGCCGGGGATCTGGAGGAGGCAGCTTGGGAAGCTTCCATTGCCCGATTTTTCCTATGGAGAAGTCTGTGGTTATCCTGACTTGGGAGAGGGCTCTCCTGGATGTGTGGCTGCTGCAGGAGCTGAGCAGGAGGTCCTTGAAGGCTGAGGGTCAGTGGAGCTCCCCCCTCGCGCATCCGCCATCTTGGATGCTCCCCCATTTTACATCTTTAGGCGCCATCTTCTAACCTTGCTCCCCCTTTTTTTGAGATCTTGTGTGTTCTGACATAAATAACCATGTGACTTTTAAGTAAAAGCTGCCTCACAGTCTTTGGATTTCTAATTATTTTCATGAATCCATTTTGAAGCTTGTCATTGTGAACTGTTATTGCCATGTGCTCCCTTGCTTCTGTCTTTGTGCACTCTAAAGAGATGTAAAAGGTAGACTCTGTTAGTGACTCTAGGATGCTTCCTGACAAAATCCAATATTTAGTCCATTGGAAAGATTATGGTTCTGAAAAGGAATGAGGTTTGGGTTGAACATGCGTTTAACCCAAACCCAACCCATTTGCAGTTTTGACCAGTATTTCCTGTCTGAACGACTGTCACAAAATAACAAACCCCAGGCCAGCTGGTGTTTGTGAACGAAGTAGAAGAGATTCTAGGCAGCAACATCAACCAAATATAGTAATATCTGGTCAATAACATCACTTCAAATTCCCAGTCCCTTTTGTTGACAAATGGCATTTGTGAAAGGAGTAGGGACAGGTGAACATTGTATTTACATTTCTAACAAAGGACATTTTTCATGGTGTGTGTGTTTTATTTTTATTTACCTTTTATTTTTTTCCACCTAGGCTGGCATTTAACCATATACAATTTGTTGCTACCATTTAAAAGAAAAACTCAAAAAAGCATGGGGTACCCCTTAAAATTCATAAAAGACCCTTATTCAGGCATGCAGTCTTGAAAGTAAGGAAATTGTGCTCCCCTTTTGAACCATACTGGACTACATACCTTCAACATTGAGAGGGTACCTTGCAAAGCTGGACAGCAAAGCCTCCCTTAGGACACCATGTCCCCAAAGTTGGGGGCAGAGACAGCATCCCCACATCATGTATGCAAAAAGGAATGATGGGGTCTGCGAGTAAGGAGGATTACAATATGGAAGCCTCCAAGAGGGTCCCAGATTTTCACTTACATTCAGTTAATACCCCTTGCTACTCATTCAGAAAAAAAGATACAAGAAAAATATGCACACCATGGAAAGTCTTTTTATATGTCCCACGTGTAAATTCAACATTAATCACATTGTCAAGCTATGTATATGCAAGTCAATCACATAACTACCCACTGCCTGATGATGTTCACCTGTTTTTGCTCCCATAGCAAATGACAGATAGCTGGATGGCTTTTGCATGTAAGTAAACTTAAGAAGATTCTGTGTAATATCATTGACCAAACCCAGGATACTCGCTCAATATGTTTAAAAGCAGACAGGGGATCTGTTTTTTGTGACAGTAGTACTACTGCTGCTAAATGACAGATCCTCTGGTTTATTTGCCATCCCTAAATCATGTCATTTATAAGATTTTTGGGTTTTGTTTTTTTTTTTTTACTGTTCCCTACTGAACAATAATTTGTTTAGTTTTCTTTTGCTTTAGTACATGTCCCTTATGGCTGTGCCAAGCTACTCTTGTCCTAATGTAACAAATCCCTGCAAATTAGCATGCAAAAAGGACAGGAATAATACTTGGCTCTTATAAACTTAAATGGTGTAAATCACAATGTTTGGTGTTTGTGAATAGCACTAACTGCACTTTCCTTTGGTTTGCTCATCATTAGTCCTGGAGAAGGGTTTGGGGGCTTTCACTCTGATCTCCATGCTCCTCTGTTGGACAGTTCCCTACTGTCTACCCCCCCCCCCAAATGGAAATTCCAAGGGGAACCAATGTAACAGATCAGCAGCAAAGCTGATCTGCAACTCTGTGTAATTCTAATCACCAGATAAACTCTCTCCCCTTGTGACTGCAACCTTCTCTAATCCGCAGGACTCTAAGCTATTTCTGTGGCCAGATTCCTCCTGCTGACTGATACAGCAGCTATACAGTCAGTCCCTGTCTGACCTGTTGATCAAACTCTCCATTTAGTTGTGCTCATGTCAACACTCTTTGCCTGATCATTAGCTTCATTGCCTAGCACAATGCAACAGTCTATGTTTGTTCCTGTGGTCCTTCATTCCTTCTTTTCTGGTTACAAATATCAGCTTGTATTTGACTTGGCTTGTTTACTGCCCTCCCTGACCTTTATCATTTAAAATTACCAATCATTTTTGATCACTTTTTATCATTTGCCTGTTAACTTTTATGGAGCTCAAATTAAAAAGATATGTGCGGCACTCCCTTCAAATCTAAACTACATCATAATAAATGCATGTAACAAACGCATGTGCTAATATATTGAATTAAACAGAAATACAACCCCAAGTATAATATAATACAATACATTGTGATCAATAAGTGACAATAAAGCAAGTAATTCAATTCAATCAGTCTGTGAAAGTCCTAGATTCAAACAAATTCTCCTTAGTGCAGCACATGCATCTTCTTCCCATACGTGAATAATTGGATCTATATTAGCCACCTTCATGCAAACGTGATTCCCATCACCTGAATAATACTGCGCTCAATTAGACCCAAGAACACATGTTATTAGGTCTAGATGCACTTTTCCCTTATGGGATATATATGGGGTAAATGGTCTCTCCTTGGGAAAGTAGACAATCTTTTTTTCCTCCTTGGTCTTATAGACACTCACTCCTCCTTTCTCCTCCATTGTGCAAATGCTCAGAAAAACACAGAACAGCCCCTCATAGTGTAGTACTTCAAACCTAGCAATTTATTAAAAATATTGCACTTACATAAAATCTGAGGTCAAAGACCAAAGTGTGTACAGCAGTGATCAGTACTCTAGCGGCGTCGAACACCCAGCTCCTCCCATAAACTACATCAAGCCCCTCAAGACTTCATTAGGGAAATGAGCGGGGTGTAAAGTATGTATATTTATAACTGAACTGAATGTCTTCATATTGTGGTAGCCATTTTGTTGTAGTCCATCATAGAGTAATATGCAGTGGCCATGTTCTGGTGGATAACTATGGTGGCTATTTTGTTGTGGATTATCTTCAACAGAAGCTCATATGCGGCAGCCATAATTTGTTGGATTCCTCTGATGGATAAAATATTCCATATGTCCCTAAATAAGAATCGTTGCCAAAATTTGATAGACTTCCTGATGCCAGTCCCTACAGCATAAAACTAAATCAAGACAGTGGAATGTCCTAATTTTTTTATGAAGATAACATTACAAATAAGTACTGAACCCAGAAAATTAAACCAGTAAACATAAAATTTAAGTGAATACTTATCTCCATAGAAAATTAGAACATTCCACACAGTCTTGATTTAGTTGAATCATACCAACATTATAGAAAGGAACACAGAACCCCAGGAGACCATTATCCATAATGGATATCCATATCCAGCACAAAGACATTTCAGAGGGAGACAATACTCAAGAAGACAATGGCATAATAGAAGACCTTATTATGGATCATCTAATAGACCATACTATACACACATCAGATAATGACAGATATCCTCAGGAATAGTAGGATCATGTATTATCGCAACAATGATTATAAATATGGAGATCAGGGTTACCATACTCCTTTACCTAATTATAATAGGTTTGAACCATTGAGAGACAGAACAAAGAACCGATCTGATGCGAGAAGCCCTCCCACATTTTTTAGGGAGAGGAGATTATTACCCAATACCACCTCAACCACCTCACAGGAAAGAAGAAGGTTACAGAAGAAGCCAGGAATGAGAGGATGCTGAGCAGGAGCAAAAAAAAACAAAAGAAAAAGATACCATTAGGAGAAGGGATCTTTAACCTGTGGTAAACCATTAACAAAACAAAAACTAAAGGTATTAAATAAAGGACTTAAATTCACCCCCAAGAAAAACATGGATACATTCTCAACATACTATATATAGGGGTACAGAAACATGTAAGGAAGTTGAATATTAAAAAGTATTTGTTGAGTAATCCCCAAGAGAATAACACTAGAGAAAGTAAGCTGAACATTGTACACAGCAATTTAAGAAATAAATAATTATTTAACCCTAATAACTATGACAACGGACATATTGAAGTCTTCAAAAAATGAGCTAGCTGATTTGGAAAAAATTAAAATAAGAAAAGCTGATAATCCAGAGGAAAAAAAAGGGGAATACAAATATTGGAAGAGCATAATGACGTCGTAATACGCCCAGCAAATAAAGGTGGAGGAATAGTGGTTATAGTAAAAGAAGCATATGTCCAGGAAATAGAAAGAATGTTAGGGGATACATGCACGTGTGAACTACTATCAAAGCATCCAACAATGATGTATAAAAAGGAATTGGAACAAATTGTGAAGAAGGGTGTGAAGAAAGAGAAGAGAAATACCTTGTACTATCCACATGCAGGATTCCAATTATTTATAGCATACATAAAGTCCATAAATATAAAACAAAACCCCCAGGTAGGCCCATTGTCACTGGTATAGATTCAGTGGGATACAGGATTGGAGAGCCATGGAATGTGCCTTAGAACACTACAGTAACCTGTGTAAAAAGCAGAAGAAATATCTGATAGAGTTCCTGGATTACACATTAAAACATACCTATTTTTTGTACAAAAGCAATTATTATAAACAGACCACCAATATAGCAATGTGCGCAAAGTTCAAGCCAAGTGTGACCAATGCTTTTATGGCAAAGTGGGAAGATGGGATGATATACTCAGAAACTCCGAAAAAACTAGTATTGTACAAAAGGTTCATAGATGATACAATAATGGTTTGGAATGGAAATAAAGAAAGTTTGGAATAACTTACTGAGAAGATGAACCATAATAAAAAGAATATAGTATTGACGTGGACCCTAAGTAATAGAGAGATCAATTATCTGGATCTAGTTTTGAATATTGAAAGCCACAAGATAACAACAACCACTTTCTTCAAGAAAACAGATAGGAATAGTTATATTTTCCAGGACAGCTGTCATCAGAAGAAATGGCTATTGAATATACCGAAAAGACAACTAATAAGAATAAAAAGAAATTTTACGAAAGAAGATGATTTTGCACAACAAGCTGAAATGTTAACGAATAAGTTCCTCCAAAAAAGATATTAAAAACCCTTTATCCTAGATCAAATCAGCCAGGTCAAAAATATGGATTGGCAGAATATGCTATCACATGGTGCTATAGAGAAGGAAGAAAAGAACCAAGATATGGCTATACTTTTAGATTACAACACACAGTATAAAAAGTTTGAGACAATAATACGCAAACACTGGCCCATCCTGAAAGCAGAAGGCATCTAGGGTTAAATCTTCTTGAAAAACCAGCATTCATTTATAGAAGAGCTCCAAATTTGAGGAGCAAAATTCAAAAAAAAATTATAGATCCACCTGAAGAAAAGTATTCGACATTTCATGATGGAAAAGGTTTCTATAAATATAGAAAATGTTTTGGATGCCAGAAAACCAAAAAAAAATCCTAGGAAGAGATCTGATTTTATAGCACATACCACGGGGAAAAAATATTGAGTCAAAGATCTTATAACGTGCAATACAGAAGGAGTGGTGTGTGTCCTGCAATGTGACTGTGGGATACAGTATGTAGGTAGAACGAAAAGGCCACTAAGGAAAAGGACATATGACCATGTACATAATATATTAACAGACTATAAAAAGCATAGTGTGTCCAAACACTTTCTTAAATACCATAGGAATGGTCCTTCATCATTACAGTTCTGGGGGATTGAAAAATAAAAAAACACTATAGGAGAAAAATAAAATCAAAACACTTAGCCAGAAGGAGTCAAAATGGATTTACCAGCTTAAAGTGATTCTAAGGGTTCATTTTTTTTTTAAATAAAAAACATGTCTATACTTACCTGCTGTGTGCATTGGTTTTACACAGAGCAGCCTGGATCCTCCTCTTCTCGGGTCCCCCGCAGGCTCTTTTTTCTCCTTCTGTCTGTCTGGTGCCCCCACAGCAAGTAGCTTGCTATGGGGGCACCCGCTGCTCAGTGTGTCCATTTGCACATGGAGAGATGGATTGGTCCTGCTCCCCCTCTCCTCATTGGCTGACTGGCTGTGATTGACAGCAGTGGGAGCCATTGGCTCCCGCTTGCTGTCTCAGCCAATGAGGAGGCAGAGACTCAGGACAGCCAAGGCTGCCATTCACTTCGCTGGATCGCGATGAGGCTTCATGTAAGTATTGAGGGGGCTGGGGGAGCTGCTGCACACAGAAAGATTTTTACCTTCATATATAGAATGCATGAAGGTGAAAAACCTTCAGCCGTTAAAACCCCTTTAAAACCTTGGCACCTAATGGGTTGAACATTGACTTTGACCTGAATTGCTTCATTAGTAATTTTTACACTCATGGTACTTTACCAGTACTGTAAGGGGTTTTTGCACAATTCATGTGTAGATTACCCATTTTGGAGCATGGGTTAAATAGGGATTAACACGTGAGTTCTCATTTTTACTAAGGGGTTTTATGATATATTTGATATATACTTTCTTTGCGAAGGCATTCTCTCATTTTACCACTAGGTAGTAGTCAAAAAATCCACGGGCATAATTTAATTCACGTTTGTAACCATTCAGGGTTTAATAGGTTTTATATACTGTATTTTATAAAATATTTTATAACCTATAGATGTGTCTAACTTGAAGTGGGCATTTTTGTATTCACTTAAGTTTTATATTTACTGGTTTATTTTTATGGGTTCAGTATTTATTTGTAATGTTATCTTCATAGAAAATGAGGGCATTCCACACTGTCTTGATTTAGTTTTATGTCGTAGGGACTGGCATTAGAAAGTCCATCAAATTCTGGCAGATATTTTTATTTAGTGACATCTAGAATATTTTAGCTGCCGGAGGAATCCAGCAAATTATGGCCACCACATATGAGCTTCTATTGAAGATAATCCACAAAAAAGTGGCCTCTGTAGTTATCCACCAAAACATGGCCCCCGTATCTTACTCTATGATGGTCTGCAAAAAAATGGCCACCACAATTTGAAGACATTCAGCTCAGTTATAAATAAACGTAATTTACACCCCGCTCATTTCCCTGATGAAGTCATGAGGAGCGTGACATAACACGTGGGAGGAGCCGGGTGTCGGATGACGCAAGAGTACTGAATCGCGGCTGTACACACTTTTGTCTTAAAGGAGCTTTGGATTTTATGTAAGTGCAAAACTTTTAATAAATGGCTTGGTTTGAAGTACTACGCTATAAGAAGCTGTTCTGTGTTTATCTGAGCGTTTGCACAATGGAGGAGAAAGGAGGAGTGAGTGTCTATAAGACTGGGGAGGAAAAGATCGTCTACTTTTCCAAGAAGGAGAGACCATATATAACCCATAGGAAAAGTGCATTTAAACCTAATAATGTATGTTCTTGGGTCTAATTTTGAAGGTGAGTGCAGTATTAGTCAGGAGATGGGAGTCACGTTTGCAAAAAGGTGGCTAATATAGATTCAATTAATCACGTATGGGAAGAAGATGCATGTGCTGGATTAAGGAGAGTTTGTTTGGATCTAGGACTTTCACAGACTGATTGAATTGAATTGAATTACTTGCTTTATTGTCACTTATTGATCACAATTTATTGTATTATATTACACTTGGGGTTGTATTTCTGTTCAATATATTAGCACATGCATTTATGTTCACATGCATTTCTTATGAGGTAGTATGGATGTGAAGAGAGCACCACATATATCTTTGTAATCTGTGTTTACTAAGTGTGGGAAAGCACATTGATGTGAGCTGCACCCAATCACAAAATTTTCACCAATTTTTCAGCACATTTAAATTTTAGATTTATTGGGTAGTGCAGAAGTCACCTTGCATTATAGATTTTATGCAGCTCAATTATTGCTTGTTATTCTGGGATTATGCATTATATTAGTCAACACTGTACAATGTATGGCCAAGCTGTATTTGGCTTTAAGTGAGATGTGAATTGTTTCACTTAGTATGTTTGTTTTTTGTATGTGCTTAAGCTGCCTATTGTTTTCTTCAGTTTACCATGTAGAATATGTACATTTCTTTCATAAGGACAGGACATAACTTACAAGATGTGCTTGGCAAATCCCAAACAACCCTTTAATATACTGTATATTATTCTAAAATACAACTCCAACAGATGAATTATTTCAGATATATGTAAGGAAAACTGCCATATCATTTTAAAACTAAGGGACTCTTGTGTACCTCTGATAACAGTAGTAGTAGAATTATACATTTGACTGGTCAGAGCAATTGACTAACATTTTCATAAATACTTAATGCTTACTGGCAATAGTATGCTGGTTTGTGAATCAATAATCAAAATAAATTGTTTCTTTCTTTACAAAATGATATGTCATGTGCAAGGTTACTAAAAATAATGAGCTGTGGAAAATGCTTTCAATAATGCCTTGCCCTTGAGGAATAAGACCGGTTTGGATTAATCAATTATCTCTCACAAAAAATGTCTTAGTTTATATAGTTTGTCTGGGAGTAATAGCTAAGCTTTACGTTGAAAATATTGAACATATTTCATTGTTTGTGTCCCCAACAAAATTGATTTAACTACTTAAGTTCTGAATATTTTACCAGTAACTCCTAATATCATATCACAATATTTACAAAATAAATACTGACCCCATTCTAACAATACAATTGTCTAGAAATGGCTCAAAACCTTCCTAAATCTAGTTGAAGCATTCATATGGCAATTTAGCAAAAAATGCAAGGTTGATTTTCTGTTAGCATTAACAAAAGATGAGTCAAGGCACTGCTATGCCCTGCATATCTATGCCTATGAAAATAATAAGGCAGGAGCACCTATCCTCAGAAGGTTCCAGCTAGGTCACTATTTAAAGTAATATCCACTCAGAATCAGAGTAAATCTAACCTAAAAAGAGATTAGAGAGGAGAAAGTAAAGAATAGAAAAGAAAGGGAAGGGATAAAGAGGGTGTTCAATAACCAAAAAAAAAGGGTATAGGGGAACCATCTGCTTCAGTCTGCAGGTGAGATGTACTTAATCCAAGGGTCCCATGTTTTATGGAATTTCTAAAGATTCTTATAGAGGGTACAGGTGAGGTTATTATTCAGTATAATTTGTATTTGACATAATCCATGTTAACCCCAGTCCTTGTCCAACAATGTGCTATCACGATCCATGCTGCTAGAAGTATGTATAAGATCAGACGTTTAAGCCATTTTGTAATGTCAGAATACAGTTTCTCAAACAAGGCTGTCTCTGCGGTATTAGCATGACTGACGTCCATAACCAAGAATTTAAGGTGAGAGAGTTTCATCCAAAACCTGGACACCTTAGGGCACTGCAACCACATGTGATAAGTCATCCCCACATATCCACATTGACGAAAGCAATTAGTACCAACCAGAATAGCAAAGATGCATCCGTCTGCATCTACTAAGTACCACCATAAAAGGGTTTTGTAGTTAGATTCTATCAAAATAGTATTGTTCTAGATTTCTGACAAATTATTTACAATATCCTGCCAATCTGACAAGTCCTAGGAACATTTAGATCCCACTCCCACCGTTGTCTCTTTTGAACATTCTTCCAGCTTCAAAGGTCTAGAATTTTCCTACCTTGCTCTAAACATTCATACTGATTAAAGAATGTTCTCACTCATGATGGGACTTTGAAGGCAACCCTTTGACACACAAAAATTGATTCTTTAAAATTATATTTATTTACAGTTTTTACACAAAAAGGTTTTTTTTAAAAAAACAAGGAATTAAACCAACGTATACAAATCAAATAAATGCTCCAAACCATATTAGAGGGCCATTAGGATTGCTTATTGAGTTTTAACAATGCAGCATAATACAACAAGGGTCCAGTGGTATCCCCTATAGCTGATTTCCATCATACAATCATTTCAATTTGATTGTAGATTTATTCAGCCAGGGATCTCCAAATGCGCTTCGAATATATATATATATCTCCAAGATTAACAGTTGAGGCTGCAATGATATCTGCAGGTTCACATGTGTAAATTGTAACCATAACTGACCAGCAACAATATATATTTTTTGCACATTTGCCTAATTGATAATTGATTATAATAAAAAGAGATACTTTCTCTTTAACATCTTAAGTACATTTACTGCTGCAGGGTGGGCACTGTGCACAAAATCTTGTGTATATATGTATATATATATATATATATGTGATTCTGCATTCCCAGGTAGGGGGTGCACGCCCGCCCTACCCGTGCCACCGATCGCTGCCTTGGGTGTCAATCACTGGGTCCCAGTCAGTGATTACCCGCCTGGTGATTATCGGCACTCACCGACAGGGAGGAGGGCTGCATTGTTTACCAACAGGCCTCCTCCCTATCAGTTTGGGCACACTGCTCGGGATGGCTGAACACCGCCATCCTGATCAGTGTGCTTTACACTGAAGCACCCGCCCCCTAGTAAAACACTCCACTCACACAGTTAACCCTTTGATTGCCCCCAGAGGTTAACCCCTTCCTGCCCAGTGCTATTAGAACAGTGTCAGTGCTTTTTTTTTAGCACTGATAACTGTATTGGTGTCACTGGGGATGTCAGTGATACCAAGTCAGTTCCCCCCAGTGTCAGAATGCCCACCAAAGTCCCGCAGTCCTGCTATAAGTTGTTGATCAGCGCCATAAGTAGCTGATCATCACCATTATTAGTAAAAAAAAAAATCCAGTATCTATACCACCATTTGTAAATGCTGTAACTTTCACGTAAACCAATTAATTTACACATATTGGGATTCTTTTTTAGCAAAGGCATGTCGCAGTATACATTTAGGCCTAAATTTATGATGAAATTAGATTTTTACATTTTTTTCACTGGACATGTTTAATAGCAAAAAAGACCAAAATGTTGTTTTTTTTCTCAAGATTGTCGGCCTTTTTTATTTATAGCGCAAAAAATTAAAAAAGCACAGGCGATCAATTACCACCGTAAGAAAGCTCAATTCATGGGAAATAAATTTCATTTGGGTGCAGTGCTGCATGACCACGCAATTGTCAGTTAAACTAACACAGCGCCGTAATGCAAACCACTTCTTTAACTGCTTCCTGACTGCCCTATAGCAGAAATACTGCTACAGGACGGCACAGGGGCGCAAAATCACATATATATACATGATTAAAGCTCCCGTGGTTTTCAATCCCCTCCCAGATAGCGTCAGATTGCCCATGAGTACACCAGTAATCACATTTAACCTGTTGATTGCCTGGAACACGCTCATACACAATAAACCTCCATTGCTAATATAGTGTCTGATATATTTGATCAGATCAGCACTATACCAGCGTTCACATTAGTATAGTATCCCCACAAAACGCAGCGTTAGCGGGATTAGCCCCGGCACCTGCCAGCACCTGCAATTAGCCCCTATGCTTACCTCTCCCCCAGCAAGTGCAGTGTCAGTAGGTCACCGTCACTTGATACTTTGCATACAAAACCGCAGTGTTAGCAGAATCAGGCTTGATCTGTGCTAGCACTTGCCGGTAAATTTTGATGACTCTCATATGCAGCAGAGTGCCAGTACTAGTGCTGTTCTACCTTTTGATGAACTGGCAAGCACCAGCGGCCTAGTACATCCTGGTCTTTCACATACCAGCACTGCAGTATCACTTGGTGACGTGGCGAGTCCCATAAGTGCAGTAAAAGCTGATACTGTCGTGAGCACAAATATTGTCCCGCAGCCACCAAGAATTCACACACAGGCCCATAAAGCCCCTAGTATCCTTCCAGATGTGCTTACAAATCCCGATTGGCAGCCCAAAAGTTCTGCAGCACCCATACTTCTCCTATTCACTGCCCAACCTGGAATTCAGGTGGAAACAGCAAATTTAAATACTAACCTTGGTTTATTGGAGCTGTTTTTCACGGAATATCTGTATGTGTTGATTGTGGATCAAAGCAATTTATATGCACAACAGTTTATCGCCTCCAACCCAAATTTAAACCTTGCCAGACCATTTGCATGGAAACCCATTATGGTTTCCGAATTAAAATTTTTTTTGGACTGAACCCTCAACATGGGCATTACTAAAAAAAAAATTTATTGCGGTTGTATTGGTCCACGGACCCAATTCATCAGATGTCCGTGTTCTCTGCTGCCATGGCCAGGCATAGATATGAGAGTATAATGTGTTTTATGCATTTCAATGAAAACACACTCTGTTGTCCTTGGGGTGACCCTGAATTAGACTGGCTCCACAAAATTCGGTCCCTCGTAAATCACCTTAACCAAAAATTTGCAGATGTCTATACTCCCCAGCAAAAAAATCTGTGTTGATGAGTCCCTCATTAATTTTTCTGGCCGCCTTGAATTCAAACAATTTCTCCTCAGCAAGCATGCCAGATGTGTTACAATACACCTATCTATTTTTAGATTGATCATTTCTTTGTGAGTGGGCAAACATTCAGAATCAGCAGGGGATCAAATACTTATTCCTTCACTGTAATGTGTTTTATGCATTTCTGTTTTTTATGCAATGACAACACACTCTGTCCTCAGGTTGACCCTGAATTTGTAAATCACCTTAACCAAAAATTTGCAACCCCAGCAAAACATCTGTGTTGATGCGTCCCTCATTGATTTTTATGGCCGCCTTGCATTCAAACAATTTCTCCCCAGCAAGATTGCCAGATATGGGGTCAAGATGTATAAGACCTGTGAGAGGGTATACATATAAGCTTTGGATTTATGAGGGAAAAGATAGTCACATGGAGCCCCCCGGATGACTACATGGGGAGTAGTGGCAAGATAGTTTGGAACTTGGTGTCATCCTTTTTCCATATGGGGTACCACTTATAAGTGGACAATTTTTATTCAAGCGTGCCACTATTTAGACATTTGTACAATCTTGGAATTGGCGCATATGGCACTGTGCAACCTAATGTGTGCCCACCATTAGAAGTGGGTGGATGCAGGGCAGTATATTCTAATGGTGGGCACACCACACACTTTTTCTGGCAGAGATTTCTTCTCTTTTTTTCATTGAGCCCACGGGCTGCATACAAAAAAAAAGAACACAGCATATATACCCAGCAATGACCAGCAACATACTGGTACATCACTGGACTTTGAATGGCTATAACAGGATGATGCATACAGCCGCAGGCATCATCCTGGTATTGTTTTTTCAACCGGCGATCAGCTTTCATATGAAAGCAATACTAGTGGCTAATTAGCTGCCTTCCATGGCCTTCTCGAGCAGTCCTGTGCCATCAGGGGAACCTGAGAATGCAGTGGTGTTTCTGCCAGCTGACCATATTGCTGATTGGAGACTGGAATGGTGCCAATCATCTCTATAGCTACGAGCATTTCATCACTTCAGTTTCGCAGGATATAAACAGCGCCATTTGTGAATTGGGAAAGCATCAGATCACACCGATCTTGGTTTGATTAGCTAATGTAAGGGCAGAGGAGATATCTAGAGTCTGATAGACCCCAGATTTTGCATAAAAGAATATATGACAATGCCCATTGAAGCTATAAGGGATATTGCATTCCCTGTGATAGCAATAAAAGTGATTAAAAAAAAATGAAAGGTACAGGCCATGCACAGTTTTAAAGCATGTCATGTTTGGTATCTATTTTCTTAGCATACCATCATATTTTATATCTTACCAAATAATTGGCCAATATATTGTGTTTTTGTGCATTAAAAGTAAAAAAAGCATATTTTTTTTAAAAAAGAAAGAAAAATCGCTACGCTAGTACTTTGTGACATATACAATTGCAGCACCCACCATTTTATTCACTAGGGTGTCTGCTTTAAAAAATATATAATGTTTGGGGGTTCAAAGTAATTTCCTAGCAAAAAAAATATAGATTTAATCATGTGAACAAAAACTGTCATAAAAGAGATGCCCATAGCGAAAGGAAAGAAAATAGCACAGGGCAGACATGACAAGGCCAAGAGGGGGTTAAAAAAAGACAGGAAAGGGTGAGAGAAAAGTAAGAGGTGGGGTTTTAGTTAAGGCTAAGTACCTGATTGGTAACTGGGGGCGGAAGGTGGGGTGTTCTGCACCTGTAGGTGTGTATGGGAGGGTCGTTCTGCAGTCCAGGAGTAGACAGAGGAGAAAGAGCTTCAGGGAGATGGAGCTGCATCTTTCCCCCATTCTTGCAGGGATTTCTGAGTACGGCCTCCATGGATGTGGAGGGCTGATGTCACAGCTGCGGGAGGCTGCTGTGTCCCGCGGTGCTGCCTGGCTACAGAGCCAGGTCTTGGCTGTGCTGGGGGGCCTGGGCTCGGTGCCAGCAGCTAGGGGGGGTGCCCACGCGCTCGGTAGTCTCGGCCTCCGGAGCGGTTTAGTCCGGGCTCCTCCCTCAGAGCTCAGCGCCTTCCTGGGAGCCCCAGTCAGGACCCTCCAGCCCTGCGGGCAGGGCGCTCCCCTGCCTTTTCTGGCATAGTGGCCGGGAGGAATCCCCATCCGCGGCGGAGCTCGACAGAGTGGTCACCGTGGTAACGGCTCCTGCCCTGGGGGAGCGCCTGACCGGGAGGGGGCCCAGTGTGGGAGATGTTCAGCTGCGGCCGCCGATGTTCAGCTGTGGTCAGCGGTCCCTCAGGGGGGGTCACTAGCCTCAGCATGGAAGACTGGCAAGATGAGCAGCGCTGAGCAGAGAGCAGGTGGGCGTGCGGCTGGACGGCGATCCAGGACTGCAGTGGGCAGGTCTGGTGCCGTAGGCGGAGTCATGAGCGGCACAGACCAGAGGGGCTTATGGCTCCTGGGACCGGAAGGCCATCCAACTGGCGTGGAGAAGAGGACCGATCTGAGGGTGAGCTGTCTGGATCCGATACGGGTGCGGCGGCCGAACCTTTCGGCTGATGGGATCTCTCCTGGGCAGCCTGGTAAGTTGAATGTCTTTGGTTCTTATTTCTCTTTCTGTTCAGCTCTGCAGGATCTGTTGGGGGGTGGGGCCACCCCTTTAGTGGTGTCGGATGGCGGCGTGGCCTCCGCCCCAGTAGTGGCGGATGTCAATGCTTCCCCGTCGGTTTTCTGCGTGGATCCTTCGTGCTTGCGGGGTTGTGGTCGGGGTCCCGGGGCGGGACCTTGCTGAGGTGCAGGGGATGGCAGTTTCTTCTTCTCTGTGTTCGGGGCCGGGGGTGGTTCCAGCGGAGGCCTGTGCTCTCGGCCCTGCGTGCCCATCCACGTCTTTGGGTGAGGGTGCACGGGTTTTAGAGCCATGAGCCAGCTGAGCCATGATAGTTGCACGCAGGCGTCTTACCATAGTCAGCTGCATCCAAGACTGACGAAACCTGCTTCTTGACCTGGGGAGTCGGCCAGGCCATAACTGCCTCAGTCTCCCCATTCCCAGACCTCTGGGGGTCTCTTCCTACTGGTGGTTCCCAAAGCTGAACCACTGACATGCCCCTCTGACAGTTACCCTTCTCGACTGTCAGACTAGGCATGGGCAGTTTGTTCCTGACTAGTGACAGGGGCCCAAGTTGCTCTCCCCAGACAGGGCTGAACACCGCAAGGCCCCTAAAGTGGGCAACTGCACCCAGTTCCATTCCACATTGTAGGCCATTCCTGACCCCTGGAAAGGTGGTTGGTGCATTCTCAACCCCAATTAGCTTTCCCAGGAATTCAGGCAAGCCACATGGGGTGGTGAAGGCTGACTCATCCTGAGCCTCCTGGGTTAGAGATGGTGGCCCAGACCCTCTGCTCAGGTCCATGATGGTTAGACAGCAAGCCCCTTCCGGATGCTTCATTACCTCATGGCTCCTGGGCATGGGATAGGCCACAACCACAGAGCTGGCGCTCAGTTTTCCAAGGTCCTCACAAAGTCTGGTCATCTGATCCTGTTTGGGGACCAAAACTACCTGGACTCTAGCTGACCCCTGGATTCCTGGGGTCCATTCCCTCTGTCTCTTTGGCCCGTTCAGTTTGCACCTCCTGTGAGATGAGGTTGGCTGAAGGTATGGGGGAAAGATACACCCTGCCGTCCAACTCATGAACAGCACAGTGAGCTCTCCCCGGGTTTTCCTGAACTCTGACACCATCTCTCATACGCCTTGCCAGCAGCTAATGTACCTGACCGGAAAGGAGAGGTGATTGGAGCTGAAGGCTGCAGCCCCGTCTCGGAGACCCGCTGATCAACTCCAATGAGGCTCCTCGCTCTTCCAATCCAGATGTGCTGTCACTGCCTAGGACACATGTTTGTCTGCCTGGTGACATACCAGGACAGGTCAGATCATATGACATGCTTTCAGTCTCCCTGTCAGGCCTTTGTTTACCTTTCTCAGCAGGGAAGCTCACAGCTATCTGGCTGCTGAGATCCATGTGTGAATTGCTTTCCAGTGCTGCCTTACACGTGGAACTACAAGTCCCAGCCAGCTGTCCAGTACCATGCAAGGACAACGCCTGGACACTTATCAAGGTAGAATCCTCTGGGCCTAGGCAAGGAACAGGCCTATCCAGACCATTCGTTTGCTCAGCCCCCAGAGATTGTACCTCTGCCCCCTTCACAGCACTGTGGTTGACCTCCAACAATGAAAATGCATCATTTTTATCTTCATGACCATCATCATCATTAGCATTATCAACATTATCATCAACGTGATTGACATTATCAATATCAGCATCATTGTCATCATTATCATCACTATCATTGACCGTATCAACATTATCATCAACATTATCAATATCAGCTTCATCGTCATCATTATCAACAGGTACGTTTCTAATGTCCATGACACATGAATTCGATACCTCCCCATGCAAGGGGATTTCTTCTCCTTCTCCAGCTAATGGAGAATCCTGTATCCCCACTCCATTCCCGGCCCCCTCCCTCTGTCCATCCACAGGTTGCCCAGACATTACCCCAACATCTGCACACAGTACCTCGGCATGTCCAGAGAGTTCCAGGGGGGCCTTCTGGCAGGGGCGTAATAGGACACAAGAGTACCCAAATCAGCACCCAGCAAAACAGGTGTGGGAATTTCATCCGAGATCCCCACCTCCCTCATCCCTCTTCCCGCACCCCAATCGAATACCTTTGCACAGGGTATGCGTGAACGGGTCCCCCCAATTCCCGTGAGGGTAAGGAACTTTCCTGGGATGAGGTTCCTTTGCTTAATCACCTCTGGCCAAATCAAGGTGACTTCGGCTCCGGTGTCCCGGAAACCAGTTACAGACCGGTTGCCCACAGTGACTGGCTGCAAGTTGGCGGGGGTTACCCGCATCTCCCTGCGGGCAAACGGCACTGAAGAAGAGTTGCTGGCCGACTGGCCAGATGATGTCATCTGCTTCTGCTCAGGACATTATGAGATCTTCTAAAGACTCGTAGGAGTCAGCTTTCAGTCCTTTAGTCTACTGTCGGAATGTGGTTCGTAAGCGACTCGCCACATTCGTGTAAGAGTCCCCAGGTCCCTTTTGCATGGACCTGAACCGCTTGCGGTACACTTCCGGGGTCATCTTGTACTTCCGAATTTTGGCTTCTTTTACAGCTTCATAATCGTTGTCCTGCCCCTCTGGCATTTCAACAAACGCATCCAGGGCCTTGCCTCATAGCCCTGAGGTCAGGTACCGAGCCCATTGAGTTGGGGGCACATGGTACTGACGGCACGTTTTTTTAAATAAATACGTGTCAATGTCACTATCTTTGTCCATCACTGGAAACTTGGCGGCTGTGCCCACGGCCACAGTGGCGTCCCTGTGCTCTAGGGACCCGGGGTTCTGCACCTGTCGTTGTGGCTGGAGCCTTGCCATCTACAGTTCGTGCCAACGATCAGCTTCCCTCTGCACCGCCTCTCTCTCAGCCGCTCTTTCAGCTTGGCGCTCCACAGCTTCTCTGTCAGCCGCTGCTTGGCATTCTGCCACCTCTCTGTCAGCCTGGCATTCCATGAACCGCAGGTATGCCTCAAGATCTGTCTCCATGAGGCATTTCAGGGCTTCCTGCCTCTGAGGAGAGTCTCTGCTGGTTACAGTGCTCGCCCACTCAGATGGTGGTGTGATGATAACATTCCGTGATCCTCCAGTGTCAGTCTCTGTATGCCTATCCTGCAAGGCCGTCTCTGAGCCACTGGGATCGGATGTAGCTGGAACACCGTCATGGTCAAGTTCCCCCGAGTTATGCTCTGCTCGGATATCATGCTCCAATAGGTCCCGAATCAAATCTTCACGATTTTTGCGACTAACGTCCAATCCTCGTGAGGTACATTCCGCCTTCAAATCATTTTTGCTCATTTTCTCGTATTCTGCTGCCCCAGGCATATTTGCAAGAAAAGATAGAATAGAAAGTAGAAAAAGAAAGAAGCTGTTGCTATATGTCTGTCTCTGTCTCTGTCTCTCTCTCTCTCTCTATATATATATATATATATATATATATATATATATAAAATATGCTCCGCTTGTTTCTAAGGACTGTTTCCACAAAGGTTACAATCCTTCAGTGCAGAGCCAATTTTTAACACTGCACTGAAGCTCTTAATGCAACTATCCCACGTACGCTGCCAACAATATGTGACGGGCGTGGCGTCAGACCCCAGACCTTCTCACCAAACTTGTGACCAAAGGACCAATCTAAAACCGCGCTGTCACGTGCTTAACAATGCCACACCCAGCTGCACCCTGCACACCGATGTTCCAGCTAATTGGACCACGATCGACGTAACGGCAGCCTGAATGCGATTTTTACTGGGTCAGGTAATTACGCAATTAACCCTTCACACTGCCACTACCTCCTTTTTATACAGAGAAAGAGGAAACTCAGCAATACATTAGGATGATTGGTTAACTGTCAGTATCCCGCTATCTCTACAGATTTGTTACAGAGGGTTAAATACTTATAGTAGCGTTCTTCAGCGGCAGGGACTCGTAAGTTACATTCAAGAGCTATAGAAACAGTTCAACACTTTCAGAAAGTAAGATTTATTACCAAAAGGTCAAAAGGGTGCAGTAAAAATATTTACAGAAAGAAGATGTAACCAATATAAATATATATATATATATATATATATATATATATATATATATATACAGAGCACAACAGCACAGCAAACAGATAACAGAAAGAAGTTTAGGTAGATACGCACTTGCCAAATACAGTTGTGGCCAAAATTATTCAACCCCCAATGCTGTAAAGGGGTTTAGGGACTATAGTGTACATTTGGAATTGTATTCAGAATCAAATCCTACAAGGACGTTGTAACTACCCAAATGCAACTAAAATGACATCAATTGTTTATGTAATACAGTAGTAAATGGTTCTTATGTGGTTTCTTCATTGCCACAATTATTCAACCCCTTAAAGACTACCACTCTGAAGAACAGAGGTTCATACAGGTGCTTTCCATCAGGTATTGAAAACACCTGTGGATGTCACCGAGCAGCAATCAAGCATAATAAGCACCAATTAGGCAGCTTTAAAATGACTGTGATACTCAGCTCCTTCTAGACATTTACTGGTGTGGTTACAAACATGGTGAAGGCAAGAGAATGGTCCAGGAAGACAAGAGAAGAGGTGATTTCTCTTCACAGGAAGGGCAATGGCTATAAGAAGATTGCAAAGATGTTAAACATACCAAGAGACACCTTAGGAAGCATCATTCGCAAATTCAAGGCAAAGGGCACTGTTGAAACGCTACCTGGTCGTGGCAGAAAGAAGATGCTGACTTCGACTGCTGTGCGCTACCTGAAGCGTAGAGTGGAGAGAAGTCCCCGTGTGACTGCTGAGGAACTGAGAAAAGATTTGTCAGATGTGGGTACAGAAGTTTCAGCCCAGACAATAAGACGCACACTGCGTAATGAAGGCCTCCGTGCCAGAACTCCCAGGCGTACCCCCTTGCTGTCTCCAAAGAATAAGAAGAGTCGACTGCAGTATGCCAAAAGCCATGTGGACAAACCACAAAAGTTGTGGGATAGTGTTCTGTGGACTGATGAAACAAAATTAGAACTGTTTGGGCCCATGGATCAACGCTATGTTTGGAGGAGGAAGAACAAGGCCTATGATGAAAAGAACACCTTGCCTACTGTGAAGCATGGTGGAGGGTCAATCATGCTTTGGGGCTGTTTTGCTTCTGAAGGTACAGGGAAGCTTCAGCGTGTGCAAGGTACCATGAATTCTCTTCAGTACCAGGAGATATTGGATGGAAACGTGATGCAGTCCGTCACACACCTGAGGCTTGGGAGACGTTGGACCTTTCAACAGGACAATGATCCCAAGCATACCTCCAAGTCCACTAGAGCATGGTTGCAGAGGAAAGGCTGGAACATTTTGGAGTGGCCATCGCAGTCACCAGACTTAAATCCGATTGAGAACCTCTGGTGGGACTTAAAGAAAGCAGTTGCAGTGCGCAAGCCTAAGAATGTGACTGAACTGGAGGCCTTTGCCCATGAAGAATGGGCGAAGATACCCGTAGATCGCTGCAAGACACTTGTGTCAAGCTATGCTTCACGTTTAAAAGCTGTTATAACTGTAAAAGGATGCTGTACTAAGTACTAAGATTGAATGTCACTTGGGGGTTGAATAAAACTGATAATGCTGTGAGCACAGAAAAGACATTTGTGGTTATTTCATTATAACTGTTATGTTATATTTGTCTGACCTACAAGTGCCTCTTTAATGTAAATGTAAGCAAGATGACTGAATGATCAAAAGCAATGTCAAACTGGCCAAAACACTCAATTTCAGTGGGGGTTGAATAATTTTGGCCACAACTGTAAATGCCTGGGGTTAAGCAGTTTCAGGTCTGATGAGCTAAAAAAGGGATTTCTGGCCTCTTACTGGATTTTGTTGTTGCCGCGAGATTCTTCTTTGCTTTCTGTCTGATAGATGTTATATCAAGGATGGTCCTCACGTCTCTGACTCCACACAAAAACTAACAGCTTCTTTTTCTACACAACATCAACTAGTATCTTCACTACCTTATTTGGCAGAGGAATTGTTAGGCAGGCCTCAGCATCAGACAAACGAAATCGGCGCTCCAATCCTCATGCAGACTTAAAAAATATCAGGATGTCAGACAAAGAGGTGCTGCCCTTCAAAGATCGAGAAATATGACCACTGGTGAAAAAGAACAAACAAGGGCGCACTCTCATTGTGCATTACCATGGTATACCACGTGTTTATTAAAAAGGAAACTAGATGTATACTCACAAACCAACAATATTAAAAGCAGTGTAAGTGGTCCACAAAAACAGTCACAAAGATATTGTGTCCTTGATAAGGATAACTGGCGCGTTTCGGGAGCTAAACCCCCTTCCTCAGAGCTAAAAATTTACCTACTGGCCACAAGCCTATATAGCAACGAAAATGTCAAAAAGAGGGTGAAAGGCCCTCCCACCTGCCCCCAGCAGCCCAATCCCAGAGCACAAAAAGAAAATAAAAAAAACAAGCAATCAAAACTACATGTAATGAACAGCAGCAACCTGTAAAATGCCTTAAATACACGCAGATTGTTATAAATTAAATATGGAGGTGTACTTACATTTACCCCCAAGGAAAGTAGTCCTGACCTTTGATGGATGGTCACTAGCCCAATGGAAACTGCCCCCAGTATGAAACAACCAAGATGCTGCATGACAATGCATGTAGGGTAGTGTGTGGACATTGTTGCTATTATTATTCCATGGACAAGTATATGACATTCTAAGATTTCCTGGGAATGGGTGAAAAGATGGAACCAGTGTGGCGTCCAAACACCCTGCCACGCTGGTAAACAAAAACATGACAGGCTCCATGCTGCGGGTGCGATGCGGCCCGTCGGCACATGCGCGCTCTGTCACACACGGACCGCACACTCACGCCATACCACACATGAACAGCGTGTGCGCGCCATGCTTAAACACAGACCGTGCATGCGCCAGGGCACCGAGCCTCCCGACACTGATTGAAGATACGTGTCGTCCAGGGAATAGAAAGAAAGAAAGGGAAGTGTGACTCCGAGTGGCGCTGGAAAAGCGCCACTAACAATTGATGAATAATGGATGAATAAATAAAGTAAATGGATAAATAATATATTTCTGATGATGATGAAGAAAGAAAAAAATTTTGATCAAAAAAAAACAAAACAATTAAAGGCATCATATGCTGCTTGCATTCCTGAGGGAGGGGGAATGAGGAGATACATGAAGCCTTCTTACTACAGGGAGAGCCTGTGCCTGGCTCTTATATGCACGATACTACACCTCCCCCTCTCAAGTGACTGCATATTAGTTTAAGAGAAATACCACAATGCAGAAATTTGGAGCAAAATGGAGAACTGTGCCTCTCCCTGTGAGCATGCTTTTGACACCTATGAATATTTTTAGTCAACTACAGCAATTAAAAAAGATCACTGGGCCATAGCATGGCTATTATAATTACATAGCAAAAATCACTGATTTAGACGTATAAGCTGTTATAAGAAGAAATTATAGACAATTACAACCAAAGCCAAATAAAAATGTATTAGAAAAAAGAAAGAAAAAAAAAACAACCCACAATGTTCTCTGAAATAACCTGAAACTGACAACAGTAGTTAGCATCCATCATTGTTTCTTCCATATTTAATAAAAATCAGGCATTGCTTTTATTTTTGATTTAACAGACTATTTTAAATAATACAAGAGATAAAAATGGCATGGACAAAAATGATTGAACCTTTAATGTGATATTGTGTTGCAAGCTTTCAGAGGCAATCACTACAAACAAGCAATTTCTGTAGCGTCTAAATGAGACTTCTGTACTTGCCAAGAGATACAGTAGTTTGACCCATCTTCTTAAGCAAACTGTTTCAGCTGTCTTGGGTTTGAAGGGCATTTTTTTACAGACTGCATGTTTCATCATTTACAAAAGATGTTTGATAGGATTCAGATCAGGGCTCAAGATGTTATAACTTGCCAAAAAGCTACAGTTTTTTTTCATCTTTCCAATGGACATCTGTCAAGGAAGCAATACTTGCATAGCTAATGCTAATCTTACAGCTGTTCATTCTTATGCAGCTGATGCTCATTCCTGTAATGCTTGTTCCTGTGCATCTAATGTTTGTGCACATGTACCAGCACACACATAATCGCGGGCTAGTATGCAATTGCACTGACACATAGGCACATCTCTGTGCACATCAGCGCGCACGTCCATACGCATAGGCATCAAGCTGCCTATTTAAAGGGAACCTTGGTGTGTGCTATTCTCGGAATGATCTTCACCTTCCCCGTGGCCTGTCTTCTTGCTTATGTTACCTAATTTCCCATTGCTCACCCAGCTAGATTTTGTCCTTGCTCTCTGGATCTTTGGATACTGACCTCGGCTTGCCTCTGACTACTCTTTGCCTACTTCCCCGGTGCTGACCTTGGACTGTTACTAGACTTTGCTCTGCCTGTTTCCTCGGTACTGACCTTAGATTGTTACCTGACCACGCTTATGCCTCATTGTGTTTGACCCTGGCTCATCCTGACTAGGGCTTTGACACTGGCAGTCACCTACAACCAAACTACGAGCACCTGTGATTCTTTGAGCCTTGTACCTCTGTCACCACATCCAGGGTTGCTCAGACCAGAGCCTCAAGGGAAGCCCTCTCGGCAGCTCAGCCTCCAACCCAGGTATGTGACAACATCCTCTGCAAAGTATTTTGACTTGATAATATGCATTTTAGCAAACTTCAGTCTGTCAAAAAGTGACAACTGGTATGACTCATGTACCTTGACCTTGGAGTTCATGTAAAATTAAAGGCTAAATAACAAGCATGTCATACGTACCTGATCTGTGCAATGGTTTTGCACAGAACAGCCCCAATCCTCCTTTTCTCGAGTCCCTTGCTGGAGCTTCTGACCCCTCCCCCTGCTGAGTGCCTCCATAGCAAGCTGCTTGCTTTGGAGACACACGTGCATGCTAGCTCCAGAGCTGCCTCTGTGTGTCTGTAAGACATACGGAGCCTGGCTCAACCCCGCCTCCCACTCCCTCCTAAATAGCTGTGATTGTCAGCAGCCAATGAAGAGAGAGAAATCCAAGGGAACAGTTCCTCCCATGTACAGTGCTGGATCAAGATGGGGCTCAGGCAAGTATTGAGGGAAGCAAAACCAAGATAATGACGTTCCAGGTGAGCAATTGACTAGTTTGTGTTGTGAACATGAATCAAGGGTGCTACATAGCTCATCTGTGAGTCCAAGTGTACATGTAAAAGTCCAAAAGTTTGCTGCACTCCTCAATATCTCTATTGAAATATTAAACTGACATCACATATATGGCAGGAACACAAAAATGTAATGCAGTTAGGGCAAATTACAGCACTTACTCAAACCTCCTTTGAAGTATTAAAGGCACACTGAAGGCTTTTTACCATCATGCATAGAAAGCCTTTACAACTGCTTTAAGCTTTTATTTCTTTGGAAGATTTCCGGGGCTTATTGTCTACCCTTTGCACTAGCCATCTGTTCAATCTGGGGTTGATTTTCCTCTTGTGGCCAAATGCAGTGATGTTGGCTACATTCCATGGACCTAAAGGGGGAGATTTACTAAAACTGGTTCGCTCAGAATCTGGTGCACCTGTGCAAGGTAGCCAATGAGCTACTAACCTCAGCTTGTTCAGTAAAGCTTTGGCAATAAAACCTCAAAGCTGATTGGTTTCCAAGCAGAAGTGCACCTAATTTTGCACTCTCCAACTTTAGTAAATAAACCCCAAAATGTCATAATATTTTCAACTTTAATTTTTTTTTTTTTGCTCTCTTCAGACAACTCTCTCATGTTCTTTCTCTGGTCTATGTGTCTTTCTCTGGTCTTCAGTGTCTGCACACAATAATACCAAACAGCAGAGTGACAACATTTCTTCATGCACATAGACTGACTGACCAATTACAATATTGAAGTCATGTGGGATACTAAATACAGATAATACATTGTTTAAAATATCACTAAGGTCCAATTATTCATAAATGTGCTAGGACATTACAAAATATATTTATAGACTAATTTTGCTTTACTCAACAAAAAAAAAAATTTAAAACACATAGGGGTCTATTTCATAATGTGTTCATATAAGATTCACAACATTTTCACCTAGCATTTACACGTTAGTTTAATTAAAAGTTGTGTGAAAACATTTATAAATAGACCTCAGCCTTGAGATATTTATTTGTAAGATTGTAGCTTTAAAAAAGAATCTACAGCGAATGGACCTTGCTTTATTTCACATACTACAAAACAAGTGCATGAAAGTACTTTCTGAGAATATATTTGAAACTTCTAGGTAATGTGTCAACTCTGTACTCCATGTTAATTAGACATGTGCATGACAGAAATGTTTGTTTTATTTAATTTGGATGCATTCGTTCATTGAAGAATTTTATTTTGTTATGTTGACCTGATTCATTTTCGGAATTTGTTTTGTATCTTTGGCATTCGCTTTGTATATTCATTGGTCCATGTGGATTCTAAAAATGTTGCAGTTTTTCTGAAACATTTCTATATATTTGATATATTATCAAATTGGTTGGATTCAATATTTTCAAATGCTAGTCCAACCCACCAAGAAAAATGACATGAGCTGAATGAACAATATGGACTGGCTATGTGCATCCGAATTAATGAATGGAATGAAGTTCAGATCCATTCATTATCTGAATTATCAAACTAATTAGAAAATTGTATTCATTTTCCCATGGCCTTGAACTACTATTGCATTTTGTGACATCATTCTAATGAAACGAATGAAACTAATACATTTGTTAATGTCATTCTAACTTTTTGTTTTATTCATATTTGATACAACATCCAAATATCCAAAAATGAAATGTTCATCCCAAAAAATTAATCGAAGCGCAATGCACATGTCTAGTGTTAATTTAGATAAAACAAAAATCATAAATTGGAAGCTGCTCACAAAATATTTAAATACAAGATATCAAATATATTTAAATATGCTGCTCTCTCCATTTAAATAATGTTTTATAATTGAACCAAGTAAATCAATCAACACATCCCTTAAAATATTTCCATGATTCCAGTGAAGAAAATAATAAACTGGTGAAAAAAACTAGTATGGTGAAAGACCAAATCAAGTAAAAAAATTGTGGAGAAAATCCTCATGCATATACAATGTAATGATATTTTCTCACCACCGTGAATTGCAAGCCTATAACCAAATAAATATTATCTCTAATCATTTGAGGTAATCTAAGTTGGTGTAACAAATGGGTCATTTTATATATATATATATATACAGTCATGGCCGAAATTGTTGGCACCCTTGATATTTCTCCAGGAAATCATGTATTTCTCACGAAACGTATTGCATTAACACATGTTTTGCTATACACATGTTTATTCCCTTTGTGTGTATTGGGACAAAACAAAAAAAGGGAGGAAAGAAAGCAAATTCGACATAATGTCACACAAACCTCCAAAAATGGGCTGGACAAAAGTATTGGCACCCTTTCACAACTGCGGATAAATAAGAATGTTACAAGCATGTGATGCTCCTGTAAACTCACCTGGGGCAAGTAACAGGTGTGGGCAATATAGAAATCACACCTGAAAGCAGATAAAAAGGAGAGACGTTCACTTAACCTTTGCATTGTGTGTCTGTCTGTGCCACACTAAGCATGGACAACAGAAAGAGGAGACGAGAACTGTCTGAGGACCTGAGAACCAAAATTGTGGCAAAATATCAACAATCTCAAGGTTACAAGTCCATCTCCAGAGAACTAGATTTGCCTTTGTCCACAGTGCGCAACATTATCAAGAAGTTTGCAACCCATGGCACTGTAGCTAATCTCCCTGGTCGTGGACGGATGAGGAAAATTGATGAAAGATTGCAACGCAGAATAGTCCGGATGGTGGATAAGCAGCCCCAAACATGTTCCAAAGACATTCAAGCTGTCCTGCAGGCTCAGGGAGCATCAGTGTCAGCGCGAACTATCCGTCGACATTTAAATGAAATGAAACGCTATGGCAGGAGACCCAGGAGGACCCCACTGCTGACACAGAGACATAAAAAAGCAAGACTACAGTTTGCCAAAATGTACTTGAGTAAGCCAAAAGCCTTCTGGGAAAACGTCTTGTGGACAGATGAGACCAAGATAGAGCTTTTCGGTAAAGCACATCATTCTACTGTTTACCGAAAACGGAATGAGGCCTACAAAGAACAAAACACAGTACCTACGGTAAAATATGGTGGAGGTTCAATGATGTTTTGGGGTTGTTTTGCTGCCTCTGGCACTGGGTGCCTTGACTGTGTGCAAGGCATCATGAAATCTGAGGATTACCAAAGGATTTTGGGTCGCACTGTAGGGCCCAGTGTCAGAAAGCTGGGTTTGCGTCCAAGATCCTGGGTCTTCCAGCAGGACAATGACCCCAAACATACGTCAAAAAGCACTCAGAAATGGATGGCAAAGAAGCGCTGGAGAGTTCTGAAGTGGCCAGCAATGAGCCCAGATCTAAATCCCATTGAACACCTGTGGAGAGATCTTAAAATTGCTGTTGGGAAAAGGTGTCCTTCCAATAAGAGAGACCTGGAGCTGTTTGCAAAGGAAGAGTGGTCCAAAATTCCGGGTGAGAGGTGTCAGAAGCTTATTGATGGTTATAGGAAGCGACTGATTTCAGTTATGTTTTCCAAAGGGTGTGCAACCAAATATTAAGTTAAGGGTGCCAATACTTTTGTCCAGCCCATTTTTGGGGTTTTGTGTGACATTATGTCATATTTGCTTTTCTGCCTCTGTTTTATATTTGTTCCAATACATACAAAGGGAATAAACATGTGTATAGCAAAACATGTGTTAATGCAATACCTTTTTTGTGTGAAATACTTGATTTTCAGGAAAAATATCAAGGGTGCCAACAATTTCGGCCATGACTGTATATATATATATATATAAAAACAAAATATATATATATTACAACCTCTGCCGCTATCCCCCAAAGGCTCATAGATAGCTCAGTAGATATGCCGCAACATAGACCATGAAAGAGGAAGAAAGGGACTCCACAGTGTGAGACTCCATGCACACTAGCATATTTTATAATCTCAAGAGACGCTAGAAAAGAATACTAATGGAAAGATTGAAAAACACTGATAATAATGTTTTTGTGCCGGCTTGTAGTAGTGTTCTAGTTGCATTTAGGAGCATTAGAGTTTTATTGGGGTTTTTACAGTATGTGATGGAAAAGCTTGAAAAAAGCTGTTAGGAGCATTTAGAAGCGTTTAGCATTTTTTTTCTACCAGGAAACTGCTCCCAGAAACACTACTTAAGCAATTTTTTTTCTGCTCCTAAACGCTGAAGCTTGAAAAATGCTTCTAGCTTAAAATAGTGTGCATGAACACATAGGATAACACTATTAGCTTCTAGGAGCAGAAAAAAATTACTTTTAATAGCTTCTAGGAGCTTAACAAATGCTAGTGTGCTTGGAGCCTTAAATCAGCAAGAGAAGGTTGATTTTTTTAAGTTAAAATGTTAGTCACAAACATAAAAATAATCCAAACATTGAAATATGCACTGATTGATTGGCATGGCATGATAGTTCATGGTGGTGGATTGAAAAAAAATCACTGCATTGGAAACCATGATGATTTTCTTCACATTTGTTTGACTTGATTTGGATGTTGACTTTCAATATACTAATATTTTGGTATTATTTTTTTTTATTTTTTTAATTATTTTCTTCATTGGAATAATGGCATTATTTCAAGGGGTGTGTTGTTTGTTTTACTTGGTTGGATTTAAACACATTATTTAAAGGGGTAGCACAGCATATTTTGTTTATTGAGAATATATTTGTATGATAGATTATATAGCATATAGGATTGATTAACCATCCACAGTGCAAGTAGGAAAGCAAACCCAATCTCCTAATATTATCTCATAATTTTCCATTTTAGTACTTTACTTTGATCTTTAGATCCCCTTAAAACCTGTTGCCATACAACAATGTGGTGCACCACAGTGCCAATAATTTTGAATAGTACCCCAGTGCATTAAACCAAGGACATCTGATGCACCTGCTTTGCATGGCATCATATCACAAAATAACATCTATGTATTGTGGTAAGCTGTGTTGGCCTTGGCAGCCCATTCAGATAACATATATCACAATGCATTACCTCATCTCATTGAGCCATACATATGTAAGTGAGCCCTAAGGTATTTAATGTTATTTTTTTAATGTAGAGGCTTGTTTACTAAAGGATTCAACAGGACTAAATTCCTGTTTACCTATTTCATCTGCACATCAATGAATAACTAAATATAACCTTCACACAATTTACGATGTGAATATTTTCACCTTGTTAGTATATTAGCCTAGTAGTGTAAAAATTGTGTTTTGTGCACCAATTTCCCTGTTTTTGCTGCATGTGGCCCAGGAAGACATAAACAATAATCTTCAATAGAAGAGAAGGTATAGAATCTCAGTCAAGTTCTTAATACTATCTCTGGTTAGTAATAGATAATAGATACGCATTCCTTAAATTATTTGCCTATTGATAACTTGCAATGGTGGCAATGTGTGCAAGGGTGTAATTAGCACCCAATGTTAAGGAACATTTCCTCAACAAGATATAAAAGTAAAGTGCAGCGCTAAAGAAAACAAAAAACAAAATAAAATAAACGCACATAAAGTCAATAAAAATAAGTCCGCAAAAATATGAGGGAGGGGGGAAGGGGAAGGCCCTAGGCCAAAAAAAGTCTCAAAAAAAGAAGGACGACTTCAAATGCCCATATACACTGATCAAAGATGTATATACTGCGGTAGAGATGGAGTTTGAAGATGTAGTCAGGGAACAGAGGTAGATGCAATCCCCGGATCAGTGAAGATCCCCAGATCAAGGAAGCAATCGTTCCACAAGACAGCAAGGAAGCAGTCACAGCTCCACCAAAGAGAAACACCACTCCTTCACTTCATATCAGCGGCATCTAGGAGGAGATATTTGTAGGGATCCAGAATTCGCAGGTACAGGACGCCGTCTATCTGTAAAGTGACGTTGTCCAGAGATACAGCGGACTGCTCTGGAACATTGATGACGATTTCCTTCAAGACCTGCACATAGCGGACTTTGTCCACCAATGGAATGGCAATGTTCAATCCGGGCTCCAGGATCCGTAGGAAGCGACCCATACGCTCCACCACCCAGGCCTCCTGCTGGGGTACGAAGAGAACCCCTAAGTTCCTTGGCAATTTGAAGGCGGAACCTCGCTGAAACTGCCTGTTCCAAGACTTGGTGGAGTTGATCTGATCGCCCCTCAGTCGGGCGCTCAAGGCCAGCCTTGACATTCATGACGAGAATGTCAAGGCTGGCCTTGAGCGCCCGACTGAGGGGCGATCAGATCAACTCCACCAAGTCTTGGAACAGGCAGTTTCAGCGAGGTTCCGCCTTCAAATTGCCAAGGAACTTAGGGGTTCTCTTCGTACCCCAGCAGGAGGCCTGGGTGGTGGAGCGTATGGGTCGCTTCCTACGGATCCTGGAGCCCGGATTGAACATTGCCATTCCATTGGTGGACAAAGTCCGCTATGTGCAGGTCTTGAAGGAAATCGTCATCAATGTTCCAGAGCAGTCCGCTGTATCTCTGGACAACGTCACTTTACAGATAGACGGCGTCCTGTACCTGCGAATTCTGGATCCCTACAAATATCTCCTCCTAGATGCCGCTGATATGAAGTGAAGGAGTGGTGTTTCTCTTTGGTGGAGCTGTGACTGCTTCCTTGCTGTCTTGTGGAACGATTGCTTCCTTGATCTGGGGATCTTCACTGATCCGGGGATTGCATCTACCTCTGTTCCCTGACTACATCTTCAAACTCCATCTCTACCGCAGTATATACATCTTTGATCAGTGTATATGGGCATTTGAAGTCGTCCTTCTTTTTTTGAGACTTTTTTTGGCCTAGGGCCTTCCCCTTCCCCCCTCCCTCATATTTTTGCGGACTTATTTTTATTGACTTTATGTGCGTTTATTTTATTTTGTTTTTTGTTTTCTTTAGCGCTGCACTTTACTTTTATATTTATGTGAGGAATTTTTTGGTTGTCCTATGTGTTTCAGCTGCTCGTCCTTTAAAGCGCTCACTTATTTTCTTTGATTTACACGTTTATTTCCTCAACAAGGACACAGTAATAATCTGACAGGGATTCTGATACTTTTCTTTTCTAAAAAAAACCCGAGAGAAAAGTTTTTGTTAGATTCAAGATTTAAAAGAAAAAAAAAATCTTTTCCATGAAATGTGACATAAAGCACACATATACGGTCTTATAAAATTATTTTATTAAACCATAATGTTGGTATGAGCTCTACTCGTAATCTCTTATTAGGCTATCATACTATTCCTATTCCTCATGCTTCCCATTATTTCTATTTGAGCAGTAACTGGATCTGTGGAAAATTGTTATAAATAAGGAGATTAAATATATATGACATGGACGTCACTGTATTGTGTACTTAGTTGATGGCTTGCATTTAATCACTTGTCTTTTCTAATGCAATGTTATTTGCTTCATATCGTATTATGAACCTGAACGTCATCTCTTGTCACTGACAAAGCTTAAAGTTACATGGTGAGCCGCTAGTAAAAATGAGCTTAATTTGTTATATTATAGACTTGAATCACAAGCTGCACAAGGGAATAGATTAAACATTTTGCAAAGTAGGTTGAAGGCAAGGCACTATTGATTATATTTAGAATCACCTAAAGCTGTTGAGCTGAACAGAAAGAATTATATTAAAAACACCAAGCTCACCTATATTCTTATTTTTCATAGGAGAGCAATCAATCACTCTGATGTTTGTGAGTTATCCTCCAAGAAGTTTCAACAGTGAGCTTTACGGCTGGTATACAGCATCGAAAATGTTGATTTCAGTAAGTATTTTTTAAGTAAAGATATGGACCCACTTAAAATGATATTTCATTTGTAGGTTAATCCTTCCCCCACTCCTTTTTCTTGAGACTCACACAGAAAAATACAGTTTTTCTGCCACTGTTCTTGGCTTTGCTGTCATGCAGATTTCTGTTGTGGAGTATTCCTTTCTACCTTTGATTGTATAATTTTTTTAAATAATAAAATAAAGCAAACAGTTAAAATTTACTAAATGTCGAAATGTATATGAGCTTTATGCCAAGCAAAAATGTTTAAATTCTGCTCATCCAATCTTGTGATCCTGGCATCACTACTAGACTGGTAAGCAATGTGCATCTCAACCAAAGAGGATGCCAAGCAAAAGCATTTAGAGTTCAAAGTGTTTTTTTATTGATTTTAAAAAGACAATAGAAAAAGTACAACAGGCAGTGAACACGTTTCAGAGGCTCAGTACTCTCCCTTTCATCAGGGCTCTAGAATAAACTAGAATAAACTAAGTTGGACACAGAGATAAGCTCCTGAAAAATTCAGTGCTATCTGGGGGTAATTTTTTAAAAAGATGTGTCAATAGAAAAGTAGCATCAACTTGTTTTTTATTGTGGAAGACATGTTACAGCCTATCCAAAAGGCTTCTTCAGTTCTGAAGAAGCTTTTTGGACAAGCATTACAGAACAAGTGTGGCTAACTGCTACTAGCTATACTATGACTTGGATAAATGAGAACCTCCACAAATGTATATCAGATTGTGGTGTCTATAACAAGTGTGCACACAGTGAAGGACGCAGCCTCCATTTTGTTAATAAATCTCCATTTTGTCCCCTCACCCCCCCCCCCCTGCTCTCTGTTCATACACATTGACACATGGCCTGTGTGTTAAAAAGTGTCACAGGCCAGAGCACAGCAGGGAACACCAGAGCTATAAAACATTTCTGAGCAAAATGCTGGGTTGTCTACCAGAGCTGTACAATTTAACACCTCGTAAAAAGATAATGCAGCCTTCCCAGGAGTTCAAGGCATTCCAGAGAAGCAGGAAACCAGATAACCTTTTTAAAAATTCATTTTTCCCCTATGTCTCATATCTTGGAGTATGAGAGACTTACATAAAAACCAGGCATATCTTCAGATTGGCCACAAGGAGACAGTTTGGTAGGTCACACTCCCTGACTGGAATACATAGGAAAGCAGAAAAGTAGATCTCGTGCACCATTCAAATATGTATTTCATATTTCATATCTACCCACTCCTCAGAGGCAGCTGCATAATAATCTACCTGCGGGTGGAATGTCACTTGTGCATAGGAAAAGTTATGAGCAAAATATGAGTTATGAGAGATTTGGGCTATAGCTTAGGCCTCCGCCTGACGATCCTTCCCTAAACGGGGCATTGGTCCTTGACTTCAGAGACACCCCCTGCTAGGGAACTACAAAATGGGCTGTCAGACCCAAGAGAGCTAAGTTGAAGAATTTTCCCATTGACCATCGAAACAGAGGGAGATCAAAGCACCCTTCTGCTCTGAAACTTGATCTGCTAACCCAGGACTTTGGCAAGTACTTTAACCCTTTAACCTCTCCCTGCTATCTCTTTGCTGTGCTGTTGTTTTCTGTGTATATATATATATATATATATATATATTTCGGTTACATCTTTGTTCTGTAAATATTTTTATTGCACCCCTTTTTGACTTTTCCGTAATCTTTCCTTCTGAAAGTGTTGAACTGTTTCTATAGATCTTAA
Organism: Staurois parvus; assembly: GCF_062004578.1. Classification (NCBI taxonomy): domain Eukaryota; kingdom Metazoa; phylum Chordata; class Amphibia; order Anura; family Ranidae; genus Staurois; species Staurois parvus. Next base: position 1,631,253 of record NW_028318342.1, on the reverse strand, counting down.
TTGCAATTTACGAATTCCTGCCTCTAAAGAGAATGGCTACTGTGTTTGTTTAACCCTCTGTATAACTGGCCTGCGGTGAACGTGTTATACAGACGATTACCTCAACCATTATAGTGTTATTGCGGATATCGCCGAGTTTCCTCTTTCTCTGTACAAAAAGGAGGTGGTGGCAGTGTGAAGGGTTAATTGCCTAATTAACCTGACCCAGTAACAATCGCTCAGGCTGCCGGTACATCGATTGTGGTCCATTAGCTGGAAAATCGTTGTGTCGGGTGCGGCTGGGTGTGGCATTGTTACGCACGTGACATCGCAGCTTCAGATTGGCCAGTCCTTCGGTCACGAGTTTGGTGAGAAGGTCAGGGGTCTGACGCTGCGTCCATCACATATTGGTGACAGCGATCGTGGGATCGTCGCATATTGGTGACAGCAATCCTGCGTCCGTCACAGTGTCAGTTGCAATGAGTTTCAGTTAAGGATGTACATGGAAAAGTAAAAAAAAAACACAACTGCTCAGATCTGTTTATGACCAGCAAAGGAAACATCCACATGGAAAAGGCAATATACTGGACAATACAAAGAAATTGATCCAGGTTGTTAACAGTTAAAACATGATTACTTTTTTTTGACATTTGGGTTAAAACACAAAGCATAATAGACCTGCAGCAGAAATGTAAAAGCTGACAAGAATGCTTCTTTTTTCCATAAACACCTTTTTGTGATTGTAATCAAAGGGTTTGGTATTTATTTTAAACGACCCCAATAGGTGGCTTCAAAATTCCCTTTTCTAAGCACTTTGTTGTATAAAGGGCCTGGCATTTTAATTGCTAAATAGACTAGCACAGGGGCGGACTGACAACTCATGGGGCCCCCAGGCAATAGGGGATTATGGGGCCCCTGTGTCCTTGCCCAAACTCAAAAAAGCCTATGAAAAAGGTACCAGGGGCATCTCATGGGGCCCCCTACTGACCACGGGCCTTCAGGCAGTGCCCGAGTTTCCAAATGGTCAGTCCGCCTCTGGACTAGCAACTAACTAGCTGACTTGAGATTAATGTTCAATAATCTACTACAATTGGCCCACATGTGTTTGTAATTAATTCTATAAACATTGTTTTCTTTGAATTAAAAGTGTGCCTCTCCCACCCTGAAAAATACCAGTACTGCACACCTGACATATGGTTTTCCCCTCAGCATCCTGTTTAAGGAAGTCATAAAAAACAACCTGGGTTTTGAGAGGACGTTGGGTTGCTGCACTTAGTTTTATTTTGGTCTCCGATTTATTGGAAATTCTATGTAGAAAAATACAAAACAAAAATACAAAATTACCTTCAGAAATAATCTGTTCAAGTTGAATGTAACATTAGATTCACTGTTTCTGATTATGTAGCTGGATCTGAATAACATTGATTTTATACTATTCTTCATTTTTTATTGTTCATAGATACATAGTGCATTTCAAATTGTACACCAAGCTGAGTTATTGAGCACCCTGTGCCTAATAATACAAAATCTCATTTTTGAATTGCAGTGTACTTAAAGTACAGAACTTGAAGCTAGATGTGAGAAACTGACAGAAGGTCAACATTTATTAACCTACTTTCTCAGGAAATACATACTATCAAGTAGTATAATGTACAGATATTGCTGTTCTCTCCAATACTTTCAAGCATCAGCCTTTTGAAAAATTCAAATCAAACTGTCATTTTAACTTTTATTAAAGATGTACTTAAAGCATAGAAAGCATACTTTGAAATATAAAGTATACTTAAGAAAAAAAATCAAATGGAATGGCTTACCATATGTTATTCATTATACATTAGCCATAGTGTGTTTCTCCTGAGAAAAACATCTAAGTCTTCAGAGAAGACATCATTCTGCATAAAAACAGTAAATAAAAATGTCACCTATTTACCTTAAAGTGGCTGTAAACCTCAGACAAGAAAAATGAACAAAGCGTATCCCTCTATCGTGTGTACTAGCCTCAACTTACAATGTCAAGTGTGTCTCCTCTCTGATCTCTCTGTTATTTGCATGAATCATTGATAAAACTCTAAATCAAAGAAACGCACAACACCACAGAAAGTATACAGGACTTTGTGTATGCCTGCCCAGAAATATCTAATACAAATGACTAAAAATGAGTATCAAATAAAATATGCGCATTTATTGTATACAAAAGCTTAAAAAGTCCCCCATTCATATGACACAAAAGGAATCTTCCTCAATACAACAATCAATAAATAAAATGTTACAGAGAAGCTAGGCATTCAATGATTCAATCTATGCGTTTCAAGGTACTTCCATTTCCTCAGGACTGAAATATGGGCTTTTGTTGTTCGTAAATTGTCTTGTAAAAAAGTAACAATGTTACAAGGACCTCAAAAAAATATAATTGCAGGATTTAGAGGAATTAACCCTACAGGTTGTAATTTGTACAACACAAAGTCTTTGTCTTTAACAAAGGATAACAGTGATATTGTATCAAAGGAGAAGTGAATGTGGAGAGACTGGCACGTGTTGCTTATCCCATAAGATTATTTCTAATACTCTCTAAGTGGGAGTAGAGGTTTGAGGCACTTAATTGATAGTATTTTAACATACTGTATATGTAAGTACTGTTAGTAGACGAGTGGGTGACCTGCTGGCCAGATTGAGAGTTCAAACTGGTATTGTAGGTTATCCTGATTAGGGAAACAGAAGACCGAAACAGCACCTCTAAGTGTAGTATCACCAAATAATTTATTATAAAAATAAAGGCACTCACAACTGGCCACTCACATGTTGGAGTAGAACAAGCACATCTGTGACATGACAGGGTCTCTGCTGACAAATCTACATCACTGCATCTCATCCTGGATGGTAGAGGAGGGGCGTCCACTTGTTCCTGGTGAGGAAAGGGAAGCAGGCGATTCCGCTCAGTGGTGGGCTGCAGCGTCCAGACTGGAAGTCGGCGCAGGCCGGAAATGACGCAACACGTTTCAGAGCATGTGCAGTAAACAGGGAGGTATGCGATGTGCTCCTTTCTCAAGCTGATTGGCTAAGGCAACAGGGAGGACATTTATACGTAGCGCAAAATAAATTAACTCCTTAGGAACCAGGGGAAACAATATTAATCAAAATGACAGAATTAAAGCAAGCATGTGGACTAATGATGTAACAAAGGTCAATCCGCATATTATCAGCACAATATGTCAACAATAATATAATGTAAACACAGAGGAAATAACAGTATTTGGTGTCAATAATACTTAGGAAAAAAAAAAAATCACCATAAACCCCAACAGAATAAATACATATTAAAAAATGCATAAACAATATATACAGTATAAACACATATGTAATACAAGTGGGGCTGAGAGACTAGAACATAGGAGATAACTATAGTTTACGAAAATGTGACTATGATCGTGTCCTAATTCTAAATCTAGAAATGCTAATGGTTGCTAACCTATGTTCTGTGTATTTGTGAATACACCCCAATCCTTGTAGGAGTATTTACATGTACACAGCTAGATCTGAGAGTTCCTACACAAAAGAGGTTATCCCATCTGCAATATACATTTATTGATAGAGTTACATAATATATACAAATTACATGCTAAGCAGTATTTACAACACAATGTACAGTTTACGTCACTTGACTTATGTGATATTTATGATATAATATTTAGGAAAGGTAAAAGTCCATCCCTGAGCGGATGATAACATTGGCTCAAGGAACTATGATTGGTACCCCAAACAACAGTATAGAGATAAAATATGCAAAGTGCAGCGCTTTATAACAAGTTATGAAGTTCGACCTCAAAAGTTCGATCAGAGATCGATCTGTACACACACATAAATGTTCATAGGATCGAGCGAACGATTAGTGAACACAGCTTATATTGGATCCGGGAAATGGCAAGAATGCGCACTCACCGACCGCACATAGGAAATGCGCGTTTTGTATATCCAATCAAACGGATATCGATATTCCACAGGGAGAGAAATAAAAAGTATGTTACTGACCCTTTAAAAGCAAGCACCCAGACCTCCCCCTCTGAAGATATGCCTTAGCACGAAAGGCCTCAGGAGGAACTTACAGCCTGTGACGCCTCTTTACCACCCAGACCACGAGGAGGTCTGGGTGCTTGCTTTTAAAGGGTCAGTGACATACTTTTTATTTCTGTGTTCTCTGGCATATTGCCAGCAACATTACCATTACTGACCTAGGTTGTACATTCTTCCTTTATCAATAAATACTTGACATACTACACTATGGGTACTTTTCCACTTTTTGCCCCTCATTGAGGGGTCGGCAGACACAGCTTTATATCATCCAGAGGAGGGATACCTGCACCTGGAAGGAACGTGTGCCGTGATTGATCCATTTCAAACTTAGGAGGCCTCATAAGCCCAGCAGATTGATTGAGGACATCTCTCCCTGTGGAATATCGACATCTTTTTGATTGGATATACAAAACGCGCATTTCCTATGTGCGGTCGGTGAGTGCGCATTCTTGCCATTTCCCGGATCCGATACAAGCTGTGTTCACTAATCGTTCGCTCGATCCTATGAACATTTATGTGTGTGTACAGATCGATCTCTGATCGAACTTTTGAGGTCGAACTTCATAACTTGTTATAAAGCGCTGCACTTTGCATATTTTATTTATACCGGAGGTGGTTGTGATCATCTTTAGTGCTATTAGCTGCTTGCTTGATTATTTTATTAGTAGCGCTCACTTTATTGCATATTGTCTAACAGTATAGAGATAACCATTATAGGGGCCCAGTTGAACAACAGGATTATTACCAACAATACCATGGAGGCCCACGTAATGCCTTCAGACCAAGGACACAATATTCATCACCAAGGGTGAACAGGGGGACACCATATAAACAGCAATGGAGAAATCCATAATATAGGCCCCCTGCTCAACAGTTTAGGAATAACAACACCATCCCCCCACCTCCACCAAAACTTGATCATTACTATGATGAGCAATGGATTAAGGATTGTGCCGGTTCATTTTTTAGGGGAAGGACGAGCGTGCAAAAGGAGAGCTCTAGCAGAGGAAAAAGGGGAGGTAAGAGGGTCAACAGACCTGAAAAAAAGATGGATGTAATGGGAAAGGGTATATTTAATTTAAGTAAAGTAGAATTAACATCTCAGGAACTGAATTTGCTTGATAAGGGGTTTAAATTTGCACCTAAAAATACACTTAACAAGTTCCAGACATACATTGATGTCCACAAATTTGTGAGACAGGTCTCCCTTAAAAAATATTTTTTTAATAATACACGGAACACCTCCTCAAATGGAGTTCTAAACTCCAACCTCAAAAATGCATCTTTATTTAATCCCCCCTCACAAACACACACTCATGTAAATGTTTTTAAAGAAACAGTTTTGCAAGACCTTGATGCTATTAAAGTTAAACACTATCAGGATCGTGAAAACTCTAAGAAAGCTATTGATTCTCTCTTAGAGAAAAAAGACTTGGTTATGCGCCCTGCTAATAAGGGTGGTGGGGTAGTGGTTATGGATAAAGAGGATTATATGAAAGAGGTATACAATATCCTCAATGATAGAGAAACTTATCTCCTGCTACAGAAGGATCCTTTGGCGCAGTTTAGAAAAGCTTTAAAAACTATTATCCTTAAGGGGTACCAGGATAATATTATTAACAAAAAAAGAGAAGGAGTTTCTCTGCCCCGAGATTACTGGTCTTATATATACTTCCCAAAATTCATAAGAATCCTAGTAACCCTCCTGGCAGACCAATTATAAGTGGGATAGGATCACTCCAGAGTGGGCGAGTATATAGACCATTTCTTGCAACCATTGGTAAACAAAACCCCATCTTACCTTAGAGATACCAAGCAAGTTCTTCAGGACATCAAAAATCTAGTATTGGAACCTACAACATTTTTGGTTACCACCGATGTAACATCTCTTTACACTAATATTGATCATTCTGATGGGATGCAAGCGGTTGAATTTTATTTGGATGGTTTTAATGTCATGCCTTTTTTTACAAAAAACCTTTATACTACAGCTTGTAGAATTCACAATGACAAAAAAATATTTTTGGTTTGATAGCAGATTTTATTTACAAACCAAGGGAGTAGCCATGGGAGCTAAATTTGCTCCTAGCCTGGCCAATATATTTATGGCCAGGTGGGAAGAAGACATTATTTATGCTAGGGAATAGCCACAACTCTCCTTTTACAGGAGGTATATAGACAATATCTTCCTGATATGGAAAGGGGAAGAACAGGCGCTTATAAATTTCTTTGGCACCTTAAATAACAACACACTGAATATAAAGCTAACCTTTGAGTATAGTATGCACAGTATCAATTTCTTAGATCTAACCTTATTAAACCAAGGAGGGAAAATCATTACTAAATCATTCTTTAAAGATACTGATCGGAATAGCTAGATTCTGATAGATAGCTGCCACCATCCGGCATGGCTATCCAACATCCCTAAAGGCCAATGCCTAAGAATTAGAAGGAACTGCATGGATCTTAATACATATTACTGTCCGGCTTCCATCTTGAAAGACAGATTTGTGGAAAAAGGGTATAATGAATCCACACTTGATTATACTTTAGGATTGGTGGCTAATACCAGTAGAAATGGGATGTTGAGTGACTCAATGAAGCAGAGACAATCCAAAATATGTCACTTCATTACTACGTTTTCCACTCAACATAAAGCCGTTACTAGGATCATTAATAATAATTGGTATATTTTAAAAGCAGATCCGATTTTAGCTAAAATTTTACCGGATAAACCCGAAATTACCTTTAGAAAAGCTATGCCTTTAAGAAACAAAATAGCCCCAAATGTAGTGAACCCTCCATCAACTATGTCTTTTTTTGCTGAAATGAAGGGATTTTTTCCTTGCAATAGATGCGTAATTTGCCTTTGCAATAATAACAGGAAAAGGAAGGTGGACACTTTTATCTTCTCTGTAACAGGGAAAACATATGACATTGAGAATTTTATAACATGCAATAGTAGAAATGTAGTTTACCTGCTACAATGTCCATTTAACAAACAATACACAGGACGCACAACAAGGAGACTGAGGGATCGCTCTCGCGAAAATGTCTATAACATTAAGCGAGGCTATAAAGAACACTCCCTCTCGAAACACTATAGGTTATGTAGGGATCCATCCTCTTTAAGCTTTATGGGCATTGATGTCATACGTACTCATTGGAGGGGGACCAACAATAGAAGAGCTGTGTCTCAACTAGAGTCCAAGTGGATTTTTGAAATGGGAACCCTTTATCCAGGGGGAATTAATATTGATATAGACATCAATTTCTTTATAGACAACAGCTGATTTGAAGTCCCCCCCCCCTTTTTTCTCTTTTTATTTGTCTAAATTCCCTTTTTACCTCCTTATTGCTGACTGCAGATGAACCAGAGAGGGAACTCCAGACCAGGCTGCACATTTCCTTAGAGGGACCTCCAACTGACTACTGAGAGTTTATATCTCTAAATGCGTGATTTGATTGCAGATCTGGCGAGTGCGCAATTCTTACATTACTTGGCACATCACCATATCGTTGGATAGATGATATGGATCACCAGCGTTTGAGATCATAGTTGGATCTTCCATTTATCACTTGTTGGACATTTATTTGTCATTTTTGGCACTTTATTTAGCATCAGCGGTCACTTTATAGTGACAATATGTAGTGTCATCACTTGATCACTTTATGGACTTATTATTATAAGTATAATACCACTCTTTGCACACCATCAGTCATTTTGAATTTAATTTGACACTGTGATTTATTTATTTATGTATTATTGCATTTGCACTTTTCATATTTATTTACAATCATCATATATGTGATATTCATGTTTTAAGCGCTGCACCCTTATTTATATTATTACTTTGGAAGGTTTTTTGGTACCTTTTTGGTGTTTCAGCAGCTAGCCATTTTTAGCGCTCACTTACCTGCTAGTGTTTTCTAAAAGTCCTCCCTTGCTGCATTTTAGGGCTTGCAGCTTGGGGGTGTACCCAAACTGCAAGTGTTAACTGTGTCTAGGGGATGGTAAAATACATTTCACTCACCTGATCCTCTGCTCCCCTACTTTCTAACAGTGGACTGTCCCTCAGCATCCTCATATGCAACGCAGGGCTAAGATTGATGCATTGGTGTTGATGATGTTTGAGTTCAGTTTTCATTTCTATTGTCTAGAGATTACACAGTGATACAATCTAACAAAGCCCTTTGTTAATAACGCTCAAGAAAATCAATTTCGTAATCCTCCAGCATCCACACTAGAGACTCAATCTGCGACATACTAATAGGAGAAGAGAAATCATCGTGGTCTGTAGCAGCGGTCACTAAATTGCGGACTGTGGTCCACGAACGGCCCAAGCAACGCTGCCGCACGGACCACCAGCCCGCAATGACAGATCCACCGCTGAGCAGGGCGATCGTCACTGCAACATGACATCACGTGTGTGCCCTGACCCTTTCAGCTCATTGTCTCTCCGACTGCTGCTCCCTGCCTGTACACTATCATCCAGCAAGGATCCCAGCACAGCTCCTGTCTGCTCTCGAGGATGTAGTCTTACAGGGGAATTCTAATGGGCACATTGAATTTTAAGGGGCACTCTGATGGGCACATTTTATGTTAAGGGGCACATTTAATATTAAGGTGCACTCTGATGGGCACAACATAGAATATGCCCATCAGAGTGCCCCTTAACATAAAATGTGCCCATCAGCATGCTTCTTATTTTAATATAAGGGACACTCTGATGGGCACGTTTTATGTTAAGGGGCACTCTGACAGGCCCATTTTATATTAAGGGGTCACAAATAGGCACATACTGTGGAAAGGGGCCCTCTGATGGGTACATGTGATGGAAAGGGGCACTCTGATTGGGAATATGATGTAAAGGGGCACTCTGATGGGCAAATATGATAGAAAGGGGTACTTTGAGTGTAAGGGGGCACTCTGACCTAAATACCTGACGTAAGGTGACAATGTGATGGGGATACCTAATGTAAACAAGCACTCTTATGGGCACACCTGATGTGATAGGAATACATAATGTAAAGTTGCACCCTGATGGCGACACCTAATGAAAGGGGGCACACTGATGGGCATTTTAGTGACCGGACCTCTTTGAATTTTAATTCAATACCCCTGGTCTGTAGGAATACCAGAAAGAACTAGCTCAGAACAAATTTCAGCCAAAGGCTGCACTTCACTAAATAGAAGCCTGCCCTGATTGACTAAGGAATACATCACCCTGTTAAACTCCAGCAGCTTCTTACTAGTGCAATCCTGCAAAATCTGGTTGCAAAGATCTTTATCCTCTAATGCCAATTTCACACGACATGTAGGAGTTGATGTACTAAAGCACCTTGTCAGCGAATGGACGCATGCCCCGCCATGACCGTCTACTGTTAGACAGAGAGAAAATTTACTTAAAGCATGTGTCAACAAATAGAGGCAAATACAAATTTACTAACGGGCACAAAACTAAGGGACCGTCTCAATGAGTTCACCTCCTAGAACCAGATGCACAGTAGAGAAAAATATTTTTAACAATATGATCTCTTGAAATTTATACTCTCTCTCTCTCTCTCTCTCTCTCTCTCTCTCTCTCTCTCTCTCGTATATTCTTTGAAATGTTTTATTTATATATATATATATATACATTTTAAAGAATAACTGCTTTAAAGGAATTCTAAATCTTTCTGTATAAAGTTATATATTTCAAAAAATCCAAACAGCCATTGACTAGGCAATCTAGAAAAGTGCCTTCACTCTATTGTTTTGTGGGCTATAGTAAATGCCTTTGTTCACAAGCCTGGAAATGTCATTCAAGAGCGTGAACCTGTTTTTGCGAAAGCGTGACTAGTAAACAGGCTGACATTTATATATATATATATATATATATATATATATATATATATATATATATATATATTTAACAGTATACATCAATACTTTTAACTAGAGAACTGTTACTATGCACAGAAACACCAACATAGATATTTCATGAACATTTTCACTTTCTTTGTAATTTATTTAGCTGACTTTTGCTTCTTATTCAATATTTATCTTTTTTCGTTTTTTAAATAATGCCAGTACTGTGTTTTCATTTTTTTGTTTTGTTTTGGAGCATACATTCTCCGCAGTATATATACTTATATATGTACTGCCATGTGCTTTGAGCATGCCCAGGGAAGACGTTTGAGATATAATAACTAATGGTTGAAAAACTACACTTGGTGCTCAGCATCTAACAAAAATCTAAATCTAAACTCCCATAGCTGTCTTCACATACCATACACAATACCAGTGCTGAAGCAAAATTAAAAGGAATACAAATGTTATACTGTGTTACTAAATTCAACGTATGTTGGCTATATGTATTCCAATACAAAGGATCATAATATTATTCCATAAAATGTGGAATAAATGTGGACTGCTTAGCACTCCTGCCTAGCAGCATTAGGGTCACCGGTTTGAATCCCAACCATGGCACTACCTACTTTGAAGTTTGCATGTTCTACCTGTGTGGATTTAATCACACACTCCAAAGACATACAGGTAGTTGATTTGGCTCCTGTCTATATTGTCCTAGTATATGAATGTGAGTTAGGGATTTTAGATTGTAAGCTCCGTGAAGGCAAGGCCTGATGTGAATGTACAATATACAGTATATGTACAGCACTGTGGAAATTGACAGTAAACTGAACTAATAAACATGCATGTTTTTTGCAATCTAGTAAATTTTAGAAGGGTTTCACATAATGTAAACAAAAGAGCTGACATTACAAATAAAAAGTCTGTGTGTATGTGTACGTTAGGGGGGCTTGCTCTTTTACCCCTTTTTTCCTGGCCTGCTGGACTGTATGCTCAGATAAGGGAGTGTTAGTGATTTTGGGGGGAAGCCACACATTGGGCATAGTTGTGTTTACATAATAGGCAATACTAATCATGGTTCCTAGTGGGCGCAAGAGTGCAGGATTTAGCCACACTCTGTTTGTGTGTAAAAAGAAACAATTAGCAGGCGTGAGTTGTTGTTTAGCTTCTTTAGATGCTAACTCTCTTAATGATCTGCAAACAAATACATTGTTTAATGAATGTTACAGAGTAATGCATTCTATTTTCTAATGTTAAGTATATATCTAAAAATTACAGTAATAACTGGCTTACTGGTTAGCATAATACGTGCAAATGAAAAAACAAAAAACTGTGCTTGTGAAAATCAATGTGTGCTATACCAGATGTCTTACCAATACACACATATAAGACCCCATAAACTGCACATAACCGGTGCTATAAACGAATTGTGCACACAAATAAAATATCCTTTAATAGCGAACTGTCCGTTTAAATTGTGAATATCAGCACGTGGACTTATGGGGTGTATATCCTATAAATCCTGATCCACATACACCAACTACAAGTGTTTTCTGATTACGGTCTCAAAAGCACACATTGATATTCACAAGCACAGTTTTTTGTTTTTTTCATTTGTATGTATTATATTGTTAGCACCATATTTGTATATATATTGTTGCTCTGCATTTTTACATTTTATTTATGGTTTACATGTGGCAACACATTATATACTAGCCGCACAAGTTCTTTAGGAGGTTCATAGTGCTGAGGGTTTTCAATACACATTGGTTAGCACTTCTGCCTAGCCTTCATGTTCCTGTTCAGCATTTTGGTACAGCATGCTTACAATATTGTTCCCTAACAGATGTCTCTAAATGTTATATTACAACAAACTATAGCTTTAATCACATCTCTCTTACCTTAAGAAAATTTTCCTCTTCCCCACTTAATTTTCCCATCCGGTCTCTTGTATGTGTGTTTAGGTTTGCTCATATTCAGCTGCTGTATTGTGCCTTCAGCCCTAGCAAATGACCTTTGTTATTTCTCATTTGCTATGCCTGATTTTGTCTTCCTTCCTCTGCCCCTATTAGTTATCCCCTCCTCTGTTGTTGATGCTCCTGCATTTGTGAGTTTGGTAAGTGACACCCGCTTCCAGCTGCTGTGTGTTTACTTTTGGCCAAGGTACTGACCTTTGTTCTTATGTCTCTGGGTGCATGCGAACATCTTTCTGCAAATGTAATGATGCAATTCTGGTCTGGAAGCTGACCCTGAGACCGTTTGTGTGTGATAACTCATTTTTATGTGCGATCGTGGCTACCACACATGCAAATAGATTTTCTTGTGTGAAATACATATATTATGAAAACTATTTTACTTTATTTGCAAATTTATTGGTGTTCCTCAGATTTCAACTGGTGAATTAAATAAACCAAGGCCCAGGTTGACATGTTAAATATGCCACCAGCTAAATTCGATGGTCCCTGAAATTCAGCTTGGAGCTGTTAAAGGTTTTTTTGGGGGGGCGGATGTTTTTTTAATTTTTATTTAACAACTTGCATGTGTGCAGAATAAAATGTTTATTTTGTAGACTATTATATCTTTATCTATTTGTATGCGTGTTAAAAATACATTGCACTTGGGAAAAAAAAAGGTTTATTGATCCAACAAATACAGAAATAGTTCAATATTCTACATTTATTTTGACAGCAGCAACACAATTAGGTACATTAATTTAATTGTGTAAAAAGAATCAGTGGTATTTATGGTGCTACATTTTGCACAGCACTTTACAATAGGGTTACAAGGGACCTGCTCAAAGAGCTTACAATCAAAAAAGAGAACTTAACTTTCACAGTGTACAGCAGGAAACAAAATAAGGCATTTTAAGGTACAACAAATCACCCCACCCTACCCCACCTACCCCCATCAATTTGTTAGGTGCAAGATTCTCGAAAACAAAACAGGGTATTGAAAAACTAAAAGCATACCAACAAACTACAACATAGCTCCAACACCCCCTCCCAGATCCCACACACATATGGATTATGGAAATAGCAGTACGCTGCATTTTTGCCTATATGATTAGGTAAACTATATCTGTTTGAGTTGTAAAAGTAGAGCAATGGACATTTGTTAGTAACAAGGATCAGAAAAGATGCTTATAAACGTATAGTCAGACTGGAAAAATACACACAAAATTGAAGCCATGGCCACAAGAATCCACTTTAGAGGGACAAATGCACAACAATTACAGCAAACATACACAACAATCATCAAAGCAGCCTTAGTGGGGTGTTGGTCATTATGGACAATCTCTCCCACCCAAAAAAAATAAATAAAAAGCCAAGGACTGACATAACATAATCTGGCCTCTTCTCAGGCCAAGCAAACCCTAACGTGTTTGCACCTGATTAGCAGGCACAAATACTTTTTCCAACTGTGTTAGCCCTTGGCTATGTGCATCAATTCACAGACTACAGGACAAAGATCCATTAGCATGCACAGAAAGAAAGCAACAGTTATCTAAGCATATGTACCTGTGCAGTGTACAACAGAAAATGTTAAATGTCCAAGTCCCTGGGCATGCTCAGTGCTAAAAAAAATAGTTTTAGGACCTTGGGCATGTGTAGGGTACAGAGCAAGAAATCTCAAATGTGTGCAGGCTGTTTCACCCAAATTGCTGACAAGCACATTCCAAAACATATGTCCTGCATTTCCTATCTATTCCAATTGCTCTAGTTCACCCCAGTGCAGTGTGTACTTGTGCAGCCCACCAAAAATATGATGAATGTGTTCTGCATAGATCTACACTGAAACATGGCCAGACACCTCCTAAACACTGAAATGCATTTTTGCTTGCAACTTCTGTTGGTTGTTAGGAGACAGCATCTGTTGGCATCATAACAACCAGTGATTCATCCTTACTGTCAAAAGTGATTCCCCAATGAAAGCAGAATGAAAACAGCTTAGCCAACATGTACCAAAAGAGCATGGGCCCTTCAGGCTGACATGGTTTTGAAGGGGAACCCCATGGGCAAAAATTAAAATAAAAACAACATTTACTAATAGTCATTTGCCTATTTGATGGTGCTTTTTTGTTCACCACGGCAAGGTCTTAATTGTTTCAATTAGGTGTCTAAGATCTATTGCTTCACCTTATTCTTAGTAAATTAGCACCCCTTAGATTCATCTTGGCATAAATGGACAGCAGATGCTCAGATACCTCTCAGTTCCCAAGTGCAGCTGATCTGGTTGTTAGCGGGCTTCAGTGTTATGTAAGGGATACAGAAAGCAAGTATCCAGTGCCAGCAGGGATGACCACTTCAGTGCAGCTGTACTTGGGAAACTGAAATCAGACTGAATTAGATTAAAATGAAATTTAATAATGCACACACCACCAATACAACACCAACAGACCGTAAAAAAAGCAAAAGTGAAAATGAAATGTTTTGTGAAACAAAACAAAACAAAAGCAATCTATAATACACAACAGTATATGCAAATGCAGGGAAGCTGACATAAATAGGGCATGGCCAGGACTGGGAACAAGAGGAGCTGAGATAGGCTAACAAGATACAGACTAAGGCAGGGATTGGGATAATCATCATGCAGGGATATGTCTAACAGGCAAAACACTGGATTACTGATGGAAATCAAGGGATGGGGTTATATAACTTCCTAGCAGCCAGCATCAGGTGGTGCCTAATTATTAGGCTCTGCTAGCTGCTGAGAATCTGTTTGCCACCAGAACTGCACCCTTCAGCACTGGGAACCACAGTATCACCAACGGGGAACAGTATCACTGTGGGGGATCCAGGTCCTGACAACTGGTTTTGAGGATGGTAGAAGTAGATTAGATTTTGTAAATCTAACAGACTGTGGCCTATTTGTTAGAAAGTCCAGTACCCAGTTACACAAAATTGAGCTCAATCCATATAATGCTAGTTTATCTAGGATAGTTTGTGGAATAACAGTGTTTACCACAGAACTAAATAAATGAGACCAAATAATGAGAATCTACAGTAGATCAGTTCTGTTTGTATGCATAATGACAGGGTCTACTTTGAAGTCAGTGTTCTTCAAATGTGCCATGACAAGCTTTTCAAAGAACTTCATATTTATTGGGGTTAGTGCCACTTGGCAATTATCATTTAGACATGATGAGACACTGATGAGCTGTTTGGGACAGGAACAATTTTAGTAGTCTGAAGGCAAGTTGTTACATTCACCTGCATAAAAAGTTATAAAGAAGTCCATTAACATTTCCAAAACCTGGTGTGCACAGTCCCTAATAACATCCACATGCTTCATGAGTCATTGGTGGAAAAGTGATTTAGAATTTTTTAAAGCATAGTTAGCCTTAGATTTCCTTATACTTTCAATAGGGCTGCTGCCTTGCTGCTCTGAGTGCAAGTATGTCACCAGACCTGAATGGAAAATTACCGGCTTTCAGCAAAAAGTGAAACTTAGCATTCCTGTAGGGCTACTGACTAGGGTAGATAGTAATGGCTGTGTAAAAAAAAAAAAAAATACAATCAGAAACCAAAATTAATGCAGCTCTGTTTTCATCATGGGGGGGGGGGGGGGGTTGACAGGGAGAGCTTATGCAGAACCACTGCAGAACATTTCCTGAATTGGTAGTATAATATTAGATAGCTAACCACAGCTAATGTCTTACAAGATGTTTCTTGCTCAAACATCTATCCCCTTCATGATCAAAATATGATATGGGATCTTTAGGTTTCCCAGAAGGCTGGGTGCTGTAATTGGTGCTTAGGTGAAAATGTTAGAATCTGGATCTAAGGTAAGTATTTTCTTTAATTTTTACTATTTTTTTGTATGTTTATACATAGCGGTTTTTCATGGTAGGTGGCTAGCAGGTAGAGAATAGATAATTTTTTCCTGCAAGATCCACTTTACCAGTGTAAACAAAGGTATTTAGTGGCAGATGAATGATGCACAGTTTGCTTTTTAAAATGTCAATACATTTTTTATAAATGAATACTGTAGATTGCATTTATATAATTTGATTTTATTTAGTCATGAAAACTTTTTTTTTACCAGCCTATGTTTTTCCAGGTAGATCTGACCTTTATATTGCAGTAAACATTAAGGGCCCTTTGAGACCTGTCCATTCTTGCAGTTTTGTTAACATACATTAACAAGTATTTTGTGTGTGTTAACATGTGGTGCATGGAGGCAACCTATTCATTTGAAATGGGCTGCCAACACAAAAGAATGGATTAAAATATGTTAACATGCATTAGTGTTTTACTGTGTGTTGTGGTATGCTGCAATGTTGTGCCAGAGCTGTGTTGTGTTAGTGCATTGGGGAGCCATTGACAATTACATCAGAATGTGCTCACTGCATATAATGTGTATTAAAGTATATTTAAACCCTCACCTTGTAAAACAACCCATTCAGTGAAAAATAGAAATAAAAGGCAAATCATTTATGTGTACATATAAAAAAAACACATTATAAATACATTTTACCCCTTTTTATTGATCACATATTCTTTGTTCTCAGTTGCATAAGGAGCTCAGGGAGGAGAAACAGCAGTATACTGATCTTTTTAGTGAACGGCTCTGCAGTGGGAGCCATGCCAGGACAAGCCTAATCGTTGGAAGAGAGCACCTTGAGTTCCCATCACAGCTAGAGAACTGACCATGCTGTGATCTCCTGCCTAGTGTGGCCAGTTTTTAAAAGGAAAACAGAGGGGCTGGCAGGAACACCAGGGATTTCACATAAAGGAAGCGATACAGTTTACTTTTTCATACAAGTATGTGGTACTGCAGGCATATCAGGAGTAGGAAACATTGGGTTTACAAATTCTTTAACATGTTGATGTAAGACGCACATTACAAAGGT
Organism: Staurois parvus; assembly: GCF_062004578.1. Classification (NCBI taxonomy): domain Eukaryota; kingdom Metazoa; phylum Chordata; class Amphibia; order Anura; family Ranidae; genus Staurois; species Staurois parvus. Next base: position 1,614,499 of record NW_028318342.1, on the reverse strand, counting down.
GTGTTTCTGCCCTTGGACTTTGTGAATGCACCAACTTTGGTCACTATTTCCTTTTGGCAAATGCTATAAACTCTTCATATTAAAGGAAACATGTAATAGGAAAAAAACATTTAGACTGCCATTGCTGATCTCCTTTTGAAAATGCTAATTACGTGACAGTCTGTGGTTTTAGTCTTTTTTAGAGTGAAAGAGCAGAAACTCCTTATCTGTGTACTTGTACTGTTCCGGAAAGTGTGGAAGCCATTAGGTTAACATGACAGTCAGGAAATAACATTTAAATGAAGTGGGGAGTCAGCAATGACACACTACAAATTTTTCTCGGTACATGTTTTCATGATGCAAATTTCTCATGGCTTTTCCTATGTAAGAAAACAAACCATAATGTGATGAACTGAATCTTTTTTCACCTTTTCTTTCTTGTATTCTCCTTTTATTTTGTGTCCTTTTATTTTGTTCTTTGATGTTTTTTTTCTTTTAGGTCCTATATCTTTGATGTCTATGTCACATTTATAAAATGGCCTTATTTAATGTAATTATTTAACTGTTTCCCTTGCCTATGCTCTAATTTTAGCTTATTACATCAAAACGTTTAATAACCCATTAGAACTGACAAGCATCTAGGGAAAGGAATACCTTCTAAACTTGTTTTTCTTAGTAATACATATTTATTGCACTTAATTTCCTTCTATATAGTCTTAACCTATGAAAACTATCCATAATTTGAAACAAATGTTAAATGAAGCAAACTAAAACAAAGATAAAAAGAGAGAAAGGCACAGAGGTTAAGAAATTGAAAAAAGGTTTAATTTATTTTATAGAGCAAAAAAACTGAGTCTGAGCACTTTTTAGCACATGGGTCAAACAACAATGAATGTAAGGGTAATACCAGGGTCATAGAGATACATTTTTCTGCTTGTGGGTGAACTAATCATTTTGAAGTTACACAGAAAGTTTCATAAAGCTGCTAATTTTATTTTTGGATCTTTGGAAAATAGTCATTTGCAACCAGGGCTGGTATGAATATTTGACACCATGGTTCCTAGTGGGAAGTAAACTTTACAGTGTGTCCAGTCATAAAGGATCAAATAGGGGAATTCTATAGGACACATTCAGTATAAAAGGAAAAAGAGGAATGATGATGCACAGAGCACAGTATCCCATAGTGATTACATTTTAATTTACCTTAGACAGGTCGTCAAATAATACATTTTGGTTGATTTTACTAAATACACTTTGGTCTTTGCTTTGTTAAAGCAAAATATGGGCCCTAAATCTGATATATTGAAGGGATGTCACTATTTGTAGAAATTTCAATAATTTTAAAGGAGCGTCACAATGTACACTCAGTAGAGAGAGTAAAGTAGAGAAAAACAGAAGGGTTTTGCACACCAGGGGCGGACTGACCATTTGGGAACTTGGGCACTGCCTGAGGGCCCGGGGTCAAAAGGGGGCCCCATGAGATGCCCCTGGTACCTTTCATAGGTTTTTTGGCTGTGGTTTGAGTGTGGGCAAGGACACAGGGGCCCCATGATCCCCTATTGCCCAGGGGCCCCATGAACTGTCAGTCCGCCCCTGTGCACATCTTATTGTTATCACAGGTCCAATTGATAAAGAGTTTATCCCTTTTTTTAGGATAGTGGGTGGAGCCATAAAAAATGTTTCTTTTTGACCATGTGGCCACTTTCATGTTCAAGACAGCTGATTTATAGTACAGATACAGCCTCATATTATAGATCTAGATATGCCAGACTGCATACCATCATCAGTGCAGCGAATAGAAACCATGGCTTCTATGTAGTAGAACTTATGGATTAATACAATGAAACAAACAGATACGTTACTGTGGGATGGACTAAAAGAAATCTGTACTATAAATTATAGGAATACTTCCTTATTAAGTGTTATCCTAACAAGGAAATATAATGCTTCTTTATTTCATAAAGAATGTACTGTATTCTATATTATTATAGAAATTAATTATATAGTCAATAATGTCACACATGGGTTCATTTCTGTGACATCACTGCTCTAATAAGGAAGTACTATACTTCCATATTAGGATAGCGCCTAAAAGGAACTTGTGTTTAAAACTCTCATGATCTGATGTGCGTATTGACAGCATGAACCAGTTCCTCTCAAGTCATTCATTTAGCTCAGAGAATAAATTTAATCGTGCAAATATTAGCTTTCTAAATTCCTGTGCACGTGAATCCGTACTCAAGATGGACATCTGGGGGGGGTGGGGGGGGGGTTGGGGTTCTTAGATACTGTTTACTCCAATTCCCAACCTAGTTACTGTTTGGGTTTTACTACCCTTCATCCATTCTTCTACATGTTTCATCATATCCTGATACATTCTTCATAATTTAAAATAAATATGAAATCCAACAGGGAGAGTGGGATAATGGACACAACATGTGTGAAAAATCAGAAACTCAGGTTCAGATATCTAGCCAATAGGATCCCTGATTAACATAGTTCGAGATAGATGGCTAATGTGTAAAGTAAGGTCTATAAACTTAGAAAATCAGTCTGTAAATGGAGAGTAACCTGCCCTAAAGACTGTATCCAGAGAGTGGTGATTGAATGATTTATACTCTGAATGGTATAAAGTTGTTAATAATGTACCCCAACGTTTAGTGTTGGGACACTTTTAAATATTAATCTATTCATAAATAATATAGACTATTACTTCTGTATTTGCATATGACACCAGAGCTGAACATATCGGGATTTGCCAGACATTATAGAAGCTCGGGTGCCAAACCAAACCAGAACAAAAAAATCCCAATACGTGTATAGTAATTGGTTTGTGTGAAATTCACAGCGTCTACAAATATTGGCATATATAGTATATTGGAGTTTACATAACTTTTACTTTCTGATTGCCATCTGATCTCATTTCTTCATGTGTTACAATGCCAGGGCAGTACAAAACCCCTCAAATGACCCCTTTTCAGAGAGTAGACACCCCAAGGAATTGAGGCATGTTGAGTCCATGGAAAAAGTTTTATTTTGCCACACATTGTTGGAAAAATGACAAAATGTTTTTTTTTCACAAAGTTGTCAATTTAATTATATACTGTTCACACATGTCATGGATATATGTGGAATAAAATCCCAAAACACATTCTGCTACTTCTCCTGAGTATGGGGATACCACATGCAAGAGACTTTTTGGTAGCCTATCCACATACAGGCCCCTAAAATCCATTGATCACCTGCAGGCTTTCAAAGGGCATGTCACTTCCTCACTACTTATCACAGTTTCGGATGCCCTAAAATGCTAGGATAGTAAAAAAAAACCCCAAATGACCCCTTTTTGGAAGTAGATACGCAAAGGAATTTGATAAGAGGCATGTTGAGTATTTTGCAGATATAATTTTTGTCAGAAGGTTTCGAAAAACAATAAAGAAAATAAAAAATAAATGTTTGTTTTCTTTCTTAATTTTCCAAAAACTTGTGGCAACAAATGAGATCTGCAAAACACTTAGCAAATACCTTGGAGTGTTTACTTTACAAAAAGGGGTCATTTGGGGAGCAGGGGTGTGCTTCTACTATCCTGGCATTGCAAGGCCAATATTAGAAGCTTATGCCACACATAACCCACTCTTCTAACCACTTGAAGCCCAAGCCTTTTCTGACACTTTTGTTTACATGAGAAAAACATTTTTTTCAAGAAAATTACTTTGAACCTCCAAACATTATGTATGTCTTAAAGCAAAGGCCCTAAATAAAACAGTGGGTGTTATAATTTTACACAGTATATGAGAATATGTTTTTCTTACAAAAATTTTTGGGAAAAAATATACTTTTTGGAATTTTAATGCACAAAAACACATACTGATAAAATCTTAAACATTATGCTACACAAAGTAAATAGATCCCAAACATGACATGCTTTAAAATTGTGCACACCCTTGCAATGGTGGCAAATGATTTTTATTACTATTAATATCCATAGGCGACGTTTTAAAAGCCTTTACACGTTACCACTTTAGATTTACACAGGAGGTCTAGTTCTAGAATGACTGCTCTCGATCTGATGTTCGCGGTGACACATCACATGCATGGTGAAATCTCTGTTTACATACAGACACAGGACCAACGCTTGCATTTGCCTTTGCGCGCAAGCAAGGGGGAGAAATTTTTTTAAATTATTTATTTTGCTTTTTTTTTCATTTATACATTGACCGCTTCTTTTTTTATCACTTTTATTGCTATCTGTTACGAATCCGCCTGGTGGTGCCTCTGGCAGCCCACTAGGCAGGATTACCCAGAGCGTGGAGTCTAAGTCCCGGTCTGCGTGTTCACCAGGGCCCCTGATGGTGGGGATGGACTTGAAGCAGACCAGGACCAGGTCACGACCTCCGAGCAATCCCACCCGTGGCAGAGGGAACCTCCGGGGATGGATACAGGAGGAGAGCCAGATGTGAGGAGGACGGCAGGCCCAGGCAGGATGGATGGATGGAGGGATGGATGGATGGATCGTGGTCAAACTAGCCAGTTGTCACCGAGGGGGCAGCGAGGTACAGAAACGGCAGGCAAAGAATAGTCAGGTCACACGCAGGGTCAGTAAGGGAAGATCAGTCCGCAGAGAGGTCAGAACAAGCCGGGGGTCAATATCAGGAGAAGGCAGCGTAGTCAGGGCTATCCGGGTCAATATCAGGAGAAGGCAGCGTAGTCAGGACAATCCGGGTCAATATCAGGAGAAGGCAGCGTAGTCAGGGCAATCCGGGTCACTAATGGTACAGGCACAGGAACACAGGTACAGGAAGAGACCTTGCGGCAATTCATTACAGCGCAGGGCATCTTTAAATACCGCGCCCTGCGCTGTCATTGGCCGCCCAGCGGGGACACGCGGCGCCTACTGCGCATGCGCGAGTCTTCCTCAGCCACGGCCGGCCGGGACCTAGTGCCCGTATCCCGGCGCGAGCTGACAAGACCGCGCATGCATCGGGCGCGATGCTGCGGCGGACCCTGACACTATCACAGGGAATGTAAATATCCCCTGTAATAGCAACAGGCATTGACAGGTACTCTCTTCTGTGAAATGTGGGGTCTATTAGACTCTAGATCTCTCCTCTGCCCTTAAAGCATCTGATCACACCAAGAGCACACCACACCAATTTAAAAATTGCACTGTTTATAGCCAGAGAAACCGAAATGAAGAAATGCTTGTTGCTTCCAGTTTCTTAGACCATAGAGATGATTGGAGCCATTCCGGTCTTCGATCTGCTCTATGGTCAGGTGGCGGAACCACCGGCTGCATTCTCGGGTTCCTCGGTGGGACAGAGAGCCAAAGAAAGCTTTGTAATGTAGCGGGGAAGACTTTCATTCCTGCTGCTTGTAAAAGCAATCCAACTGCTAATTAGCCACTAGGATTGTTGTTACATGAAAGTTGATCACCAGCTGAAAAAAACAATACAAGGATGATGCCTGTAGCAGCTACAGGCATCATCCTTGTTTGATGATGCCTGCAGCAGGCATCACCCTGGTATGACCACTCAAAGTCCATCAATGTATCAGTATGTTGCTGGTTTTTGTTGGGCACATATATTTTTTTTTCATGAGAGTGTTCTCACTGAAATGCATGAAGTTCATCATTGTGTCATATCTACACCTGGCCATTGGCAGCAGAGAATATGGGCATATGATGAATCAGGTCTGTGGACCAATATGAAAGCAATTCATTCTTTTTTTGTAATGTCCATGATGAGGGTTAGGCCCACAAAAGTTTTAAATTATAAAACGTGGTAGGTTTTCATGCGAATTGTGTGGCAAGAGTTGAATTTGGGTGGGTGGCGGTGTATTGTTGTGCATGCTTTGACCAGCAATCAATTGATAAAAAGTTTCCGTGTGTAAAATGTAGTGCTTTTACTCACAGTGTGGTGTTCTCTCTTCTCTCCCTGGACTGACGGGGGGAAGAGCGGATGCATGCATACTCACTCGCTTTCCCCAGAGCCGTTGTTTGCCCACACATTGCATGTGGGTAGTCAACAAGTAGTTAAATAAAAACTTAGAATTTTTTTTATTCATTTTCTCAATTTTTTAATTTTTTTTCAAACATTATTTTTCATTTTTTTTCACTATTACAAAAAAACCACTTCCATAGAGTCATAGTAACACTGTACTGCTCTGAGGGGGGTGATCAGGGATTTTTTTTTGCACCTTGAGCACTTATGAGCACCTTACCAGGGGGGTCCCCTTGGGAAAGCATCTTGCCAGCATGTGGCCCTGTGGTCTGGGACATATCAGAATCTGGAAACCTCCTTTAAAATAGGAAGGCCTTCCATGTGAATGTGCAGGGGGTTATTAAAAAATATGCCCCAACTGCCCAAATAAAAAAAAAAAGCAGACCAGCTGATACTTGCAGTCCCATCATTCACTTGCCATCAGCTGACCTGCCAGGCTGCATTCTTGGACAATGGTCTGGTAGAGATTTTGGGTTGCCCCACACTTTTTAGCTGTTCTGCATTGGGTTCCCCTTAAACTGGGACGGTGGAGGTGGGGGCTTTGTCCTCAATCTCATTTTTCTGTCTCAAAAAGCAAGACATCAGGGTTGTTTTCACTGCCTTATACTATCAGAAATTAGATGAGCTGAGTGTATGGTCTATACAGCACATTTAGGGATTTGGCATAAATGAACATTACAGCCCCCTACTTTCAATGGTTTCCTGCGCCCACCAAGACCTTAGCAACAACTGATGTCACACTTACAGTTGCAAGAAAAAGTATGTGAACCCCTTGGGATTACGTGGAGTTTTGCATGAATTGGGCATAAAATGTGCTCTGAACGTCATCTAAGTCACAACAATAGGAGAACACAGTCTGCTGAACATAATACTACACAAATATTAGATGTTGCCATGGTTTAATTGCACATAACAAATAAACATTCACAGTGCAGGGAGGAAAAAGTATGTGAACCTTTGGACTTAATAACTGGTTGACCCTCCTTTGGCAGCAATAACCTCAACCAAACGTTTCCTGTAGTTGCAGATCAGACCTGCACAACGATCTGGAGTAATTTTGAACCACTCCTCTTCATAAAACTGTTTCAGTGTAGCAATATTCTTGGGATGTCTGGTGTGAATCGCTCTCTTAAGGTCATGCCACAGCATTTCAATCGGGTTGAGGTCAGGACTCTGACTGGGCCACTCCAGAAGGCGTATTCTGTGCTGTTGCAGCCATTGTTTTGTTGAATTACTTGTATGCTTTGGGTCATTGTCCTGTTGCATCACCCATCCTCTGCGGAGCTTCAGTTGGCGGACAGATGGTCGTACGTTTTCCTGCAAAATGTCTTGATAAACTCTGGAATTCATTTTCCCATCAATGACAACAATCCGTCCAGGCCCTGAGGCAGCAAAGCAGCCCCAAACCATGATGCTCCCTCCGCCATGTTTTACAGTGGGGATGAGGTTTTGATGTTGGTGTGCTGTGCCTTTTTTTCTCCACACATAGTGTTGTGTGTTCTTCCCAAACAACTCAATCTTGGTTTCATCTGTCCACAGTATATTTTGCCAGTAGTGCTGTGGAACATCCAGGTGCTCTTTTGCAAACTTCAAGCATGCTGCAATATTCTTTTTGGACAGCAATGGCTTCCTCCGTGGTGTCCTCCCATGTACTCCATTCTTGTTTAATGTTTTCCTTATTGTAGATGTGTCAACAAAAATGTTAGCATGTGCCAGAGATTTCTGTAGGTCTTTAGCTGACACTCTGGGATTCTACTTTACCTCATGCAGCATTCTGCGCTGTGCTCTTGCAGTCATTTTTACAGGACGACCACGCCTAGGGAGAGTAGCAACAGTGCTAGACTTTCTCCATTTGTAGACAGTCTGTCTTACCGTGGACACATGAACATCAAGGCTTTTGGAGATACTTTTGTAACCCTTTCCAGCTTCATGCAAGTCAACAATTCTTGATTGTAGGTCCTCTGAGAGCTCTTTTCTGCGAGGCATGGTTCACATCAGACAGTGCTTCTTGAAACCAGTAAACCCAAAACAGGTGTGTGTTTTTTAAGGGCAGGACAGCTGTCAGCAACACATCCAATATCATCACACTGATTGGAGTCAAGGTTGGCTGACTCCTGGCTCCAATTAGCTCTGGGAGAAGTCATTAAGCTAGGGCTTCACATACTTTTTCCTCCCTGCACTGTGAATGTTTACATGTTATGTGCAATTAAACCATGGCAACATCTAATGTTTGTGTAGTATTATGTTCAGCAGCCTGTGTTCTTCTATTGTTGTGACTTAGATGACGTTCAGAGCACATTTTATGCCCAATTCATGCAAAACTCCACGTAATCCCAAGGGGTTCACATACTTTTTCTTGCAACTGTACATGGCTTAATATGGCCATATTTGGCAAAAGATGTCACCGATATCAGGCACTATTTCACACTGTGGACTTTCACATGTCTAATTTTCATATCAAACAGAATTAACCACTTAAGCTCTGGAAGATTTTACCCTCTTCATGAGCAGGCCATTTTTTGCTATTCAGCACTAATTTAACTGGCAGTTGTGCGGTCATGCAACACTGTACACAAATTACATTTATATAATTTTTTCACACAAATAGAGCTCTCTTTTGGTGGTATTTGATGACCACTGGGTTATTTTAATTTTATTATATAAATTAAAAAAGACCAAAAAGTTTGAAAAAAATCCAATATTTTTTACTTTCCGTTTTAAAACATATTTAATAAAAAAAATAAAGTTGCTGGGGGGCGTGAGTATGGCTGTGTGAGAGAAGAGCTCTGCTCCAGGACTGGGGATTGCCAAAACTAGAGGAGCCTTCCTGCCATGCCACTTTTGGGCTTCTTTCCGACAATACCAAAGGGGCTCCAACAAAATGGCAGGGGGCCCCTCTCCACCAAGTCCCACAGCAGACCTCATTATACAAAGTGGCTCTCAGGCTTACTCCGGCCCACTGCATTCATCCTCAGGGCAGTCAATTCCAGCTACTAGAAGCCCTGTTAAATCAAAACCAAGACTTGAATTTCTTGCTGCAAGTGGTGATGAGGAACCAAATGAGGTGAGCAATATAGCTAACTCTCCTTTTATGGACATTACGGAAACAGATCCTATAGCTTCTATTCCTACGAATGACTAACCAATATCAGACACAACGCTTAAAGAAATGCTATTGTTGTTAAGGACGTCATTGCAGTCTGATTTACATCAATGCAGAGCTGAAGTACAGGAGCTGGGAGATCATGTGAGGACAAAATGCCTGAACTTGCAATCTCATTCAGTGCCATGGTTGATGCACATGATAAACACACTAACCTGGATCAAATCTAAGCTTGTGGTTTTGGAGGACAGATCCCTACATAACAACCTTAATATAAAGGAGATCCCAGAATCTGTCACTCCTTCCCAGCATCCTCACTTTGTCAGGGATGTTTTTCTTACTGCAATTCCAAATCTCACCTCTGCAGATCTTACGATCAATAGAGTCCACCACATTCCTAAACCTCCTCATCTCTTATCATCTGATGTTCTGCGAGGAGTACACTTCAACCATGTTAAAGAAAAATTATTGGAGACCTTCAGACGAGTCGACCAACTCCCTGGGAAAATTTCCAGTCTCCAACTGTTCCTAGATTTTTTAAAATTCACCCTAAAAAAGCTCAACAACCTGCAAACTGTGACGAAAGCACTCTGCAAACATAAAAACATTTACAAATGGAAATTTCCTGCCAAGCTTGTAATTATCAACAGAGAGTCCTCAACAACAATCCACACCTTGGAAGAAGGGCTCCAACTTTTCAAAAGCTGGGATATCCTCCCAGCGACACCATCTGATTCCATTTGCTCATCTCCTCATCTCCAGCCACCATCCCTCCAGAATGAGAGAGTCCTGTCTAGAAGGCCACATCCAGCTCCAAACTCAGAATTCTCCTGAACACCTCAACTCACAACAACAATAAATGGGCAATCCCTGGTCCACTTGATGAGCACTTGTCATCGTACTTACATCTCCTACCCCTTTTCTTATAGTATGTTCTTCCCTAGAACTCTTCTGCGAAGGGTCTTGTTTTTTTAGGATCACCCACAAGGTGTATGTTGATCCTCCTACCCTGTTCCTGATCAGGAATTCTGTTCTGTTCCACATTGTTATTATTCTGTTTGTGTAAGTTGGTACATCCATGCCAGAGTAATCCATCATATCTCAATACATTGGCTGAAGTTATTTCCACACCCAATCCTGTGATGCTACTCTTTCCCCTGAAACCCAGGTCACCTAACTCATAGACGTGGAGATGGACGACCCTATTAATGGCTAATAACTATCTTACGTTCTGTTCACATAGACATACAGTAATTCATATTCCCACATAGACATGTTTGTGACTGACAAATGGTTGTTACAGCAGATCTGTTCTGCTATTTATGATATAACCTGGTCTGACCATGCGGTGATTACTATCACCTTGGAAGAAGACTGTTGTTGCCCACCTATTTCCAATTGGCGATGCAACAACGCCATTATTCAAGCACCGAATACTAAGGCAATAATTTCCCAACACATCCTACACTTCTTCTCCTGTAATGATACCCCTGATATTTCATCCTCTATATTATGGAATACCCATAAGGCAACCTCATACAACTAAGTGCCAAAACTAAAAAAAAACAGTTTCAATCAACCCTTTCTAAACTTTTGCATGACATTGTTTAGAAGTTAAAAATAAATCTTCTCCAGATCCTGAAGTAGCTGTATCTCTGACTAAACTATGTACAGATCTTTGGGGGCTAATGGTCCAAAAATATGGAAAATGCCTAAGTTCTCTAAAACGTCATTATTATGCATAGGGTTGGCTCTCAGTTCTCGGTCTTAGAAGTGGGTGGAGGACAGCTGCAACTGGAGTAGGTGCTTCAGTCATCTAAATGAGTATGATTGGCTATTTATTTATTTATTTTTTTATTTACAAACCTCGATTACCATGTAGCTGCCTACCCCTCTATTTTCCCTAAGTCTTTTTGTAAATTTGTTTTATCTTGTGAAGTTTTTGCTCTTCTTAGCTTTGTATCTTCAGCAAACACTATTTATTCCAACCTCTATATTGCCTATGAACTGAACAAGTTAAACAGAATTGGTTTCAGTACAGAACCCTAGCCCTTGCCCTCACTTACAACTCCAGCCCGTTCAGAATATATATATTTAATTGCTACCTTCTGGATGTGCTCCTGTAACCAGTTTTCTATATAGTACTTAATTTGTAAAGGAGATGTGTGATTTATGCCCCTTGAAAGCCTGAAGGTGTTCCTTGGATTTTGGGCCCCTCTATGTGGGTAGGCTGCAAAACAAAGTCTCACGTGTGCCATACCCATAATTGAGAAGAGCAGAAAAATGTGTTTTGGGGTATAAATTTAGGTATGCCCATGCTGTGTACATGAAAATTCTTATTAAAACTGTCATTTTATTAGGATACACGCATAACATGAGTATGCTTACAATTATGCCCCCAAAACACATTATACCACTTCTCCCAGGCTTTCAAGGGAAATAAATTAAGTAAATTATCAGATTTTCTGACTTGCTAAGATATTTTTGGAATCCCTGAAATGCCAAGACAGTAGAAACACCCACAAAATGCAATGTGTGAAAGTAGACACCTTTGACAAGAGATATGGGGAGTTTTTTGAAGATTTAGTTTTCATTACAAAGCTTTATGACATATTCCTAACACAAATATAACAAGAATGAAAGACTCAAATCAAATGATAAAAATGCTGCCAACATCCCAAAACATTGTAGAAGAAAATACAACAAAAAAAACTCCCTGAGACTTTTGAGGCAGAAGCGTGCTTGAAATGTATCTAAAAGGCAACATGCTAATTTTTATTGTAGAAAAAAAGACACAACCACAGGAGATCAAATATCACCAGAAGTAAAATAACCACATGGCTTGTTACACAATATAAATGTACATAAAAACTACAGTATTAAATATAACCCACCCTATTCAATTTCACCCAATCGATGCCTGAGATGCTATGACAAGATCAATGTGGGTGAAGACTTCAAATTAATCCCAACATGTTTCAGAAAAATATCCTTCAGGGGAGGGGTATGGGTATATCTAGAATGTAACATATCACAAATTAGTCATAAGAAGTACATATATTGATCAAGTATGAAACAGTATATATGTGCAAAAATAGGTTGTAGGTGCTTACTTACATTTCAGTGTATATACATAAATTGTACAAAGGATTCTCAATAGATGAGGCTGCTATTCATCCAGATGTACTGGGGTCAGAACACAGGGCCCCTAAGGAACACACCAAGAGTCACAAGGACCTCCTAATTACCCAACAGGGGCACAAAGATATCTACAATATATATCAAAAAGAACGTATGAAAGTAGAGGGCATAGAGGACTATATTATAGGGTCAACTTGTTAATACAAACACTTCTTACCAGTCCCTTGATTGTGAGACAACGTTTGAAATGAAGTTGAAACAATCCAATCAGTAAAGTCAGCTAGTATGATAAATCTGCTAAGGTCAGGGCCATTCAGCTAAGATGTCCCCAGGATGAAGTATTGGGACCGGCCAACCCTCCAAACACCGCATCGTGGCCGTATGCAAATCAAGGGATGTTCTCTGGTGTCCATGACATGAGGCCCCACCCCCCAGCTGGATTACATCAAGACGTCAGTGTCCATCGACGAGATGACATCATGTGTCACCATGCTGCTGACATGCACAACAGGGCTGCAGCATCCTGAAATAGGGATGCCATGATGGAAAAATGTATGTAAGCCAACAGGCCCTCAAAGGAGTTGGGAAGCCCTACAGATTGGCTACACAAAAAAATAAAGCTGTGCCCATTATACTGGTGAGGGAAGCCTTCACGTGCCAGGTGGCAGATAGTTTGGCTAGAAGGGGGGTCTGCTAGAGTCCCCTAATATTATAGGTCTGCCTGGGGTTTTTTTTTGTGGTTTTGTAAAATTTTGGAAGGGCATAAAATGTTGCCACTCATGGGAAAGTTGTTCGAATGTATTGCCATGTGACTTTATTAATGATATTACTGTAATATGCGCAATCTACTAAAAGGTAAAATTCCTTATTGAAAGTATCCACCAATGGCTTGGGTATTGGGCGATACCAATGAGTATTAGCTAGTATCTTATTACACATGTTAACATATTTGTCGTTATCCATCCAGACAACGTTACATCCCTTATCAGAGGGTTTACTAGTAATGATATGATCATTGGCCAGAGATGTTAGCGCTATTTTTTCACCCTTGCTTAGATTACTATTAGTAATCTTAGATGTCCTAAGATTATGGATTTCTTTACATATCATTTTCAAAAAACTTGCCACATTGTGGTTATAACTGGGAGGAGGGAAAAGACTGGACTTTCTCTTAAGGGTGTGAATAGGTGTATTGGACATAGAAGTTCCAAATTGTTCATCTGGAGATTCCAGGAATTTTTCAATGTCAATTTTGTCAATCAAATCTATAGATTTATTTTCCTCGAGTAATGAGATTAGATGATCCAAGGCTTGGAGATCATCCTTGGAGCATAAAGAGTCAAAAGAGGACTGTTTTATGGCATATACACTTCGCAGGAGTAAATCCCAGGCAAATATGTGCAAATCTCCGGTGACCTCAAATTTGTACAGGCGCTGATCTGGGCAAAAAGTGAGGACCTTTGACAATGTACTGATTTCATCTTGTGACAGTTTGTGATAAAAAAAGATTAATAATGTTTAATGAGATTTGTTTTTGTTGGTTTTTGTGCTATTTTTTGCAAACATTTTTATCTTCCCTTGATGTATTGCTGTATTGCCACGCACCTGTCCTAAAAAAGTAATTGCCTGTGCTTGAGAGGAAGATTACATGGTTCCCATTTTCATATTAGACATGGCTGTGATGTGAGGATATCCATTGACAGAACTGAAATCCATATCACCGCATGATGTTGGGACCCAGTCCCATACAGATTATCTGAATGTGCAGAACAGGAATGATCCAAATTAGGAGAATTATCGTGTAACCCACCACCATGTCAATGGCATTTGTCAACTATTGTCTTTGTACTGATTAGAAGAAGACGGAGAAGAAAAAGAAGAAACAGATGAATACAAGGAAGGTTCAAGTACAGTACAGTGGAATTATTCAATGCTCTAAATGTATTGCTATATTGTTTTTTTATGTTTTGTACATGATGCCATCTATAGGCCTTACCTTTTTGGATTTGGTTTTAAATTTTTTGTCTTCTTCTATAAGTATATCTTTATTGAACTTCTCCAAATGCTGTTTGTGTCTGGTCTCAGAGGTCCCAGAAGATTGCCGGACCAATGAGAATGTGCAGCACGACTCGTGCATGCGCAGTGAGAACCCAGCTGTGAAGCCGCAAGCTGTCACAGCCTGGTGCCCACAGTTGTGATGCCAGGGAGAGAAAAGGCAGAGAAGGGACAGTGTGGGTGAGCACATCACTGGACCCTGGGACAGGTAAAAGTGTGTTTATTAAAAGTCAGCAGCTACAGTTTTTGTAGCTGCTGATTTTTAATAAACACAGAACTGACTGGAGCTTCGCTTTAAGTTGTTTCTGATATTTTTTACTGTGAAGAGACATCATGGTATCAGAACATTGCTTAAGATTGATTTCCCATGCAGATTTAAATTCCAGATCAATATTCGTAAATGGTGGTGTGAACCTCCTGCGCTTAGACTGATTTTAAATTATATTATTAATAGCGAAAGGCTGCCAACATTACATCATGTATCCAATGATCCTTAGAAATAAATGTGAAACAAAATGTAGCGCTAATCGCTTGATGTAAATCAATCAATGTGACGTAGTGACGTACTTCCGGCGTGGCGGCCATTTTGGTATACCTCTTTGGCACTGTGTACACCCATGCAGATGACATCCTAAAGCATGCGGTGATGTAAGTGCGCATTCTATTATACCATCTTTGTGGCAATAAACATATTACACAATGGAAGCTTGTGTTTTATGTTACATGTGAGTGGTTAGAGCAGTATGTGATCCTGCCTGGAGAAGGAGCCAGTATTGGGGTTCTGATCCCCAGAGGGAGATCTGCATATAGTGGGAGCTGTCGTTTGGAGGATCTGTGAGAGGGATCCTTTCAAAATGCTGTGACTCGCAAGGGTCGAGTCTGGAAGGTGAGAGGCTAATCTAGCCGGTGATCGGATGGTTTTGTGTATAGTTATCAAACCACGTTTGAACACGGATATCAGCACGAGTTACTTTGTTCACTGGAGTGTGATTAAAAAGATTGGACTCTTAAAACGCATGAAAATTCATTATTGTGTGTATATTATGTCACTGATTAGAGTTCACTTTTGCACATGAGGTTGTTTTACCCACTTTATGGGATTTGTGTAGATATATATATATTAGTGCACATTGTGTGTTTTGTGTATATTTGTTTGAGTATGCACTATTATGTTAGTCAATAAGACTGGTTTTTCACCATCACTATAGGAATTTTTTGTGTTTTTGTAAGCACGAAATTATTTATAGTAGTAAGTTTATTCACTTTTAAGTAAGGGAATTTTATTTGCACATTGATTGATTTACATCAAGCGATTAGCGCTACATTTTGTTTCACATTTAATATTCTTAAATGGTTCTTGGTGTGTTGTTTGGGGGCCCCATGGCTGACTCCGATACATCTGGATGAATAGCAGCCCCATCTATTGAAAATCCTTTGTACAATTCATGTATATACTTTGGAAGTAAGTAAGCTCCTACAACTTTTTTTTGCACATATGTACTGTTTTATACTTGATCTATATATACTTCTCTTTATGACTAATTTGTGATCTGTTACATTCTAGACATACCCATACTCCTCCCCTGAAGAAGGATATTTTTCTGAAATATGTTGGGATTAATTTGAAGTCTTCACCCACATTGTTCTTGTCATACTATCTCAGGCATCGATTGGGTGCAATTGATTAGGATGGGTTATATTCTTTACTGTATTTTTCTGCATAAGTACCGGTATATTGTGTAACAAGCCATGTGGCTCTTTTACTTCTGGAGATATATGGTCTTCCATGATTTTTTGTTTTTTTTCTGCAATAAAAATTGGACCGTTGCCTTTTAAATAAATTTCAAGTGTGGTTCTGCCTCAAAAATCACAGGGGGTTTCTTTTTTTGTATTTTATTTCTAACAAAAAGAATGTGTATACTTAGAACTACACCTCAAAACACTTTCTACTCCTCCTGAATATAGGGATACCACATATGTGATACTTTTTCAATGTTTGTCCTGGTTATATACCTGACATTGACCTTGTATTTAAAAAAAAATAACAACATTGAATTTAAAATAATACTGTAGTTGGGAGTGATATCGATAGAAGCAGTCCCTTTAACCACCTCCTTTCCGGCCGTTGTATATAAATGGCCGGACGGTGGTGTGACGATCGCGGCGTCAGACCCCAGCCCTTCTCACCAAACTCGTGACTGAAGGACTAGCCAATCTAAAACCGCGTTGTCACGTGCGTAACAATGCAACTCCCAGCTGCACTCTGCACAAAGATTTTCCAGCTAATGGACCACAATCTGTGTATCTGCAGCCTGAGAGCGATTGTCACTGGGTCAGGTTAATTACGCAATTATACCTTCACACTGCCACCACCTCCTTTTTGTACAGAGAAAGAGGAAACTCAGCAATATCAGCAATAACACTATGATGTTTGCATAAGCGTCGGTATACCACTGTCACAGCAGGCAGGGATATACCGAAGTTTAAAACACACACACAGTAGCGCTCTTCAGAGTCAGGGGTTCTTAGTTTGCATTAATGAGCTTTAAAAACAGTTCAACACTTTCAGAAAGTAAGATTGACTAAAAGGTCAAAAGGGCTTTTATCTCCCGAAGTTGGTTCCGATGTTAAAAGGGAGCTTCTTCAACTTAGCTCAACTCAGCTTAGCTTAGCTCCAAGCATAACAGCCTTTTTCTAGGAACTCAGCAGAGTATCTCCTTAAAGCAGAGAACCAATTGCCTCATTTGGGGAGCGGTGTTGTAGGCAGGGAGCTCAGGTTATGACCAAATCCCTCACAAATTATATTATGGTCAATAACATTTCCTAGGTACATGTAACATTCTATCCACAGGTAAATTAATATGCAGACGCATCTGCTGAACGTCTAGATATGAAATATGACATACCTGGGGGGATGGTTGAGGAGATATAATTTTCTGCTCTCCTGTAGATGTCAGATAGGGGATGTAATATATCATATGACCTGTATTAATGTGACCGGTCTGAATATATGCCTGGTTTTTATGTACGTCTTTCATATTCCAAGATAGGAAATCATAAGGGAAAATGGATTTTTGAATGTGATGTATGCTTTATGGCTTACCTGGAATGTCTTGAAGCTCAGTGAGGGACTTGGTTTATGCCTTTACGATATCCCGTATTGAGAAGTTAACAGACATCTAGGCACCAGCTCGGTTGGAATTTTATAGCCCTGGAGCTCTCCCGCTGAGCCTTGACTTGCCTGTGACCTCTGCCTTATTCAGACCACATGTCACTCAACAGAGAGGGAGGGGGGATGTGGAGGAGCTGATTTGGGAGTAGAAAATTACAGAAGATGGAGACCTTTGCCAAAATGGAGGTTCGCACCCATTTCTGCTGGGGCAGGTGGCTGTTTATAAACGGCCTCCCCGCCCCCTGCTTGTGCGCGCTCCTCCGGACACAGTGGAACACCGATCGTCATACGGGACCTCTGTGTGAGGTCCCGATCATGTGATCACTGATTGGCCAATCAGTGATCACATGCAGAGTATTAAGTAAGATGTCAGTTCTGACATCATTGCTTACTATGTGTGCAATCTGTGAATGATCACAGATGTCACATGGTACAAGGCTATTCACAACAGCCTTGTACCATGTGACAAGCTGTGACCAATCACAGCTCATACAGTAGTTCTCAATGGCTGCAAGAATGCAAGAGAAGAGAATGAGAGAAGGAGAAATGATTGCTTTTACAGCCTTTATGGGTGTAAAAGCAATCCGTGTAAAAAAAAAAAAATCTTCATCACCCCCCACAAGTAGTACAGTGTCACCATGGTGACACTGTACTGCTAGGGTGACAGTATGTAAAAAAAACCCATAAATAATAATATAAAAAAAAATGTAAAAAAGAATTATAATTTTTGGTTATAAACTAATTTGGGTTTTTACTAAAAAGATAACTGAATAAATTTTGGCCAATAGTTATGATGAAATATTATCTATTTGCAAGATTTTAAAAGAAAAACACTTTTTTTCAAAATTTTTGGACTTTTTTATTCATATAGCAAAAAAAAAATAACCCAGTGGTGAATAAATACCACCAAAATAAAGCTTTATCTGTCTCAAAAAAATGCTAAAAAATTCATATGGGTACAGTGTTGCATGACTGTGCAATTGTCATTCAAAGTGGGATGGTGCTGAAAGCTGAAAATTGGCTTGGACAGGAAGGGGGTAAAACTGTCTGGACTTGAAGTGGTTAAGCTGGCCATACACGTGTAGATTTTGGGACGAGAATATTCATATGGAAATTCTTTTAACATTTGGGGAATCGATGAATGTTGTTCGAAAATTGTCTTTTGCTTTTAACGTTTGCGTTTAAAATGAATGTAATATCTGAACGATAACCACATATACTGGCCGAAAATGTGTTTGATCGAGAAAAGATTTCGTTCCCGTTCCTTCGAATTTTCCCATCACTGCAGTTGAAAACAAACATCGATTTGACCCCACTAACAATTTGAAAATCAAACAAATATTCTTGAAATGAAAATTCTTGAATGAAAATCTATACGTGTATGGCCAGCTTTAGGCAGAGGTCAGGTTGTGATGGACAGTAGGGACAATAATAATGTGTGTTGCACCTTATTCTAAGTTTAGTGAATACACACCACTTCTTTTGGGGTTTCCTTTGAGTTTGTATAGGAGGAAGATCAGAGAAGTGCCTCTCACCAGCAAACACAAATGCTCCTGTGCTTGGGGATGGACTCGATGCTACAACCACATTAAGAATGTCCTGGAACATGCACACCTTGCTGCCCTCAAATGGACCGGGGGAATCCAAATATACTGAATGGGGAAAGAACAAAAAGAGGGCGCACAGGCCTAGTGCATTACCATAAAAAATGTTTAATAAAAAATAATAAAGTAGGTGTTGTACTCACAAACGACAATATAGTCAAGGCACATCATAAAAGAACAGCTGGATCAACACCGCGCTGAGTAACAGTCCGCAATAGGGAGTTTAGACATCCAAAAGGCTGACGCATTTCGAGGACTTGCCTCTTCCTCAGAGCCGCTCAGTGCCTCTCACCTACTGACTGTGTCTGAATCAAGCCTTTCAGGTTCAGGGCCTTCCTGGTAAAGTATGACTATGATGATCTATTTTTGAAATCTCTTGATGATCTCTTCTGGAAGATTTATAAATTACATGTAAAGCGCATGTGCAAGTGAAATAAATAGATGGATACTTATGTTGTAACTGTACTTAGATCTTTGGGTTGCTAGGCAGGGCTTCATCATCTGATCATTTAAATCTACACTTCTTATACTGTATGTAGATTATACTCCTGAATGCATGTTTTTCAGCCAGATCATTTTTTTCACACAAATAGAGCTTTTTTTGGAGGTATTTAGTCACTACTGGGTTTTTTATTTTTTGCTAAATAAACAAAAAAAGGACGAACATTTTGAAAAAAAAACGTGTTTTTCTTAGTTTCTTTTCTAAAATTTTGAAAATAAATAATCTTTCTTCATAAATGTAGGCCAAAATGTATTCTGCTAGATTTTGTGGGTGAAAATAACCCAAATCCGTGTTTATTATTTAGTCTGTAGGAAAGTTATAGAATCCACAACCTATGGTATATATTTGAAAATCGAACAATCCCCATCCAACCTCATTTCCCGAGGGCCAAAATGTCAGGAGAGTACAAATATCCCCCAAATGACCCTTTTTGCAAAGTAGGAAGTCCAAGGTATTTAGTTAGAGGCATGGTGAGTTTTTTGGAAGTTGTAATTTTATAAATTGATATTTTGAGATCAGGTTGGTGATATAGCTGGGGGCCGAGTTGTGGATGGCTTTGCAAGTTGTTAGTATTTTTAATTTTATTCTTTGGGCGAGTGGAAGCTAGTGGAGGGATTGGCAGAGAGGGGTAGCAGACACTGAATGGTTGGTAAGGTGGATGATCCTGACAGCAACATTCATGATAGACTGGGGGGGGATAGCCTATGTAAAGGTAAGCCAATGAGGAAGGAGTTGCAGTAGTCAAGGCTAGAGATAACCAGGGAGTGAATTATAAGCTTTTTGGTATCATTGCTTAAAAAGGGGCATATTCTGGAGATGTTGCAGTGGTTGAGGTCATTATTCTGGAAGTCTGAGGTTGGCCATTTTACTAGTTTTTTTCAGATGATTTGAGTCTTTTTTGATATTACACCATGATAGGTTATGTTTTCTGTTTTTTTTCTGCTGAGTGGGCCATATCCCGAGACAGTGGATGATATATTTGTGGTTTACCTTCCTGGTAAAGTGCAGGGTGTTCTGACCCAGGCTTCTGGGAAGACTTGTCTTGACCTTACCTTATAGTGGGCTAAGGTTTGAGGTAGGTGGTAGGAGTGAGAGGTGGTGGCACACAGCTTATGCTGAAGCATGCGTGATGTACATGCATGTGATATTTTTTTGAAGCACATTCTTTAAGAAAATTTGCTACAAGTGGGACCATTGCTTTTTAGGGAGTTTGTATTCAGATTTATTGCAGTGGGCCATGATTCTGTTAATTTATTTATCCTTTTTATTATTTACCAATTTTATCACTGCTGTGTATATTTGTAACGATTGCATTTTTGCACATGTACTGTATATTTGTATGGTCTTGTTGTGCAGCACTTTTTTGTATTATGGTCCTACATATGCATTCGCCTTTGCATTTTCTTTTTACATTTTATTATTTATTTTACATTTTTTAAATTATATTTTTAATACATTTATATTATAGATACAAAAATTTTCCACACTTTAATATCATACAATCCCCATAACACATTTTACATAATCCCATCCCCACCCTCCAACCTCTCCCCCAGTTGGTCACCTCCTAATTTAAACCTCTTCTTCCTGTGCCCCTATTTCATTCCTGAGATAATTTTATCTCACTCCACTCTCCTACCCTACCTATCACCGACTAGAAAAAAATGTCCTTCCTATCTTGTCTTAACCCTTCCTTTACACTCAAGTCAATTCTAAATATCTACTGGATGTTTTAAAATCCGTCCATCTGTCCCAAGTTTTCTTTAATTTTTCAGTTTTATCCTCTCCAATATGATATAGTTCCTCCATCCTGTATATAAACTCCACTCTAATTATCCAATCCTTAATTTTTGAGGTTTCCTGAACCTGCCAGAATTTAGGTGTCAATCCTTTCACAGCATTTATTAAGTCAAATGTCATTGTGTTCTTCTATTATTTCACTGTAAGATCAGTATTATGAAATAAGCAAACCCAGGGATCCTTCAGTACACTAATCCCCATTATCTCCTGTATTTGTTGTATAATTCCCTGGCAAAATTGCTGTATTTTGGGACAATCCGACCATATATGTGCCATTGTTCCTTTCTTCCCACACCCCCTCCAACATAAAGGTGAATTCTCTGGTCATTGATTATGAGCCACACTGGGTGTAAGATATCACCATACTAAACATTTATAGTTAATTTCTACTGTATTCTTATCCACCGCCCACGTGTATTAAATTAGATATTTTCTTTTTTTCTTGTTCATTTAATTTTGTTCTTAATTCCTTTTCCCACTTTTCCAAAAATGGTGGAGAAACAGATCCAGATATACCAGCAAGAGTCTTATATATGTGAGAGGTACCATTTTTTCGCATTGTATCCATACTGAAAAATTGTTCAATTGGATACATGTCTTCCACCGTCCTTAGTGGCTGCGGGAGCACTGTAAAAAAATGTCTTAATTGATAATAACACCATTCATCTAACATAAAAATTATTTCCTTCTTATTTTTTAAATCTATAAAAGTGCACAATTCACCTTTATCAGTGATGTCTTTTAAACGCGCGTTTCTATCTTTTATCCATTTACCTGCAATATTCTCTTTCCCTGGAGGGAAGAGTTCTGTTCCCCCCAACGGTATTAACAGTGAATTATACTCCCACCCCCTTTGTTTATGAATTCTATCCCATATCCTAAAAACATTTCATGTTTATGTGCTTGTTAGAGCTTTCTAAATTGTTGTGGAAGCCAAATAGTCTTGTCTAACTGTGACTCACTCAGTGTACTTTCCATCAGGTTCCCTCAACCTTCTCATTAGGTTTTTTTCCTGGTCTATTCCCCCGGTGATACCTTTCTTTTGCTACCTTGTTAAAAACTCTTCTCATTTCCTGTTCCATTAAATCCTTTTTCTCTTTCTTGAGTTATCTTCTGTTGTATCTCTATTTTCTCCTTGTGTAGTTGTTCTAAAACATGTAATTCTTCAGTTAATAATCTTATTTTCTTACTTAATTTTTTATTTTTTTCATCCCCCATTGAGATCAGGATTCCCCTAATGTAAGTATTATGCGCTTCCCAGATTGTAGCCATGGAAACCTTATCTGTCTCATTAAGTGTAACATATATTGCTCTAATTCCTACTTTATTCTTTTCTCCATCTCCACATCCTGTATAAGCGCCACGTTTAATCTCCACATACTACTTCTATTCCATTCCCCTTCCAACCTTAATCTCATTATGACAGGTGTGTGATCTGATAGTGACATTACCTCAATTTTGGAAAGACTCTAAAAGTCTATGCTTTATTATTATGTAATCCAATCTTAAATACATCCCATGGCCCGAAGAGAGAAAAAGGTATAATCTCTATTTCTTGGATGTTTAATTCTCCACAAGTCCATCAGTTGACACTGATGTAACATTTTCTTAACCAACTTTCAATTTTTTTCTCCATCTCTCTGCACACACGATGAAATATCCATCCAAGGGTCCATGCAAAAATTAAAATCCCCTGCTAAAATCAAGTAACCCTTCTTAAAGTCTAAAAGTTTTCTTAACAGACACTCTAGGTACTGTATATCATTGAGTTCTTATTAGGGTAATAAATATTTGGTAATGTACATTGTATTCCTTGTAATTTCCTTTCAAAAATAAAAAACAACCATCTGGATCAACTAATCTATCTTCCATAGTAAATCTTACTTTTTTTGCTAGCCTAATTGCTACCGCTTTTGCACGTTTATTTGGTGAATCCACATAATACCACGCTGGGTAATGTTTGGAATATAGTTTAACATTTGTATCCTGTCATAGACGCATCTCGCTTGCAAAAACACTACACTGATGGAACATTGATCGATTACCCTGAAAATATTATGCCTTTTAGTTGGAGTACTCAGACCTTTCACATTATTTGTCATAAAATTATTTGTAATCATTCCTACTGCTTACTATCGCCTCCGTCTAAATTCTTAAAGGAGCATGGGTATGTGAAATTTGGAACAAGAAAATATCTTCTGAGTGACCTTTAGCACCCATCCCCCCAAATCTCCCTGCCCAACTTCCCCCCCCACCCCTCCCTGTTTTTAAACCCCTTTGGCCCATATCCAAAAAAAAATAGGAAAGAGGGGAACCACCCCACCTTTCTTAACGTTTCATCTTACTCTCTATATGGGAACTGGTAGCCACCTATCTCTTCCTAAAACTACACTCTTTTTAACCCCTTCAGACCATCCTGGAATATCAACTTTCTGTATATCAAGTCTTTCACAGAAAGAATTTAAGTCCTCTGGAAATCTCAGTCTTCCATTTTTCCACCCGATCAAACATGCTGGAAAGCCCCAACTGTACTGGACATTCTATTTACTCATTAACTCTAATAATGGTTTCAAAGTTCTTTGGCTAATGTCTTTGGCGCTATATCAGCAAAAATTTGCAGGCTTGCTTCTCCATGTTTTACTGCTGTTATTACCCGTAACTTCTTCCAGATGTTTGCTTTATCGTCATAGTAATGTAATCGCACAATCACATCACTGGGGCATCCGGTGACACCCCTTGAGGCTGCTTAATCCTGTGTGCTCTGTCTATATTCAGATGTTCTGTCACTGGTCTACTTAATAATGGATTAAGTATTTTCCTCATTCCATCCCGTAGATCTTGTCCCGGTGTTGCTTCTGGCAAGCCCCTGATCCTCAAGTTGTTCTTTCTATCTCTACTCTCTTGATCTTCTTATTTATATACTGTCTTCCTTTTCTCTCTTTGCATTTTCTCCATCTGTGATTCTAACTTAATAATTACTTGCGCTTGCTTCTCTGGTTTTCCTTTTGTTTCTTTTACTCGTGGTAGGACTTGTAGGTATTTGCGACCTTAATCCTTGTTCTTCTGTATTTCTAAGATCTATTTCACTTTCAATATTTATAGATTCTTCGATCTGGTTCAAATTTGATACTCCTAATGAAGGTCTAGCTTGGTCTTCAGTTTTATTTCTCATCTCATGGCTTCTCCTTGCTCCCTGTTGTCTCTCAGAGGTATGTTCCTCTGGGCTTTTCTCTCGTGGGACCAAATATTTTCTTATTGAGCTTGATTGAGGAGTTTTTATTCCTCCCCCTTTTGCAGATCTACTCTTCATATTGTCAGCAGTTTCTCCTTTCAACTCTAACTCACAACAATATCTTCAAAATTGTCATCAATTAAACTTGAGTCTCCATACAGGTGTTCTCCTCCTCCCTGGGCCAGGTATATCAGAAAATATAATAAGATAGATATTGTCTATATTATCTTCTAACTCCTTTGTCCTTTATTCCCACAGGGGGATACCACTCCTTTTCTTTTTGTTATTAATGCCCATCCCTTTCAGTAAGTTTAGTAGTTGATAAGGTACAGACATTTAATTTAACCATTAACAACAGTCATCACTCACCCTTTGCTCTGACTCCAATATGCAGGGCATCACCATCTATCTTCTTTCCCAGTTTGGGGTCCTGCTGATCGGTGATCACCTTTATTCAGGTGGGGGTCTTAAAATAGAGGGGTCACCCTCCATGGGACTCGAGGATCCAATGTCTTGGGTCTTTACCATGGCTCTTCACAGGCTCTTCCTCTGGAGACACACAACATCCCCCGGAGAGCTGCGTCACCCTCGCACAGGGGTTCCCCGCCTCTGTTGTCAACTGTCTCTGGGGACCCAGGGACTCATACCCCTTCAGTGCACTCCAGCATTCAATCTCTGCTTCTCCTCTGTAGCGGATGGCAGTTCCCAAGCTTCCTTGCCACCGTCACGTGGGCGCACACAGCATTCACCACTCTGTGCTCCAACTGTCCTGTGCTCTGACCACGGCCCCCTCATGACTGGGGGAGACCAGCATCTCAACACACCACACACATAGCCCCAAGAGGAAGGACAAGAAAGGCGGGGGTTTCAGAGAACCACAGTTCCTATGGTAAGATAGACATCAGGAGCTTCTAACTTTAATGTCCTGCCGACACCATGTTCCAGCCCCTCCCCTGCTCTTTTACATTTTTTAAAATCTTTTACTTGTCTCTTGATGAATAACACACCTTGTGATAGCATGGACAGTGACAGGTTCTCTTTACTGAGACCTTTGGGGTCTACTATATCTCTCCTCTGCCTTCAAAAGCATCTAATCAAATGGAGTTTGGTTTGATCAAATGCTTTTCTCAAGCCGGTAATGGCCTGTTTATATTAGACCAAAAACGAAGTGAAAAAATACTCGTCACTTCCGGTTTCTTGACCATAGACGATCTGGGAATTGGTGGGATGGGACAGCTTGAGAAGGTGGATGGGAGGACCCCCGTCCACCACATGTAAAAGCAATCCAATGGTTATTTAGCTGCTCAAATTGCTTTTACTTAAAAAAAAAAGTTACTAAAAACAAAAATTATGGGGTCATGACTGCAGTTACAGCCATGCGGTATAGCTATTTCAACCTGAGCAGGTATTAGTCCCAGTGCCATTGTAAAATGGAGGTGGAGATCTGGATCCTACCATTCCTAAGCCACTGTAAATGCAGGTCTATACTAAAAAACAGACATGACAGTTTTTAGCTATCGAGAGACAGAATGTGCTCTTGTGTTTCTGGGCCATGCCAAGTGTCCACCAAGAGATTAAGGACATACTTATGTGGTGTTCTCATGTATAGAAGTAGTAGTATAGCATTTTATAGCATCATTGCCTACTCATATACTGTACATTAGAAACTGGAAAGAAATAGAAACAACAATTTTTTATTTATTTTCATTTTTGCTTTAATTTCAACTAACCCTAATATAAAACTGTTTAAAACATTCACAATTCACTAATACTTCATAATACGTTCTGTTCAAAATCGTGCAATTTTGGGGGTCTTTCATTAGATTTTCAAAGACAGGTTTTGTTGTCATAGTGTTAGAAAAAAAGCTTAATAAAATAAAAATAATATATGTACCATTGTTTCTACACAATATATCATCCCCTAACTTGGAAAAAAAGGCAAATTTGGCATTGTTTGATTTTAGACAAATTAAAAAATTTTCAGTATTTCAGAAAAAAAGTGCCTTATCTTTACAAATTTTCATGTGACTGAAATAATCATGAAATATTTTTTTTTTCATAATTTTCACCATTTTTTCTCAATTACAAAAAAAATTTATCATGAAAGTAAGGTATCAAAAGAAATTACTGTCTGTCCACTGCAAAAAAATAAAAATAAAGATTGGCTAGGTTGACTGCAAAACAAAGAAGTGATTGTAAGCCAATCTATCACAAGTTCAGAACCTGAAGAAAGCCTTCACTCTAAAAAATAATGTTTTGGCTCAACAAAAAAAATTAACGCAACAGTTTGCATCAAGCTTTTTAAGTTATGACAATGTCTGGTGAAATTAAGTTGAAGCAACAAACTACATTGCATTGAGGTAATTAGCTTTTCTGATAGAAATGAATGCATTTTTATTTACCGCCAACTTAATTACTGGCATTATAAACACATGTTTTTAAGTTGAGTGCTTAAACATATTAAGTTAATTCAAATAGTTTTTCCAGTTTTTATAAGAAACCTTCAAGTCACGTGTACTTAATTGCTACAATTATGAGCAAGTTTTTTAAAGTTAAAAAGCAGTTAAAAATCAAGTTGATCCAAATTGATTTTCTGTATTAGTTTTTAGCTTTGTTTTTTTTATACTAGCTTTCAAAAATGAATTAATCAGTTTAGGCTTACACTAGAATGTGTTGCAGAAACCCCGCAATCTGTGTGCATTTCGCGCACCGCATTCAAATCGCACTACCCTTGCAGTCTGCAGTGGATGTCAGTGTTGCAAACACAGTGCATTTGCCGGCACCAGATTGCATGGTACAAAACAAAACATGCAATCTGGTTGCACTGTGGTTCAAAAATTGGTGCATGCATGTCTTTGGTGCGATGTGGTGTGATTTGAGCTCATTCAAAATGAATGGGCTCAAATTGCATTACACTGAACCACATGTGAATTGCACAGGAATGTGTTGCAGTTCCTTTGTGATTCACATGCACTTCATTGTGTGAACCAAGGCCCAACAATCCAATTGTTAAACAATTGACATTTTTTGCACACCAAAATCAAATCCTTAAAGTTGTACTGATGAATGAGTAAGCACTTTGCATTAAGATTTTTTTAATATTGTCTGTCTGGTGCAGAACTGTTTCTCTACAAGACCTTTGCTATATTGTGCAACAAATTGTGGCAATATAGTGAAGCTGTTGGAGGATATTGAAAGTTGATATTTTGTGAGCTTTCTTACAATTTGCTATATTCTTTCCACATTACCCTGCGACAACCATTTTGTGAACTGCAATAAAAGTGAAAAATGTCATCTGAGTATGACTTTGCTATGGAACACATACGTTCTTCAGAGAATACTGTACTTGAGACCCATTACTTTAGCACTGGCTTTCAGTCCATCAAGTTCAAGGAACAGTTTTTGAAACAACTGAGACTTGATTTGTGTTAAGTGAATGGGGGTGGAGACTTGCAATGCAGCTCTCAATGTAGAGCAAAATTAAGTTACCAAGTCAAATTTATTAAGGTACCTTAACTTAAATTTCATTGTACAACAATGAATGCAGAAATGTAACTGTACATGACACACAATATTAAGTTGATGTAATTTCCAACATTATCATTTCAACACAACTCATGAAAGTAGGTTTTTAAATGAAAAAGTTTATTTAAACCAATAAATTAGGATTTTTATCTTGTAAATACACATTTAATTAAGTGGTGGTAACAGGTCGCTTGAGTTATTTTTTAGAGTGTTGGGACTCAAAGGTTTTTACATAGGTTAAAGGTAATAAAACTCAAGTGGTTAAAATACAAATTTTGTAAATCGGGCTAAATATTTCACTGAACAGACTGCCATTTTACATTTACTAGTGTTACATTTTTTTTGTTTCTATTTTTTTTTTTTACGTTTTTTCGGACCAAATAGACATATTCTTTTGGATATACCCACACTATGGTTTGTCATGTAATTAAAATATTTATCATTGCACATCACTGAAAATGGAATGTACAGTTTTTTAAGATACAATTCTTAGTAAGATTGCCCAAGCTGTAACTGACACAATCTGATTTAACTGGTTCCCGATAGCAGAACTACTGCTACAGGGCAGCAGGGCTGCGCAAAATCACATATATATATACGTGATTTCGTGTTTTCGAGTAGGGGGTGTGGCGCGCCATGCTCGTGCCCTACCTGTGCCTCATTTGGCAGCTACAGCAGTCGATCACCGGGGGGATTCCCCGTAGGCACCTGGCGATCACCGAGGAACAGTGACAGAGGAGAGGTCTGTATGTAAACAATACAGATCTCTCCCCTGCCAGCTCCAGCACGCTGCTTTCTATTGTTCTGCAAAGCAGAGCAATACAAAGCAGCATGCTTGCACAGTAAAACACAGCACACAATAAAACACACACACACAGCACCCAATTAACCATTTGATCGCCCCAGATGTTAACTCCTTCCTGCCCAGTGTCATTAGTACAGTGTTGGTGCTTTTTATTAGCACTGAGCACTGTATTAGTATCACTGGGAATGTCAGTAACAGTCAGTTCCCCCCAGTTTCAGAATACCCACCTCAGTCCCACAGTCCTGCAGTCCCGCTATAAGTCGCTGATCGCTGCCATTACTAGTATAAAGAAAAAATTCCAGTATATATACCATCATTTGTAGATGCTATAACTTTAACATAAACCAATTAATTTACACGTATTGGGATTTTTTTAAGCAAAGACATGTAGCAGAATACATTTTGGTCTAAATTTATGAAGAAATTTGATTTTTTACTGGATATGTTTTATAGCAAAAAGTAAAAAACATTGTGGTTTTTCTTTTCAAAATCGACGGTATTTTTTTGTTTATAGCACAAAAAAATAAAAAAAACACACAGGCGATCAAATACCACCAAAAAGGCTCAATTCGTGGGGAAAAAAGGACATAAATTTTATTTGGGTGCAGCGTTGCATGACCATGCAATTGTCAGTTAAAGTGATGCAGTGCCGTATCAAAAAAAATGGCCTGGTGAGGAAGGGGGGTAAATCCTCTGGAGGGCAGAGCTCCAGTCTCTGGTGAAAAAATGAAAAGTCAGCAGCTACAAAAAATTTAGCTGCTGACTTTTAAAACAGCTGCTCACCTGTCCTAGGATCCCGTGGTTTCCTCACTGCAGCCTGATTCAACTGCCGTTCTGTGTCCCCGGCAAGGGCAGCTTAAGTGTGGGCACCAGGGGTGGACTGACAACTCATGGGGCCTATGAAAAGCCTATGAAAAAGGTACCAGAGACATCTCATGAGGCCCCCTACTGACCCCGGGTCCTCGGGCAGTGCCCGAGTTTCCAAATGGTCAGTCCACCCCTGGTGGGCACCCAACTATGACAGCTTGCGATTTCACAGCCAGGTGCCCATTACACATGTATGCATGGTGCTGTGCATTGTGAATGGTCCTACAGTCCTCTGGGACCTGTCATGTTTCCCAGAAGAATGTGGGGAGAGGAAGGGGAGGAGAACTGCCTCTTCTGATCTGCAAGGTGATTGCAGGGTACCTGTCAAAATCAGGTGCCAATCCCCTGCTTCCCTAAGGTGCCAATCCTTAACAGGGAGCAGGGGACAAGGCCTTAAAGAGGAACTTCCCCTTTTGGGTGGAGCTCTGCTTTACGTACAGTATATGCAGGTAAATTGAGGGTTTCTTCCTACCTATGTTCTATCACCTTTCATACATATTTCCTTGCTGTCTCAACTCATCAGAGACTCTCTCTATATACAGTAGATGATACCTGGTGGTACACATGCAAATGGAAGTGTTCAGGATACACAAGTCAACTAATATAAAACTTTGAATTGCACTAAAGGCTTTGACACCTGGCTAGGAGGCCACAGTGTGTGTGTGTCTGTGTACTGTAAATGTTTGAGTCAGAGGAACATTCTACTCCTAATCAAAGTGCTGTGGAGGCTAACAATTACTATTTACTATTGCCATAAAGATGTATGTTTATGTTAAGTCTATTGCAATTGGAAAGACTTAACGCTGGACTTTTAAATACAAAATGGATAAGAAACCCTTAAATGGACATTAAACATACTTGTTGTTGTCTATTAATGTGTTCAAAATGTGCTGACTGCCGAATACTCAAAATCTCTGCCTCTCTCCTTTATACATATTTAAGATATATATTTGAAACTGATTAAAATTTATAAAACTCATCTACTGTCCACTTAATGGTCAGCCACTGTGATAAGAATTAACTTGTTTAATTAAATGTGCATTGATAATGATCAAGACCTTTCAAATGGATGCTGTATTCAAAGAATTGAAGCATTGCTCAGATATTATATTAAGTTTGCTGCTATATCACATATCTGCCAAGTGAATTGAACTGAGGTTAATAACTTGGCAGTTAAACTGCAAATCTATACTGAGCATAAACTTTATTTTTCAACTACCAAACTATTACCAAATAGGCATTAGTCTATGAATTGCTGGTAACTAACATAATTTATACTATATATTATATATATACTATACAAGTATTTTAGTATTTGTGTTTAATCAAATTCTAAATTAGTTATTTGACTAAAAATGCCTAGGAAAATATTCATAAATCAATTAATCTGATATTCATTAAACATTTATGGCAGGTGCATGTGTTTTAAATGACCGTGATAAATTCACCACAAGTAAATGTTTGGTGAAAGTCACATTCACTGCTTTATACATATGTCCATGGATGGAGTAGGGAAGGGTTGGAACTCCTGTCAGATTTTTTTCACTGTCTGAGTCTCCAGTTGGAATTAACCTCCCATTGACTCCAATGCGGTTTGTATTTGGCACTCAAACTTTGTCATGTCCTGTGAACTTGCCCCAAACCAAACTTGGGTACATCTAGTACATAAATTACATGACTTTAGGTAAGGGGTAGTAAACTTAAAAGCATTCCAGCAGACCCATATCTTGTAAAAAAAAAGATCACGAGTGTCCTTGGAATTATATGTCAGTTCCTTCATTAACCTCCCTGGCGGTATGATTATTTCAGATTTTTGGTGCTGAAAGCGGTACCATTTTTTTGCATGGAAATATGTAGTTTTTTATTGTAGGCCTGTAATTTTTAGGAATAACTCACTGAAATCTGTCCGAACAAGAGTCTAGTAAACATCCCGGGTATGATAAAATTTGAAACACAAAATCATAAATTATAATTTAATAAATAATCATAAAAATAATATAAAAATAATAAAAAATTTAATTCAATAATATAATCAAACCAAACTGTTTTAAGAGTATTGGAAAAGCGAATTAGTTGCATTGAGAAAGTGGGGGTGCAATTGCTTATATCTGGCTGATTGTTGGATTGAACAGTAGACCATGGAGACTCAGGGGTCAAAAATATTTGGAGAACCTTATATTTGCTTATGTACTTTGACACAGTAGTTCAAAAGGTTGGATTCCCTGGCAACCTCTCCAACATGGTTGGAGACCTCTGGGGATATTGAGTGCAATATCATAAGTGTCCTATGCCAGCAAGGTAAATATTTAATTCTTTTCTTCAGTTTTACAAGAAGAAGAGGATACATTGCAAAATTCTTTGTTTTTGTTCTTCAGTCAGTTGCCAACCACGATCCACTTATAATTTTGACAAATATGGTGGGTATGGAACTGTATACTGTATATAGAAGAAACTTATATATTTGAGAAACATGTTTGTTCAAGAGGGTTAAGTTCTCTGAAAGCTTAAAATGGTTTTGGTCCATATAAAATTGAGGAGTTGGGAGTGACTCCATTGATCCATCAGCTATGGAAGCTGGGTCTCTGAAAGCTGATAAAGTGTTTAAGCTGGATCCTTGTGTTATATGGTGAAGTGGTCTCTGATTCAAGTGACCAGTCATAGAAGTAAGGGTCCATAAGGCTGGAGGGATGTATTAATGTCCAAGCAGTGGAAGTAGTGGTGAGTTATATAACCAATATTATTGAGCATGAATATTATTGTAAACAGTTAAAGATAAGATTGTTAGTGGAGAAGTATAGTATAAGGTAGTAGATATTTGTATCCAGGCGGTATACATAACCTGGTACCTAATTTGGTGTTGCTGAGGTTTAATTCAACATGTACCCAACAATTAAAATAATGTGCATGAGTTCAATCAATTATTCTGATGTGTAGGAATGAGCCACACTGCCCTGTATTTAGTTCGAGCAGGGTGTGAATGCTGAGCCTCATTGAAATTAATGGGAGCTTAATCTGTCAAATTAAAAATGGCCATTTTCCAGGCATGTTACACCTTCAGGCCATTTCTTAGTTTTCAGTGCTGTGATAGTTTGTCTGACAATTGCTCGATCATGCAAAACTGTATTTAAATGAATGTGTCATACCATTTTCGGGGGACCGACAGAGCTTTACTTTGGTAGCAGCACTGTTATTTTTGTTTGGTTTATTTTACTTTTTACTACATGAATGAAAAAAGAGAACACACAACAATAGAATTTAAAAAGAAAAGAAAATTAGTTACATACTATATATAGTTACATAGTTGGTAAGGTTGAAAAATGACACTAGTCCATCCAGTTCAACCTTTGTGGATATGTGTGTGTTCATGTCAAATACCATTTCCCATATCCCTGTATACTGTGTTTGCTAAGCTGCCTATCTAAGAGTATTTTGAAACTACCTATACTTCCTGCTGAAAGTGAAACACCCCTTACACAATTTAAGGTTAAACTGCTTCTCTTCCAATTTCATTGCGTGGCCCATGTCTTTGTATACACCCTGAGACTGAATAGCTTATTCATTCACTGTCTCTTCTCCAGAGAGAATACGTTTAATGTAGTGTTCCTCATAACTGAGGTTCTACTGTCCCCTTATTAGCTTGGTTGTCCCTCTCTGGACTCTCTCCATTTCCAGCACATCCTTCCTGAGGATTAGTGACCAGAACTGGATGGCATATTCAAGATATGGTTGAACCAGAGTTTCAGAAAGTGGCAGTAATATAGTTTTATCTCTTGAGTAAATTCCCTTTTTCACATGTTAATATTTTGCTTGCTGCAGCTTGACATTGCATGCCATTGTTGAGTCTGTCATCCACTAGGACCCCCAGATCATTTCCGATCCTGATTAACCCCAAAAGTTCTACCCCTAGTGAGTAATTTGCGTTCATATTTTTAGTCCCCAAGTGCAATACATTTTTTAACATTAAACCTCATTTGCCATGTATTTGCCCACACCTTTATTTTGCTGAAGTCTTTCTTGTAAAGTTTCAGTATCCTGCAGTGAAGTTATTTCCCTGCTGAGCTTCATATAATCAGCAAACACTGAGATTGATCTATTTATACCAACCTCTATTTCATTTCTAAATAAATTAAACAGAAATGGTCCCAGAACAGATCACCACCCTCTGGACACGCCTTTGCAACCAGTTTTTTGTCCAGGTACACACCTTGTGGTCCATACAGACCTCAGTATATAAATTAAGTTAAGTAGAACTATATTGAATGTTTTTGCAAAATCTAGATATACCACTTTCACAGGCCATCCCTTATCTAGATGACAGCTCATTTCTCATAGAATGTTAACAGATTTGTTTGGCAAGAATGTCCGTTCATAAATCCATGCTGATTACAACTAATGATACTGTATTCATCAGATAATTTTTGCATATAGTCATTATCAGCCCTATCATCCCTTCCAATAGTTTATATACTATAAACCAGAAACTGTCAACTTTGTCTATGCTGAATGCTTACAGCATTCAGTGTTTGGACAAATGTCTGAACTCCCAGTATTCAGACTTAACTAATGTTTAGATCAAACACTGAGCTCTTCTTTACTGGGCAGCTATTTGGTAATAACATTTAAAATCTAGGATAGCTAGCCCTCCATCAAGTTTAGTTCTGTTAAGGATGTCTCAGAAGAGCCTTGGTTTGCTGTGGCTTCATATTAATTTAGCAACTTAAGAATGTAGAATCTTGAAAAAATATTTTTTTCTAGTGTGTTTAATAAAGGGATATACAGTAGTTGGTTTGAAACAGATTAGCTAAGACTGGTGTAAGAAAGATTCATAGATATTTCAGGCTGTTGTCACATGAATAGGAAATCTACTTTCAGTGATCGAGCATTCTGTGCAGATAATGTGAGATTTAAGATTTACATTTAGTCAGATTTATCCTAAAGTTTGAAAATTCCACAAATGTTGAAAGTACTGTGAGCATAATTTGTAGGTAATATGAGGCTGTTGGACAAATAATAAGATGAGATCTCCATAGGCAGCTATCTTTTGAGTTTGGTCTCCTATACGAAGAACTTAGATGTCTGGATTGTTGCAAACTTTCACTAGAAGTGGCTCTAAAGAAAAAGTCCAGAGGGGAAATAAAGGGCATCCCTGCTTGGTGGTGTTACGGAGAACAAAGGAATTTCTTACAGTGCTGGGTATAAACTCAATAAGATCAGAGTATATCCATTTTGGGAGGACGTATAGTTGATAGTACCTTTGCATTAGGTTTTGTGTCAGTAGTAGACAAAGATATAAGCCTGTAATTCACACACACCATTGAGTTCCTGGTTTTGTGATGCATGCTTGATAACATTCTCAGGCCAAAAATGGTTGCCTGAACTGATGGAGTGTACATTTGTTTTATTAGATTTGTAAATTTTGCTGAAAGAGAACTTTCATGAAGTAGCTTTTGTTTTCAGCTGGCCTGTGCACATCAACCTATAAATATGTCCTATCTTTTTGTCCTTAAAATTTTACATTCTTAAATTACCTGACAGTGAATTTGTTTTACTTGCTAGGAAGACAGTAATAAAAAGAGTTTCATTAAAATCAATAACTAACTCAGGAACTTATTTCAATATTTTTTGCTCTCAGGAAATTGGATTGCTTATGTTCCTGTTCTGGTAATTGCCTTCAATACTAAAAATTAAGTATATAACATCTTGTTGTTTTGACTTCTTTCAGATTTAATAGCTGCTTTAGAAAATTGTTCTGTTATACTCATTTGAGAGTTATTGAATATGCTATATAAAAGCAACATTCAGCTGACTACATTTACTTGCCCAAATGATAGAAAGAGGAACTGAATTGATAAGTAGTGGAATGTCACTGTATCACAAAATGCCAATGAGATAACTAACTAATAGGGGTGAGCAAATGGGCCCTGATTCGTTTTGTGGAAAGATCTGAAAAACCAGTGTGAAGTTTGAAAAACCACAAACTTAGCACTGAACCTAATAGAGTTCTAATGGGAAACATGTTTTTTTTGCCATTTTCAAAGTTAATACACAATCTATTATTGTGAAAGGGGCACCACTACTGTATAAACATTCAATTTCATGGGGTATCCATGGAAATGTAAGTAATTATTTATAAAGAAAACAATATATCTGGCTCTTGTGCAACTAACATTTAACAAGCATGCTTTATTACAAAATTATACACAAAGAAACAGGTTAAAAGCAATGGTATACCTATTAAAATCCACATCATTTCGCAGATGATCACCAAATATACATAAATACATCTTATCATATAAATCAAAATATCAAAAAACTTCAGTCATATAATGTATGAATAATAGGGATGTAATTATCATGTAACAGTGGTGGTGGTACTCCCTCAAAATGGGAACAATTCTTTAAAGAACTCTGTGAATGAAATGATTAATCCTAGGGTGAACAGAACAACTGTAAGATAACAAGGGCTAGGTCATCCACTTTTTCCATGGAAATTATAATAACATCACCCAGCTTGCATTCCTGTAAGGCTCAGTAAAGACTTCTTATATTGCTGGAAATCTGACAAATCAGGTAGTTGAATCCAGCCAATAGAGTGATATTGCCAATATGTGGAACTCGAATACTGCAGATGTATGCATGTAGACTTCTACAGGACCCACCAAACCCTTTTATGCATGGTTTAGATGTCACTCCAGATACCTAAGTGTAGTTTAAATGCACAGCTCATAAAGCTGGTGCATCATAATCCAGTCTCCAGGGGGATTTCACTTAACATTAGTAATGCACAGATATCCCACACAGGGTTCTACAGGGACCATCAAGACCTTACCTGCATGACTTAGATGTTGCTGCAGATACTTAAAGTGGAACTGCACTGCATCTGAGCACCACAAATCAAAAATGCTATTTAATAAATTTTTTATATTAAAAGAAAACTCACTCATCCATTCATACTTTATTTTGCGGAGAAATAATTTTAAAAAATAATGCCTAGTATTTCTGGCTGTGGCCATGTTAAATAGAGCCAGATAATTCATGTATCATTTACTTCCTGGAATCTGTCTGCCCTTATCTCAGGCATAGGCTGAGCTGAGAACCCCCCTCTCCTCCTGAAGACCACTGGGATGTATGACTATGACATCATTTGTCTAGGCATGGAAAGTAACTGCAGAAATGTCAAAAAAAAGTTTCAAACAAGTATGATATCCAAATATTTAGCAGTATAAATTCAGTATGTCTCATAATGAACACAGTACTGAAATTATAACACAAAATAAATAAATAAGTGCATCAAAATGTAATAAAGTTAAAAGTGTGCAACAAAGTGTCCATAAAAGTCCACCGTTACATTTGTAAATATGATATACTTTCCTACCTGTTTGCTAATGCTATCAGCATAAGGATTAAATATAGTCCATATTGATTGAGAGAGTGAAGCTTCTTCTTTAAGAGCAAATTGAGTAGGTGACCACAAGAGGGGCAGATATATGATAATCCACTCAAGCAAGCAGAAATTCACAAAGTAGAGATTTCATACAAAATGTAAAAAAAAAATTCCTCCATCATAAAGAGATATGGTGAGCATATCCATTAGATCAGAGGGGAGAAGAAAGACTGAGGATTCGTTGTTGACTCAACTTGCTCAGAGACTGCAGAGCCCACAATGCTGTACCACATCCCTAAATACCAGATTGGGTGTCAAATATGGCGCCCAAAGAGACAGGAAACACAAAACATGGCTCTGGCCTTTTGTTTCCTGCAGGTCAGGATATTCCAGTCTTTCCCAGCTCCTCCCATCAAGAAAATCCTGCCAAAGGCAAGTCGGCATCACGTTCACACTTTAAGAACATCATGGTGCAAACAGACATCAGAACACATAAAAAAAGTCATGAAGGACAAACAAGGTGGCACACTGATAACTCTCCCAGGTGGTTAAAAAGGGGGCATTACCAGTCCACATGGCAGATTCAACCCAAGGGGCCCAGTATGCCAACAAGTACGTACCTGTAGGGAAGCTTACCTGTTAGCTGCATAGCATTTCACCCAAAAAAGGAATACAAAATAAGTATACATTATAAATCCCAATAAAAAAAAAATATAAAAAAAATATACTAAAGCAAATATCTGCTCACAATGCAAAAAAAAAAAACATGATATATGAAGTCCATAATGTATACATACATTTATACATATGCTCATGCAAATATCCATACATATGGGACACATTGTGTATTACAGAAGTGGACCAAAACTACGACTTTCATTTAAGCT
Organism: Staurois parvus; assembly: GCF_062004578.1. NCBI lineage: Eukaryota > Metazoa > Chordata > Amphibia > Anura > Ranidae > Staurois > Staurois parvus. The sequence goes on along the minus strand of NW_028318342.1, from coordinate 1,576,447 downwards.
GGGGGATGTGGGTGAAAGGTGTGCATAGACCCCAGGGTGGAAGGGGTCCCACTGTGTTCTGACCCACACCGCACCCATGCATGAGGCAAATATCATGCTCTAAGCTTGCTCATCCTTGAGCTTGCCTGTATTTTGCTGCTGGAGCTTTGACTAAGTGGACATTTGATACATGGATTAAAAAACCGGAGTTGAAAACAGGAGATTATAACAGGAGTCTACTAACCTGTAAGTGACATATGATATTTCCTATTAGAAATATTAATATTGTAACTGGGATATGAGTGCTAGCAGGGTTAAAGGTTTTGTGCAGTGCACAGTGTGCTGCATGTATGCAACAATTGAGCAACAGCTCCAGGATGGATACCGCTACAACAGATGTGAGCGGGTTGCCGTTCTGGAAGCTCGCGTTAGAGATCTGGAGGAGCAAGTTGCAACACTGGGCAGAACTAACAACCGTGAAAGGGTGATGGGATTGATATGGAGGGTGGAGGGGCTAATCAAGACTATCAGGTAGGAAGATGGGTTACTGGAGTGAGAGGGAGTGGTAGGGGCTCACAGAAAAACAGATTTGCCAAGTTGGGTGAAGATGTGGGGGTGGCAAGCTCAGGGGTGGCAGCCCTGGATGTCACTGCTATCCCTAACATTTATCCCGGGAGGACAGACCATCTTGGAGGGGTGGTGAGGGTAGCACAGAAAGGCCTAGGTAATTGGTGGTAGTAGGGGATTCTATAATCAGAAGGACTGATAGAATAATTTGTCACCAGGAGCGCTTTAATCAAATGGTTTGCTGTCTCCCTGGTGGCAGGGTTCAGCATGTGGTGGACCAGGTTGATAAATTACTGGGAGGGGCTGGGCATTACCCAGCTGTCTTGGTCCATGTTGGAACCAATGACAGAATACATGGAAGGTGGAGACTCCTTAAGAATCAATTTAAAGACCTAGGCTGCAAGTTGAAGGGAAGGACCTTCAAGGTGATAGTCTCTGAAATATTACCTATGCCATGCACAACTCAGGAAAGACAGGGAGATTAGAGAACTAAATGCATGGTGTAAGAGGGAAGGATTTGGGTTTCTAGAGCACTGGGCTGACTCTTCATTTGGGTGCAACCTATATTCTAGAGATGGTTTTCACTTAAATGGAAGGGGGTCTTCTATGATGGGGGAGAGGTTTATGGGAAGGCTGGAGGAGTATTTAAACTAGGATCAAGGGGGATGGAGAATCAGATTATAATGGGGTAGACAGATCAGACAGGGCTCAGTTCTTATTGGTGGGGGGAATGGGGAAAGATAGGGGGAGGGCTATGGCAGATGATAAGAAGATTCCCATGTTACAAACAACCATCGGAATTGGTACCATTTGTATGACAAAAAATATGCAAAAATTATAAACCTACTACAGGACAATTTTATGGTACAGTTCATGGAGGCACCAACTAGGAATGATGCTCTGCTGGACCTGGTAATCTCAAACCATGCAGAGCGTATTACGAATGTCCACATAAAAGAACATCTGGGTAGCAGTGACCATAACATGATTTCATTTATTGTTAGCTGTAAACGGCAAGCACATACGGGAAAAATAAAAAATTTGAGTGCTAATTTTCCAAAGCTGAGAGCTGCTCTCCAAAACTTAGACTGGGAGGGAATATTGGCATTGATGAACACAACACAGAAATGAGAATTCTTCAAAAAGACTGTATGTGAACACACTGCAAAATATATTCCCATAGGCAACAAGTTTAAAAGGCTAAAAATAAAACCTATGTGGCTTACAGCCAAAGTTAAAAAAGCTATAGATAAAAAGAAGAGCTTTTAAGTATAAAATAAAGGAATGCTATCATTGTTTAAACATTACAAAGAATATAACAGAATATGCAAAAGAGGAAATAAAGGCCACAAAAATTGAAAACGAACGATAGAAACAACCCCCCAAAAAATAAAGGCCACAAAAATTGAAAACGAATGATGGAACCAACCCTAAAAAATTCTTCAAATATATTAATAGTAAAAAGGACAGGTCCGAGCATGTAGGCACTTTACAAAATAATCTGGAGTGCGTGACCGGGGACAAAGAGAAGGCACATTTATTAAATACCTTCTTCAGCTCTGTGTATACAACAGACATGGTACTGACACAGCTCCAGATGGTCCAAATTGGTTCAAAATTGATATGATCCAGAAATATTTAGACAGAATAAAGGTGAATAAAGCACCTGGACCGGATGGCATACACCCACAGGTCCTTAAAGAATTGATTCATTTCAAAGCCATTGTTTCTAATGTTTAGGGACTCTAATGACTGGCATAGTACCACTGGATTGGTGTAAGGCCAATGTGGTGCCAATGTTTAAAAAGGGGTCAAAATCTTTACCAAGTAATTATAGACCTGTTAGTTTAACATCTATAGTTGGGAAGATACTGGAGAGTTTAACCACCTTCCGCCCGCCCTATAGTACAATGATGGGTGCAAGGTGGTGCTCTCGTTCTGATAGGACGTCATATGACGTCCTACCATTCTCACTGTGCATGCGCGGCTCAGGAAGCGCGCAGCGCGGCGATCGCTGGTCCGCTGTGTCCCGCGGACACAGCGGATCATGGAAAGGGCCAAAGATGTCGACTCGGTCATGTGATCAGCTGTGTCCAATCACAGCTGATCACATGTAAACACGGAAATGATGGTTATTGGCATTTCTTTCCTCTCGAGCTGTCACGCTGACAGCTCGAGAGAAGAGAGCCGGAAATCGGCTTTCCGCAGAGGGGACATGTACACTGATCATCATGGCACTGATGATCAGTGTGCCCTGATGATCAGTGTGGCCCCAGAAGTGCCACCTGTCAGTGCTCAACAGTGCCACGTGCCAATGCCCATCAGTGCCATGTGCCAGTGCCCATCAGTGCCACATCAATGCCACATATCAGTGCATACCAGTGCACATCAATGCCACATATCAGTGCCCATCTGAGCTGCCTTTCCATGTCACCCATCAGTGCCAGCCAATGCCACCTATCAATGCCAATCAGTGCCACCTATCAGTGCTACCAATCAGTGCCACCTATCAGTGCCAGTCAGTGTCGCCTATCAGTGCCAGTTAGTGCCGCCTATCAGTGCCAGTCAGTGCCGCCTATCAGTGCCAGTCAGTACCGTCTATCAGTGCCATATATCAGTCATATATCAGTGTCATGTATCAGTGTTATGTATCAGTGCTGCCTTTCAGTGCCCATCAGTGATGCCTGTCAATGCCCATCAGTGCAACCTACCAGTGCCTCCTCATCAGTGCCCATCAGTGCCACCTATCAGTGTCCATCAGTGCAGCCTATCAGTGCCCATCACTGCAGCCTCATTAGCACACATCAGTGAAGGAGAAAAACCCCTGAATTACAAAATTGTATAACAAAAACTAAGAAAAAAAATTTTTTCCCCCAAATTTTCAGTGGTTTTTGGTTTGTTTAAGAAAAAATAAAAATCCCAGAGGTGATTAAGTACCACCAAAAGAAAGCTCTATCTGTCTCAGAAAAATGATAAAAATGTCATATGGGTACAATGTTGCATGGCCGCGCAATTGTCATTCAAATTGTGACAGTGCTGAAAGCTGGAAATTGGCCTGGGCAGGAAGGGGGTATACAGTTGTGGCCAAAATTATTCAACCCCCAATGCTGTAAAGGGGTTTAGGGACTATAGTGTACATTTGGAATTGTATTCAGAATCAAATCCTACAAGGACGTTGTAACTACCCAAATGCAACTAAAATGACATCAATTGTTTATGTAATACAGTAGTAAATGGTTCTTATGTGGTTTCTTCATTGCCACAATTATTCAACCCCTTAAAGACTACCACTCTGAAGAACAGAGGTTCATACAGGTGCTTTCCATCAGGTATTGAAAACACCTGTGGATGTCACCGAGCAGCAATCAAGCATAATAAGCACCAATTAGGCAGCTTTAAAATGACTGTGATACTCAGCTCCTTCTAGACATTTACTGGTGTGGTTACAAACATGGTGAAGGCAAGAGAATGGTCCAGGAAGACAAGAGAAGAGGTGATTTCTCTTCACAGGAAGGGCAATGGCTATAAGAAGATTGCAAAGATGTTAAACATACCAAGAGACACCTTAGGAAGCATCATTCGCAAATTCAAGGCAAAGGGCACTGTTGAAACGCTACCTGGTCGTGGCAGAAAGAAGATGCTGACTTCGACTGCTGTGCGCTACCTGAAGCGTAGAGTGGAGAGAAGTCCCCGTGTGACTGCTGAGGAACTGAGAAAAGATTTGTCAGATGTGGGTACAGAAGTTTCAGCCCAGACAATAAGACGCACACTGCGTAATGAAGGCCTCCGTGCCAGAACTCCCAGGCGTACCCCCTTGCTGTCTCCAAAGAATAAGAAGAGTCGACTGCAGTATGCCAAAAGCCATGTGGACAAACCACAAAAGTTGTGGGATAGTGTTCTGTGGACTGATGAAACAAAATTAGAACTGTTTGGGCCCATGGATCAACGCTATGTTTGGAGGAGGAAGAACAAGGCCTATGATGAAAAGAACACCTTGCCTACTGTGAAGCATGGTGGAGGGTCAATCATGCTTTGGGGCTGTTTTGCTTCTGCAGGTACAGGGAAGCTTCAGCGTGTGCAAGGTACCATGAATTCTCTTCAGTACCAGGAGATATTGGATGGAAACGTGATGCAGTCCGTCACACACCTGAGGCTTGGGAGACGTTGGACCTTTCAACAGGACAATGATCCCAAGCATACCTCCAAGTCCACTAGAGCATGGTTGCAGAGGAAAGGCTGGAACATTTTGGAGTGGCCATCGCAGTCACCAGACTTAAATCCGATTGAGAACCTCTGGTGGGACTTAAAGAAAGCAGTTGCAGTGCGCAAGCCTAAGAATGTGACTGAACTGGAGGCCTTTGCCCATGAAGAATGGGCGAAGATACCCGTAGATCGCTGCAAGACACTTGTGTCAAGCTATGCTTCACGTTTAAAAGCTGTTATAACTGTAAAAGGATGCTGTACTAAGTACTAAGATTGAATGTCACTTGGGGGTTGAATAAAACTGATAATGCTGTGAGCACAGAAAAGACATTTGTGGTTATTTCATTATAACTGTTATGTTATATTTGTCTGACCTACAAGTGCCTCTTTAATGTAAATGTAAGCAAGATGACTGAATGATCAAAAGCAATGTCAAACTGGCCAAAACACTCAATTTCAGTGGGGGTTGAATAATTTTGGCCACAACTGTAAGTGCCCTGTAGGCTAGTGGTTAAGTCCACATAGATGCGTTCTTGCTAGAAAAAAAATATTTTAAGCAACAGACAGCATGGATTCATGAAAGACAGACGTTGTAAAACACATCTGATTTCTTTTTATAAGGAGATGAGCAAAACCTTGGACAGAGGAGTGGCGGTGGACGTGGTATACTTGGATTTTGTAAATGCGTTGACACAGTTCCCCACACACGGCTAATGTGTAAGGTAAAGTCTACAGGCTTGGCAAAGTCTGTATGTAAATGGATAGAAAACTGGCTAAAAGATCATGTTCAGAGTAGTGGTTAATGATTCATACTCTGAATGGTCTGGGGTTTTCAGTGGTGTACCCCAAGGTTCAGTGTTGGGACCCTTACTTTTTATTATATTTATAAACGATATAGGGTCTGGGATTAAAAATACAATTTCAGTCTTTGCAGATGACGCCAAGCTGTGCAGTGGAATAACGTCCTTACAGGATGTCTCCAATTTACAAGCCGACCTCAATGCACTGTTTAATTGGGCAACTATGTGGAAAAATGAGGCTTAATGTTGATAAATGTAAGGCTATGCTCCTGGGGGCTAAGAATATGCATGCATCATACATACTAGGGGGAGTACAACTGGGGGAATCAATGGTGAAGAAGGATCTGGGAGTTCTGGCAGATCACACGCTTAATAATGGCATGCAATGTCAAGCTGCGGTTTCTAAAGTGAGCAAAATCCTTTCGTATATTAAAAGAGGTATAGACTCCAGAGAGAGAGAGAGAGATCATTTTACCCCTGTACAAATCATTAGTAAGACCTCATCTGGAATATGCAGTTCAATTTTGGGCACCACTAAAAGAACATTGGAGAACTGGAGAAAGTACAGAGAAGAGCAACCAAACTTTTAAGAGGCATGGAGGAGCTCAGCTATGAGGAAAGATTAGAGGAACTGAATATAATCTCTCTTGAGAAGAGGAGATTAACCACTTGTCGCCTGGCCTATGGTCAAATGATGGCCGGGCGAACATCTTGTCCCTCAAGGAGGGTGTCATATGATGTCCTTTCTGGATCGTGCTTTGGGCGTGCCTGCAGGGCCGAGCTTTGACGAGATCTGTCACTGGCCGTGACAGATCTGTGTACCAACCCCGTTGCCAGTACCATGTGACCTGCTGTGAACCAATCACAGAAAGTCACATGACAGTTGTATACAATGGATGGCTTCCTTTCATACCATCCATTGTATACAAGTGTGTCTAGCTGTGAATGGTCACAGTGATCACATGCACAGGCTGGGGCAATTACAGCCCATCTGTGTCATGTGATTAGCCGTGGCCAATCACAGCTAATCACAACAAAAAAACCTGAATGAATCAATTTCATTCAGTTAAATGCTTGCTTATAGTAAAGAAATTATTTGCTATAAACAATCAAATTGTGGAAAAAAAAATACTGATCACTTCCCCAATGTAGTACAATGTTACTATGGTAACATTATACTACTTTGGTCATAGTGTAATATGAAACAAAATCTTAAAAATAGAGAAAAAATATGATAAACAATAATAAAAAAATTTAAAAAAAGTTTAAAAAATTATCTTTTTTTTTTTTCGTACTATCACTAGTCAGTGTCCCTGATCACCGCCACACCAGTTATATGCTGACACTGTACTGCACTGGTGACAGTAGGTAAAAAAAAATTGTGAAAATAATATTTTTAATGTCTTTATTTTCCAAAAAATTACAACTTCAAAAAACTCGCCATGCCTCTTATGAAATACGTTGGACTGTCTGCTTTGCAAAAATGGGTCATTTGGGGGATATCTACTATTCTGAAATTTTTGGGCCTCAAGAAATTAGATTGGCTGTCAGTACTTCAGGATTGATCACTTTTCAGATATATCCCATAGTTTGTGAACTCTATAACTTTCCTACAGACTAAACAATAAATACTGATTTGGGTTATCTTCACCAAAGAAATGTCGCAGAATACATATTGGCCTAAATTTATGAAGAACAATTATTTATTTGCAAACTTTTATAACAGAAACAAAAAAAGTGTACAATTTTAGTTTGGGTACAGTGTTGCATGACCGCGCAATTGTCATTCAAAGTGTGAGAGCGCTGAAACCTGAAACTTGACCTGAGCAGGAAGGGGGTAAAAGTGAATCGTATTGAAGTGGTTAAGGGGGGATATGATCAACGTATAAATACCGTATTTTCCGGCGTATAAGACGACTGGGCGTATAAGACGACCCCCTACTTTTCCTGTTAAAATATAGTGTTTGGGCTATACTCGCCGTATAAGACTACCCCTCTTCCAATGCACACCAAATAAAAATTAAAAAACATCAGATTTGATTTCAATATGGTATGGTATTTCAGTATGGTATTCCAATGATGGGGTGCTATTCCTCCCACTGACACCAATGATGGGGCACGATTCCTCGCTCTGACAACAATGATGGGGCACTATTCCTCCCACTGACACCAATAATGGGGCACTATTCCTCCCACTGACACCAATGATGGTGCCCCATCATTAGTGTCTGTGTGAGGAATAGTGTCCCATCATTAGTGTCAGTGGGAGGAATAGTACTCCATCAGTGTCAGTGGGAGAAATAGTGCCCCATCATTGGTGTCAGTGGGAAGAATCGTGCCCCATCATTGGTGTCAGTGGGAGGAATAGTGTCCCATCATTGGTGTCAGCGGGAGGAATAGTGCCCCATCATTGGTGTCAGAGCGACGAATCGTGCCCCATCATTGGTGTCAGTGGGAGGAATCGTGCCCCATCATTGGTATCAGTGGCAGGAATAGTGCCCCATCATTGGTATCAGTGGGAGGAATAGTGGTCCATCATTGGCATCAGTGGGAGGAATAGTGCCCCATCATTAGTATCAGTGGGGGGAATAGTGCCCCATCTTTGGTGTCAGTGGGAGGCATAGTGCCCCGTCATTGGTGTCAGTGGGAGGAATAGTGTCCCAACATTGGTGTTGGGGGGTGGAATAGTGTCCCATCGTTGGTGTCAGTGGGGGGGTATAGTGCCCCATCGTTGGTGTCAGTGGGGGGGGAGGAATAATGCCCCATTGTTGGTGTCAGTGGGGGGGAGGAATAGTGCCCCATCGTTGGTGTCAGTGGAGGGTGGAATAGTGCCCCATCGTTGGTGTCAGTGGGGGGGGGTTAGAATAGTGCCCCATCGTTGGTGTCAGTGGGGGGGAGGAATAGTGCCCCATCGTTGGTGTCAGTGGGAGGAATAATGCCCAATCATTAATATCAGTGACACCAATGATGGGGCGCTATTCCTCCCACTGACACCAATTACACTTGCTGACCCCTGTTCCAGTATGGTGCTGCTGCAGCCAGCATACGTGGTTGCAGCAGCACCTCTGCACGGCACACTTACCGGCCGCTTCCTCACTCGATTTTCGTGGGGCCGCTCGGCTCCACCTCCTCGCCGGTGATTGGCCGCCTGTGTGCCTTTCCTGAGCTACAGTTCTGGCGGCCAATCACCAGTGAGGAGGCGGAGCCGAGCGGCTGCGCGAACATCCAGTGGCCGAACTGAATGAAGGAGCAGCCGCGCTTCCTGGACTGGATCGTCGTGGGACTGGGACCGGAGCCAGGTAAGAAACAGCAGCCCCTGCCCACCCCTGTACTTAGTGTCCCTTCCGGTGCCGCCGCCGCCCCCCTAAAACATGCCGCCCTGACACCAAGTGTCAGTATGCCGTATAAGACGACCCCCGACCTTTGAGAAGATTTTCAAGGGTTAAAAAGTCGTCTTATACGCCGGAAAATACGGTACATCAGTGGTTCAAATAGTGTTACAGAGGACAAGTGGGCACTTTTTACGTCTGGAGGAAAAGAAATTTAATCTCCAAACACAGAAAGCTTTCTTTACACTAAGAGCTGTGAAAATGTGGAATAGACTCTCTGAAGAGTTGGTTCTGGCCTGCTCAGTGGATTAAAAAAGGCCTGGATTCTTTCTTGGATACACAAAACATAACTGGATACTATTTCTAGGTAAAGTTAATTCAGGGAATATCCAATTGCCTCTCGGAAGATCAGGAAGGATTTTTTTTCCCCTGCAAGAGCAAATTGGATCATGTTTTGCTGAGTTTTCCCCTTCCTCTGGATCAACTGTGGGTGTAGGATTATAACTTTATTTTTTTTATGGCTGAACTGGATGGACTTTTGACTTTTTTTCAGCCAGACTAACTATGCAAATTCCGAGACATTGAAGCCATGCCAGTTACTGCCCTCCCTGTGCAACTAACCTGTACTAGGTGCAGACTAACCTGGGTGGCATTGTATTGGGCACAGTGTAACAGGGAAGATTGTACTGGGCACAGACCAACCTGGGGGGGGGGGGATTTTACTGGTGGGCAATCCCTTTTATTAGGGGCCTTGGTTGAAAACATTTGGCCCTCAGGAGGTTCTTATAGGATGTTAGCTTCCTAAAAAGTTCAGTATTAAGGGAAATGTACCAGTCCTAGCATTACAAGTATATATAAACTTCAGATTAAACTAATTTTAGCCCAATAGATTCACAATCCTCCCAAAATCCTGTGGGAGTTTAATCCATTCTTGATGTGTGGATGTGATGACGTCATGCTACCAGTGTAACTTTTGGCCTTTTCTTGATGAGAAAAACTGGGAGAGACAGTGGAATATCCTTATTTGCAGGAAACAATGGGTCTGGAGCCATTTTTGGTGTTCCCTGCCCATTTGGGCACCAGTTGGTCCAATATTTAACTATGTAGTACAACATCGTGGACTGGGAAGTCTCTGAGCAAGTTTGGTCACCAACGTAACTGGTTAGACCTCAGTCTTCTCCCATGTGATTCGGTGGTGGTTCTCACCATATCTCTGTATGGTGGGGGGACTTTTACCTGTACATTTAGTTTCTGATTGAGTGAGTGGACTATCAAATCTGTCTCTCTAGTCACCGACTCAGTTGGCTTTTAAGTATCTAGAGTGACATCTAAGCCATGCATATATAGTGGGGGGGGGACCCAAACTCAACAGCATCCCCCAAGGGGGTAGTGCTACGTTAGCATTAATTTTATCTATGGGGGATGTGTGTGTAATGTGATATAATGTGAGGAGTTTTAAGTGCACACTGTAATATAATATAATGACAAGTGTTTTACATCTAAAATATGTGTGTGTATATATATACAGTGTATATATATATTTCAATATTGGAGACTGCCACCCCCTTCCTGCCCTGGTCAATTTTCAGCATTCAGTGCTGTCACACATTGAATGACAATTGCAACACTGTACCCAAACAAGATTTGTATCATTTTTTTTTTTGCACAAATAGAACTTTCTTCTAGTGGTGTTTAAACACCACTGGATTTGTGTATTCCTTGCTAAATAAATGAAAAAAGACAGAAAACTTAGAATAAAAATGTGTTTTTCTTTGTTTCTGTTGTAAAATTTTGCAACTAACTAATCTTTCCTCATAAATTTTGTCCAAAATATATTCTGCTACATTTTGTTGGTGAAAATAACCCAAATCAATATACGTTATTTAATCTGTGTGAATTATAGAGTCTACAATTTATGGTACGTATGATTGAAAATTTATCAATCCTGATGTAGTGACTGCCTATCTCAATTCTTGAGGCCCAAATTACCCCTTTCTGGAAAGCAGAGAGTCTGGGGTGTTTTGATGTTGTAATTTTTTGTCACAATTCTTTGGAAAATTAAAAAAATTTAAAAATATTTTCACAATTTTTGTTTTACATATGGTCACCAGTAAAGTTTCATCACATAACTGGTGTGGAAGTGATCAGGGACACTGACTTGTGACAGTATGTATTAAAATAAATGTTTTACATTTTTTAAATTTTTTTTTTATAATTTCTTTCTTTTTTCTTACATACTGTGACCAGAGCAATACAGTGTTACCATGGTAACTCTAAACAATTCTGGAGAGGTGATCAGGATTTGTTTTTCTTTTTATACACTGATTACTTATGACAGCGAAAATCACTGTTATAAGTTACCATTTTTTTCTGAATGAAATTCATTCATTCAGTGTGTACTATTGTAATTAGCTGTGATTGGCCACAGCTAATCAGATGGTACAGGTGGGCTTTGGTTGGTCCTGTCTGTACTATGTGATCACTGTGACCAACCACAGTGATCAGTACAGTAATACGCAATGAATGAAAGCCATCCATTGTGTACAATTGCCATGTGATCTGCTGTGATTGGTTACAGTGATCACATGGTATCTGCAGTGGCTCCATGTACACTGGTCTGTCATCTGTTGTGTTGCAGCATGGCCCGTGGTGCCTTCTTGGGATGATGTCATATGACGTCCACCCAGAACAGGAGAGTGTGTACACTGTTTGTGAGTATATATGTCCTATAGCAATTTCCAATACAATGACACCAGGGCTGCCCCATGCCCCACCCCATTTTTTTTTTTGTTCAATTGGTGTTAACACATTGAAAGGGATAACAAAAGTGTGAATCCAGCCCTACTATTTTTGTTTTTTAAAACTGCCCCATGCCCAGCTGAAAACTCAGGGCTGCTTCTGAGTCTACAGGTAAGACTTTTGCACTTTGTGAGAGTTGTAGCGACTGTTCAGCCACCTGACATGCCCTCCAGCCTTGTTACCATTGGACTATCCTACATACCCCCATTCCTATAATGAAAATACATTTAACACTCTTCCTTGTGATCAGGGAAAGCACAGGAATGTTTTACCACTAAAACCAAGAATATTAGCAGGGAATTTCAGACCACTTCCCCCAAGTGTTGGTAATAAATGTTAGACCCAGTACTTATTAGGCCTCCCTGGAAAATTAATGCATTCTGGATATACCTCATGTCCTCACATACCAAAATAGCAGCTTGCATTGCCAATTTTTTGCCCTCTATCATGACCCCTTACTACGCTGGGATGCCTTTACATGCTTCCTCTGGGGTATCTTCTGGAAGGAGATCACAGCCATTAAAAATGCTAGTAAATGTCAGGAGGAACAGCTGTCACAGCTTGTGAAGAGAAAGGGCCAGTAATACATCTCGGACCCTTTGCAGGCCTCTAAAGTGGCATGGCTCTCGGCACAAGAAGCCTATTTGAGTGTAGCGCACTCCGTTGCAAAAAAAAGGTATTTTTTTGCTAAACAGGGTATTTTGAGGAGGCAGAACAAACTGGCTGCCTACAAGCTAAACTTGCTAGAGCACAATCTACTGCACCAGCCATCACCATTCTGCATTCTCCAAATGGCACCCTATTGAATACCCCTGATGGGGTGATGGCAGAGTTGGTTACTTTCTATTTTAATCTTTATCAGTCTAAGGTATCTTGTACTTCTGCTAAATTTCAGGCCTATTTATGAGCTGTGCAGCTGCCTCATCTATCTAACACCCAGGCCTTGCTGGATTCTCCTATCACTATAGAAGAAGTACAGGAGGCGGTAGTTTCTTTCCCCACCTCTAAAGCCCCAGGGGCAGTAGACTGCCTAAGGAAGTCTACACACAAGATGCAGAATCCATCCTCCCCCAATTGCTTGCAACTTTTAATGAGGCATTTTGTCTGCAGAGGTTATTGGACTCCATGGCTCAGGCCACCATTGTTTTACTATTGTCTATAGTCTAGCAAACCTCCTACTGACCATAATTCATGCAGACCCATCTCTTTTTTACAGACAGATATCAACATCATAGCAAAACTATTAGCTAGGCGATTGGTCATTGCCAGCATCATACACTCGGACCAGGCGGGCTTCATGCCTTACAAATCTACCGCCATCAACCTATGCAGACTTTTCCTAAACATGCAGACTCCCTCTTGACAACATGGGATCTAGAGTATTGTTGTCACTGGACACCAACAAGGCATTTGATAGTGTTGAGTGGTGGTACCTTTGGATTTGGAGAAACTTTTATCACTTGGGTGAAGCTTCTATACTATGCCTCTAAGGCTGTTATGTAGGTGGTCTAGTGTCCAACCCATTCACACTGGGTCTCAGCACTTGACAGGGCTGCCCTCTATCGCCCCCTTACTGTTTGCCTTAGCAATAGAGCCCCTAGCCGCCCATATGCATCTATCCGGGGTTTTCAGTATGGGGAGGTGTGTGAAAAGCTTCTATTATATGCAGATGAGATGTTGCTTTTGTTGGAGGACTCTACTACCTCTTTGAAAACTGTGATGCATGTTATAGGGGACTTTGGCTTGTACTCAGGCCTGACTATTAATTGGTCCAATTAGGCTTTCTTAGCCATAGATGGTCCAGTAACTCCTAATCTTCCCCCTTCTTGTTTGGTACCTAAAGTTTCCAATTTTAAATATCTAGGTATTTCTAGAACACTCACTGAGATCCTGGGGCTCCCATTATCCCATTGCTCAAGCATTTTCGGGATAAAATACAGATATGGCGGAAACCTTGGTTTGCTCCAGTTACTGTACCTCTTACATAATTACTTAGTGGTGATTCCTCTTAAGACCTTTCACACAATTAACTCTATTTACTGGTCCCTCTTATGGAAACAGGATGCCACTCGGATTAGACTTGAACAACTTCAATACCCAGAAATGGCAGGGAGGCTTTATTATATAGCCTCACAATGGCAGCATATGGTGAAAGGTATGTCTCTCCCTGATGTTAACACCTTACTGTCCCATGGCGCTACTTTAACTCTAGCTCTTCACTTTGTCAACGCCACATCTTTGTCTGAAGGCTAGGAGGCACACTCTTTTGCTAAACTGAATACATCCTTTCCCACATATAGGTTGATGCATAAGGTCTGGAATAGAACTAAATAATTCCAAGGAGTCACAGGGTATAGTAGTTTCAGTACCCTTTGGCATATTCCCACATACCATGAATTGTCCAAGCTTCTATATGTGTCTAAGTGGCAAACCTATGGTTTTACGCAGGTTAAACAGGTTTTTGATAATAGCAAGTTGTTGTCCTTCTCTGCTATGCAAATTAAATTTGGTCTTCCTCATCAAATGTACTTTTATTATTTGCAATTAAGACATACTGTAATGGCCCAACATTTTCCCTCTGACTTCTGTCTTTCTCCTATCCCAGTGTTTCATATGATGCAAAAAGTTTTTTCCACCAAGGGCTTTATTTCTAACTGTTACTCACAATTTCTAGGATTCATGCAAAGCCAGAGTTCAATGGGTGGTAGATATGGGGGAAATGACTGGAGAGCAATGGAAGGAGGCTATAGAAGAAGTTTGTTACAGTTCCCTGAATGTGTTGATGGAGAGTGTGATGAGGCTGAAGTATTATGGGTGGAACTGCACATGGGGGTGCGTACTACAAAGGTAATCAGAGTTTGTTATAGGCCTCCCAGTGTTAATGAGGAGGTGGAAACCCAGCTCCTTGCACAGATCAAAAGGGCTGCAAGGGCTGGGACAGTGATAATAATGGGGGATTTTAACTACCCGGAAATTGACTGGAGTAATGGTACTGCAGGAACAGTTAAAGGGCAAACATTTTTAAACCTACTACAGGACATTTTATGGTACAGTTCATAGAAGCCCCTACTAGGAATGAAGCTCTGCTGGACCTGGTAATCTCAAACCATGCAGAGCGTATTACGAATGTCAATATAAAAGAACATCTGGGTAGCAGTGACCATAACATGATTTCATTTATTGTTAGCTGTAAACAGTGAGCACACACAGGAAAAATAAAAATGCTCAATTTCAAGAGAGCTAATTTTCCAAAGCTGGGAGCTGCTCTCCAAAACTTAGACTGGGAGGGAATATTGGCATCAATGAACACAACACAGAAATGGGAGTTCTTCAAAAAGACTGTATGTGAACACACTGCATAATATATTCTCATGGGCAACAAGTTTAAAAGGCTAAAAATCAAACCTATGTGGCTTACGGCCAAAGTTAAAAAAGCTATGGATAATAAGAAAAGAGCTTTTATTAAATATAAACATGAAGGAATGCTATCATCATTTAAACATTACAAAGAATATAACAGAATATGCAAAAAGGAAATAAAGGCTGCAAAAATTTGAACGACAGATTGCAAAAGATAGCAGGACCAACCCCCAAAAATTCTTCAAATATATTAATAGTTAAAAGGTCCGCTCTGAGCATGTAGGCCCTTTACAAAATAATCTTGAGTGGGTGATTGAGGACAAAGAGAAGGCAAATTTATTGAATACCGTCTTCAGCTCTGTGTATACAAAGGAGCATGGGGGGGAGCTCTTGTCCATAATGGGCATGGTATTGACACAGCTTTAGATGAACCACATTGGCTCATCTGGATACCTTGGACAGAGGGGTGGCAGTGGATGTGGTATGTAAAGAATAAATGCGAGCGCAATCATATATTTGGACTTGAAAAGCAGCTAGCATAAAGGCAAACCTCAGCACCTCAGAAGAAACAAATGAATAAATAGATATGCAGCGCTAAAAGTATTGATATGGCGATATTATATCTATATATATATAACAATGCGGTAATAGTCCCACGGTGATGTTATAGGAGTTCAATAAATATTATGTCCAAAGACTGTAGCAGGTGCTCCGTGAGCACCATTCTCTGTCCTGGCTTGCTTATTTCCGAGCCTCACAAGGTGGAGCCCTTTGGGAATGTGGAGCCAGTATCTTAAGCTGTATGACGGACCGAGGAGCAGAGTGTGACCCCAAGTGTGTGATTCCATCCCGTGAGTCTACGGTCGAGCCTGATGACATCATAGCCGTTGACCAGACCCAGATGCCTTCACTATTAGGATTATACATATAATGCCTATATTATATGTATTCCTGGTAAGTGTATCAGCTTATCAGATCCTGGCACTGTTGTTATGAGTCACGGAGCACCTGCTACAGTCTTTGGACATAAAATTTATTGAATTCCTATAACATCACCGTGGGACTATTACCGCATTGTTATACAGTTGTGTCCAAAATTATTCAACCCCCACTGAAATTGAGTGTTTTGGCCAGTTTGACATTGCTTTTGATCATTCAGTCATCTTGCTTACATTTACATTAAAGAGGCACTTGTAGGTCAGACAAATATAACATAACAGTTATAATGAAATAACCACAAATGTCTTTTCTGTGCTCACAGCATTATCAGTTTTATTCAACCCCCAAGTGACATTCAATCTTAGTACTTAGTACAGCATCCTTTTACAGTTATAACAGCTTTTAAACGTGAAGCATAGCTTGACACAAGTGTCTTGCAGCGATCTACGGGTATCTTCGCCCATTCTTCATGGGCAAAGGCCTCCAGTTCAGTCACATTCTTAGGCTTGCGCACTGCAACTGCTTTCTTTAAGTCCCACCAGAGGTTCTCAATCGGATTTAAGTCTGGTGACTGCGATGGCCACTCCAAAATGTTCCAGCCTTTCCTCTGCAACCATGCTCTAGTGGACTTGGAGGTATGCTTGGGATCATTGTCCTGTTGAAAGGTCCAACGTCTCCCAAGCCTCAGGTGTGTGACGGACTGCATCACGTTTCCATCCAATATCTCCTGGTACTGAAGAGAATTCATGGTACCTTGCACACGCTGAAGCTTCCCTGTACCTGCAGAAGCAAAACAGCCCCAAAGCATGATTGACCCTCCACCATGCTTCACAGTAGGCAAGGTGTTCTTTTCATCATAGGCCTTGTTCTTCCTCCTCCAAACATAGCGTTGATCCATGGGCCCAAACAGTTCTAATTTTGTTTCATCAGTCCACAGAACACTATCCCACAACTTTTGTGGTTTGTCCACATGGCTTTTGGCATACTGCAGTCGACTCTTCTTATTCTTTGGAGACAGCAAGGGGGTACGCCTGGGAGTTCTGGCACGGAGGCCTTCATTACGCAGTGTGCGTCTTATTGTCTGGGCTGAAACTTCTGTACCCACATCTGACAAATCTTTTCTCAGTTCCTCAGCAGTCACACGGGGACTTCTCTCCACTCTACGCTTCAGGTAGCGCACAGCAGTCGAAGTCAGCATCTTCTTTCTGCCACGACCAGGTAGCGTTTCAACAGTGCCCTTTGCCTTGAATTTGCGAATGATGCTTCCTAAGGTGTCTCTTGGTATGTTTAACATCTTTGCAATCTTCTTATAGCCATTGCCCTTCCTGTGAAGAGAAATCACCTCTTCTCTTGTCTTCCTGGACCATTCTCTTGCCTTCACCATGTTTGTAACCACACCAGTAAATGTCTAGAAGGAGCTGAGTATCACAGTCATTTTAAAGCTGCCTAATTGGTGCTTATTATGCTTGATTGCTGCTCGGTGACATCCACAGGTGTTTTCAATACCTGATGGAAAGCACCTGTATGAACCTCTGTTCTTCAGAGTGGTAGTCTTTAAGGGGTTGAATAATTGTGGCAATGAAGAAACCACATAAGAACCATTTACTACTGTATTACATAAACAATTGATGTCATTTTAGTTGCATTTGGGTAGTTACAACGTCCTTGTAGGATTTGATTCTGAATACAATTCCAAATGTACACTATAGTCCCTAAACCCCTTTACAGCATTGGGGGTTGAATAATTTTGGACACAACTGTATATATATAGATATAAAATCGCCATATCAATACTTTTAGCGCTGCATATCTATTTATTCAATTGGTGGATGTGGTATACTTGGATTTTGCAAAAGCATTTGACACAGTTCTCCACACCCGGGTAACGTGTAAGGTAAAGTCTACGGGCTTGGAAAAGTCTGTATGCAAATGGATAGAAAACTGGCTAAAAGATCGTATTCAAAAAGTAGTGGTTAATGATTCATACTCTGAATGGTCTAGAGTTGTCAGTGGTGTACCCCAAGGTTCAGTGTTGGTACTCTTACTTTTTAATAAAAAAATGTGGTATAGACTCCCTCAAGAGTGAATTTCTTCACAAAAGGCCTGGATTCTATCTAAGATACACAGAATATAACTACATACTAGTGTAATATAAGGTGTTATAGTGAGCGCAACTGCAAACAACGTATAAATGCATATACACAGAAAATGTTACTGAGCAGCTGATACACCGAAAAGGTAACCAAAATAAAACCTCCAATCAAACATATATGTTAAGTAAAATGGTGCAGCGCTAAATACTAGAGTACAGTTCATATACATGCGTGATATCACTCTAAAGGTGATCAAATGCATAAAAGTTCGATGCAATAGTGCGGATCATGTACATGACATTTACAGGCAAAGTTGATTCAGGGAGTATCCAATTGCCTCCCAGGGGATCAGGATGGAATTTTTTTCCTAGCAGGAGCAAATTGGATCATGCTTTGCTGGGGTATTTTTTGCCTTCCTCTGGATCAACTGTGGGTATAGGAATATAACTTTTTTTTTTTTTTTTTTATATGGTTAAACTGGATGGACTTTTGTCTTTTTTCAGCCAGACTAACTATGTGTTACACTGTCTTTCGCAAATGTACTTACTGCTTAGAGTGCATTACACTCCCCTTAATTTGCATAAGATGGGGTTATTGCAGGTCCCTCTTTACCCAAGGTGTTTGAAGGGATCATGATCCATATGCTATGGCACTGTCCTACATATTGGATTTTCTGGACCTACAATTGATATGATTAAAAAATATTTAGACAGTATAAAGGTGAATAAAGCACCTGGACTGGATGGCATACACCCAAGGGTCCTTAAAGAATTGAGCTCTGTCATTTCAAAGCCATTGTTTCTAATTTTTAAGGACTCTTTAATGACTGGCATTGTACCACTGGATTGGCGTAAGGCCAATGTGATGCCAATATTTAAAAAGGGGTCAAAATCTTTACCAAGTAATTACAGACCTGTTAGTTTAATGTCTATAGTTGGGAAGATACTGGAGAGTTTAATAAAAGACCACATAGATGAGTTCTTGCTGTAAAAAATATTTTAAGCAACAGACGGCATGGAATCATAAAAGACAGAAGTTGTTAAACAAATCTGATTTATTTTTATGAGAGGGTGAGCAAAACCTTGGACAGAGGGGTGGCAGTGGATGTGGTATACTTGGATTTTGCAAAGGCATTTGACACAGTTCCCCACACCTGGCTAATATGTAAGGTAAAGTCTATGGGCTTGGAAAAGTCTGTAAGCAAATGGATAGAAAACTGGCTAAAAGATCGTATTAAAAGAGTAGTGATTAATGATTCATACTCTGAATGGTCTAGGGTTGTCAGTGGTGTACCCCAAGATTCAGTGTTGGTACACTTACTTTTTAATATATTTATAAACGATATAGGGTCTGGGATTAAAAATGCCATTTCAGTCTTTGCAGATAACACCAAGCTGTGCAGTGGAATAATGTCCTTACAGGATGTCTTCAATTTACAAGCCGACCTCAATGCACTGTTTAATTCTGCAACTATGTTGCAAATGAGGTTTAATGTTGATAGATGTAAGGTTATGCACTTGGGGCCTAAGAATATGAATGCATCATACAGTGGGGCAAAAAAGTATTTAGTCAGCCACCAATTGTGCAAGTTCTCCCACTTAAAAAGATGAGAAAGGCCTGTAATTGTCATCATAGGTAGACCTCAACTATGAGAGACAAAATGATAATCTCCCTCGATCTGGGTCCTCACGCAAGATCTCACCCCGTGGGGTCAAAATGATCATAAAAACGGTGAGCAAAAATCCCAGGACCACACAGGGGGACCTAGTGAATGACCTGCAGAGAGCTGGGACCAACGTAAAAAAGGCTACCATCAGTAACACACTACGCCGCCAGGGACTCAGATCCTGCAGTGCCAGACGTGTCCCCCTGCTTAAGCCAGTACATGTCCAGGCCCGTCTGAAGTTTGCTAGAGAGCATTTGGATGATCCAGAAGAAGATTGAGAGAATGTCATATGGTCAGATAAAACCAAAATAGAACTGTTTGGTAGAAACACAACTCGTCGTGTTTGGAGGAGAGAGAATGCTGAGTTGCATCCAAAGAACACCATACCTACTGTGAAGCATGGGGGTGGCAACATCATGCTTTGGGGCTGTTTCTCCACAAAGGGACCAGGACAACTGATTCATTTACAGGACAGAATGAATGGGGCCATGTATCGTGAGATTTTGAGTGCAAACCTCCTTCCATCAGCAAGGGCATTGAAGATGAAACGTGGCTGGATCTTCCAACATGACAATGATCCCAAACATACCGCCCGGGCAACGAAGGAGTGGCTTCGTAAGAAGCATTTCAAGGTCCTGGAGTGGCGTAGTCAGTCAACAGATCTCAACCCCATAGAAAACCTTTGGAGGGAGATGAAAGTCTGTGTTGCCCAGCGACAGCCCCAAAACATCACTGCTCTAGAGGAGATCTGCATGGAGGAATGGGCCAACATACCAGCAACAGTGTGTGCCAACCTTGTGAAGACTTACAGGAAATGTTTGACCTCTGTCATTGCCAGCAAAGGATATATAACAAAGTATTGAGATGAACTTTTGATATTGACCAAATACTTATTTTCCACCATAATTTGCAAATAAATTCTTTCCAAATCAGCCAATGTGATTGTCTGGATTTTTTTTCTCATTTTGTCTCTCATAGTTGAGGTCTACCTATGATGCCAATTACAGGCCTCTCTCATCTTTTTAAATGGGAGAACTTGCACAAATGGTGGCTGACTAATTACTTTTTTGCCCCACTGTATATACCTGGGGGGGTACAACTGGGGGAATCAAATGGCAATGGCAATGGAAGTGAGCAAAATCCTCTCTTGTATTAAAAGAGGTATAAACTCCAGAGAGAGAGATATCCTATTACCCCTGTACAAATCATTAGTAAGACCTCATCTGGAATATGCAGTTCAGTTTTGGGCACCAATTCACAAAAAGAACATTGGGGAACTGTAAAAAGTACAAAGAAGGACAACCAAACTGATACGAGGCATGAAAGAGATCAGCTATGAGGAAAGATTATAGGAACTGAATTTATTCTCTCTTAAGAAGAGGAGATTAAGGGGGGGATATGATATCACCCTGAGATTATCACAGAGAACAAGGGGGCACTTTTTACATCTGGAGGAAAAGAAATGTAATCTTCAAACACGGAAAGGTTTCTTCACAGTGAGAGCTGTGAAAATGTGGAATAGACTCCCTCAAGAGTGAATTTCCTCAAAAAAGGCATGCATTCTTTCTTAGATACACAGAATATAACTGGATACTAACATTTACAGGTAAAGTTGATCCAGGGAATATCCGATTGCCTCCCGGGGGATCAGGAAGGAATTTTTTTCCCAGCAGGAGCAAATTGGATCATGCTTTGCTGGGTTTTTTTGCCATCCTCTGGATCAACTGTGGGTATAGGAATATAACTTTTTTTTTTTTTTTGTTTATGGTTGAACTGGATGGACTTTTGTCTTTTTTCTTCCAGACTAACTATGAGTTACAGTGTCTTTCGCAAATGTACTTACTGCTTACAGTGCATTACACTCCCCTTAATTTGCATAAGATGGGGTTATTGCAGGACCCTCTTTACCCGAGGTGTTCGAAGGGATCATGATCCATATGCTATGGCACTGTCCCACATATTGGGTATTCTGGACCCAATGATTCCAGATGCATCTATTAAACAGGCGGTATCTAGAGCCCTGTTTCAGGCCCAAAAAGTGATGTTCTGCAAGAGCGATTCACCCCTGTCTACACAGGATTGGATTGTCAATATGAATACCACCCTGCGCTATATGAAAAGCGTATATACCAATATAGGGAATGCCCAGTTAAATTTGAGAAAATATGGGTTGGCTGTCAATACCTGACTTAGAGCCAGTAGAACTAGTGCGCTCAAGTCTGTTAGGCTGTGGTTGGAACCCCTAGATGTATGGCCTTCCCTTACAGATAGATCAAACTTGAATCTGCTCCTGGATAATACATTGATGATATAGTACTCTCTTCTCTGTTTGCTTGTTGGTTTATTGTGGCTTACTTGCTGACCTATTATCTGTCTTCCAATTTGTACAATCTGTACAGAACTTGTATGTATATGCATCTACATGCCAATTGTTTTGTTGTATGCGGTAAGTGTGCCACAGATACTCTGGCAATTATTTTTTTGTTCTGTTCAATAAACTTTTTATTTTGATTTAAAAAAATAAAATAAAAATGCATTTCTAGTTTGTGTAATTTGCCATTGAATGGAACATGTGCTAATGAAAAAAAAGCTTCAGCTACTGTTGACAAATAGCTTGCAAAAAAATTATGCAAGAGTATAAAACATTCAATTATATAACAGGTGAGACATAACGAGCGTAACACAGTTTTTTATCGCAAATGTATTTCATGTTACACTTTTTAAAAAATTACGTATATTTACCTGGCTTAATTTTCTTTTCCACAGGGAATATGTCTACTTTTTACTTTGCACTGGCTTTTAAAACACGTTGAGGAAACAATGCTTGCAAAAGTTGGAGTGATCATGAGAACCATTTCTTTTCTGCTATTGGCTTTTTCAACAACCAAATGGATGATATTCTTAAGTATGAACAACTATATTTAACATTCAGTATTGTAAATGCTCTCAATTGTGCTTTACCATTGACACAAATATGCAGTGCACAATCTTCTGTGTGGTATCTTTTAAATATTTTTTTACTATGTAAATATGGCAAATTAAAAATAGGCTTTATAAAGGACATCTTCCCTTTTAGCTTCCATTCACTCCTGTGGAAGGTTTTGTACTCCAGGAAAAGTACAAATGCAGACCCATCAGAAGGAATGAAGTAAAGTTGTCCTTTAAATCTGGCATTTATCAAAAAAACAACACGGGAGTTCACTAAATAAACATAGAGGGCCTTTATTCACAGATAATCTGGATTTAAGCACTTGCTAACAGGAAATATACAATACATTTTTCATTATGATAGGTAAAAGAAAATTGAAATATTAGCACTTGTGGATAAGACACACATTAACTATATCTCTTTTCACACACTCTCCCAAAGGCTAGATTTTTATTATTTACTTTCTAGGTTAAAATTACTGGCTTCACACCTTGCCTTAGATTTGGAAATCTAGAATAAAATAGAGTATTCTAAATGTACCTGGATGTATAGACTTAAATTGGCAAACTATTATGTCACAGTTACCCAATTCTTGGATGTGGTGGCTGCATTAGTTTTTTTAGGCTTTTTTATTTTCACCTTCCTTTACCAGATCAAGCTGTCCAGAAAATTGGCAGTTAGAGGGTTGAGAATGACCATTTAACACTGGCAGGGATGGTTACAATAGCCAGTTTTTTATTTATTCTTGTAATTCTTTATTGCAAAAGGGATTTTATTTGTTAGTCAAGTCCATCTAAATCTACTAGTGTATGTAACACTGCCCTTTCCCCATATTGACAACACTGTTGTCCAAAGGTGTCTCAGTTGGTCCTGCATCCAGAGTAGATACACCCTACAATAGGAAGTGTGTTACTAGCTGGATCACCAAATAAAAAAAAACTGATGCACTATCACATTTAAGGATTGGTAAGTGGCAGTATATTACATTTTTCTTTCTGGGTTTATTACCGCTCTAAAGGTTTCTTGATGCATTATATAATGAATGAGTAAAGTCTGAAACCTGCAAAGTTGCTGTTTTATTTTTTACTTTATTTGTTTTATGTAAATTATAACGTTTGGCTTACAGACTATGTCTAATTCATGATTAGTTTGTGCATATCTTCATTAAGTATTAGTGACCCTGGCCAAGTTTGGTTCAATCTGGATTCGGCAAACTAGGCAAAAAGTCCATGAACTCTGAACTTAGATTTAAAACCCATTGAAATCGGTGGGAATCAATTTGTTTTCCACTTCCAAGGCTAATAAAAAGACTACGTATTGTTGGAACGGCATGGGAACTGCCATTGGGGATATGTACTAAGACAATGGAAATTATTAAAAATACCATGCAGCAGGGAGAGGGTAATTTCATGTGGCTTAAACGGCAACAATAAAATTACACAAATCCTTAAAATACCATGCTTACAATATGCTTGGATTTAGTCCTTTAAAAATGGCATTTAGAAAAGAAAATAGGAAAAAAAACATTGTGGGTTCCCCCATTTATTTTCTAAAGAGAGTCTTTCAAGTTTGGGGTACCTTGCAAGGGAGGCAACAAAACCTTCTCCCTTGCAAGGGACCTCATTCAAATGTTGTGGGACAAGGGACTCTTCCCCACATCCTGTCCCCCAAAATATTGCCCAAAATCCGAGGTACACTTTCAGGCTTTCAAGTTGCATTAAATGCACATCTAATTTCCTGACTACCCATCATATTTTTGGAGGCAGGGAGTGACAGGATCATAGAAACACCTGCAAAATGATTACATTTTTGGAAAACACACAGTCCAAAGTCAAAAGGAATGCACTGGCACTGACTGCAATCAGCAATATTGGAAACTGGAAACATTTTCACTAACTGTAACCTGACACTGGCTGTGATCAGTCAGGAGCATGGTGAAATCACTATTTGTTTCCACTTCCTCTAACAACAGTTCTGTATGCTATACGGCAGGGGTAGGCAATCTTTGAGAGGTGGAGATCTACCTGAAGAACATGAAAGAGAGTAGAGATCACCTGGGTTCAGTGGATGGTGTCAATCAGTAGGGCAGTGGATGGTGTCAGTAGGGCAGAGGTTGTTGTCACTCAGTAGAGCAGTGGATGGTGTCAGTCAGCAGGGCAGTGGGCGGTGTCAGTAGGGCAGAGGTTGGAGTCAGTCAGTAGAGCAGTAGATGGTGTTAGTGGAGCAGTGGACAGTGTCAGAAGGGCGGAGGTTGGTGTCAGTAGAGCAGTGGATGGTGTCAGTAGTTTTTATTTTTATATTTTTATCTTTTAATATTTTTCACAATATTTTTAGGAGCCCTTTTGAAAGGGGTGCACTTGGAGGAAGGGCCAGGAAACAGATAAAATGAGGTACAAGGATGGGA
The DNA here is from genome assembly GCF_062004578.1 of Staurois parvus. Classification (NCBI taxonomy): domain Eukaryota; kingdom Metazoa; phylum Chordata; class Amphibia; order Anura; family Ranidae; genus Staurois; species Staurois parvus. The sequence continues at coordinate 1,551,379 of NW_028318342.1, read as the reverse complement.
GGGGCAGCAGGGGAGGTGTTTACTAGAACCAATCCCCTGGATTTTTCCTCCTGCAGCAGCTGTACGCTGGTGGGAGGATGAGGAGGAAATGATAGCTTTCAGCTGCTCCAGGAGGACAATAAAGGGGATCGTCATAAGGCAGGTATTTTAAAAATCTGAGCTTCCAGCAACTGGCTGGGGATCTGGATTTTTCTGCCCCCAGCTACCCTGGTGCCCTAACAGAAAAAACGAATGGGGTTTTAAAGGCATCATACCACAAAATTGAATACTCGAAGGATATAACAACTACAGCTTTATTGTTAAAATTCAAACCACAGTTGTGGTAATGAAAGTTGAGCAAATAACACATTCATTTTTAAAAGCATGTATTGCTTATGTCAGACAAAATCAATGTATAACATTGCAAAATATGGTCTTTGATAGCATGAATGTCATAGTTGGCATAATTGTTCCAAGTTGATACTTTCTCAGACGTGTTTCACAGGACGCAGCCTGCTTCTTCAGGGAGATAATGTTTATAGTTCCATTACTAACATCAATGACTCTGTAGGAGGCCAATGGGAAACATGAGCATTGGATCCAGGCAGCAGTGGAATCAACAATGTAGATATCCGCCAATTAGACAGAATTACAAATCCACAGTGAGAAGCACATCAGACAAGGTACTTGTATGATCCAAAAAGCCCCAAGCAGACAAGAGTCATTCTGGCATCAATAAAAAAGAAACCAATCTTTTGTCTAGTGATAACAGTCCTCCCAGTCCTCTCAAGGAATATAGCAATGACTATGGCTACTACTGGAACTATATACTTCGTCTCCCTGAAGAAGCAGGCTGCGTCCCGTGAAACACGTCAGCAAACAAACAAAGTATGAACTTGGAATGATTATGCCAACTATGACATTCATGCTATCAAAGGCCATATTTTGCAATGTTATACATTGATTTTGTCTGTTATGAGCAATACAAACTTTTTTAAAATGAATGTGTTATTTGCTCAACTTTCATTACCACAACTGTGGTTGGAATTTTAACAATAAAGCTATAGTTGTTATATCCTTCGAATATTCAATTTTGTGGTATGATGCCTTTAAAACCCCAGTAGTTTTTTCTGTTAGGGCTATGTATTTTTCAGTGTCTTATAATTAAGGGGTGTGGCACCAATAAACCCTACTAGCAAGGGGGGAGACCTTATTGTGGGTCTCCATCTCCCATTCTCTTTTTCCTTTACTAATATTTTCCCACAGTAGTGTCCCCCCTTTCCCCCATAGCAGTGTCCTCTGCACATCACTCTCCCCCCCCCATCACAGTAATGTCCTCTGCCCCCCTTTCCCCATAGCAGTGACCTCTGCCTCCTTCTCCCCCCAGAAATGTCCACTGCCCCCTTTCCCCCATAGCAGTGTCCTCTGCACACCACTTTCCCCCCCCCAGTAATGTCCACTGCCCCCCTTTCCCCCATAGCAGTGTCCTCTGCACATCACTTCCCCCCACATTAATGTCCTCTGGCCCCTTTGCCATAGCAGTGACCTCTGCCCCCCTTCTCCCCCCACATAAATGTCCACTGCCCCCCTTTCCCCCATAGCAGTGTCCTCTGCACATCACTTACCCCCCACAGTAATGTCCTCTGCCTCCCTTTTGCCATACGAGTGACCTCTACCCCCCTTCTCCCCCCACATAAATGTCCACTGCCCCCCTTTCCCCCCATAGCAGTGTCCTCTGCACATCATTCCCCCCCCCACAGTAATGTCCTCTGCCCTCCCTTCCCCCCATAGCAGTGACCTCTGGCCCACTTCTCCCTTCAGCAATGTCCTCTGCCCCCTTTCCCTCATAGCAATGACCTCTGGCCCCCTTCCCCCCCCCAGCAATTTCTTCTTTCCCCAGCCTCCTCCTCTACTGCTGTCATTCTCAGTGCACAGTAAAGACAGCAGAGCTCAGGACAGAGGATGGGAGGAGGAGCTGGCAAAATGAACTTTTCATGTTAACCCACAGGTGATTGGTTGCTAGGTCAGTCCTAGCACACAATCAACTATGGGTTAATATGAAAAGTTAATTTGGCCAGCTCCTCCTCCTGCCCTCTGTCCTGAGCCCTGCTGTCTTCCGCTCTACGCTGTACACTGAGGATAACAACAGCGGAGGAGGCTGGGGAGGGGGGGGCCTGTTTGCGGTCTACCTGTCACCTGCCTGTGGTCGACAGGTAGACTGCAATTGACGGGTTGGGAAGGGAAGAGCTGGCTGCTCATTGCAGCCAGTGTTTACATTTGTTAATGCTGTGATTGGTCATTGGGATGGACTTGATGTTCAAGTTGAACGTAAGTTGGCCAAACACATGAATGGTAAGGATGCCCACAGCACAATTGGGCAGAGCTAGCAGTGATGTCACCGCTAGCTCTGCCCAGTTGTTTACATTTGACCGTCAGATTGCTGCAAGTGTTCGGCGGGTGCAGAAGAGTCAGCGGGTGTCAGATTTTTTTTTATTTCGGTGAGTCGGTGTCATCATGACAACGCTGGATGCTGTGATTGACGATGGATTACAATGATGGAACCATTTTTTGGCTTTTTTTTTAAATTATACAACTTCAAAAACTGCTGGTTTTTTTTGTTCAATTAAAGGATTTTTTCAAAAGACAAGTACAAGTACCCCTTACTCATTCACAAGGGGAGCAGCATTAGGGATCCCCATTATTTAAAGGTGTACCCTGATGCTAATGAGCCCCCCTGCCCGCAGACCCACACAACCACCAGGCCAGGGTTGTGGGGAAGAGGTCTTTCTCCCCATCATCATGGGGACACTGTCCCAATGCCGAGGGCACGTGGCCCAGTAAGCGCTTGATGGCCCCCCCTTTCCTGCCCTGCAGGCCTGTGCTCAGATCAAGGGTCTAGTAGGAATTTAGGGGGGACCTCATGCTCCCCCCCCCCCACTTTTTCTAAGGTATCATTGTGTTTATTTACATTTTACTCTTTTCTAGAATGAGTAATAGTGTGGGGTTTCCTTTACAATTCCATAATATTCCCAATATTCCTAGCCTTTCCCCTCAGCTGGATTGGCTGCCCTTCCCTGGTGCTTTGTCTGAGCATCACAAGTCTAGGGCTCTGGTAATTGGTATTTTATTGTGTTATTGTATCTTGAATTCCTTGTTGTGTTCTTGTGTTGTCTTTATTGAATATGGCTGTATCTTAATAATTTCCCTGGTTCTGATATGCTACCTGACTTCCTTCCTTTCATACATTGGCTGCTATGTTGCCTGTAATTTGGATTCCTCTTTGTTGACCCTTTCCTTGTACCTGGACTACTCTTGACCAAATACCAGTAGGTCTGCTTGCCTTATTGGAACCAGGATTGCTAAAGGCAGAAGAAACACTCACCAGCTATAATTTGACCCAGGCATTAGGTTGTCTGTCACATTATTACAAGCTCATCAAATTTCTACCTGGGAAGTCATGGATACCACGTAGGCCTGCTTGTTTACTAAGGAACTGTGTTAATTGACTTACCGTGTTCAGAAATTATCCTTACAGCTGCCACAGCAAGCTGAAGCTTACCCGCCTGTTTCACCAGATCCAGAACCTAAAGTTTATTTGCCAGATCGTTTTCTGGGGACCACCATTTTTTCTCTAACTTTGTCCAGAGTTGTAAGCTACACGTTCAGCTCAGGGCATACTCTACTGGCTCTGAGGTTCAGTGGGAGATAAGCATCTTTCTATTACAAGGAAGCCCTTAATCCTGGGCCTTTAGCTTGTCCTCAGATAGCCCTGCTCTGACCTGAACGGATGAGTTTCTTAGCTATTTTATGACCTAGATTGTACTTTTATAGTAGGTAAACAGGATGTCATGGGGTATAAAGGGAACAAAGCATCCATGGAGGGGTTGTGTACCCTCTTTTCCAAATGACTTAAAGTGTATTTCCACTTTTGCAGTCAAATTTGAGAAAACCCCACTATATATTTGGTATGTGGTGTTTCCATTCACACAGCATACCAAAAAAAAAGTTAAAAAACATATTGCTTATCTTTTTAGAGGTTTCTAATGAGAAGGTGTCCTGGCTGATTAAAATATTTACAGAAAAAAGATGTAACCAATATATATAGAAAAATACAGAGAACAATAGCACAGCAAAGAGAAAACAGGAGTTTAAAGGGTTAAAGTGCTTGCCAATCAGCCTTGGTTTAAGCAGTTTTAAGTCTTATGAGCTCAAAAAGGATTTCTTGTCTCGCACTGCCAGTTTCGATGTTAAAAGGGAGACTCTTCTTTTCTCTCACACACCAAGCATAACAGCCTTTTTCTAGGATCTCAGCAGGGTGTCTTCCTGGAGCAGTGAAACCAATCATCTCCTTTTGGGGAGGGAAGTGTAGGTGGAGACTTAGGTTATGATCAGAAACTCTCATAGCTGATATTTTGGACCATAACTTTTCCTAGGTATATGTAACATTCCACCCACGGGTAGTTTAATATGCAGAATTGTCTGCTGAAGATCTACATATGAAATATAGCATACCTGCTGGGATGATTAAGGAGATTTTATTTCCTGTTCTCCTGTTGATCTCAGCTAGGGAAGGTAATATACCAAACAATTTGTCTCAATGTGACCAATCTGAAGATATGCCGGTGTTTTGTGTAAGTCCCTCATATTCCAAGATATGAAATCATAGGGGGAAAATGGATTTTGAATGTGGTTTCTAGTTTATTACTTCTCTGGAATGTCTTTGAACTCAGTGAAGGGCTTGGTTTACGCTTTTACGATATTCCAGATTGCACAGTTTCTTAGACAGAGAGGCACCCAGCTAGTGAGGTTTTATAGCCAGGATGCCCTCCCCCTGAGTTTGGTGCCTGTGATCTCTGCAAACACACACCGACCACATGTCACTCAACAGAGAGGGAGGGGGATGAGCAAAGAGGGCAGAGAGATCTACAAGACAGAGGGTTGGAGCAAAATGATTGAACCGCATCCATCTCTGTGGGTACAATTGCTACAGATGGCTATAGATGAATGAATGAAGGAATGCTTGAAATAGAACTCTCATGGTGTAATAACTTATTTATTAAGATCAAGAGTTAAAATTGCAAATAAATAAATAAAAAATGCACCCACATTGAATAAGAGTGAAGAAACAGAGGCTCCAACACAGTCCAGGAAAGCCGCTGGTCTGCATGCGTTCTATGGATTGGATGTGACATAACCGAAAATTGGACGTTCCGTCCAACGCGTTTAATCCCTCCCACAGGGCATCTTCAGAGAGGTTGAAGACCAGTAAAGAGGCATATCTCACCAGAGAAAGCGTATTTGACTTTCATGCTATACAGCAGAAGGTCCATCTTGTCTGGTGAGTGCTGATAAAGAAGGTGCAGAGATCACCAATCACAGAGCGTTTGTTTTTTTTAGCACATAGGCACCTTATGATTTATAAGAGTATTGAGAACTTTATAGAAGAAGATCTATAACAGAAGTGGAAACTTGGACATGGATGGACATAATTCACTATTGTTTATTTGTATTGTTGTGTGCTATGTTTTAATATGAATTTGTGTGTTAAGTGGTTTACTCTTGAGCAGCAGCACCAGTATTTATTTATTTGTTAGTGGTTCACAACATTATTAGCATATATTATTATTTTACTCCTAGCATGAGTTTTTTAGGCTATAGGAAATCCTGTTTGTTTTTATAAAAGGAGTATTATGGTGTACCATGCCACAATGTGGCAGGGCATGTGCATGACCTGGGATATTAGTGTAGCACACTGGGTAATAAAGACTGGTCAAAATATTATATACATTGAGTTGCCAGTTATTGAACACATTGTGGAGCAAGTGCTACCATTGGGGAAACATTATAGGAGCATTGGGGCTCTTAAAAATACATATTTTTTTTCACTCGGGTAGTGTGGCTTTTTACATTTAGAAGTGAAATAGTTAAGGTAAAGTATATAATTAATTTATTTTGAAGTATACATCAAAATGATCTAAAAAAATTACCATTAAGACATTTCTTCATTATGCTATTATTTTAGCTGGTATTTTAAATGAACCAACGGTCAAATAGCATGTAATAAACTGAAACCGTGTACTCACCAAGAAAGTGACAATTTGTCTTCCCCCAAATTCTGAATCTCTTATGTTTTATTGTAGCATACAACAGCAATAAAGTCATAATGGCTTTCTGATGTTGGATGATGTCAAATGTTTAATTTTTATGACTTCCTTTTTACTTTATTAAGAATAGTTAATGGTGGGTGAATTGTTGCAGTAAATTTTAAACATAGTGCTTTTTAAGGCCATAATCATTCTTTCTGCCTTTCTTGAACGTTTTGCTGACATCAGCTTTATGACAATGCATCACTGTTTCTCAATCATGAATATTGCTGAGTTGATAATCATCCTGACTAATAAAATGAAAATATGACCTTGTATAAAACAAATGTCTGCTATAACCACTAACATTTGGTAAAACAATAAGCTGTAATAAACTGGGCACATTTTACAGAATCATGCAAATTTAACTAACTTTCTAAAATATTGTATGTAAAAAAAATATGTATAGAGAAACCTAAAAAAAATTAAAACTTCAAAATATAAAGTTGAAAGTCCTCTGCTGCTGCCGGGAAGTAAGACGTAACAAAGTATGCTAAATGAAGAGAGAGTTAATAAAAGGCCTGATTTACTATAAGATGGATGATTATTTTCCTGAGTAAGCCTATGCATGCTTCAAACTGTTAATCAATTTCAAGACAAATGTATGTTTAAAGGACAGTATATATATATATATATATATATATATATATATATTTCGTAGTTACGTAGTCAGCTTGAAAAAAAATATTGAGTTCAACCAATAGAAGAATGAATAAATACAATTAATTAAAATAGCTAAAACAGAGCCCTAAATTTAATGCAGTGGAAGGCAAAAAAACCCTTTTTAAGTGGTAGTAAATTCTCATTTTCTATTTTACCTATATGTAAGCTTACCTATTGGTAAAATGAATATGCAGTTTTTGAGGAGTATATTTCAGTAAAAGTTTTTGTTCCTGAAGTTCAGCTTGAAACTTCTTTTGCTCTGGATGCATTTGCAATGACCTTAAAATGAACACATTTGCACTAAGTTCACTATATGTACCGTTTTTGTATTTATGCAAGGTAATATTATATCCCTCTCCCTTTAAATCCACTTCACAATGGATAACAAATTCAGTGCAGTTTATCTATCCTTTTAACTGCCCTTCTCTGTACTTTCTCCAGTTTAGTTTGTAGCACTACTCCGCTTAGGAGTCTCTGAGTGTTGGGTCCCCCTAATGTTCTGCACAGGCAGGCAACGTGCATTTTCTTCCACACTTGAGTTTGGGAACAAACCCTTCACCATCCAATTTCTCTAGCTTGTTGGGATAAAATCTGGGATTCAACAGCTAAATCATCACTATGTGTGGTTTATAAAGAAAATATCTATAAGATCCTTATGTATTGCATAAAATTCCCATGCTTATAACTAAAAGGTGTCTAAAGTTTGCTGGTGGTGTAGTGAGAAGGGCACATTATATCCTGTATTTTGGAAATGTTCTTGATTTCAGCATTTTTGGATAAGTGTATTGGACATATTGGGACAAGTATTATAAGTCTCATTATTTGTTTTAATATATTGGGCTTGATTTACTAAAACTGGAGAGTTTGAAACCTGGTGCAGCTCTTCACAGAAACCAGCTTCAAGTTTTTTCTTTTTTTTTTTTCTTTTTTTTTTTAAATCAAAGCTTAATTGAACAAGGTGAAGTTAGAAGCGGATTGGCTATCATGCTCAGCTGCACTAGATTTTGCACTCTCTAGTAACATTCACTAAACATTCTAAACAATTGGCAAATCATATTATGATGGCCACTAAGAAACTAATTTCAATACACAGGAGAAGTACTACTGTCCCTTCTCAGACTCAATTTCTTGAGTGGAAATATAAAAGCTTGAAATCCTTTATTCCGATATGGGACAAGTGACTATTCACCTTCTGGTCTCTCACCCATTGATATGATACCTTCCTGACATTACTTTTTTTAGCTAAGCAGATAAATATGGAACTTCTATGCTACCCTTGTCTGAGTTCTTGTGTTGCGGTTTAAATCTTTTTTTAGAAAGATTTGGGCAGGATACTCAAACCTAACCTCTTGTTATTCATTAATTTTTACTGTTCCTTTCACTCTCTCTTACTTTGATATGTGTGGTATATTGACTTACTTACTGATTCTTTGTGCCTTGTAATGTGTATTATGAGTTTTCATGTTTTCTTTTTGCGCTTAAAGTGGAGCTCCACCCAAAGGGGAAGTTCCACTTTAACCACTTTTTGCCCTGTAGCTGAAGTACTGTTCCCTACTCACGCCGCTAATGGCTCCTCCGCATGTCAATCACCGGGTCCCGGCTGCCGATTCTCGTCCAGGACTCGGTGACCATGAGTGGAGCAGACAGGGGAGGGGTCTGTATGTAAACAACATAGATCTCTCCTCTGTCAGCACAAACAGGCTGCTTTGTATTGCTCTGCACAGCAAAGCAATACAAAGCAGCTTATCTACATAGTAAATCACATACAGCGCACTCTTAACCATTTGATCGCCCCGGATGTTAACCCCTTTCTGCCCAGTGACATTAGTACAGTGACAATTCTTTTTATTAGCACTGATCACTGTATTAGTGTCACTGAAGATGTCAGTGGCAGTTAGTTCCCCCCAGTGTCAGAATGCTGCCACAGTCCTGCAGTTCTGCAATAAGTCACTGATCGCTGCCATTACTAGTATAAATAAATAAATAAAATTCATATATATATATATATATATATATTTACATTATATATATACCACCATTTGTAGACACTAGAACTTTCACGTAAACCAATTAATTTACACGTATTGAGAATTTTTGTAGCAAACATATGTAACAGAATACATTTTGGCCTAAATTTATGAAGACATTTTATTTTTTACATTTCATTACTGGATATGTTTAAGTCAAAAATATTGTTTTGTTTTTTTTCAAAATTGTTGGTCGTTTTTTGTTTATAGCGCAAAAATAAGAAAATGCAGAGGTGATCAAATACCTCCAAAAGAAAGCTCTATTTGTGGGAAAAAAAGGACATAAATGTCATTAATTTACAACGTTGCATGTCTGCGAAATTGTCAGTTAAAATAACGCAGTGCTGTATCGCAAAAAATGGCTAAATGGGTAAATCCTCTGGAGGGCAAGTGGTAAGGATTCCCCCCCCCCTCCTCTTCCCCAAATGACACTTTTTGGGGGGGAGGGAGAGTGGGCATCTGATTTTGAAGGGTACTTGATTTTAAAAGTTACCCACTCTCACTTCCAATCCGACCACCTAGGCGATCAGCAGCGAAAGTTCTCCTCCTCCTCTCCCTCCCCGCAGTCTTCTGGGACATGTGACAGGTCCTAGAAGACTACACATTTGATGCCTTCAGCTGCCATTGTGCTTTAGCTGGATCTTCAGTGTTCCCTAGGTCTTTAAGAAGGAGTGGGCTCCCTCCAGGCAAACCTGTCCTTAATTTATCCACTGCTTTATATGCTCCAACTCTGAAAAATATAGAGTTAGGATTACTGTATACAAAGGAGTCTTGACACAGGCACTGTTTCTTCCCCATGTATTTGCAAATGTGTGCAATGAAACTTTCTGTTTTAACGTTAATTGTTAGACTGGGTCAATTTGGTTTGTTTACAGGCTAACTGGTAAGTGTGCCAGGAAATCTTTTTTTGAGAGATACTCTGAAACCTTATTTGTGTAGCATTACCCCTTTAGGAGTTGCTGAAGATTTGGGTCCCCCTATAGTTCTGCACAGCCAGGCAACTCACATTTTTCAACAGATTTGCATTCCAGAGACAGTTAAAAATATTTCAGTTTGTTTTTTTAGTTTAGTTTTATTACGGGTATTAAACTTGCAAGGGGTGTATGGAATGCCCAAAGGAGCTGCAAACAGAGGACAACTTCCTGGCAACTTTATATAAGTCCGGGCAGCACAGTGGCTAAATGGTCAGCACTTCTGCCTGGCAGTACTAGGGTCGACGGTTCCGCCTGCCTGGCGTTTGCATGTGCTCCCTGTGCCTGCATGGGTTTTCTCCAGGTACTCCGGTTTCCTCCCATACTCCGGTTTCCTCCCATACTCCAAAGACATGCTGGTAGGTTAATCGGATCCTGTCTAAATTGGCCCTAGTATGTATTTGTATGAATGTAAGTTAGGGACCTTAAACTGTATGCCACTTGAGGGTTAGGGACTGATATGAATGTACAATATACAGTATATGTAAAGTGCTGCATACATTGATGGTGCTATATACCTGTAATAAATAATAATAATAAATAAAAATAATAAAGTCTTTATACAGCAAAACTCTTCTTGGAGATCTCTCCAGCATCTCCTGGCGTACCATCCCAGACCCCAAATAAATCCTCTTCTTTACCCAACAGTCTGGGGGAATCCCTGGGCAAGGGGATCCAGTGTCTATACTTCTGCTGGGCTGGCTCCTTTCCTGGATCCACAGGTAGTCCTCCTTGCAGGGACTGGTGAAGCTGATTGATCCTCCTTTCCAAGTCCCTGCCTATAGGTAGGCGCCTTCCCACTAGGCACCTCCGAGGCTCCTGCATCACTTCCTCTCTCTTGCATCTTCCACCCAAACTCTCCTGCTGCTGAGCAGGCTCAGTCATACTTAAGGGCTGCCCTGCCCCCATGCCTAGCCTCCTGTCTGGGCATTAGTCCCCTAAGTATTCAGATCACCCCAGGGGCGGACTGAAAACTCATGGGGACCCTGGGCAATAGGTGATCATGGGGCCCTTGTGTCCTTGCCCAAACTCAAAAAAGGCTATGAAAAAGGTACCAGGGGCATCTCATAGGGCCCCCTACTGATCCCGGGCCCTCGGGCAGCGCCTGAGTTTCCAAATGCCCCTGGATCAGCCCCATCTTCTCCAACGCTCTAGAGCAGGGGGAGGTATCAAGAAACCGATCTGCAGAGCCTCTCAGCTCTGATGCAAATTCTACCCTGCTGACTATTCCCAGGTCAAACTATTCCCTTGATCAAACAATGCATAAAGGTCTGCTTGTAAGTATGAGACATCTTGTAGGGACTTTATTTTATTGAACTGCATAGCTTGGTGTCATCTTCAAACACAGATGACCTTGGTGTACTTCACTAATAAACTTAGACCATCAAGATTATGATTATTATGACTATTATTAGTCTTTAATAGTTGAATAAGGTCTCTAATTCAGTTTTCTATCCATTAACAAAATACATTTCTAAGCCTATAGACCTTAACCTACATGTTAGGTGTCTATGGATAATTATGTAAAATGCTTCAGCAAAGTCTAAGTATTCTTTATCCACAGCCACTCTGTTATCTAACCCTAGCGTTGTGATAGATAGGAAGAGAGCCAGGAGAGAGCGGAATCTCTGAGGCCAAAAGAGTATAGAGGAGGAGGGGGTGGTTGACCGTGTCGAAAGCTGTGGAGAGGTCGAGGAGTAGGAGCACTGAGTAGTGGCCATTGGCTTTGGCGGTTAGCAGGTCGTTTGTGAGTTTGAGTAGGGCGGTTTCGGTGGAATGTAGGGGACGGAAGCCAGATTGTAGGGGATCAAGAAGGTTGTTGTCGGTGAGGTGGGAGCTTAGGCGATTATTATTTTTTTTCCATAAAAGTTTATTGATGAAATACAGAATGATATAAAAGATATGAAAATGAAGCTTAGATAAGACATTTGGCATTGCATATAATGAAAAAGCAAGAAGTCGAGTACAAAAATATGTGCAGTGGTGATATACTAGGCTACGACAAGAATATGCTTGTAATACTCAGGCGTTATTGTAATGCAATTTGAAAGTTTGCAACGTCGGACCTCCTGTGTGTATAGTTCACAGTGCAGAGCAGTAGAGGGAGGGAGGATAGATGCAGTGCATATGCTGAAGGCAAAGCAATAATCTTATGACGATAGATGTATCTAAAAGCAAACTTAAATTGTCTTGAGGGCCGCTAATGAAAAAAGGAGATTATGTTATTAGCATGCCTAATGTTCTCTTGAAGAGTATCCAAAATATATCAGAGCATGTGAGAAAAGGGAAAGAAGAGATAGAAAAAAAAGGGGGGGGGGAAGGGGGGGGGAGAGGAGGGGAAGGGAACGCTGGGAAGGAGTAAAGTAAAAAAGGGGGGGGTAACGAGCGAGGTTTGCATCATCATCAATACAGAGGGTCATAAGTGGATGAGGTTATGAATTAAACTATCACCAATGTCAAGCAGTTGGGAATAAAACACTGAGGGGGAGTACGTTCCCTTTCATATGATCAAGTGTAATTGACTATCACCAGCTGGAGGACTAAATTAAATCAGACAGATTGGTCCATGAGGGATTGGTATGTAGGGGTAGTTATGAAGTGAGTCTAGCAGGCCCAGATATTGGAGAATTTAGTAGGGGTGTCAAGTGCAGTCGCAATCAGTTCTTCCATTTCCGCACATAAAACATATTTATGCCTAAAACCAATACAGCCCCCAACCGCCTAATCTGGTTTGGGAGCTTAACAGAGCTTCAGCCATTCCAAAACCTGTAATAAATGTTTTGGCATACGAGGGGCATCCAAGTCAAACTGGGACTTTTAATTATACAGATACAAAAAGAGACGCTAGTATGGCGATACTATATACAGTAGTAAATGGCAAGTGTGTCCTATTACTGATAGACGGCGCACATGTCGTGGGCCTGTCCAGAGGTCGTTAATCAAGATGGCAGAGAACAGTGTTAGTGCGTGCATGGAACAGCGTGTGGTGATGAAATTTCTTGTGAACAAAGGCGTAAAATTCGTGGATATCTACAGAAGACTTCAATCACAGTTTGGTGATGAGATGCTCATCCGCAGTAAGACCTTTGAATAGTGTAAACATTTCAAAGATGGCTGTACAACCATCAGTGATGATTTAATTCATGGTGGCTGATCCTGGATAATCAACGCATAATCTGTCATGAAATTGCACAAGAGACAAGTCTTTCTGTGGGAACGGTGAACACGGTGATGATGAAGTGCTGTGGGTGCTGTTCTTTGTCTCCACAGGTGGGGTCCCAGGGGAGGAAACGAAGGAAAAGGAAGCACCCACAGAAGTTTAAAAGAAATGTGCATCTTGTGAAATGAGGCTTTCTAAAAGCAAGAATAATCTCAGGCAGAGGTGTAGCCCAGTGCTTAAAGTGTAAACATTCCTTCACTCTCCTGCTGCAAGCAGGAAAAGAATTGAGAAACAAAGATATTCTGGGGAGCTGGAAAAAGAGTCCACCAGCACTTTCAATTTAGAGGAAGGAAAGTTATTTGTGCTACTCTGGAACTTGAGCAGGAACATCAAGATTTTTTGTTGCATAACCAGCTATATATAGGTTTTCAGAAGAAAAGCTGCTGCACTTTTCCGGTCCACTCCACACATTTAAACACTGTTAAGAAAGAGTGGAAGGAACCCTAGAGGAAAGCATTCATTATGAAAAATCTGAAGAGGCACTTTCCCTTTAAAGAAGTATATGCAGCGCTCTGTGAAACCTGCCCTAAACTTGACGCTCCATTGCCTAATATCTAAAAAAGAACAGATATCTCATTCAAAGATGGAGGCACACTTAAAGATCCCATGGATCGGAAAACATTAAGCGTCTTCAAGAGAACCTGGGAGGCAAGTGCAGAAAACTTCAAACCTACCTTTGCCACAAGTTGTGTTGCTCACAATTTAGATGTGTGGCTGTGTCAGCTTCGATCTCACCTTGAACAAGGTACACCTCCAGGTAAAATCAATAAGTCACTGCCAATTCTGAAAAAAGCAGTGACCTTCATTTCAAGCACCTGCACTGAAGCCATCAGGTTTACACCAAGATCTACGACACTGCCAGGGTGACCTCACCTCTAAGTCCAAATTGTGTGGTCTGCCATTTGAAGGCAACCTTTTTTTCAGTAAGGAAGATTCATCTGCGCTAGAAAGATCAGCTGACTAGAAGAAAGGATTTCCTGTCCCAAACAAACAAATAGGGAGGTAGTTTTTTTGTTCATGTAAGTAGCGCCAGGACAAAGAAACAAAACCACAAAGCCAGAAGGACAGTGGTTTTAGGAAGGGCAAGGAGAGAAGTGGCTTCCTCTTCAATCCTAACAAAGACAAAGACAAGTCCCAGTCCCAGTAACTTGCAGTGTCAGGTGGGAGGAAGTTTGGGGGTTTTTCTCCCACAATGGCAGGAGGTCGCGAGGAATGCATTTATAGGGACATTATAGCTATTCTGGCTATAGGATAGAATTTACAGATACCCCCGCAAGGAGGTTTATTGCCACCTCCCTGCCGAGAGATCAGGAGATCTTGGCTCTCTTAGAGGAAATGCTTCATCAGAAAGTAATCAGTCTTCTATCAGAAGAAGAGAGAGAGATGTTTTTACTATTTTTTGATAAAAAGCCTTCAGGGAAATACCAGATACTAAACTTGAAGAGGGTGAGCGAGCGTGTGAAGTTTAAGAAGTTCTGCATGGAATCAATTTACACTGTAGAAGAACTGTTGACCCAAGGAGTTTTTATGGTCTCTCTAGACCTGAAAGACACATCTTCATATCCCGATAAGGGAGTCTTCGAAGAAATTCCTGAGATTTGCTCTGGAGGGGCTGGGGAAAATATTGTATTTTCAGTTCAGTGCCTTTCCTTTCAGGCTTTCTTTGCCCCCTCAGATTTTTACAAAAGTGTTGGCAGAGGCCCTTCAGGTCCTGTGGTTGAAAGGGATAAATTCCACCCCATATCTGGATGACCTTCTGCTTTTCACAAGTTCCAGAAAGACCTTGGAACAAAACATAACGGTTACAACAATATATGGTCCATATATGGTTTATAATATACAATTCCCCCAGTTTTAGGATTTTTAATAACTAATTGTTACAATCTATTATTATTATTATTAAAAATTTAGAAAGGCTGGCATCTGTAGTCCGTAGGTGGAGGATCACAGTTGTATAGCTGTATAGGGGGAAGAATGAATGGATGGCCGGTCCGTTGCTTCGTATCCTTCCTGTAGTGTTATGGTCACCGCAATAATGGCGAATGTAGGAGGACTCCGAGAAAATGGCCGCTCGGGTCTGCCCTCAATGCTGATTGGAGTTGGGGGAGAAGTATTTATAGATTCCGGCCCTCGGTGGGCGTTAACCCTGAGGAAGTCACGTGTTACCGTGACGCAACGCGTCGGTACGCGAGGAGGATTCTGGGAGCGCGGTGACGTCATTTCCGGCGTGGCGGCCATATTTGAGATCCCTCTATTGAAATACCCATGCAGGAGATTCATAGCATGGGGTATTGAAGGCTCATGAGGAGATGAACATAAATGTGAGTGGGCAATTTTATTTTACATTTACTATGAGAATTAAAACAGGATTACACTATGTGAGTCTCTTTTGTGTCTGTATATGAATCGTGGAGGAGACTGCTGATAGAGTATAAGAGGCGGGTGAGGTCCTGGTGAGCTACTAAAAAGTGGTGTCCTGGTTTAAGCGAGCTGACCCTGAGGGGTCGTGACAAGGAGGTGAGGGGCCATCACGGCTAAAGTGTGGATTTACACAGTGTGGACACGTAACACATGCATGAAGATTGAAAAGTTTTGTTGCATTTGGACACTTTTTTACTTTAAAAACAACTGATTTGGATTTATTATTATGTATAACCAATGATTGTAGTGATTTGGTTGTCACTAATTGCACTTTATTTATAGTTTTTAATACACGGGTTGCACAGCATTCTGTTAATGCACAATTTTTGCACATAGGATCATATAATATGTCCCCAATGCTGCAGCCGCTGCCCTATCCCTCACATACATGACAGAAGTACAGGGAGACATTCTCTGTACTAGCTGTCATTTATTAAATACAGCGCGGCATTGTGGGGCTCTGCCCACACAGCCGCGTCATTAATTCACAGTGTTCTGTGAAGGAATTAATGAACTACAAGTCCTGACACCCTTAGCTGCTCTCATCTTGTAATTCTTTTTTTTTTTTTTTTAAAGAATATTTAATGAGTTTTAACAAGGGAAGACAAGTCAAAAAGATGAGGCAGTTAGGACATAAATGTTACATCAAATCTAATCAGATAAGTTGTAATACAGCAGATAAGACGAGAGATGAGCGAAGTATTCAAAAATTAGATTCGGCTGATTCGGCGAATTCGAGGAATAAATTTGATTCGATGCGAATATATTCGCTGCGAATTTAACTTATAAAAAGGGTGTTTCTAGGCTTCAGAGAGCCTTTATATTAGTGCAGAACACTGTACCTTTAATTTAAATGCCCTTGGAGTCTGCTGGGGAAGAGAAATAATACTGTCAGTCAGTATGACATGCAGATGAGTGCCGTCGATCTTAGAATCACCGCACACTTCACTCATTTGGGCAGTCACGGGGCCAAAACCAGAGTGTGGAGCCACAGTGTGGCGGTGGAGGCAGCAGCAATGGGAGGCCATACAGCACCCTATGACAAAATGGAACCCACCAGCAGTGTGAGGAGACCTGAAAGTGACACATGGCAGAGTGTGGCGATTAAGACAGCAGCAATGGGAGGCCGTACAGGGACCCATGAGACACTCTGGACTTGGCAGCAGCATGAGGAGGCGGTACGGGGGCCCATGGCAGATTACGGGCCTGGCAGCAGCAGTGGGAGGCCCGTAATCTGCCAGCACCCTATGACAAAATGGAACCCACCAGCAATGTGAGGAGACCTGAAAGTGGCACATGGCAGAGTGTGGCGATGGAGACAGCAGCAATGGGAGGCCGTACAGGGACCCATGAGACACTCTGGACCTGGCAGCAGCATGAGGAGGCGGTACGGGGGCCCATGGCAGATTACGGGCCTGGCAGCAGCAATGGGAGGGCCGTAATCTGCCAGCACCCTATGACAAAATGGAAACCACCAGCAGTGTGAGGAGACCTGAAAGTGGCACATGGCAGAGTGTGGCGATGGAGACAGCAGCAATGGGAGGCTGTACAGGGACCCATGAGACACTCTGGACCTGGCAGCAGCATGACGAGGCGGTACGGGGGCCCATGGCAGATTACGGGCCTGGCAGCAGCAATGGGAGGCCCGTAATCTGCCAGCACCCTATGACAAAATGGAACCCACCAGCAGTGTGAGGAGACCTGAAAGTGGCACATGGCAGAGTGTGGCGATGGAAACAGCAGCAATGGGAGGCCGTACAGGGACCCATGAGACACTCTGGACCTGGCAGCAGCATGAGGAGGCGGTACGGGGGCCCATGGCAGATTACGGGCCTGGCAGCAGCAATGGGAGGGCCGTAATCTGCCAGCACCCTATGACAAAATGGAAACCACCAGCAGTGTGAGGAGACCTGAAAGTGGCACATGGCAGAGTGTGGCGATGGAGACAGCAGCAATGGGAGGCTGTACAGGGACCCATGAGACACTCTGGACCTGGCAGCAGCATGAGGAGGCGGTACGGGGGCCCATGGCAGATTACGGGCCTGGCAGCAGCAATGGGAGGGCCGTAATCTGCCAGCACCCTATGACAAAATGGAAACCACCAGCAGTGTGAGGAGACCTGAAAGTGGCACATGGCAGAGTGTGGCGATGGAGACAGCAGCAATGGGAGGCTGTACAGGGACCCATGAGACACTCTGGACCTGGCAGCAGCATGACGAGGCGGTACGGGGGCCCATGGCAGATTACGGGCCTGGCAGCAGCAATGGGAGGCCCGTAATCTGCCAGCACCCTATGACAAAATGGAACCCACCAGCAGTGTGAGGAGACCTGAAAGTGGCACATGGCAGAGTGTGGCGATGGAAACAGCAGCAATGGGAGGCCGTACAGGGACCCATGAGACACTCTGGACCTGGCAGCAGCATGAGGAGGCGGTACGGGGGCCCATGGCAGATTACGGGCCTGGCAGCAGCAATGGGAGGCCCGTAATCTGCCAGCACCCTATGACAAAATGGAACCCACCAGCAGTGTGAGGAGACCTGAAAGTGGCACATGGCAGAGTGTGGCGATGGAGACAGCAGCAATGGGAGGCCGTACAGGGACACATGACACACTCTGGACCTGGCAGCAGCATGAGGAGGCGGTACAGGGGCCCATGGCAGATTACGGGCCTGGCAGCAGCAATGGGAGGCCCGTAATCTGCCAGCACCCTATGACAAAATGGAACCCACCAACAGTGTAAGGAGACCTGAAAGTGGCACATGGCAGAGTGTGGCGATGAAGTCAGCAGCAATGGGAGGCCGTACAGGGACCCATGACACACTCTGGACCTGGCAGCAGCAAGAGGAGGCGGTACAGGGGCCCATGGCAGAGTGGCGAAGCGTAAGCAGCTTAAATTGAAGGCCATACAGAGGCCTATGTCAAAAATAATAACATGTTTGGGGCATGATTCATGGCGGATTTAGTCAGTTGTGTCAGGAACTGGTGGTTTGAAATCCAGACTAATCCACGCCTGATTCATTTTCACAAACGTGAGTCTCTCCACACTTTGGGTGGACAGTCGTGTCCTCCGCGGAGTTACAATACCTCCTGCCGCACTAAACACGCGCTCCGATGCCACGCTACTGGCCGGGCATGACAGATTTTCAAGGGCAAATTCAGCTAGTTGGGGCCAAAGGTCAAGTTTCGTTGCCCAGTAGTCAAGGGGATTGTCTACCTCGGTTGGCAGGGTGCTGTCCAAGTAGGCCCGAGCCTGTTGTTTGAGGTCCTGCTCCAGGTCCACCTGATGCTGCTGCTGCTGCGGCTGGTTAGTAGTTTCCTCACTGCGCTGGTGAAGAAAGCTACTCATCATCGACTGCAGACTGAGGCAGCCGCTGCTGGTGGAGCTGCCACTGCTCCTACCACCCCACCCCTCCCCTGCTGCCATGGCAGCGGAATGCGAGCGCACAGGGCCCACAGTGTCTGAGGATGGACGTTGGCGCACAAAGGCAGAGACCAACTGACTACATAGGTGGTTTTTATAGTACGTTATTTTGGCCTCCCTCTCAGCAAGTGTGAAAAAGGCCACCATTTTTGAACGGTAGCGAGGGTCCAACAAGGTGGACAGCCAAAAGTCATCCCTCTGTCTGATGGTTATTATTCGGCTGTCGCTACGCAAGCAACCGAGCATGCTATGGGCCATTTGTGCCAAGGAATGCGAGGGACTCCCTGCCTCCATCTCCACAGCATACTGCCACGGTGCGTCTGGGTCCTCTGTCTCCTCCTCCTCCTCTACCAAATGCTCCTGCTCCTCCACTCCTGTCCGCTGAGTGGAAAAACCACCCATTTCACTCAATAATTCCTGAGCACCAATGTCCTCCTCTACCTCCTCCTCTTCTTCCTGTCCTGCCCCCAAAGGGGTCATGTGGCGTTGAGATCTGTGCGCCACGTCTACCGCACCCTGACCAGCCATTGTTAACAGCATTTGTTCCAGGACGTGCAACAGAGGAATGACGTCGTTCATCCCATAGTCCTGCCGACTCACGAATAGCGTGGCCTCCTCAAAGGGTCTGAGCAAGCGGCAGGTGTCACGCATGAGCTGCCAATGGCTGACATCTAAGTTACACAGGGGAGTACCTTTATCCGCTTGTAACATCAGGAAATCGGTGATGGCCTTTCGCTGTTCGTAAAGGCGGTCTAACATATGTAGGGTTGAATTCCACCTTGTTGCAACGTCACAGCATGAGGAGGCGGTACAGGGGCCCATGGCAGATTACGGGCCTGGCAGCAGCAATGGGAGGCCCGTAATCTGCCAGCACCCTATGACAAAATGGAACACACCAGCAGTGTGAGGAGACCTGAAAGTGGCACATGGCAGAGTGTGGCGATGGAGACAGCAGCAATGGGAGGCCGTACAGGGACCCATAAGAGACTTTGGATCTGGCAGCAGCATGAGCAGGCGGTACAGGGGCCCATGGCAGATTACGGGCCTGGCAGCAGCAATGGGAGGCCCGTAATCTGCCAGCACCCTATGACAAAATGGAACACACCAGCAGTGTGAGGAGACCTGAAAGTGGCACATGGCAGAGTGTGGCGATGGAGACAGCAGCAATGGGAGGCCGTACAGGGACCCATAAGAGACTTTGGATCTGGCAGCAGCATGAGCAGGCGGTACAGGGGCCCATGGCAGATTACGGGCCTGGCAGCAGCAATGGGAGGCCCGTAATCTGCCAGCACCCTATGACAAAATGGAACCCACCAGCAGTGTTAGGAGACCTGAAAGTGGCACATGGCAGAGTGTGCCGATGGAGACAGCAGCAATGGGAGGCCGTACAGGGACCCATGAGAGACTCTGGACCTGGCAGCAGCATGAGGAGGCGGTACGGGGGCCCATGGCAGATTACGGGCCTGGCAGCAGCAATGGGAGGCCCGTAATCTGCCAGCACCCTATGACAAAATGGAACCCACCAGCAGTGTGAGGAGACCTGAAAGTGGCACATGGCAGAGTGTGGCGATGGAGACAGCAGCAATGGGAGGCCGTACAGGGACCCATGAGAGACTCTGGACCTGGCAGCAGCATGAGGAGGCGGTACGGGGGCCCATGGCAGATTACGGGCCTGGCAGCAGCAATGGGAGGCCCGTAATCTGCCAGCACCCTATGACAAAATGGAACACACCAGCAGTGTGAGGAGACCTGAAAGTGGCACATGGCAGAGTGTGGCGATGGAGACAGCAGCAATGGGAGGCCGTACAGGGACCCATGAGAGACTCTGGACCTGGCAGCAGCATGAGGAGGCGGTACAGGGGCCCATGGCAGATTACGGGCCTGGCAGCAGCAATGGGAGGCCCCTAATCTGCCAGCACCCTATGACAAAATGGAACACACCAGCAGTGTGAGGAGACCTGAAAGTGGCACATGGCAGAGTGTGGCGATGGAGACAGCAGCAATGGGAGGTCGTACAGGGACCCATGAGAGACTCTGGACCTGGCAGCAGCATGAGGAGGCGGTACAGGGGCCTATGGCAGATTACGGGCCTGGCAGCAGCAATGGGAAGCCCGTAATCTGCCAGCACCCTATGACAAAATGGAACCCACCAGCAGTGTGAGGAGACCTGAAAGTGGCACATGGCAGAGTGTGGCAATGGAGACAGCAGCAATGGGAGGCCGTACAGGGACCCATGAGAGACTCTGGACCTGGCAGCAGCATGAGGAGTCGGTACGGGGGCCCATGGCAGATTACGGGCCTGGCAGCAGCAATGGGAGGCCCGTAATCTGCCAGCACCCTATGACAAAATGGAACCCACCAGCAGTGTGAGGAGACTTGAAAGTGGCACATAGCAGAGTTAACATGTTTGGGGCATGATTCATGGCGGATTTAGTCAGTTGTGTCAGGAACTGATGGTTTGAAATCCAGACTAATCCACGCCTGATTCATTTTCACAAACGTGAGTCTCTCCACACTTTGGGTGGACAGTCGTGTCCTCCGCGGAGTTACAATACCTCCTGCCGCACTAAACACGCGCTCCGATGCCACGCTACTGGCCGGGCATGACAGCCTTTCAAGGGCAAATTCAGCTAGTTGGGGCCAAAGGTCAAGTTTCGTTGCCCAGTAGTCAAGGGGATTGTCTACCTCGGTTGGCAGGGTGCTGTCCAAGTAGGCCCGAGCCTGTTGTTTGAGGTCCTGCTCCAGGTCCACCTGATGCTGCTGCTGCTGCGGCTGGTTAGTAGTTTCCTCACTGCGCTGGTGAAGAAAGCTACTCATCATCGACTGCAGACTGAGGCAGCCGCTGCCTGGTGGAGCTGCCACTGCTCCTACCACCCCACCCCTCCCCTGCTACCATGGCAGCGGAACGCGAGCGCACAGGGCCCACAGTGTCTGAGGATGGACGTTGGCGCAGAAAGGCAGAGACCAACTGACTACATAGGTGGTTTTTATAGTACGTTATTTTGGCCTCCCTCTCAGCAGGTGTGAAAAAGGCCACCATTTTTGAACGGTAGCGAGGGTCCAACAAGGTGGACAGCCAAAAGTCATCCCTCTGTCTGATGGTTATTATTCGGCTGTCGCTACGCAAGCAACCGAGCATGCTATGGGCCATTTGTGCCAAGGAATGCGAGGGACTCCCTGCCTCCATCTCCACAGCATACTGCCACGGTGCGTCTGGGTCCTCTGTCTCCTCCTCCTCCTCCTCTACCAGATGCTCCTGCTCCTCCACTCCTGTCCGCTGAGTGGAAAAACCACCCATTTCACTCAATAATTCCTGAGCACCAATGTCCTCCTCTACCTCCTCCTCTTCTTCCTGTCCTGCCCCCACAGGGGTCATGTGGCGTTGAGATCTGCGCGCCACGTTCACCGCACCCTGACCAGCCATTGTTAACAGCATTTGTTCCAGGACGTGCAACAGAGGAATGACGTCGTTCATCCCATAGTCCTGCCAACTCACGAATAGCGTGGCCTCCTCAAAGGGCCTGAGCAAGCGGCAGGTGTCACGCATGAGCTGCCAATGGCTGACATCGAAGTTACACAGGGGAGTACCTTTATCCGCTTGTAACATCAGGAAATCGGTGATGGCCTTTCGCTGTTCGTAAAGGCGGTCTAACATGTGTAGGGTTGAATTCCACCTTGTTGCAACGTCGCAGATCAGGCGATGCTGTGGAATTCCGTTCTGCCGCTGCAGCTCAAGGAGGGTGTGCTTTGCGGTGTAGGAATGGCTGAAATGCATGCAAAGTTTTTTTACCATATGTATATACTTTTATTCTAGGTTTTTTTTTTTTTTTTTCCAAAAAAAAACAAAGTTTATTGAAACAAGATACAAGTGATCACACGAAAATGTACAGATGAAGTGTACATAGGACATACAGCAAAGCATGTATCATACAAAGGCAAATGAGGTCCAACGCAAAACCAAACAGTGTGGATGAACTAGGCCACGACAGGGTTGTGCCTGTAATATTTAGGTATGCTTGTCAAGTGCTAAAAAGAAAGAGACGTTTGGCCTCCTACCATATTGTCTTGCGGTAAAAATCTGTGGGGGGGAGACGAGCAAATACAATACCTAAGTAGAAGTCAATACTACAGAATATGATGGTGGAATTGTGCGAATGTAGGAGTAATTGTCGTGGGAACCGCTGAATAATTGCGAGAGGTGATGCTGACCACCTACTCAATGTGCTATTGGAAAAATTGTCCGAGACGTGTGTAAGCATATGAAAAGAAAAGAAAGGAGAAGGCGAGAAAAAAGGGAAAGAAAGAAAGAGAGAAAAAGAAAAAAAAAAAAGGGGGGAAGGAGGGGAGGGGGGGAGGGAGGAAGGGAAGCAAATATGGAGGGTAAAATAAGAGAGGGGACAACTGTCAAAAATATCTTATCCTCAATACAAACAGGAACGGGAGTGGGTGGAACATACGCTGTCATCGGCGTCGAAAGAATGCGCATGTGACACAGGGGGGAGTATGATAGCACCCTCAGGTCAAATACTACTAAATGACACTATCGGGAAGTCCATATCAGGTGCAGACAGGCTGGTCCATGAGGGATCGATACTCTGGGGTAGTCAGAAAATGGGTCCAACAGGCCCATACGTGAGAGAATTTCGTAGGAGTGTCGAGAGCAGTCGCAACCAGTTCTTCCATGTCCGCCGTTTTACCCACTCGGGTGAGCCATTCACGTATAGAGGGAGAGCGAGTGGAGCCCCACAGAACCGGAATACAGAGTCTGGCTGCGTTGATCATGTGCATGGCTAATGATTTAAAGTACTGAGCCCTGGGAAGGGAAGAATGATGGAGGAGGAATTGAGCAGGAGAGAGAGCTAAGGGCAAGGAACTTATAGAAACTACTAACCTATGGACCTCCAGCCAAAATGGTTGAAGAATCGGGCAAGACCACCAAATGTGAAGAAAGGACCCATCCGGGGTCCCGCATCTCCAGCAGCTGTTGGGGAAGGCGGGGTTAAAATGATGAATTCTTGAAGGAGTTCGGTACCATCTAGAGGCTATTTTGTAGCTGTTTTCTTGTGTCGAGACATTGAGGGAACATTTATGAGAGTATTGGAAGACCAGGTCCCAGTCTGAGTCCGACAGCTCAGCATTAAGATCTCTCCTCCAAGCCCGACATGCGGGGAGGGAGTCATAAGACCGGCTCTCCACTAGAAGTGGGTAGATCTCCGAGATCAGATGTTTCCGCGGTTCAGCCTTCGCGCATGCAGATTCAAATGGGGTAAGAGAGCGATGCCAGTTATGAGGGGGTTTATGAGAGAGCAGATAATGTCTGATCTGGAAATATACCCAGAAAGGGAATTCGCGAATACCCAGACTTTCTTGCAATTCTCGGAGTGTTTTCACCTTGCCCTTGCGGAGAAAATGTTTCACTAAGAGCTGTTTGTGTGGCCAATGTTTCAATAAAAAGTCTTTATGCATGCCAGGGGGGAAGTCAGGGTTGAGGCGTATGGGGGTCAGGGGGTTGGGTGTGTCAGAAATGGCTGCAGATCTACAAGCCGAACGGAAAATTTTTAACGTAGGTCCCACCAAAGGATGGGTGAGAAGAACTTGTGGCGTGTGTTTCGGCAAAAGCCAAGGAATCGATGCCAGGGGGAAGGGCGAGCAAGCATTCTCGATAGATATCCAGTCTTTAGAGGCAGTGTGAACGTGCCAATCAACTATCCGGGAAAGATGACACGCCCAATAGTAGCGGTAAAGATCAGGGAATCCTATACCCCCTTTAAGTTTAGAAAGGGTTAATTGGGAGTAGGCAATACGCGGACGTTTGTGGCTCCAAAGGAACAGTGAACACAGTCTTTTGCAAGAAGCAAAGAAAGCAGGAGGTAAGTGAATTGGTAATGTTTGGAAGAGATACAGGAGACGGGGAAGTACATTCATTTTAATGATCGCTGCCCTTCCAAACCACGAGAAACAAGGACGGTGCCATTTATTGAGGTCATCTTGCATAGAGCGAAGAGCGGGAAGAAAGTTTTTCATGTAAAGGTCATCAAGGTTGCTGGTGAGCTGGATACCAAGATAAGTTAGGGAATCCCTTTCCCAGTGAAATGGGAATTGGGCCTCACAAGCAGAGACTAGCTCCGCAGACAAAGTAATGTTAAGGGCGGCAGATTTGGAAAAATTGATTTTAAAATTCGACAAATATCTGAAAAGGGCAAAGTCTTTCAGTAGGTTTGGAAGAGTGATGTGTGGGTCCGCCAAGAACAAAAGAATATCATCCGCATAAGCTGCAAGTTTATATTCCTTATCTGTCACCGTGATTCCTTTAACATCAGGGTTTAAACGAATTTTCCGCAACAGGGGCTCAAGGGATAGGACAAACAAAAGCGGGGAGAGGGGGCATCCCTGACGTGTACCGTTCCGTAAATGAAAGGAGTTGGACAGATGGCCGTTCACCCGGACCCGGGCAGTAGGGGCAGAATAGAGGGCCATGATAAAGTTGAGCATCTTCTCACCCAAACCCAGTGCCACCAAAGACGCGTTCAAGTAATCCCAGGCAATCCTGTCAAAGGCCTTTTCTGCATCCAAGGAGAGGAAAAAACCCGGCGTGTTAGACCTGCGAAGCCAGTGATGGAGATTAAGGGCCTTGATAGTGTTGTCCCTTGCTTCTCTACCAGGGATAAATCCTGCTTGGTCCAAATTGACCAGGGAGGGAAGCGAGGGAAGAAGACGATTAGCAATGATCTTCGCGAATAGTTTGACGTCCACGTTCAGCAAGGAAATGGGTCTATAATTGGAAACCTGGGTGTTATCCTTCCCGTCTTTGGGGATAACTGTAATGTGAGCCTCCAACAGGTGGTTAGGCGGCCCTGAAGGTTGAGCGAGAGTGTTAAAAGCAGCAAGAAATGGAGTACCCAGTATATCTAAAAAGGATTTATAATAGGCTACTGAAAAACCATCAGGGCCCGGGCTCTTCCCCGGTTTCATCTGTTTTACTGCAGATTGCAGTTCAAGTAGGGTGAGATCATTTTCCATAGCGTGCACCAGATCCTCGGAGAGGGCGGGTGAACCGTAGAGATGGAGAAATTCAGAGATCAAGGTAGTTCTAGATTTGTCCGAATGTATGGGGGGGCGTTCCGTAGGGAGGTTGTACAAGGATTTATAGTAGCGTTCAAAATGGGCGGCAATATCAGGGTTAGATGTAGCCTCAATGCCATCAGAGCCTCTGATTTTATGAACCGTCATACTAGCCCGTTTCTCCCGAAGAGCTCTAGCTAGAAATTTCCCGCTCTTATTTGCGAACTCATAATAGAGCTTATGTGTAAGAATGTATCTTTTTCTAACCGCTTTACCCAGTTCCGTGAGAATCTGTGTGCGTGCATGCGTGAGTTCCGAAAGGGTCGACGCAGCCAGCGTCCGTTTATGTACTCTCTCCAAAGAGCGGATCCTATCTGAGAGGAGCTTCAGACGCTCCTGCTTGGCTTTCTTACGTCTTGTCGCAAGGGCTATGAGGCTACCCCGTATGACACACTTGTGGGCCTCCCATTGTGTGATGGGTGAGGTGTCTGACGAGCTGTTCAAGGAAAAATATTCAGCCATATTAGAGCGGAGCTCCTGAACAATAGCGGCATCCGTAAGAAGGGAAGCATCCAAACGCCAGTATTTGGAGCGCGGGTGCGAGATGGGAAACCGAAGCGTCATGGTGATAGGATGATGATCGGAAAGGACCATCGGTTCAACAGTAGCCGCATATAGGAGAGGGAGATCTGGTTGCGACAAAAAAAAGTAATCTATCCTAGAATACTTATTGTGTGGTGGGGAAAAAAAAGTATAATCTTTAACAGTGGGATAAAGTGTACGCCAGGTGTCATGTAATTGTAGAAGCTGTAATTGTATATGTATTTGCCTGAGAGCCTTGTAGGGCAGAAAAGAACTACCCGAGGAGGAGTCTAGCAGAGGGCTTAAGGGGACATTCAGATCGCCTCCAAGTATCAGTAACCCTTCCTGGAAAGCAGCTAGGGCAGAGACAATGGAGCGCATGAAGGAGACCTGTTGAACATTGGGGGCATAGACATTGGCGAATGTGATAGGTCTGTTAGCGAATACTCCCTTTATAAACAGGTATCTACCCTCAGGGTCCACCATAGAATCCTTTATATTAAACTGGAGGTGTCTGTCGAACAATATTGCAACCCCCTTAGACTTAGCCAGGGGGTTGGCGGCGTGGAGGACCGTGGGGAAGTAGAAATTGTAAAGCTTTGGAATGGAGTCTTGACGAAAATGCGTTTCTTGTAAAAAGACCACATCCGCTTTCTGTTTGTGTAAGTAAGAGAGGAGCATGGAACGCTTTTCGGGTACGTTCAAACCTTTGACATTAAGTGAAAGAAGTTTCAGAGACAGTTGTCCCGTCTGTGAAGCGGAAGAAAGCATGGCTGTAGGAAGGTGGAGCCTGAGTCCGGGGCTTCGGTATGCCAAGGATCCGGGGATGGGAAAAAGGAGGGGGGAAGGAGAGAGAAAAAAAAAAAAATAAATAAATAAATAAATAAATAAAAAAATAAAAAAGGGGGGGGTATAGAAAGTATACGGCTAGAGGAACAGTCCCGCTGTTCCACGTGAGAGAAAGAAAACAGGAAAAGGGGAAAGGGTCGGGGAAAGGGAAGAGGAGCAGAAAAAAGAAAAGAAGCTCAGAAAAAAGATACGGATAGAAGCCGAATGAAAAAGTATCAGTGGAAGCTCGCTGAGCTCACTGTGTGGGGAACGAGGTCGGCGTGAAACCAGGAAGTGCGCATCCGCCGGCCGGTAGCCCCCTATGAGAAATCATAAAACAAAAGGCAAGAACAAGGGAGCGGGGTTCGAGAGATGCAAGTGATGTCAGAAGTCCGCAGGGGTGGGGCACATAAAGGTTTGGGTACCGGTCTTCCATGGGAGATGAAGTGACATGTGACATGCAAAGGAAGAAGACCTGGGCAACTTTAGTAGATGTATCACACGTGGAATGTCGCCGAGCGAGGGGTCTAGCTACGCTTAGTAGGAAAGAAGCGTAAGGCACGTACAGAGTGAACGCATTGGGAAGAGCAGCCCACTCCAAGGTGGGCGTGAGATAGTAAAGGGGCACCTCACTGAACGGAGAATATTGGAAGACCCCTGCATATATTACAGGCAAACCACAGCACAAGGCACAAACATAACAAGTCAACAATATCAAAACATGAATGAGCATGACAAAATCAGATAAAACATCAATAAGCCCCTGTTCAGCTGTTACTAATGAAGCCCCCTAAGACCAAGGCCCGTCATCATCCCACAAATATATGAGTATCAAGGGGACTAGATAAGACATAGAAAACCCTTCCTCCCCCTACCCCCCCCCACACCAAGATAGTAGCTAGCGTCCCCAGGGAAACAAAGGGTACGAGCATCACCGCTCTCGGAATGGCGTAAGAGTGGGGAGGAGGAGGAGGAGGGAAGTGAGCATGGGAGTGATCAAAGGCACGCAGGCTCACAGGTATGCCATTTCGGCCAAGTAAAAGCCGGGTGGAAGAGAATGACATGGTACCATTCTGAAATATCTAGCCAGTAGCGGGAAGAGGTGATGCTTGTCCACACAGTCAAATTCACTGACTAAAAGAACATGTACACTCCCCGAGAGATAAAAAAAAAAACAGTGATCCATCCCCGCAAACAATAACCATCTCCCCCAAAACCACCTCCCGGTCAAAATTTAGAGACACTAACATAGGTACGCAGAAATTATACATTACAAATTGAGCAGGGAGCATTGCCATAGGATCGGGAAGGCCAAACGTTCCAATGTCCACGGAGAGGATGAGGGGGGCGAACAATCCATCACCGAACAGCCCCAGGCGAGCAGCAGGACGTCCGCAAGGATGTGAGGGCGAAGTTCAGAGCATACCAGCAAGACGATGTCGGAGGATGTTCATCGCCCAGGATGCCTCCAGATGGTAATAGGAAATAAAAGGCTAGGAGAAGGCACCAATCGATAACCAGCTGGAGGCGGAGGACTCGCTGTGGAGTGCGGAGGACTAGGTGACAATTAGTAAGGCAGATCCCAGAAACTGTTCCCCCATGTATGAGGACGAGACAGCTAGAACGGTGCCGACTCCCAACCCCCTGTAGGGCATGAAGGAGCTGTGGAGGCCCACTATTTGCGCATAGGGCAGAGACGGAGTTCCGTGAAACACAGGCCGCAAGCTTGACGGATAAACAGTAAAGGTGGCAAAGGTGGTAAAGTAGGAGTCCGACGAGCATTGATCAGAGAGCGCAAGTGCGCAATTAGAACATATGAGGCGGGTGGACGAAAAAAGGTGTGCAGTAACAGTAGAACGTACTCAGCAGGGTATGCATCAAAGTAGCAATGTTAAGGGAAGAACAGGGACCATTAGGTTTCGCGTCTCGGCCTCCTGTGTGCTGGCGAGGCCGTAGGACTAAAGGTAGTCGTGGCGTCCCCCATTAGGGGTCTCGGAGGGGTCGATGGGGCCATCCGCCCTCTACGAGAGGACTGACCGCGCCAATCCATAGCATTATCCTCGGCCGCCAAATCCTGGGATAGCGGCAATCTCATGGAGCTAAACCAATCAGGCAGGTCAATCAGCGGGATGTCTATGGAGGCACAAAAAGAGGGCAGTTCTTCAGGGGTGCGCAAGTTGTAGGAACGACCACTAACTTGTACAGAGAGACAGAAGGGGAACCTCCATCTGTACGGGATGTTACGTGATCGGAGCGTATCCAGAAGAGGGCGTAAAGCGCGCCGCTGGCGTAGGGTGGTGCTGGATACATCCTGAAACAATTGTATTTCTGTACCCTCATACAAAAGGCGCCCTCTGTCTCTAGCACAGCGGAGGATATCTTCTTTGAGCGGGTAGCTGACTAGGCAGCAAACGACATCCCTGGGTGGGTCTGCATCTCCCCTCCTGGGGCGGATCGCTCTGTGCACACGTTCGATGTCAATTGGGGTAGCTTGCGGGCGACCAAGGAGGTTATTAAATATGGCTATTGCTGCCTTGGGAATATCGGTATTTTCTACTGATTCTGGGAGACCGCGGATCCTGATGTTACGCCTGCGGCCACGGTTATCTAAATCCTCAATATGCCTGTGGAGTTCTCTGATAGTTGACGCGTGTATCGATGACCGATGATGTAAATCAAGAATTGCGGAAGCATGCAAAGTTTACGTGACATTTTAAGGATGTCTTGCAGTGGGATGGTGGATTTTAGGAACCGCTTGACAACCAGATTGAACACGTGAGCCATGCATGGCGCATGGCACAACATGGTTCCGATTTTCAGTTTGCGCGGAGACAGCCATCTGTCGATTTCTCTGTTCATTACACTCAGAAGTTCCTCCCCTGTGTGATTACGTTCGCCAAGGCATACCAGGTGCAGCACAGCGTTACACCGTTGCGCCCTGCACATGTGATATGCCGGTCGGGTAATGGGACTTGGCACGGTGGTGGCGGCTGAGGACACGGCGGAAGAAGAGGTGGTAGAGGCGGACATCTTTGCTGGACCAAGGACATGCAAACGTGGAGACAAAAGCGGCGTAACCTGTCCAAGTTGCTGGTGCGGCTGTGCCGGCACCACGTTCACCCAGTGGGCCGTAAATGACATGTACTGTCCCTGACCGTAGTTACAGCTCCACACGTCGGCGCTGCCGTGCACTTTGGCAGAGACCGACATGCTCAAAGACTGGCCCACCATCTCTTCTACATGTGAATGCAGGGCTGGCACTGCCTTTTTGGTGAAGAAATGCTGGCTTGGCACTCTCCACCGCGGCGCGGCACAAGCCATCATTTCTCGGAAAGGTGCTGAGTCCACCACTTGGAAAGGGAGGGACTGCAGCACCAGCAACTTGGACAGGAGGACGTTCAACTTCTGCACCGTCGGGTGCGTGCTCGCAAACTGTTGTCTCTTGGAAACGGATTCCAAGAAAGACTGCTGACGGAATCCGTGAAGAGGAGTAGCAGGAGAAGGAGCATCTGAACGAGCGGAAGATGCCAACGAGCGACAACTCCCCTCAGCAGAGGTGTTGGAGCCTTGACTGGCTGATAGAGGGCGATTGACGTCGGGTGACGGAGCAAGTAACGGAGCGGGTGATGAAGCGGGGGCTGGGGCAGGCAGAACCGCCGTATCTTTATCACGGTTTTCCCAGGCCACCGAATGGCGACGCTGCATATGCTGACGCAACGCTGTAGTCCCAACATGGGCCCCCTGGCCACGCTTGACTTTCCGGCCACATAGTCGACATACGGCTACGTTTACTTCCTCGGGCGGCTTGACGAAAAATTGCCACACCGCCGAGTAGGAAACTTTGCCCCCGCTACTCCTCACTGGCTGACTGCTACTTCCTCCGTGCACACCGGCACCACTACTGGCCGTGGTGGTAGGCTGCAGTGGAGCTGGTGCTCTACTCCGTGGCCGTTTGCCTCCACTGACACTGCTGCGACCCTGCTGCCTTCTGGGCAACCCACCGACTGTTTTGCTCGCTGCCAAGCTATAGCCTGATGATGACGAGGCTGCCAAGTGCGATCAGCCTCATCATCATCAATTAGGGTCTCCGCGTCACTACTAGCCCCCTCGGCTGCGTGTGGGTCAGGAGACAGACCTGTCTCTAGACCGGCTACCGAGCCACTCTCCTCGCCAGTACTTCTTCGCCTGGCTGCTGAAGAGGCGGATGTCTCCCCCCGTTCCTGACCGCCCTCTGTTAGCTCTTCCTCACTGTACAGTGGGGCTGAGCCCACAGCATGCGATACTTCGCTTGGTGAGGGAACACCAAAGGACAGGGGCAGGTAGAGGACACGTGATTTCAGTGGGCTTCCTCCCGGGCCATGCCAACTAACGGTTGTGTCTGACGTACCCACCGACCGTTGGCTGTAGGTGTCAGAGGTGACCTGGGAAGAGGAAGACGACCGAGCCAACCAATCGATGATGGCAGGGTTGTCGGTGGAGACACGACCGCTGGATGACACCGGGAGCACTGGCCTCTGGCTGCGACTAGTGCTTCCTCGACCCCTTCCTCTGCTGCCACGTCTGCTCGCTCCTAAAACATTGCCTCCTCTGCCACTCCTCTGCGTGTTGTCTGACATACTCTTTAATTCAACGATTCTGTGTCCCTGAGTAAAAATTCTGTGTCCCTCAGTAACAATTCTGTGTCTGTCCCTGAGTAACAATTCTGTGTCCCTGAGTAAAAATTCTGTGTCCCTCAGTAACAATTCTGTGTCCTTCAGTAACAATTCTGCGTCCCTCAGTAACAATTCTGTGTCTGTCCCTGAGTAACAATTCTGTGTCCCTGAGTAACAATTCTGTGTCCCTCAGTAACAATTCTGTATCCCTCAGTAACAATTCTGTGTCTGTCCCTGAGTAACAATTCTGTGTCCCTCAGTAACAATTCTGTGTCCCTGAGTAACAATTCTGTGTCCCTCAGTAACAATTCTGTGTCCCTCAGTAACAATTCTGTGTCTGTCCCTGAGTAACAATTCTGTGTCCCTGAGTAACAATTCTGTGTCCCTCAGTAACAATTCTGTGTCCCTCAGTAACAATTCTGTGTCTGTCCCTGAGTAACAATTCTGTGTCCCTCAGTAACAATTCTGTGTCCCTCAGTAACAATTCTGTGTCTGTCCCTGAGTAACAATTCTGTGTCCCTCAGTAACAATTCTGTGTCCCTCAGTAACAATTCTGTGTCTGTCCCTGAGTAACAATTCTGTGTCCCTGAGTAACAATTCTGTGTCCCTGAGTAACAATTCTGTGTCTGTCCCTGAGTAACAATTCTGTGTCCCTGAGTAACAATTCTGTGTCCCTCAGTAACAATTCTGTGTCCCTCAGTAACAATTCTGTGTCCCTCAGTAACAATTCTGTGTCTGTCCCTGAGTAACAATTCTGTGTCCCTGAGTAACAATTCTGTGTCCCTCAGTAACAATTCTGTGTCCCTCAGTAACAATTCTGTGTCTGTCCCTGAGTAACAATTCTGTGTCCCTGAGTAACAATTCTGTGTCCCTGAGTAACAATTCTGTGTCCCTCAGTAACAATTCTGTGTCCCTCGGTAACAATTCTGTGTCTGTCCCTGAGTAACAATTCTGTGTCCCTCAGTAACAATTCTGTGTCCCTCAGTAACAATTCTGTGTCTGTCCCTGAGTAACAATTCTGTGTCCCTCAGTAACAATTCTGTGTCCCTGAGTAACAATTCTGTGTCCCTCAGTAACAATTCTGTGTCCCTCAGTAACAATTCTGTGTCTGTCCCTGAGTAACAATTCTGTGTCCCTGAGTAACAATTCTGTGTCCCTCAGTAACAATTCTGTGTCCCTCAGTAACAATTCTGTGTCTGTCCCTGAGTAACAATTCTGTGTCCCTCAGTAACAATTCTGTGTCCCTCAGTAACAATTCTGTGTCTGTCCCTGAGTAACAATTCTGTGTCCCTGAGTAACAATTCTGTGTCCCTGAGTAACAATTCTGTGTCTGTCCCTGAGTAACAATTCTGTGTCCCTGAGTAACAATTCTGTGTCCCTCAGTAACAATTCTGTGTCCCTCAGTAACAATTCTGTGTCTGTCCCTGAGTAACAATTCTGTGTCCCTGAGTAACAATTCTGTGTCCCTCAGTAACAATTCTGTGTCCCTCAGTAACAATTCTGTGTCTGTCCCTGAGTAACAATTCTGTGTCCCTGAGTAACAATTCTGTGTCCCTGAGTAACAATTCTGTGTCCCTCAGTAACAATTCTGTGTCCCTCAGTAACAATTCTGTGTCCCTCAGTAACAATTCTGTGTCCCTCGGTAACAATTCTGTGTCTGTCCCTGAGTAACAATTCTGTGTCCCTCAGTAACAATTCTGTGTCCCTCAGTAACAATTCTGTGTCTGTCCCTGAGTAACAATTCTGTGTCCCTGAGTAACAATTCTGTGTCCCTGAGTAACAATTCTGTGTCCCTCAGTAACAATTCTGTGTCCCTCAGTAACAATTCTGTCTCTGTCCCTGAGTAACAATTCTGTGTCCCTCAGTAACAATTCTGTGTCCCTCAGTAACAATTCTGTGTCTGTCCCTGAGTAACAATTCTGTGTCCCTGAGTAACAATTCTGTGTCCCTCAGTAACAATTCTGTGTCCCTCAGTAACAATTCTGTGTCCCTCAGTAACAATTCTGTGTCTGTCCCTGAGTAACAATTCTGTGTCCCTGAGTAACAATTCTGTGTCCCTCAGTAACAATTCTGTGTCCCTCAGTAACAATTCTGTGTCTGTCCCTGAGTAACAATTCTGTGTCTGCCCCTGAGTAACAATTCTGTGTCTGTCCCTGAGTAACAATTCTGTGTCCCTCAGTAACAATTCTGTGTCCCTCTGTAACAATTCTGTGTCCCTCAGTAACAATTCTGTGTCTGTCCCTGAGTAACAATTCTGTGTCCCTGAGTAACAATTCTGTGTCCCTCAGTAACAATTCTGTGTCCCTCAGTAACAATTCTGTGTCCCTCAGTAACAATTCTGTGTCTGTCCCTGAGTAACAATTCTGTGTCCCTGAGTAACAATTCTGTGTCCCTGAGTAACAATTCTGTGTCCCTCAGTAACAATTCTGTGTCCCTCAGTAACAATTCTGTGTCCCTCGGTAACAATTCTGTGTCTGTCCCTGAGTAACAATTCTGTGTCCCTGAGTAACAATTCTGTGTCCCTCAGTAACAATTCTGTGTCCCTGAGTAACAATTCTGTGTCCCTCAGTAACAATTCTGTGTCCCTCAGTAACAATTCTGTGTCTGTCCCTGAGTAACAATTCTGTGTCCCTCAGTAACAATTCTGTGTCCCTCAGTAACAATTCTGTGTCTGTCCCTGAGTAACAATTCTGTGTCCCTGAGTAACAATTCTGTGTCCCTCAGTAACAATTCTGTGTCCCTCAGTAACAATTCTGTGTCTGTCCCTGAGTAACAATTCTGTGTCCCTCAGTAACAATTCTGTGTCTTTCAGTAACAATTCTGTGTCTGTCCCTGAGTAACAATTCTGTGTCCCTCAGTAACAATTCTGTGTCCCTCAGTAACAATTCTGTGTCTGTCCCTGAGTAACAATTCTGTGTCCCTGAGTAGCAATTCTGTGTCCCTGAGTAACAATTCTGTGTCCCTCAGTAACAATTCTGTGTCCCTCAGTAACAATTCTGTGTCCCTCAGTAACAATTCTGTGTCTGTCCCTGAGTAACAATTCTGTGTCCCTGAGTAACAATTCTGTGTCCCTGAGTAACAATTCTGTGTCCCTCAGTAACAATTCTGTGTCCCTCAGTAACAATTCTGTGTCTGTCCCTGAGTAAAAATTCTGTGTCTGTCCGAGTAACAATTCTGTGTCTGTCCCTGAGTAACAATTCTGTGTCCCTCAGTAACAATTCTGTGTCCCTCAGTAACAATTCTGTGTCCCTCAGTAACAATTCTGTGTCTGTCCCTGAGTAACAATTCTGTGTCCCTCAGTAACAATTCTGTGTCCCTCAGTAACAATTCTTTGTCCCTCAGTAACAATTCTGTGTCTGTCCCTGAGTAACAATTCTGTGTCCCTGAGTAACAATTCTGTGTCCCTCAGTAACAATTCTGTGTCCCTGAGTAACAATTCTGTGTCCCTGAGTAACAATTCTGTGTCCCTGAGTAACAATTCTGTGTCCCTGAGTAACAATTCTGTGTCCCTCAGTAACAATTCTGTGTCCCTCGGTAACAATTCTGTGTCTGTCCCTGAGCAACAATTCTGTGTCCCTCAGTAACAATTCTGTGTCCCTCAGTAACAATTCTGTGTCTGTCCCTGAGTAACAATTCTGTGTCCCTGAGTAACAATTCTGTGTCCCTCAGTAACAATTCTGTGTCCCTCAGTAACAATTCTGTGTCTGTCCCTGAGTAACAATTCTGTGTCCCTCAGTAACAATTCTGTGTCCCTCAGTAACAATTCTGTGTCTGTCCCTGAGTAACAATTCTGTGTCCCTGAGTAACAATTCTGTGTCCCTCAGTAACAATTCTGTGTCCCTCAGTAACAATTCTGTGTCTGTCCCTGAGTAACAATTCTGTGTCCCTGACTAACAATTCTGTGTCCCTCAGTAACAATTCTGTGTCCCTCCGTAACAATTCTGTGTCCCTCAGTAACAATTCTGTGTCCCTCAGTAACAATTCTGTGTCTGTCCCTGAGTAACAATTCTGTGTCTGTCCCTGAGTAACAATTCTGTGTCTGTCCCTGAGTAACAATTCTGTGTCCCTAAGTAACGGTTCTGTGTCCCTAAGTAACGGTTCTGTGTCCCTAAGTAACGATTGTGTGTCCCTAAGTAACGGTTCTGTGTCCCTAAGTAACGGTTCTGTGTCCCTAAGTAACGATTCTGTGGCCCTAACTCTGTCCCTCAATACAGACAGGTGGTCTGTCTCTCTTGAATGACTGGAGGCTAATGGAGAATTCTAAAATGGCCGCAATTTATAGCTCGACCATTACACAGTGCTGGCTGGCTGGCTGCTGATTGGCTAATGCGATCACATGTCATGAATGAATGCATTATGGGTCAGCGCGCTTTGTCTGCGCGCCTTCCCAGAGATCCCCGCTCCGTCGCCGCACATGTCGCCGCCATTTTTGGAAAAATTTCGATTCGTGCATCCGAAGTCTACTAATTTTCAGATTCGGCGCAAATCGAAATTTTCCTAATATTCGAAACGAATTCCACTTCGCCAAGTTCGATTCGCTCATCTCTAGATAAGACATACTTAAGGTAATGAAAGCAGTTGCAAGAAAACATTTTAAGACCACTAGAGTAGAGTACAGAGTTTATCTTGTAGTTCTTAATGAACTACCACAGCGTTGTGGTGCACTTTGGTAGTTCATTGAATCTTCCTGTCAGTATGCCTGTCTGCCTGTACATCCTGTACAGGAAAGCAGATATACTGACGGGTCTGCTGGAGTCCTGCATGACACCAGCAATCTGCCGATCACTAGTGCAATGCTTTACAGATTCCTGCAACCAAAAATAATAAATTTACATGTTTTAACCTGCAAAAAAATGTGCTTTATTATTTTTGGTCAAAAGGTAGACATACCCTTTAAAATATTTCTGAGAGCAGTCTTCAGGAACAGACCTCTTTGCAGAACCAAAATCCCCTCTCGGGATTTATTGATGGTTTTGAGAAGTTTAATGCACAATACCGCTAAACTTCTTACATTAAATTTAATTGTAATGCCTTTTTATATCTCCAATCTACCAACTTCTACTTTTTCTGGGTTCAAATGCTGATTTTCCCTGCACAGAGACCTTAAAGTGAGTGCAAAAGTTTTTTTTTTGCATACTTACATGTTCTGTGTAATGGTTTTGCAATTATCCTCTTCTGGGGTTCCCCACCAGCTCTTCTGGCTCCTCCTGCCTTCAGAGTGCACCCATATCAAGTAACAAAGTATAGTATAGAGTGCCTTACTGTGGAGTGCCTCTATAGTAAGGTAAAAAACGTCCGCCTTTATCACTTCCTTCCCCTGCTCAAGACAACATGTCTTATGAGGCATTGATCCTCACAAATTTACATTCACATGGTCCTAGGCTGACATGTATGGACAGTGTACTGAGCCATATGTGTGCTACACCGTGTATATTGACATGTGTGAATGGTGTACTGAGCTGTATGTGTTTTGCACTGTATTTTCTGATATGTAAACAAAGCATTCTGTATGCATGACAACTGATCGACTGCCCAACTAATCGATTATGAAAAGAATTGACAACTATTTTCATAATCGGTTATAATTGATCATGTCAAATAGTTGTTTCAGTCCTATTTGTGTACATTACCAGAACGCACGTAAACACATGGGTTAAAAAAATGAGGCAAAATACATGGTAAAAAGTGTTAGAAATTTTGTATATAGCCCTACGGAACAGACAGTGCACAGTCCACAGTGCTTTTCTGCTTCACTGCAATTAGGAAACTTTTTATTTAGAGAAAAGGCATAGAGTTGTACCAAAGATGCAGTTACAAACTTATAAACTCTGCCATCTACTGTTTGAAGAATATATCTCTGCTGAATACTGATGTAGTTGTCGTACAGAATACATGAACGCTGTATTCCAACAAGAAGCACCAAGGTACACATATAAATGCACTAAAAAGCATTTTAAAAAACATGTAAAGATGTGTGTTGAAAAAAACACTAAAATGGGCATTAAAAAAACCATACCGAAATGTGCATTAAAAAAAAAGACCCGAAAAGCCAAAATGAACCTTTCTGGGCATGGAGCGTTGTGTGTTTTAGCAATGTGCATTTTGGTATGTTTGTAGCGATTGTGTGGCAAATGCATTTCTGCTAACTGCATTTGGGGTAACAATGAATGGCACACAAAAGTGCACTGTGTATTTTGGCACAATGTTAGTGCAATTTGGAATCGCATCCGAAATTTCACAATTCTGCCCACAATTTTGCATTGCTCAGATGTGAATGGGGCCTAAGACACAATACAGTATAACTACACTATATACAGTTAGGTCCATATATATTTGGACACGGGCATAATTTTAGATTTTTCAGGTATTTACCAAAACATATTCAAGCTATAGTTATATAATGGATATGGGCTGAAAGTGCACACTCTCAGGTTTAATTTGAGGGTACATCCAAATTGGAGGAAGGGTTTAGGAATTACAGCTCTTAAGAGTAGCCACCTCCCTTTTTCAAGGGACCAAAAGTAATTGGACAATTGAATATAATCATAAATAAAATGTTCATTTTTAATATTTTGTTGAGAATCCTTTACTGGCAATGACTGCCTGAAGTCTGGAACCCATGGATATTACCAAAGACTGGGTTTCCTCCTTTCTCCTTTCTTCCTTTTGCCAGGCTCTAACTGCAGCTGTGTTCAGTTCTTTCTGCTTTTACTTTTGCCTACAGCAAGTGAAATGCAAGCTCAATTGAGTTGAGTTGAGTTGAGATCAGGTGATTGACTTGGCCATTGCAGAATATTTCACTTATTTTCCTTCAAAAGCTCCTGGGTTGCTTTTGCAGGGTGTTTTGGATCATTGTTCATCTGTACTGTGAAGCGCCATCCATTCAACTTTGCTGCATTTGGCTGAATCTGGGCTGACAGTATATCTCTACACACTGCAGAATTCATCCAGCTGCTTCTGCCTTCTGTCACATCATCAATAAACACCAATGACCCAGTGCCACTAGAAGCCATTCATGCCCATGCCATCACACTGTTTTACATCCACTATGTTTTACAGATGACATTGTGTGCTTTGAATCATGAGCTGTTCCAAGCCTTCTCCACACTTTTTTCTTCCTGTCATTCTGGTACAGATTAATCTTAGTTTCATCTGTCCAAAGAATGCTTTTCCAGAACTGGTCTGGCTTTTTTAGTTGTTTTTTGGCAAAGTCTAATCTAGCTTTTCTATTCTTCAGGCTTATGAATGGTTTGCACTTTGTGGTGAACCCTCTGTATTTGCTCTTGCGAAGTCTTCTCTTGATTGTAGACTTCAACAATAATACGCCCACCTCTGGGAGAGTGCCCTTCCCTTGTCTGGATGTTGTGAATGGGTTTTTCTTTACCATAGAGAGGATCCTGCCATCATCCACCACTGTTGTCTTCCATGGACATCCATGACTTTATATGTTGCTGAGCTCACCAGTGCGTTCTTCTTTCCTCAGAATGTACCAAACTGTTGATTTGGTCACTCCTAATGTTGCTGCTATCCCTCTGATGGATTTGTTTCATTTTTGAAGCCTTACAATGGCCTGTTTCACTTGCATGGACAGCTCCATTGAGCACATGATGTAGGTTCACACCAATAGATTCCAAATGCAAATACCACACTTAGAATAAACTCCAGACCTTTTACCTGCTTAATTAATGAAGTAATAATGAAGGAGTAGCCTACAACTGGCCACAAAACAACTTTTGATTCAATTGTCCAATTACTTTTGATCCTTTGAAAAAGGGAGATGGTTACTCTTAAGAGCTGTAATTCCTAAACTCTTCCTCCAATTTGGACGTACATACCCTCAAATTAAACCTGAGAGTTTGCACTTTCAGTCATATCCATTATATAACTATAGCTTGAATATGTTTTGGTAAATACCTGAAAAAACTAAAACTGTCCAAATATATATGGCCTTAACTGTGTGTATATATATATATACATACACACACAAACATATATAGTTATTATGTATATTCGTTTTTAACCTGATGCTGATATTAGGAGGAAAGAAGCCTTCTTCCTCACATCACAGCAGCTTCTCATCCAGATTCTCCACCTCTGGGCTGGAGAAGCTGGGACAGAAGTGAAAAACATGTTCTCCACTCTTCATCTCAGCTTCATAAACTGACACAAATGAGAGATCAGCCAAGATCATCAGGATCTCGTCTTTTCATTCATTCATAAATGGACACCTTATTTTTTTAAGCACTAAACAATATACCAGGTCTCGATGGCTACAAAACCCTAACTGTACTGTAAATTGATACCCATATAACCATACTATATAAGAACCTTTGTAATTGACTGGTTCTCCCCCCTCCCTATACACTTCCCCTCCCCCCCTTCTTCTTCCCCTAACCCTCTCCTATCCCTTACTCTCTCTATACGTAACACCTTACCCAATCCTGGTTCACACTACACCAAGTATACCTCTCAGGTAAGCAAAACTTATATTGATGCTGTCCCTAGCCAAATGGTAGGGAAACTACAGAATACATACCTTACTATACTCAATGTGAACCGTACTGTCGCATTATACCTTGTTTTGTTAAAATTTTTTCAATAAAAAACATTTGAACTAAACAATATACTAGTTCATACTTTTCATCTCACATGCTCCTTGTGATTACACGATGACGATGTGTTGCTATTATATGGCTTATAAATAATAACTGTACTTTTAATTGCTTGGTTTTTGAAAACACAAAACAAAACACTGGTTCATGCTTTTCTTCCATAGGTGGCATATTACATGCTCCAAGTGGTTACACTATGGCAGTTCTTAGATCTGTGTCCTCTAAAATAGCACATCCAAATGAACAAGGTAAAGTAAATATTATATATGTATGACTCTTTTTTCATCTATATTTTTAACATAATTAAAAGCTTCCTTAACATTTTTTTTTACATATTTTAAAAAAAACAATTTAAGTTTCCTGCTCATCTAACCTTGTGGTGCACATCTGATCAGCTTCTGTAACCCAGATTATGATTTGTTTTGTTCTCAGTATTCAGCAATTTTAGCATATTACCTAAACAGCCAGGCTAGTATATTCGTCTTTATACATGTTTACATCAGCAAATTCAGAATTAAGGTTTATGGGATCCCTCACCTTGTAAAACTTGTAAGTGATCACATGACCTCTGTTCTCAGCTGCATAAGGGGCTTAGAGATCTGGGGGTGGAGACTGCAGGGGGATCTGTCAGCAAGGAGCAAAGAAAGAGAAATACACTGATCCTCTTAGTGAAGGCTGTGCAGAGGGGTATGTCAGCACAAGTCCATTCGAGGACAGTCAAGCTGTGTACCCAGCACAGCCAGAAAATTGACTACTCTGGCATGGATGTGTTCCTGTGCCTAGTGTTGTCAGTTTGAAATAGGAAAGTGGGGCGATTTGCAGGATTGCCAGGTATTCCACACAATGGAAGAAATACAAAGAGAACAGGATACTTTTAAACACAAGCATATGGTACAACATACACATCTCAAGAATATGAAATGTTGGGGTAACAAACACTTTAACCATTTTAACTTCACCCTATAGTAGGATTACTGCTACAGGGAGGATTCCCTGCACAAAATCACGTATATATACATGATCCACACTCCCGCTGTGATTGCAGGCCAGGTTTGTGCGCCCCTGCCAGCCCAGTGGTTCCATAATTCGGTGCTTCACCAATCAATCAGCAGATTCAGGTCAGTGATGTTCAGCATGGATCTGCTGATTCTATCAGAGATATTCCTGTATCTGTGTTTACCTTTCACAGGAAATGATGTGATCTCTCCCTGGGACACATTCCTTTCCAGAGAGAGAAGAAAGCATATCTATGTGAGTAAAAACAGCACACTTTTACAGCAAAAGCACAGCTAGGTCACATTTAACCCCCTGATCTCGCCCAGTTAACCCCTTCACTGCCCTGTCACCAGTGTCAATAGTACAGTGTACAGATTTTACTGGTCACTGTATTCGTGCCACAAGCGACTTCAGATAGCATTAGTGTCAGTTAGCGTCCCTCCCAGACAGTATCAGATTGGCCGCCACTACATCAGTCATCACATTTCAACCTTTGATTGCCAGGAACACTCTCACATACACAATAACTCTCCATTGCTAGTATAGTGTCTGAATGGATCAATATCTATTGATCAGATCAGAATTATAGCAGCATTCCCGATAGTATAGTGTCCCCAAAAATGCAGAGTTAGCAGGACTAGCCCCAGCACCTGCCAGCACCTGCATTTAGCCCCTAAGCTTAACCCACCCTTCTTTCCCAGCAAGTGCAGTGTCAGTAGATCACTGTCACTTGATACATTGCACATAAAACTGCAGGGTTAGCAAGATCAGGCGTGATCTCTGCTAGCACTAGCAGGTACATTTTTTTTGTAGCAGTTCAAGCAGTCCCTGACAGCCAGGTGCTCTTTTTTCCATGAGTCGCACTAGGTACCTATTAATTTAGTGGCCAAAATGTCCAAGGTACTCTAGTGAAGAGGCCTACAGGTTTCTGACCATGTCAGGCGAGAGCAAAAGGGCAGCAGCACCCTGACAGTTCAGACGATGGAATAGAGGCCCCTGGTAAGGTCAGGTGTACCAGACCCAGTTCCAAGGTTGCTGAGGTGGTACAAATGCATGATGATTCTCATATGCAGCAGAGTGCCAGTACTAGTGCCATTCTACCTTGTGAACTGGCAAGCACCAGCGGCCTAGTACATCCTGGTCTTTTACATACCAGCACTGCAGAATCACTTGGTGAGGTGGTGAGTCCCATAAGTGCAGTACAAGGTGGTGCAGTGGTGAGCAGCCACAAAGGATTTGAAAACACAGGCCCATAGAGTCCATGGTGTCCTTCCAGATGTGCTTGCAAAATCATGATTGGCAGCCCACAAATTCTGCAGCACCTGTACTTTCCCCATTCACTGTCCAATCCAGAATTCAGGTGGAAACAGCAAATTTGATTACTCCCCTCAGGGGCGGACTGACCATTTGGAAACTCGGGCACTGCCTGAGGGCCCAGGATCAGTAGGGAGCCCCATGAGATGCTCCTGGTACCTATTTCATAGGCTTTTTTGAGTTTAGGCAAGGACACAGGGGCCCCTTGATCCCCTATTGCCCGGGGGCCCCATGAGTTGTCAGTCCGCCCCTGACTCCCCTTGAATTTTTGGAGCTATTTTTCATGAAAGATCTGTATGAATTGATTGTGGATCATAGCAATTTATATGCACAACAATTTATCGCCGCCAACCTCAAATTCAAACCTTGGCAGACCATTTGCATCGAAACCTATTACAGTTTCAGAATTTAGCTTTTTTGTGCCTAACCCTAAACATGGGCATTACTAAAAAAAATGAATTGCGGTTGTATTGGTCCACAGACCTGATTCATTATGTGTTTGTGTTCTCTGCTGGCCAGGCATAGATATGAAAATATAATGCAATTTATGCATTTCAACCACAATACACTCTGTCGACCTTGGGGTGTCCCTGAATTTGACCAGCTCCACAAAATTCAGCTCCCCATAACTCACCTTAACCAGAAATTTACAGGTGTGTATTCTCCCCAGCAAAATATCTGTGTTGATGAATCCCTCATTAATTTTTCTGGCCGCCTTGCATTCAAACAATTTCTCCCCAGCAAGCATGCCAGATATGGGGTCAAAATATATAAGACCTGTGAGAGGATAACAGGCTATATATGTAATTTACAGATTTACGAGGGAGACACCCCCCCCCCCAGATGCCCATACTACATGGGGAGCAGTGGCAAGATAGTTTGGGACTTTGTGTCACCCTTTTCCCATATGGGGTACCACTTATACGTGGACAATTTTTATACAAGCGTTCCACTATTTAGACATTTATACAATCTTGGACTTGGCGCATGTGGCACCGTGCGACCTAATCGCTGAGGCTAACACCAATGGCTTGTAAATATCCCTCTTAGAAAGGGGCAAAAAGCCTACTTAAAAAATGATCAATTGCTCACAGTGAAGTGTAAAGACAAAGGAGATGTTTTTGTTCTGTCTTCCATTCACGCAGACACAACCATCCAAATTTCCACAGCAGTTGGTGTTGTTGAGAAGCCCCTCTGTGTCCACAACTATAACCTTAACATGGGAGGGGTGGATTTCAATGACCAGATGATGAAGCCATACTCAGTTTCCCATAAAGCCAGATGCTGGTACAAAAAAGTGTCTGTTTAATTCAATTGGCTCTATATAAAGCATTTGTGCTTTACAAAACAACTGGACGTAGTGGATCCTTCCTACAATTCCAGGAAGAGATCATCACTGCCCTTTTGTATTCAGAAGGTGCTGTGGCCCAAACCCCCAACAGAGATGCAGTGAGCCGGCTGCATGTGAGGCATTTTCCCAATGCCATTTCTGGTACCCCAACCTATAAGGCACCCTAAAAAAGATGTGTCTGTAGCAGACATGGAATTAGGCATGACACCTGCTTTTTTGTCCCTCCTGTCCTGGCCAACTTGGTCTCTGCCTCAAGGACTGCTTCCGTCACAACCATACACTAGACTGGACTATTAGTATAGGGTAGAAGGGTAGAGCATGGCACAGTCTAGGGACTATGCACGGGGTCTCAAAAAATGTTAGGTAGTCAGGAAACTGGCTGTCGCATTTTGAGAGACTTTACCTTCTGGAAGTTAAAAATGATGAAAAAAAAAAGTAAGGAAAAACAAAAAATAAAAAGTAAAAAAAAAATTAAAAAAACAAAAATAGTTGTCGTTTTATTGTCGAGTTACTGTTTTATTGATACTGTTTCATTGTTACTGCTTTATTGTTAACCACTGAAGGTTTCTTTGCAGGATTACATTCAGATGCAGCACCGA
The DNA here is from genome assembly GCF_062004578.1 of Staurois parvus. Lineage (NCBI taxonomy): Eukaryota > Metazoa > Chordata > Amphibia > Anura > Ranidae > Staurois > Staurois parvus. The sequence continues at coordinate 1,506,538 of NW_028318342.1, read as the reverse complement.
TCTGTTTATTCTGAAAGCAACAGGGTCTTGCTCTCAGAATATATGTCAGTGTGTGCAGCGCTATTGGATGAGATTTTTCATCCGCAGTTAAAAAAGAGCATATATGGCCATTCATGGGGATCTGGGGTGGCAAGTGGGTGGAAGGCCCCTGTGCTTCACCATATATTTTTAAAAAAAATTTGGCAGAGATTTCTTCATCCACATTGATCGAAATGAATAGAGGTGGGTGGATGCAGGGTAGTATATTCTAATGGTGGGCATACCACACACTATTTCTGGCATAAATTTTTTCTTTTCTTTAAAAAAAAATTATATACCCAACAAGGACCAGCAACATGCTGGTACATCACTGGACTTTGGTTATACCAGGAAGATGCCTACAGCTGCAGGCATCATCCTGGTATCATTTTTTTTAGCCAGCGAACAGCTTTTATATAAAAACAATCATAGTGGCGAATTAGCTGCAGGATTGCTTTTACAAGCAGTGGGAAAAGATGCCCCCCCCGCTGCCTTCCACGGCTTTCTTGGGCAGTCTCGTGCCATCGAGGGAACCTGAGAATGCAGCCGGTGTTTCTGCCAGCTGACCATGAAGCTGATTGGAGGCCAGAATGGTACCAATCATATCTATAGTTTAAGAAACCAGAAGCCACGATAAAGTTCATCACTTCAGTTTTGCAGGATATAAACAGCGCCATTTTTAAATTTGGAAAGAATCTGATCACACCAATTTTGTTGAGATCCGATGATGTAAGGGTAGAGGAGATATCTAGATTCTAATAGACCCCAGATTTATCAGAAAAGAATACCTGTCACTGCCTATTAAAGTCACAGGGGATATTTACATTCAATGTGATAACAATAAAAGTGTTAAAAAAATGCATGTGAGATATCGTTGCAAACGCCAGATTGAGGGCAGTAATTCTAGCAATAGCCCTTCTGTGTAAATCTAAAATGGTAGCTTGTAAATGCTTTTAATGCATCACCTATGGATATTAAAAATATATGCAGTTTGTCATTATTGAACGGGGTGTGCACAGTTTTAAAGCATGTCATGTTTGGCATGTATTACTCAACATACCATCATCTTTTATATATTACAAACAATTGGCCAATATATTGTGTTTTTGTACATTAAAAGTAAAAAAAATGTGTATTCTTTTCAAAAATTTGCATTTGAAAAATCACTGTGTGAGTATTAAGTGACATAAAAATTGCAGCACCCACCATTTTCTTCACTAGGGTGTCTGCTTTAAAAAATATATAATTTTGGGGGGTACAAAGTAATTTCCTAGCAAAAAATACAGCTTTTTTTCATGTGAACAAAAAGTGTCAAAAAAGGCTTGTTCTTCAGGTGGTTAGATGAGTGAGTGATGTGTGGCATAAACATCTAATAAAAATGCTCCCCCCAAATGACCACTTTTTGGAAAGTAGCCACCCCAAACTATTTGCTGAGAGGCATGATGAGTCAATAGGAGAATTTTTTTTTTCCACAAGTTTTTGGAAAATGACACATTTTGTTTTCTTCTTTTTACACAAAGTTGTCATTTAAATGATATATTTCTCACAGATGCCATGGGTATATATGGAATTACTCCCCAAAATACATTCTGCTACTTCTCCTGAGTATGGGAATACCACATGTGAGAGATGTTTTGGCAGTCTAGCCAAGTACAGGACCCCAAAATCCAAAAAAGACCTTTAGGCTTTTAAAGGGCTTTATTTCCTCATTACTCTTCCTGACTACCTATCACAGTTTCGGAGGCCCTAAAATACCAGAATAGTAAAACCCCCCACCTCCGAATGACCCCTTTTTGGAAAGTAGACACCCCAAGGAATTTGATAAGAAGCATGTTGAGTATTTCTCATTTGAGATTCAGATCTCATTTGTTGCCACAATTTTTTGGAAAATGAAGAAAGAAGACGAAAACATATTTTTTCTTTTCTTTTTTCTTTTTCAAAACCTTGTGAGAAAAAAATAAATCTACAAAATACTTGCATTTCTCTTATTAAATTCCTTGGTATGTCTACTTTCCAAAAAGGGGTCATGTGGGGGGAGGGGTTGGTGCTATCCTGGCATTTCAGGGCCTAAAATACTGTGATAGGTAGTGAGAAAGTGAAATGAGGAAGTTACGCACCTTCAGACTTTCAAAGGGTTCATTCGATTTCAGGCTCCTGTATGTGGCTAGGCTCCCAAAAAGTCTCACACACGTGGTATCCTCATACTCAGGAGAAGTAGCAGAATGTATTTCGGGGTGTAATTCCAAATATGCCCATGGCATGTGTGAGCAATATCCCATTTAAGTGACAACTTTGTCATTTTTCCAAAAACTTGTGGAAAAACAAATCTTCCATGGGCTCACCATGCCCCTCAGCAAAAAGATTAGGGTGTTTACTTTCTGAGAAGGGGTCATTTTAGCATTTTAGCACCTCAAGAAATGTGATAGGAATTCAGAAAGTAAAAGCTGTGTAAATTCCAGTATCTATACCATCGTTTGTAGACGCTATAACTTTCACACAAACCGATTAATATACAGTTATTGGGATTTTTTTTTACCAAAGACATATAGTAAAATACACGTTGGCCTACATTTATGATGAAATTTGAGTTTATTGATTATTTTATATAACAGAAATGAGAAAATATTGTTTCTTTCAAGATTTTCGGTATTTTTTTCTTTATAGTGCAAAAAATAAAAAACCCATAAGTGACCAAATACCACCAAAAGAAAGCTCTATTTGTGTGAAAAAATAACATAAATTTTATTTATGTACAGCATTGCTGCACAATTACTAGTTGAAATAGCACAATGCCGAATAGCAAAAAAATGGCCTGGTCAGGAAGGGGGGTAAATCCTCTGGAGGGCGAGTGGTTAAAGCCTTACTATGCAATTCTTTGAAGGAATAAATTATACCCCAAATCAGTATTTTGCAACAAATATTGCAAACATATTTTGTTATATATTCTTTGTATACATTTGCTTACATACAGTTATTTTAAAAATGTAAATATTAAGATAATGTGCAACATTTGTTTTTCAAAATCCAGCAATCCATATCAATTGCTTTCTATTATTCACTCTGTTCATCTAAAAAGATTTCTAAAATAACTGATTGCCACAGGCTATTACATTTTACACTTTGCTCTTTGACCTACTAAACAAGACTGATTTTGTTTGCATTTTGCAATTTTGTTGGCTTTGTAAGCCACAGTGTTTGTAGGCTCAGATATACTTGATTAAAAGGAAATTACTTTTGACAGCTATTATCACTCCAAATGAAAAAAATAGAAAACTGAACCATGCTTCAAACATGTTTTCCTTTTAGCTGTTGAAATTTGTTGCTAAAATCACTGTGCTAAAAAAAAAAATCATATCAGCAAGTTATCAGAGAAGACCTAATTTATACAGAGCTGTTACTCATTTACAGTAAATTGTTGTATGTCTAGGAGGTCAACAACTCAATAGAAGAGATTGATTCAATAAAGTTCACACATGGAAGAAAGAACATTTCTCTGAGTATGACCATCATGAGATAATTTAAATTCTATACGCTTAAATTGAATCTTTAATTTTGTATACTAAGTACTGTCTACAGACTTGCAAAGACAATCTGATAAAATTTAGTGTATTGTTCTTCATTTTTGCTCCATGTGCTTGCCAATAATGTTTCCTTTTTTAATAAAAAGTTACTTTATTATCTTTAATTACACTTCTTCCTGTATTCATCTTACAATGTAATTTTTATTGCATGTTATTATGAGCCATGCTAAGAGAATTCATTTGAAAATTTTCTTTTATTTAGTTCCCTGACTACAGTATATGCATGCAGATTTTGTCAGTTGAGGAGGTTTAGAAATGCATATGTTACAATTACCTGGATTCCTAAATGGCATGATTCTATATTTCTTCCCAGATCTAAACAGATATACCTGCAAATATTCAGGTAAATCAAATTTAGCAAAAATAAGTTTCTACTAATCTAGTCACCACACATTGGAAATTAAGAAACAATTCCCCCATTGTGGGGCCACTATATAGTCTGGGGGAGTCCTGCAACTTTAAAAGGAATAACAAAGATCGCCATCTTTGACCTACTTTGGAAAATGATAGTGATTTTGCTGATTCATTAGCTGCACTTCTTTCCGGGTCACTGATAAGAAACAATTATATACTGTAGATAAGGAATCATGCCACTTTTCTGACACCCATTTACAGAGTGTTTGTGGTTTTTCAGCATGTTTGGGCCCACAGATTGTAGCTTTATATTTTACAACATGTATGGGTCCATAACTATCCATTATTGAAGTCAGAAACAGCCTATCACTTTGCATTTTAGCGAGCAGCGAGCAATTGCTGTCCCAATACTTCTCACACAGATTACGTTGGTTTGGACCTGGGCTGTTTGACAAACAAAAATTGGATATCATTATAGATGTGGCAGCTCTGCCAAACAAAACAAACAAAATAACAAACCGTATAGACCATGAGTTTTACTCATTGCTTCTTCATTCTTGTGTATCGGTGCAGTAAGCCACCCTCGCCTTCTCAAATCCAGTAACCCATTTCAAATGCGATACACTGTGTATGGCTGTATTCATCACTGTTAAATACAAAATCAATTGATTGTGTATATATGTATACAGTATATATATATAACTTTGTTGATAGAGGTACAGTATATTAACCCTGAATATATAGCTGGTGAATGTGGAAGCCTCTTCGGTACAGCTACTGCTCCAGAGACGCACAGTTTAATGTGATTGTAAAGGTATACATTTGTTTATTAAAATAACAAACATAGGCCGGGATGTGAGACTGATTGGACATGTGGCATCTGAGCTTCAATCCTGTCTCTATCCTTTTGTTTCCTCTGGCTCTCTTCTCTCCACCCTGTGCTCTCTAACCAGCACCCTGGGCTCTAGAAGAACATACAGCACCCCACAAGCTCCTCCACTGTCTACCAGCAAGCTGCGTTCATCCCACAAGCGCTCCCCACCTCTCTCCATTGCCAGCAGCCATCTTGAACATGAGGCTCTCAGTCCCTCTCAACATCCGCAACCTTGGCCTGCCAGAAAAAAAACAGGGTTCCAGCTCCAGAATTCACTGAGACTTTCCTCACTACCCTGTTTGATCTTCCTGCCATGCCACCCACCTTCGTTGTGAAATGGGCCCACAGTGTTCCTCCAATGCTGCCACTTCCTGGTGCACCTACACAGCCCTTTATGCTTCCGCTACTTAACTGTCATGACTGGGATAGGATCCTGGCAACTAGGGTGAAACAAGATCTGCAATACGTGAATGCCAAGATCCTTCTCTTCCCAGACTACTTTCTGGAGATTCAACAATGTCGCTGATCCTTTATGAAGCTGTGCAAGGGCCTCAAGTTCATCCGTCTATATTACAGCAAACTCTGCGTGGTGGATGGGAGCAGAACCTGGTTCTTCAACTCCCCGCAAAAACCGTCACGACTTTGGCTGTGTCCTACTTCTTTGATCTTCAAGCTCTATGCCACAGCAAGTATTTGGGCTCTATAGCCTCACTGTTTTCTGATTGCTTTGTTACGTGACTTTCCTACCTTTTGTTCTATAACCCAATAGCACATTTTTTCCCCTGATTTGGGTTCTGGGGAAGGTCTCTTCAGGAGTCTTTCCAAGCTGGTTCTGACCTATGCATCCTGTCCATCATGGAGCACCTCAACAAGAGCCAACATGTCCTCTCCTATCTTCAGAGTGTCCTACACTGTCATTTTAATTTTTTCCCCCTCAGTTTGACAGCTACTAGGTTGTCTTTTACCACCCTACAGATCAGCTTCTTGGTCCCTTTCCATACTCTACTCCTCTCCCCTTCTTTCCCCTTCCCTCCTGATATAGATTGACACTTCTTCAGATGCTCCCTACAGAACTTAACTCTGTTACTGGTAGCAGCTGCTCCCAGTTTGTTTTCTATGTAAAGGGTATAAAAAAAAAGAAAGATGTTTCCTGATCAGTAGCCAACATTCCCAAAATTGCAAGATAAATGAAGAAAGAGAGACTCCCTATAAAACTTGGGACTTTAAGGGCATAAATATATAACAAAAAATTGTAAAAAGTACAAACTCTTTATTATGTCAAATTTTCACATGTAGACATACCATATAACAGATCATAAAAAATCATAGTATAGCATCACCATCAGAGTATTGATTTCATGATAAAGATACCTAGTATGACTATGCTTGATTAACCATTTAAAATATTTACAAATCTCCATGCTTCGCACATTAATCAGGGCTCCAGAGTCACTTGTTATTGAAAAGGCATTTGACACCGTAGAGTGGCTTTATTTGTGGGAGGTTCTCTGGAGAATGGGGTTTCCCCTGGTTTTTATTCATTGGTGGCAGATGATTTACTGCTCTCCAGCAGCTGCCATTCGGCTGGGAGGTCTTGTTTCTTCTATGTTCATATTCTCTAGGAGTGCAAGGCAGGGTTGCCCTCTCTCTCCGGCCTTCCTTGTTATCGCCATGGAACCATTAGCTGAGGCTCTCTATGTGTCACTGCTTATTAAAGGCCTGCGGTTGGCACAGCTGGAGGAGAGGGTAGTCCTGTATGTGAACGTCATTCTGCTTTTTCTTAATGATGCTGACCCCTCTCTACAGGGCACGTTACATATTTTGAATACTTTTTCAGTTGTGATGGGACTAAGAATCAACTGGACTAAATCCAAGCTCTTTGCAATAGAGCAAATGGCTCAACGCCCTGTGTCACCGGACCTCCAATGAGTGGGGGAATTTAAATATCTAGGGGTGGTTGTCTCACGTGAGGTAAATTTGATATATTTCTCTTAATTTAACCACAGTTGTTCACTCTGTCAAAGCTAAAATGAAAGTATGGGAGAACCTCCCCCTGTCCTTCTTCGGCCGCATTAATCTTAACCTTAAACTGAAAATTCTTCCTAAGTTTAATTACTTGTTCCGCAATTTCCCACAATGGATTGCCAAGTATTTTCTTACTCAAGTAAACAAGCTATTCTCCTCCTTCCTCTGGGGCCCATGCCCCCCCCTTCCCCGCTATAAATTACCCACTTTGTGCCCTACCTTGCAGGGAGGACTGGCCCTTCCAGATTGTCAAAAGTATTTCCTTGCCACCCAACTGATATCTGTCTCCTGGTGGTTGAATTCAGACATGTCTAACTCTCATGGTTGGCAAATTTGGCTTAATAGACATTCTTCAATGGAATCAAAAGATTAACCAGACCATAATATTCCAATCTCCTTCCGTTTCAAAATGACCAAGAACATATAACAGGTGCTCATGAATTTCAATATTTCAACATTAGAAGTAATGATCAGGGACTCCTTTTTCTTCCCAATACTTCACACACCAAATCTCCAGGCTTCAGTTTTTCTGCATCGACCAACCCAATGATTGTCAAGAAGGATGTCTGCACAATCAGTGTCCTGGTTATACCTAAACCCTGCTCCCACGATTGGAGATTTCCTCCCACCCAGATCACTGTGAAATCTCCAAGCTCCAGATCCCAGAGTTTTACCAAGGACCGAGGACTTGGTAAAACTCTTTATATATTTTCTCACGTGGTGGTCATCATTTAAGATTTTAAAGAACTTTTTTAATGTTATTAGAAAGAAAACTAATGACTAGTATATGAAGTAAGGGTAAAGCATATAAGTCTTACACAGGTACCCTGAAACTGAGTTACTTTATATGTTAACACTCCACATCTTACATCCCATGCATATACAGTAGTCTTCCTTGAGTAGTTCTCTTCAGCAGGCACAGGTCCTGGCTGTATAGTTCCTGGGTGGAGCACTGTACCACTCATGAACATGGTTTTCCCCATTGCTATGCCCCTTTCATACCTCCCTTCAGTGCAGGCCCACAGGAACAGACAGTGTAGCCAATCACTACTGCCACATATAAACAAAGAGCCAGGGAAGAGGAACGCTTACGCTTTACCCTAAGGAAGTGAATAGTGCAAGTGTTTCTCTGCCATGGCTCATTGTTTACATGGACAACAGTGAGTGGCTTAGCTGTCTGTCACTGCTGGTATGCAGTGAAGGGAGGACTGAAAGGGGCACTGCTTACTTAAAGAGGCAAACAGTAAAGTGGAGAGTAAGCAACCAGATGTGCTTATTGCACCACATCCCTTAGAATTAAGGATATTCAATAGGAAGGATGGGACTTTCAGGGTGCATGAACATGAACACCAATCATATTAAAAAGATATATAATTTTTTTTTAAAACAAAGAATACAGAAACATAAAAACAATTTCAGTACTTAGGGTGGAACCAAAATTCAGACTTGATTATATAATTGTAGTTACTCCCTACATGTTTCGCCCTCACGGGCTTCTTCAGAGGGGATTTATGAAGAGATTTCAACCGCCAAGGCAGTCTAAAGGTATATCAAAAAAATTATACAGTTACCAAACAACTTTAATATATCCAGTACAAACAGTGTATAACTCAAATATGTATATGGGACTCAATGGCTCACCCTGGATGTGAAGGCTCCCAGAGCTAAAAGGAAATAACTTATCAAAGATCTAATTAAATAAAGGGGCAAACTCTTCTCATCCTTAAGACTGATTAGCTTTTGTGTCACTGAAATCACGTCTGTAAGTCATATCGATCTGACAGCGATCTGACAGCGTGGGGGGGGGGGGGGAGTGTACACACAATCCCGTGGCTGCAGCCACCGGACTGTGTCTCTAAAAATGGCAGGCAGACTCTTGCTTGTCAGGTGGAAGAAGTCGGGCAGCTGCACTGCCGCCTGATTGCTTACACAGCCCCTAGAAACATGTTGCTCCCCCTACCATAAATTCCAGTCTTCTTTTGCCCATCTGTGGGCCCAGGGCTGAAATAGCAGGTTTCAGCAGGTGGAGGGAAGAGAGGAGAGCGGACATGACCCTTTTTCTGTGACCCAGAAAACAACATTTTCTAGCCAGGGAAAGATATATTGCAATGCAATCTGCCAATACAATACATCCAGTGGAGCTCAGAGGAGACATTCAGGGTCTTTTAGACCCTGCATGTCTTATTAAAGAGAACCTGTCAACTAAAAATCATTTCATCATTAACATACATAACATCCCCCCTCCCAAAAAAAAGGTTTTAGGCCCCCCCACCCCACATATACCCATGTATGAATGTAAACGCAGCGTGGGGGCACCTACGCATGAAAATGTTGATTATGATACACGCTACATATCGCCATGCATGTCAGAGTGAAAGCAATTGTAGTAAAAGACCTCCTCCATAACACTAAACTGATGACCTGTAGGAGGGTTTTTTGAAGCATCGCCTATAGAAAATTTAGGGTAATGAAGTTTGTCGCCATTTCAAGGGCGCACACAAATTTAAGGTTTGACATGTTGGGTGTCTATTTACTCTACGTAACTTAATTTTTTATAGTTTACCAACAATTTGAGTAATTTATTGTGTTTGTTTGCCCTAATATTCACTTTAGTGTTTTTTTACTAAAATATAACATTTGGTAGACTTTTGCGGCAATATTGTGTGACACATTGGAAATACCATTATTTTTTTCTATAGGTTGTCTGCTTTCAGAAAATATATAATGTTTGGGGGTTTTGTGTAAACTTCAGGCCTAAAATTATTTTTAAACGTGTGCAAAAAATGCAGAAAATGCTCTGGCAATGAAAAATATCTCTGCTAGTACGTTGTGCATTTCTGATTCTGCACCACCTCATTCTATATGCCATGCTCTATGTTATCTATTCTGCACCCTTTCATTCTATATGCCATGCTGTATGTGCCCTACTCCATACCACCTCATTCTATATACTATGCTCTACATTCCACATTCAGGACTGCCTCATTCCATATGCCATATTGCACAATCTGTACTCCACTCCACCTTATTCCATATGCCATGCCATACTTTCCTGATTTCTCATTGCCTCATTTTATACGTCATGTTGCAGTTGGGCCACAGAGTGTTCCCACAGCCATATTTCTTGGCAAGGCTTCTATGGTTTCAGGCTTGGGGTCAGCTAAGTAAGGGTCTGGTAGAGTGATGTGCTCTCTTCCTCCCATTATTCTTTTTTTTTTTAAAGTTCTATTTATTGAATTTTTGTAAAATACAATACAATACAACGCACTAACTATTTTAGGAGTGGATCTGTGTTGGTCTCTCAGTCGAAGAAGATGCTATATCAGTGGAAAGGCTCACACAGAAATCAGCAGGATATGTACACAGGCAGGTCACCCTGGTGGATGACATGGACTCACCTGAGGTGCGGAGTCTAATTACTAACCGGTGTTCACCAGAGCTCCTCATGGTGGAGATGGGTTTTGCTGCATGTTAGCACCAGGGTGAGATCCTCGGGATTGCCCCACCAGGAAGTGAGCAAGCCGAGATCCAGTAGCGTATTACACAGGTAAGGATTAAACAGAAGCGTAGTCAGTAAAAAGCCAAAGGTCAGTTTTGAGTGATAGCAAAATATGGACGGCCGCAGGGAAGACAGGAGAAAGATATTGACTGAGAAGAGCACAATAATCTGGTAAACAGGAAGTGCAGAGACATGGCTTAAATCAGGAAGTGAAGCAAAGAGTTCAAGGTTCGTGACAAACAAGTTCATAGCAGGATCATTCAAGTAATTGTCCAGGGAGCTGTCCAGCATTCCAGGAGGCTCAGCAAAAAGAGACATAGGGGGAGATTTACTAAAGCTGGTTCACTCAGAATCTCGTGCGCCTGTTTATGGTAGCCAATCAGATTCTAACCTAAGCTTGTTCATATAAGCTTTGGCAATAAAACCTGGAAGTTGATTAGTTGCTATGCAGAAGTGCACCTGATTTTCCACTCTCCACCTTTAGTAAATAAATCCCATTGTCCAACAAAGCAGAAGTCCCAGGTTCGGACCCAGACACTAATAGTACTCCTCTCTTTCCAGAATGTCCCCTGGACATCTTAGGGACAGGTTTGTGAGGAAACCTCTGGTGGAATTCTCTTATTAATCTTGGGGCATGAGCGTTTTCCTCAAGCTCCGAAGAATTCTCCTCTGGCCCATATCCTTCCCATTGAACCAGATATTGCAATTTGTTCCTTAAGATCCTGAAATTAAGAATCTTCTCCACACCAATTTTGTCTTCACCCTGTACCTCAACAGGTGGAGGAGATGGAAGAATTCTTCCAGAGAAAAGATTTTCATGAAATGGTTTGAGTAGCAATATATGAAAAACAGGATGAAGCTTCATACTGTCAGGAAGTTTTAAGTGAAAGGTGACTGGATTAATCTGAGCAGAAATCTGGAAAGGTTCTACAAACTTTTGGGCTAACTTTGGTAATAAAATATGAACCTTCAAATTTTCAGTTGCCGCCTATGTGAAAGGTAGGAAGTGATCTGCAATGTCTGTCAGCAGCCTTCTTGTAACATTCCAGAGCCTCCCTCAAGGTAGGAAGTGATCTGCAATGTCTGTCAGCAGCCTTCTTGTAACATTCCTGAGCCTCCCTCAACTTCTGAATCTCCTGTAATGTAGTTAATCTGTTGGTAACAGCAGGAATTAGAGCTGAGATAAGGTGATCAGGAATAAAAACTGGATGATACCCGACATTTAAGTAAAAAGGGCTTTGGGAGGTGGAGCTATGTTTAGAATTGTTATAAGAAAATTCTGCAGCAGGAAGATAGTCCCCCCCAGTCATCCCAAAGATAATTGACAAAACATCAAAGGTACTGCTCCAAAGTTTGACTGGTCCTCACGGTCTGACCATTAGACTGAAGATGAAAAGCAGAGGACAGATTAACTGCAACACCTAAAGCTGAAGAAAAGCTTTTCCAAAATTTTGGAGTAAACTGTACTCCTCTCGCAGAAACCACATCATTAGGAATTCCATGTAGTAAAGACTTTTCAGACCATCAGTTTATTTAGCAGAAGGCACCCCCTTAGCTGGTATAAAATGAGCCATGTTACTGGGATTCTTGATGACTACCATGATAGTGGTCATTTCTTTTGAAGGAGGTAAATTAAACACAAAGTCCATAGAAATGGATCCCCAAAGTTTTGGTGGAACATGGAGTGGCTGGAGAAACCCCAAAGGAGATGCTTGGGGTGTTTTATTGCATGCACTTCAGGCACAAGGCCACATAGCTCTTGACATTTTTCTTGTAACAAGGCCACCAAAAGCAATGTGACAAAAGTCTTAGAAACCCCAAGATGGCCCACAAGTTTAGGCTCATGAACTAACTTGAGGGCTTAACCCGAGCAGACACAGGGATATTGAGATGATGTGCTTGAGTCCAAATGCTGTTCTTGTATTCAAGGTTAAAGTGTTACTAAACCCAGGACTCTGCATTCACTATGTCTAGTCTCCCATAGTACACAGAACATGGAAGTGCAGTTATTTTAGTAAATATAAACTGTTAAATACCTTTTCTCATCAGCAGTTAGAGCAGTCTTGTTACTTCTATCAGTGTCCAGCAGAGAACTGGTTAAATCTTGTAAGAGGAGTGTTCTTTCTGCTCTAGGAGGATGCAAAACCCCTGACCTCTGTCTGGACAGTGCTGATTGGCCCTGTGCTGATCACATGCACTCTCCAAAGAAAAAAAAACTCTCGCAATACACACTAAACTGAGCATGTGCAGAATGGCTATGGTTCAGTCTGTCTTATCAGGAGAAAAGATGTGGACATTTGAACAAGAGGAGGTGCAGAGAAGTCAGGATCAGATGGCCTTTTTACACAATGTAGAGTATTAACCCCTTAGGTTCAACAGTGAGTATAACAAGCATGCTTTATTGCATAAATAGACTGATTTTACTGTTGTGGGTTTAGTAACAGTTTAATGTGCCTAGGAGGATGATTAGGAAATGGGTCATTATCATACAAATCTTTGAGGAGATTAAAGAATGTCTTGGTACTTGTGGCCCCTAGGAAGTTCTTTTGAGGTATAATTGTACATTAAGAGTTGCCTTGCTGGGAGGATCAGACAGCATCTGTGATAAGGCATTGCCCAAACTATTCCTTGGTCTAGGATGATTCGAGATAATAAAATTGAACCTGGAAAATAATATTGACCAACATGCTTGTCTAGAAGACAATCTCTTGGCAGAGCAAATTAATTCCAAATTTGTATGATCAGTGAGAACAGTTGCAGGATGATTAACCCCATCCAGCAGATGCCTCCACTCTAAAAAAAAAAAAAAAAAGGCTTTCTTAATTGCCAGGCACTCTCTTCATTCCCAATGTCCTAATTCCTTTTGGCTGAGGACATTAAATGAGAAAAGTAAGCACAAGGATGAAGCTCCATCTTTTGTCTGCTTTGCTGAGAAAGGATAGCTCCCACAACAGTCAGAAGCATCCACTTCCACTATAAAAGGTAATCCAGGATTGGGATGTACCAATACTGGTGCAAAAGTGAAAAACGTTTTTAGCTTTTCAAAAGTAGCTTGTGCTTCAGGTGACTAAACAAAGGGAGCTCCTGTCTTTGTCAGCTGTGTAATTGGAGCTATCACTTTAGAGAAGTTTCTTATGGCAAACCTGACAAATCGTATTTCCATAACATTTCCATGGGCTGGCCAATCAACCACTGATTTGATCTTCTCGGGATCCAGCCTTACTCCTTCTATTGAAAAAATAAACCCCAAGAACTGGATCTGGGTTTGCTCAAACTCACATTTCTCCAGTTTGATGTAAAGCTGGTTCTTCCTTAATCTTTCAAAGACAGTGCAAATAATGCTTGTAGTGCTCCTTGTCTGCATTCGTCAAGGAGATGAATAGAAAACTGCCTTCAGAACCAGATATGGGCATTTTGAGCCCTTTGTTATGCCTTTTTGCAACACTCCTGCAACTTTTCAACAATTCATCAATCATGTCTTTCAGGATCTGTTAAACTGGTTTGTTATTGCTTATCTGGATGATATTCTCATCTTTTTCTGATAACCTCTCCAGGTAGAGATAGTAGAGAATTTGCAGCAATTGTTCTTTCAACTTTGTTAGGGCAATAACTACAGAATGACCAGAGTCTCCACAATACAGACATAAGTTCTCCGAACATCTTCTCTTTCTCTCTTCTGAATGGAGATGGATCTCTTGATAGCATCAATCTGCATAGGCTCGGGGGTGCTAGAACCCGGAGAGACTTTTGAATTCTGCTGAACAAATGGACTAGCAGAGAACGCATACCACCATTCTTCCAAACATTCTCAGCCTCTCCTTCCTCCTTTCTGTAAGTCTCTGATTAATTTGGATACATAATTGGATGAAGGCCTTGAGATCATTAGGAGGCTCTACTCTGGCAAGCTCATCCTTTATCTGTTCAGAAAGCCCAGATAAAGGAACTGGCTTTTTGTGCTGCAGGGTTCCAAGTGGTATCTATGATCCAACATTTGAATTCAGCTGTGTACTCAGCGACAAAGCATTTAACCTGCCGCAGACTATGCAACTTTGCTTCAGCAGTAGTGCAGCAATTTGGGATCATCAAAAACCTGATTCATTGCAGTCAAAAGAATCTCAAGCTTATTCAAAGTGGTACCATCTTGTTCTACATAAGGGGAGGCCCAATCTAAAGCTTCCCCAGTCGGAAGTCTGATAATAAACATTACCTTCTTTTTCTCTAAAGGAAATGCAGTAGGGTGCATTTGGAAATATATATGATACTGATTAAGGAAACCCCTGTAATTGTGGAAGTCTTAATTAAGCTTAGATGGTTGAGGCTGAAGCAAATGTGTGTTAGTATCATCTCAGTCCAACAGTTGTCTCTACAGAGTATTAATTTCTTACTGTTTCCTTTCCACTATACTTTCTAGTTTAGCAACTTTTTCTTGGTAGGTAACACCAAATTTCTGCAGCTCAACAATTTTCTGCCTAAGAGGAGCCAGAGTGATTGCTATAGTGGCCTCCATGTTTGTGGCCAGAATATTCTATCACAGTCAGGGTAGGTCAGGCTCGAAGACCAGCTGCTATAGCAGTAGAAATGCTCACAGAAAAATCAGCAGGATAGGTACAGGTAGATCACCCTGGTGGATGATGCAGACTCACCTCAGGTGCAGAGTCTAAGTACTAACTGGTGTTCACCAGAGCTCCTGATGGTGGAGATGGGTTTTGTGCTGCGTGTTAGCAGCAGGTCAGGATCCGTGGGATTGCCCCACTAGGAGGTGATCAAGCTGGGAACCAGTAGCAGTTTGAGCAGGTAAGGATCAAATAGAAGCATAGTCAATAAAAAAGCCAAAGGTCAGTAACGAGCAGTAGCAAAATATGGATGGCTATAGGGAAGACAAAAACAAGATACTGGCTGAAAAGAGTACAATAATCTAGCAAGTAGGAAGTACAGAGACATGGCTTAAATCAGGAAGTTCAAGGGAGAAGGAAATAGCTCAATGTTTGTGACAAGCAAGTTCATGGCAGGATGATTCAAGTAATTGTCCAGGGAGCTCTCCAGAATTCCAGGTAGTTCAGCAAGAAGAGACATTGCCACACACAGCAGAGGTCTCAGGTTCGGACCCAGTCTCTGACAGACTTATTTATCTTGCTTGGAGGTTTATTGTGCCTGCTGAGGTTTTATTGTTGCTGTTCAGGAATGTATTGTTGTTGCTGGGGAATATATTCTTTTATAGGGGGTGGTGTTGAGAGATGGGTAGGGGGTGGAAACCAAAATGACAAAGGAGTGGGGAGAAATACCTGCTCCTAATCTCAAAGAACTACATACATTCATGTGAAAACCTGTATATTTTTGCTGACACAGTGTGAAGGTCAGTTAAACACCACAAAACACTGCCAAACCTTAGCATCTGTTGGTCTTACTTTTTCTCTCCTAATTTTTGTTCACAAAGGGGTTTGTACTTTTTTACATCTTTAACAGAAAACATGTAAAGAGGTTTTGTTACAGGAATATTTGAGCCTACTTTCATCATCATATAAATAAAAAAAAATTCTGTTCTGACTGGTAGAAACATGTTTCCAATTACGGGAAAGGTTGCTCTCCCTTTTGCTAAGGTGTAAAGTTGGCTTTGGTATTGAACTTCCAAGCCACCAAACTGAACCACCAATCCAGCTTTTCACTAATTTACACACATAAACCCTAAAAAAAGGGGTGCCCTGTAGCCCCAAAATGCATTGAATTTTTTTTTGCCCAATTGTTTACCAATAAGCACAAGGATATTTTTTAATGACTACAAGTCATTAACGTCAAAATTTATATTTATAGTGCTCCTCACCCTTTAGCCCCAAAATGCATTAAATTTATTTTGCACATTTGTTTACTAATGAACACAAGAATATTTTTTAATGACTTGTGATTAAAGTCATTAAAGCCAAAATTTTTATTTATTTACAGTGCAAAAGTATTGGGACACTCCTCCAAATCATTTGATTCAGGTGTTCCAATCACTTCCATGGCTACAGAATCCAGAATTCCACCCCTCCAAATCCAGTCTTACCTGCTTCTGTTCTGTCTGCTTCTGTCTGGTGTTTGGTGCTGCTCTTTAATTTCTCCTTCTTTACTCCCCATTGCACGCCTCTTAATTTGCATTGAAATGTCATAATTTTCATTTCAGCAAGCACACTTCCTGGGGTGTCAGCCACTGCTGCTGTGCCTGTGTGGTGCACTTAACTTTCATTGAGCCAGTTTCATATGGATATGAATAAACCGTGCCTGCAGAGCCCATCTCATGTACACACTGAATTTTTGTATTCAAGAACTACAGCTCACTACGGTGTGTGAATGAAGTGTTGTTTCTCAATGCAATAAGGAACACAGCAAGTCAGTTTTACTCACTAAGTGATAATATTTATTGTTTAATTCACTTATGTAGAAGCAGTATGGAAGGGGAGATCACACTAGTGCCTTATGCTGTGCAGTATATTCTGGACTGCAAACAAATGTAACACACAGCATCTGGTTTAATTTTCAAAATTCAGTGCCATGCTTCCTAAATATATTATCCACCAATCCGTGCTCCTAAAAGAACCTTCACCTTCTGTGCAACCACCACCGGATGTGCTCTCACCTGAAGCCCATAACCTTAGTGGATTAATTGATGTTAACAGGTACTCTTCACCAGTGCTGGGTTCCCACTCTAGGCTTCTGATCTTGCCCCACTTTCTCCTTCCTTTTCCAGCTAAATGGCACTCTCCTTCTCTCTCCTCTGCTCAGCACCACATAGGAAAAAAGGTCTTGGGCCCCAGATGAGAGTACATCTGGTGGTGGTTGCAGAGAAGGTGGATGTCAGGAATGGACTGGCCAGCAATGGTGGGACTCACCTGCCTTTTGATCTGCAGTACCAGGGCTGGCCAGCGGGTGCTCCCAGCAATCAGAGACTCAACCTTTCAGCCAGCTAACACCTGGAACTGATGATACTGGTGTATTTAAGGGATGGCCAGACTTGCAGACTCTGCCTTGGTGTTGTGTTTGTCCTGGGCCCTGTATCTGTCCTGCATCCTGTTTCTGTTCCTTTGCTGACCCTGCCTGATCTGAACCGCTGCTGACTTCTCCTGCTCTGATCCCGGCTCGCTCCTGACCATCCCTCTGCCTGACCCTCTGTACCACGCTGCTTGCTACCTGTTCTGATCCCTGGCTTGTGACCCTGACCATCCCTCTGCCTGACCCTCTGTACTACGCTGCTAGCTACCTGCTGAACCTGGCCTGTGACCCCGACCCATCTCTGCTTGCTCCCCCTGTACCTACCTGCCCTATTGATATTGACCCGGCCTGCCTGACGACGCTTGCTTGTATGTACTGTTATCTGTGGGTGGTTGGTTTGGTTTGTTTGCACTGTATTATGTTTTAGTATTGCACTGCGTTTATGTTTGTATGGTTAGTGTTAATAAATTATATTGTTTATCACATATCTGAAGTCTGCGTTTCCCTGCGTCAGTCACACACCTCTGGTCACACCTGGGAGCCCTGACATTACACCAAGACCAATCCTGACCAGAAGTGGCTGCACAGGGAAGCCATCTTGGCTTGTTGCTGGGAAGGATGGATCTGGATGAGGTTGAGTATTTATCTCTGCTAGTGCTTGATGACAGAAAATATGCTTATCAGACTCTGAAGGAGTATACCCGGGATGAACTGCTAGAATGTATACGGATCGCTCATGTTCTAGTAGATCAGGGCACAGATTTCTCTATGGTGCAGCCATTGATTAAGGTTTGTGTTGAGTTGGTTTCATCTGGTTTCCCCGAATGCAAGGATGAATTTTTGCCACCATTTAGTGCAGACCAGGTAGAGTCCCTGGTGTGGTTATTAGAGGATGATGTGGGTTACTTTCTGGAACGTTATTCCACATGTTCACCACAGATACTAAGAGATTGTATAAACGCAGTGCAGTCTTTGGTCAGACAGGCTTTGTGTAAGCTCAGCTTTGTTCAACCCATACTGCAGACATGGACAGACTTGTTGCACCCAGCCTCAGTCAGCTTACAAAGACCCAGTCCTGCTTCTAATCTATTTCCTCAAAGCTCTACTCCTGTATTCCCAACAACTCCCCCAGTTACAGCCCAGTATACTTGGCTATCTACCGCATGTCAGTACCCTGTTCCCACTCGCTGCACCTAACCTGCCTTTAACCCTGTAAAAAAGCCCTCTGTAGCAACTGCTCCCTCTCCTGTTCCATCCTCCAGTTCTTCTCTGTCTCCAGCTGCTCCATTCGTTTGCAGACCTGCGTTTACTTGCAGTGCCCCAGTAGTTAAAACCAGAAAAAAGCGAAAATTCTTTCCAACCAATATCATCCTGCCAGTATCCAAACCGGTGAACCTGCCTTCCGTGGTTCAGCCTGAATCCTCTACTCAGCCTGAAGCCTCTACTCAGCCTGATGCCTGTACGCAGCCTGAAGCCTGTACGCAGCCTGATGCCTCTCTTCTGCCTGAAGCCTCTACTCGGCCTGAAGCCTCTACTCGGCCTGATGCCTCTACTCGGCCTGATGCCTCTACTCGGCCTGGAGCCTCTACTCGGCCTGAAGCCTCTACTCAGCCTGAAGCCTCTACTCAGCCTGATGCCTCTACTCAGCCTGATGCCTCTACTCAGCCTGAAGCCTCTACTCAGCCTGAAGCCTCTACTCAGCCTGAAGCCTCTACTCAGCCGGACGCCGGCATTCAGCCTGATGCCTCTACCCAGCATGATGAACTGATCCAGCCTGACGATCCTATTAGGCCAGTTGACTCGATGCCCGCTGTTGATCCAGATGATCCGGTACCTGACCCGGTGCCCGCTATCGTGCCAATTGACTCAGAGCCCGCTGTCGTACCTGGTGACCCGATGCCCGCTGTCGAGCCAGACGATCCAATGCCTGGTGACCCGGTGCCCACTGTCGTGCCTGTTGACTCGGAGCCCACTGCCTTGCCAGATGACGCGGTGCCCGCTGTCGAGCCAAATGACCTGATGCCTGGTGACCCAGTGCCCGCTGTCATACCTGGTGACCCGATGCCCGCTGTCGAGCCAGACAATCCGGTACCTGATGACCCGGTGCCCACTGTCGTGCCTGTTGACTCGGAGCCCACTGCCTTGCCAGATGACGCGGTGCTCGCTGTCGAGCCAAATGACTTGATGCCTGGTGACCCGATGCCCGCTGTCCAGTCAGACGATCCAATGTCTGACCCAGTGCCCGCGGTCATACCAGTTGACTCGGAGCCCACTGCCTTGCCAGATGACGCGGTGCCCGCTGTCGAGCCAAATGACCTGATGCCTGGTGACCCGATGCCCGCTGTCCAGCCAGACGATCCAATGTCTGACCCAGTGCCAGCGGTCATGCCAGTCGACTCGGAGCCCACTGTCGTGCCTGGTGACTCGGTGTCCGCCGCTTCGCCTGGGGGCCCGAGACCTGTCGCTCCGCCTGGGGGTCTGGCGCCCGCCGCTCCGCCTGGGGGTGCGGTGCCCGCCGCCCCGCCTGGGGGCCCGAGACCTGTCGCTCCGCCTGAGGGGCCGAGACCTGTCGCTCCGCCTGGGGGTCCGGCGCCCGCCGCTCCGCCTGAGGGCCCGAGACCTGTCGCTCCACCTGGGGGTCCGGAGCCCACCGCTCCGCCTGAGGGCCCGAGACCTGTTGCTCCACCTGGGGGTCCGGCGCCCGCCGCTCCGCCTGAGGGCCCGAGACCTGTCGCTCCACCTGGGGGTCTGGCGCCCGCCGCTCCGCCTGAGGGCCCGAGACCTGTCGCTCCACCTGGGGGTCCGGCGCCCGCCGCTCCGCCTGAGGGCCCGAGACCTGTCGCTCCACCTGGGGGTCCGGCGCCCGCCGCTCCGCCTGGGGGCCCGATGCCTGTCGCCCCACCTGGGGGCCCGATGCCTGTCGCCCCGCCTGGGGCCCGATGCCTGTCGCCCCGCCTGGGGCCCGATGCCTGTCGCCCCGCCTGGGGGCCCGATGCCTGTCGCCCCGCCTGGGGGCCCGATGCCTGTCACCCCGCCTGGGGGCCCGGCGCCCGCCGCTCCACCTGGGGGCCCGGTGCCTGTCGCCCCGCCTGGGGGCCCGGTGCCTGTCGCCCCGCCTGGGGGCCCGGTGCCTGTCGCCCCGCCCGGGGGCCCGGTGCCTGTCGCCCCGCCCGGGGGCCCGGTGCCTGTCGCCCCGCCCGGGGGCCCGGTGCCCGGTGCCCGCTGCTCCGCCTGGTGGCCCGCTGCCTGCTGCGTCGCCTGGTAATCCAATGTGCCTCTGCCCGGAGTCCTGCCCGATGTGCCTCTGCCCGGAGTCCTGCCCGATGTGCCTCTGCCCGGAGTCCAGCTCGATGTGCCTCTGCCCGGAGTCCAGCCCGATGTGCCTCTGCCCGGAGTCCAGCCCGATGTGCCTCTGCCCGGAGTCCAGCCCGATGTGCCTCTGCCCGGAGTTTAGCCCGATGTGCCTCTGCCCGGTGTGCCTCTGCCCGATGTGCCTCTGCCCGGAGTCCAGCCCGATGTGCCTCTGACCGGAGTCCAGCCCGATGTGCCTCTGCCCGGAGTCCAGCCCGATGTGCCTCTGCCCGGAGTCCAGCCCGGTGTGCCGCTGCCCGGAGTCCTGCCCGGTGTGCCAGTCTTTGATATCCCGCCAGTTACCAGACCCGGGCGGTGGAACATTTTGCCCAGCTAGGACTGTTTGGAGCGTCCTGAGGCCGCTCCTTGAGGGGGGGGTACTGTCAGGAATGGACTGGCCAGCAATAGTGGGACTCACCTGCCTTTTGATCTGCAGTACCAGGGCTGGCCAGCGGGTGCTCCCAGCAATCAGAGACTCAACCTTTCAGCCAGCTAACACCTGGAACTGATGATACTGGTGTATTTAAGGGATGGCCAGACTTGCAGACTCTGCCTTGGTGTTGTGTTTGTCCTGGGCCCTGTATCTGTCCTGCATCCTGTTTCTGTTCCTTTGCTGACCCTGCCTGATCTGAACCGCTGCTGACTTCTCCTGCTCTGATCCCGGCTCGCTCCTGACCATCCCTCTGCCTGACCCTCTGTACCACGCTGCTTGCTACCTGTTCTGATCCCTGGCTTGTGACCCTGACCATCCCTCTGCCTGACCCTCTGTACTACGCTGCTAGCTACCTGCTGAACCTGGCCTGTGACCCCGACCCATCTCTGCTTGCTCCCCCTGTACCTACCTGCCCTATTGATATTGACCCGGCCTGCCTGACGACGCTTGCTTGTATGTACTGTTATCTGTGGGTGGTTGGTTTGGTTTGTTTGCACTGTATTATGTTTTAGTATTGCACTGCGTTTATGTTTGTATGGTTAGTGTTAATAAATTATATTGTTTATCACATATCTGAAGTCTGCGTTTCCCTGCGTCAGTCACACACCTCTGGTCACACCTGGGAGCCCTGACAGTGGAGGTTCTTTTAGGAGCATAGATTAGTGGATAATTGTCACATACAAGGTTCAAGATATAAGAGACTTGTTACAGGACACTATACATGTTTTAGTACATTGTTTTTTATATAATTTTAGTGAGGTAATTAGCATATGGAGCATGTGATTGGTTGCATATTTGGGAAGCACAGCACTGAATTTTGAAAATTAGGTCATTTACACATTTAGATGAGAGTGGAGGGTGCACGCTGCTGTTTTTTGTTTTGTATCTTTTATTATTACAAAGCAGATTTAGGACTGTACCACAGCAGCTCACAAAGCAATAACTTATACGGCATCTGGTTTATTTTTGTTCGAATTTAGGCAATACTGTGTGTATTAGTTTAGATAGGTATATCTGCTAAATGTTTATCACTATTGAATGGGAATTACTATAGTGCTTTGCTAGCTTCATCTGATTACTTCCCAAGGCCAATGCAGAACAAGCTGAAAATAATAAAGATGGTCATGTCACTTGTTTTTCTCTTCATTTTTAAGGCAGGAAACCTCAGATAAATGTTAAAATAAGGAAAGACAGCTGAAAAAGAATGCATGAGGGAAGTACAAAAATATAGGTTGCTGCAGAATTTGTTGCTTTAAACCCCATGTTTAAATCGGCTGTTAATTTACCAAGCAGTTGTGTACCCCTGGCACTGCATGGGATAAATGCTCGTTTTACTGGGGGAAATATTTACCATATTCTTTGCTCCCCCAGCATCTGAGGTTCTCCTCAGCTGTCTGATGCTATTGCTTTAAGTCAGTATAAATTCTGTTGACGAAAATATTTCTATCATAGTTTTAATCAGCTGCATGTTTTCAGTAACAAAAAATAAAAAAAATAAAATTAGAATTAAGTTATTTGATGACAAAAAATCAATTCCAATTTTCAGTTAGTCGACTAAAATCTCTAGTACATTTTAGTTGTCTAAAATCTAATGGGTTTAGTTAAATTGCAATGCATTATTTAAGCCTTTTCCAAACTGATTAGATTTTTACTTCAGGAGTATATAATAACATTATTATTTATGGTATCAAGGTTTGAACATACACTACAGACACAGATTTAGCCGTTGTGTTATATAACATCTTTATACATAAAACCAAAGTTCATAAACAAAGTAATGCTTTTTAACAAACAGAAGTGCAACTTTAAAATATAAACAAACAAAAACTGTAAACTCCATTGGCTGTACTGCCAAGCAGGAAGTGGAGATGGGGAGTGCACAGGGCAGGGTGCATTATACTTTGGGGATTGGGAGATGACCTGCAAATGGGGATGGGAAAGTAAATGGGAGAGAGGGAGTGCACAGGGCAATGAACTGAAAGGTATGGGGAGGCTGTTATTTTACTCAGTGTAATGCACTGCTAAACACTCACAATGTCTCATCCAGACAGACACAAATGCAATGGAGGAGTTCCTCTTCTATGGTTTGCAGGGCATTGTTCCAGAACTCCCAGACAGCAGGCAGACAGAGGGAGCCTGTGTCTCTCAGCCAATACAGCTTGCTGATAGAGTACTAAAGATTTTAGTCGTCTAAAATGTACTGGAGATTTTAGTTGACTAAAATACAACTAAAACTAAAACAATTCGGATGCCTAAAATATGACTAGAAATAATATGGCTTTTTAGTCAAAAGACTATGACTAACACTAAATCAAAATTTGGCATCAAAATTAACAGTGCTTCCAGTGCAGGACTGCTCTGTACATGATGACATCAGGGAACTGCGACCAGTTTGACAGCAAAGTAAAGCGGCTTCAGGGGACTAGTCAACTGGAGAAAAGTGGGCTTCTTTTCCTCTATAGTCAAATGAGCATTTAACCCATGCAGTTTAGTGGTGGACCACACCGCATGTGTAAATGTTAAAGCAGCCAAGAGTTGGCCTTTAACCACATCCTTACCATGCTATAGCCGAATGACGGCTACAGCGTGGTTGTCCAGTCCTGGGAGGGCATCATATGATGTCCTCCTAGAACACGCCCTCCCTCGCACACCCAGCAGCATGCACCCAGTGATCTCCGTGATTGCTGTGTCCATAGGATCCAGCTGATCCCATGAAGTAAAAGGCCAATCATAGCGGTCTTTTACCACATGATCAGCTGTGTACAATGACGCCAGCAGATCACTGAGTAAATACAGTTGCCGGTCATTGGCAGCACTTTACGCTGTCAAGCGTGAGGAAAGTGCTGCCCATAACCGGCAGCTGTCACAGAGGAGATTGACACTGATCATCAGGGCGCTGATGATCTGTGCCCTAATGATCAGTGCCCTGCAGTGCCGCCCATCAGTGCCACCCACTAGTGCTCAGCATTGCTACCCACCAGTGCTCAGCAGTGCTACCCATCAGTGCCCCCCATCAGTGATGCCCATCAGTGCCCAGAAGTGCCACCCATTAGTGCTGTCAGTCAGTGCCATCAGACAGCGTCGCCCATCAGTGCCGCCTATCAGTGGCCATCATTGCTGTATATCAGTGCAGCGTCATTACTGCTCCTCCTCATTAATGCCCACCAGTGCCACCTCATCAGTGCCCATCAGTGCAGCATATACGTGCCACCTCATCAGTGCCCATCAGTGCTGATCAGTGCTGTCTATCAGTGCAGCCTCATCAATGCACAACAGTGAAGGAGAAAAATTACCTGTTTGCAAAATTTTATAATAGAAACAAAGAAAAACGTTTTTTTTTCAAACTTTTTGCTCTTTTTTTGTTTATAGTGTAAAAATTAAAACACCCGGTGGCAATTAAATACCACCAAAGGAACCCTATATTTGTGTGAAAAAAAATATACAAATTTCATATGGGTATATACAGTGTTGCATGTCTGCACAATTGTCATTAAAAGTGCGACAGTACTGAAAGATGAAAATTGGCCTGGGCACGAAGGGGGTAAAAGTGCCTGGTAGGCAAGTGGCTAAGGGAGCCACAAACCCTAAACCCTCCACAAATCAAACCAGGGATTATCCTTTGTCACCAAGGTCCTCACCCATCTACTATTAATATTTCACAGAAGAAAACTGAGGTATTGTATAGTGGCTTGTGAAATTTCAAAACTATGTTACATTAAATTTCCCAACATATTTTCCAATCTCTAACATAGACAATTATTTGTTTAACTCAGAACTACCTTCACCTCTTGAAAGCCAGTGGATCATTGTTTACAAGCACACATACATTTTTCCTGTGCATCCTTATAGCCAAGGATTGGGTTAAAGAAAAGCTATGCTGAGAAAAATATGGAGGCTGTCCCTACAATGAATTTGAGTGTATTTTTTTTAACTTAAGCTATGATTGGTGAATAGTAAAGGAATTATGTGACATAAAATGCCACTATTTAATTCTTCACTGTTTTTTTTTTCATAAAATATATAATATTTGGGGGATTTAAGTAATTAAGTAACCTAAACTGTGCATTTTAACATGTGTGCAAAAAAAGCAACAAAAAATGTCTCCTGGAAAGGTTAATATATTTAAGAAAATGTGGGGGTTTTGTCTTACTTTAGCAATTTTTTCCACTAATTTACTTTCTTTTTTCTTCTTGTTTAAAGCTTTTTCAACATTAAATTTGGTTTTATATTTAGCCTTTTGCCCATTGGAATTAGTTTTGCAGTGTGTTCTAATTTGTTTACATAAAATCAAATTAAAACATTTCCATCTGTTCTGTGTCCTTTGATGACAATATTTCCTCCCAATCCCAAAGTTTTCTACTCTCTGCATTGTTTGAGATTAACAGGTCCAACAAAATATTATTTCTCCTTTATAAAATGTCACAAAAAATTGTTCTGTAATAAGTTTATAAATTCCTTCCGTTTCACTGTTCCATCAGTGCCATTACATCAGTTAGTTCAAGAACGGGTAAAACCTCCTCATTATTACCACTGTCCCAGCCTGGTATAGTCCTATCTGTGTAAGAAGCTGAGTCTCTACCTCCTCATCAATTCTGTGAGTAAGGGAACCGTAGTCTGCACAATCAACTGCTTGATTAATGATCTACATAATTAATTGTTTGCTGCAATAATTTATTAAATTTATGTACTACAGTTTAATATATTAGCAAACATTTCTCCAACATAAGCTTTCATGTACTTAACTAAATGCATAGGACAATGATAAATCACCTCTTTTTTCTCTTTTGAGCCTCTAATTGTTTTGTAACCATTCAATTATAAGGGCTAAATATGTTGACATTACAATAAATATTTCAGCTAAATATCATTTTCAATTAAAAGTCAGAAAATTTATTAACTTTCCCATATATTTTGGTGTAAAGCAAAAACATGTTTTTAACCACTTGAGTCAGATTCACCATTTTAAAATAGCACTGGAGTTATTACTATTTATCCCAGCTCCATTTTAAAATAGTGGCCACTATCAGCAGCTCCTGTGGTTTCTACCAGCATTACTGCTGGGACTACCAGGGCTTTGTAAGTTTTTACAGATTGCTCCATAGCAGTGGACTGTAGATGCAAATGTAAACACAACACTTTAGTCCCATCCTGCTCATGGATTTTGCTCCACCTGGAATTAGTTTATACACAGGTCAAACTGGAAAGCCCTGGACTAACCTGTGTGGTGAAATATTGGTAAGAAACACTCTGTGTGGCATGGGCTTTATTTGCAGAGAGTTAGGTACCATGGCAGCACTAGGTTGTTTAAGATTAACTATGCATTTTAGTAAGTTGTCATGTGCAAGGTTTTATTTTATGTTTTCCTTTTGTTCTTCTGTTCCTGCTCCTGTTTATAGTATATATTCACTATATTTCCTAAATTATTGGGCTCCTGCCTTTACACACACATGAACTTTAATGGCATCCCAGTCTTAGTCCATAAAGTTCAATATTGACTTGGCCCACCCTTTGCAGCTATAACAACTTCGACTCTTCTGGGAAGGCTGTCCACAAGGTTTAGGAGTGTGTCTATGGGAATGTTTGACCATTCTTCCAGAAGCACATTGTGAGGTCAGGCACTGATGTCGGACGTCCTATAAATGTGTATATAGATTGTGATGCCACAAATGTGAACCAAAATTACTTAAATTGCCACGTGAAAATGCAAAAAAAAAAAAAAATTATATAAAGCAACAACGCAAGAAAATACAAATAATGTCCAATGTATCAGTAAGTCCCATTCAAATAACAGTTGCTTGAAAGCCAAAAGATAGGTAAACAGGTATCATTAGTAACAAATAAACAGGTGACCACTTTCAGGTGCTTCAAGTAACCCCAGATGGATTTGCACTCATCACAATAGATGGACCTTCTATTACTAGATAGGTCTCACTGCACCTTTTTTGGTTGGACCCATTCTGTGTCTTGTCACCAACTTGAGCATTCACGTGTCCCAGGAATGTGATTTCTTTCCATGCAATACACCATCACTCAAAAATCAGTATTAGGGAAAAGGATGATTGCGCAAAGCATCCGACTTTAACCATTTGAACGTAACAATAACCGCACTGACATGTATATGTGCCTAGGACCAACACCAGGTACACACAGCGCTTGTTAAAATGGCTGCTACTGCCCCAAAATCAGAACCTGGCTTTCACTTCAGGGATGGGATGGGATGTGATGTATCAACTAGTTTTGTCTGTAATTAGACGTCTTCAGGAAGCCCTGATGTCAGACAAGAAGGCCTGGAATGCAGTTTCCACTCAAATTCATTCCAAAGGTGTTCTATCTGGTTGAGGTCAGGACTCTGTGTAGGCCAGTCAAGTTCTTCCTCCCCAAACTCGCTCATCCATGTCTTTATGGACATTACTTTGTGCACTGGTTCACAGTCATGGTGGAACAGGAAGGGGCCATCTCCAAACTGTTCCCACAAAGTTGGGAGCATGAAATTGTCCAAAATATCTTGGCATGCTGACACCTTAAGAGTTCTCTTTACTGGAACTAAGGGACCAAGCCTAACCCCTGAAAAACAACCCCGCACCATAATCCCCCCTCCACCAAACTTTATACTTGGAAAATGCACTCAGGCAAGTACCGTTCTCCTGGCAACCACCAAACCCAGACACAACCATCGGATTGCCAGACAGTGAAGTGTGATTTGTCACTCCAGAGAACACGTCTCCACTGTTCTAGAGTCCAGTGGCAGTGTGCTTAACATCACCGCATCTGATGCTTTGCATTGGATTTGGTGATGTAAGGCTTGGATGCAGCTGCTCGGTCATGGAAACACATTCCATGAAGCTCTCTACACACTGTTGTTGTGATAATCTAAAGGCCACACAAAGTTTGGAAGTCTTTAGCTATTGACTCTGCAGACAGTTGGAGACTTCT
This sequence comes from Staurois parvus, assembly GCF_062004578.1. Lineage (NCBI taxonomy): Eukaryota > Metazoa > Chordata > Amphibia > Anura > Ranidae > Staurois > Staurois parvus. Next base: position 1,478,507 of record NW_028318342.1, on the reverse strand, counting down.
GCGCACTGTGTGCTTCAGCATGTGCTGACCCTTCTCTGTCATTTTACATGGCCTACCACTTCGTGGCTGAATTGCTGTTGTTCCCAGTTGCTTCCGCTTTGTTATAATACCACTAATAGTTGACCGTGGAATATTTAGTAGCAAGGAAATTTCATGGATGAATTTATTAAACAGGTGGCAACCTATCATGGTACCATGCTTGACTTAACTGAGCTCCTGAGAGTGACCTATTCTTTCTCAAATGTTTGTAGAAGCAATCTGCATGCCTAGGTGCATTTATACACCTGTGGCCATGGAGGTGATTGGAAAACCTGAATCCAATGATATGGAGGGGTGTCCCAATTCTTTTGGCAATATTGTGTAGCTCTTGCAAATAAACTGTATTTTACTGAGAACTGTTATTTGCTGATCCTGTTTAAGGTGTTGTGAACTTCAGGTAGTCAGGCATACTCCACTGCCAATCTAATTCCTCACATATGGTGGCAGTAGCACACATCAGTGTAAGCAGTTGTATTAAGGCTAACATGAGAAGTAAGCTCTATTTGTGTGAAAAAAAAATATAAATTTCATTTGGGTACAGCGTTGCATGACCACGCAATCACAAGTTAAAGTAGCGCAGTGCGACATACCAAAATACTTACTTATCAGAAAAGGGGGTAAACCCTTCCAGAGCTTAAGTGATTAAACAACAGGTACAAAGGCTTGAAGGAGCCTATTTAAATGACCTGACAGAGGAGAGGTGGCTGTCTACACAGAATGTCTTGACTTGGCTAGTTAATCCCTCTGTGGAGAAAAATTTTTTCTTTATTAGATTTGCATTTTATGAGGAGGAAGAAAAGACTTGATAGCGAAAATTGCTGGTGCTCAATGCCCACCACAAGCCATTGGTACCTTGATGACATTACACAGTAAAATTAATTCTCCTACCTTAATAATGATGGAACTTGTCCTGGTTTTATAGTGATCTTTACTCTTCCAAAATTAATTTAAATTTGCTAAGGCAGTATATTCAATCAGTTAAATTACCACAGCTTTTTGTGGCCCTGGGTAATTTGCTGGACTCCTCAATTTCTCTTGAAGAAGTCCAAACAGTGACCAGTCTGTTTCCAAGTTGAAAAGCACCAGGATATGAGTCTTCCTATGGAAGAGTATAAAAAATATACAGATTGTATATTGACACTGTTATTGAAAGTGTACAATGAGGCCTTTCAAAGACAATGTCAACCCTGATTCTATGACAACAGTATACTTCTTTTAAAACGAGGTAAACCCTAACAGATCCTAGTGCATATAGGCCCATAGCACTACTACAAACTGATATAAAAATCTTGGCAAAAATCCTGGCCCTTCTCCTTAATTAGGTTATTTCTAGTATTTGCACTGCATTGCCATCAGGCTGGATTCATGCTCTAAAAGTCTATGGCAAGTAATCTCCAAACTCCAGTGGATAATAAAGGTACACACACGCTATTGTTGCTGGATGCCACAAAATCATTTGATAGTTATAAAGTGGGCGGTGCATACAAGCTTTGGGTTTAGGGAGGTGTTCATTGCATGGGTAAAACTGCTACATTATGCTCCACAAGCAGCAAGGAGTCTCCCCCCTACATTTGCACTGGGAAGAGGCACTAGGCAAGGTTGCCCCCTCTCTCCATTATTATTTGCTCTAGCAGTGTATGCTTTGGTGAACCTAATCAAGTCTCAAAAGGGAGTAGTTGTTTTTTTTCTAAGGCCCCATCTAAAAACATTATGCTTTCTGCTGGTGATATGCTTTTGCTATTGGGTGACATATGATCATCGCTCAGAGCTGCAATCAAAACAGTTTCCCTGTTTGGGAAATATTCAGGTCTGACCTTGAATTGGTCTAACTCTGCTCTTATGCCTTTGGATAGGATCATGGACACCACTATTTCCTCTTTTTTGCCCAGTTCAGATAACAACATCTTTTAAATATCTTGTTATACCTGTTACTGTGAATCCTTTTAGATTATCGTCGATGAAATGTAATATCTCTCCTTTCTCATCTTAGAGACAAAATTAAGCTTTGGAGTAAGCTATGCTTGTCTCTGATTAGTAGGTCTAATCTAATTAATATTATTCTGATGCCCCAATTGCCCTACTTTTTACTTAATACACCAGTTGTAATTCCACTAAAGATATTTTGAGTAATTGACACCATATTTCATTGTTGTAAGGGGATAAAGTGGCAAGGATTAAGCTGGAACACCTGCAGCAGCCTAAAGGTGAAGGAGATGTGGCTCTTCCACACTTTCGGTATATTATGCAGCTCAGTTACAGCTCACTTACAACACATGATTGGAGGAATGGTTTTATAGGCAAATATGTATAATGTATTAATCTTCTGAATAGTATGTATTTTTATTATCTGCAACCTAAATCCGCTGTTATATCCCAAGGCCCTTCTACACTTTGGCATATGTCTCCTACACCCATTTTCAATGTAATGCAGAATATAACTACAACTAAGGGCTTTATATCCAGGTGTTCTATGTTTGTTCTGATTGCATATTAGTATGATTATCCATGTAATGCTATGGTTAAATGGGAGGGAGATGTGGATATTATAGGCTCAAGACAGTGGAGGGAGACTCTGTAGTCTGTACAGATGGGCTCTTTGGGCCCAATTATATATAGTTATACGCTTACACTATACTCCATACAAATTAGGTACTACGGGTCTACGGAGGGAATCAACGTGTACTAGATGTTGATGAGATCAGAGGCCTGATACATATGCTATGGTGATGCCCTAAGTTCCATAGATACTGGGAAACAGTTATAAATTTTATTAGTGGTGCATTTGAAACTAATGTTAAATTAGACCATAAACCATGCCTTTTAGGCATATTGAGTGCTGTAGTTCCACAGATATCTACCAGACAGGCAGATTCAAGAGCATTATTTTAGGCCCATAAACTTATTCTGAAACATTGGAAAACGAAGACTGTACTGATTCCAGATTAATGGTTATTTACTATGGACACTACTCTGAGATATAAACACTTGATTTTTCAGCATTGTGGCTACCTTAATAAATTTGAAAAAATATGGAGGGATAGTTGAATACCCCAGGATTGGTATAACGTGATATAATGCTATGTAGACAATTACAGCCCATATGGAAGAAAAATATATTTGAAATATATTTTAAAATTATTCTTACCAAATATATTGACATATATTTGAAATACTACAATTTTGGCCATATTCAATATATTTCAATAAATATATATATATATATATATATATATATATATATATATATACTGTATGTTGCAATGCCTTTTTTATTACAAAATATATGAAAACATTTTTGAAAAATACATTTGAAATATACTGTATGTCTTTAAAAATACAAATCTACATTTGTGGAATGCATTTACAAATATATGTAAAAATATATCTTAAAATGCCTTTTTTATATGTTAAAATATGAAGAATATATTTAAAAAAAAATATTCTTTAAAATATTTTTCATATATTTTGTAATATATAAAAATGCATTTCAACATGCAGTATGTATGTATATATATATATGTATATATATATATATATATATATATATATATACTGTATGTTGAAATGCATTTTTTATATATTACAAAATTTATGAAAAATATAAAAAAATATATATATATGATTAATTCAGTGTCTTTCGTTGTGATTGGCCCTTTCTGTACCATGTGATCACTGTGACCAATCAGAGCTAGCAGCACAATTGTGTACAATGCATAGCATGAAAGGAAGCCATCCATTATTTAAAATTATCATGTGATCTGCTGTGATTGATCACAGCAATCACATAATACTGGTGGACACAGCTGGTGACAGATCGTGCTGCTGTGTGGCCCCTTCTGAGAGAAGGAACGTCCTGCCCAGCCAACAATCTGCTATAGGCTGGGCAGGAAGGAGTTAAGGTGACGCAAATGTACTTCAGCTTGGTTGAGGTTGGTTGAATAATTCAGTAAAATATTAAAACAGACGTTATGGAAAGCAGTGGATAAAGACAAAAAAGGGACTGTTTTCATACTGCTCTAGTAAATTATATGATGATCACAATCAAAGAGGTCCCACAGTCTTCCACAGGGTTCTATCCCTTTGAGTTGCTATATGGATTAGATATTAGTAGAGAAATTTGGAAAAGTGAGAGTTCCTTACATGATTCAGCTTGTGGTTCAAATGCAAGATAGAATTGTGAAAGTGGACACTTTAGTCTGTGTGCCTCCTCACATGGTGTGTGCCCTATAGTCACATACCTGTTTGGGCATTTGTTGTAAGGAGCTGTGAAAGAATTCTAAAAATACTATTTTTTTTCCTCTTTTAATGAAATAGAAATATTATACAGTTGCAAGAAAAAGTATGTGAACCCCTTGGGATTACGTGGAGTTTTGCATGAATTGGGCATAAAATGTGCTCTGAACGTCATCTAAGTCACAACAATAGAAGAACACAGTCTGCTGAACATAATACTACACAAACATTAGATGTTGCCATGGTTTAATTGCACATAAAATGTAAACATTCACAGCGCAGGGAGGAAAAAGTATGTGAGGCCCTAGCTTAATGACTTCTCCCAGAGCTAATTGGAGCCAGGAGTGAGCCAACCTTGACTCCAATCAGTGTGATGATATTGGATGTGTTGCTGACAGCTGTCCTGTCCTTAAAAAACACACATCTGTTTTGGGTTTACTGGTTTCAAGAAGCACTGTCTGATGTGAACCATGCCTCGCAGAAAAGAGCTCTCAGAAGACCTACGATCAAGAATTGTTGACTTACATGAAGCTGGAAAAGGTTACAAAAGTATCTCCAAAACCCTTGATGTTCATGTGTCCACGGTAAGACAGATTGTCTACAAATGGAGAAAGTTTAGCACTGTTGCTACTCTCCCTAGGCAGTGGTCGTCCTGTAAAAATGACTGCAAGAGCACAGCGCAGAATGCTGCATGAGGTAAAGAAGAATCCCAGAGTGTCAGCTAAAGACCTACAGAAATCTCTGGCACATGCTAACATTTTTGTTGACACATCTACAATAAGGAAAACATTAAACAAGAATGGAGTACATGGGAGGACATCACGGAGGAAGCCATTGCTGTCCAAAAAGAATATTGCAGCACGATTGAAGTTTGCAAAAGAGCACCTGGATGTTCCACAGCACTACTGGCAAAATATACTGTGGACAGATGAAACCAAGATTGAGTTGTTTGGGAAGAACACACAACACTATGTGTGGAGAAAAAAAGGCACAGCACACCAACATCAAAACCTCGTCCCCACTGTAAAACATGGCGGAGGGAGCATCATGGTTTGGGGCTGCTTTGCTGCCTCAGGGCCTGGACGGATTGTTGTCATTGATGGGAAAATGAATTCCAGAGTTTATCAAGACATTTTGCAGGAAAACTTATGACCATCTGTCCGCCAACTGAAGCTCCGCAGAGGATGGGTGATGCAACAGGACAATGACCCAAAGCATACAAGTAATTCAACAAAACAATGGCTGCAACAGCACAGAATACACCTTCTGGAGTGGCCCAGTCAGAGTCCTGACCTCAACCCGATTGAAATGCTGTGGCATGACCTTAAGAGAGCGATTCACACCAGACATCCCAAGAATATTGCTACACTGAAACAGTTTTGTGAAGAGGAGTGGTCCAAAATTACTCCAGATTGTTGTGCAGGTCTGATCTGCAACTACAGGAAATGTTTGGTTGAGGTTATTGCTGCCAAAGGAGGGTCAACCAGTTATTAAATCCAAAGGTTCACATACTTTTTCCTCCCTGCACTGTGAAGGTTTACATGTTATGTGTAATTAAACCATGGCAACATCTAATGTTTGTGTAGTATTATGTTCAGCAGGCTGTGTTCTTCTATTGTTGTGACTTAGATGACGTTCAGAGCACATTTTATGCCCAATTCATGCAAAACTCCACGTAATCCCAAGGGGTTCACATACTTTTTCTTGCAACTGTATATGTATATGCATAGGTGTGGAGGTAAATGCCAAGTTGAGAGCAATGTAAAAAAGTGTAGGTCAGGCATGAATTCAGTCTTCAGTTTTGTCTTACTCAATGGATGATTGTTGTGAGGAGGTTAAGAAGGTTATGAAGCTCTAGGTTGGAAAGACTGTATCAAAAGCCTAAGAATCCCAGAACTGGGGCCATGGTGCTCAGCAAGAAAAAGATGGATGTAGAGAGAAAGATGGCCTCCTGTCGACCCTCTTTCATGTACCTTTTTGCAAAGACTCTAGACAAGCACTGCTTCATTGTCTAATTTAGGGACTCTTCTCCTACTAGAATAAACTGGCCACCTATCTGTTTATAGGTGCCAAGCGGGCAATAGCTGGAGCTTGTAAGAAACCCTTAGTCCAGTTTGGGGAAGTGAAGAGCATTTGAACTACCTTTTATTGATCCATGAGAAAATGACCAATATTCTTAACCACTTGCCAACTGGGCACTTTGACCCCCTTTGTTCCCAGGCCAATTTTCAGCTTTCAGCACTGTTGCACTTTGAATGACAATTGTGCAGTCATGCAACACTGTACACATATGACATTTTTACCATTTTTTTCCACACAAATAGAGCTTTCTTTTGGTGGTATTTAATAGCCACTGGGTGTTTTATTTTTTGCAATATCAACAAAAAAAGAGCAACAAATTTGGAAAAAAAAGGTTTTCTTTGTTTCTATTATAAAATTTTGCAAACTGGTAATTTTTTCCTTCACTGATGTGCTTTGATGAGGCTGAACTGATAGGCAGCACTGATGGGCACTGATGAGGTGGCACGGATAGGCTGCACTGATGGGCACTGACAGGCTGCACTGATGAGGTTGCACTGGTGGGCAGCACTGCAGGGCACTAATCATCAGTGCCCAGATGATCAGTGCCGATCTGCCCTGTGACAGCTGCTGGTTATCGGCAGTACTTTCCTCATGCTGTGACAGCATGAGGAAAGTGCTACTGATAACCAGCAACTGTATTTACTTGGTGATCTGCTGTGTCATTGGACACAGCTGATCATGTGGTAAAAGACCACTGTGATTGGCCTTGTACCTCATCATGTGATCAGCTTTGTCCGTAGGAGGGTGCGATCTGGGAGGAGTAATGATACCCACCCCAAATTTCTGAAGGTTTGGAACCCCTGTTGGTCCTATGCCCTTCCAACTCTGTCTTCGGCTAGTATGGGCACCCCAGGTCACTTGTACACTTGCTAGCATGGAGAACTTTTCTCTCTGTTTCTTCCCTGCTGTGCTTCCTCTCTTTCTCTACAATGTTTCTCTCCTATTCCCGGCTCCCCAGACCTCTCCCCTCTACTTCCTCCTCTTCCCCCCCGCCCCCTCTTCTCCCCCTTTTTTTTTCTTCCCCCTCCCTCCCTCCCCCTCATCACCCCATCCTTGCCCCTTCCTCCTCCCCTGGACTTTGTGTCCCTTAACATTATTAGTTTGGGTCCTCCGGGTACATTTGAGATTGTTGGTTGGGTTAGTCAAGTTTGCAATGTTATTTTCTTAAAACGTACACATTGACATTGTACTGCTGTCTTTGTTATCCATATCCCCTGTGTGGGAACCCAATGTTTCATTATTTCTGTGCACTGTTTGCATTGCGCTATAATAAAAATTATTCTATCATAAAATAAGAGCAAAAAGTGGGCAGTCCTGTCTCATTCTATTATGTATGCAAAAGGTATCTAATATTAGTTTTGTTAACTTTAGACTTGGAGCTGAGCACGGTCATCCACTTTTGCATGTATTCACCTAGTCCTATATGGACCAACGTAGAATAAATAAAGTCCTATTCAACGCTATCAAATGCTTTTTCAGCATTGGTAGATGGGAGGACTAATAGGATATGTTTAATTAGGGCAAAATTATTAGCACTGAGAACTCATTGGGTGTTATCCAGTGCTTCTTTTCCTGGTATAACACTAGACTGTTCTGGGTGGATTAAACTGGGATTGTAAGGAAGTAGTCTTGCAGAGAGAATTTTCTTGAAAATGTTCAAATTTACATTTAGCTGAAAGATAATGTGGAAGCTGCGACAGAGTTCGGGGTTCTTTCCTTCTTTAGGAATAATAATGTGATTTGAATGTTTCTTATAGGATATTGTTATTTGTTTTTAGTACAATTAAGAACTATTCGGTCTTTATAGAGAATTCCATAATCTGTATGGTTTTTGTCAAGAGCTTAGGTATACCTGAGACTTGTACTGTATGTATTTTTGAGGGGTAATTGACTGGTTTGAATTTGGTCGATTAGATTTGAGGTTGTATAGGAAAGTGTAGTAGAATTTAAGCTATGAGCAATATTAGGAGAGCTAAAAAATGGAAACACACTATAAAATATAATCTCCAAGGCAATGGGGATCAGTGGCAGAACAATTTTTGAAGCTCCTGAAAACTAGTCTGACTTGTTTTTTGATCGGGCCAACAACAGAAAAAAAGCAAATACAGTACTTACAAAGATAACCTTGAAATATGTGTCAGTCAGGAAGGAAAAATGTATAATAAATGCATAAAGAAAATAAATACATAACTTCTACCAGTACATTTACAGTCCACTGCATTTTCTATTGTGTTAAGGTCCCTTGGCTACATTTACAGAACCATATTTACATCTTTACACAAAAATGTTAGTTTTCCAATTTTTAAACTTGTACCTCATGATTGTTTCTATGCAATAGAAAACTAAAACTATTTCTGTATAAAATGTAGCATATAGTAAAGCTCCTTGTCGGAACTCACCAGACATAAATGTTTTTGTTAAACATGTTCATATTTTGGCTAAAATGGCTTTTAATGACCTCATGCAGATTTACAACATTTCAGAAAATAGTATAACTATCTGGTAATCGTTTTGACTGATTTACAGTTTCTAGGGCTGCTGAACATTACACATTTCACTTCACATCTTCACCAGATTTTACAAATTTCACTTTGCATCTATAGCAGGCCATGTCACACCTTTTACACTTCATAGGCTAAATGAAAAGACCTTCATAGGCATGATGAAAATTGATGAAAAAATTTAAGTAGAATTGAGAACATGCGAGGTGACAACTTTCAGTTTCTTAGCTAAAGGCTATTTATAAAAAAAAGTTAAATGACAGTCTGACAACAGTTTAGAAGCTGTGCAAAATAAATGGTCTACCTGGGAAAAAGTCAATCTCTCTTAACTAATAAGAGATTTGGTTATTGTGCCATTCAAACTCAGTTCTCAATGACCTGCTTATGTCAGTAGAGGGTATTCTTGCAGAAGGCATACAACTCATCAAAGCATTCAGCTGTCTAAACAAAAAATGTGTTGGCTTGGTATGTCAAGGGGCACAAACAAATGAAGGAAAACTGTAAAGTCTGTGAAAAAAAACAAAAACAAACCAAGCCTCTAAAAGGAAATTGTGCTGCCACATGGTGCATATGAACCGAATAGGCATAAGCTAGCCAAGATTATCTTTGATTTCATACAGTACATTCATTGCCAATTACCTAAATAAATTCTCAACTCTTGGGTCTTAAGTAACTCATGATGTAATTAATTGTTCCAAACCTAGGGCGAAGATGATGTGTTGGCCTGGTACAATATGTCCAGGTGCCGGTAACGGAAAAAAGGAAAATAAAGAAAATAAGCTCACTATCCAAAAACAAACTTTGCTGTCATTAAAAAACTATGGCAAGTTAGTCATTAACGTCTTTGATAGAGAGAACTTACATTTTAGATAAATGCAGACTAGTTTTCAAAATATACAGACTTCTTTCATACTCAAAATAAAAAAAAAAAATCAAGTTTTCTTAGTCAGGCTCAAACTGTATTTTAAAATCAAGGAAATTCATGGGAGTTTGTTACAGATGATATGCATAGATCCAATAGAGAGATACATAGTTTTGCATTTCAATGAGCAATTCAGATAGTTCACAATATTTCTGGTCAATACAACAGACGATACAACTTATTTTCAAAAAGTCATAAAAGCTAAAGTTTTATGGTACATTTTTCATCTACAGTACACCTGTGTGAGGAATAAATGTTACAATTATTATTACTGTAAATGTTACAATTATTATACTAGTAGTGATGAGTTGCCAGGGAAAACAGTTATTGTATATAAATTCAAGTGTAAATGTAATCTTTTGTAGGCACTTTGATCGTTTGATATGAATGGCTCTGCCCGTTTTACCACACTTATATGAGCAAAAATCAGATTAGATGTAAATCATTGAAAAGACAGATATTTATAATTTGTTGTCTGAATCATATATCAGTATCATGCGATGTGACCTTTTGCCCTGCTTCCAAATAAAGTTTATACCTTAATTGTACAGTGCAGGACACAGGCCTCTAATAATCAGGACCAGGGGTGGGATCCAATCTACTGATTGAAATGCCAGAGCCTAGTCTTGCACTTGGCCAAAGTCCAGGTGTTTTTTTCCCAGGTATTGGCCCTCCCAACTTTGTGTTCCAAGAAGCTTCCATTGGTCTGATTTTTCACTGTTCACTTTCACTGTTAAGGCTCACTAATATCATTCAGTCTGTACCACTTGGGCTTTTCAGCACCAGGTGTCTGTTTACCAGGTTTAGGCTTCTGCTAATGGTTGTAAGGTGCTTTATGCCACCCTTTAAGTTGGGAGTCTGATTTCCTTGTTTTGGTATTGTTTGCTGTGTTGCCCATCCTTCAGTTATATTGCTTGGGGACCTCCTATGAGCTTGAATGATAGAAGTCTGTGAACTGTAGTGTACAATTGACAACTAGAGATTTTTGGCTTACCTGTAAAATACTTTTTTTGGAGTACAGGAAAGGACACGGGCTACCCTCTTCTTTGTCCTTGCCTTTTCCTCTTATTGCTTGATAAAAAAAAAAATGATAATTGTTGGAAGAGGGAGGGGTTATATGGGATGTCCTAAGAACTTTGTATGCCAGTGTCTTGACCTGAAGGTGGCAGCATTTGACCCATGGTCATGATTGATGGCAGCCTGTGTCCTGTACTATACTCCAAAAAGGATTTTATGGATAAGTCAAAAATCCATAGTTATTAGCAGACATTACATCTGAAGCATTGTGTAAAATATTCTTCTTCTTTTTTTTAGGTGCAATGTTTTCAGTTATGGCATCTGTAGAAACTGTATGTTTACTAGTTGGTGCAGCTGTATTCAATGGACTTTACCCCACCACCCTATCAACATTTCCAGGAATGTGTTTTATTATTATGGCGGTTTTCCAGTTTATTACGTTTGTGTTGATTCAGTAAGTACCAAATATTTAAATAATATTTTTATTTATTTATGGTAAATTCATATGTAAATATAGAAACCAAAAGACAAGTAATATCTATTTTAAAGCCACTTACAGACACTCAAAGGCAGCTTCCTGTGCATGCTTGATCTGGTTGCTGAATGATATTTATAGCTAAAGATGTACCTAGTATTTCACTGGGAGAATAACATGCAATACATAGAGTAAATATTCTTTACAGGGCCTCTGTTACTTTTCCCATTCTGTGAAAAAGTCTTTCCTCTGTCCCACTGATGTATACTTACCCAGTGATAAAAATAAATAGAACTGTAAAAGTATGGTGACTGTGATCATAAATATTTTGTTGGTTGGCTATGCTTAAGTGATTTTGTAGTGTGTTAAATGTGTCTATTAAAATTAAAATTTCCATCTAGCAAAATAAAACAATTCCAGAAATTCCAGTTCTGAATTACTAGGGTTAATGAACAGAAAGCAATACAAAATATACTTTTACATAACTGCTTGTACAAGTCAATTGACAAACACACATTTACCATTACATAATATCTAAACTCTACCTTGGCTCCACAATTTCACAGATATGGCTGGCAAGAACCCTTGAAAAGGTTGTTTATTCATATAAAGGTTTATTTCATCTATTTGTCAATAGAGCCTGCAGGTAGAAAAGTCAGATGTTTTCCTTTCATTCTCCCATACTACATTACAGATATATTTAAAAAAATCTAATACACTGCCATTTGAGCTGAGGTAATTCATCCACCAAATTAGATACCTGACATAGATTGGGAAAAGGGAGAAATCTGTGAGTATTTGGAGGTGTACACACGTTTATACTATTTTCAACTTATGGTTCAGAGGGGTATTCCGTGCTGCCTTATGACCCTTTCCCTGGTCTTTACCTATAGTATTCAACAGAGTTACTTTCTTATTGGGTAGAAAACCCCTTTTTAGGGCATCTGTTGCTTAACAAAAGTGGGAGACCCATTGGATCCAACATTCCCATGGATCAGAAATCCAGTGTCTAGGAACAAGACACCTCAAGTAATTGGGTCATTTTAAATGTTGGCTTATTGGCTTGACCAAATCACTTTTGGTGTGCATCTGTATGTGATTCTTAAAGCCAAAGCTCACTTTTTGAAAAGAAAAAAATAAATACACAAATATAAAAAGAAAGAAAACTAATCTTCATTTATTATTTTGTTGCAAAAGACCCTGCAAAGCTTTGCAATCTGAATCACTGGGTCACTGATGTAATGACTGGCTCCTGCAGACTTTTTCTTCTTAGGGATGTATTTTCAGTTGGAGAACTGGAGGAAGTGTCAATGAACTACAGGTGTGGTGATTGCCACACATATTACACTGAGAACTACAAGTCTATCCTCCTTGGTGGTAAATAGGACTTGTGGTTTATTCATTCACATATATGAACGAAGGATGTTGCCAAGTGGATTTTGGGTAAAAAAATAATTAATGATAGGTGCTTTTGGATCCACAGGTAAATTTTAAAAAAATGTTATTTCTTTTTCTGCCCTCTGAAACTGAACATTGGTGTCACTGTGGCTTGGGGTAATGTGGTGCTTGCATGGACCCTTTAGTGAATGGACTTGGTTTACGGTATGAGGCATTGCATTGGCTGATGCTGTTTTAATCCTTATTAAAAAGTGACAATATATTCTCAACACCACGCCTGACTTCTTCTGTATTTTCCTATATGTTTTATGATATCTGGCAGGACCTTGGTGCTAATTTTAGACTGTTGTTTTATTGCTCTCAATTGTTCACAAGAGTAGTGAGCAGCCTATCTCCAGCAATATTTTCCATTCATATGTGGTCAGTCATTGTGGTACCTTTCAAGCGCCACTATTTGTTGTTTTTTCTACAATTCTCCCTTATCTGCTGATCTAATGAGAAGATTGTGTTGATTTATAATCTTGCTGAAATTCCTTAGTATTGTGAATGTCTACCAATACTAAACCCTTAAAACATTTAAATGATGTTTCTGATTCATAGGTAGAATGAAGGTACTGTAGATTTTGCCTTTAAATGATTATTTACCCCAATTTTAAACTTATTAATATTATTAGTTCCTCTATGGGGACCTTCTTTGCCAAGAAAATATTTTCTAACATTAGTTTCCTTACATATTTATGCACATCTATATATAAACTGAATTTACTTCTATTTATTTGATGTGCATACTTAAAAACATTAAAACATAAAGCCCCGTATGCATGATAAGAATATCGGATGAATGATCGTCTGTTTTTTTTATTTTTTTATTTTTTGCATGCTAGTCTCCATATCGAAAATTAAGAGATTACTAAAGTTACAAAATTCTTGTATGACAGAATAAAAATTTGGAAGTGATGTAATGGATTATATTGCATTTTCGGATTAAAACTGAATACTGATATGAAAATCATACGGTGTGGTATTGTATGAGAAAAATTTCCATGCTTATCTCTTCGAATAATTTAGGATGAAAGGTTATTATAAGATTGCTTTGAAAGCGGTGTTTTTTGTGTGATTTTCTGATCATGTGTACTAGACTTTAGTTCAACTCCACTAATATTAAAAATGCCTTCTCCATTCAGTCTCTACCTATCTTGAATCTGTTTTCTTTCTCTGCATTCTCTTCTCTTCATGCCTTTCTTTTATCTGTCTATGTCAATTTCCACCTTTATCTTTGCTCCCTGCTCTGTAAAAAGGGGTATATGGTTCATTTGGCAAATCACTTAGTGCCTAAAAACAATTATATGTTGGAATCCTATAAAATGTTTCTCCACAATCATAGTCATTTCCTTATGTACAGTAATCAGCTCTTTCCCTATATTGGTTATGTAGTGTACTGTATTTCATTGTGATCCCTGTATATACCCTTTCTGATTCCTAGCAGTGTTTCCATATCCACCATATTTCTTATGATCTTTAACCTTTTCTTTAATCGATATTTAACTATTGCAAGAATCCTTCCTAAACACTTGATATTGTTGAGGGTATTGAGCCATTGATCTATATGGGGGAAGTTCTTGTCATCAGTTGTTTTCTTTTACCTCCATTAGTTGCATATTTATCATTGTTGAGCGTAGTTCCATATTGATTGGTATTAGGGAGAGGTTGTATCCTCTCCTAATTGCATTATTCCTCCTGGCATTCTGCACATTCATTTCTAAGACACACATCTCAGCATGCATGACTAATCCTGTGTTTGTTTTACCATCCTTTTATATTCTTCCAATTCTGAAACTGGCATTAATTGTTCCTTCATTTTTTCTATCCATCCTTAAATTCTTACTAGTCTTTTTTTCATTATGCATTAATTCCCATCTCAAACCCCATGGGAATGATGATCTGCTAAATATCTTTCCAACATTAATAAATCCCACCAGATAACATCAATAGTTCTCTTAACAGCTGTTTTTCCCATTACACACAAATATCCATCAAATTCAACACTCACCTAAAATGTCAGACACATATTTTTGAAGGTCTATCAACACTTGTGTTACAGTCTCCTGTACAATTTATTACGAGTAAAAATAGATATGCTATTTACTATATACTGTATGTAAATATGGGATATATGCGTTGGGGTGTCTATGTGAACACATTTATATTGGCTGCAATATCCATAGATTGATCAAATGAACATAGGAAATAAAAATGTATTTACTATGATCATCGGGTCCATCTAGTAGCCATATTGCAGTATTTTATTGATTCCCACTATTTCTATGAAGGAAAAACATCTGACCTGGAGAAAAAGTAGCATAGTAAAATTAAATTTTGCTGGCATTTCCACAGAATGAATGTAAATGCAGTTTCACAAGATGGAATAATTTGCAATTTTTTTTAAAATAAAAACAACCCTTTACATATTTGTGGAAACAATCTAGATTCTGTTTGATCTGGGGAGCTAAATAGGGTTAGGTCTGTTCAGGAGCTGGATGAGAGACTGCCAGGAAATACCAAGTGTCAATTATAGTGCAATATATAAGGTAGAATGTACTGTATCTGTATAATGTTTTGTGATCATAAAATATTAATATATCCAGGATTATGTATAATACATATTGTACAATATGTTAAATTCTGTTTATTAGATATATATCAGATTTAATATTTTGTAAGATTGAGTTTTTTTTAATGTGAACTTGCATTGGACATTGAAAGGATTACTATATAAACATAGAAAAGTGACTGGAGAAAAAAGACCAAGTGCTCCATCGAGTCTTGTCATGTTTTTGTATTTTTTGTTTTGCTTTGGGTTTATTTATTTATTTTGTCTGAGTGTAAATTATGTTTGTTCCATGCAAGTTTGAAGTCACTTACTGTTGATAGACTCACTACCTCTGCTGGAAGTCTATTCCAAGCATGAACTACCTTTTCAGTAAAATGATACTTTCTGAGATTAGTTTTGAATTTTCCTCCTGTTAGTTTGAGGCTATATTCCCGTGTTCTTGATTTTGGTTTCATATTGAAAACCCTGCCCTCTTGAAATGTATTAATCTCCTTGATGTATTTAAATGGTTCAGCCATGTCTTACCTTTCCCTTCTTTCCTCCAGACTGTACATTTTAAGTTCCTGAAGTCTCTCCTGATACGTTTTATCCCTCAAACCTTTCATTTTTGTTACCCATCTCTGGACTCATTCTATCTTATCATCTTATCAATATCTTTTTGCAAGTGAGGTCTTCAGAACTAGACATGATATTTTAAATGAGGTCTCACTAAGGATCTATATGGTGACACCTCTAATGATACATTCTAAAATTAAATTCGCCTTTCTCACTGCCTGGCCACACCATTTGCTCATTTTGCAATCATCTGAGAAAAGTACTCCCAAATCCTTTTGTCAGAACCTGTGGTAGTGAGCCCTTGTAGATAGTCAACTTGGAGTTCCCCGGGGCACGGAGTCTAAGCCCCAGGCTGCTTCTTCACCAGAGCCACTGATGGTGGGGATGGACTTGCAGCAAGCTGGGACCAGGTCGCGTCCCCTGCGTATGCCCAGCTGAGGATGAGTAGACTGCTCACGGGAGCAGAGTGCAATGGGAGGAGAAAAACGGAAATCTGATAGACTAACCAAGGTCAGGCCAGGCGGAAAACAAGCACAGTCAGAGAATGAAGCCGGGGTCGGTACACGAGTAGTCAATGCAAGATACAGGAGATAGCAACACACAGGAGCTCAGACAACTAGGACATTGCTCAGGCAAAGTGGCTTAGACTGAGCATGTCTTATATAGACAGGCAAACAAGGAGGCGGGCCAGGAAGTGATGGAAGGGAAGGAAATAAAACCCACAGAACAGCAGACGATGCCCATAGGTGAGCACAGACAAACACACATGTGAAAGGGATCAGGAACAGCGCTGCAGCAAGGAGGTAAGAATACACAAACTAGAAACTGCACGCTAACTTGTAACACCTTTTCCTCTCTAGTGCTGGCCAACACTGTACCCCCCAATGTTGTTCTCTGTCCTAGGCATGTCAGGGGCTGTAGATACATTGCAAACATCACTAACAATCCAATATACCTTCTGGCAGGAATAGAATTTTTAACATATTTTCAAGTGATCTGTGATGGAAGGGGGTACAGAGGTGAAAAAGGTTGAGATGGAGCAACCCAGAGACTCAACCAGTGAACGGGAACATAGGAAACTAACACCCCAAGGTATGCTGGAATGTGTATATCAATGTAACCCAAAACAATTTTAGACTAACCCTACTAAATTCTACTAGTAATTTATAAGAACACTACCAAGATAAAATTCATAGACTCTGGAATGAGCTGCCCAAAAGATTTCAGATCTTATCGCAAAACTGCACCCATGACTTCACATTAAATAGCATAATATAAACATATTTTATTTGTGATGCTTCATTAAAAAAATCTAATTTCACAATAAATTTGACGTTTCACCAGGGGACACTCTATCATTTAGTGATTCAGCATATCAGTATAACTCTTCTTACTGCATTGACCCTGTTAGATTAGATTGTGTTATAGACTGAATTTAAGTGCTTTGATCCATCAGAGGGTGGTGAGTTATACGCAGAAAAGATCTATTTATTAAAAGTAAATGCCTTTCATTTTGTAAGTGGATTTGATAAAACTGCCAGACTTACAATGAACTTGTCCTGAGAGTTTGATTTCCTCTTCATTTTTGCAGACTGAAGGGGAAGGGAGAGGTCATGCAGCAAGAAGCCTGTTAATTTTCACACTGCTTTAAAGCTTCTGGAAACAGTAAAGTCAGAAAAGGATACAAATGGGAACTGAGATGAACAATTAAAATCCACAGAGATTTAATGTTCTGTTAAATGTTCTGTGAAGTAGGGGTAGCCTTTCAAGATATAAAAAGCTGGTAAAATATAATTATAGTAGAACACAGATTAAGTTAAAAAATTAATCATGCATGGTTTTAACTAGATTTTAAGGAAACATAAATTCAGGATACAGTTGTATATGCATGCCATAAATTGTATTTCATTATTAAAGGGGCAATAATTTTAGTGAACATTGATTTCAATTATGTTTATTATAAAGTAATCATGTCACAAGAGAAGCTGCCATTGCTGACCTCTCCATTTGAAAATGATAGCTGTGCAGTTTTCATGGTAGTCCTCAGTATAACAGCCAAAGATTTCGTATTTAGCAGTTCAGTGGTGATAGCCCATATATATTTTTCACGATGTGTACTCTAAAAAAAAAACTGTAGACATTTATTTTTTTATAGATTAGAGAAGACTTTCTGTTGAGTATTCATATCTGCCGTGACACAATTTTTTCAGAGTTTACCTCTCTGCCTTTCCCTGTGATGCCCAAAACAAGAACTTGGAATGCTGATGACACTGGGATAGAAAGGCACAGACAACAGGAAAAAAGGTGTTGGTTTTTCCAACTCCTTCTAACTCTACTTGTTGGAGAGAGTTCATATCACTTTCTAGGTTGGGAACAATTTCCCTAACAGGAACACAAGTAGCAAAGAAAGCCCAAAAGCAGCTTTAACCATTCTCTGCTCCTTTCTGAATTAAATATAATGTGTATAATGTGTTAGATGGCGTTGGGCTTTAACACACTTTTTCATTTTTATACATTTCAATCAAGAATTTAAAGCTAAAATAAGTCAACATATAACTGCTCACTAAGGTGTACATTTGTGAGAAGAGCAGTAGACATTTGACAAACGTATCAAGTAGATCAGAAACTTGTATAGACACAATTTGAGTAATATGACATAAAAAAAATATATAATAGCAGTAAGAGTGTGGATCTCATCTGTGCTTAAAGTGTATCTAAACCTAAGAACAAAAAACAAAATACAGTACATTACATGCCCTTTGATGTGATGGCTGAATTTAGTACTTTTTTTAGACTTTTGTTCTTTGTTCCTTTAATATGAATCTGGTGATCCTGCCATTAGCACACTTGCTGTCCTATAGTGACACTCTTCACTCACTGTATTGTATATATGGAGTAAACACATTGTTAGTCTAGGCAGGAAGTGTGGTAAATTTACAGAACACCTCCCCCTTATCTGATTTCCATAGCCTAGGGAGGTAGGTGTCCAAGGAGAGAACTGTGAACATTGCTGATAAGTGTGCAGCAAAGGCAGAGTGCACCAGAAGATCACTACATTTCTGGTAGGATAAGCAGTTTTTTTTTGAACTTTTCAAATAGATATAGTAAAATGCTTTTAACTGTCTATTTAACAGGCCAAAATGATGGAGCAAAAGAGGTTTACACTCGTTATCCTACATTAGTTGATATACTGTATGTAAGAAATAGTCAGGGTATGATGAGTGGGAATGCTATCTAATAAGGCTAATGTACTAATGTAGTAGAGAATGATAGCAAAATGAATACAGTAGACGTGCTCAATTTGAATGGCCATTCATGTGCAGGGGTAAGATTTTGTTTTGCACATAGCTACATCCAGTGCAACTTATGTGTGTGTGTGTGTGTGTGTGTGTGTGTGAGATTTTTATCCTCTAAAAATTCCCATAGCCCTGCATATGCTGCTTCCTGTGGAAGACCTCTAAACGTTTTTGAAGTTGTCAGGAATCACAGCTTGTACCACTTCCTGGTCTAACGGCTCTAACAGTAAAGAACTATTTCCACAATCTAAGATTAAACCTCTTTTGTTTTATCTTTAAATTGTGGCTGTGTGTCAACTTCTGGAACCTTTAAACCATTTATTACAGTTATTGGAGTCACCTTTGATATATTTGCACATTGTAATCATATTTCCTCTTAAAGTGGAACTAAAGTTCTGCAGTTACACACTGTGAGCTTGCAAGCTTTTTATTACAAAAGACTTGTAATATCTCTTCTTCAGGAAAATACAATTACCTGCCTGCTCACCACGATCTTCCAATGTAAATTGCACTGAGCTGGCCTGATCCCTGTGTGCTAAAGTGATGTCACAATGCTCCAGCCAATGAAGATGGCCAAAGACCAGTGCGCAGGAAAAGATGCCGAAGCGGGTAAGGGACTGCTGGGAAGGTGAGTATTGATACCTTTAGTTCCACTTTAAGAGCCTCTTCTCCAGGATGAATAACTGCAATTTACAGTATACAATTTATCCTTATAGCTGAGGTCCTCTATCCTGTTTTCTAATTTTGTTGCTCTTCTCGGAATTAATGTCTTTCCTGAGGATTGGTAACCAAAACTGAACGGTTTATTCAAGATGAGTCTGAACCAGTGTTTTAAAATGTGGTAGAATTATTGATTTATTTATTATATGCATGCCCTTTTAATACATGACAGGTATTATGTTTGCCTTTTATTCACTTTTTTCTAAATGATCTAATAAATTAACACTTGCACCTCTACACTGTCGAAAACATTTTTACGAGCTTTTCCTTATAAGTTTTTTGAAGTTCTGTTTTAATATGAAGCCACATGTGTAGAAAGAATTTGTAGTTTACATACATTGCTGCTGTTTATGGAGAACAAGATAAGAGCTCTCTACATGTTCGTAGAAAAGGAATACCTCAACATTACAACATGTGGATATTCAATACAATGTTAATTAGAACGTGGGCCACCTACAGCCAAAATGCATCTTGAGTAGAAAGGGATAAGGTAGGTTATACAGTATAGAAGGGTACTAATTTTCACCTCAGCATGAACTTATACACAGACCCTTGTGAGAATAGATTACTAAAATCAAGCTGGATGTTTTTTTATGTCATATTGAATACTAAGTGGGATGCATCATTTTCTATTTTTCTTTTTTTTCCAAAAACAATTTTATTGTGAGAAGAGGCACAATGATAACATGTACAGGTTACATTCGGATCATGTAAAAAAACTCAGTAAATGCCCGTATCCCCTGATGGGATATACATCTGAAGCACACATAGTTTCATCATATAATCCTCCTAGATTGTAAGCTCGAAAGAGCAGGGCCCTCGATCCCCTCATGTTTTGCATTCTATTGGTATTGTTCTGTCACATGTTCTGTCCCCCTTTGTAATGTACAGCGCTGAGCGAACTATTGGCACTTTATAAATACTGTATAATAATAATAATAATAATATAACACTGTTGAAATTAAGAAAACACAAAAAAAAGAACATGCTCCAAGCAAAAAGAGAATGAAGTGAACATAACAATTGGGTACATGAATAAGCCAATCCTCATATATTCCTCATATATTCCCTCTAAATATAGAATGCAATGCAATACACAGTGAGAGGATGGTGATAGCAGTGGATAGTTGGATATCCACCCCTGGAGGTGGAGGCTGAAGAGCTGTAGTTGTACCTGTGGGTCTGCTGGTAATCAATGTTTACCCAAACTCATAGAAATGGGAAGGTAATGTTGACAATGTAGGATAGAGCGGATGAGGAGAAAGAGGGGGAGAGAAAGAAAGAGACAAGAAGAGAGGGAAAAAAAATCTATTTTTCAATTATTCCTGAAATTTTTAATTTTGCAAAACATTCAAGTCAGTGTAAGCTCACACTTCTTATTGACATATTTACGCAATAGGTAGCAAAGCATTTCATCAAGCAGAGTTAGTTGTAGATTGAGAGACATGTTGATTCTATTTTGCAACAGATTGTGGTCCCAATTAAAACTTTTTATGATAATTAAAAATGTAGGAAGGTGGTCCAGGACAGATAAGAAGAGAAGACTTTTCTCTTAAAGGCTAAGTTCACTTTTATAGAAAAAATAATATATACACATAATTTCTGCGGTAGCAGTTGGTACTTGTAGTTAATTTTTACACAGGAATCTGTAGGGGCAACAATTGTTTTCAAAAAGTGACAGTGGGTGCAGGGAGATGAGGCAGAAGCTGGAACATGTTACGTGTTCCACCCTAATTACTGGTGGAACATGTAACATGTTCCAAAGGTGAATTTAGCCTTTAACCTAAGAAGGGTGAAGTGTGAAATATGACTTTACTGGCAAATTGAATGCTATCCTATACATCAAATTAATGCTATATTGATAATGGGATAGTTCAGGACGATATAAAATTTTAATATTAGCGTCAAAGAGTTTACACCTAATGAGGTCGATTTACTAAAACTGGAGAGTGCAAAAGCTGTGCATGGTAGCCAATCAGCTTCTAACTTCAGCTTGTTCAGTTAAGTTTTGACAAGTAAGCCTAGATTGGTGACTGGCTGGTTGGTTTCTATGCACAGCTGCACCAGATTTTGCACTCTCCAGTTTTAATAAAGCAACCTCTCTGTGTTAAGCTATGTTAATCTGCGCTGATTAATGCAGACTCAAAGTAGGCTCAATGCAAGGACACAGAAAATAGTATTGTTGTCTGTGTGCTCATTTGATACCAAAGCATTGTGCTGATGTAAGCAGGAAGACATTGAAGACATACTATCACGTACCTGGTGATGGAGGCCAATGTAGAGAGGGCTTCCCTTGCTGCTAAATTCTGGACTCCCCTGAGAGTGGGACAGTGGGAGTAAGGCCCAAAGTTGCACAGGTTGCCTGTAGGAGTGCTGTTTGGTGGTCCACTCAGAAGCACAGCTGGTGCACAGAGATAGGTCTGCAGACAGGAGGCTCCTGTGTGTGGTATGCAAGCCCTTCCGGGATTTGGATGTTTACTGGATAGTCCGTTCAAGCCAACGTCAGGTACCAGGTGGGAATCAGAGTGGTCGTAGTCAGATGGGATAGCCGAGGTCATCCACAGAGGAGAGAGAGAGAGAGAGTGTCCGTAAGCCAAGCCGAGGTCAGATCAGGGATAAACTAGAGTAGACAGGTCCAGGAGCAAGCCGAGTCGGTAACAGGAAATCACAAGTCAGAATCACAGGAACCAGGAACAGAGCACGGGGAGCTAGAAATCATCCAGCAACCAGAGGAAGTGATGAGCCTCCTATAAAGGCCATCTGGCACCAGACTAAGGTTGATGTGTACTTCTGCGGCCATGTAGAGTATTGACAGAAATGCCAGATCTTCCAGAATTCCTGCTGTGGACAGGACCCTGACACATACTGACTTTTTTTATTAGAGCACAAAAATATGTTGCAAAGTGTATCAATGGGTACAAAGGGTAAAATTACTGTGCACTGCAAGTGTAGTTGCTCCAGAGCTTAGTAAATGAGGTAAAGCTTCACTTGGCAAAGA
Source organism: Staurois parvus (assembly GCF_062004578.1). Lineage (NCBI taxonomy): Eukaryota > Metazoa > Chordata > Amphibia > Anura > Ranidae > Staurois > Staurois parvus. The sequence goes on along the minus strand of NW_028318342.1, from coordinate 1,455,660 downwards.
ATAGTCAGTCACATGCAAGGAAAATTAAAAACAGCATTTTGCTTGCACAGGATTGGATGATAGAAATCAGCAGAGCTTCCCTTCATTTCAGAGATTCCCATCAGATCTAGAGCAACTGCACCTGAAGTACACTGCTGCGATCCTGTGGCCCTATCCTGAGATCCTATGGCACTTTCCTGAGAGTTTAACAAAAACCATGGGATCATAAAGCTTGAAAACATGTCCTGCTGCTATATACTGGAACGCTTGTTATAGCACACGGCAGTAGATCTATACTGGCACTGCCAGTCAGAAGCATCTCCAGCTCAAGAGTAACTTCTTTGCTCTCAATTTCATAGTGACATCATCCAGATTAGAATCAATGTGGGATTCTCAGGTAAGCGTCCACAGATTACCAATTGTGGCAAAGTGATAATTCTAGCCCCATTGAACACTAATGATCTGGGGTGGGGGGGGGTAATTCTAGCCTCATCTGCACACACATTTTGGGTGATTGGGGGCTACTCTAGTGAACACCTATGCTAAAACAGTCTTATAATGGGCAGCACAGTGGCTATGTGGTTAACACTTCTGCCTGGCAGTCGTTGGTGTGATTCCCAACCATGGAGTTTAAATGTTCTCCCTGTGCCTGCGTGGGTTTCTCCGGGTACTCCAGTTTCCTCCCACACTCTAAAGACGTGCTGGTAGTTAATTGACTCCTGTCTAAATTGGCCCTAGTATGTGTATGTATGAATGTGAGTTAGGTACCTTACATTGTATGCCCCTTGAGGGTTGGGAACTGATGTGAATGTACAATATATATGTAAAGCGCTGTGTAAACTGACGGGGCTATAGAAGTACCTGAAATAAATAAATAAAATGAAAATAATATGGATATAACTCTAGTGCCTCCTGGACACCATGCTGGGTAATGCATTCCAGCCTCCACTGAACACTAATGCTGAGGGGTTGGAGAACTGACAACAATGATGGGGGGGGGATTCTTTCTGCCCATGATACTGACAATAGGGAGCATTCTTCCTTTCATCAACATCAGAGCTTTTCCTTTCACTGACTGCAGAGGAAATGTTCTTCCTACTGATTACTAATGCAAGGCATTTTTTCTCCCAGAGACCATTGACATCTAGGTATTTTTATTCTCCCACTGACCGCCAATGCAAAGCAATGTATTCCTCCCCATAATATTGAGGCATTATTCCTCCCATTGACCATTGATACAAGGTTTTTTCCTGGGACTGACACTGGGGTACTTTCAATCCCACTGACCTCTGATACCAGAATTTTTCTTCTCCCACTGATGATGGGGCATTTTTTTCCCTCCAACTGATGCAGGGCATGTTTTCATTCCACCAATCAACAATGCACAACATTTTGCCTCCCACTAACAATGTAGACAATTTTTCCTCACACTGACCACTGATGCTGCTGCATTTTTCCCTATTGATGTTGGAACATTTTTCCTCCAAATGAACGTATGTAGTACATTTTTTTCCTAGCTTTTACTCTGGGGTAATTTTCTTTTCACTTACAATTGACATCAGGGCATTTTTTCTTCCCACCAACTATCAAAACCGGTGCATTTTTTTCTTCCACTACCTAGAAGTGTGAAGGTCACTTTGCCACATACTCCTGACTTCTGCACTTTATAAACTGTTAAATGTACATACCTCTGACAGTCCCACTGTGGAACCTGTGCAATACATGCCATAATCCTGATCAGTGTTTATTGTTTAAACAATCTCTGGTTGCTAAGCAGTCTCCAATAGTTTTTCCGCTTTTTTGGAAAATGTGTAAATTGCAAAGATTTTAGCAAACATTGTTGGAAATTCCTACCTCTATCTGCTCTGAAGGAATAGCTCTTTGTTAGATAAGGTCCTATGCAGACTGATTCTGAATGGGAGTGACTAATTAATTTAATTAGCTGATGCTGTTTCTGTGTTCTGATGAAAAAAAGTGCCTAATTTCCTTTAGAAGAAATTTAACCTTAGGAAATTGTCACAAGTTAGCCTGCAGTGTCTTGTTTTGTATTTTTTTTTTATATTTTAATAATTTTCAATAAATCACATTACATTATTAAAAATTTCAAAATATTCAACAATACACAATTAATACCTCTAAAAAAAGAGACCACTCCCACCCCCTTTGCCCCCTGTGCTCCTTAATATTTTCCCTCTTATCTCCTCGCTCCACTTCTTACTCTTCACTCCCAAGGCACCCTTCTCTTTATTCTTTTCTTATCTCCTCCCTATCTTTCTTTAAATTCCTCTTTGAACTTATCCCACTTCTTCCACCTTTCTCTGAATCTCACCATTCTATCTTCTTCCTGAGGGTAGAGTTCCTCCATCCCATATACATAGTCAACTCTACTTATCCAATCTTTTTTTTTGTATTTCCTGCTCTTGTCAAAACTTAGGTATTAACCCTTTTGCCACATTTATCAGATGAAATGTCAATGCGTTCTTATACTTTTCAACTTTAGTCTCAGTTTTATGGAATAAGCATATGCCTGGATCTTTTGGAACCTCAACCCCCTTTATCTCCTGAATTAAATAAATAATTTATTCCCAGTATTCCTGAATTTTAGGGCACTCCCACCATATTTGTGCCATTGTGCCTTTTATCCCACACCCTCTCCAACATAAAAGTGCTTTATCTATTTGTTGGTTATGTTCCACACTTGGTGTAATATACCACCTTGCCAAACACTTATAATTAATTTCCACCACCCTCATGTCTTACTGCTATGTGCTAATATAAACATTTTCTTTTTTTGTTGCTCGTCAAATGTTATCCCTAATTCCTTTTCCAATTTCTCCTTGTACGTAGGAGGGGCAACCCCCACCATTTCAGTAAGAGTTTTATAAACCCAGGAAGTACCCTGCTTCCATATTTTATTTGTATTAAAAGGTTGTTCTAGTGAGTTTAAATCTATCATTGGTCTTAACGAGGAAAACAGCTTCTCCTTTTTTTAACTCCTGAAAGGGGTGAATTTCACCCCCCCGTCCATTATATCCTTTAACTGTGTGTTCCTTTTTTTTATCCATTTACCTGAAATGTCTTCCCTCCCTGGAGGGAAGAAATATTTGTCTGCCAATAGTATAAACATAGAATTGAACTACCAACCCATATGTTTATGAATCATGTCCCATACCCTAATTACATTTTGTGTGTAAGTGATTATATTTTCTCCAAATATGCGATATTGATGTGGAATCCATACTATCTTATCCAATTGTGTGTCACTTAATGTGTTTTCTATATTCACCCAACTTTTTTTTAGTGCATTATATGTCCAATCAAAAATACGAGAAAGTAACACTGTATAATAATATCTCTTAAATTCAGGCATACTAGGCCCCCTTTATCCTTGTTTCTACATAATACGTTGTAACTTATTCTCGTTTTTTTATTTCCCCAAATATATCTCAATATCAATATCATTTTTTTAATTGTTTTAAAATAGGCTCTCAGGAGTTGTATAGGCAACATGTGGAATTTATATAGGATTTTTGGGATGATTATCATTTTTAGCAAATTTATTCGTCCTATCCAAGAGGATGGTCCTACCGATAATCTTCTCAGATTCTCCTCTATCTCATTTATTAGTGGGATATAGTTTATTTTATATAAGTTCTTTAAGGACGAGGTCACTTTAATCCCCAGGTATTTTAATTATCTTTCCCTGCATGAGAAGGGAAATTCTCTTTGCAAGGTTTTTTTTCCATTATCGGGACATTAATATTTAATATCTCTGACTACCGGGTTAATTTTTAAGTTTAACATCTCTCCCTAGCATTTCATTATTTTCATTAAATTAGGTAATGGGAGGGTCACCCCCCTCATCCCCTACCCCTCATCCTACCCTCTCCTTTTATTTACCATCTGCCACTTTTCTTTTCCTGGCCCTGAGCGTTCAGTAGACCCCCCTGACCACCCCACAATCTCCATTTCCTGTAAATGCAATTTTCCACAAAAGTCTCTTAATTCTTCTGGGAATCTCAAACTTGACGATTTGCCGTCTTTCCACCCAATCAGACAGGCCGGGAAACCCCAGGTATATCGGATTTTTTTCTCCCTCATCTGCTCCAGCAACGGTTCCAGGGATCTTCTCCTAACTAACTTCTCAGAAGCAATGTCAGCAAATATTTACAACTTTATCTCTCCCTATTTTATTTCATTGATCTCTCTGAGCTTTTTCCAAATTTTTTCTCTGTCCTCGTAGTAATGGAATCGAACAATTACATCTCTGGGCAAATCTGTTGACACTCTTTGCTGTCATCTTATGTGCTCTCTCCATTTTTAATTGCTCTGTTTTTGATCTACCCATCAATGGATTAAGCACTTTCTTTATTTTGTTCATCAAATCTTCCCCTTGGGACTCTTCTGGTAAACCATGAATCCTTAAATTGTTTCTTCTTTCTCTGTTCTCTTGATCTTCTAATTTGAATGAAAGCTTTCTCTGTTCTATTTGCATCTCTTCGACCTGCATCTCAAGTTTAGTGATCCAAAGATCCTGTGTCTCCATTTTCCCCTCTACCTCTTCCACTCGTTTGAGCATTCGACCCAGATTGTTACGTATTGCCACCATTTCATTTTTCATAGAAATCTCCAATTTTGCAAACATTTCTGCCATATCAGCTTTTGTAGGTATTTGTAACGTAGCTCCCTGTTGTTTCAAAACACTTTGATCTATTATACTGTCCTCATTTATCGGGTCATTGGTCTGGTTCACTTCTTGTGTCACTAGTGACATTATTGAGTGATCTCCCACCCATTTTCTAGTTCTCTGCTGTTGTTTATCAGGGGTTAATTTCTCCGGACTTTTCAGTAGAGGTAGGTATCTCCTTATTGTGCTAGTATTCTCACTTGCTTTACTCCCCCCCCTTTGGCTGATCTGCTCTTCATCTCTTTAAACTTTACCATCGAGTTTGCTATTAATGCACGACTGCTGTATTATCCGTCCCCAGGAAAGACTTTTTCCTCTGCTGACTTTAATCTCTCCTATTTGTTACTTTGGTAGCAGGAGTGATCTAACCGATTCCACCGCCACTGAGAACCCCCACGAATACAGTGCTCCATCTCCTCTAGTACTCAGGAGTGCATTTAGGCTGCGACAATAACATCAGATGTATCACAATAATAAAAGTCCCGCTGTAGCTCATGGCAACTCCCCATCCCAGGGCGCACTCAGTCCTAACCGTTGCCACCGAGGCCAACTCCCAATGAGATCAGATGAATTAGTGAGGGGTCTCTGTATATTAGACATCTAGGGTATCTCAGTGTCTCCTATGGCTGATGTCCAAGTCCAGAGTAAATCACCTTTGATACTCTGCCTCTTCTTCAGCCATGAAGCCACACCACTTTCCTGGACTTTTGGAGTAGCTTGTCACTTTTAAAATTACTGATATCCGCCACATGGGCTGTCACCTAGGAAGTCACATGCTCAGTCACATGAGTGGTCACAGGGACATGTTCACCGTCCCCTTCTCCTCCGATGTCACTGCCTCCTGCTCCCGGGGGACCACCGAGCCTCACCGACCCACCGCTTCTTCCAGGGCCACATGCCCGGACTCCACCAATAACGACTGCCGCCGAGACCACCAGCAGGATGCCCGGACTCGGAGCCACCGCGACTCACAGCTCCGTTCCCACCCAGGCTTTCAGGTACAACAGGGCCTTGATTGTATATTCTTACCTCCTTGCTGCAGTGGGTTTCCTACCCTGATTCTTTTGCACATGTGTGGTTTGTCTGTGCTCAGCTATGGGCATCGCCTGCTATTCTTTGGGTTTTATTTCCTTTCCTTCCATCCATCACTTCCTCGCTCGCCTCCTAGTTTGTTTGTCTATATAGGACATGCTCAGTCTAGCTCACTTTGCCAGAGCAGCTTCTTAGTTCTCTGAGCTCCCGTTTGTTTCTACTCCTACAGTTGCAAGAAAAAGTATGTGAACCCCTTGGGATTACGTGGAGTTTTGCATGAATTGGGCATAAAATGTGCTCTGAACATCATCTAAGTCACAACAATAGAAGAACACAGTCTGCTGAACATAATACTACACAAACATTAGATAATGCCATGGTTTAATTGCACATAACATGTAAACATTCATAGTGCAGGGAGGAAAAAGTATGTGAAACTTTGGACTTAATAACTGGTTGACCCTCCTTTGGCAGCAATAACCTCAACCAAACGTTTCCTGTAGTTGCAGATCAGACCTGCACAACGATCTGGAGTAATTTTGGACCACTCCTCTTCACAAAACTGTTTCAGTGTAGCAATATTCTTGGGATGTCTGGTGTGAATCTCTCTCTTAAGGTCATGCCACAGCATTTCAATCGGGTTGAGGTCAGGACTCTGACTGGGCCACTCCAGAAGGCGTATTCTGTGCTGTTGCAGCCATTGTTTTGTTGAATTACTTGTATGCTTTGGGTCATTGTCCTGTTGCATCACCCATCCTCTGCGGAGCTTCAGTTGGTGGACAGATGGTCGTACGTTTTCCTGCAAAATGTCTTGACAAACTCTGGAATTCATTTTCCCATCAATGACAACAATCCGTCCAGGCCCTGAGGCAGCAAAGCAGCCCCAAACCATGATGCTCCCTCCGCCATGTTTTACAGTGGAGATGAGGTTTTGATGTTGGTGTGCTGTGCTTTTTTTCTCCACACATAGTGTTGTGTGTTCTTCCCAAACAACTCAATCTTGGTTTCATCTGTCCACAGTATATTTTGCCAGTAGTGCTGTGGAACATCCAGGTGCTCTTTTCCAAACTTCAAACGTGCTGCAATATTCTTTTTGGACAGCAATGGCTTCCTCCGTGGTGTCCTCCCATGTACTACATTCTTGTTTAATGTTTTCCTTATTGAAGATGTGTCAACAAAAATGTTAGCATGTGCCAGAGATTTCTGTAGGTCTTTAGCTGACACTCTGGGATTCTGCTTTATCTCATGCAGCATTCTGCGCTGTGCTCTTGCAGTCATTTTTACAACGACCATGCCTAGGGAGAGTAGCAACAGTGCAAAACTTTCTCCATTTGTAGACAGTCTGTCTTACCATGGACACATGAACATCAAGGCTTTTGGAGATACTTTTGTAACCCTTTCCAGCTTCATGCAAGTCAACAATTCTTGATCGTAGGTCTTCTGAGAGCTCTTTTCTGCAAGGCATGGTTCACATCAGACAGTGCTTCTTGAAACCAATAAACCCAAAACAGGTGTGTGTTTTTTAAGGGCAGGACAGCTGTCAGCAACACATCCAATATCATCACACTGATTGGAGTCAAGGTTGGCTCACTCCTGGTTCCAATTAGCTCTGGGAGAAGTCATTAGGTTAGGGCCTCACATACTTTTTCCTCCCTGCACTGTGAATGTTTACATGTTATGTGCAATAAACCATGGCAACATCTAATGTTTGTGTAATATTATGTTCAGCAGACTGTGTTCTTCTATTGTTGTTAATTAGATGACGTTCAGAGCACATTTTATGCCCAATTCATGCAAAACTCCACGTAATCCCAAGGGGTTCACATACTTTTTCTTGCAACTGTATATCCTGTGTCTGACTACCCATGTACCAATCCAGGCTTTGTCCAATGCCTGCGCTTGTTTTCTGCCCATCCTGACCTTGGCTTGTCTACTGGATTTCCTGTTTCCACCTGCTATAGTATTCTGTTCATGCTGGCAGTCTCCGCATCCTCACCTGGGTGTACCTGGGGGCCGCAACTTGGTTCCAACTTGCTGCAAGTTCATCCCCACCATCAGGGGCCCTGGTGAAGAAGCAGGCTGGGGTTTCGACTCCATGCCCTGGAGAACCTCGAGTTGGCGATCTACAAAAGCTCACTACCACAGACACTTGATGCCTAAAAAGGACTTGCATCTTAGCACAGAGAAATTCCATTTGTAGAGATGATCTGTACACCAACGCTGTATAGAATACCTCCTCATTGCCATATTGCATTTCATTTTACAGAAAATTACAGTGCTGCAGATTGAAAAGGAAAACAGTTTTTTATAACATTAAATTACATTATGGCTTTTGTTTTAATTGTATATGCCATATTCTTTTATTTGCTATATTCTTTTGCACTAAAGTGGAGTTACCCTTTAAGGCTCACACAGAGTGCTAGCCCTCTGTCTACATTCTGTGTTTCTATAGTCTATATTCAGAGACGTATATGTAATGCAAGTTTTAGATTTTTAAAATTACCCATTGTCTTAAGATTTATGTATGACAAGTTTTATGTGTGCTGTGGTACAGCAACTATGCATTCTGTGGGCACAAGAATCATGGCATATGTGGTGCTGTATAGCCACATTCTTAATGCCACATAGTACCTTTAGCTTTTCCAGCAAATTCCACTCAGTATGGCATGAGAACTTCTTATAAAAATACTGATTTTGATAGTTACAGTATAAATCTTAGGCTTCTTTACTCATATATGTCCATCACTACTCTACAATAAACGGTTTATTACAAGAGATGCAGTTCATGCTTAGCTGAACATAAAGTGTATTTCCACTTTTGTATTTAAATTTTGGAAACCCCATATACAGTATATGTCTGTTATGTGTTTACATTAACTCAAAATGTCTAAAAATTGTATATATATATATATATATATGTATATATATATATATATATATATATATATATAATTATTATTTTTTAAAAATCTTTATCCCTTTGTCAGAAGAGACAGTGTTCAATCATGTTTACTTCCCAAGCCCCCTCATAAACAATGATAACTAAGTGGGATTTTTCACTGCTGAAGTTCTCAGAAAAAAAAGCGTTTACATGGCAATCATTAATTTTTATTGATTGTTTTAAGTTATGCTATGTGAATGAGAACATTTTGTAATGTAAAGTTATTCCACTGCAAAAGTAGAAATACACTTTAAATGAAAAGCTGGAGAAGACCCTTTCACTTTACATACGTGTTTTTATTAGATCTTCAGCTATTTACTTAATTTGGTTGTTCAGCTTCTACTTGAGCCAGGCGGTCCTTCTTACATTATTAATAATGAAAAGGAAAGTGCTAACGCAGTGTATATGTTTAACTTGACAGCACAAGTACTGGACATTTTTATATCTGACACAGAATCAGCAGTTACACTGACAGTTGAGATCTGTGGCTACTTAGTGTTTAATAATGCAGGATCCTGGAAAACAGCTATGCAAGAAGCTAGTTCTAAGGACCAAGCATCTCTCTAATGAAACCTGGGCCTTTCTTGTTGTTGAAGTATTAGATTGCTACTGTTTTCATGGTAGCAATTAAATCTATTTTGTTAGCTGCTAAGTAGCCACATGAGACATTGGGAAATGTGAATGTGAAAAAAGTGATATCTCTAGTTTACAAAAACAGTGCAATGTACATATGTGTGTGCATATTTTTATCCTCCCACTGACACCAATGATGAGGCACAAATTTTTCCACTGGCACCAATAATGGGGCATCATTCCTCCTTCCACTGGCCATACAGTAGGTGTTAAATTAATTTTTATTTCCACTAACCACCAACCTTGGACATTATTCACTCTCATTGACCACTAGGCTTGCAAGCATTGTTTACTGTCACTGATGCTGGAACATTTTCCACTCAGCGAGCTACAGTTTGCCAAAATAAGTCTCAAGGACAGTTAAATGGGCCTTTGTTTAGAACGTTTAAGGACCCCTGCCTTAAAGTGGAGCTTAAGTTCTGCTATGATATATTGTGAGCAGGTAGGCATTTTATTGCATTAGAGACTTGCAATAATATATACCTACATGTTTGCTCACAGCAATCCCCAGCCTGTAAACTGAGCCGGGCATGTGCAGTTCAGCGTACAGCGACTGAACCAATCCTGTGTTGTGGGATGACTTGCTCCTGCACATTCACAGAAGTGATGTTATTCCACTTATTTCCACTTTTGCAGTCAAATTTGAGAAAACTCCACTATACTGTATGTTTGTTATACAAGGTATATTTCCATTCACACAGCATACCTACAAAAATGTCAAAGATATAGTATATTTTTTACATATTAGCTGTTTCTAAGGAAAAAGTGTCATTGCTGGTTCTAAGGATTTCTGGGAAGTCTTAAGGCTCGTATACACAATCAGAAAGTTGTATGAAAAATACCGCTTTGGAAGCGATCGTACAATAATGTGATCATTAGTACACCACTTTTTGACAGCCGATCATGGCAGTTCATCCAAAATAATCTGAAGGGATAAACACGAAAATTGTTCTCATACAGTACCAGATCGTACGATTTTCATTTAATCAGTACAGTGTTAATCTGATAATACAATACAAATACAATACATTACATCACTTCCAAAATTCTATTCTGTCGGATGAGAATTTTCAGAAGTTGAATAACCTCTTAATTTTCGATATAGAAACTAGCAAGCGGAAGAAAAAAAAACCATTTGATTCATCCGATATTCTCATCATGTGACTGAGGCATTACAGTGTTTTTTCCCCACTCAAGAGTGAGCTAATTTTCATTAACATATAATGCAGGAGGGCAGTTTCAAAATGTTTAACCCTTCGTTGAAAAACTGCGAACACAATACAGAAAAAGTTAATTATTGTAAACATTATTTTACAGCCCCCTTTTAAACATTACCAAGCAGGGAGAGCATGTGAGGATTTTTAAGCAGACAAAAGGACTTTAAAGTTAACCAGCAATGTTTAGATATATTTTTAAGCTATGCTAATTTAATGGGAACAAGTAACAAATATAAAGTAGGTAATATCCCAATTTGGCTGCAAAGGTGGAAACATGTTTTAGGTTATAGTAATAACAGGATGCTGTGTAAAGAGAATATCTGAGTGAGAATAGATCTGGCTTTTTCCAGTAGTATATAAAGTGCACAAAGATGGGAATAAAAACTGATTTAAATTTTGTAATCACTTAAACATGGAAAGATCAATTTTGTTCTGTTAATTTTTGTCTTTTTTATTAATGTATTAATTTTTAAATCAAAATTCACATGCTTCCCTATACCCGAATCCATTGGATATTCCCATGAGCTCCAACAGATGAGCAAAGAAAGGCAGGAGTGAGCAGGAAAGGTAAGTATCAGTGGGGGTGGGGGTGTCTTTGTAAGAGTACTTGTTAGTTTGATCAGCATTTTGTGAAATAACGTATTACACATGGTGTAATATACTGTAGATATTAATGTATTTTTTTTATCCATTACATTTTAACCACTTCCAGCTGGATGTACGCATGGTTGGATTTACCGCTGAGAGGCCACATAAATGCATTCCATGTAAACTGTTTCCTGTGCTGATAGCATGCTCTCTGCGCATTCCCAGCACAGTTGCAGGTGGGTACCGGAAAGCTCCCAATGCATACTTGCGTTGAGGAGCTTTCAAATAATCTGGCCGCTGTGACTGCCAATCACAGAGGTCACATGATCAGAAAGCCGCCCTACGTCTCCCAGCATTTAGAACCTCCTAAAGCACTGGGAGGCGGTAGTGGAAAGGGATTAAATTACTTATTTTACAAACATACTACTAATATAAGCTGCTCATGAAAATAACTATTCTTTGATTCCTAGGTTACATATTTGTTTCTAAACAGGGATGTTACTTACAGTTACGCTCAAAAATTTAGTGTGGTTGTAAACCCCTATATATACCTAATGAAGAGACTAGCCTTAGGTGACACACAGACATGAAATGTATCTTCCTACATAAGTTTTACCTGTTTATCTGCAGCCATCTCTTCTCTACATCCATTCAAAGTGTACAGTTTACACAGTATCTTTAAGCTCTAGCAGGAAGGAGGTGGGGATCTGATTTTACAAACTGCACAACACAGGAAAAGAGAGTATACTCAAAACAAATGGTACAAAAGTAACTGGTATACTAAAACACCAAGGTATACAGAGTGGCAACGTTTATTAGAAGGTCATAAGCATCCAGACAAAATGGGTCAGATCGTCAAAGGTCAATAGGAGGGGGGTAGGGTCAACAAAAATCTTCAATAGAAGAGCTGATTTTAACCTAAGATCTGATGTAGAGAAAAGACACACCCCCTCCACACAGATCATAAGGAAACATGCACAGCTGAGGCTTTCAATCACCTGCTGTGTGCTGAAGGGGGATGGGGCCCGCCATCCTCTGTGTTTCTGTGTAGAGGAAAGAGATAGCAAATAGGAACCACACTAGGTGCTTTGGATTGAGGCTAGTACAAACTATAGAGGATATTCTTTGTTCATTCTTAATTTCTGAGGTTTACAGCCACTTTAGGCTTAACTGCCTTTAAACTAGTATGTGGAACAGTTTGTCTTCAGCATCTTCCATCTGGAGCTTTTCACACTGGTATATTTCATTGTAACAGATTTCGTCTTATATGATTTTCTGACACAATAATAAACATATTTTTATAGCAAACCAAGTCTAAAGCTGAAAGATTAGTAATGTTATATAATTAGCCATTTAATGTTCGTACACATTATGACCTCCAGTATTGCCATAATCCTTCTTTCTATGATCTAAATCCTAAAATCTTACACACAGAGTTTTGTCTTTAAAATGTCATCAATAAAAATGGTTTCTTGCTGGTAACTGCATTCTTATCGCTGCATAGTGGTCAGGATAGCACAAAAGTGCAGTTGCCATCTGTAGTCCTAAAGTATGTAGAAGTAATCTGCAATTAAAAAGAAGGGTAATGACTTGGAATAATATTGTAAGGTTAATTAGTGAAGATCAATGCAGCTGGAGAATATTATATTTGTGCTATCAAACTCCAAAGACAGAAATAGGTAATTAAACCTATTATGCTATATTTTCCAAAGTTCAAAGATTGCTTCAGTGAACCTTATTAGAATTTATATTTGTGGTAACTTAACTGTGCCAATCTCACTTATTTTCAAATTTGGAACAAATTGCCTTTGTTTAATAATATTTTAGAATGAAAAGCTTTAAATATATTCTTATTTTATATGTATAAGCATAATATTACAAAACCTGAAACAAATACTGTTCACATATGTTGTAATTCAGGCAATTTGGCTGAAGTATATATTGTACTTGAGGCATTTTCTCAAGTATTAAAATCTTCAATGTTCAGAATGAGGCTATGTTCACATTGCGGGAATGTGAGCAAAAATGCATGCTTTCCTGCAGCGCAAACAACTAAAAAAACAAGAACCGTAAGCCCTTTAGCAGTAAAACTAGGTGTAAACCTAATACATCATAAATAAATATTAGCAGATAATCACAGTCATTGTACAGTATGAAACTTATTTACTTTTTAAAGGCGAGCAATTAAAAACAAAACTTTTATTGTTAGAGACTTTAATTTGTCACATGATGGCTTGAGTAATTTATGTAATTGTGCACACTGGACATGGGAAAACTCCACGTTTGTGTGCCACTTCAATGGCAACACTCACTGATCCTGAGATTTCAACTCCTCTCTCCTCCTCCAGTGATCATGTTTGCAGACATACTGTGTGTATACGCACCAACCTGGAGCTGCACAGCTGAGGAATGCATGAAGGTTTGCAATTGCCATGGCTGCATTGAAAACCAATGGGTAAGCCTTGTAACCCTAGAGAGAATTTCACACCTTCACACTACTTCGTTGAGATACTGTGCCATTTATTTTTAATGGCACTCCAACACCCACTTTGCCGACTCGCCTGCTTTGGTGTGCCATATTGTAAAAATAAAATATCTAAATGTCTGCTATTAATATGGTATATCATTACCCATTCAAAAGAATGAGCTGTCTTAAAGCTTATTTAAGTCCCAAAGGTTAATTGTTTCCCAAACGAAAGCCCAAGCTAGAAATGTTTAATAAAAGTGATTAAATCCTTCATCAAACATAATGCTACATTCAAAGCATGTCTTTGGTGATAACAGTCCTTGTTGCTAGTGTGATTGTCAGCTTTCAAATGACCTTTCAAACCCTCAAATGGCTGGTGTCATAGCATGTGTGCAGAACCATGGCAACTGTAGAATATATAAATATAGAAGTAAGATGGCACCATCATCAGCATATAGAAGGTAAGGAGAGTTAAGTTCCACTTTAATGCAATTCTTGGTAATGCATGACATAGCAATTTGAGTTAACACATCACACCAGACCGGAACAGTGTGCATAGTCCCTCAAAAGGAAATTGCCAAGGATGAAAACTTAAAACCTATCAAAACCCAGACGAAAAATTTAATATATTGCCAGTAACCAATCCTTATTTGTGGAAATATTTTTTTGGTGATCCGACCAATACACTTCTCCACTATATCTATGGAAAAACTACACAGCCAACATTGGATAGCACCATTGTCAACCTGTGGAGAGGATATTGTTAGATCGGCTAGTAACTGTAGATGGACCTTAAATAATGGATATATTAAAGTATAACTAAAACTAACACTTTTTAAGCAGTTCCAGCAACATTTTTTTTTCTTTCAGGATAACAATTTTTTTATTAACTGAATAAAAGCTGATAATTGTAAGCACACTGTCAGTGATAAATTGTCTCAACCTACTAACTGCCACTTTTGCTGAAAAGCTTGGTATGTTAAATTTCAAAGAACAGACTTACTGGCAGGATTAGAGTGAATGTAAACATATTATTAATAACAAACCTGTTATATTTACTTGCTCTGTGCAATGGTTTTGCACAGAACAGCCCTGATTCTCCTCTTCCTGGGTCCCTCACTGCTTCTCCCATATCCTCCCCCCAACTAGTGCCCACCATATGGCAACCCACTTGCTTTGGCTCAGCCACAGCCCCTGCTCTCTCCTCACTGGCTGTGATTAATAACAGCAGGAGCCAATATCTCCCTCTACTGTCTCTTGAACCTATCAGGGAAAGAGCCAAGAGAGCAGCTACTCTTGTGCAGAGCACTGGAACAAGATTGAGCTCAGGTAAGTATTAGGAGGGGGACTGGAAGTGGGGAGCTGCACTCAGAAGGTTTTTTTTTTACCTTAATGTAGAGAATGCATTAAGTTAAAAAAAAACCTTCAGCCTTTAGAACCACTTTAAATGGTATTAAAACTACGTTACAGCTGATTTAGAAAATATGTATGCGGTTTAAAGACTACATCCCATATGCCATTTTTTATTTTGCCCATACAGTAGTTCCAGTATTTTGTATAAATAAAACAAATCATATGCAGTTATTAGGGCTCATTCATATGTCTTGTAAAAAAAAACACAATAACAAGTTTTGTACTATACTGCATGGTAGTGCCCAAACCATAGTGCGATGTGTTGCAATGCCATTATTTTGAGGTTGACCCCAATGGACTATTACAGTAGTGATTGCATTACATCACAATGTGAACTGTGCGTTGAATGCATTGTGGTTCACTGCATTGAAGGGTCTGATGCTTTCTTTAGCATTTTAAGGTATGCTGCTAGCCAAATAAAAATAAACAGCTGAAATAATGCAGCATGCTTTATTGAATGATAATAGTTTATCTGAAGGGCCCTTTTGGTTAAAGTGTGAATGTGCTACAGTGTGTTAAAACTTAGATTTTGAGTTTATATACACTTTAATTGCATGGTTTTACTGAAGAAAATAAGAAACCGAGTAACTTATCTCTTTCACTTTTCATTGTAGCTAAAGGCCTCAAGCACACTGGGCAATTAGCCCCTGTGAATGAGATATATCATTTTTGAGTTAAAGGTACAAGCACACCATGCAGCCCACTGTTGGCAACCTGCAAAACTCTATAAGCGGCTAAAATCTGCTGCGGCTAGATAATGCACCAATGTGTAGGGCATTATTCATCCAGAAACTAACACCCAGAACACAGACTTCTTGAGTTCTGGGCATTTGTCTATGGGAACATGCTTCCCTAATCTTAGTACCACTCTGTGCACTGTCCAGCCACAGCAGCTTCCACAGTCTGTGTTTTACAGGCCTCAAGCAGTGGGTCTGGAAGGAATGCCCTTGCCTTCCACAGGACTAAACTCCCAGTGTGCATGAAGCATTGGTGTTATAAATATATATATGCATAAGAATATGCTGGTTTAAAAAAATAATGTATTATATTTTTGCTAAGAACCTTATTAAAAAAAAACAAAGTCATATAGTTAAAGCAGAACTCCAGCCTCACCTGTTTCTGTCCCACCTGCCTTTGGTGCTTGTGTGCTTCATTGGAGGGCATTGCAACAGGCACACTACCTGTCTGTGGGAGCCTAGCCTACTAAAAGACTGACAGATGTCCACAGACGCACTCCCTGGGCTTTAAGGGGAGACAGTTATGGTTGATGCATCTTCTGTAGTGCAAACAATTTCAACAGAGAATGTTTTATTTGGATGTGAAGTTAAAGAGCCCATCCTCTCCCTGTGCACACCAAATCACAAAACTCAGGGACTCCGCTGATGCACTCGATACGAGAGCATTGTGTTATACTGTGAGATTAGACCCAGAAAACGCACACTTGTAACATCAGCTTGTTTGATCTGAATAAGAAGGGGTTGGCTGCAGAAAGCCTCCTTACTGTTCAGAATGAAGTGCCTGGCCCACAAACTCCTCTGCAGTTGTCAGTGAATACTATGTTGTTGTATGGCTTTCAATGTGTGAATGCAGTGTTCTTACTCAGTGAGAATGATTGACTTGTTGTGCTATGTTATGCTATGTTCCTATCAGCAGGAAGTATGGAAAGGCAGCTTAGTATAAGGTCTGTACAGTGTGAGTCTGAAATATGTAACGCACATCATCTGGATTACTGTCTTGTACTGTTCATATTGAAGCAAATGTGTGTATTAGCTTGTAGACACAATGTCTAAAAATTGACCATCACTGTTGCTCTGAGCATAACTGCTGTAATGTGTTAACTCTTCTTCACTATTCTCACCAGGGAGGGACCAGCAGGATGATCATGAAGGGTGGATGGTTGTGTGAACCCATTTTTATCTCTAACTTTATGTTAATTAAAAAAAAAACAGATAAATATTAAAACAAGATCAAAAAGCTTCACAGTCAGGGGGAGCATATAAAAATATAGATTGTGAATACTGAAGTTCTGCTGTAATTAGCATACGTTCCATATGTAGTGTATATCTGTAATGCTTGACTCATGCCTAGGTCAGAAACTGTAGCTGATGAGTGTTTCTTCTGCCTTT
Source organism: Staurois parvus (assembly GCF_062004578.1). Classification (NCBI taxonomy): domain Eukaryota; kingdom Metazoa; phylum Chordata; class Amphibia; order Anura; family Ranidae; genus Staurois; species Staurois parvus. The sequence goes on along the minus strand of NW_028318342.1, from coordinate 1,438,577 downwards.
AGCAGCCCCCATTCCCTTAAAGCAAACAGGCCTGCCAGTACTTGCTTGCACCCAGGTCTTAGAACATGATGCGTAATGGCACAGAGACTGAGCAAAGGAAACAAATAACAGTAACTGTGGTCATCAGGAGGGACAGGCATGGAATGTGGCACTGCAGCTGAGCATCTATATGAAAGTTTAGATGCTGGTGGTGGGGGGGGAGGTATACAGTAGAATTATACAATAGAAATATACAGAAGAAATCCAAAGAGTAACCTGAATTCCAGTAGCTGATACAATAAAAAAAAGTAATTAGAAAAGAAAATTTAAAAAGAAAAAACTTTTTTTTACATACTGTCATCAGTCAGTGTTCCTGATCACCAACAAACCAGTTATATGATGATGCTGTACTGGTGACAATATAAAAAAAAATACTGTCTGTGATACTTTTTTTTATTTGCACTAGCATACTAGTGTCCCCTTCTTCAAGGTACTATACAAATCACAAAGTTTTAGCAGAATGTTAGAAGAGATGGGAAAAAAAAGGCTAGAGATAAGGCACAGCAAAAGCAAAGGGGGGGGGGGGGGAGGGGGGTAAGACAACACTCACATCACAGAGGGAGTGAAGTGTGAGCTGATAGTCATAAAACTGTCAGATAATGATTGAGGAATCCCATGTCCAAATTCAGGCCGTTATCTCTTGTGTCAAATAGAATTATCATTCTTAGTTCAAAAGTTTTTCTTTCCAGAACGGATTTGAAATTTCCTTTAAGAACTAAGATATTGAGGTCTCCCATTGTGTGGTCTGGTTGTGCAAAGTGATGTCCCACAGGTGTGCAGAAGTCATCTTCTTTATGTTCCTTGATGGTATGTCTGTGCAAATTCTTCCTTCTTTGCAACTTCTGTCCTGTTTTGCCAACATAAGATCCTTTGCTGCATTTTCTGCACTGGATAAGGTACACAACATTACTAGAGGTGCAGCTGTATGATCCGGAGATATTGAAGATCCCTTTTGAGTGTCTGACACTTTTTGATGGATTGATTTGGTTGCACAGTTTGCAGCGTTTCTTATTGCAGGGTTTGCTTCCATTATTTGTGACCTCATAATCAGAAGGAAGTTTCCTACTGATTAGTTTATTTCTGAGGTTGGGGGGTTGTCTGAAAGCCAGTATTGGGGGTTGCTGGAATATTTCTTTCAGAGTTCCATCCTCTGTTATGATGGGTTGTAAATCTTTGAAGAAGGGGGCATTCCCGGAAAGCTTGTCCTCAAAATTGTATGTTAGTGCAAATAAAAAAAGTATCACGGACAATACTCAATTGTTTCTGTTTAATTTTCCAAAAACATGACAAAAAATTACAACTTCAAAATACTTGCCATGTCTCTGTCTAAATACCCTGGACTGTCTTTCCAAAAAGGGGTCATTTGAGGGGTATTTTTACTGTCCTGTGGATCAAAGTGGGTCTTCTTTGAGGTTCTACAGTTCCCATGTTTTGTTGTGAGGCTCTAAAGTATCATGAAACTTAGCCGTCAGTTCTTTCATGAGTTCAACCATATTTTATCCTAGAATACAAGGCAGCTAATGATGGTGGGGAAGATTTCTTCCAATTGAGTGCTGTAAGTAAGTGCTCTGAGGTAAGCATGTGATATATAGTATTTGGGAAAATTGGGGGGATGCAAACTCAAAAGAAAAAAACTGTCAAAAAGACATTGTAGTAAGTTTTGAACTGATGTCCAAAAAGGTTTTATTCTTGGGTAAGTCCATTAGATATGATAAGGAGTACCATTTGAAGGCACCTCCGACAGCGGTCCCTACTGACAGGATAGATAGAATGGAGAACGTCTGGCGTCAGGTACCAGAAACAGAGTATTTTATATGAATTTTCTTTACAGAGAGTACTTCCTGAGACCAGACCACCTGCCACGCCTCTAAGGAGAGTTCTTCACCTAAGGCCTTTTTTCACTTAAGCATGTATGAGTGTTTACCATGAGTTTGCATTGGATAAGCATTCAATGTTTTGTAAATGCCAGAAATTAAACCTTTTTGAGAGGGACCTGCTAAGTTTTTTTCGTTCAAAAGGGATCTAGGGGGAGAATTGCAATGAGGAAGTGATAGACTGGGTGTAATGGCGGATTTGCAAGTACCCATAAAACACCTGGCGTGGTAGGTCAAACCTGTCTTTTGAGCGATTCAGTTGGTAAAAGTCTGAAAGTCCTGGGGTCAATCAGGCGGCCAAAATGAAAAAGGTTCTGCATCGAGCAAGGAGAGGACATTGGAAACGTCAGGCTATCTGGCATTTTGAGATTATATAGAAAAGCAGTTATTAAAGAAGCTTCAGACATAAGAGCATGTTTTCTGGACGTTGTATGTCACAGATTGCGAAGCTCAGACATTACTCCAAGCAAATTGTTAGCATTTAACTCTGCCTTTGCATTCTATAAGAGATTGTTGCGATGGATAGGTGCCAACCACAACTCCTTAATTTCAGTCCACTTGTTATAGGTGTGCAGCATGGACCATGATGCAATCACGTAACTGGGCAGCTTGATAATATAATTTAAGGTTTGGAAACACGATCACTTGGCGATGCTTGAAGGTCGATTCGGGATATTCTATGTCTCTTGTAGTCCCAAACAAAGTTAAGTAATTTAATTTGTAATCTTTTAAGGTGCAAGATAGGTACAGGAATGGGCAACATTTTGAACAAATATAAGAGTTTAGGAAGTATGGACATTTTGATGGATGTACTGCGACCTAATAAAGAAATGTGATATTTCTTCAATTTGGTGAAAAATAAGGTGAGCATTTTCTCTATATAATGTGCCATAAGACTAGATGATGTAAACTCCAAGATATTTTAGTGCCCTAGACTTCCAGATGTAAGGAAAAGAGGTGGATAAGTGTTGTACCTTAGAAGCTTGGATATTAACCACTTGCCGTCCGCCTGCTGTTTATAAACTAGCTGAGACGTGTTTTTACCACACACCTCAACCACTGGCGTCAGGGGCCCATGGGGACCCCACCCCCTGCTCTGAGGATCCCTTGCAGTCTCCCTATTACATTCTGCTTTACATTTGGACAGGAGGGGTGGTGGGGGAGGCATATACAGGAATGGATCCTCTCCATTTTCCTCCTGCAACCACTGAAAGCCGACTTCTCCTCTCCCTCAATCTGGCATTCAGGTGCTGCAGGAGGAAAATGTTCATTATGCTATTCAAAACAAAAAATCCAAAATGTAAAACCATTTAATTTCATTGTGGGCCAAAACCAGTTACCAAGTCACTTAAGCGGTCCTCGCTCTTCAAAAGTTTGGGCACCTCTGTAACAGGCCCATAGAGGTACTGTACATTTGAGGGATAAAATCTCCTAAATGAGTTCAATCCCAAGCATTTTTAATAATCATCCTGTTTGCTAAACTGTGTATTTGCGTACAAAATCTTGCCTATAGTTTTAGAGAAGTACCTTCCTTACATTTACACCTAACCCCTTAGGATTTGAACATTTGTTTTATGTTACTGTTTTGCATGAAGATATCTGTGAAAGTTAAAAAAAAACCCTTTTTATTTTATCGCTTGTTGTGATTGCAGTTATTGCCTCTCTTTCTTTTTCAAAATAAATCATTTTTATGTTTATATTTATCTACATGGGGATCATCGGCATTCAAACACTACTTTCATACTGTAGCTGTCAATGTAAAGATAAATAATCTTCCTTAGTACAGGAAAATACAGGAAAGTACAATCATCATAAGAGTCCAAAAGCTAGCATTCCAAATGGAATTTCTTTTTAGCAGTTTTATAAGTCCACCAATTTGTGAGTATTGTAGTTCATAAACAACCATATACCATGCAATTGAATAGGTGCACCTAGATGTCTCAGTCCCTTGTAAAGGAGTATAGCCATGCCAGCTTTGCAAATAGCCAGTATAGATGTCTGCAGTAACAGCAAAGCATGGATAGAGTACAGCTATAGCCAGGGGCGGACTGACAACTCATGCGGCCCCCGGGCAATAGGGGATCATGAGGCCCCTGTGTCCTTGCCCAAACTCAAAAAAAACTATGAAAAAGGTACCAGGAGCATCTCATGGGGCCCCCTACTGACCCCGGGCCCTCAGGCAGTGTCTGAGTTTCCAAATGGTCAGTCCACCCCTGGCCATAGCATAAAGGCAAAAAGGGTGGTATCTATATGAATGAACAATCCTGTATTCCAACTTCAATGTTCAGCCAGGTTTTAGATCCAGAACAGTAGATAATGCACACACTTATGGCAGTCACCACTATATGACATATATGAATATATGACATATTTAGAGCTTACACATGTCAATCTTATTTGCATATCACACTCCACAGTGAATTTGGAAATTTACTCTCCTACAGTGTCCTACTACTCCTGCATTCATAAGTTATGCTTGTGTTGAGTTTTTGTATCTATCGATACTGTTTTCTTTTGTATTACCTAGCTCCAGCTTCCTCTAGCTGTCATGCTGCCTCGCTTTCCTGCTTAGCCGAAAAGTGCCTTCCCTACCACTCTCATGCCTGACCAGCTCTGGTCCAAAAAAAAAAACCATTGTCTGAGTATGTATTCTTACATACTCTACAACTACTTTAACTCAAAAAAGTACTTTCTATTGTTCTCAGCTACCTTTAAATCTCCAAATTCCCTTTTGTTTTGCTGCTGTGACTGACTTCCTGTTGGAACAAGGTTATGTTCATTCTCCATAATCCCACTTGTAGGAATATAGCCAACAACACTTGCTTGTTCTTTACTATTTACTTCAATTATCTAGTCAAATTGGTATAATCGGGTACTCAAAGTTCCACTCTAAGTTAACATTCTATACTGCTTTTTTAAATAGGCTCTTACAGAGTGCCAGAGTTATGAGGGAATCTTGATGAAGTTACACTTATTCATGCTTAAGTAGAAGCATTTGGGGAGGATTGCTATGTGTTGCAGCAAAAAAAAAAATCAGACACCTGCTGCTTATTTAAACGAATTAAAAAAAATACTCTGAAGAAAAGAAAATACTCAGCTATCATTTTTCTGTGGTCTTTGTAATCACATTATCACTGAACTTAATGGATGTTAAATTTCACTAGAAAATGAAACACTTCATTATATTCATGTCATAGCCCTTATTCACAATGAAATATTAACATATTAAAAATAATATCCATATAATATATTTGCCAATAGATTAGTTCTGGAAGGTAATTTGTCTTCTCATTTGCTTGCTACTGTTTAACAAAGATACTGAGCTGATAGTACAAAGAGAAAATGTCTTAATACTGCAAATTAAAATAAACATTCCTATTAATTGCAGAGAATACACTCTGTATACTATATGTTTTCATAACTGAGCCATGCATACTTTATTCAGAAAATGGAATAATAAACCATAAAACAACAGCAGGATGATAATATAAGACCAGCTATTGATATCCAGAATATTAGTATTTGTGATTTTAATGAATTTTTTTAAAGCATTATTGTAGTTTATAGTTAGCAGTGATGTTCACAAGCTGCAAATTTGAGAATTACTGTTCATAATTTGAAGTCTACTGCTCTCAGTTTCCGAAGAATGACTGGAATGTTAATTAAGTATGATCTCATCTAGTAAATGTTTGGCCAGTAAATAAATAGTTAGGGACCTTAGATTGCATGCCCCTTGAGGGTTAGGGACTGATGTGAATATACAATATATATGTAAAGCGCTGCGTAAACAGGGATCAGCTCAATATAAGCACCTGTAATTATATATATATATATATATATATATTATTAGTGTGCAAAAGTTTTAGGCAGATGTGAACAAATGCTGTAAATTAAGAATGCTTTCAGAAATAGCAATGTAAATATTTTATTTGTACCAATTAACAAAATAATCAATAAATTAACAGAAATCCATATCAAATCAATATGTGGCGTGAGCACCCTTTGCCTTCAAAATAGAATCAATTTTTCTAGGTGCACTTGTACACAGTTTATGAAGGAACTCAGCAGGTAGGTTTTGTGATGAACATTGTGCCCAACCCCTGCCCTTCTCACCAACTTGTGACAAAGGACTGGCCAGTCTCACACTGTGCTGTCATTTATGTAATAATGCCACCCTCAGCTGCACCCTGAGCAAAGATTTTCCAGCTCGCGGGGCCACAATCTAGGTGACAGAAGCCTGAGAGTGATTGTCACTGGGTTAAAGTAAGCAATTAACCCTTTAAACTGCCAACACCTGCATTTACTGAGAAGGAGGAATCTTACAATCTTAGCAATAACAACTATGATTTTAGAATAAATGTCTGTAACTCACACTGTCAACACAGACAGGTATGTTCAGAGATTTATACTACAGTAGCACTCTTCAGGAGACAGGGATTCTTTTAGTTTGCATTAAAAGCCTTAAAGATAATTTTAACACTTTTCAAAATATGGGTTAATAATGAAAAAATCAAAGTGGTGCACCAAAAGGTATAAGGTATAACCATAATCATAAACTCAACAAACAAGGAAGAGGGTGTGGGGGATCACGTAACAGGTCGAAAAAGAAAAGATAAGGACATGTTATACATCATGACAATGAAGACAATCTGAGATATATGAATGCTATAAGGTAGCTCCAATGGAATCCCACCATAGACATCATGTCAAGCTATATACACCATTACGTTCTGTTCAAGAAAATGAGACATACAGAATCCAGCTACCTAACCCACTGGGAGGCCAATTAAGAGTTGGACAACTGCAAGCCATACTATGGTGAACCTGAACCAGGTACAATGTAACAAGAAGTGGAATGGAAGGGTAATTAGAAAAAGGGGGAAAGAATAAAGTAAAGAAATGTTGGAAGGAAAAGAAAAATAATGGGGGGAAGAAAGAAGGGGGTACCTGGAGAATCCCTGGGGATATTGCCATCAAACATGGCTAATTCAGTTGAGGAGAGGGCTATAGTTGGTTTTCCCCCACTCATGTTTCTTGTATACGTCATTTAAACGAGGAGGAAGATGAGTAAACTATCGAGACCCTCCAAAGAGCAAGAAACTTATCCGAAGTCTCATTATCCTGAGCCAGTAGTTCCTCCATTCTCATGGTATCATTCACATGTACCCAATATAAAAGGGAAGGAATGTCAGATGATTTCCACAGGGAGGATATCCTGTCTACCAACAGACATGGAAAAGCAAAGTAACCCTTTTTTTGTTGACGTATAGACCCCAGTAAAATGGATAGCAAATCAATCTCTGGAGAAGGAGAAAGTGACTCACCCTAGATGATGTTATAGACGTCAAAGATTCTCTTCCAAAACGGTTTGATCCCATGGCAGTCCCACCAGATATGGAGATAAGGACCTCTAGCGCAGTTACAACGCCAGCACTTCTCTGATACCTGTGGGAAAATACGATGGAGAGAAACTGGGCATTCCTCTTTTATGTGGTATTAAAGGGATGTTGACAGAGAGCATCTGACCAATTACACAGTTGAGGAGTGTCCATGGGGGTCTCACCATGTTTATGACTGTATCATGGCCCTCCCATATACACAGTTATTATACTAATAACAATATCTTCCAATATGTACAGGTTGTATTTTGAAAACTGGTAGAATATTGTTCAGCATTAAATTTCATCATATTTCAGCATAATTTTAATTATATCAGTTGGTCCTGTCACCCAGGAGGTAGGAGACTGCTACTATATGTGCTAGCTTAGTCATACATGACCTCAGTTTGTTTGGTATGATATTCCCCATTCAAATATATACTTAATAATAATGTGTCCTGCTTGATTTTAAGAATAGTGTGTGGATTTTGTTAAGTTGTGAATTGGTCTCAGAGAGGTCGCCTAACACCTGACTGCTTTTTGGGTAGACATTTAAGGCATGCTATGTGTTCCTAGTGCTTTAATTGCCTTACAAACCATGAGTGACAGAATTGAAGGATTTTGTTATAGTTTTATGATAGGTCAGAGGGAAGTGTTAATCTGTAAATTTTTTATGGTTAGCAGAAATTACCACACATCTTGTTAGAACTCAATTAGCTATTTACAACTCTGGCAAAGACCTGTGTGCTGGAGTCTGTTTTCCCTGAGTTGAGATAATAGGCTCTCTGAAGTGTGTTAAAAGTTAAGGCTATGGATTCCATGAACTGAAGGAGGTGGGAGGGGGTAGGATCCCTGGGCTATGCCTCTTCTCATGACAAAAATGACTGAGCTGGGACATAAACAAAATGGATGTCACATACAGCTTTTCATGGACCCAATGTGCACAACCATTACAGGTTGTTCCACACATCTTGGAGGACTAACTACAGGTGTTTTGTTGATGTAGGCTGCTTCAAATCATTCTGTCTCTTTAAGTAATCCACAGACAAAATTAAAAAAAATAGTTAAAGAAAAAAATATTTTTGCGGTGCATACATCAATAATAATAAATCTCAATTAATGAACACATATAAAAGTCCAAATAATTCAGTCCATTCTTGTGATCACCACATGGAAGAAATTTATACACAATTCATCAGAATAAATCACTTGATCATCCAATAATCACCACGTGAATAATTGTGCAAAAACCAAAATGGAAATCTGTGTGGTGCTCCCCTCTCAGGTGTGCACTTACTGAACTTTATTGCCTCCCACTCTCATGGTTGGCATGCTAAGCTTAGGATCATATTTCTCCAGGGACCAGATCTCCCTTCAATCAGTAGTATTACTATAGTAATCGTTCTCGATCTCCAGGATTAAAGGAAATTTCCTTCCAGTACTCCACACATATATCACATAGAAGATAAAAATGGAAACCCCACATGGTGCAGTACTTTTTAAATGCTTTATTCTCCACTAAAGAGTGCTACTTACAAGAAGTTAAAAGAACCAAGCCCAAAGATGTTTAAATTTCTAATATTCCAGAGAAAAAAGACTGAACAGTGCTCTCACCACTGACGGTCCTTGCTTTTAGACACTCCTGTGTCACTTCCGTTTCCGGTCCATGTCACTTCCAGTAGCAGCACAGCCTTTTCTGACGCATTTCATCACTTCCGACTTATTCATAGGTACCCTATGATACCCTATGAATTTACATTTTGTTTTTTACACAATTATTTACGTGGTGATTATTGGATGATCAAAGTAATTTATTCTGATGAATTTTGTATAAATCTCTTCCACGTGGTGATCACAAGAATGGACTGAATTATTTGGACTTTTATATGTGTTCATTAATTGAGATTTATTATTATTGATGTATGCACCGCAAAAAATATTTTTTTCTTTAAATATTTGTTTTATTTTGTTTAATAATTCAATGTGGCAGCAGGTTATTATGTTTTGATTTAATTATATGACTGATTTGCAGATTTTTTTTAAGGCCCATATTTTTACATTAATTGATGTTTTTATATTATTGGTTATTGCATATATATTTTTAGCACAGTTTTTTGAGGGATTTTACACCTTATTTTTGAATCCACAGACACTCTATGATGTTGAGATTAGGGCTCTGTGGGAGCTAAACCATCTCTTCCAGAATTCCTTGTTCTTTGCACTGAATATAGTTATTAAAGAATATATAAACCCAACATTTATTATTCCTGATATTTGCCTGCTGCTATGTACTTTTATGAAAAGTATACTGTTCTCTTTATATTGCTTCCTTTGTGTGAAATCCCTAGTGTTCCTGACAGTCCTCTTGCTTTCCTAATAAAAACTGACCACACTAGGCATGAGAGCACAGTGTGGTCAGTTATCTAGCTGTGCTGGGAACTCAGCCTGCTCTCCGGTGATCAGACTTGTCCCGACCCCCCCTCCCTGCACAGCAATTCACTGGGAAGATCAGTGGACTGATGTTTCTCCTCCCTAAGATCCTTACGAAGCTGATGAGAATAGGGAAAATATCACTTTAAAAAAATAGGGTTTCAAATGTTTTTTCTATGTATACATAAATGTTTTGCCTTTTATTTCTATTTTAAAGTAAATGGGTTGTTTTACAAGGTGAGGGTTTACGTATACTTTACCCCCCCGGCGGTATTCACGAGTGTAGCTCTTTCTTTCAGTACCAGAAGCTGTAACCCCGAGCTACACTGGGGATTACACTGCAGCGTTGCTCTGGGATCCCTCGAGCACTTACCCACTTACCTTGTCCTGCACTCCCGCGATGTCCCCCCTGCAGCGTCCCCGGCCATCTCCTCCGGCCGATGCCGGCATCCATCTTCCGGGTTCCGTTCCCTGCGTCGGGACATATAGGATGTACAGGGGATGGAACCGGCGGGAAATTCAAAAATGTTAAAATGTGACATTCTCTCAATACACTAAAATCACATAGTAAAACATTAATATATCAAATCATTTCACATACATTTTGTCCCTAGTGCTTTGTCCTGTGCCCTGCCTGCATTTTTACAATTTTTTCTGCCTGGAAACTGAGAAACGTCCATGGCGTCCAAAAAGCGTCCCTTTAGGTCAAAAGCGGTTTTAGACAAGTTAGTGAACAGCGATAGTAAATTAGAGCCACTTGCAGAATTTAGTGATAATCATTTGTGAGGAAATTCGTCATCAGACACTGAAAAAGATTCTGCGACTGAGCTCATGTGCGAACTTGGAGCTCTATTTCAAATTTCAGTGTTTTTGGTTTGATTACATTATTGAATTAAATTTATTATTATTATATTATTACTTTTTATGATTATTTATTATATTATAATTTATGATTTTGTGTTTCAAATTTTATCATACCCGGGATGTTTACTAGACCCTTGTTCGGACAGATTTCAGTGAGATATTCCTAAAAATTACAGGCCTACAATAAAAAAACAACATATTTCCACGCAAAAAAATGTACCGCTTTGAGCACAGAAATACTGACATAATCAGACCATTAGGGAGGTAATGACGTTGACTGTATATCTGTGATCATTGTCCTGCTGCAGAATACATTTGGAGACAATCACATGCCTTCCTAATGGTATGGCATATTGGACTAGTATCTTCCTTTCAATGGAGGGCAACATTGATCCTTACCAAATCTCACAATCCATTTCCAGAAATGTATCCCCAAACTTGCAAGGAACCTTCATCATGCTTCACTGTTGCCTGTAGACAGTCATTATTGTACAGCTCTCCAGCCCTTCGACAAACAAACTGCCTCCTGTTACAGCCAAATATTTCTACCCCCCAGTCCAGAGAATCTGCTGCCATGTTTCTGCACCCCAGTTCCTATGTTTTCATGCAAATTTGTGGCCATATCAGAGATATTCTTAAATTAAGACCACTTTTAGCCAGACTTCTCCAGACAGTAAATCAGTGTATCTGAATCCCACTGGTTACCGACAGTTCTGTGCTATTGGTACTGCTGGACATCTTCTGGTGTCAAAGCGAAGTAAGCATGATGTGTCTTTCATCTCCTGGTTTAAGTTTTCTTGGCCATCCACTGCATCTAAGGTCCTCAATGTTGCCAGTTTCATGCGGTATTTTAGTATGGAAACCATGTGTTAATTTTTCAGCTGTCAGCGGAGTTCCCCACTGACAGCTGAGTGTAAAAGAAAAAATTGCCGGCAATTAAAAAAATAGTTTAAAAAATGGCATGGGGTCCCCCCCTCATCTATACCAAGCCCTTCGGGTCTGGTATGGGTTTTGAGTGGAACCCTCTAGCCAAAATAAAAAAAATGGCATGGGGTCCCCCCAAAATCCATACCAGAGCATGCAGTTTGGCAAGTCAGGAAAGGGGATGAGTGAGTGATCCCCCTCCTGAACAATACCAGGCCACATGCCCTCAACATTGTGGGGCTTTGAGGTGGGGGGCTCCCCCCCAAAGCACCTTATTCCCATGTTGATGGGGACAAGGGCCTCTTCCCTGCAACCCTGGCCTTTGGTTGTGGGGGTCTTTGGGTGGGGGGATTATCAGAATCTGGATGCCCCCTTTAGCAAGGGGGAAGCCAGATCCCACCTACCCCATGTGAATGAGTGTGGGGTACATGGTACTGCTACCCATTCCCCCCCAAAAAACTGTGAAAAAAGACAGGAGACAGTCTTTGACAAGTCCTTTATTAAAAGAAGCAAAATAAAAGAATGTCCCCCTGAAGTAGATCCATCCTCAGTCATAATGCCTGGGATGGGGGGTGGGAACCCCACGCCGTTTTTTTATTTTTTAATTGCCAGCAATTTTTTTTGTTACATTCAGCTGTCAATGTGGAACACCACAGACAGCTGATGACTCATAGGTTGTTAAGAGCTCCGTGGTCACCCATTGCTTAGCAACCCATGAGCGTACTGACAGATACAGTACATACCGCATGCCTGGACCACTACTTAATTACCGCATGCATTTAATTATTTATTTCCTTTTGTGAATTGACTTTAAGGTCTTTTTATGTGCTATTTACCAAGTGTTTTTGCTATTTTTGGTAAATGCCGCATACTTGCAACAGTGAATTGACATTTTCAGTATTGCATGTGATATGTGGTCATGTGATTGACCTAATTCATGCGATAAGCTTTAGTGAATTGTGCCCAACATTAAAGGTTTAAGGACCGAAGTTGACAAATCCTTTAGCCATGTACACTGCAAAGTTTCAAATAAAATTTGTGTGGCCGAGCCCCACCAAACCCCATCAAGGTTGCCTTGTGGGTAATCTGGCTTTAATGCTACACAATGGTTTTCTTATAATGTTTATTCTTACAATGCAAGTCTGACACTTTGAAGCACATTATATATGTGGTTAATATCTTGAGATGATTTTGTGGATAAATTGAGCATGTTAAGCTTGCAAAGTGAATCTTAAAAATTAAATAAAATTTTTTTTTGCTTGCACTAGATTGAATAATGAACTTACCACAGCTCACCCGTATTTACTATGCTAAGCAGCTGTTCACATTGAACGATGCTGTTCTCCTTTACAAAAGTAACCTCTTTATCTCAACAGTTGTTAAAAAGGGAGGCAGAGTCATTGCAAATTTCATGTAATAGCTCAAACTGCACTAAACTTTTATCATTCAAGCTGAACTCCACGCAAACCAATAAGTACACAGATGAATTATATATATGGGGCTGTTTGACCTGAAAAATAATTTCTATTTCTTTCCAACCATTGTGAGAATTTCCCAGATCAGTACAGTATTGTTGGGCAGGGCAAATGTTCTGATTTTTCTCTGCTGAAGTTGAGCAATACGTTCCCCCAGTCTGTGATTGGACAATGAAAAGAGCCAGCAGTATACAGATGAGTGCATCTCTTTGTCATTCTGCTCTCTCCACCATTGAGCATGTTCCATGTTAGCCCATAAGCATTGTAGCACAGTATATTGGCTTTTGCTGCCAGAGCCATTTTTTCATTTTGCAAACACATAATAGAATGCATATTTTGTACATGAAAACGCTTTAAAACACAAACATTATGCATTTTCTGAAAACAAAAAAATGCATAAGTTGCCAAATAAAATGGCTAGAATAAAATTACATTAGTTGCAATTTTACTGCATGATAATCACTCCTTTATCAAATCTATATTTTTAAGGAAAACATACACTCCAATCAAATCAAAGTTGTGTCAACTTTGTAAAGTAAATAAATACTAAATATGTCAACCCTCAAAGCTGTGTGCACCTGCAAAGTAGCAAAAAACTACAGTACCCAAAGTTGTACACATGTAATATTTTAAAAGCCTTTATAGGTCATCAGTTTAGAGTTGACTAACAGTAGTGGACATAAAATTATTTCTCTCACTCTGGTATGCACAGTAATTAATAGGTGTCATGCAATCATCATATTATTAAGCACATGCGCCTGGTCTTTGCATTTGTTTGTGGGAAGATAATTCTGGAAAATGATTTTCACTTAAAAGTATATAACTTTTTTTAGTACTTTAAGGTTTTGTGTTATCAGCATTTTGTGATATTTAACTGTAGTACTGCAAACTCTTGTAAAAAGGGGTTGAATCATTCTCTAGCTAAGGGACCCTCCTCTACAGAAAGTGCCACGTTGTTCTTGACCCTCTGGCAGGATACCTGATATAAGGTGTGTGTAGCTTAGGAGGGAAGAGAATAATGGGGTATCTTGGACAGGAAAAATGTAGCAGAGGGCTAAGTGGTACCCTGCTGGTTCCCCCATATTGGCTTGCTTGGCTAAGGGCTTTATAACACCAGCAATGACATAAAGGGAAATAGGCTTTGAGGCTCCATTCACACTTGTGTGACTTCAAAGTTGTGCGATTTCCATTGCTACTTTAAATTGTGACTTTGATGCAATTTTGGATGGGTGTGACTTGCATGTAACTCTGGCTGTTGACTTTGGCTTTGGCTGTTGCACAACTGTTGCATTGATAACCTTAAGATGTGAGTTTCATGAAAGTAGTACAGGAACCTATATAAAGTTGCTGTGACTTTAAGTCGTAAAGATTTGAACTGCTTCTATTAAAATACATGGGCTGCTACTTGTAATGCGATTTTGTGTCCAAAGTTGCATACATGTGAATGGAGCCTAAAGCTGTACCAGAACATAAAGGTTATTTGGTTTGAAACATGAAGTGTCTTATTTACACTGACAAATGTCTGGAAGTTTTACTTTTTTTCAAGCAAAGAGATTGAACTTTGCTTGGTTGGAGTTATTCAAGAGGATGCCTGGCACCTAAGCTGAAGTTTGCAAGCTGAGCTGGGGCAAAGTTTGGTTGCGAGCTACTGGACAAATGAAATTTGTGATACACTACTTGAGTACTGATGGACAGGGCCATGGATGCAAGGTACATAGTGTGTAAATTTGGTGACTATCAGGGGAAGAAATCGCCTTCTTGATAGTGAAGAAACCTCTCTATGGAATGCTGGTGACTTGAGTTCCCATGTGACATTGACCCCAGGTGTTTGCCTAGACTGTCAGAGCCCTGATCTGGAACCATAGAGAAAAGTAGGATCCTGCAACATGTGTACCCTTAAACATTCATGGGCCGATACAATGTTGGACTAGGGGGATGATGTAGTGTAGGGATGTAGTGTAGGGTTTTCAACCCACCTTTAGAAATACCTCAGTCAGAAAAATACTGCATTATAGCCACGGGATGGACCTGATGATAAAAATCACTATATTAAGAAAAATATGGTCACAATTTGTCAAGGATGGGTGAATACTTGTCACATTCATCAAATTAATTTTTTATAAATGGACCGCAAAGTGTTGGGAAGTATGACAGTTGCCAAAAGAACAAGAAGTGAGAGTGAATCTTTCAATAGAGATATCTGTGCTGGTGATGATGGTCTAAGGAGCAAACTCTCATAAATTCAAACGTATATAGGGATTTATTTTACTAGATTTATTCCACCATCATCTCCATGTGTATAGGACTAACAAATAAATAAAGGTGCCAACAGGGGCGGACCGACAACTCATGGGTTCCCCGGGCAATAGGGGATCATGGGGCCCCTGTGTCCTTGCCCAAATTCAAAAAAGCCTATGAAAAAGGTAGCAGGGGCATCTCATGGGGCCCCCTACTGACCCCGGGTCCTTGGGCAGTGCCCGAGTTTCCAAATGGTCAGTCCGCCCCTGGGTGCCAAGCATCTAAAGTTACCAATGAATAAACGAATATCTAAATAATGTTTTTAAAATTAATATTTATTAATATTACACTATAAAGTATAGCTGTTTAAAATATTTTGAAAAGCATTCTATTTATATCTTAAACACGTACCCTCCTAATAATAATCCTTTAATTATATTAACACCAATTATATATCTAATTACAAAAGTGCAAATTGCTGTATTCCAGTTTAACTGATGGGATATTGCAGCTCTACTTGTGTTTCGCAGAACAGTTCTGCTTCTTTAGGAGACACGAAGGTTGCAAGGTCTACAGGGGGTGTCACTGGAAGACTGAATGAGACCAATGTGAAAGAATGGCTCACTTCTAGCTCAACAAATATTGTAATAAGATAGGATGCATGGTTAATATAAGGATGAAGCATATTGGCATTAGGATTGTCAAAATACTTTTAACTTAACCCCATCCCCATATACACCTTATCATTTAAAACTTGAAAATGGCTCAAAGAATGATCTGCCATGTAACAGGGTTTATATAGGTTCCCCAAGGTATTTCTATGATTTCTAGAATACAGTAGGCTAGAGATAGTTTCATTGTAAAACTAAATTCATATTCCATTTGTTTTCAGTTCAAAGAATCCCCTCACTTTGTGGTGATTTCCTGTTACATCTTTTGGACAGGAAGTAAAAGGAATTCTTCAGAATGGGACATGGACAGAAAAAAAGAGACAGGCATTTAAACTCCTCTCTTCTCTATCCAAGATTCACAAAAAGTTTTGGCAATGCATACAATTTAGGTCAGTCTAATCAGGTGCAGAACAACCAAGAAGGTGTTTTTTTTTTTTTTTTTGGGGGGGGGGGGGGGGAGGGGTGCATATGCAACAATTAAAGCAAACAATCAAGCAACACCAGACAAGTAAATGTAAGCAAAACACTCATTAAAATGAGTGTTGTAGTAAGTGGGTAGTATGTCCTCCTAGCAGCACTGGGGTCATTGGCTCGAATCCCAACCACGACACTATTTGCCTGGAGTTTGTATGTTCTCCCTGAGCCTACGTCAGTTTCCTCTGGGTATTCCAGTTTCCCCCCACACTTCAAAGACACGCTGCTAGCAATTGGCTCCTACCTAAAATTTACCCTAGTATGTGTATGTATGAATGTGAGTCAAGGATCTTAGATTGTAAGCTCCTTGAGGGCAGGGACTGATCTAAATGTAAAAATATAGATGTAAAGCACTGCTTAATTTGTCTGCGCTAAATACACTTTATTGCCAAAAGTATTGCGACTCCTGCCTTTACACGCACATGAACTTTAATGGCATCCCAGTCTTAGTCTGTAGGGTTCAATATTGAGTTGGCCCACCCTTTCCAGCTATAACAGCATCAACTGTTCTGGGAAGACTGTCCACAAGGTTTAGGAGTGTGTCTATGGGAATGTTTGACCTTCTAGAAGAAACGCATTTGTGAGGTCAGGCACTGATGTCAGATGAGAAGGCCTGGCTCACAGTATCCGCTGTAATTCATCCCAAAGGTGTTCTATCAGGTTGAGGTCAGGCCAGTCAAGTTCCTCCACCCCAAACTCGCTCATCCATGTCTTTATGGACCTTGCTTTGTGGACTGGTGCGCAGTCATGCTGGAACAGGAAGGGGCCATCCCCAAACTATTCTCACAAAGTTGGGAGCAAGAAATTGTCCAAAATGCCTTGGTATGCTGGCGCCTTAAGAATTCCCTTCACTGGAACTAAGGGGCCAAGCAGAACCCGTGAAAAACAACCCCACACCATAATCCCCTCACCACCAAA
Organism: Staurois parvus; assembly: GCF_062004578.1. Lineage (NCBI taxonomy): Eukaryota > Metazoa > Chordata > Amphibia > Anura > Ranidae > Staurois > Staurois parvus. The sequence continues at coordinate 1,421,292 of NW_028318342.1, read as the reverse complement.
CTTTACACTTGGCACAATGCAGTCAGATAAGTACCGTTTACCTGGCAACTGCCAAACCCAGACATATTCATCGGATTTTCAGATAATGAAGCGTGATTCGTCACTCCAGATAACACGTCTCCACTGCTCTAGAGTCTAGTGGCAGCGTGCTTTCCCATATGGAAGAACAATATATTTGAAATATATTTTAAAAATATTCTTCCCAAATATATTGCCATATATTTGAAATGCTAAAATTTTGGCCATATTCAATATAGTTCAAAATCTATTTCAATAAATATATACTGCATGTTGAGATGTGTTTTTATTACAAAATATATTAATAATATTTTTAAAAATACATTTCAAATATACTGTATGTCTTTAAAAATACAAATCTGCAATTTTGGAAAGCATTACAAATATTATGTAAAAATTATGTTAAAATGGCTTTTCAATATGTTAAAAAAAACTGAAGAATATATTTTAAAAAATATATTAAAAAAAATATTTTTCATATATTTTGTAATATATAAAAATGCATTTCAACATGCAGTATATATATAAACCCATTCTCTACGCACTGTTGTTATGCTAAACTGAAAGCCACATGAAGTTTGGAGGTCTTTAGCTATTGACTCTGCAGACAGTTGGCAACTTCTGTGCACTGTGCACTTCAACATGCGCTGACCCTGCTCTGTCATTTTACGTGGCCTACCACTTCATGGTTGAGTTGCTGTTGTTCTCAGTTGCTTCCACTTTGTTATAACACCACTAACAGTTGAATGTGGATTATTTAGTAGCGAGTAGCGGAAATTTCACAGATGGACTTCTTGCACAGGTAGCAATCTATCACCCTCCTGAGAGTGACCTATTCTTTCACAAATGTTTGTAGAAGCAATCTGCTTGAATTTATACACTTATTGCCATGGAGGTGATTGAAACATCTGAATCCAATGTTTTGGAGGGGTGTCCCAATACTTTTGGCAATATAGTATATGCTATCAATACCTGTAATAAATAAATCAATGGAGTGTATGTGAAAATTTATGGTTGTCAGTGCCACCAAAAATATGAAGGCAAATTAATCTGACCAAGATGTGAGCATAAAAATGTAGCTGTCAATGCAAGGCATATTCATACAATGGTGATAAAAAGATAATAGTGTCATTGTATCATTTCTTTGTGTATTTTCTTCCTAAGAAAATTGCATTCCTTGTAAGTGCTTGGAAATCATAACAACAGACTTATTACTAGTAACACCACTGAGATAGAAATACAAATGGCTCCCTAGAGCTGAGTGAATGAAACTAATGGAAAAAAGAGAAGCCCACTCCCAGAAGCAAATTGAATTTTTAAAAGACTCATTCTAAGGTTTGTGTGGGACAGGCATCTTTTTCAAATACATACATGTTATAAAGGTATGCAATGAGGCTGACTTACAAAAGAATGTGAGACTCTTCACTGAAGAAAATGTGTGAATATTTACTCCAATCATCCAATTATGTGAAAAGCAAATTCATGTTTAAATGAATTGAATTGATAGTTAAAGTGAATATTCACACATTTTCCTTTAGTGAATATTCTCAAGGTGTTTAGTACAACAACATCATGGTGTGAAAGAAACATTGGAGGATGGTGGTGGGGGGCTGGGTACATTTTTCCTAGGATGCACTCTTTTGTCTGCACCAGCTTGGTCAGCAAAGGGTGCCATACGTTCTGTGTCTGAAAGTTGGGTTATTCAAAAATAGTTATGCCATGCAGCGATTATTCTTGATAGAAGAGGCAGCCGGTTTTACAAGACTGTCTTTCAGTCTGTCAAAACCTCTCTGCAGAGAACCACATTGTGTTGAGTAAGAAGTAAATTTTTTGTGAGAAAGTTATTTTACTGAGTAGTTAGGATCAGCCATTTTAGGATTTACTTTTAAGTTTTATCCTTGTGGACAACTTGCCTAAGTTATTAAATGCTGGTGTTATTTTATGCTACTGCTGTTTAATAAATGGCCAGCTTTAGGAGTTTAGCAACAGGACCAGGAAGTCCCAAAGGATATTGTGTGACAAATAGTTGTGTAGAGTACATCGTCATCTGCAGCATTTAATGTTAGCAAAACCTGACTCTCACCATAACGCAGGTTGAGGCCAATCTAGCGACTTCTAAAGAGCTGCAGAGAAAGAGGTCTGACCTAATTCACAATGGACTATCTCGTGGTTCACTTCATATTGGTGATCAACAGAAAGATTATTGTGAACTGTGCTATTGAGTGCCCAGGATTGTTCCAAGCTTATAGATGGAATCCTAGCCCATTTGAAGGTCACCCTCTCAATATATGCCCAATCATTTTTACAGTGGTTGATATGAGGCTGGAAATGATTTGTATACCCAGTTGTAAAACCTAATCCACCTCCTCAAAAATGGCTGTGGCCCATAACCCTGAAAGGAACATTGATTGTGGAAAGAGTTGTCATGGACCAGTACCCAGTCCCCAGACCACTGAATAGCTTGTGCAGAAGGTACATCTGTGTACAAGTGTAGCACATAACCGTCTAATGCTGAAGGACAGTGGTTTATATTGCACGCATACTGTATGTGTACGTTTAACTTATTAGCCTATATTTCCTTCCTTTTTTATCCATTTTGCAGAGATGATCAGCAACCCCCACCAACAAAAGTACCACATGTGGCTAATGAAAGTACAGGACCCAATAATAAATGCCCCTTTTCAGTTCATTGGTCAGCACGAGCCTTTAAATGAATGGTCAGTATAAATTCCTCTGTTATACTGGTGGTCAGTGTAGAACCGCTTATTACATTGGTGGTAAATATAGTTCTTCACTTGCATCAGTTGTCAGTGGATAAACCTCTCTTAAAAAGGAGAATTGCTCTATTAAATTGGGGGTCATTAGAAGAAAAAATGTACTATAATGTTGGTGTAGCATACAGTTCAGGTACCGCTAAACACTCTATTCAACTCAAGTTAAAGGTAAATGAAAGACAGGCTTCAGCTTAAACCCCTGCCCATCGGTCACGCAACTCTTTCATGTTTCTCCCACAGTGGGCTTAATCATATAGGACTTCTATGATTGAGCCGAATGTGAGTGAAAGATGTCAGAGGGACGTGACCAATGGGCAGGGATTTTACCTGAAGCCTGTCTTTCATTTACCTTACACTAGACTTGAATACAGTGTGAAGCAATATCTGTATACCATATTATATCTAGGCGTGAGATGTGCTTTATCTTCCAGCACCTGAATACAGAACGTAAACCTGGGATGCTGCAGACTTGGAGTAGCGCCAATCTGTTGAACCATTATGTTGCTAGTCTGTGAAAGAATGAATGTTTCCTTACATTGGTGGTCAATGGGAAGAACAATGATTACTTGGAATGAGTTTCATGTTTTGGTCACCGTAAGCAAACCCAAGTTGTACATGATTGGACAAAATGGTGAACTTTTGAGACCATTCATGTCTAGAGCAACCATCTACAGACAAATCATTTCCTGACCTTTGAACAGTGGTCAGGTGGCATGGAAGGGCCAATTATGAGGGTTTTCTATGTGCCAGTACTTGGGGAAAGATCACGGACTGTATGCAGGGAGAGCCAGGTGCTCGTATGGAATGAGCCAAATGTACCTTTATCTGAGCATGCAGGCCAGAAAAGGGAGAAGATGAGTGTGTAGCTCCCCCTTTCTGAACAATATCAGGCCACATACCTTCAACATATATATATATATATATATATATATATATCAAAAAATTAATAGAACGCTTTAATCAGATTATAGCAAATGGTTTTACAGGTGGAGGCCACTGACGTTTTTTTCCCTGCTCATCTTTTCTGACTGTTTTTCACTAGTTTTACATTTGGCTAGAGTCAATGGTACTACTGGTAGCATGAGGCGATACCTTGACCCTTCACAGGTTGCACAGGCAGTCCAGCTCCTCCAGGATGGCACATCAATATGTGACATTGCCAGAAGGTTTGCACCACATGGAAGGGAAATGTCACAAGGCCTGAGAATGAGATTAATTCTGTACACCAGAAAGGTAAAGGCTACAAGAATATCAGCAAAGCTTTACTTATCAGTCAGAATACTGTAGCAAAAGTGAATTAAAATTTAACAAAGATGGAACTGCAACCATCTCACAGAGATGTCCAAGCCATCCACAGAAGTTAACACCTCAACAGGAGCATCTTCTAATGAGAAGGGTGGAAGAAAAGCGCCATGCAAATTCACTGCAGTTAGCTAAAGTAGTAGAAAGCCAAACTGGGGTGATTGTTTCCCGTGACACAATAAAGTGTACACTGCAGATGAATGGCATGCATGGGTGTCGTCCATGAAGGAAGCCTCTCCTAAAGCCCTTGCACAAAAAATCCCACCTAGAATTTGCCAGGGCCCATGCTGAAAAGGAAGAACACTACTGGGACACTGTACTCTGGAGAGATGAGACCAAGAAAAATGTTTTTGGAACTGATGGCTTCAAAACTGTATGGCTTGGCAAAGGTGAGGAGCACAAAGAAAGATGCATGGTGCCTACAGTGAAACATGGTGGTGACAGTGTCCTTCTGTGGAGCTGCATGAGTGCTGCTGATGTGATATATATACAGTTGTGCTCAAACGTTTGCCTACCCTAGCAGAAATTGTGAAATGTTGGCATTGATATTGAAAATATGACTGATCATGCCAAAAATGCTCTTTTATTGAAGGATGATGATCATATGAAGCCATTTTTATCAAATAGTTGTTTGGCTCCTTTTTAAATCATAATGATAACAGAAATCACCCAAATGGCCATGATCAAAAGTTTACATACCCTGGAATGTTTGGCCTTGGTACAGACAAACAAGGTGACACACATGGGTTAAAATGCCAATTAGTGGCTTTTTAAATTGCAATTAGTGTCAGTGTATTCTCCACTTATACAATCTAGCATGCCTCTTTAGGCAGGGGATGGCCTGGCTGTTACATAGGTCCACATACTCCAACTATGCCTGAGAGGTGGCATTGGTATCCTTCCTCAATCTGCAGTGCTCCATTATCCAATGAAGGTCTTACCTTTTCATCTGGAAAACAACTCTCTAATATGAGACACGAGCCTGGAGGGAAATATTTAAGCTTATAGGTGCCTTCTCCACCATTTCAAATCAATAACCTATACAGGGTAATCCCTTGTTCCCTGAGGAATGGAGCACTAAGCCTTCCTCTTCTGGACATCTGGGGGATTGACACGTGCTGCTTCTTTAATCCCCCCAGGCTCCCACACCATATGATTCTTTCAGCTCAACTAGGCTGGGGACAAACTGCATTGGAGCACACAACACACCTCATCGGAGTCATCCTTACTGAACGGTTGATCTAAAGACCTTCCGGAATTGGAGGACACCACAAAACGTCTGGAGGGGTACAATGCAAAATCACTGTTAATGAGCAATGGAGAGAGACACAATTCAAAATCATCCACAGAGCTTTAGTACCCACCCTGATGGACTTGTCAGATCTGCTGGCTATCTGTCCTTGGTGTGATGCTAGCAGGCCAACTCTTCACCGATTCTGGTCATGTACAAAGATACAAGAATATTGGGATCAAATTATCCACTGCATTTATGTAAATATCAAGATAAGCCTGCCTAAGAACCCCTTATCCTGCCTGTCTAGCAGCACATTGCCTTATAACATTCCCCTCTGGCCACAGGGAAACCATTGCTTTTGACCCCATGGATACATCTTTGCCTTTTAAATGCCAGGAAGATACTACTTCGGGCATGGATATCTCCCCACAGTCCATCACTTTCCATGAAAAGACCTGACAATGCTTGTACCTGGAAAAACGGGATGCTATGGTACAGGACTTTGGTCCCACCAAACGTTTCTTTACTCGCTGGCAAACCTTTATTGACACACCTTCTTCCTGACTGAAATATGTCAACTTATGACCTCCTTTCAATTTACCATGTGGTATGCCAAGGCAAATCTTACTAATACCCTGGGCAAGCTCAAAATACCTGAATCAGCTCCCACTCTAGGTAGTAAACCCCATAATTCTAGTGGAGTATTACACATACCCATCCTCTAAAAGGATGTGACTTTACTCTGAGACCACCACCCTTTACACCTCTATCCTTTCTTCATATGACTCTGTATAGACTTTGTAAACTGAAAGTTTGTGGTTAGTCTGGTAACATCATTTTTTTTCTTACTTTGTTAGGAGATTTTGCTCTCTCTTTCAAACCAACACATGCGGTGGGAAACAGAGTTACTGCTTTTATTGCTCAGCCATTATATACTCATCTTTGATAAAAGTCATGATTTATAACCTTTGATGGCTCTTTTGAATTACCCAAAAATATGCTTCTATTTGACATGTATCCTATACATTTTTCTTTTTGTGGCTCGGTTACTTTGTATAAAACTTGAATAAATATTTCCTAAAAAAAGGAAAATGCACTGCCTTTACTGTGCTTTTCTGCAAGTGTCAATACATTGTTAACTACTTGCCCTCCTGAGGATTTACCCCCTTTCCTGACCAGGCCTCCTTTTGCTACTCGGTGTTGCACTAATTCAACTGATAATTGCACGGTCATGCAGTGCTGCACCCAAATTCAATTTACGTCCTTTTTCACACAAATAGAGCTTTCTTTCGGTGGTATTTGATCACCTGTGCGCTTTTTATTTTTCACGCTATAAACAAAGACCGAAAATTTTGAAGAAAAACAATATTTTTTACTTTCAGCTATAAAAAATATATAGTAAACTCAAAGTTAGTTATAAATTTAGACCAAAATATATTCTGCTGCATGTTTTTGGTAAAAAGAAAATCTCAATAAGTGTATATTGATTGCTTTGTGTGAAAGTTATAGCGTCTACAAACTAAGATATAGATACTGCAATTTACGCCATTTTTTGCTATACAGTGCTGCGCTAGTTTAACGGACAATTACGCGGTCAGGTAATATGGTACATAAATGAAATGTATGTCATTTTTTTCACACAAATAGAGCTTTCTTTTGGTGGTATTTGATCACCTGTGTGCTTTTTATTTTTGGCGCTATAACCAGAAAATTTTTGAAGAAAAAAATTTTTTTTGAAAAAAATATTTTCTCATTTCGGTCATAAAAAATATCCAAAAAAACCCTAAAATTTCGTCATAAATATAGGCCCAAATGTATTCTGCTACATGTTTTTGGTTAAAAAAATCCCAGTAAGTGTATATTAATTGCTTTGTGTGAAAGTTATAGCGTCTACAAACTATGGAATTTACACAGCTTTTACTTTCTGACTGCCCATCACATTTCTTGAGGTGTTAAAGTACCAGAATAGTACAAACACCCTCAAATGACCCCTTTTCGGAAAGTAGATACCCTAAGCTATCTGCTGAGAGGCATATTGAATCCATGGAAGATTTATTTTTTTCCCTCAAGTTTCTGGAAATGAAAAAAACATTTTTTTTTTTTTTTTACACAAAGTTGTCATTTAAATGATTTATTTCTCACACAAGCCATGGGTATATCTGGAATTACACCCCAAAATACATTCTGATACTTCTACCGAGTATGGGGATACCACATGTGTGAGACTTTTTGGGAGCCTAGCCACATACAGGAGCCTGAAATCCAATGACCACTTTGAAAGCCTGAAGGTGCGTAACTTCCTCATTACACTTCCTCACTACCTATCACAGTTTTGAAGGCCCTGAAATGCCAGGATAGCACCAAACCCCCCCAAATGACCCCTTTCTGGAAAGTAGACATCCCAAGGAATTTGAAAAGAGGCAGGGTGAGTATTTTGCAGATCTCATTTTTTCTCACAAGGTTTTGAAATATAAAAAAAGAATAGAAAAATATGTATTTGTTTTTTTTCTTCATTTTCCAAAAACTTGTGGCAACAAATGAGATCTGCAAATTCTTACCATGCTTCTTATCAAATTCCTTGGGGTGTCTAATTTCCAAAAAGGGGTCATTTGGGGGGGTTTGGTTCTATCCTGGCATTTCAGTGCCTCCGAAACTGAAATAGGTAGTCTGGAAGTGTAATGAGGAAATAAAGCCCTTTAAAAGCCTAAAGGTGCTTAATGGATTTTGGGGTCCTGTACTTGGCTAGACTGCCAAAACGTCTCTCACATGTGGTACCCCCATACTCGGGAGAAGTAGCAGAATGTATTTTGGGGAGTAATTCCACATATACCCATGGCATGTGTGAGCAGTAAATCATTTAATTGACAATTTTGTGTAAAAAAAAAAATATCTTTTTTTGTCATTTTCCAAAAACTTGTGGTAAAAAAATAAATTCTTCTACTGATTCAACATGCCTCTCAGCAAATAGTTTGGGGTGTCTACTTTCCAAAAAGGGGTCATTTTGGGGGGTGGGGGTATTTTATGCCCAGCATTAGAAGTCTATGCCACACATCACTCACTCTTCTAACCACCTGAAGATCAAGCCTTTTCTGACACTTTTTGTTCACATGAAAAAAATCAGTATTTTTTGCTAGGAAATTAATTTAAACCCCCAAACATTATATATTTTTTTAAAGCAGACACCCTAGTGAATAAAATGGTGGGTATTACAATTTTTTATGGCACATAGTACTCGCGCAGCAATTTTTCAAATGCAAATTTAAAAAAAAACACTTTTTTTACTTTTAATGCATAAAAACACAATATATTGGACAATTATTTAGTAAACTATAAAAGATAATGGTATGCCAAGTAAATAAATACCAAACATGACATGCTTTAAAACTGCGCATGCCCCGTGCAATGGCGACAAACTGCATACATTTATAATATCCATAGGCAACGCTTTAAAAGCCTTTAAAAGCTAACATTTTAGATTTACAGAGGAGGTCTAGTGTTAGAATTACTGCCCTTGATCTGACGTTCACGGCAATACCTCACATGCATGGTGCAACCGCTGTTTACATACCGGCACAGGGCCAAGGCCTGTGCACACAGGTGTGCGCACATAGGAGGGGCAATTTTTTTTTTTTTAGTTATTTTGATTTTTTTTATTTTTACATTGTATCTTTCATTTTTTTTTTTTGATCACTTTTAATGCTATCACAGGGAATGCAAATATCCCCTATAACTTCAATGGGCATTGTCATATATTCTTTTTTGAGAAATCTGGGGTCTATCAGACTCTGGATATCTCCTCTGCCCTTACATTATCTAATCAAACCAAAATCGGTGTGATCAGATGCTTTACCAATTTACAAATGGCGCTGTTTATATCCTGCAAAACTGAAGTAATTAAATGCTTGTAGCTTTCAAACTCTTAGACTATAGAGATGATTGGTACCACTCTGGTCTCCAATCAGCTCTATGGTCAGCTGGCAGAAACACCGGCTGCATTCTTAGGTTCCCCCGATGGCACGGGACTGCCCGAGAAGGCCGTGGAAGGCAGCGGGGGAGGGGGCCATCATCTCCCACTGCTTGTAAAAGCAATCCTGCAGCTAATTAGCCACTAGGATTGCTTTTACATGAAATCTGATCGCCGGCTGAAAACAACGATACCAGGATGATGCCTGCAGCTGTAGGCATCATCCTGGTATAACCATTCAAAGTCCAGTGATGAACCAGTACATTGCTGATCCTTGTTGGGTGTATATGCTATGTTCTTTTTTTTAATGAAAAAAGAGAAGAATTCTCTGCCAGAAAAAGTGTGTGGTATGCCCACCATTAGAATATACCACCCTGCATCCACCCACTTCTAAAGGTGGGCACACATTAGGTCACACTTGTCTGCCAAAAAACAATTGGCCGATTTTCGCACCGTTAGTGGGTTAATTGGTTGGCTGTTTTTCGGGGTTTTGGCACGTTTTTTTATCGGTGAAGTTGGAAAATAATTGTCCGATTTTGCCTATCGGCCAATTTTCCCGGCAATGATGGACAAATCGGCCAATTGTGTTACAGATAAAAAATGTGCACATGAACTGTGACCTGCAAGAAGAAGACAAAGAATTCCAGTCCGCTATTATATTTGACATGAAAAAGTATTGTGGTTGCAACAAAGTATCTATTTGTATCCGAATAAAAACATCTGTATCCAAAATGGAAATAAATGGATACATTGTTGCAACCGCAATACTTTTTAATGTCAAATATATTAGCGGAGCTCTCTGCAAGGGACAGAAGTAATTAAATGCCAATCGTAGACTGGACGAAAATCGGCCAATTATTTTTACATTTTGGTGGTAAAGTTGGCCTATTGAACAACCGATTTTTTAAATTTTTTTTTTTAAATGGCCGGTTTTCGACCCGTCTATGGCCTGCATAATGTTGTGTTTTTGGGGACGCTATACTAATGTGAAAGCTGGTACAATGCTGATCTGATCGAAGATATTGATCCGTTCAGACACTATACTAGCAATGGAGGTTTATTGTGCATGACCGTGTTTCTTGCAATAAAGGGGTTAAATGTGATGACTGGTGTACTGACAGGCAATCTGACTCTATCTGGGAGGGGCGTGAAAACCACGGGAGCACGAATCACATATATATATATATATATATATATATATATATGTGATTTTGTGCACCCATGCCGCCCTGTAGCAGTATTTCTGGGTGGTCAGGAAGTGGTTACAGGTTTGTGTTATGTCGCTGCGTTACTTTAACTGACAATTGCGCGGTCATGCAACACTGCACCCAAATTAAACTTACGTCTTTTTTTCCCACAAATTGAGCTTTCTTTCGGTGTTTTTTTTATTTTTTGCGCTATAAAAAAAAGGCTGACAATTTTGAGGAAAAGACAATATTTTGGACTTTTTGCTATAAAACAGGTCCAGTAAAAATATTTAAAAATCAAATTTTGTCATAAATTATGGCCAAAATGTATTCCGCGACATATCTTTGCTAAAAAAAATCCCGATACGTGTACATTAATTGGTTTATATGAAAGTTATAGCATTTACAAATGGCGGTATAGATACTGGACTTTGAAATTTTTTCTTACACTAATAATGGCGGCCATCAGTGACTTATGGCAGCGATCAGCGACTTATGGCGGCGATCAGCGACTTATGGCGGGACTGCGGTGGACATTCTGACACTGGTGGGGAATTGACTTGGGGTCACTGACATCCCCAGTGACACCAATACGGTGATCAGTGCAAAAAAAATTCACTGAAACTGTACTAATGGCACTGGGGAGGAAGGGGTTAACTTTTTTCTAGGTAATGAAAGGGCTAACTGTGTTAGGGGAGTGTTTTACTAGGGGGCAGGGGTGTGTGCTTCACCGGACGCTGATCCTGAGAGATAAACTCTTCTCTCAGGATCAGCGTGTGCTCTGAACTGACAGGGAGCAGACTTGCAGTGTAAACACTGCAAGTGTTCTCTGTCAGTGATTGCCGGTAATCGCCGGGACCTGGTGATTGACACCCGCTGCCGCGATCGACGGGACGGGTAGGGTGGTCGCGCGCCAGCTTCCCGTTTTGCAGACCGACGTTTAACAATGGCATTCTGCAACGTTTAACAATGGCAACCAGTTAATGGAACCCCAAACACAGATCACAAATGCAGTGTGTTTGCGGGCACCAGATCGCATGGTACCACAGTTCCATGTGATTTGGTGTTGTGAATTTCCTAAAACTAGTGCATGCACTACTTTTTGTAGTGTGTAGTATAGGGTTTGATTTCAGCTCATTCAAATGAATGTCTAGGAGGGGAAGGGAGAAGGAAAAGGGGGAGAGGAGAGAAAAAAATTAAGGAAAAGAAAGTGGTACAGGGCGGAAGGGTGGGCGATCACGGCTGGGTCGACGGCACACGGGAGTGAGTTCACATAAAAGAGAAACCTTAAGATAGGAATAGATTAGATATTAATCTGAAAAGTAAATTCCTCCTTTTTATCCCTGGGGGCAGCAGTCCAGTGTTACATCTGTTGAATATTGTTCACACTGGCAAACCATTGCGACACAGTTGGTGGAGATTGTTGTTTCCACATGTTGGGGATGCATGCAAGAGATGCTTCAGTAATGATTTGCGGTATCTCTTGCTGGACACAGCAGTTAAGATAAGGAGCACCACGTCCAGGTTGTCCACAAGGGAGAACTGTAAGTTTTTGTAGGACCTGCTGCCAGAAGGGATGGAGTTTGGGGCAGTCCCAGTAAATGTGGAGTAGTGTGCCACTCCAGTAGTGTGATGCTAATACTGATAGAGTACTGATGGAGTCTGGTACTATCATGTCAGAATTTTGAATGCAGTCTCCTGGTATTTGCTACAAAGTGAAGATCTGTGAGCAAAGAAAAGTGTCCTCTGAAAATGTGGTGTTTAGGTCCCTTTCCCACTTGCCTAAACATGAAACTGAAAAATAGCTGCATGTAGGATACTGTAAGAGGAAGAAAGAGATTTCCATAGAGGTTCTTCAATGTAACCCGGAACAAAGTCTGTGTGGCCAATAACCAGGGGCGGACTGACCATTTGGAAACTCGGGCACTCCCCGAGGGCCCGGGGTCAGTAGGGGGCCCCCATGAGATGCCCCTGGTACCTTTTTCATAGGCTGTTTTGAGTTTGGGAAAGGACACAGGCCCCATGATCCCCTATTGCCCAGGGGCCCCATGAGTTGTCAGTCCACCCCTGTCAATAACAGTCAGGGGATGCTGGCTATCATGGCCAGCTTGTAGTATTTGCAGAGTTCAAGTAAAGTGGGTTTAAATCAGGGGATGTGGAGGAGAAAGTCGAGAGTACTGAACCCCGTCCATGGAAAGCTGGCCAAAGACACCAGTACTGCTTCTTGTTCTAAGGATATCCAAAGTTTGTGGGAGGAATGTCTGCACCAGTCAATCACCCTGGACATATGGACTTCCATGCAGTATAAGGAGGGGTCAGGGAGATCAACCTCACCTCTGAGCTTGGATCACAGCAAGAGAGATCTTTTGGGGCACAGTGGTTTACTGTGCTAAATGTATTTAATAAAGGCTGTCCTGAATTTAAAAAAAAAAAAACGCTTGTGGTATTTTAATAGGCAGTACAAGCAGGAGGTACAGGAGACACTGCATAATATTCATTTTAAGGACATTGAAAGCGGCATCACTACAAGTCTGGTCAACTTCATGCTACAGGCATGAAGCAAATCATCGCAGCCACAGCATGTAAACACCCCCGTCCACTGCCTATTGGAGCTTATGGGGGGCGGGAAGCAGAAACGCAGCTCAATCGCACATTTTTGCTCCCCCCCAAATGCAAGTTTAAACAAGGCCTAATGCTTGTAAGGTTTTTCCTGTAAGGGAAAAATAGAAAAGTAATGCAAAAATGGTCAGGCCACCTGAGTTTAAATTGGAGAGCAGGGCCTGACAGCGAAAGGGTTAATGAAGATGAAAAAAGATGGAGAGTTTGTAAAACCTCAAATGTTTTAAATAAAGTGGTAAATGGGGGGGGGGGTTATAATTGATGTATCTGGGGTTTTGTTATTTAAATTTTGCCTTTTGTAAATGTCACAAAGGTAGAGTATGTTTCAGCAGTTACACCTGTGGTCCTTATAATTATTAAATAGACAAAAATGGGATCCATTCTTCTGCAGTTTTATATTGGGACTGAATCTGACAATACTTTTCCAAACGTGATGTTGGAAAAGGGTGGAGGTCCACATGAGAAGGTAAGAGGTTATGCAAGACAACGTGAGGCAATCTACGAAAGTGAACCAGTAGTTAAAAGTGATGCAAATGTATTGCAACAAACTGACACAATAATCAGATATCTTAATGGAGGGATTACATTCAGTCAGGCTTTAATTCCTGTTTGTGCAATGCAATTTGATGCTCTGTATATACAATTCCTTAAAATAGTAAGCTGCATAAATTGAGCTCTACCTACCAGACAACGCAGTACTTCAAATGCAATAGTCTCTTGCTAGAATTTAATTAGAAAGGTTGACTTGTCATGATTTATCACAGTTGCTTGATTAATATGACTACACTATCAATATGTTAATGTGTCAGCTTTAATCATTGCCAGCATCACTGCTAATTACATCAATACAAATATCATTAAAGCTTCTGTCAAGTTTTAATATGCTATGCCTAATGCTATAGTTTTTTCTGCCATCAAGTGGAAAATATAAGGGCTCCCATTCTAGTCAGCAACTGACACATTAAATAACATTCCATTCCATTACAACACAGTACAGCTACTTTTTGCCTTTGAGAAAATGTCTCATAGAGGATCATTTACTAAAGGAGTACATTTTTTCTCCTCAGCGAATATTAATTCAGTTCATTTGTCTAATCAGGTGTGAAAGAAATTTCTATTTTATGTTGCCTGTGCTCAATTTATTTAAGTGAAAAATGTAATTCCTTCTCTAATCACTCCCATACTATTTACTATTTTAATAAGGCTTAATAAACATAAAACACATCTAAATACCACATATATTGTATTATACTGTACATGCCATTTATCCCTCTGCATACTCCCATACTGTATATTCAAACATCAGCCTAAGGCTTGATTTACACTTCATTAGATGCAGAGGTGCAGAACTGAAAAAAAAAATTAAACTGACTCAGCATTTCAAATGTACCCATTGTTCGTTCAGGCAAATGCTTTCTTGTTCTCAATAATGTGTGAAACCCATTAGACCTACAGTTTGCAGGGCTATTATGTGGCACTGATATGAAACACTTTCACTGCTGTATATACTAAACAAATGTCAATACAGCATATAGAAGTCATTTTAACCGCTTCCCATCCACCCTATAGCAGAAATACTGCTACAGGGTGGCACGGGTGCACAAAATCACGAATATATACGTGATTTTGCAGTTCCAGGTAGGGGTAGAGCTGCCATTTGCGGCCTCAGCTGTCAATCACCAGGTCTTGGCCAGTGATTACTCACCTGCACCCAGTGATTGCCAAGTATTACCAATGGGGGTGAGGGGGGGGTGAGAGAACTCTAAACAATACAGTTCTCTCTCCTGTCAGCTCCTGCACACTGCTTTGACAGAGCCATACAAAACAGTGTGCTTAAAGTGACTCACCCACAGCACATAATGTGAAACAGCACACAATTAACCCTTTGATCTTCCTAGATGTTAACCCCTTCCTGCCCAGTGCCATTAGTACCATGTCAGTGCTTTTTATTAGCACTGATCACTGTACTGGTGTCACTGCGGATGTCAGTGACACCAAGTCAGTTCCCCCCAGTGTCAGAATGCCCGCTGCAGTCCTGCAGTAAGTCACTGATCGCCTCCATTACTAGTAAAAAAAAAGAATTAAAACAAAAATTCCAGTATATATACCGCTATTTGTAAAAGCTATAACTTTCACGTAAACCAATTAATTTACATGATGTATTGGGATTTTTTTTTAGCAAAGACATGTAGCAGAATACATGTTGTCCTAAATTTATGACGGAATTTGATTTTTTTAATTTTTTTACTGGACATGTTTAATAGCAAAAAGTCAAAATTGTCATTCTTTTTTTTTTTATAGAGCAAAAAATAAAAACCGAACATGCGATAAAATACCACCAAAAGAAAGCTCTATTAACGGTAAAAAAAAGACGTACATTTAATTTTGGTGCAGCGTTGCATGACAGCACAATTGTCCGTTAAATTACCGCAGTGCAGTATCGCAAAAAATGGCCTAGTCAGGAAGGGGGGGTAAATCCTCTGGGCAAGTGGTTAAGCACCCTCTAAAATTGAGCTTTGAAGTTTTAAAGTGTTTACTTTATGTGCTTATAGTAGGTATCCATAATACAATACAATTACCCTACCAAAAGGGTAATGTGAGATGCCTGACTACTCTGGCTTGAATACTTTCTGAGTCATTGGCCTGTAAGAGGTATATGGCAAGTGAAGTATACTGTTTAATCTCCAAGTTTGTTTCTGGCTAGTGACTATGAAATTATTAGAGTCATTGGATCATGGCAACAAGCAACCATTATCAGAAGCAGAGCTCAACATTAGCAGGTTACATACACTCACCAGCCTCTTTATTAGGTACACCTGTTCAGTTGCTTGGTAACACAAATTGCTAATCAGCCAATCAAATGGAAGCAAATGGCAGCAACTCAAACCAAGTATCAAGGGGATTTAAGAAACCGTTTTGAAGGACCTTGAGGCCATCAAAATTAAAAATAATAGAAATCACGAGAATTCCATGAAAGCTATTGACTCTCTGTTGGATAAAAAGGATTTGGTCATTCGTCCCGCTGATAAGGGAGGAGGGGTGGTGGTTATGGACAAGGATGATTATTTACAGGAGGTTTACAAAATTCTTAGTGATAGGGAGACCTATCACCCATTACAAAAGTATCCCCTGAGGCAGTTTAAGAAATCCCTTAAAACAATCTCAAACGGTTATCAGGACAAAGAAATTAATAGGAAAGAAAAAGAGTTCCTTTGTCCTTCAGCTCCCAGATTGCCTGTAATGTATATACTCCCGAAAATCAATAAAGATCCCAGTAACCCTCCGGGTAGACCCATAATCAGTGGTATAGGATCCCTATGTTCAAGAGCCGGAGAATACATAGACCATTTTTTACAGCTGATTGGTGAATAAGACCCTGTCATATCTCAAGGACACCAAACAGGTCCTTCAAGATATTAAAAATTTGACCACTGAGCCTAAAACGTTTTTAGTTATAGCTGACGTGGCATCCCTTTACACTAGTATTGACCACTCAGACGGGATGCAAGCAGTAGAATTGTATTTAGAGAATTTTAAAGAAATGCCGGTTTTACAGAAAACCTTTGTTTTGACACTTTTAGAATTCGTAATGACCAAAAATTATTTTTGGTTTGACGGCAGATTTTATCTACAAACCAAGTGAGTTGCTATGGGAGCAAAATTTGCTCCCAGCCTGGCCAATTTGTTTATGGCCAGGTGGGAAGAAGATATTATTTATGCTAGAGACTGGCCATAGCTTTTTTTCTACAGAAAATATTTTGATGATATCCTGCTAATCTGGAAAGGGGAGGAGCAGGCGCTCATCAACTTTTTAGCACTTTAATTAATAATAACATGAATATAAAACTTACTTATGAATATAGCGTAAAGAGTATTACCTTTTTAGATCTTACTTTATTGAATCAAGGAGGAACTATTATCACCAAATCCTTTTTTAAAGAGACGGATTGGAATAGCTGTATTCCAGTGAATCGCTGTCATCACCCGACATGGCTCTCTAACATTCCAAAAGGCCAGTTCCTAAGGATTAGGAGAAATTGTACCGAATTAGATACATACTATTCCCAAGCATCTGTTCTGAAAGATAGATTTGTGGAAAAAGGCTATGGTGAACCCACACTTGCACGCACTTTAAAATCAGTGGCTTATATCGATAGAGATTTGTTGTTGAGTGATATTACGAAGCACAGGCAACCTAAAGTGTGCCCCTTTGTTACTACTTTTTCTACGCAGCATAAAGCAATCGCAAAGATTATTAATAATAATTGGAAACTCCTCAAAGCAGATCCAATTCTAGCCAAGATCTTACCAGACAGACCTGAAATTACTTTCAGAAGGGCTGTGCCTTTGAGGAATAAGATAGCTCCAAATATAATTAATCCTCCATCTAATGTGTCTTTTTTTAGCAACTTGGTGGGATTTTTTCCATGTAACAAATGCGTAATTTGCACATGTAGTAAACACAGAAAAAGGAGAGTGAATAATTTCACCTCCTCCGTTACTGGGAAATCTTATGATATTGATAGTTTTATATCTTGCAACAGTAAACGTGGTTATTTGTTGCCCGTGCAAGAAGCAATACATAGGCCGTACCACAAGGAGGTTGAGGGATTTCCTATGTGATATAATATTAGACGAGGATACAAGGAGCACTCCCTCTCGAAACATTATCGGCTGTGCCACAATAGAGATCCGTCCTCTTTGACCTTCATGGGAATAGATATTATACAGGCTCATTGGAGGGGCAATAACAAAAGAAGGGCAGTGTCCCAAATGGAGTCCAAATAGATTTTTGAGATGGGGACTATGCACCCTAGAGGACTCAATATAGACATGGACATTAATTGTTTTATTGATAATAGCTAAAAATCCCCTGCATTTTATATTGGTTTTTATACTGTTATATACTTTTTATAGTTATTATTCAGATTTGAACGCCTGTTTTATGATCTATATTTTAGTTAGAGATGAGCGAATCGAACATGACGAAGTGGAATTCGTTCCGAAGATTTGGAAAAATTCTATTTGCGACGAATCCGAAGATTAGCAAACTTCGGATGCACGAATCGAATTTTCCCAAAAATGGCGGCGACATGTGTGGCCACGGAGAAAATGGACAGAGAAGATGGGGCGGGGATCTCTGGGAAGGCGCGCAGACAAGGCGCGCTGACCCATAATGCATTCATGACATGTGATCGCATTAGCCAATCAGCAGCCAGCCAGCACTATAAATCGCGGCCATCTTAGAATTCTCCATTAGCCTCCGGTCATTCAAGAGAGACAGACCTGTGTGTATTAAGGGACAGAGTTAGGGCCACAGAGACTTTAGGGACACAGAATCGTTACTCAGGGACACAGAATCGTTACTTAGGGACACAGCTATCAAAGAATCGAAAATTTAAAGTGACATACACCCTTTTTTTTTTTGGTGGCTGTCGTGCACAGTTGGTGCTGCAGTTTGCCGATTGTGCAAAATAAACTGACTTTCTGCTTCACAGAACCACTATTGTACGTTCAAAGAGTTAAATCCATTTACACGCCGGCTGGCGGTAATATTTTTTGGGTGATTAGTGCATTCCAGTGACCTAAACGTACAGTTTCTAGCCAACGGCAAGCTGCAATTGACCGATTGTGCTAAATAAACTGACTTTCTGCTTCACAACCACTATTGTACGTTCAAAGAGTTAAATCCGGTTTTATTTTTGGGGTGCTTATTGAATTAAAGAGTATGTCAGACAACACGCAGAGGAGTGGCAGAGGAGGCAATGTTTCAGGAGCGAGCAGACGTGGCAGCAGAGGAAGGGGTCGAGGCAGCACTAGTCGCAGCCAGAGGCCAGTGCTCCCGGTGTCATCCAGCGGTCGTGTCTCCACCGATAACCCTGCCGTCATCGATTGATTGACTCGGTCGTCTTCCTCTTCCCAGGTCACCTCTGACACCTACAGCCAACGGTCGGTGGGTACGTCAGACACAACCGTTAGTTGGCATGGCCCGGGAGCAAGCCCACTGAAATCACGTGTCCTCGACCTGCCCCTGTCCTTTGGTGTTCCCTCACCAAGCGAAGTATCGCATGCTGTGGGCTCAGCCCCACTGTACAGTGAGGAAGAGCTAACAGAGGGCGGTCAGGAACGGGGGGAGACATCCGCCTCTTCAGCAGCCAGGCGAAGAAGTACTGGCGAGGAGAGTGGCTCGGTAGCCGGTCTAGAGACAGGTCTGTCTCCTGACCCACATGCAGCCGAGGGGGCTAGTAGTGACGCGGAGACCCTAATTGATGATGATGAGGCTGATCGCACTTGGCAGCCTCGTCGTCATCAGGCTATTGCTTCCGCATCATCAGGAGAAGAGGGTGCCAGCTTGCCAGCGAGCAAAACAGTCAGTGGGTTGCCCAGGAGGCAGCAGGGTCGCAGCAGTGTCAGTGGAGCCAAACGGCCACGGAGTAGAGCACCAGCTCCACTGCAGCCTACCACCACGGCCAGTAGTGCTGCCGGTGTGCACGGAGGAAGTAGCAGTCAGCCAGTGAGGAGTAGCGGGGGCAAAGTTTCCTACTCGGCGGTGTGGCAATTTTTCGTCAAGCCGCCCGAGGAAGTAAACGTAGCCGTATGTCGACTATGTGGCCAGAAAGTCAAGCGTGGCCAGGGGGCCAATGTTGGGACTACAGCGTTGCGTCAGCATATGCAGCGTCGCCATTCGGTGGCCTGGGAAAACCGTGATAAAGATACGGCGGTTCTGCCTGCCCCAGCCCCCGCTCCATCACCCGCTCCGTTACTTGCTCCGTCACCCGACGTCAATCGCCCTCTATCAGCCAGTCAAGGCTCCAACACCTCTGCTGAGGGGAGTTGTCGCTCGTTGGCATCTTCCGCTCGTTCAGATGCTCCTTCTCCTGCTACTCCTCTTCACGGATTCCGTCAGCAGTCTTTCTTGGAATCCGTTTCCAAGAGACAACAGTTTGCGAGCACGCACCCAACGGTGCAGAAGCTGAACGTCCTCCTGTCCAAGTTGCTGGTGCTGCAGTCCCTCCCTTTCCAAGTGGTGGACTCAGCACCTTTCCGAGAAATGATGGCTTGTGCCGAGCCGCGGTGGAGAGTGCCAAGCCGGCATTTCTTCGCCAAAAAGGCAGTGCCAGCCCTGCATTCACATGTAGAAGAGATGGTGGGCCAGTCTTTGAGCATGTCGGTCTCTGCCAAAGTGCACGGCAGCGCCGACGTGTGGAGCTGTAACTACGGTCAGGGACAGTACATGTCATTTACGGCCCACTGGGTGAACGTGGTGCCGGCACAGCCGCACCAGCAACTTGGACAGGTCACGCCGCTTTTGCCTCCACGTTTGCACGTCCTTGGTCCAGCAAAGATGTCCGCCTCTACCACCTCTTCTTCCGCCGTGTCTTCAGCCGCCACCCCCGTGCCAAGTCCCATTACCCGACCGGCATATCACATGTGCAGGGCGCAACGGTGTCAAGCTGTGCTGCACCTGGTATGCCTTGGCGAACGTAGTCACACAGGGGAGGAACTTCTGAGTGTAATGAACAGAGAAATCGACAGATGGCTGTCTCCGCGCAAACTGAAAATCGGAACCATGTTGACCGACAACGGAAAGAACATGGTGTCTGCTCTGCGTCAAGGAAGGTTGTGCCATGCGCCATGCATGGCTCACGTGTTCAATCTGGTTGTCAAGCGGTTCCTAAAATCCACCATCCCACTGCAAGACATCCTTAAAATGTCACGTAAACTTTGCATGCATTTCAGCCATTCCTACACCGCAAAGCACACCCTCCTTGAGCTGCAGCGGCAGAACGGAATTCCACATCATCGCCTGATCTGCGACGTTGCAACAAGGTGGAATTCAACCCTACATACAGTATGTTAGACCGCCTTTACGAACAGCGAAAGGCCATCACCGATTTCCTGATGTTACAAGCGGATTAAGGTACTCCCCTGTGTAACTTAGATGTCAGCCATTGGCAGCTCATGCGTGACACCTGCCGCTTGCTCAGGCCCTTTGAGGAGGCCACGCTATTCGTGAGTCGGCAGGACTATGGGATGAGCGACGTCATTCCTCTGTTGCATGTCCTGGAACAAATGCTGTTAACAATGGCTGGTCAGGGTGCGGTAGACGTGGCGCACAGATCTCAACGCCACATGACCCCTGTGGGGGCAGGACAGGAAGAAGAGGAGGAGGTAGAGGAGGACATTGGTGCTCAGGAATTATTGAGTGAAATGGGTGGTTTTTCCACTCAGCGGACAGGAGTGGAGGAGCAGGAGTATCTGGTAGAGGAGGAGGAGGAGGAGACAGAGGACCCAGACGCACCGTGGCAGTATGCTGTGGAGATGGAGGCAGGGAGTCCCTCGCATTCCTTGGCACAAATGGCCCATAGCATGCTCGGTTGCTTGCGTAGCGACAGCCGAATAATAACCATCAGACAGAGGGATGACTTTTGGCTGTCCACCTTGTTGGACCCTCGCTACCGTTCAAAAATGGTGGCCTTTTTCACACCTGCTGAGAGGGAGGCCAAAATAAAGTACTATAAAAACCACCTATGTAGTCAGTTGGTCTCTGCCTTTCTGCGCCAACGTCCGTCCTCAGACACTGTGGGCCCTGTGCGCTCGCGGGAATTGCTTTGTATATCTGTCGCCTTAGGGGCCGCTGTCTAGCGACATAATTTTTTGTCACTGTGTAGACATCTATTTATAGGCCGATGTTTGGCCACAAAAATATATTTAGTAATAACCTAGCCGTTCAGGCCGCTCCCTGAACACCTCGGGAATTGCTTTGTATATCTGTCGCCTTAGAGGCCGCTGTCTGAACAGCTCATGAATTGCTTTCTATATGTGTCGCCTTTGAGGCCGCTGGCTGGACAGCTGATGAATTGATTTGTATATATGTACTTATTGTCCGCTGTCCGGACAGCTCATGAATTACTTTTTGTATATAGCCTTCCAAACCACTCTCAGAATAAGTCATGATATTCATGCTGTGTATAGCCTTATAGGCCAATGGTCAATCAAGTCATGATTGTTATAGTGTGTATAGCCTTATAGGCCGCTGTCTTTACAACTTTATAATTCCATGCAGTATATAGCCCTATCGGCCACTTTCTGGCATCCAGTTGCTGTAGCCCCCATCACCACACTGTGCCACGGGCTCCTGTACCGCCTTCTCATACTGCTGCCAGATCCATCCTCTGCCATGTGTGTCTTTATCGTTTGCTCACGCTGCTGGGTTCCAGTTTTAAACCTAGGCCTGTGTATGGCTTCCGAATACTGCTGCCTCCACCGCCACCCTGCGCCATGTGCCTCTGTCGTCTGCTCACGCTGCTGACGGCTTCCGCTTTTTAAAACTAGTCCTGTGTATGTCTTCCGAATACTGCTGCCTCCACCGCCACCCTGCGCCATGTGCCACTTTCGGGTCTCCTCACACTGCTGCCAGGTCCATACTGATTCATGGCCCCCTGTACCGGCTCCTCATGAACGTGGTTCAGCGGGTTTGCATCACTTAACGGCAAATCGTTGACAAATGCTGGGACGTTCAGTGTTGTGCACATTAAGCCAGACACCAAAGGGCAGCACAGACCTGTTATTACTCGCTCAAGCATGGCTTAACAAAACCAGTCTCTACCACAAATTGGACCCAGACCTGCCCAGGGTCTCGTAACTAGATTGCACGGAGGAGTAGAGTCCGTTATCGGAATTAAATAGACAAAACGCCACACCAAAAAGAGTGGCCATTTCCAACACTTATTCCAGAAAGAGGAACAACCCGTTTCATATACGGCCCGTACACGTTTCACGTCTGCCACATTCAGTCGATTTAAGACGCAAGCTCCACTTCCTGTGGTCTCTGACCGTCGATATACCTTTAAGTGTCATCTTTGAAGCTATATTCCCTCCGAAGCACTGACACTGGTGCCCTTCCGTCAACATGCCTTTAAGTTTTAGTTTTCAACCATATTCCCCACAGAAGCCAAACTCTTGGGTATCCCAGAAGCTGCTCAGCGGGTCAGGGCAATAAAGCTCCCGGTTCGCAGGTTGTTCCGTCTTATGGATGGAAGTACGATGGTATATGATCTTCTTCGCACCCACGGCATCACCTCATAGAATCTCTGCATTGCATCTGCAATCACAACGCTGACTTCCCGGATCGCCACTCAGCCATTGGACTCTTGATAGTCGTCTCCCCACACTGCTGCTGGGGGGACTTTTTAACCTAGGCCTGTGTATGGCCTTCAATTGAAGCTGCTTCCGCTCCGCCACTCTGCCATTGGACTCTTGATAGTCGTCTCCCCACGCTGCTGCTGGGGGGACTTTTTAACATAGGCCTCTGTATGGCCTTCAATTTTAGCTGCTTACGCTCCGCCACTCTGCCATGGGCCCCTGTACCGCCTCCTCATGCTGCTGCCAGGCCCGTAATCTGCCATGGGCCCCCGTACTGACTCCTCATGCTGCTGCCAGGCCCGTAATCTGTCATGGGCCCCTGTACCGCCTCCTCATGCTGCTGCCAGGTCCAGAGTGTGTCATGGGTCCCTGTACGGCCTCCCATTGCTGCTGTCTCCATCGCCACACTCTGCCATGTGCCACTTTCAGGTCTCCTCACACTGCTGGTGGGTTCCATTTTGTCATAGGGTGCTGTATGGCCTCCCATTGCTGCTGCCTCTACCGCCACACTGTGGCTCCACACTCTGGTTTTGGCCCCGTGACTGCCCAAATGAGTGAAGTGTGCGGTGATTCTAAGATCGACGGCACTCATCTGCATGTCATACTGACTGACAGTATTATTTCTCTTCCCCAGCAGACTCCAAGGGCATTTAAATTAAAGGTACAGTGTTCTGCACTAATATAAAGGCTCTCTGAAGCCTAGAAACACCCTTTTTATAAGTTAAATTCGCAGCGAATATATTCGGCTCGAAGCGAATTTATTCGGCGAATTCGGCGAATCAGCCGAACCGAATTTTTGAATAATTCGCTCATCTCTAATTTTAGTATCTATATCCCCTATTACAGCCTTTTAGCATATTTTTACTCCCACTCTGGTCATTTCGAATTTTAACATTTGTATGTTTTTTATTATTTATTGTCCTATTCTATAATTTTTGGATAATCTATATGAGTTTTTTTTTATTATATTTTACTTTTTTATTCGCTATTCACTTGACCTAAATGTTTATTGTTATTTAAATATGTATTTCATCGATATATGCAGTTTTTATTTATTGTATGCCATCATAATCACCAGTCATTAACATCACTTATGCATTTGTATACACTTATATGCATACTTTTTGATGTAATACCCATTTTTTCAATTTATGAGATACTTGTAGGACGTTTATATATTCATTGTCTTGCATGTATGGATATGTGGGCTCAAGTGCCCATGCGCAGCAATTACCTTTTGAGGGGTCTCTGAAAATAACCCCATTTAATTGCCACACTATTTGTCACGGTGTAAGGTCAGGTTCAGAGACCAGTTGCTATAGCAGTAAAAGGCTTACCTGGAACCAGCAGGATAGGTACACCAGCGGATCCCCCTTGGAATGACGCAGGCTCACCTGAGGTGCGGGGTCTAAGTATTAACCGGTATTCACCAGAGCTCCTAATGGTGGAGATGGATTGGGCTGCGTGTTAATACCAGGTCGCAGATCTCAGGATCACCCCACCAGGGAATGAGCAGACTGGGAACCAATAGCGGATCAACAGGTTAGGGATCAGACGAAAGCAGAGTCGGTCACAAGCCAAGGGTCGGTCACAAATGGTAGCAGATCAATCGTAGTACGTTAGGATGAGACGAAATCATGGTCAGGAACAAGCCAAAGATCAGTAGCGGAGGTGTAGACAGCAGCAGGAACAGTAGCAGGATATTGGCTGGAAAGGCACAATAATCTGGCAAGGAGGAAGTCCAAGGACATGGCTTATATAGGAAGTTCATGGGAGGAGCAAGGAGTTCAAGGTTCAAGAGCAAACAAGGCACAAGGCAGGTTTTTCCAATAGATGAGGCAAAGTGTTGTCCAGCATCCTAGGTAGCTCAGTGAGTAGAGTTACTGCCTGACACAGTAGAAGTCCCAGGTTCAAGTCCAGGCCCTGACAGTACTCCCCTCCTCCCAGGACGTCCTCTGGACGTCTTAGGACTAGGCTTGTGTGGAAACCTCTGGTGGAATTCTCTTGTTAGTCTAGGAGCATGAACATTCTCCTCAGGCTCCCGAGAATTTTCTTCTGGTCCATATCCTTCCCATTGAACCAGATACTGTAACTTATTCCTAAAGATCCTGGAATCAAGGATTTTCTCCACCACAAATTCTTTTTCACCCTGTACCTCAACAGGTGAAGGAGGTGGAAAAATTCTTCCAGGGAAAGGATTTTCCTGAAACGGTTTGAGTAGTGATATATGAAAAATAGGGTGAATCCTCATACTATCCGGAAGCTGTAAGCGAAAGGTGACTGGGTTGATTTGGGCAGAAATCTGAAAAGGACCCACAAACTTTTGACCCAACTTAGCAGATGGCACCTGGACCTTCAAATTCTTTGTTGATAACCAAACTTTTTCACCCACATGAAACGTAGGAAATGTTCTCCGGTGTCTGTCTGCAGCCTTTTTTGTAATACTCCTGAGCTTCCCTCAAGTCTCAATCAATTTCTCTTGAATCTCCTGCAATGTAGTTAGTCTATTGGTAACAGCAGGGATTGGAGTTGTGATAGGGAGATCAGGAATAAAAACTGGATGGTAACCGGCGTTTAAGTAAAAAGGACTTTGAGAGGTGGAACTATGTTTAGAATTGTTGTATGCAAACTCTGCAGTGGGAAGACAGTCCACCCAGTCATCCTGAAGATAAGTGACAAAGCATCGAAGATACTGTTCCATTGTTTGATTAGTTCTCTCAGTCTGACCATTAGACTGGGAATGAAAAGCAGAGGACAGATTAATTGTAACACCTAAGGCTGAGCAAAAACTTCTCCAGAATTTCGAAGTAAACTGCACACCTCTGTCAGACACCACATCATCAGGGATTCCATGCAGTTTAAAGATTTCTCAAACCATCAGTTCAGCAGTCTGTTCAGCAGTGGGCACCCCCTTAACTGGAACAAAATGGGCCATTTTAGTGAGACGGTCAATCACTACCAAAATGGTGGTCATTCCTTTTGAGGGAGGTAAATCCACCACAAAATCCATAGAAATAGACCCCCATGGTCTTGATGGAACAGGGAGTGGCTGAAGCAACCCCAAAGGGGAGGCTCAGGGAATCTTATCGCGTGCACAGGTCAAGCATGAGGTCACATAGCGTTTGACATCTTTCTTGTACCTCGGCCACCAAAAGGAACGTGATAATAGTTCTTCGGTCTTAGCGACTCCAAAATGCCCAGCAAGTTTGCAATCATGAACCAACTTGAGAGCTTCCACCCGAACAGATTCAGGTACATAAAGATGATGTCCTTGAATCCAAAAGCCATTCTTATAAGTCAGGTTAATGTCCGTAGGTGGATGATTGAGAAGTGGGTCATTCTCATACCCCTCTTTAAGAAGATTCAAGAATGCCTTAGGACTTGTGGCCCCTAGAAAGTTCTTTTGAGGCAGGATTGTGCATTCAGAAGTGTTCTCCTGGAGAGGCCCAGACGACATTCGTGATAAGGCATCAGCCTTTCCGTTTCTTGACCCAGGTCGATATGAGATAATAAAATTGAACCTGGAAAAGAACAGTGACCAACGTGCTTGTCTAGAAGACAATCTCTTGGCAGAACGGATGAATTCTAGATTTTTATGATCCGTGAAGACAGTCACAGGATGCTTAGCCCCTTCCAACAGATGCCTCCATTCGGAAAAGGCTTCCTTAATTGCCAGCAACTCCTTATTCCCAATGTCATAATTCCTTTCAGCAGATGACATCAAACGAGAAAAATAAGCACAGGGATGAAGCTGCATTTTTTCTCCTCGTCGCTGAGAAATGATAGCTCCCACGGCGGAGTCTGAGGCATCCACTTCCACAATAAAAGGTAGCTCAGGATCAGGATGTACCAATATTGGTGCAGATGTGAAGAGAGTCTTTAGCTTACTAAAAGCAGTTTGTGCCTCAGTTGACCATGCAAAGGGCACTCCTTTCTTTGTCAGCTGTGTAATTGGTGCTATTACCTTAGAGAAGTTTCTTATGAATTTCCTATAAAAGTTAGCAAATCCAATAAATCGTATTTCCTTAACGTTTCCAGGGGCAGTCCAATCCACCACTGCCTTGATCTTTTCAGGATCCATGCTCACTCCTTCTGAAGAAACGATATATCCCAAGAACTGGATCTGGGCTCGTTCAAACTCACACTTCTCCAGTTTGATGTAAAGTCGGTTCATCCTTAACCTTTTGAATACAGTGCAGACATGCTTGCGATGCTCCACCAGGTTGTCCGAAAAGATGAGGATATCGTCCAGATAAGCAATAACAAACTGGTCCAACAAATCTCGAAACACATCATTTATGAAGTGCTGAAAAGTCGCGGGAGCATTACATAGGCCAAAAGGCATAACTAGGGATTCAAAGTGTCCATATCTGGTTCTAAAGGCAGTCTTCCATTCGTCGCCTTGACGCATGCGTACCAGGTTATATGCCCCCCGTAAGTCAAGTTTTGTGAAGACTTTGGCAGAGCGGAGTCTTTCCAACATCTCTGCGATTAAAGGGAGTGGGTAACGGTTTTTAACAGTGATTTTATTCAAGCCCCTAAAATCAATGCATGGACGCAAGGTGGAGTCCTTTTTCTCAACAAAGAACAGGGCTGCTCCTGCAGGAGATGTTGAGGGTCTGATAAAGCCCTTCTCCAAATTCTCATCAAGCCACTCCCTTAGCACCTTTAACTCAGGTTCTGATAAATTGAAAATGCGGCTGAAAGGTATTTCTGCTCCTGGAAGCAGTTCAATGGGACAAATCGTATGGACGATGAGGAGGTAGTTGATCCGCATTTTTCTTATCACAGACATCTCGAAACTCATGGTATTGTGGAGGCAGATTGTCATATGACTGTAGTTACCATATCAGCCTGTGATTTCCTGATTGGTAGACAACTTGTAGCACATGGTTTCCTACAATGTTCCTCACAATGGGGGGATGTAAAATTTATGGTCCGTGCTCCCCAGTTGATGAAGGGATTATGGGTAGTAAACCAAGGGATGCCCAGGATGACAGGAAATTTAGGTGATGTAATCAGCTGAAAGCTGATGGTCTCAAAATGGTCAGCCTGAAATTGGAGTACTAGAGGAACTGTTTCATGAGTAACTGGTCCTGATGATAAAGGTGAACCATCAACTGTCTCCATATCAATAGGGGCAGATTTGTTTCTCCTGAGAATATTATTATTGTGGGCAAACTCTATGTCCATAAAGTTTCCCCCAGCCCCAGAGTCCAGCATAGCAGAACAAGGAATTTCATGGCCCTCAGTAAAAAGTTTGATAGGGACAACAAAATGAGACTGTTTAGGACCAACTTTATTTTCTTCATCGATCAATGGGAGATAGACTGGGTAATTGAATTTATGCGTTCAGGCAGGATAACATCAGTCGCAGCAATTGTTCTTTTGACTTTATTAGGACAATTGACTGCGTAATGCCCAGAGTCCCCACAGTATAAACATAAATTCTCCAAACGTCTTCTCTCCTTCTCTTGAGTAGAAATTGATCTTTTAACAGTATCTACTTGGATAGGTTCAGGTGTGTTAGAATCTGAATAAATGTTTAAATCCTTCTGACTGAATTGATTAGCAGAAAAACGCATGCCACCATTACTTCCCAATCTCTCCTTTCTTCTTTCTGTCAGTCTCTGGTCAATCCGAATGCATAATTGGATGAACTCCTCAAGATCGTTAGGAGTCTCTACTCTGGCGAGCTCATCCTTCACCTGTTCAGAGAGCCCCTGCCGGAACTGACTCTTTTGCGCTGCTGGGTTCCAGGTGGTGTCTGAGATCCAGCGTCGAAATTCAGTTGTATACTCCGCAACAGGGCGTCTACCCTGCCTCAAACTATGCAGCTTTGCTTCAGCGGTAGCGCAGCGGTTGGGATCATCAAAGACCTGGTTCATTGCAGTCACAAAAGTCGCAAAACTGTTTAACATTGCATTGTTTTGCTCTATATAGGGAGAGGCCCAAGCTAGGGCTTCCTCAGTCAGGAGGTTTATAACAAACAATACCTTCTGCCTCTCAGTATTAAATGCAGCAGGTTGCATCTGGAAATAAATGCGGCATTGGTTAAGGAAACCCCTGTAGTGGCGGCGGTCTCCATTGAACTTGAGTGGCAGAGGCATGCGTGTATTAGCAACATCGCGGGAGCACATGTCCAGCAATCGTGTCTGCAGAGTATGGATCTCTTCCTGTTGCCCCTCTACTACACTTTGCAGTTCAGCAAATTTCTTTTGGTAGGTAACACCAAACTCTTGTAGCTCTGAAATTTGCTGCCTGACAGGAGCCATGGCATTTGTTATAGCGGCCTCCACGTGTGGGCCAGATTATTCTGTTACGGTGTAAGGTCAGATTCAGAGACCAGTTGCTATAGCAGTAAAAGGCTTACCTGGAACCAGCAGGATAGGTACACCAGCGGATCCCCCTGGGAATGACGCAGGCTCACCTGAGGTGCGGGGTCTAAGTATTAACTGGTATTCACCAGAGCTCCTAATGGTGGAGATGGATTGGGCTGCGTGTTAATACCAGGTCGCAGATCTCAGGATCACCCCACCAGGGAATGAGCAGACTGGGAACCAATAGCGGATCAACAGGTTAGGGATCAGACGAAAGCAGAGTCGGTCACAAGCCAAGGGTCGGTCACAAATGGTAGCAGATCAATCGTAGTACGTTAGGATGAGACGAAATCGTGGTCAGGAACAAGCCAAAGATCAGTAGCGGAGGTGTAGACAGCAGCAGGAACAGTAGCAGGATATTGGCTGGAAAGGCACAATAATCTGGCAAGGAGGAAGTCCAAGGACATGGCTTATATAGGAAGTTCATGGGAGGAGCAAGGAGTTCAAGGTTCAAGAGCAAACAATGCACAAGGCAGGATTATCCAATAGATGAGGCAAAGTGTTGTCCAGCATCCTAGGTAGCTCAGTGAGTAGAGTTACTGCCTGACACAGTAGAAGTCCCAGGTTCAAGTCCAGGCCCTGACACTATTATTATTATCAATTATTCCTTTCTTGATATCCGGTTATCGGATTTTATAACTATAATAAGCTATTTTACTCCCTGGTGATCTAGATGGCACTGATTGTATTTTGCTCTCCGTGGAAATGGCGCCCACGCATGCGCAGTTAGCCGCCTATGACAAAATGGCGCTTGAAACGGAGACATTGACCTTCAACAAAATGGCGCACGTGTAGTGCGCATGCGCCATTTTCACTATATATCAGTGCTGTAAGACGTCTGACGCTGTAGGCACACCCCCTATGATTATGTGCAATAGCACGAAACGCGTCAGCAGAGCTACAGCGTTGTGACGTCACGTTACGGCACCACGTGGGTCCCGGTGGCCATCTTGGATTCTGTCTTCTGCTTCTAACCACCCACAGAGCTGCATGAAAGGAGGGGCAGAGCCATTGCTGACAGCGGAGTTGAGCAGTGAGGGACATCAGACCAGACTAGACCTTACTTACCTTAAAGGGGCCTCCAGTTTTACCACTGAGAGTGTTATCTCTAAATGCGCATATTGATTGCGCATCTGGTGAGTGCGCAGTCTTGATACGTTTGGCCACATCACCACCTTACCGGATATACCACCAGATATCGGAAATCTCCATGATTTTCCATGCACTTATTTGAACTATTTGTTGATTATTGCTTGCACTATTGGTCACTATATAGTGACAAAGTTTTATGTTACCACTGAGTCACTGGTCACTTTTATAGATCTTATTAATACCTAATTACTTATATATGCATAGTTACATATATGGTTAGAGTGACAAAGTTTCATGATACCACTCAGTCACTTTATTTATTTTTTGCCAGCACCTTGTCACTTTAACAGATCTTCTCATTGTCATTTACATTTATTTATATATATCTACGTATGTGGTTATGTTTATTTTAGCACTGCACCCAATTTTATACTGATGTTTTGGAGGTTTATTTGGTACCTTTTGGTTTCTCAGCAGCTGTATTCACTTCTAGCGCTTACGTACCTCTTTGTGCTTATCAAGAGGATTTAAGTGACTTTGAACGTGGCATGGTTGTTGGTGCCAGATGGGCTGGTCTGAGTATTTCAAAAATTGCTGATCTACTGGGATTTTAATGCCAACCATCTCTAGGGTTTACAGAGAATGGTCCAAAAAAGAGAAAATATCCAGTGAGTGGCAGTTGTGTGGATGAAAATGCCTTGCTGATGTCAGAGGAGAATGGGCAAACTGGTTGGAGATGATAGAAAGGCAACAGGAACTCAAATAACCACTTGTTACAACCAAGGTATGCATAATATCATCTCTGAATGCACAACTCATCAAACCTTGAAGCGGATGGGCTATAGCTTCAGAAGACCATATCGGGTGCCACTCCTGTCAACTAAGAACAGGAAACAAAGGCTACAATTTGCACAGGCTCACCAAAATTGGACAATAGAAGATTGAAAAAACTTTGCCTGGTCTGATGAGTCTCAATTTCAACTGCGACATTCAGATGGTAGGTCAGAAGTTGGCGTAAAAAAACATGAAAGCATGGATCCATCCTACCTTGTATCAACAGTTTAGGCTGGTGGAGTAATAGGGGGGATATTTTCTTGGCACACTTTGGGCTCCTTAGTACCAATTGAGCATCGTTTAAATACCACGGCCTACCTAAGTAATGTTGCTGACCATGTCCATCTCTTTATGCCTACAGTGTACCCATCTTCTGATGACTACTTCCAGCAGGATAATTAACCTTGTCACAAAGCTCAAATCATCTCAAACTGGTTTCTTGAACAAGAATAAGTTCACTGTACTCCAATGGCCTCCACAGTCACTAAATCTCAATCAATAGAGCATTTTTAGGATGTGGTGGAACGGGAGATTCACATCATTGATGTGCAGCCGACAAATCTGCAGCAACTATGTGATGCTATTATGATAATATGGACCAAAATCTCTGAGTAATGTTTCCAACACCTTGTTGAATCTATGCCATGAAGAATTAAGGCAGTTCTGAAGGCAAGAGGGGGTCCAACACGGTACTAGCAAGGTGTACCTAATGAAGTGGCCGGTGAATGTATACTGTGCTTTAATTAAGGATGGTATTACTTAACCAGTTACCATCCTGATGATTTACCCCCCTTAATGACCAGGCCTCTTTTTGCTATTCGGCATCACTATTACAACTGATAATTGCGCAGTCATGCAGTACCCACATTAAATTTACATTCTTTTTTTCACACAAATAGAGGTTTCTTTTGGTGGTATTTGATCACCTGTGCACTTTTTTTATTTTTTACGCTATAAACAAAAAAAGACCGAAAATTTTGAAGAAAAACAATATTGTTTTACTTTCGGCTATAAAAAATATATAGTAAACTCAAAGTTAGTCATAAATGTAGGCCAAAATGTATTCTGCTACATGTTTTTGGTAAAAAAAATCCCAATAAGTGTATATTGATTGCTTTGTGTAAGTTATAGCATCTACAAACTATGGTATAGATAGATAAAATAAAAAATAGATATAGATAAAATTTACACAGCTTTTACTTTCTGGCTGCCCATCACATTTCAGTTTCGGAGGCCCTGAAATGCCAGGATTGCACCAAACCCTCCAAAAGAACCCCGAGGAATTTAAAAAGAGGCATGATGAGTATTTTGCAGATCTCATTTTTTTCTCACAAGGTTTTGAAATATATAAAAAAAAATATGTTTTAGTTTTCTTTCTTAATTTTCCAAATATTTGTGGCAACAAACGAGATCTGCAAAATACTCACCATGCTTCTTATCAAATTCGTGGGGTGTCTACTTTCCAAAAGGGGGTAATTTGGGGGGATTTGGTGCTATGTTGGCATTTCAAGGCCTTCGAAACTGTGATAGGTAGTCAGGAAGTGTAATGAGGAAATAAAGCCCTTTAAAAGCCTGGAGGTGCTTATTAGGTTTTGGGGTCCTGTACTTGGCTAGACTGCCAAAAAGTCTCTAACATGTGGTACCCCCATACTCAGGAGAAGTTGCAGAATGTATTTTGGGGAGTAATTCCACATATAATCATGACACATGTGAGCAATAAATCATTTAATTGACAATTGTGAGCAAAAAAAAAACATTTTTTTTGTCATTTTTCCAAAATCTGTATTTTTTGCTAGGAAATTACTTTGAACCCCCAACTATTATATATTTTTTTAAAGCGGATACCCTAGTGAATAAAATGGTGGGTGCTGCAATGTTTTATGTCACATAGTACTCGCGCAGCGATTTTTCAAACCCTATTTAAAAAAAAAAAACACTTTTTTTACTTTTAATGCACAAAAACACAATATATTGGCCAAATATTTGGTAAGTTATAAAATATGATAGTATGCCGAGTAAATAGATACCAAACATGACATGCTTTAAAACTGTGCAATGGTCACAAACTGCATACATTTTTAATATCCATAGGCAACATTTTAAAAGCCTTTACAAGCTACCATTTTAGATTTACAGAGGAGGTCTAGTGCTAGGTGCTAGCGTTACTGCCCTTGATCTGACGTTCGTGGTGATACCTCACATGCATGGTGCAACCTCTGTTTACATACCGACACAGGGTCAACGCTTGCGCACGCACATTGGGGAGACGATGTTTTTTTTTTATTTAGATTTTTTTAAATTATGTTTACACTGTCCCTTTCATTTTTTTTTAATCACTTTTAATGCTATCACAGGGAATACAAATATCCCCTATAACTTTAATGGGCATTGTCATATATTCTTTTTTGAGAACTCTGGGTCTATCAGACTCTAGATATCTCCATTGCTTTTATATTATCTAATCTCACCAAGATTGGCGTGATCAGATGCTTTCCCAATTTACAAATGGCGCTGTTTATATCCTGCCAAAATGAAGTAATGAAATGCGCATAGCTTCTGGTCTCTTAGACTATAGATATAATTGGAATCATTCCGGTCTCCAATCAGCTCTATGGTCAGCTGGCAGAAACACCGGTTGCATTCTCAGGCTCCCCCGGATGGCATGGGACTGCCCAAGCGGGGGAGGGGGGCATTGTCTCCCGCTGCTTGTAAAAGCAATCCTGCAGCTAATTAGCCACTAGGATTGCTTTTACATGAAAACCAATCGCCGGCTGAAAAAAAACAATACCAGGATAATGTCTGCAGCTGTAGGCATCATCCGTGTATAACCATTCAAAGTCCAGTGATGTGCTAGTACATCGCTGGTCCTTGTTGGGTACATATGCTCTTTTTTTTATGCAGCCTTTGGGCTGAATGAAAAAAGAGAAGAAATCTCTGCCAGAAAAAGTCTGTAGTATGCCCACCATTAGAATATACTACCCTGCATCCACCCACTTCTAATGGTGGGCACACATTAGGTCGCACGGTGCCACATGCGCCAATTTCAAGATTGTACAAATGTCTAAATAGTGGCATGCTTGAATAAAAATTGTCCACTTATAAATGGTACCCCATATGGAAAAAGCATGACCCCAATCCCAAACTATCTTGCCACTACTCCTCATGTAGTCTGAGCATCTGGGGGGCTCCACGTGACTATGTTTTCCCTCATAAATTTGAAACTTATATGTATAGCTTGTTGCCCTCTCACAGGTCTTATACATCTTGACCCCATATCTGGTTTCCATGCAAATGGTCTGGAAAGGTTTGAATTTGGGTTGGCGGCAATAAATTGTTGTGCATATAAATTGCTTTGATTCACAATCAATGCGTATTGATCTTCCATGAAAAACGGCTCCAAACAATCAAGGGAAGTAGTTAAATTTGCTGTTTCCACCTGAATTCTGGGTTGGGCAGTGAATGGGGTATGTATGGGTGCTGCAGAATTTGTGGGCTGCCAATCAGGGCTTGCAAGCACACCCTGAAGGATACTAGGGGCTCTACGGGCCTGTGTGCGAATTCTTGGTGGTTGCGGGACAATACTTGTGCTCACCACAGCACCAGCTTGTACTGCACTTATGGGACACGCAGGTCACCAACTGATACTGCAGTGCTGGTATGTGAAAGACCAGGATGTACTAGGCAGCAGTTCAATAGAGGGTAGAGCGGCACTAGCACTGGCACTCTGCTCCATATGAGAGTCATCAAAATTTACCGGCAAATGCTAACAGACATCAGACCTGATTCTGCGAACACTGCAGTTTTGTGCGCAATGTATCAAGTGACAGTGACCTACTGACACTGCACTTGCTGGGGGAGGAGGGGGGTGAGCATAAATGCTAAACGCAGGTGTTGGCAGGTGCCGAGGCTGATCCCACTAACACTGTGTTTTTGGGGACACTATAATAATGTGAACGCTGGTATAGTGCTAATCTGATAAAAGATATTGATCCATATCAGACTAGCAATGGAGGTTTATTGTGTATGAGCGTGTTCCTGGAAATCAAGGGGTTAAATGCGATTACTGGTGTACTGACAGACAATCTGACACTATCTGGGAGGGGCGTGAAAACCTGCGTGATTTTGCGCACCCATGCTGCCCTGTAACAGTATTTCTGCTATAGGGCGTTCAGGAAGCAGCTAAAGAAGCGGTTTGCGTTATGGCGCTGCATTACTTTAACTGACAATT
The DNA here is from genome assembly GCF_062004578.1 of Staurois parvus. Lineage (NCBI taxonomy): Eukaryota > Metazoa > Chordata > Amphibia > Anura > Ranidae > Staurois > Staurois parvus. The sequence continues at coordinate 1,385,514 of NW_028318342.1, read as the reverse complement.
GCACGATCATGCAACGCTGCACCCAAATTAAATTTATCTCCTTTTTTCCCACGAGTTGAAATTTCTTTCGGTGGTATTTGTTCGCATGTGCGTTTTTTATTTTTTGCTCTATAAAAAAAATTTTAATTTTGGACTTTTTGCTATTAAACATGTCTAGTAGAAAAATCAAATTTCATCATAAATTTAGGCCAAAATGTATTCTGCGACATGTCTTTGCTAAAAAAAATCCCAATACGTGTAAATTAATTGGTTTACATGAAAGTTATAGCGTTTACAAATGGCGGTATAGGTACTGGAATTTTTTTTTTTACTAATAATGGCGGTGATCAGCGACTTATGGCTGCAATCAGTGACTTCAGGTGGCAATCAACGACTTATAGCGGGACTGCGGCAGGCATTCCTACCCTGGTGGGAACTGACTTGGTGTCCCTGACATCCCCAGTGACACCAACACAGCGATCATTGCTAAAAAGCACTGACACTGTACTTATGGCACTGGGGAGGAAGAGGTTAACAATGAAGGGCGATCAAAGGGTTAACTGTGTGATGGGAGTGAGGGGGTGTGTGCTTCACTGTAAGTGCACTGATTGGGATGGCTGTGCTTAGCCATCCCGAGCAGTGTGCCCAAACTGGCAGGGAGGAAGGCTTTCAGTAAACAATGCAGCCCTCCTCCCTGTCTGTGATTGCCAGTAATCACCGGACGCCAACGGGTAATCACCGACCGGGACCCAGTGATCGATACCCAGGGCCGCAATCAGCGGTGCGGATAGGGTGGTTGCGCGCCTTGTGTGCACCGCCTACCTGGAAATGCAGAATCACACATATATACGTAATCCTGCGCACAGGGGCCGCCCTGCAGCACTAAATCTACTGTGAGCGGTCCTAAAACAGTTAAAGCCTGACTCAGCCCAATATATTTTGAGAGCAAGTGTTTACTTACTTTGGGCACTGACCAGCAAGACGTAACTAGAAGATTTCCCATGTTTGACTAAAAATTTGCTTAAAGTACCCATTCCCTGCATTTTTATTGTTATCCTGTCTAATAGTACCTGTTCAAAGGATGTTATAATCTTTTTGTTGCTCCCTTTCTTATGTCACAGAGAAGTAATTTCAGTGAAATCTATCTTTCTGTGAGATTACTGATTTCTTTGTCTGCAAAAATTTGCTGAAGCAGGAACTCTCCTTTGGCTCATTGTGCATCCTAGTGAAATTAGCTTAGGACCCATTGACACCACAACAATGTGCTCTGCAATGCTTGCACTGTCATAAGTTGATGTTCCTTGTGTTGCATTAAACAGCTCATGTAAATGGGATAGGCTGAAACAATTGTCCGTGCACACAAAATTGAAGACTGCATTTTTCCTACACTGATGTACATATGCTCCTAAAACCCAATTGAGCCTTAAGTTAAAAATGGCTACAAATATTTCACGTATATCACAACAAAAGTCTTGCGTTTAGTTTCATTTATAAAGCAGTCAAAATCTAAATAGAAAGAACTGACCCTTCCCAGCATGCTTTAGAGAAGGACAATTATGCAACTGAACCAGACTTCGAACGGGAAATTAAATAATATGTAACAATTATGTAACTGAATCAGACCTTGAATCGGGAAAGCTCATGCTCCAAACTGATTGGAAGCTTCTAGTTCTGACCAAGCAGGGGTTCAATGTACATCTGCAGAGATGTTCTTTTTTGCAACATGATGGCAGAGTAGAGGCTTCTCTATGGAGGGTATGGCTGCTTTCTAAAGAAAACAAACTGTAAGATTTTGCACACCTTTTGTTTTGTTGTACCTAGACTGTATTTTGCTGATTTGAACTGAAAGGTAATTGACTTTTCCTTTATTTAGATGGTGTTTATAGGGTATTTTTAGTGTAGTTTAGTTTATTTAATTTGGTGTATGTGTTTTTGTGATCATTTTCCCTTTCTTATCTCTATTTGCAATTTTCAATGCCTGTGCCAGGAAACTTGTTAAAATTTGGCTAATCACAACCCCAGTTATAGATGTTTAATTTATTCTTCCATCTATAGGCATATACCTGTGTAGTGTTATTATACCGTCTGCTGAGGAATATGTCTTTATAATATTGGGAGTGCGACATAGCCCGTTTCAGATGAGGCTAATTTTTTAAATACGTATATGTGACTTATTTTAAACTTATATGTTGTTTGTAATGGAGGTATAAATAAAATATTTTTGATTTTTACACCTTTGTAAGTGGGTGTCTTAACTGCATTATAGCTGAATAATGGCTACAGTATGGTCGTCCTGTTCTGGAAGAGCGTCTATTGATGTCCTCCCAGAATCCCTCCCCCCCTGCACGCCCCCGTGGCGTGCATCGGGTATGTTCTGTGATTGCTGTGTCCTTTGGATTGATCATATTGTAAATAGGATTTGCCGGCTATTGGCAGTCCTCTCCTCACGCACTCTCAGCATGAGGAGAGGACTACCAATAACCAGTAAATCCTGTTTACAATGTAATCAATCCAAAGGACAGATGGAGAGTGATTAAGCAATCCACACAGGAAATATCTACACTGATAATCAGGGCACTGATCATCATTACTCTGATTATAAGTGCAGTCCCATCAGTGTAGCCTTTCAGCACCCATCAGTGATGCCTCTTAGTGCCCATCAATGCTGCTTATCAGTGCCCAAGAATGATGCCTATCATTGTCCATCAGTACTGCCTATCAGTGCTACCTTTCAGTACCCATCATTGATGCCTGTCAGTGCTTTCTTTTTAGTGCTGTCTATCATTGCCCATCAGTGCCGCCTCTTCGGTGCCCAACAGTGCAGCCTGTCAGTGCCCATCAGTGAAGAAAAAAAATTACTTATTTACAAAATTTTATAACAGAAACTTCTAAATGTTCAGTCTTTTTTTGTTTGTTTAGCAAAGAATAAAAAATGCAGCGGTGATTATGCTACCAAAAGAAAGCTATAGCTCTTGCATGACTGCGCAATTGGCACTCAAAGTATGACAGTGTTGAAAGATGAAAATTGGCATGGGCATAAATGGGTGAAAGTGCCTGGTAGGCAAGTGCTTAAAAGTCCGCTTTGATTTATATATATATATATATATATATATATATATATATATATATATATATATTAGTTGATTTACTAAAATTGGAGGGTACAAAATCTGGTGCAACTGTGAATGGTAGCCATTCAGCTTCTAACTTCAGCTTGTTCAATTAAGGTTTGACCAAAAAAGAAAACCTGGCAGCTGAGTGGTTTCTATGCAGGGCTGTACCAGATTTTGGACTCTCCACTTTTAGTAAATCAATTGCAAAGTGTCTTTAAGACAATCTTATTACTTCTCAGTTTTGGATTGGATGGACCATGTACTTACCAGCTTTAGAAGTATGTACACATAATTAAATTTTTTTTTTAATTCATATACAGAGATTCTGAACATTGTAAATTAAGTTCGCTATATCGATCAATGATAAATTCATCCCCTGTCTGAAAAAGTTTTCATTTCTGAGCAGTTATTATTGTATTTTCCTTTTATTGAAGTACTCCAAACATTCCAGTATATCTATATCTTTATGACTAACTGAAAAATGAACATCATACAAATTAAATTTCCTGGTTTTACACATTGATGCACACTTAAAACGTCTTTAAATCCATAAAGAACTTAATTATGATATTTCCATTGAAGGCACACCGGTGCTTTTCTGTTTAGCATATAACAACAAAAATACAAACTTCCATATGAGCTTACTTTTTTCTGCACTAACTAAAATTTACAATACAATTTCTATCTAGGAAATGCCACTAGCAGGCCTCCGGCAACATTGCAAGATTGTTATTTCTGAAAGGTTTGATCAGTGATGCACAGGAGTTGATGATTAATCCAAGGTGACAGAAAGAAAAAACAAAATTCTGTCTGGAACACATTAGGATTTGAGTTAACAAAAAAAAACTTTTAATTCTAAAAACATCTTAGCTGCAAAAATAAATAGACTAATTTGGATATATTAAAGCTTTATCATAATTTCAATGTGCAAATTTGAATAAGAACTGAAGTAGCTGTCACATGTAACAATACAATTTATCTGGCTATTCTGAGTCAGTTGTTTAGCCACTAAGGGGTACAGCAGGCATATGAGGAAGACAGAATTTCACCTTTAGCAAGGTTAAAGTCACAACCCCGGTAAAGTAAACTATATCAGTAATACATTGCAAAAATATGAATAAATGCATGACAGTCAACACAGTTTTTGTAATATTTTATATTTTATCTTTTTTAATACAGTGCCAGCATGGATAACCTGATGAGATATTAATTGGCTTTTTCAGGTATCCTTAGTACAGAATAGTTTAAATTTTCCTTCACTTCTATCCCAGTGGTACCTAGGGCCAATGTAAAGCAAACTTGGAGTTACATAGTTACATGCTAGGATAAAAAGGATACATGATAGGATACATTAAAAAAAAAGGACAACTTTCAACCTCAGAAACCCAAACACACATGGTCTAAAGTTAATGCTCCAAATATTCTTATGAAGATTTTAACAGCAAATTGATGGCATGCTTGATCTTTATAAAGCACTCAGTCAAGAGGCTGTGTTCTGACAAAACACTAAACAAGGTACAAGTGCAGTATATTTGTTTCCCCATTAGGGGGAAACCTGTTAAGCAGGCACTGACCTAAGTTTAGTTAGTGGCTCAGATGAGCATATGTTTTTTTTGTTTTATGCTATGGACTTGCTGAACAAAGCCCTGCATTAAAACGGTGTTTGTTGCCTTGCTGAATAAAAGTGAATATATACAATATATATAGTGAGGATAAGTGTAAAGTTTGCTGGCAGACCTAAGGGCCTGATATGAATTTGAGGGGAACCCCATGCTATTTTTGTGGAGGTACACCTTAGCATCTATAGCAGACTCTCATCTAGAATAAGGGTCTGTTATTTTATTTATTACAGGTACTTATATAGCGCTGTCAATTTATATATATATATATATATATATATATATATATATATATTGCATTCACATCAGTCCCTAACCCTAAAGGGGCGTACAATCTAAGGACCCAAACTCACATTCATACATACTAGGGCCAATTTAGACAGGAACCAATTAACCTACCAGCATGTCTTTGGAATGAGGGAGGAAACCCACACAGGCACAGGGAGAACATGCAAACTCCAGGCAGGTAGGCATTGAACCAATGAACCTAGTAGTGCCAGGCGGAAGTGCTAACCATTTAGACACTGTGCTGCCCAATGCACACTTCCATTAGTCCAAGCTTGACCAATGCATCCATTCAAGGTAAATCATACCTAAACTTCAGCTTTAAAGAGATGGGCTGATTACACAACAGCGCATTCACCTATTTTAATGGGACACTTTGGTGACTGCAAGAATTGCACCTCTTTTTTTCTGAGAGCTCAAAATAACAAGAGGGTAGGCAAAGTATGGCCCTCCAGCATGCAAGACTACAAGTCCCATGAGGCATTGCAACACTGGCAGCCACAAGCATGACTCCCAGAAGAAGTCACATGTGATGAAACACAGAGGGCAGAGCAACAAGCTGATGCCACGATGCAACCGACAGTGACTCATGTTTGTAAACCGGCTGGAGCTCATTTTAAAGTACTATTGCCCTGTTGGTGTATGTAAATGGTTTATATTTAACCATTTCAGACCAGCGACTTACCCATACGTTTCTGATCTTTCTGTGGTTGTACCGGAGTACCAGTACCAATTGGTACTGGTACTCTAGTAGCAGCGTGGGGGGGTTGTCCTCCACTCTCTCAGGATCTGCCGTCCCACCCGGAGTCTCAATCGACCAACTGGAATTGGCTTTAATTGGCTCTCCTTTATTGTAAACCAGAAGCAGTGACCTGACTTTACTTCCGATTTACTTGCAAACTTTTGGCACCATTTTTAAAACTCTGAAAGCTTTCAATAACACAGATCTTGGTGTTTTGAATGCTTTCAAGTGCAGAGGAGGGATTTGGGGTCTCCTAAATCTCATATCTCTCCATAAAAATTCATGTCACATGTCTATTGCTGTCACAGGGGATATTTACATTCCTTGTCACAGCAATAAAAGTGATTTAAAAAAATGTAAAGCTACAGTATAAAAATGAAAAATAAATAATTAAAAAAAAAAGTGTGGGAGGAAACTCACACAGGCACAGAGAGAACATGCAAACTCCAGGCTCCATGGTTGGGATTTGATCTGATGACCCCAGGGAATCCCTGGCCACAAACAGAACAAAGTGGCCGAGAGCTGTCATTTTGCCAGCAATTTAAAAACATTTTTTCTTTTCAAGCAAGCATTGTTTCTTAGACAGGGCCAGAACAATTCCACCCCCCCCCCCCTTCCCCCTGCATGTTATTGATGGAATTTTGCAATTTTAATGTTTCATTTTAAACATTACTAAAATTTCTGGCCCCATCAAACAGATTTTTTTTACATGTATTTTGCTTTGGCACATGTCCCCTAGGGCAGTGCCCAGCCTCCCATTCTATTTGTTTGTTAGTCAAGAAATGGGCATTGTTTTTATCTTTTTATATTTTGCTCCTATTGGCTTCAGATTCTGCACCTGAACTTTAGTAATGTTCACTAAATCAGCCCTGATCCGAATTATTGACTACCTGGAACAGCAGGGACTCGCCACCAGCAGCTTGGCCAGGTGAGCATTTAGCTGGCAGATCAATAAGTATATTTGTTTTTTACCTATATATTGTGATGGATAGCTGTAAATGTAGGGAAGACAGGAAGAAAGAGAATGACCTGAAAGTGAAAATGCATGTCTTATACTGACTGAAGAATTCTTTGAATTTGATCATTTAGATACTCTGTGGTACAATAAAATGCTTTTCTTGTGTAGTAAAAACATTCAGAAAAAAAGAAGTAGGAAGGCCCAAAATTAGCACAGGTGTTGTCTTTTGCCCAACATCAGGAAAACTATGTTACATGCTTAAAGGATACGTTCAGCAAAAAATAATAAATGCACATTTTTGTTCAGACCTGTCACTGTATCTCCTTCCTTGTACCGGGAAGCTGACAAGAAGACTTAATGAACTACCACAACGCTCACAGTGCCATGGTAGTTCATTGAGAACAACAAGCTGACAGCCACAAAGGCTGCTAGAGCTTGTAATTTTCATATTCACAGAATACTGCGAATGAGTGACACGGGCGGAGCTCGACATGGCCTCTAGCTGTCACAATGGGGGATCAGATGGGTGCAGGGACCGGTCCATTCAAAACATGTTATATGTTACACCCTGAATATGGGTGTAACATGTAACATGTTATGAAAGGTGAACTTATCCTTTAATTGGATAAATATACAAAGGTCCTCCTGCGCTCCACAGAATCCCTAACTACAAGCCAGCTGCTGTCACCTATTCCCTATACCTTAGGATATGTGCAAATACCAAAAAATTGTGATGAAGTGCTCAGCTTATACTATATATAACATAAAAACTATATAGTAAAAATCAAATCATAATTAATAAAATAGTCCAATCATAATAATGAATCTCCTCAATCCCCTATACAATGATGATAAATAAATATAGTGATGCAAAACTTGTGCTTGTTTGAAATATACAAATATATAAATAATCTAATGAGATACCTAAAATAATATAATATATTGTGTCAAACCACACTCCTAATAAGCCACCTAGTGGCTAACCAAACAAGTGAAATTGATATTAAAGTGATAACACTTAATGGTGTTCAAAGTGACAGGTGTACCAAATTAAATAAATAAATAAAATACAGTCCAAAATTCTTGTGATGCCAAACTGTGCAAATATTAAGTGTTCAATACACAGTGATTCACAACTTCATTCCATGCTGCAAAACGTGCTCCTGGTGACACTCTGATGTGACTCCCTGGATTAGCCAAAATGCCTCCTCACCTTCCAAACTCGACCCGTACGGGCCACAGAGCTTTATGTAATAAGGATCTCAACCTGGCTTTAATACCTCCACTGACTTCACCTTCTCCACTCAGGTCCCCCTCGGGTAATAGATTCTTCTCAGACCACTCTCCTCTCAATATGGACTCATATATACAGGGAATATGTATAGAGACAAAATCAGACCTCCATTGTGCAACACCGTTTTTAATGCACTTAAAACGCCAAAAAACATGAACACTCACATATTGTCCAGTACACAGGCACAGTTTCCCATGTGATATGGGTGTACTAAGAAATAGGTGTACCAAAATGGCGTCTGAAACCGGAACCAGAAGTATCCTTTAATTGCTTATGTTATTTATTAGTAATGGGCTGAACACCCCCCTGTTCAGTTCGTGGTCGAATATTCAAACCTGCAGAATGTTCCACGTGAACTTCAAACATGAACAATTTACTGACCAGTATCTTATTGCATCTTAGTATGTGGTAAGATACCACTCAGTTACTAAACTGCCGTATGAGTTATATTATTAAGTCATGCAGTATTTTAGTAGTGAACCATTCATTATTATTTGAGCTCTCAGTGGGTATTGCCCGACATTTACGTAATTTTTTTTAAAGAAACGGTATGGATCCCCCCTCTCATCCATACCAAGCCCTTCAGGTCTGGTATGGCTTTTGAGGGGAACCCTCATGCCAAGTTTATTTTAAAAATGGCGTGGGGGTCCCGCCCCAAAATCCATACTAGACCCTTATCAGAGTATGCACCCTGGCAGGTCAGGAAAGGGGGGTAGAGAGCGCCTCCCCCTCCAGAACCATAACAGGCCACATGCCCTCAACATGGGGGGGTGCCTTGGGCCAGGCGGGTTCCCCCTTAAGCACCTTGTCTCCATTTTTTGCATTTTTGTATTTTCTTAAAATGTTCTTATCTGAAAAGTGAAACAAGTGCAGGCACCGCATCTAAGAACTGGTAAACTGCAGTATTTATTTAATTTCCGTTGTTGAGCTTAGTTATGTTTTAATGTTTGTAGGAAGAATTTACACTAAATTAACTATGTGGACTTTGTTCTTTGGTAGTGCATCATCACACAACTGCGGCTGGTCAAAAATGCATAGTTTAAGCTTACCATATCCAGCTACTGCTGTTGAGAATATTTTGAATTGCTTTTCTTAAAATGTTGTGTGTTGTGCACTGGGTGTTATCAATTAGCATATGTCAGCAAGCTGAGCTATTATCCTAATTGGTCCCTAATTAATGTGGTATATAAGAGTAGTGTCAAGGTCCTACCTTTTCCCAGAGGTTATGCTGCTCCATGTGCTGGCATCCATCTTGGGTTTCTGCAGAGCATGGTGGGAGTCTTTTATGCCTTCAGGCCTCTGCGGTCCATCCCCCAGAGGGGTGTGGTTGATCACATATAAGCCTATTGTCCGCACGTGCTCTTTGCATTCGTGTCTAGTGTGTTAGTGTTGCAACAGCTCTGTTTATACTCTCGTGACTCTCCTGGAATCTGACTCGGCTTTTGACTAGACCATTCCCTGCATTTTCCTTTGATCTGACCTCCCGTTGCTGAACCCGGCCTGTGACCTGTTATTCTTGTCTACTGTTCTGTACCGTTTGTCCCGTTGTTGTCGACCCGGCCTGCCCGACTACGCTACTGTCTGATCTGGTTCCTACCAGCTACGCGCCATTGGCGGTGGCCATTACCGCAGCTGGGGTGTCTCGGGGGCCGCGACCTGGTTCCTGGCTGCGTCAAGTCCATCCCCACCATCAGGGGCCCTGGTGAAGGGCAGCCTGGGACTTAGACTCCGCGCCCTGAGGGACTCCGGTCTGTGGGTGGAGGTTGTCGTCAGTCAGTGCGTGACCCTGCCACTAGGCCTGCCTGTCCGTTCCACAGCTCCTGCCCTGACAAGTAGCAGCAACTCTGTATAGTTTACTTTTTGGAGTTTACTCTTTGGGAGTCAATCAGGACAGTAGTTTGAAAACAGCAGGAGTTTGAAAACAGACAACTATCTTTGGATAGTACTTGTATTTGAATGTTTATGTAATTTTTTTTTCTTTAGTTCAGTGGAATACTTGCTTGGCATTTGTTTTTCATAGTACTTTTTGGAAGCTAGGTTGCTGTCCCATATGTTTGCAAATTTCTAGTTTTAAATAATGACATTGTCTAAATTCCTTAGTTTGTACCCTTCAGTCTGAGATCAGCAGACTGTCTATGCTAATTTGTTCTGTAAAGCTTTCTGTAAAAGCCACCTCTTCCTCAAAGGCTGTGCAGGAGAAGGGGAGTGTGGGCAACTGTTGGGTTGGAAAAAGTGAGGCCTGTGGGCTATAAGCATGTAGTTTTTGCTGTGACACTGCATAACCATTATAGTGTTCTTTCTGACCTAGAAGCAGATATAAAGTTTGAAAATATAGCTGCTTGTGAGAATGGCAACCCTTCTCCGCATAGGAAGAAGGTCCCTGAGAAAAAAAATTATTAGATAAAAGTAACTGTTGTATCTGACTTTGCAAACCAGGCAACTGTTGTGAATAAGGCTCCTAAAAAGTAAAGGCATCTTCTTTGGGAAATGGTGTAGTTGTGTCAAATGAAGTTAGGTGTTTACTTTGTGCTACTGTTAGGAAAAATAGACACATTTTTAACATTGTCAAGAAAGTTAGTGAAGAGTGCAATGGTGATGTTGTTAATAGCAAGGAAGGTGCCTCTAAGTGCATTATGCAGCAGTTTATTGAGTAGTAAAGGTTAAAAGCAATTACTACTACTTACAACTCAATAAACTGCTGCATACTGCACTTAGAGTCGCCTTCCTTTCTATTTACTTTACTAGAGTCTGATTCCACTCTTTAAGAGCTGCTCCAGTGCACAGTGTGCTCCCATGTCAACTGGTCTCCTTTCCCTCCACTGGATGCCCAAGATCCTTTTCTCCTGGAGGTCATACCGTTGCAGAGCGCCCTACAAACACCATTAACCACTTGCCCTCCTGAGGATTTACCCCCCTTAATGACCAGGCCTCTTTTTGCTACTCGGCGCTGCACTAATTCAACTGATAATAGCGCAGTCATGCAATGCTGCTTCCAAATGAAATTTAAGTCCTTTTTTTCACACAAATCAAGCTTTTTTTCGGTGCGCTTTTTATTTTTCACGCTATAAACAAAAAAAAAGACCAAATATTTTGAAGAAAAACGATATTTTTTACTTTCAGCTATAAAAAATATATAGTAAACTCAAAGTTAGTTATAAATTTAGGCCAAAATGTATTCTGCTACATGTTTTTGGTAAAAAAATCCCAATAAGTGTTAATTGATTGCTTTGTGTGAAAGTTATAGCGTCTACAATCTATGGTATAGATACTGCAATTTACGCCATTTTTTTGCTATACAGCACTGCGCTAGTTTAACGGACAATTGCGCGGTCATGCAATACGGTACATAAATGAAGTTTACATCCATACTAATGGCACTGGGGAGGAAGGGGTTAACTTTATTATTCAGTGAAAGGGTTAACTGTGTGAGGGGAGTGTTTTACTAGGGGGCGGGGTGTGTACTGCAGGGAACACCACTGATCGGGACAGATAAACTCTTCTGTCCCGATCAGCGTGTCAGGAGCTGTCAGGGAACTGACAGAAAGCACAGCTACTGTAGCTGTGCTCTCTGTCACTGATTGCCGCTAATCGCCGGGACATAGCCGGTAACGACCGGCTGTGACCCGGCGACTGACATACGCGGCCGTGATCGGCGTGACAGGTAGGGCGGCTGCGTGCGTCGCACGCGCCCCCTACCTGTTTTAAAAACACACGTTTTAAAACGTGGTTTTGCCCAGCCCTGCCGCTGTATTTCTACAGTGGCTGGGCGGCATGTGGTTAATGGGGATGCTGTTGGGCACCTTGACACAAATGATTTGTCCTGGAATGATGTGCGCTGATGAGGCTGCACTGATGGGCACTGATAGGCAATACTGATAGGCAGCACTGATGGACACTGATAGGCGGCATTGATGGTCACTAAACCGGCAAATGTGTTTACATCGTGATCAGCTGTAATTGGACACAGCTGATCATGTGGTAAAGGGCCATGGTGATTCGCCCTTCACTGTGATCTGTGATCAGCTGTGTCCAAAGAAAACAGCGATCACAAAGAGTGCTGGGTACACAGTTCTGGGAAGACGTTAATAGATGACCTCCCAGAACTGGAGCAAGTGGTTAAGTAGTGGTCCATGCACGCAATAGTTAGAAAATGTGTATGATTCTAACAGCAGTTGCCGGCACCCTTAACAACTAGTAACTGTCATGGTTGTTTTCTCTGTACAGCACATCATGTAAAACACAGCACAGCACACAGTTAACCCTTTGACTGCCCCAGATGTTAACCCCTTCCTGCCCAGTGTCATTAGTACAGTGTCAGTGCTTTTTATCAGCACTGATCACTGTATTAGTGTCATTGGGTTGTCAGTGGCAGTTAGTTCCCACCCAGTGTCAGAATGCCCGCTGCAGTTGCTGATCGCCGCTGTTACTAGTATAGAAAAAAAAAATTCCAGTATATACTACCATTTGTAGACACTATAACTTTCATGTAAACCAATTAATTTACATGTATTGGGATTTTATTATAGCAAAGACAGTAGAAAACATTTTTACCTAAATTTATGACGAAATTAGATTTTTTTCATTTTTTTACTGGATATGTTTTATAGCAAAAAGTCAAAAGTATTATTTGTTTTTCATAATTGTCAGTCTTTTTTTATTTATAGTGCAAAAAATTGAAAACACACAGGTAATTAAATACCACCAAAAGAAAGCTCTATTTGTGGGAATAAAAGGACAGAAAATTAATTTATGTACAATGTTGCATGACCGCGCAATTGTTAGTTAAATTAACACAGTGTCGTATCGCAAAAAATATCCTGGTCAGGAAGGGGGGTAAATCCTCTGGAGGACAAGTGGCTAAAGGACTTGTCAAAAACCAGCTCTGTGTGTTTACTCACTTTTAACACTTTTTTGGTGAATGAGTAGGCATATAGTGTACCCCATATTCATTCACATGGGGGAACAGGATCATGATGAGGGTGATAAGCCCCCATGCCCGCAGACCCCTACAACCACTGCCCAGAGTTGTGAAGAAGAGAGCCTTGACCTCATCAATATAGGGACAAGGTGCTTTGGGAGGAGAGCCCCCCTTCCCCAAAGCACCCCACAATGTTAAGGGGTTGTGGCCTGTTATGGATTAAGAGGGGGGTGACTTGCTCACCCCCCTATCCTGACCTGCAGGGCTGCATGCTTTGATAAGGGTTTGGTATAGATTTTGGGTGGGACACCATGCCTTTTTTTTTAGACCGGAAGGGCCTGATTAGAGGGGATCCCGCTGGCAGCAGATGAGTGATGGTTGTTAGGGACTCTGACTATCGCTGGCATTAAATTATCGCATGTTTTCACTAATAAATTACCTCATCACTTCATAAAATAGCACATGCAGTATTTAAGCTGTGCTTTTAGTGAATTGAAAAAAAGTGTGGAAAATACTAAGTGGTATGCAGGGGCAGACTGACCATTTGGAAACTCGGGCACTGCCCGAGGGCCTCTGGTCAGTAGGGGGCCCCATGAGATGCCCCTGGTACCTTTTTCATAGGCTTTTTTGCGTTTGGGCAAGGACACAGGGACCCCATGATCCCCTATTGCCCGGGGGCCCCATGAGTTGTCAGTCTGCCCCTGGCGGTATGTTATTGTATTTCCTAAAGTAGTAGAATCTGCTTTGTGAATGGAGCCCACTGTAACTTATGTGTATCCACTGCTTCCACTTAGCAGCTGTAAAATATCCCATGCAAACATTAAAGTGCTCATAGTATATAACTCTTGCGGATCTACAACTTATGTTTTTCAGCTGTAAACACATGCACAAAAAGGATTTTATAACATACACACGAAAGTCCAGTTAAAATCAAAGTTCATATATCTCTGAAAAGTGCTCTGTGTTTCATGTGCCTTCTGTAAATCACCCATTCCATGTTACCCTTTTTAAATATTACTCTTAAAGTGCCTAGTGCTCAAAAATAGATTTTGTCATATACCCTATGGTAAACATGCCTATGGTTTCCCCCTCAAGTGGTCTCCCACTCACCGTAAATATGCCTCTCAGCTTTACAGCTAAAAGACTGAAAAACTTTCACTTGCTTCACATCCCTTTGGGAGCAGAACAATTCTTCCTATGGACTCTGTTGCTCCCTCTGATCTTTTACTTCCTCCTCTGAGAGTCACTAGTACCAGGTGCACAGATTAACCAAAAGCAAGGAATCCCATCACATTATAATAAATTCCTGGTTTCAGTGACATCATAAACAGCCCGTGGAATGCACGCCGTGGCAGTGCTTCCAGGTCCTTTTCACTATACCATTTTAATAAAGCTGGATTACATTATGAGGAATATTGATATTAAAACAAGAACTGAAAAATCATATAGAAAACAAATGTTTTAGAACACCTTTTGCTGAAATGAGGGAATTTCTTAAAAATGAATTAATAGGTTGGTGTAAAATGACAAGAGTCAGTAATCACCGGGTAACCATGGAAAAAAGTGATGGTATTTGTAGTTTCTTTTGAGCAGTGCAAGTGACCACAATGTATGTGCACTGCTTGTGCACATTAGACAGAAGTGAACAGAAAGGGGCCTCCTTAGTGGCCCTGTTGGGGAAGATTGAAAACTGATAAAACATGTAAGACAGTAATCTTGTAACTTTTGACACAAATACACTGGTAGAAAGCTATATTTGAAAATCTGCCTTCATTTAAACATTGTGCAATTAGTAACACTTTAAAGCTACAATGGTGATTAAAACATTGTAAAGTGGTCTCCCAAGCAATTGTGTTATTTTATACAATATTGATTATATGGCATTTTAACAAATCGTACAGTGGAATTCCAAATAATATCACATTAAATATTGCCAAGATGGCCAAAACATCCTATTTCCATTACAAAACAATGCAGCCACTGTCTGTGCTGTAATATACTGTAGTAGCTTTAGCTAAATACAGTAAGCAGCAATGTGTTCTGGCGGCAATAGGGGCAACTTCCCATCTGCTGCCAGAATTAAAGCGGGTCAGGCTGAGAAGCCCTACTTCAATAAAACAGTTGAGAACACAGCTTCTTGTGACTATCCTCCTAAAAAGCTTCCCTCACAGTAAATTCCAATGTAGCTCTGGTAACAAAGGTGAACAGCTGGAGAAATTCAAGGCTCAAGGACAAAAAGCTACCTGACTGGATCTGGAGCTGGGTCCTTTAGAGAACATGTGTGACCACAAGCTCTCCTCACCATTTTCAAAGTTTCTGATGCACTTTTACCCAATTTCACACAAACTTTTATTATGCACCACTGTTCAAACCTAACTTGCATTTACTTAGTACAAGGCACTGGAACAGGGAGTTAAACAAAAGAATGTCTCGACTAAGAGGGCTGGAATGCAACTTATCAGTGTTCTAACTTATACCTGGCACCCCACCCCAAGTGACCTTGGCCAGTTTCTCCCTTTACAGAGCACTTCCTGAGTATAGGGACTTCATTCTCATTATATCCTGGACACACCTCGTATGCATATATGCTCCATGAAAAATCAAACTGAATATAACCAATAACAAAAAAAGTGATCTGCTGATGATCTATTTTTACTATGCTTTTCCCCTATATTTTAATCTGTCTAGTTTTGTATAGAAAGCTAAAGGATCATTGGAGATAAAAGGTAGTCAAAGAGGAAGGCTTTTACCTAAAACAGAAAAAAATAGTGAAATTCACAATTTAGCCATACATTGGATCAATATCTTGAATGAAAGTGGTATTAAATCCAGTACCAAAAATGCAGTTTCATTTTTTAGGCTTTTTTCTCTCTGCTTTCACCTCATGATGTGGCAAGTAACACACCTCCTGTATTAGCGTGCCCCCACTCTGGATGAAGGAACACAGGAGCACCTTTGGACAGCAGCATTGTCAGTCTGCTGGGAGGGGATTGTTGATGTGCTAACATACGGTATATAGGTAAAAAAATTGAAACTGAATTCTAGCTAACACTTTATAAGCAGTTACGCGACAGTTTAGTTGCTATGGCAAATGGTTTGTCTCATTCCTCTAACTGCTACATCAGCAACAGAACTTAAACAATATCAAAACAATAGACTTACTGGCAGAATCATTAGATCCAAATAAAAGAAAGACTGGCTAAAAAAGAAAACGAATGCAGCCACCACTTCTAAGAATTGGTAAGCTGCAATATAATAAATGTTTGCTTTTGGGTTTTACACTGATTTAAAGTGGTTCTTTTTTTAAATATCTTTTATAAATTTTTTCATTACATAAACACAACCATATATAATTTACATCTAAAATACAAACAATTCTCCTAAATTTCCCGTTCCAACCTCCCCTCTTCCCCTCCCCGTCCCACCCTCCACACAACCCACCCTAGTCCATATCCCACCAACAATCCAATTCATGTCTATACCCTCTTTTTCTTATCATTCTTTCTTTCACTCTAACCTTTCTTTTCCCTTTTCCTGTTTTTGCTATGGCCATACAAGGCATTCCCTTTAAATCTACTACCTAGGTCAGATAATCGGGCCTTCCACCACTTCCAAATGTTTTCAGGATGTCTTGAAGTCAAACCATCTTCCCCATTCCTTTCTAAATTCTTTCTATTTTACCTTTGTCTATATGGTATAACGCCTCCACCTTGTTTATATAGTCAACCCTCTCTAACCAGTTCCTTATAGTTGGAGGCTCCTGTACCTGCCAAAATTTGGGAATACACCCTTTAGCCTCTCTAATTAGATGGTATTATAAACTATTTTTTTACTGCTTCATTGGTACCTCTGACCTATAAAATAAACATACCCACGGATGCTTCTGTATGGTTATCCCCAATATCGCCTGTATAAGTTGGATTATATCTTGCGAAAACCCCTGTATTTTTGTACATATATGAGCCATTGTTTCCTTAGCTGCACATTCCCTCCAACAGACAGGTGAGTTCTCGCTAAACATTTGTAATTCATTTCAACTGTGTTCATATTCGTCACCCCATGTGTTAATTTAAACATTTTATTCTTCTGTGCTTCATTCATTTTTGTTCCCAGTGCCCTTTCCCATTTCTCTAAGAACAGAGAATTGTGATTGGTCACAGCAGGTCACATGGTACCGGCAACGGGGCCGGTACTCACATCTGTCATCGGCTGTGTCCGAGGTACACAGCTGGTGACAGATCGTGCCGCTGCACGGCTCTGCGGGCATGCAAACTGCGCATGCCTGAAAGGACGCCATATGGCTTCCACCCGGAGGGACGAGGGGTTTTGCAGGCTGCCATCTGGCTATAGGCCGGGCAGGAACCTGTTAAAGTGCCTTCTATTTTAACCCAGCTCTTCCCCTGCGAGTTATGTGTCCAATCTACAATTCGTGAAAGTATCACAGCAGTGTAATAATTCTTTATTGGGCAAATTTATTCCTCCTTTTTCTTTCTTATTACACAGAAGTTCATACCTGATTCTCGGCTTCTTATTACCAATATATTTAAGTATTAATTTTTTTATTATCACAAAGAAAGATTTTGGAATATGGACTGGGAACATATGAAATTTATGTAGGATTTTTGGAACTATCACCATCTTAACCAAAGTTATACGCTAAATCCAAGAGACCCTTCCCCTTGAAAGTCTTCTCAACTTCTCCTTTATTTTATTTATCAATGGAATATAGTTTACCAGATATATATTTTTTATAGAAGGGGTCAATTTTACTCCTAGATAACCCAATTCCTTTTCCCTTCATGAAAATAGAAAGTTCTTTTGTAGAGTCTGCATCTTAGAAAAATTAATATTCAAGAGCTCTGAATTTATGGGGTTTATTTTCAAATTTGAATGCTCTCAATACTCTTTTAATAAACTCATTAGGTTACGTAACGTTAAACCAGGGTTCACAATATAAAACAATATATCATCAGCATATGCCGCTACCTTGTTGTGAGAACTAGCATCAAATGGTAGAGTTTTGCCAGCACACAGCCACTCGCTTTATTCTATTTTAAAGGCCTTTTAGCCCAATTTAATTTAAAAGAAAGTTCCACAACATGCTTCCCACGCAGGGGTATCCACCATCAGACAAATGAAACAAATAATCAGCCTCCTGGCTTGTACACAGATTTCTGCCACTCTGGCCTTCCACTTTAGGCTCACAGCTGTCTCCTACAGACTCCTTCCAAAATGACTTTTAGCAAACAGCTAGCAGCCTCTTGCTGCTCTGGCTTCCACCTCTCCTAGGTGGAGCCCTCCTGACTCCTGGGCAATGACCTTCTGTCTACCGGGGTGGAGCCCATAACCCTAGTCAGGTTGTTTTTTAAAGCCCTGTACACACCTGTACAATTAGTGTACTGGGGGTTCATAAAATATGGACCCAGGATTGGAGATTTCATCCCTCCCAGATCTCTTTGAAATCTCCAGGTTTCAGATCCCAAAACGGACTTTACATAAAAATGAAGAAACTGAAAAGCCAGTTTCCTCTGCACTGTGTAAACCCTCTGGAGCCCCTCAACCTGTCCAGTTGAAAATCCTGGGGTACAACCTCGACTCTCACCGTGAGAGTGCCCAGAATTGCCGCACTTTTGCTCTATCTCACCAATCTTAATTTCTCTAATATCTGCATTATTTCTTACCATCACCAACAAAGGTTCCAAGGATAGAACAAATAATAACGGGGATAAGGGGCATCCCTGTCTTGTACCGTTGTACATCCTAAAAGACTCTGAGAGAGACCCATTTACCTTAACTGCCGCTGTCGGACAATTATAGAGCTCTTTTATACAATCCACTATCTTAGTACCTATTCCCCAGACCTCTGGGGTGTCTATCATAAACCCCCAGCCTACCCTCGTCGATCGACAATATAATTGTTAGTAATTTTTCTCTTTTTGCCTTCTGTAAAAGAAACTATGTTCTTAGACCATTATCCCTCCCTTCCCTTCCTGGAACAAAACCCACTTGATCTAAGTGTATACATTCAGGCATCAGCTCTTTTAACATCGTAGCGAGCACCTTCACAAACAATTTTGTATCTGAGTTTAGAAGTGATATAGGTCTGTAACTAGCACATTGTGAGCTATCCTTTCATTCTTTTAAACTAATCGCTATATACTCTTGCAAGAATTCTGCTCTTATTCCCATCCCCTCTTCTAAGACATTCATATATATACAGAAGTTGGGGACCAATAGGTCTCTTAATTTCTTATAATACCCAACCGTATACCAATCGGGTTCTGGGATCTTTCCCCCCCACTGTATTCTTCAATGCCTTATTAATTTCCTCCTGAGTGAGTGAGAGCTTGTTCTAAAGACTTTAATTTTTCTTTTGCTATTTTTGGCAGGCCTGCTGCCTTTAAATACTCCAACCATTTCCCCCTCTTTTCTCCCTCTGTAGCTTTCGGGTTCTTAGATTTAACATCATACAGGTTAGTATAGAATTTTTGGAACGTTTCAGCGATATCGGTGGTGGACTAAACCAGTTCTCCTCTTTCGTCCTTAATTTTTTCAATATCATAAAGTCTATTCATCAAATATTTTCCTGGCTTATTCCCCCACCGATATCTTTCCTTTGCAATTCTATTAAAAATCTTCCTTGATTCCTGTTCCAATAGGTCTTTTAACTCTTCTCTTTTAAGTGTGATTCTTGAATAAACTTGTCTCTTTTTATGTGCCTGTTCTAATCTATACAGTTTCTCCTTCACCTCCTTTATTTTTCTCTCCCATTCTTTCTTTTTTTTAACTCCTGCGGCTACCAGGATTCCCAAACGTGCCTCCCAAATAGTGGCCACCAAAACTTCTTCAGTTTCGTTTAACAGAAAAAAATGCTCTATTTCCTCCCTTAGTCTCATCTCTATTTCAGGGTCCTGTATAAGCGACTCATTTAGTCTCCACATTGCCATTTTGTTCCATTCTCCTCCTACTTTTAATCTCACCATAACAGGAGCTTGATCCAAGATAGACATAATTTCAATATTAGATTTAACCAATGAATCCAATTGTCTATGCTCGATCATTATATAATCCAACCATGAGAAGAATCTATGCGCCAGAGAGAAGAAGGTATAATCTTTCTCTGAGATGTTTCACCCTCCATGTATCCATTAACTGACTTTGATGTAACTACTTTTTCAATATTCTTAGTTTTTTACCTCCTCTCTGCGCATTCCATCCATGGGTCAAAACAGAGATTAAAATCTCCTGCCAAGACTAACATCCCCCTCTTAAACTCTATAATTTTCCCCAACACCCCATACAGAAACACCTCTGGGTTTTGGTCCGGGCCATATATATTAACAAAGGTATAGGTTTATCCCCCTATTTTCCCTCCTAAACATAGGAACAGGCCCTCTGGATCCACCAATATTTCCTCCACAACAAAACCCACATTTTTTGAGAACCCGAACGCTACTCTTTTAGCTCTCTTTATTGGTGACTCTGCATAATACCATATTGGATAGTACCTTGAGTGTAGTTTAATATTAGAGTCTTATGTTAAATTTGTCTCTTGTAAAAACACAACATCTGCGGAGAGTTGTGAACTTCTCTATGTCATTTATGTCTTTTAGTAGGAGAATTTAACCCTTTCACGTTATATGTCATAACATTAATCAGACTATCTAGTATTTCTGTTCTCTTTCTTGTTCGGAGGGAAAACGGTATAAACTATCCATCTCATGGACCTTCCTTACCCCGCCCCACCCCCATCCCTTCCATCCCACCACTCCCCTTCACCCTCCCATCCCCCCAACCCTTACCTAAATTACTAAGAGCCCCCTGGCCTATACATTGCCCTGGAATCTGACATGGTATTCCCCCACTGATGATTCCTAATTTGGGGTAACACTTTTAACATGGATGCCAACTCCTGCCCTCAGCTCTCAACACAGGGTTTAAGTATTTAATATCCTGTTTGGCCTCCCGACGCCCCACCATCGACGTACCTATCTTCCCTGAAGACCTACTGGGGAACACGAGGGGGGAGAGGGGTGAGAAGGAAAAAAGAAGAGAGAAAAAAAGAAAAGAAAAAGGAGGGGAAGGAGGAAAACCATAGTTCAGCCCCCAGGGCCCCCTGTTTTTCTATCCCTCTCCCACTGACCCCCATCCCACCACCCCTCCCCCTAATTCTATTTATGTTTTCTTTTTACTCACTGACTGCCACTTCTCTTTTTTTTAACCTTACACTTTCACTTTCATTTGTCCCCTCTGACCACTCCACAATTTCCACATTCTGCAGTTCTAAGTTTTCACAAAAGTCACTAAGTTCTTCTGGGAATCTTAGCTTTGCTGATTTTCCATCTTTCCACCAGATCAGACATGCCGGGAATCCCCAATTATAATGAATTCCCTTTTCCCTCATCTGGTCCAACAAGGGTCTCATCAATCTTCTTCTGCCTAAAGTCTCCATGGCAAATACTTATAATTTTGTTTCTCCGAATGTTATTTCTGGAGTCTCTCGCACTTTTTTCCATATTCTTTCTCTATCCTCATAATGATGGAATTGGACAATCATGTCTCTAGGGGTGTCTGATGTTACTCCTGGCGTTCATCTTATTCTGTATATTCTCTCAATCTTCAGAGGGTCTGTGGCTCATCTACCTGTCAATGGGTTAAACACCTTCTTTATTTTTCCACGTAGATCCTCCTCATGTGAAACCTCTGGAAGGCCCCTGATCCTTAAGTTATTTCTACTCTCTCTATTTTCTCAATCCTCCAATTTCCTCTGTTCCCTTCGCATTTCCTCAAACTGCGTTTCCAGATTATAAACCTGCTGAACTTGTTTCATTCTCTCCTCCACGTCTATCCTTGTTAACACTTGTCTAAGATCTTTATGAATAACTGCCAAGTTCCAGTTTTTCAAACATTTCTACCATCTATTTTTGTAGGGATTTGTGATATTAATCCCTGTTGTATGGAAACAATTAGATCATTTACACTTTTATTGTTTATCGATTCATTACTCTGATTCTCTTCCCATACTCCAAATGACAGTCTGGACTGCTCTCCATCAAACTTTTTAATTCTTTCCTGATGTTTCCCCGGACTTTGTCTCTCTTGGCTTTTTTTTACATGATGGCAAGTATTTAACTGTGCTAGCAGTTAAAATGGACTGCTGGGATCCCCCCCCCCCCCCCTTTAGTGGATCTGTTCTTCAAATTAGCTACTCTTAGCCGCAGATTTTTCACTCAATGTTCAAAATACAATGTTCCTACACCCCCGGGGGACCTGACATCCTTGTTCTTTTGCAATGACTTTACAGTCCCAAGTAGCATTTAAAGCACACACGTTATTAATAACACTATTAGGATCCTGAGAAACCTCAGCTCCTTTGTCTTCTAACCGTCTAGCCCCACAGCTCAGGTAAACATTTGCAACAGAAGAAATAACTTATATCTCCTGCTGTTGCCCTCAGCAACTCACTCTCACCCTCCGATCCCGGGCTTCTGGATCCATTTGTCTTTATATGTTCCTCTGTCCCACTCGGGGTCTCATATTCCAATTTGCAGAATCACCTGAGCGGGGGTCTGGGTGGGAGCCAGGAAGTCCTGTATCCTGGAGTCCTGGGGTTTCTCCTGGCCTCCTGATCTCTTGTGGTGTTTCCGTCTTCTTCGGCTGCTGGAGCATCCAGCCAGCTTAGTGTCTCAACTCATGGACTGTCTCTTCTGGGGACCTTCCCTGTTCAGGCACCCCCTCAGCCTCCCTCTCTCAGCGCCACCTGCATCCAGGAAGCACCTCCACTGGTCGACGCCGATCCCTTCGGGAGCTCCAGGATCCTGGCCTCAGACTGCTGGTCCCGCCACCAGAGACCACCGCTGCCGCCCTCCTCCTTGTAACCGACACCGCAGGGACACTGCAACACTGACCGGCACCATCCACACGATCAGGTAGGATGCAAGGTGAGATAAAGTCAGATCAGGCCCCAGGTTATCTCCTCATGGCAGGTGTCGGGAGCTCCTGCACTTAGCAGTCTCCCAGCGCCATGTTTAGGCCACTCCCCCTAGTATTTCTGTCCCATTTCTGGAGCTAAACTGAGTAAGACTAAGTGCTCTAAAGTGGTTCTAAAGGTAAAATGTTTTGTACCGAAATGCATTCCTGAATTAAGGTAAAACAATTCTACTGTCTTCTGCGTGCACCCATCCCTCACCTATATCATTCCAGAACTGTGCCCCACTGCATCTGTTCTTTTCTCTTCTGGCTCTCACAAGCTTTGCCAATTGCCTCTCTCTACTGTCAGTCAAATCCTGTGATGAGGGAGCACTGGAAGGGTACCATGTTGTGTGTGCCTATAAAAGCAGCTTCCTTGGTTGTGCACCAAGAAGAAGAGGAAGAGCCTAGAACCCTGCTGGGGCACAGGCCACTCTGTTCAGTACTTTTGCACAGAGCAGGTAAGTATAACATGATTGTTATTTTAATTTAAAAATATAGCTTTACAATCTCTTTAACCACTTGCCCTCCAGACGATTTACCCCCTTTCTGACCAGGCCATTTTTTGCGATACAGAGCTGCATTACTTTAATTGACAATTGCATGGACTTGAAAAGTTGTACATAAATGAAATTCATGTCCTTTTTTTCCTACAAATAGAGATTTATTTGGTGGTATTTGATCACCTGTGCGTTTTTAATTTTTTGCCCTATAAACAAAAAAAGACCGACAGTTATGGAAAAAAAAAATATTTTTGACTTTTTGCTATAAAACACATCCAGTAAAAAAATTAAAAAAATCAAATTTTGTCAGAAATTTAGGCCATTTATTCTGCTACATGTCTTTGCTAAAAAAAAAATCCCAATACATGTAAATTAATTGGTTTACATGAAAGTTATAGCGTCTATAAATGGCAGTATATATACTATATTTTTCTTTTATATATACTAGTAATGGCTGCGATCAGTGACTTATAGCAGGACTGAGGCGGGCATGCTGACACTGGGGGGTAACTGACTAACTGCCACTGACATCCCAATGACACTAATACAGTGATTAGTGCTAATAAAAAGCACTGACACTGTACTAATGACACTGGGCAGGAAGGGGTTAACATCTGGAGCAATCAAAGGGTTAACTGTGAACTGTGTTGTGTTTTATTTTAGGTGCTGTGTGTGTTTTACTAGGAAAACATGCTGCTGTGTATTTCTCTGCTGTGCAGAGAAATACACAGCAGCATGTTACTGCTGGCAGGAAAGAGACCTGTTTCTCAGCAATTGGAGGGTGCCGGTGGGGGATCTCTAGCCAGGACCTAGTGATCGACATCTGTAGCCGCCAATGGCAGCGTGGGTAGGGTGGTGCGCACACACGTGCCTTTTTTACATGGAAATTCAAATCACGTGTGTATATATATATATATATATATATATATATGTATGTGATTTTGTGCAGCCCTGCTGCCTTGTAGCAGTATTTCTGCTATAGGGCAGCGGGGAAGCGGAAAAGGTATTAAAACTGTTTAACAAAAGCAAATCTTTGCATAGTAATCATATTAAACTGAAAAATAACCTGTATTTTTCAGTACCAAATACAGTGCTAGAGTAGTTTTGTGAAGCACTCAAAAATATATTGTCTCACTCTCAGCTATTTGGTTGAGGGATTTTTGTGGGGGATTTCACTTTTAAAGATGACAGTGTCTTCTGGGATGAATTACATGAGTGATCCCAAATACAATAAAATAAAACAATACATATATAAACAACTTTAGGAAGATGAAAAATATGCCATCAATATATAATACAGTGCAGCATAATAATATTCTATTTCAACTTAGCTTTGCAGTGCTTTATCCATGTTTTATCTGTGTAGAAAACAAAGCTTTTATTGTCAATTCTAACAGAAGTCACAGTGTATAAAATATGATTTAAAAAAATACATCACAAAGTCAGCCAAGTGAACATTTATTGTAATATGCTCAAACATGCAAAAAATACCTTTCAGTGAATTGTTTTAATAGATGAGATATAAAATAAATTCAGTGTGTTTTTGCTTACGCATGGAGTGATGCATTAGCCACATGTTTCTGTAAATAGGTAAGCCAAGTGTATTATTCTTAATGGTGCTGCTTTTGAAAACATAGTTACCGGTACATTTAAAGTTCATGGATGAAAATCCTATGACTATTACAGATCTGCATCACTGCTTTCTGGTTGACACTTCCATAATCTACAGCATCTACCAAGAGAATTCAGTATGAGGAGGAGGGGTGTTCTCTGTGCTGACATAGAGCTTGTCAGGAAAGGAAAATTACAGTTAGTATTGGACATCAGTTTTTCAGTTTCCAGACAACTCCGTGTCAGTAAATTAATAGGAAATAACTAAAAAACACAGGGGGGTTGCTAAAATGTTTTAATTACAAGACACTGCAGTAGAACAAACTTTCTGCCCATACTCAACAGTCATTAGGGCCAATGACGCCACACAATAGTGTGTCATAAACGTAAGAACTGATGACCATGTGTGGTTGCTATACAAATAGTCTACATTGAAACTCTGCTATCTGTTGGCCATAAAGTGAAGATCTCAAGATAAGGAGAGCTCTTTGCCTTATACAATAGAGAAATAGCTTTGAGCATCCACAAAATCAAGTCATCTTAAACAAGTGATTCAAAGATATGAAAAATGACGTCACATCGACATGGGCTCTCAGTTTTTTCTCAAAATCTAAGGGTCATGTTTGGTGACTATCAGGGATCATGGGGAAGGGCTGGCAAGATTATTTTTCGGTTGATATAGAAGGCTGAATATACTCTGGGGGGGGAGGGGGGGGGGGGGTAGAGCATAGCATTGGCTTGGACATCACTAGATCAAGAAAAAAGAATCAGAATAGCTATTTTGCTCCTAAAGCTGAAATTTCTGTGATTATCCTTGCTAAGGTGATTGCCACTAGGAAGGCTGGTTTTGAAGAGAGGTGCTAGATGGAGCAATTGGTGAGCAATAATAATCTTGTCTAAATTGTTCCGTGGCTAAATATAGCACTAAAGGTAGATTCCACTTGGGAGAGAGTTGTGTTCTTGGTAGTTAAGGTTAGAGTGCTGCTTTAAAGACCTAAATGATCAGCTCAGGTAATGCTCATTGTACTTTCATAAAAGCAGATATCTCTGACACTTGAACTTGTGAACTGTAATTTAGACCTAGGTCAAGGCTCTTATGCAGAAAAGCCAGCACTGCTGTCCTGAGGTAATGAAGCTATGAAACTTGATACCACATACCAGGTAGAGACCAAGTAGGTGAGGGAGCTTGCACCTCCTGACCAACACTCTTGAAAGTGGTGAAAGATAGAGCGAAGGCACAGAATTACATTAGTGCTGTAGTTACAAAAAGTACTAGATCTGTGTTGATGCCAGATGCACGAAGCAGAGAAGTGAGAATCACAGAGCAGGATCACATTGGTACCCAAGCAGGTTACAAGCAGGTTACAGGAACTAGTTTGAGATCTTCACCAAAGGAAGACACAGGAAGTAGGATACCAGAGCAGAAGATGGAGGCAGAGGCAGATCACAAACTGAGGTCAGGAAAAACTGAGCAGTTGATACCAAATCAGAAAGCAAATACAGAGTTCAGGAAACAAGCCTAAATGAGTACCAGCAAGGCAAACAAAGTACAAGGCAAAGGGGAATGAGCAGAGCCGATAAGGAAGGCCAAGGTTACAATGAGGAGGCAGAGTTGTGTGAGACCTGAGCTGGGGGTGAGATTATTCACTAGGGTGGTATGTGTTCGTGTCTTTGAGAGGTTAGGTGTGTCTAATGTTGAGATGGGGGGGGAGTGTGATGGAGGATAAAAGTAAACTGTATTCAGGGAGGTTTCGTATCTGATGTAGAACCATGTTCATCTGTATTGTTCGCCTGGTCCTTCAGGGAGGCTATGAAGTCATCCATAGCCATTATGTTGTTAATTCTCAGGAACCACTGCACAGTTATTTGGGGAGAAGGGTTTTTCCAGACAGATGGAATACACAACTTAGCTGCATTAAGTGAATGAGTTTTCATAGACCTTCCTGTATATGGAGTGGGATGAAATAGTAAGGCTAGAGGGTCTCCTTAAAGGGAGAGTCTAGTTAGATTTTGTATTATGTGACTGTGGACCAGAAGGTATCAAGCTTGGGGAATGAGCAGAATACATGGAGCATTGATCCCTCAGCATTCTGGCACTGTCAGCTAATACTAAAGAATGACGGGAATTGTTGGTGTTCAATACCATATGGTTATAAATCTATAATTGGTCTCTTGGCATCTATGAGCAACTGAAACCGTGTTAACAAAATAGTGCGATAAATCTGATCTAGGGTAAAGGAAATATTTAATTCTTGTTCCCATTTCAAATTATAGGTTGGGAAAGCATCGGGGCTCTTTTGAGAAGTATTGCATAAGATTCAGAGAGAGTTCCTCTATACAGGTCAGATTCTTGGTAAAGAGTTTCGAATTTTGTCAGCCTACATAAAATGGGGGAAGGCCAAAAATCTGGAAAGATGAAGTTTCCCACTTTTATCCTAAGCATGGTATAGGGTTGGGTTCCATGTATCACTTTAAGTAAAATGTGTAGCTAATGTAGGCTCAAGTCCACTGTTGGCTGACATCACAGAGCCACTCCAGACTTTAGAGAAATCCTGAAATTAATGTCGGGACCAACCCAGATGTCTGGACCAGCAGCTGGCTCAGCCTCTCAGTGAGCCACTCCCTACACAGCCAGCACTCCAGTGAGCACTGGAGGACCAGAGCAGAGTGTCAGGACCTGGATTGCATGCTGGTGGCACTGCACTTCCCAGAGTGGGAGGCTGTAGACTGGTATCCACCAGTGGTGTGTCCCAAGCAGCCAACACTTTCTAGTAATTAGTTCCCACCTGATGCTGGCTGTTGGGAGGGTACTTAGTCTCTCCTCTGTGTTAGTGTTTTGCT
This sequence comes from Staurois parvus, assembly GCF_062004578.1. Classification (NCBI taxonomy): domain Eukaryota; kingdom Metazoa; phylum Chordata; class Amphibia; order Anura; family Ranidae; genus Staurois; species Staurois parvus. The sequence goes on along the minus strand of NW_028318342.1, from coordinate 1,357,682 downwards.
TTGCAGTTCTAAGACAGATGCTGCTTGCCATTTATCCTGCTCCTGATCTTGCTCTTGCCCTGCATCCTGTACCCTGCACCCTGCTGCCTTATATCTTCTCCCCTTGTTCCTGATCCCAGTTCTCTCTCCCCCCTTCCTTGCACTGCCAGTATACCCTGTGACCTGTGTTCCTCATCTTGTATATATTGTATTATAGTTGGATATTTTGTCATTCAGTCAATTGTTCACATACAGTATATCTTTATGTACTGTAGCTGTTTGCTGGTGTTTTGATGTCTTTTGTTTTAGTGTTAATACATTGACTTTACTATATATAGTTTGGTCTCAGTTTCATGTTCAAATATTTTATTGGCATTTTAACATGGGGAAAAAGACATTGGCAATAGACATTTCTAGACATGAAATCATAGGTATTGGCAACTGTGGTAATAATGTCTTTACAGAGAAGGGGAGAAAAAGGGAGTGTTGATATAACAATATGACGTTTCATATGACATGAGGTGAGCAAAAGTTATAAGCATAAATACAGACAGAATTCTGACAAATGGAGAAACATGCTCCCCAATGCTTCATAAGGGGCTCATAACACAGGGGTATAAAATTATACAGGATGGTTGGAGGGAAAGGCGTCAGAGGGGAGAAAGAAGAAAAAAAAGAGGGGGGGGAAAGGGGGAGCAGATCGGGGAGGTCAGAAGGAAAGTGGGGAGGGGTGGGATGGGGTAAATTACTCCACAATTGGCAACAGTGAATGGGGTAATATGTGAAATCAGTAGGAAATGATACCAGAGTAGTATAAAGTACATGTGTTTATCATAGGTTATGAAGTGAGTCATCAAGGTTTGGCGGGAGAAAACACTCTACCCAAGGGTTCCAAACATTCAGGAATTTAGGGATAGTATCTAGGATTGTAGCTTCCACTTTAGCGGGAATCATAGCCTGAGTAACTTTATTCTTAACAACTGCTTAAATGCTTAAGGAGGGCTATTTCCAAGATTTAGCTATGACCTGCTTGGCTGCTGTGCTAACTTGTAAAATAAGTTTGAAATGCTAATTGGTAACACCGGGGGGGGGGCGTAAATTGAGCAGAGCTGTTTGGCTGGAGCGTTTTTGCGCTAAGTTTGCCGACAGTATGCCAAAGACATCAGCCCAAAAGGCTTGGGCGATTGGGCAATCCCACCAGATATGGAAATGTGTACTCAGGTCTACCCAGCCTCTAAAGCAAGTGGGGGAGTAATTTGGTGTGTACTTTGCAATTCTCGCTGGGAAAAGGTACCAGCGGGTTAAAACTTTATAATTGGTTTCTAAGGCTACAATATTTTGTGATGATGACTTGGTCTTGGACCAAATGTGGTCCCAGTCCGAAGGGTTCAATTGCCGGCCAAGGTCTGTTTCCCATCTACGAAGTGTATGAAGGAGAAGACGTGGTGACCGAGGTTGTGAGAAGGGAGTACAGGCATGATATGAGGCCTCGTCTATGGGGGTCTTTGTGACAAGCCCGTTCAAAGAGAGACATGGTGTTCACTTGGTTGGTTGTTGTAGCGTATGGAGCGTAAAAGTGTTGTAATTGTAAGTATATATAATATATAAGAATATTTTGGAAGCTGGAAGATCATATGTTTCACGCAGTGAGGCAAAGGATTTAAACTTATTCCTCAGCATGAAGTGATGGATCCGGAGAAGGTTGGCTGAGGTTCATAGTGTGACTGAGAGTGGTGAAGACCATGCTGGGGGAAAGGCCAGATTTCGGAGATAGGAGAGCAATGGGTTATGTAGTGATTGCAAGTGATAGCAGGATTTCAGTTTATCCCAAAGCGACAGAAAATGAGACATGATGGGGTTTGTTATCAAGCGGCGGTCTATAGGTCTTAACCATAGAAGGTTAGCAGCAGACAAGGGGTCACATTCTATAGATTCGAGGACAACCCATTGAGGGATTTTGTGGGTCACATGATATTTTGGCAATTGTGCTAAGTGTGCCGTGTTATAGTACTTGCTAATATCTGGAAGACCAAGACCGCCGTTAAGTTTGTTGGTCTCAGTTTCTAAGTGAAGCTACGCAGATCTGACCATCTTTGCTGCTGATTCCTAATGTAACACTAATGCCCATCAATGATCAGATTAGTTGCACTTTGAAACTGGGAGGTATCTGCTCTGAGCCTTTACTTCCTTTTCTGTTAACATGCGTCTAGGGGAGGCTATTTCTGAAGTGAAATTGGTAGTTGAGAATAAAGATCTGGGCCACTTGATTTTGCAGGCTTGCATTACTGAAAAACTGTGGAGTATATTCAGGTAGTGTATACCTTAGTTGTTTAGGGGAGATTTTCTTTTAGACTCCATGCACACTGGGTGTTTTGATAACGCTGGTAACGTTAGCTGTGTAAAGTCACGTTAAAAACTTGAGTTTTTCAGCTTATTTGCATTAGCGTTTAGAGGCGTTTTCCTGCATTTTTCCACATTTTAGCATTTTTTTTACTGCGTTTTGACATGTTTTTCAGTTTTAGAGCATTTTTACAGCTAAAAAAACTCCCCTAGAAACCCACTAGTCCTGTGGTTTTTTTCCAGCCAAAAAATGTTGATTACAGTCTATGTGTGCATGGACACATAGGATAACATGCTGGGTGGTTTACTGGCTGTAGAAAAAAAATGTCAAAAGCCAAAAACAACAGCTGTAAAAAGGTCAAGTGTGCATGAGGACTTACTGAAATACAGCCTTTGGTTCAAGTTTGTTCTGAATTAGCTTCACCTGCTACATCTCATGGCCATGATGATTTCACTCCTTCCTGCCATGCCAATTTTCAGCTTTCAGCGCTGTCGCACTTTGAATGACAATTGCACGTTCAAGCAACACTGTACCCATATGAAATTATAATTTTTTGAGAAAGATAGAGCTTTCTCTTGGTGGTATTTAATCATCACTGGGTTTTTTATGTTTTGCTAAACAAACCAAAAACAGATGAAAATTTTGAAAAAAATGTTTTTTCTTAGTTTCTGTTATAAAATTTTGTAAATATGGGATTTTTCTCCTTCACTGATGTGCGCTAAAGAGGCATTTTAGTTCTATGCATGTGCAAGGATAACTGAATGGCACAGAGCCTCTCTTCTTTGCAGATTTCCATGAATGTGCAGAGGATATCGAGGGAATCTGCAAAGTGACCTAGGAGCATGAGCAAGTGAGCACAAGGGCCTATTAACATCATTGCTCTGTGGAAAGTTGGTGCCATTTATTTTTTTAATGACACCCCAATCCAGATGCATTGCAGTGCACTGAAACGCATGATAACACACTACTGTGTGGTGTAGTGTGGTGTACTGATATACCAAAAACAAAATGAGAAGATATGATTTTAGGTCAGTTGTAATGTGTAAGGTAGCCCATTCAAATCATGCTAAGATCCCAGGACACAGCTATCTCAGAACTTATTAAAATGGTATATGTACTGTATATTGTGTTTTCTGCACTCCTAAATTAGCGTGTCATTGTCTATCTATCTATCTATCTATCTATCTGTAAATATGTGTTTGCATAAAGCTGTAAAACAGACACAGATATTTTAGCTACAATCCTGCAACAGAGCATAAATATAAAAATATTAATTATCTTGCTTGCACTCTGCACACTTGAATGAATTTAAAAAGCTGACTTCGTAAGTCCACAAGTGTCTGCTTTGTTTTCTTTTATTTCAAGTAGAACACAAAAAATTTGTTTCTGTATTTAAAGTAATGTTTTTTTAACGACTACAGATTTCTCATGCTATATATGCATTATGGTTTAGTGGTTTGGGAATGCTTAAACTGTGTTTTAAGTCAAAAAATGAAGAAATACACAGCTTTCTATGCTGTTGTTCAAAGACAAAGAGACGTTTATTCTTTTTCCCACAAATAGATTTCTTTTATTGCATAGTGAATAAATAGATGTACTGCTATGAGAATGTACATTTTAAAGATGCCTTTTATAATATGAAGACATACTTTGTGTAGTATTGTTCCTACATGAGATTTTCATGTAAAATCCCTAACAGCTGTCAGAGAGATCTAAACATATTTTTAAAAAATAATTTAGGCACTCTTCTGCTTAGCCAGTATGTTCTGATGCTGGAATGTACACTTCATGGCAAATCATGTCTGTTAGTAAATTTATCATACATTCACTGGAGTTTGTGTATACTTTCTGCACATGGTACCTTTTTTGATCCTAAGACATAATTTGTGAAGTATAGTTCCTACATGAGATTTGCATGTAACATCTCTTAACAGCGGTCAGCAAGATCCAAACATATTAAAGAATATCACTTAAGCGCTCCTCTGCTTAGCCAATATGTTCTGATGCTGGAATGTAAACTTCACTGCAAATCATAACTGTTAGTAAATTCACCATACATTCAATGGAGTTTGTAAATACTATACAGTCTGCTTATCTATACAAAATTGATGGGCTAGCACATGTGCATGACCCCTGGCAAAAATACATACGCTGGTGAAAAAGCCCTTTATTTAAAGTCCCACAATGGAAATCCATTGTCATTGTCCAGCAACGTAGAGCCATTTCAATCAAGGTGAATGGGGCCCTCCTATCCACAGAGAAAAAAACATGCCACCCCAGTGACTGCTCACTACAAATGACAACTCTAGCCCTGCAGTTGAATATAAACAAAGGCTGGAGTATCTCAGATGATGAAACTGATGAAATATGGAGATGACAATATTCAGATAATCCAAACAGCAGAATAAGGTTCTGGTTTCGGATTTTCCATGGGTCACTGAATTTGATTCTTGGCACACCGGGCAGCACTCCACAAAATGGGAGAGGACCCAGAGTTGAGAATCTATGCACATACAGTACAATCCAACAAACAAGTCGCACACATTTCCAAGAGTCTATGATAATTTAATGATAACATTTATTCATAGCAGAGTCAAGGAAGCACGTTTCAGGGGTCAAAATACACTCCACTTTAGCTACTAAACACCGTCATACATCTAAAAATATAAGGTCTTATATACATAAAATGATAATACAAATTGAAAAAATAATGAAAATACAGTAAAAGTCAAAGGATATCTACTGATTCGAATGTAATATTCAATTCCAGTAAATGCAGACTCAAAGATAATAATATCTTACATACAGACACCAGGGGGCACAATACATCATTAGCAAACAGTGAAATAGAATAATAGGCAATAGTTCAATAAAAAAAAAGAACAATATTACAGTCACTATATATTAAACCAATTTATCAATGGAATTACATTATTGATGGGTTTAGAACAGGGGTATCAAACTAAATTTCATCACGGGCCACGTCAGCATTATGGTTGCCCCCAAAGGGCCAGTTGTATCTGCAAGACTATACAAATGTATCTACTCTTAAAATATGAACCACTGGCCCTCCTGAGGATTTTCCCACCTTCCTGACCAGTCGATTTTTTGCGTTACGGCGCTGCGTTACTTTGACAGTTGCACTGTCATGCAACACTACACCCAAATGAAATTTATGGCCTTTTTTTCCTACAAATACAGATTTCTTTCAGTGGTATTTGATCGCCTGTGCGTTTTTTATTTTTTGCGCTATAAAAAAAAGGCCGATAATTTTGAGAAAAAAACAGAAACAATTGAGTACTGTCCATGATACTTTTTTTATTTGCACTAACATACAATTTTGAGGACAAGCTTTAGGGGAGTGTCCCCTTCTTCAAGGTCCAAGCAGTACTATCAATTACTATCAGTACTATTGGACCTTGAAGAAGGGGACACTCCCCGAAAGCTTGTCCTCAAAATTGTATGTTAGTGCAAATAAAAAAAGTATCATGGACAGTACTCAATTGTTTCTGTCGCAAATGCACTAATACAGCTACAATCACCTCGAGAAAAAAAACAATATTTTTGACTTTTTGGTATTAAACCTGTCCAGTAAAAATTTTTTAAAAAATCTAATTTCGTCATAAACTTAGGTCAAAATGTATTCTGCTACATGGCCTTGCTAAAAAAAAGTCCCAATACGTATAAATTAATTGGTTTACATAAAAGTTATAGCGTTTACAAATGGCGGTATATATACTATTTTTTTTTGGTACTAGTAATGGCGGCAATTAGCGACTTATAGTGGGACTGTGGCAGGCATTCTGACACTGTGGGGAACTGACTTGGTGTCACTGAAATCCCCAGTGACAGCAATACAGTGATCAGTGCTAATAAAAAGCACTGACACTGTACTAATGACACTGGGCAGGAAGGGGTTAACATGTGGTGCAATCAAAGGGTTAACTGTGTGCTCTTTTACTGTAAGCTGTGTGTGTGTTTTCAACTGTAAGCACACTGCTTTGTATGCAGAACCAATAAATATACGTGATTTTATGCAGCCCTGCCGCCCTGTAGCAGTATATACAGTTGTGACCAAAATTATTCAACCCCCAATGCTGTAAAGGGGTTTAGGGACTATAGTGTACATTTGGAATTGTATTCAGAATCAAATCCTACAAGGACGTTGTAACTACCCAAATGCAACTAAAATGACATCAATTGTTTATGTAATACAGTAGTAAATGGTTCTTATGTGGTTTCTTCATTGCCACAATTATTCAACCCCTTAAAGACTACCACTCTGAAGAACAGAGGTTCATACAGGTGCTTTCCATCAGGTATTGAAAACACCTGTGGATGTCACCGAGCAGCAATCAAGCATAATAAGCACCAATTAGGCAGCTTTAAAATGACTGTGATACTCAGCTCCTTCTAGACATTTACTGGTGTGGTTACAAACATGGTGAAGGCAAGAGAATGGTCCAGGAAGACAAGAGAAGAGGTGATTTCTCTTCACAGGAAGGGCAATGGCTATAAGAAGATTGCAAAGATGTTAAACATACCAAGAGACACCTTAGGAAGCATCATTCGCAAATTCAAGGCAAAGGGCACTGTTGAAACGCTACCTGGTCGTGGCAGAAAGAAGATGCTGACTTCGACTGCTGTGCGCTACCTGAAGCGTAGAGTGGAGAGAAGTCCCCGTGTGACTGCTGAGGAACTGAGAAAAGATTTGTCAGATGTGGGTACAGAAGTTTCAGCCCAGACAATAAGACGCACACTGCGTAATGAAGGCCTCCGTGCCAGAACTCCCAGGCGTACCCCCTTGCTGTCTCCAAAGAATAAGAAGAGTCGACTGCAGTATGCCAAAAGCCATGTGGACAAACCACAAAAGTTGTGGGATAGTGTTCTGTGGACTGATGAAACAAAATTAGAACTGTTTGGGCCCATGGATCAACGCTATGTTTGGAGGAGGAAGAACAAGGCCTATGATGAAAAGAACACCTTGCCTACTGTGAAGCATGGTGGAGGGTCAATCATGCTTTGGGGCTGTTTTGCTTCTGCAGGTACAGGGAAGCTTCAGCGTGTGCAAGGTACCATGAATTCTCTTCAGTACCAGGAGATATTGGATGGAAACGTGATGCAGTCCGTCACACACCTGAGGCTTGGGAGACGTTGGACCTTTCAACAGGACAATGATCCCAAGCATACCTCCAAGTCCACTAGAGCATGGTTGCAGAGGAAAGGCTGGAACATTTTGGAGTGGCCATCGCAGTCACCAGACTTAAATCCGATTGAGAACCTCTGGTGGGACTTAAAGAAAGCAGTTGCAGTGCGCAAGCCTAAGAATGTGACTGAACTGGAGGCCTTTGCCCATGAAGAATGGGCGAAGATACCCGTAGATCGCTGCAAGACACTTGTGTCAAGCTATGCTTCACGTTTAAAAGCTGTTATAACTGTAAAAGGATGCTGTACTAAGTACTAAGATTGAATGTCACTTGGGGGTTGAATAAAACTGATAATGCTGTGAGCACAGAAAAGACATTTGTGGTTATTTCATTATAACTGTTATGTTATATTTGTCTGACCTACAAGTGCCTCTTTAATGTAAATGTAAGCAAGATGACTGAATGATCAAAAGCAATGTCAAACTGGCCAAAACACTCAATTTCAGTGGGGGTTGAATAATTTTGGTCACAACTGTAATTTCCTCTGCTTTTGATTATTACTGGTTTTAGTAATAACTGCAGACTTAGGCTGTGAAGGGCAGATGCAAATTAACATGGAGCCCACTCACACTCCTGTAGCAGTTGATGCAAGTCTGAAAAGGAGAGTTGCACACAAGACTGCTCAGACAGGACATGGTTCTGACATGTTGTTCTGTCTGAGCAGTCTCCAAAAAAATGTATTTTGGATGATACCAGTTATGTTTGAACCTCCTTTTCAGCTGACATAGAATTGTATTATTCTCATAATAATTGTAAGCAGTTGCCCAGAGCACCCCACCCTTTACATCAGATAATAACAGCCCCCGACTATCAGAAGTCAAGAGCCCGCCTACCTTCCCTTACATCACAGTGCACCCTCCTTATCTTATGCTGCTGCTGGGAATAAGCTGGGGGGAGGGGGCTAAGAAGCAGAAAGTGCAGGGTTTGGGGGAGGATCAGAGGAGGGCTGGAGTCAGCTGCCGGAGTCTGATGAATTCTGAGACCAGGGGAGGTGGTGGATAGGGGGTGCTGCATCTACACAGAGAGGTGCAGGATCTATAGGAGGGTGTTCCTCTGTGCTGCCAACTTCTGAGACAGGGAAAGGGCAGAGACAAGAATCTCCACACACAGAAGTGCAGGCCTTGGTGATGGAGTTCTGCCCCCCTCTCTGCTGCGAACTGCTGAGTCAAGGTGGAGGTGAAGATGAGGGGGGTGCCACAGCAGCAGGAGAGGTGTGAAGGCCACGTGAAATAGCCTGGTGGGCTGTATTTAGCCCATACGTCTTGTATTTAACACATGTGGTCTAGAATATTAAACAAATGTACTTATTATGACTAAAGCATAGGCACACCTGAGAGGTGAAAAAAAAGTCACAAGTGAAGATGCGAGGGAGGTGAAACTAGAAGTGGTAGCCCTATAAGTTATTGCTTCCCCTTTAGGGGGAAATGCAGGGAGGTCTAAAAAATTTTGACAACAGAGTCACAGAAAGCACTTCTAAACCAAATTGCTGCACATCAAGTGACAAAATGTATTTATACAATTAAAAACAACTTAAATGTACAAAAATAAATACAATATACCCTAGGCTATAAAAACACGTAAACGCAAATACACTTGTAAATCATAATAGAATTAGCAAACAATCCAATACTCACTTTCCTGTTCATTAATGTGCAAGTATGCATGTAGAAATTAAAAGAATATCAGAGCTGAGCTTAAGGCCCCATTCACATTAAGCAATTTCCTGTAGCACAATATCTGAACGGAGCCTGAGAAAAAAAAATGCTAATAAGAACTAGTGGTGGTGCATGCTCCTGCTACCTGCCTACATAGCAAGAGTAGGGGCCAGCAAAGATCCAGGATATCCCCCTGAGGAAACCACGTGACCCTGTGGTGTAAAGTGTAGCGGACGGGCTTGATGACGTCACGGCACCAGGTAGAAGAGGATTCAGTAGCATGCTGACAGCATTGCATTGGGAGTTCAAACAGGCTGACTGTATCTGGTGCAATTGAGCATCGAAAGCGTATGAGTGGCTTGTTTGGTAATTTTTTAAAATAAAGGTGTTTTTAGCAATAAAGCACTATGTTTTGCTAATTTTGATATTTATTTGGAGTGGTGGAATATGAAGGAGGAGATGGTCTACAGTTAATATAATTGACCCAGAAGGGGTAAGACACTTCAGGATACACCTCTACATAGTCCATTTAAAGGGACACAAGAGATATTTGACCAAACATTATATATGTGAGTTCAAAAGCTCCAGGTGAGAGCACATTGGGTGTATTGTGATGGTGCACAAATTTTGAGAGAAGGTTTGAATGTATGGATGGAATATTCACAGAGTTATGAATCACAAGATGATTTTATGAAGAACTATGTGAACTAATGGGACTTTTTTGATGAAAGCTCATTTATTCATGTAAATTCAGTTATATAGGAATACAGTACATGTTCAATCACAGTTTGATTATGATGTAAATGTTGTAGATGGAGGTGTGGTGAGGTTTTTCAAATTAGGCTTGTTGCACATTAATATGAGTATGTGTAGTGTGTGAGCAGCTTCCAAATAGGTATTTATAGGTTGAGAATAACTTTTGCTTCATTTATTATTTTCAACACAATTTAATTATGTACTGCTCACACGATTTCATTGGTTTATTGCCCAAACAAACTATTACCTTCATGACTACAAACCATTACCTTCATCAGCTACATAAACTATACAGCACTGTGTCTCAGCCTCAGTCTCTCTCCTGGAAGAAAGAGGAATTGGGCTGAGTGCTGCTCACAGTGCTATTCACAGGAAACTTTACATTTTCATCAACATGGGGACAAGAGGATTTTTTTCAGGAGGGGTTTCCCCCTATATACCTTCTACAGGTGCACCATTTCATAGGCAGGTTTAGGATAGTATTGAACTGGACATTTATTTATTACAGGTACTTGTATAGCACTGTCAATTTACTCTTAGTGCTTTACATATTTACAGTATACACTGTATATTGTACATTCACATCAGTCCCTGTCCTCAAAGAGCTTACATCTCACAATAATACATACACATTCTAGGGCCAATTTATCTACCAGAATGTCTTTGGAGTGTGGAATTAAACTGGAGGAAACTCATACAGGCACAGGGAGAACATGCATACTCCAGACAGGTAGTTCCATGACTGGGATTCAAACAGATGACCCCAGTGCTGCCAGGTGGAAGTGCTAACCACTTAACCACTGTGCTGCCCCTACATTTTAAAATTTTTGTTTTACTTAAAGCAATATCATCATTGCTTATCCCCACAAAACTGAATTTTTAAAACTTTTTTGCATTCGTACACGTCCCCCAGGGCATTGGTTCCTTATACCTTTTGTTTGATAATCCCTTGCCTACTAGCCTTAAAAAAAGAACTGATTTTAAAGATTTGCACCCTATTGACTTAATGGGGTTCAGATTGACGTCCATATCTTCAGCAAAGTTTGACCAACTCAGAGGATTTGTGATCATGTGATAGAAAATACAGATGAAAAAAGGGGTATTTATTGAGAAATGTTATTGGTTTTCATTATGAAATTATTTAATTAAGCAGGGTTAGAAGTACTTACATTGTATGCATTTTTCCTTTCTTTCTACTTTAACCACTTGCAGACCTCCCTCCTGTACATTGCTGCCTGTTTTCAGGTACAGGGTTCGCACACAAGCCCCCGCCCACCTTCTCCTGCTATGATTGTATACAGCAGTAGTTTGTTAGCAGGTCCCAGCCAATGATTCATGCCAGGGACCTGCTGATCAGCTGTGTCTAATCACAGCTCAGAGCCCTATGTTGACAATCAACACAATGCTCTGTACAGAGGGAACAATCTCTCTGTTTCTTCTCCCTGCAAAGCAGAGAGAAGAAACAAAGGGATATTTAATAAATATTAGCCCACAATACACATATTAACACTTGTTAGGCACACATTTAACCCCTTGAGTACCCAAAATGTTAACCCCTTCCCAGCCAGTGTAATTAGTACAGTGACAATGTATGGTATTATCACTCATCACTGTATTAGTGTCACTGGAGATATCAGTGGCAGTTCCCCCCCTCAGTGAAAGTGTCACTGCTCACCACCATTAAAAAACAAATTCCAGTAAATTCCAGTATACTGTACATATGCAAAACTATCAATATATAGTTATATGGATTTTATTTTTACCAAAGACATGTAGCAGAATACATTTTGGCCTAAATGTATGAAGAAATGAGATTTTTTTTATTTTTTATTGGATATGTTTTAAAACAGAAAGTACAAATATTGGGTTTTTTTCTACATTTTGTGTCTTTTTTAATTCATAGTTCAGTATTTTTATTGAAGATTTTCAAGAACAGAACATAGTAGGAATATTCGGTTCAATAGCAAATGTATTTATACAACATCAAAATGATACAGAGTATTTACCCCACCAGTTGGCTGGGGCTAATAGCGGGATTGAAGGCATTAACATCAGAGGTAGTCTTGGATATGTGTAGAACCTTGGTAAGATGTATGAGGTGATAATGGGGTATTGAATAAGAGGGGTTAGTGAAGAGGATAGGGAAGGGTGGGTAAATGTAATAGAGTGGAGAAAGGGGGTACCAGTCTAAAGGTTGTGGGTAATTCAGTGGTATGCATAGTATCAGAGTTGTACCAAGTAGTTAGGATTTTGTAACCAGCGAGTCCATTGGAGTTTGAATTTGTGTTGGGTAGAGTTGTTAAAGGCGGATCTTTTTTCCATTTCACATTGGAAATTAAGGTCTGTGATTAGTGACTTGAGAGAAGGAGCAGTGGTAGTGTTCCATAGTCTGGCTATATTGATTTTGGCTGCGAAGAGTGTGTGGACAGTGATAGTGCGGGAATTGTAAGGGAGTTTTTTAATACCAATGTGTAGAAGTGCAAGAGAAGGGTTTGGGGTTATTGATGTTTTGGATATTTCAGAGATTAACTGGAAGACACTGTTCCAAAAGGATCTGATTGATTTACAGGACCATAGTATATGTAATGTTGATCTTACTTCTCTGCATTGTCACCAACAAGAGGAGGAGTGTTTTGGGTAGTAAATAGCTAGTTTGACAGGGGTTAGGTACCATTGGTGGAGGATTTTTAGGTATGATTCCCAGTGCCAACTACATCGGGAGGATTTGTATGTGTCGTAATTGGTTCTGAAAGGGTTTTTTCCCAATTGGTTAGGGATGTAGATTTTAGAGTGTATTGTAGGTTTGTCACGTACGTGTAGAAAGTGAAAATACCTTTACCTGGGTATTGTGGTTTGGTAAAGAAGTGATATGCGGTGTATGGAATTTTTGTGGTATGGGGTATATTTTTTGTTTGTATACAGTGAACGATTCTTTGGTAAGTTAAGTATTCAGTGGTAGGAAGATTGAATTTGAATTTGGTTTGGAGATTGTGAAATGAGTGTAGGGTGTGGTCTATATAAAGGTCTGCTATATTATGTATATTTCGCTTTTCCCATTGGGGTAGATCTAAAGAGGGTGTAATGGAATGGAGTATGTTAACTGGGGTAAGTATTTGTTTGGCATCTGTGTATTCTGTAGTCAGAAGATCGTACCAGGCTTGTAGAGTGGCTTGGATAAATGGATGTTTCAGATGGTAGTTTGTTCATGGTGTTGATGGAATTAGGAGTAGGTTTTGGGGTTTAAGTGGAAGAAAAGGCAAGATTTCCATTGCAGACCAGATTTTTTCTCTGGTTGGGTTCCACCAAAAATATATTTGGTCAAGAAGAGTAGCATTATAGTAGGATTTTAGATGTGGGAGGCCTGCGCCTCCTTTGGATGTTGGGCGTATTAGGAGATTGGTGGTACATCTAGGTTTTTTAGAGTTCCATAAGAATTTGGTGAGAATTTATTGTAACTTGGAGAAAAAGGTGTTGAAAATTGGTATGGGCAGGGTGCAAAATATATATAGTATTTTGGGTAGGATGTACATTTTTAGTGTCGCTACTCGACCTAGTATGGAGAGTTCTGAGGTGCGAAAGGTAGTAATTTCTTGGGGGATAGTTTCGAGTAGTATCTTGTGGTTAGAGGTGTATAATTGGTCTATTGTTGCAGTGAGTCTGATTCCTAAATAGGGGATATTGTTTTTTTCCCAGGAAAAGGGAAATTGCTTGGCAAGTAGTACTTGGGTTTGGTGCGGCGTATGGAGATTTAGGATTGAGGATTTGGGTTCGTTAAGTTTGTAATATGAAACCGTCGAGTAATTTTGGAGGTGGGTACGTATTGTTTGGGGAGATTTGTTTGGGTTGGTTATCATTAATATGATGTCGTCTGCAAATAGACTAATTTTATGTTTTGCATTAAGGTGTTTGATGCCAGTAAACATCGGGTCATCTCTAAGTTTAGAAGCTAAGGGTTCAATGAGCACTGCGAATATTATGGGAGATAGTGGGCAGCCTTGTCTAGTACCATTGGTGAAATTGAAGGGGTCTGATAGTGTTCCATCTGTTAGTACTCTGGCTGATGGGTGGGAGTATAATGAGAGAATGGCTGTTAACATCCATCCTGTGATACCAAATTTCTGTAGGGTCAGTTGCATGAATAGCCAATGTATTCGGTCAAATGCTTTTTCTGCGTCTAAGGATAAGAGTAATGATGGTTGTTTGGTATGCTCTAAGTGGTGAAGAAGAAAAATAAGTCTTCTGGTGGCGTCGGGTGCTTGGCAGCCTGTTATGAATCCTACTTGGTCTGGATGTATTAAGGTAGGAAGATAAGGGAGAATTTTTTAAAGCGTGACATGTTTGGTATTTTTTTACTCAGCGGAACATCATCTTTTATACTCTACAAAAAATTGAGTTATGTATTGTGTTTTTTTTCATTAATACAACAACGTTCAGGCCGCCCGCCTCCAATATATGCCTGCAATTGCATTTTAGGGTCTCCTAAACTGTGATAGGTAGTGAGGAAGTGATATGAGGAAAAGCCCTTTGAAAGCCTGGAGGTGGTCATTGGATTTTGGGGGCGGGTATGTTGCTAGGCTGCCAAAAAGTCTTCCACATGTGGTATCCCCATACTGGGGAGAAGTATCAGAATATGTTTTAGGGTGTTATTCCACATATACCCATTGCATGTGTGAGCAATATATCATTTAACTGACAGCTTTGTGTAAAAAAATGTGTAATTTTCCAAAAATTTGTTCCAAAAAATAAAATGTTTCATTGACATAACATGCCTCTTAGCAAATTCCTTGGGCTGTCTACTTTCCAAAAAATGGTCATTTGGGTTTTTTTTTTTACTGCCCTGGCATTTTAGCACCTTAAGTAATGTAATAGGCAGTCAGAAAGTAAAAGCTGCATAAATTCCAATATACATACCATATTTTGTAGCCACTATGACTTTCACACAAACCAATTAATATACATGTATTGGGATTTTTTTTTTTTTACAACAGACATGTAGCAGAATACGTTTGCATGACTAACTTTGAGTTTACTATATATTTTATATAACCGAAAGTAAAAAATATAGTTTTTTTTTCAAAAACTTTTGTCTTTTTTTAGTTTATATCACAAAAAATAAAAACCCTATTGGTGATCAAATACCACCAAAAGAAAGCTCTATGTGAAAAAAGGACATAAATTTTGTTTGCGTACAGAGTTTCATGACCATGCAATTACCAGTTGAAATAGCACAGTGCTGAATACCAAAAAATGGCCTGGTCATTAAGGGGGGTAAATATTTCGGAGGGGAAGTGGTTAAAAAAGTGTATTTTTCCCAAAAATTGCATTTGAAAAACTGCTACACAAATTCCGTTTGATGTAAAAAGATGCAAAAACTACCAGTTTATTTTCTAGGGCCTCTTCTTTAAAAAAAAATAATGTTTGGGGGTTCTAAGACATTTTCTAGAAAAAAAATACTGATTTTATAACATGTATACAAAAAATGCCAGAAATGGGGCTGAAGTGGAATTCCAGCTAAAGGCTAACCAATCTTAGAAACGCTCCATCTGCCCTCTTAACACCTTTGATAACTAGCCTGTGACAAAGAGGTATATACTTTCCTATTTTCAATTTGCTGCAGTCCATTCAAGTGATCTCCTGTGTCAAGCAGTAGTGGCTGTAGAGGAATTGAGAGAACACGTGACAATGGCTGTGAAAGCCAGGGCGATCACATCACCTATAGGCTCCCACAAGTACAGCCATTGTTGGCATTCCCTCCTCTCTACTGTTTGACACAGGGGAGTTAGATCACATGACTGGACTGGAGCAGGCTGAAAATAGGTAGGTACTGTATATGAAATTGTTTTACACAGGTCAGTTAGTATAGGTGTTTTGAGTGGTTGGGGGCATTTGAAGAGTAGTTAGGCTTTAGCTGGAATTCTACTTTAAAATCTGGCCATTTTCAAGGCTCATGAAAAGCAAGTTTTGTCAAAAATGGCATAGGAAGCACTTCCAAGAAGGAATTTAAGAGAGCAATAAAACATGTTTACTTTATTACCATAAAGTGAGAAGAGGGACTTCAAGCGCAACTTGTAAAGACACTAATCCTTTAAATTATATGCTTGGTCAATGCCTTTACGTTGTATGTGATGTTATGAAACAGTATGATTTATTATAGACAGTGCCAGCATATCCTGGCATCACAACTTTTGCGCCTATAACTTATTTTTTAACTTTTATATTTATCTTGGCCTAAATACAACAGCAGCAGGAAGGTCACAAGGCTGTAGTGAGAGGACATTTCATTTCCCATGGCTCCCACCTGAAAACAGAAATGTCTGAGAAACTGCAGAGCCTTAGTTTGGAAAGTCAGTCCTTAGAAAATAAACATAAGAAATCTCTATTACCAACAGATGGTATCATATTTAATGAACTGCGAGATAAATTAACTAAACTCCTTGATAAATTCTATGGATTTGGGGAATAAGATAGGCAGAGTGTTGGTGAGAGCCCTGAGAAAACAAAAGGAGGTTGGCCATGTTCCCAAACTGATATCTGGAGCCAGGGGATATGAAACAAACAGGATAGCACAGCAGATTATTATAATTTACTTTGTAATTTATAACCTCAAGAATCTGAAACAGCTCAAATGCAGAGAAGAGAATGAATTTGCAAATATTTGTGAAATGTACAGTTCCCCAAGCTGACTTCTAATTAAGTTTTTTAATCCCCCTTCTCATATTTCAGGTAGGAGGTGCATTTGTATGTATTTGTTCTATGTTTGCAATGTCATTAAAACCTGGATATCATGTTTCTCTTATTCCTGGGTCATCATCCTGTACGTTCCTGGACCCCCATACACTAGTTCTAATTGTAAGATGAAACCTGCCTAGTAACTTTTGTATTTGCTGGCTATTTAAGTGCTTGTGTGCTATCAATTTCCACCAAACACATACCCAATTCAGTATTTTAGAAATATCTGTTTATACAAAGAAGAGAGGAGGTTCAGGAAATGTGAGGTTGTGGTTTAGAAGTGTTTTTGTGCATTCTTTTAAGACAATGCAGTGTGCTACTGTGAAAAAAGAAGTTTGCAATACTAAAAGAAGATTGTTATACTATTAAACTGTTTTGCCATTGGTATTACACAAGCACTTGAATAGTTTGCAAATACAAAAGTGACAAGGCCAGTTTGTAGATTGTTTTATCTGAGAGACAATAGCAACATATTTTGTTCAGTATCTTGACAGTATGTAAGCAGTTTGGTTAGGCCACAATACATTAAGGAGGTTTTATTTTGAAACATTAGAGTGTATTATTTGAACAACATTAGCTGCTTTTTGTATTATTTGTACTTTATTTTGGTTAGGAAACCATAGGCAGAGCCACTAGGGAAAAAAACCTTTGGCTATAGGCTGCCAGCCCTTCCACTATTTAGGGGGAAGGACAAACAGCAGCAAATAGAAGGGGGGGATCCTGCAGTTAGGGGGAAGGCCAGGACTCGGCACACATTAAGCTTTGAATCCTATGGCCATATGTTGCCTGCCTTTTCCTCCTCTTGTGCTAAACTTACTATAGCCCAGAAAACTTGCTATGTGGAGTTGGTGAAATTATTTGATCACAGGATCACTAGCTTGTTGTAGTAGGATGTTCTTGGTCATGTGCAAGCATTCCTTCTTTCAAATATTTAAGATTGGGAAGATTGGGATGATAATACCACAGCAGTAAGGGACAGTGATATTTCAGCAGCTGTAGCTTTCTGCAAAGTGGGCTCCAGTAATGGGGAGGGGGTGAATGATGAAGTGGCAGCCATCTATGAGTGTCATCAATCTGGTGACACAGCCCCACAAATAAAGGTGACTGCTATCCCCAGGGTCAGTCCACAGAGCTCTGCAGTGTACGTCTTTTTAAAGTATCTGCAGTTAGAGTGGAAGAAAAAAATCTCACCCATGAATAGCGTCTTAATGCCAACTTGGCAAAACCGCTGGCTCTGCTGCTGCTTCAATTCCAGCTCATGAAATAAGTCCCATTCTGTGTGTTTATGGAATGTGCTACATTGGCAGGTACCCACCTTCCATTATTTTGTCCAGAAAGACATTCCTGCTCTCAAACAGCATGTGCAATGTAATGTGTCTGTGTCACTGAAACATACTGTTAGCAGCAGGGTACACATGACTAGTAATGAGCCAAATGTACCCAGGTTTAGTTTGGCAAACATTTGGCAAATGTTACTGAAGTTGGATCTGGAATCAAAACCCTATAAAATCAAATAGGAGCTGAATGTCTGTGTTCTGTAATGCCCATTTTGTAAACTAAAAGTCAAGGGATTGACAAAGAAAGGGCACTGACCTGGGAGACCAACCAAAGAAAAAATAAATTAAAATGTATAGTTCAATAGGAAGAGGTCCTTTCAGAGAAGCTCAAATGGCAATTTGAAAATATGTATATATTGGTGATGTTGCGCAGGAGAGCCGCCCGGTAGCAGTAAAACTGCTATAGGGCGGAGGTACACTGGCTAAAGAGTTAATGTAATGAGAAGAAAGTCCCAGATCCAGAAACACACACTACAGCTTCTTACCTGAAATCATTGACCTCTGTATAAACCGATAGGTCAAACAGCGCTTGAGAGGATTAGGGTACCACATTCAGTATGTCACTTTCTCCGGCTGATGAAATTAAAAAAGATTGCCTCCAAAGTTGTTCAAAGACAAGATACAAGAGACAGTTCCATAGTGTAAAACTGTAAGACAGAGTTTATTAAAAGACAGAAGAGACACTTACAATATTAAAATGATGGCAGACTTGTCAGGCACTACAATGCTCTCAGATGTGGTGTTCCTATGGGTTGCTGCAGGTCAGATATCGATCGGTAACCAATCCAGATCCACGTGCGTGAAATCAACATCACAGGCCCAACCCTATGTGTTTCGTCACACGTTGTCTGGGGGATGGGCTGAAGGCCTGTGAGTGTCTCATCTATATTTTAATAAACTCTGTCTTACAATTTAACACTATGGAAGTGTCTCTTGTATTTTGTCTTTGAGCAATTTCAGAGGCAAGCTTTTTATATTCATCAGCCGAGGAGGTGACACGCTGAATGTGGTATCCTAATCCTCTCAAGCGCTGTTTGACCTATCTGTTTATGCATTGCTTTCTGGTAAGAAGCTGTGTTTCTGGATTGGGGGCACCCTTTCATCACTTTTCTTGTTCAAACAATTTTATTAACAATAAAGCAGAGTGGAACAAACAAGGAGACATTGTTAGAGTATAATGGACATGGAAGTGGCAATAGGATATATATAAAAAAAATGAATGAGATTCACAATACAAATGTCTATATGTCACTAGCATAAACAGGTAGATACAGGTTGACAATAACAGACAGTATTGTTCCCGCCAATCACGGTAATGTCTCCCGAGTGCATTAAAGAAATAGGGGGAATTTGAAGGGGGGGTCAAACCGGGGTGGAAGGGGGGAGAGGGAAAGTGGAACAACAACCATGACTCCATAAACATTCAGCAAGTTTACAACTGCCCCTGCAGGCTACGTACAAAGGGCTATTGAGAATATCCAAAGCGCATTGTATACAAATCAGGGGAGAAGGAGTGATTCGTCAAAGTTAGGGGGGAGAAAGCGCTCTACCCAGGGGCTCCATATGCGTAAGAATTTAGGAATCGTGTCAAGAATTGTGGCTTCCACTTTTGCATGTATCATGGCTTGTGTCATTCTAGTTTTGGCGGCCGCGATACTCAGGGTGGGGGATTTCCAGGATTTCGCTATAACCTGCTTAGCCGCCGTTGTAACTTGCATGATGAGCCTAAATTGCGAGTTGGAGATGCCAGGGGGGCATTGATTGAGTAGGGCTATTGATGGGTCGGGTTGTAGGGTGGTTGTGCAAAGTGTAGAGATCATGGTGAAGATTTCACCCCAAAAGGTTCGGGCTATTGGACAGTCCCACCACATATGGTAATGCGTTCCTGGGTCCGTACAGCCTCTAAAACAGTTGGGTGAGTAATTAGGGGTAAATTTTGCTATTCTCACCGGAACCAAGTACCATCGGGTTAAGACTTTATAATTCGTTTTCAGTGCTACTATGTTCTGTGAGGATGATTTTGTGTTGGCCCAAATGCGGTCCCATTCAGACGGGTCAAATGTCTTTCCCATATCCACTTCCCACTTATGGGTATACAAAGGGGGGGCCATGGTAACCGAAGTAGTGAGAAGTGAATATAAGCAGGAGATAAGCCCACGCCTATGAGGGTCTTTGTAGCATGCTCGTTCAAAGGAAGACATGGTGTCTGGCCGATTGGTTATTGTGGTATAGGGAGCGTAAAAGTGTTGTAGCTGTAAGTATCGGAATATTTCGGAGGCTGGGAGGCTATGCGTTTCCCGCAGCGAGGCAAAGGATTTAAACTTATTCCTCTGTAGGAAATGATGTGTACGGAGTAAATTAGCAGAGGACCAGGCTTTAAATAAAAGGGGTGCCTGCCAAGCTGGGGGGAAAGCTGGATTTCGCAGGAACGAGAGCATAGGATTGTGTGGTGATTGGAGAAGATAACGGGTTTTCAGTTTGTCCCATAAGGATAGAAAGTGAGAAGTGATGGGGTTGGTTATAGGGCGGCGATCCGTCGGCCTCAACCAGAGTAAGTTTGCGGTAGATAAAGGGTCACATTCTATCGATTCAAGCGCAACCCATTGAGGAATTTCAAAAGTTGCATGGTATTTAGGCAGCTGGGCTAAATGCGCTGCCTGATAATATTTGTTAATGTCGGGTAGGCCCAAACCTCCACTGAGCTTAGGGCGATAGAGGGTGGAGCGAGGTATACGAGGACGAGTATTGCCCCATACATAGGAAGAGATGCGACTCTGCAGTGTGCGGAGGTAATGAGGAGGTACTGGGACAGGGAGGACTCTAAACAGATATAGAATTTTTGGGAGGATTGACATCTTGATAACCGCTATTCTGCCGAGCCATGCGAGGGGAAGGGAAGACCATTTGGTCAGAAGGGTTGAGAGGTGGTTTAGCATCGGAAGATAGTTAGCTGCGTAAAGGTCTGATAATCTAGGAGTCAGTTTGATACCCAGGAAAGGGATATGACGCTGTGACCATGGGAATGGTAAAATCTGCTGCAAGTGCGACAACTCTAAAGGGGAGAGGGAAATGTTAAGTGCTGTCGACTTATTAGGGTTTACTATTAGGCCCGAAAGCACGCCAAATGTCTCAAGGAGCCGAAGTAAAGAAGGGGAGGAAGTTAATGGGGATGTAAGAAAGAGCAAGATGTCATCTGCAAAGAGACATAATTTATGATGCGTGCCCCCTATTTCGAGTCCCTTAACATTCGGGTTAGCTCTGATTAAGAGGGCCAGGGGCTCTATAGCCAGGGCAAAGAGCAGGGGGGACAGAGGACAACCCTGTCTCGTGCCTCTGGAAATTGGGAACTGAGCTGATCTGTGCCCCAGATACCTGATTCTGGCCGAAGGTTCTCGATACAACGAAAAGATCCAGGTTAAGAAGTGTGGGCCAAAACCCCAACGATGCAAAATGTAGTTGAGGTATGGCCATGAGACTGTATCAAATGCTTTCCGAATGTCTAGGGAGAGGAAACAGGTAGGGACATTACGAGACCTAGCTAAGTGTGCTAGAAGAGATGCACGCCTGATGTTATCTCCTGCTTGTCTAGGTGGGATAAAGCCCACTTGGTCGTTATGAATTAGAGAGCCAATACACAAGTTAGGACGCGAAGATAGGATTTTTGCTAACAATTTGATGTCAATATTAAGAAGATATATTGGCCTGTAGGTGGACCACTGCGTGTCATCAGAGTTCGGCTTTGGGATCATTGAAATGTTCGCTTGCACTGTTTCGTGGTTAAAGGTGTGGCCAGATAGTAGATCGTTAAAAGCATTAGTAAGGATGGGAGTGAGGAGGTGAGCAAATTTCCTATAATAAGTGGCTGAGAAGCCATCCGGGCCTGGGCGTTTCCGTAATTTTAGATTTTTAATAGCGTCTAAGGTTTCAGTAGGGGAGATAGGTCGCTCAAGCGCCGCGAACTGGCACTCTGAGAGTTTTGGGAAGGAAATGGAAGTTAGAAGGGTGTCGGCTTGTGCGGAGTCAAAAGGTGTGGAAGAAGAGTAAATCTGTGACAAATGTTTATGGAAAGTCTGTAGAATGTGTTCTGGGTTACTAGTGAGGTTGCTGGAGGAGGAGCGAATCCGGATAGGTTTAGTGAGTTGGTCGAGCCTACGAAGTGAGAGGGCCAGGAGTGTATTAGGTTTATTTGCCCTAGTATAATATTTATGTCTAGATCTACGGAGAGAGAGTTCCGCTTGATCTGTGAGAAAAAGATCTAGAGCCAATCTAGATCGCTCCAAGGCTTCACGATTAGCAGGCGTAGCAGCCGCCTGAAAAGTTTGATGGGAACGATCATAGGTTTGCTCCAGTAAGAGACGTTGTTGCCTCTTGGTTTTATTTAAAAAGGATGCTTTGCTAATGCAGAACCCTCTCAATACCGGTTTATGCGCTTCCCATAACAGGAGAGGGGATATATCAGGGGACTGGTTAAGAGTGAAATAGTCTTTTAGGGCTGCTTCAATTTCTAAACAGTGAGCTGGGTTTGCGAGCAGGTTATCGTTAATGATCCAAGAGGATTCGGTGGGAGATGGAGCTAACGAGGCCATAGCCGTGAATACGGCGCAGTGGTCAGTCCAAGGGATTGGAATTATTTCAGAGGTCAGAAGCCAAGGGGAAGAGGCGATAGTAATGAAAATATGGTCTATCCTGGAGAATGACTGGTGAGGATGAGAATAAAAGGTGTATTGGCGTTTAGTTGGGTTGAGTTCCCGCCATGTGTATATCAAAGAATAACGATGTAGTATAGCTTGGAAGGTCTGTTTAGAGGCAGGGATGGGGGATGGTTGAGGAGATTTGTCAAGAAAGGGATATATTACACTGTTAGAGTCTCCGCTAACAATTAGAGTTCCGCGCTTATGGTGATCTATAACCGAGAGTAAGTGGGAGAGGAATGGTAAAGGGTCTTGGTTTGGGGCGTAATATACTACAATGGTAACATCTGTGTCTAGGAGTTGCCCTACTAATATGAGGTAACGACCCTCCGGGTCTTTGATTTCGGTGCATAGCGTGAAAGGTGTGCGGTGGAAGGCTATCAGTACCCCCTTGCGCTTGGAGGTGGCAGAAGCCGTATAGACCTGAGTATATCGAGGACCAAAAAACTTAGGAGTGGAGTTGGGAGTGAAATGCGTTTCCTGCAGACAGACCACGTGGGCTTTAAGTGTAGCAAAGGTTCGGAAAGCCTTATTCCGTTTCTGTGGTATATTGAGACCCTGTACAATCAGGGTGAGGATATTTAGCAAGCCCATGGATAAAGTGCAAAGCGATTTGTATAGCGTGGCACTCCCACTTGGGGTGTAGCCTGACGCTTACTGCAGGGGATGAGAGCGTTACGAAGCGTGTTGTGCGAAGTCATGGAGTCATGTTGGAAGGAAGGAGGAGGGGTACGGCATAAGAAAGGTAACAGGTGAAAAGGGGTGTAGAAGGCCATTCGTGGCCTAAAAGGTGGGTTCCCTAAGGACACCCTGAATCAGGGTTGGCCAGGGAACAACAATAGCCCAAGTGTTATTAAATAACCAATAACACAAAGGCTAGGGTGGAGTGTGCAGGTACGCGGACCGTGAGGGTGACAGCTGCGTATTTAATAAGTTGTGGCTAGGTCCCGATAGAAAAAAAAAAAAAAAAAGCTGGTGCATAAAAAGAACATTCAGGAAAATCAGGGATTCTAGATTCAGGCGGCACTGGTAATGCTAGTTGAATAACATTGGTGTAAGGGTGTGGTATCTCATGCCGCCAGAACCCAGGATCCCAAACATAAACTACAGTGAAGCTCAGGAGGGGGGTGTAGAACAATCCCCAGATATTGGGGCAACCAAAATTTAACAGGTAGAGGAAAAGTGGATAACTACGGTGGTAATCGCCATGGTGATAACCAAACGAGTACACCTTACGGTGCATGTGGCGAAAAAAGGAGAAAGAAAAATAAACATGGAATATTGTTCAGTCCATGGTATCTTGCGAAGGCAGGCCCGGAGACGAAAAACGTCCCCGCTTGTGGAAATGGAGTTGACCTTCAACTGCACGTGTGGGGAGGGACTTCCGCGGTGAGCAAGATGTGGACCTCCGCTTGGCGCTTTCTGAAGGCGTCGCTGGGGAATGTAGTTGCAGGATCCGTAGGGTGTCTAAAAGGTCCTCTGGAGTCTTGCAGGTGTAATCTCTGGACTGGTATCGGAATCGCACTGCAAAGGGGAAGCTCCACCTATATTGTATAGCGTGGTGTTGGAGTACTTGTAGGTGGGGTTTCATTGCCCTGCGCTTGGAGATGGTTGCGGGGCATAAATCTTGGAACAATTGGTAGGTATGACCTTGGAACTGAAGAGATTCTGCGTTACGGGCAGCCTGCAGGAGTTGCTCTCTGGTGCGGAAAAAGTGGAGCTTGGCTATAATATCGCGTGGTGGACCATCCGTGCGTCGTGGTGCTAACGCCCTGTGAACTCTATCCAATTCTAATCTGTCAATTGGGATAGCTGGAGCGAGCTCTTGGAACAGAGCTGTTATCGTTGATTGGACATCAACAATCGTTTCCGGAAGGCCACGGATACGCAGGTTTGAGCGCCGTGCTCGGTTTTCAAAGTCCTCCAGTCGTGTTAATAATGTTGCGTTCTCGTCACGCAGAAGATCGAGGTCACCCGTAAGCGTCTGAAGCGAAGCGTCAAGACCATCTACCCTCTGTTCTAGGTCCGCAGTGCGCTGTCCTAGCTCACGGATTTCCCTAGAAAGTGTGGCAGTAATGCGGTCCGAGGTTTGCTTCAAAGCTTTGTGTAGCATTTTTTCAAATCGTGATAAAAGGTCAGTGGGTGTAAGGTCAGGCATCATGGCTTGTGCAGGGACATCTGTCTCACCCTCAGACGTGCAGGGATGGCTGGGCTGCGGATCCTGCAGGGCTGCATATGCCCCTGCTGCTTGCTTGCTTCCACGTGTTGGAACGGCAGCCATCTTTGTGGAGGCCTTTGCCAAGGCCTCTTTAATAGTTTTGGTCGATGGGGGGACCTGATGTCGGGGTGCCCCTTTGACCATTTTGCTGTTTGCTAAGGGGGGGGGCTGTTATACTATGCTCAGCCCCCCCTGCTCTCTCCTTCTTTACCGCAGCCGCGGTATGCTGTGTGTAGCGGTGGGCGGGCTTATGGCGGCTCACAGTGGAGACCCAGTCCCCTGTCGGATTTCTCCGACCTGAAGCTGAGGATCCCCCTCAGACCTGGGCTGATCAGGACCCGGGGTGGTTGCCATGGGGATCGGATCCCCCTTGAGTGATTGCAGGCCGGGACCCGCTGCAATAGAACGCCGTCACCCGACAGGGAGACGGAGCCTCATGGGGACATGTCCGTCCCGCCGGCCACGCATGCGCACTCCCCTTTCATCACTTTTCATTACTCTTTAAAAACACTTGGTGGTTATGTTTTTGATTAAGAAGAAATAATTTTGCACTTGGGCACTTTGACACAGAGTCTTTACTTTTGATTGGTATGATTTTTCTTACACGTTTGTTTTTTGATGACTTTCTTAGTTTTCCAATCAGTATATTTATCATTCATGGGGATATTCACAGTATCTTTGATATGTGTTTTCATAGCGCACATAGCACTTTATCTTTTTACATGTTCAGAAAGCACACTGAGTACAAGGCAGCTCATTTGCATACTGGGTAAGCTCTGGACAGTATTCCATCCTCATGACCCAGTAGTCAAGCTTCATTCATTTGGAGGGTCTCTACATTCACTCTTGCCCCAAGATAATTGTCCATAATATGATGCAGCCACTGCTGATGGTTACTGGCAGCAGACAGCCCTGGGCTATGAAGACTAAAAAATAATTTTAAGCATTGCTCAGGCAGCCATCCTCACTGCTACTCCTCATTTAATACTCAGAGACATCTTGTCTGTGTGATGTTATTCTAACAGCCACTGGAAATTATGACATAGGTACATCCATCAAATGTTTTGCTATTCTGCTCCCTCTGCAAAGGCAGGATGAGTGGCTTTCCCTTTGTAATGTGTATCAAGGAGTGTTGCCAACAATTAATGGTCCCTTTACCTAATTTGAGGAATCCTAGAGTTTTTTTGCAGGCTCTGGAGCATGCAGGAGCCCATGCTCTGCAAATTAATGTAGATAGAGGCACTTGAGTCCTCATGGTTGCTGAAATGATAATATCCTGAGCTACCTTCCCCAACCACATACTGTTTTCTAGGTTTGTGAGGCATGACCCACCCCAGGAGACTGTACTATGCCATCTACAGCATCAATGTCCCCACAAAAATCATACTCCTCCTCCTGTGTCTGCTGAGGCCTCATGGGCACAGTGTCTGGATAAAGCAGGTCCCGAGATGCAAGGAAGTTCTCTTCTTCCTTCTGCTGCTCTGCATCAAGTGCCTAGTTTATGATGCCATGCAGTGTGTGCTTAACAAGGATACAACTGGTACAGTATCACTAATGCCCACAGTGTCGCAGCTCACCATTCTTGTCACCTCATCAAACAGTAACAATGCAGCGCACATGTCCTCTATCAACAGCCACTGGCATGGAGAAAAAAAGACTTGCTCGCATAAGCCTGCCCGCATGCCATAATCACACAGGTATTCACTAATGGCCTTTTGCTGCATGTGCAGTTGCTGCAGCATGTCCAAAGTCAAGTTCAACCTTGTGGGCATGTCACAGAACAGGCAGAAAGCAGGGAGATAGAGTTTCTACTGAATTTCACCCAGTTGAAGGCTGGCTGGGTAGGACCACTTGTAGTGGTTACAAACCTTTCAGGCATGCCTCAAAAGATCTTTCAACACAGGGTGCCTATTGAGGAACTGTTGCACCACCAGATTGAAGATGTGTGCCAGGCAGGAAGCATGTGTCAAATTCCCAGGATGGACAGCAGATTAGTGCCATTCTCACAACAGGGTTTACTACTTCTGGGCCTGCCCCTGCAGAAACAAAATAATCTCTGCCCCAATATGGCCCCTGTCCCCTAGGCATACCAGTTGCAACATTGCATTGCATCTTTTAGCCAGATCTGAAGAATAGCCTATCGAACACTTAATGGGGACTGGGGGATCAGAGAATGACTCAACAGAAGAGGGCATTGAGGAGGAGAAGCAGGAATAGGAAGAGATGAAGGGGAAAACTCTGGAACTATCACTACTACCAACAAGAATGCTAAGCAGTAGAACTAGCTCTAGTGTCCAGTGGTGTTCCCTATCCTGCATTCTGGTTGCTAGCAGAGTCACCCAGTGGGCATTGAATAATATATAGTGCCCCTTTCCATACATTCTGAACCATATTTCTGTGGTCATGTGGACCTTGCTACTGACTGCATGATCCAGTGGCATGGAAAGATTGCCTTGCAGGAGATGGTGAAAGGCTAGGGTGGCCTTATGGACAAAGAAATGGTGGCCATGAACCTGCCACTGCAGTAGAGCACAGGTCTCAAACTTGCAAAAAGGGGCAGAATCCACCATCCGGAGAGGCAGAAGTTGTTAATTCAACAAATTGTCCAAGCTGTCATTTAGTTGCTGGGCATAGGGATGGCCTGGGCTGTATATTGTTTTCAATATAGCAGCTGGAGCAGTGAAACTTGTCCGTTCAATGCTACAGCTGGTGGGATGAGGCTGGAAGGATCTGTGTGGCCCCATGCAGACCTTTCTATGCTGGAGGAGCTATATTGTAGACCTCTGACACCCCTTGATAGACTGTTATTGCTATTGCTGGAGGATGCTGAGAGAGAGTAGTGTGAAATGGGGGGAGGAGGAGGAGGATGGCATTTTTTCTAATGAATAGTGTTCTGATGCTGTTTCCAATAAGCAGAATTGTGAGAGGTCAGGTATCTCTTCATGTGGTACCCAAATGACCAATGGTATTGCCACTCTTGATATGCTGGAAGCAGAGACCGCAAATAACAACTATATGATCTGCTTCACATGTAATGAAAAATGCCCACACAGGTTATCTTTAGGGAGCAGACCAGGGAACAATAGTGCCCGGAACTCTTGGACCTTGCCATCTGGTGAAACAGAGTGGTTTCTTCTTCCACTTCTGTTTGAACTGCCTTGAATAACTTCCTTCCTCACTTGGGTTGGACGTCTTCCTCACTTTCCTCCTCTGCTTTATCAAACAACCAGATATGGTTGGAGGCATCATCATCTCCCCCCCCCCCCCCCTTATTGCTGGAGCCAGCATGGCAGTATGCTGTGACTGTGGGAACATCACTGCCAATTGGTTCTCTTTTTTTGGTGTCCCTTCCATCTTGGCATCTACTACTCTCCTCCTAAACCTCTGAGCCCATTAATTACTGTGCATCTTCTTGCAGCAAGTGGCTCAAGCTGTGCTTAAATAATTCAGCAGACTCCTCCGTGACAGTTTGGCTCTTTCCAAATGAAAAAGATGGTCTTTCCATCTTTTAGGCTTCCAAAAATGTCAGCTACCAATGTATGTAAACTGTAGAGGTTGCCTTAGGTGCCATAAGGCAACATGTAAGTAGTGCAATATTGTACAATGTCTTTATTTTTTTCACTTGTATCTTGTATTTCAATGTGTTTTTTTCCTAAGCATTAACTAGCGATAATTCGTAATTAAGCTAAATTCTAAGATTTCTGATATCTGCAATATTATTGCAGAACCAAAGAAAAAAAAATAAGCAACACTTTGCAATGTTTTGCAATAATTTACACTGGGAATTTGGACATGGCTACTGGGATTACCTTGCAGCGTTGCTCTGGGATTTCCTCTTACACTTATCTTGTCCTTCGCTCCCTCAATGTCCCCCCTGCAGCGTCCCCGGCCATCTTCTCCGGCCAATGCCAGCATCTGTCTTCCGGGTTCCGGTACCTGCGAGCATCAGGATGTATGGGACGTACGGGGGATGGAACCAGCGGGAAATTTAAAAATGTTAAAAAGTGGCATTTACTGAATACACTAAAATCACATAGTAAAACATTACTGTATCAAAGCATTTCACATACATTTTGTCCCTAGTGCTTTGTCCTGTGCCCTGCCTGCATTTTTACTGTTCTTTCTGCCTGGAAACTGAGAAAAGTCCATGGCATCCAAAAAGCGTCCCTTTAGGTTAAAAGTGGTTTTAGACCGGCTAGAAAACAGTGATAGTAAATTAGAACCACTTGCAGAATTGAGTGATAATGATTCGTGGGGAAATTCGTCATCAGACACTGAAAATGATTTTGCGACTAAGCTCAGTGATGTGCAAACTTTGCGCTCTATTTCAAATTTCAGTGTTTTTGGTTTGATTATATTATTGAATTAAATGTATTATTATATTATTATTTTTTATGATTATTTATTATATTATATTTTATGATTTCATTTTTCAAATTGTATCATACCCTGGATGTTTACTAGAGTCTTGTTCGTACAGATTTCAGTGAGTTATTCCTAAAAATTACAGGCCTACAATAAAAAAACCAACATATTTCCATGCAAAAAAATGTACTGCTTTGAGCACAAAAATACTGACATAATCAGTCTGCTGGGGAGGTTAAGCTAGTGGTTTTGCCTTTATTTTAGCATTGTTGTGGTGCCTGCATCCATATTGAGATGGCATTGATTGCTTTCATTTATTACCTGTGGCTACTGTTTAATACTACACTGCTTTTGGTACATTAAACATGTGCACTAAATGTGGACTAAACAACACAACAACTCAATCTTCAGTGCTCCACTGAAAACAAAAGGCACCTGCTGTGGTGACTCCAACAGAATCAAGCTGGGCCTTGTTTCCCTTGAGAAGTATGACTAAGATCTCACACAGACCAAAGCCTCGTGTTGAGAAATACGAGCCGTAAAGGCATCATTCCTGTGTAAAGGGCCAAATGAGCCTCTGTGACCTACACGATTAACGATTTTCATGGCGGGCCAAAGCCTGGTCATGGGACAGATAAGCCGTAAAGGCCTTACTCCCTGGTTGAAAGGTCAGGAAGGTATATAAAATTTGATTTCCTTTTTCCTGATTGTAAATTGTTTATTTGGTGAATATTTGCTTGATATAAGCCATAAAGGCCTTGATATTTATGAGTTGTGCTTTTCTAATTTTGCCGTGAGGGCATATATCTGTTTGTGTTATATTTTTTATTATGCTTTGTGAAGAATTATTATTGTATTTAGTTGATCTTTGTTTAGACCAGTTGTGTGGTATTTTGTATTTATTTATTTATTTGTACATATTAATTTTATATTTTTATAAGAAAATGTTTTGTTTTGTTTTTTTTGGTGGCAAGAGTTTCTTTAATAAAAAATGTCCAACCGAATCAAGCTGCTGTTGCCGCTGATGACCTCATAACAAATAAATAAAAGATCATAACTAAATAAAACCCAAATAAATAAATCTCAAACACGAAGAAGGTAAAAAAAAATAACCCCAAACATTTTTTTTACTAGTGCTGTTATACATGACAGCTTCCTGCTGTCAATGGTTGTTAAGGACACCAGCTGGTGCAGACATTACTGAGTCCTTAACCAGCAATGTCAGCAGCCCCATACAATTACATTGCGGGAATCCCCTGCCAGGTAAGCAAGGGGTGGGATCCCAGTGATGTCATAGACCATATATGCATTTAAAATGAGGATTTTTTGGGGGGATTTTTTTTAAATAAAAGACTTGTCAAATGTTTGAGTGTGTGGGTTACAACTTTTTTTTTGTGTGTGTGTGAATGTGTAATGATACTATATACCCCATACTCATTCACATAGGAGGGGCCAATATCTGAGTGCCCCATTATTGTTAAAAAGGGCTTTCAAATTCTGATAAGCTCCCCATCCACGGACCCCCATAATCAACAGGCAAGGTTTGTGGAGAAGAGGCCCTTGTCTTCATTAATATGGATACAATGTCCTTTGGCAAGGGGGTACCCCCTTAGCAAGGCACTCCCCCATGTTGAGGACATGTGCACTGATATGGTTTGGGAGGTGGGGGTGCATGCTCCTCCTTCACTTTTTTCTGGCCAGTCAGGCTACATGTTTGAAATAAGGATCTGGTATCGATTTTCTGGGGGACCTTGGGCATTTTTTGTTCATGAGGTATCTCCTTAAAATCCATACCGGACTCTAAGGGGCTCTATGCATTTTTTTTTTCATTCTTGCTGTAGGATGTAATACAGCAAAACCTGCATTTACAAAGAATAAAATTAAACAGTTTAAATTGACAGCAACTGACATTCAATGCCAGTTTCTTCATTTAAAATGAAAAAAATGTACACAGGCCCCTCCAAATTCCTCTCAAAATATATAGAATATTCCTGGTAGGGTGGTCTACGTGCTTTTTTTATTAGTATTTTTTTAGACATTGAGATTTCAGTGCTTAAAGCATCACTGCTGCTAGATGCATGGAATCTGTAAATATATTTTTTTTTTGCATTGGTACATTTGATTTCTTGTCAATAAATGGGCCCTTTACACCTTATTAGGGAATCCAGAATTTCCCCCAGCATGTAAAACTGCATCTTTTTGCACTGCCGAATAACCAAACTTTCATACATATTTCAGTGCCTGCAAGGGAGGGATTGACAATCACTCTCCCAATTATTCCATCCTAATATGGTGCCGAGAGAAGCTTGGATGCAAAATTTTCAGCATTTTCACATTTTGTTGATTCTGTTGTGAGTCATAAGCAATTATATCTAACCAACAAGGGGAGAGAATGTACTATATGAGGGAGCTGAAAATTACACTATCAGAAGAAGATATCTTAAAAAGTTTTATATTAACTCATAAATTAAATATTTCTAATATTGCCCAAGAAAGAAATTACAAATTGTTAAATCACTGGTAATGAACCCATTATAGACTAAATCCCTTTTTCCTTTCCGTACCCTAATAATTTGAAAATGTTAATCAAAATGATAAAACAAAAAAAAATGGGCACTGCTAAATCGACAGGTTCCTCTCCCATTGTTTCCAATGGGGTTTGGATTCGGCATCCAAAATCTTTGGAGTTTGCTGAACCCCTGCCAAGCTGAATCAAGGGCAAATCACTATTTATTTTTCCTAGCATTGATTTATTATATTAATATACACTGCTCAAAAAAAATCAAGGAACACTTTTTAATCAGAGTATAGCATCAATTAAACACCTGGGATATTGATCTGGTTAGTTAAGTAGTAGAGGGGGTTGTTAATCAGTTTCAGTGGCTTTGGTGTTAATGAAATTAGCAACAGGTGCACTATATGGGCAACAAGGAGACGACCCCCAATATGGGAATGGTTTTACAGGTGGATGTCACTGACATTTTTTTTCCCTACTCATATTTTCTGACTTTTTTCCACTAATTTTGCATTTGGCTAGGGTCAGTGTCACTACTAGTAGCACGAGGAGATACCTGGACCCTACAGAGGTTGCACAGGCACCTCCAGGATGGCACATCAATACGTACCATTGCCAGAAGGTTTGCTGTGTCTCCCAGCACAGTCTCAAGAGTATGGAGAAGATTCCAGGAGACGGGCAGTTACTCTAGAAAAGCTGTACAGGGCTGTAAAAGGTCCTTAACCCATCAGCATGACTGGTATCTGCTCCTTTGTGCACAGAGGAATAAGACAAAATTACCTCCAGCAGGCCACTGGTGTGAATATCTCTGACCAAACAATCAGAAACAGACTTTATGAGGGTGGCCTGAGGGCCTGGTATCCTCTAGTGGGCCCTGTGCTCACTGCACAGCACCATAGAGCTTGATTGGCATTTGCCACTGAACACCAGAATTGGCAGGTCCGCCACTAGCACCCTGTGCTTTTCAGAGATGAGATCAGGTTCACCCTGAGCACATGTGACAGACGTGAAAGGGTCTGGAGAACCCGTGGAGAATGTTATGCTGCCTGTAACATCATTCAGCATGACCGTTTTGGTGGTGGATCACTGATTGTCTGGGGAGGTATATCCATGGAGGGACGCACAGACCTCTACAGGCTTGACAATGGCACTCTGACTGCCATTAGGTATCGGGATGAAATCCTTGGACCCATTGTCAGACCCTACGTTGGTGCAGTGGGTCCTGGGTTCCTCCTGGTGGATGACAATGCCTGGCCTCATGTGGCGAGAGTATGCAGGCAGTTCCTGGAGGATGAAGGAATTGATACCATTGAATGGCCCCCATGCTTACCTGACCTGTACCCAATAGAACACCTCTGGGATATCATGTTTTAGTCCATCTGACGATGCCACGTTGTGCCTCAGACTGTCCAGGAGCTCATTGATGCCCTGGTCCAGATCTGGGAGTAAATACCCCAGGACACTATCTGTCGTCTCATTAGGAGCATGCCCCGGCATTGTGAGGCATGTATACAGGCCATACAAACTACTGATTACCATTTTGAGTTGCTGCAATGAAATTTCAGCAAAATGGACTAGCCTGCTGCATCATTTTTTCACTTTGATTTTCGGGGTGTCTTTGAATTCAGTCCTCTGTAGGCTGATAATTTTCATTTCCATCAAACGATGGAGACGACTCCCCAAAACAGGAATGGTTTTACAGGTGGAGGCCACTGACATTTTTTCCCTACTCATCTTTTCTGACTTTTTTCCACTAGTTTTGCATTTGGCTAGGGTCAGTGTCACTACTGGTAGCACCTGGACCCTACAGAGGTTGCACAGGCAGTCCAACTCCTCCAGGATGGCACATAAATATGTGCAATTTCCAGATGGTTTGCTGTTTCTCCCAGCACCATCTCAAGAGTATGGAGGAGATTCCAGGAGACAGGCAGTTACTCTAGGAGAGCTGGACGGGGCTGTAGAAGGTCATTAACCCATCAGCAGGACCGGTATCTGCTCCTTTGTGCAAGAAGGAACAGGATGAGTACTGCCACAGCCCTACAAAATGATCTCCTGCAAGCAACTGGTTTGAATGTCTCTGACCAAACAATCAGAAACAGAATTCATGAGGGTGGCCTGAGGGCCAAACATCCTCTAGCATCCCTGTGCTCACTGCCCAGCACCATAGAACTCAATTGGCATTTGCCATTAAACACCAGATTTGGCAGGTCTGTGCATTTCACAGATGAGAGCAGGTTCACCTTGAGCACATGTGACAGATGTGAAAGGGTCTGAGGAAGCCATGGAGAATGTTATGCTGCTGTAACATTGTTCGGCATGACCATTTTGTTGTTGGGTCAGTGATTGCCGTGGGAGGCATATGGAGGGACACGCAGACCTCTACAGGCTAGACAATGGCACCCTGATTGCCATTAGGTATTCGGATGAAATCCTTTGACCCATTGTCAGACCCTCCGCTGGTGCAGTGAGTCCTGGGTTCCTCCTGGGACATGACAATGCCCGCCTCATGTGGCGAGAGTATGCAGGCAGTACCTGGAGGATAAAGGAATTGACACCATTGAATGGCCCCCGTGCTCGCCTGACCTAAATCCAATAGAACACCTCTTGGATTTCATGCTTCGGTCCATCCGCAAGATTGACCTCAGACTGTCCAGGAGCTCAGTGATGCCCTAGTCCAGATTTGGGAGGAAATACCCAAACTATTGAGTACCATTTTCAGTTACTGCAATGAAATTTCAGCAATATGGACTAGCCAGCAGCATATTTTCACTTTGATTTTTGGGTGTCTTTGAATTCAGTCCTCTGTAGGTTGATAATTTTCATTTCCATCAAACGATGGGGCATCCTTACATTCCTAACACATTACCCAGTCCATATCAGTATAGATATCCAGCATTAAATTTTTCCCAATTGAGATTTGATTTGTTTTCAAAGTGTTCCTTTAATTTTTTTGAGCAGTGTATTTCAGATGATAAGGATTCCTTGCAGCCCTCCTTAGTACATTTTAGTATCCATGGCCATAATGTTTTTATATAAACTGGATTGAAACAATAAATCTGATATACAATGTCAAAGTCTATATTGTCTTGATATGATCCTGATAAAAGTATTGGTGTGTATGTTTAGATCATCAGCCTCCTACTGTCTATTAACGAAGTTGACTCTTCCAAGAAATGCATAGATTTGCATGTTATGTTTTCCTATGAGTTGTGGACAACATCATTCAAGAAGAATGTCTCTAAAGTTGATATTCTAAGTGCGATAAGACTAGGTGTAATTCATCTAAAAGTATGATATTATATTAGGTGACATTAAAAGAATATCAATCTGTGATTTTTTTTTTTACTTTTGAAATAAAAACCTGAGCGCATCTGGGTGTACTCAACTCCTCAGTCACAGTGACATGTCTTCTTATCTCCTCTCGCCTTCCACTCACTCTAACATCAAGCCAAAATTGATCACATGCAACGGTGGTGTGCGTGTGTGCAATCCGTGGGCAGAGAAGAGGCCAGTATTGGCACTTCTGCCCAGGGATGATGACGCACTGCTGGTGCCTGTGTATGGTGGGAATCTCCTATTACCCTCACTTAAGATGGCCCCGGTGTACTTCTGGTGGCGTGTGTACAGTCCACGCGTGGAGAAGAGACCAATATTGGCACATCTGCCCAAAGATGAAGACTCACTTCTTGTGTCTCCATGACCAATTGGACACATGTTGGGGGAATGTGTGGCTATAAAAGGTTGTAATAAAATGGCTCTCCACCTACTGAGGAAGCCCTGAGAGGGGGTGCAACGCATCTAGGAAGAAGGAGCCGGTACTGTGTTACCACGCCGCCACTATCTTGCTAGCGGAGCGGTGAGCTAGATGTGGATACACATTTTAAACTTTTTAAGCTTTTATATCTGTAAGTGTTATTTTAGTGGGGATACAATAAAGTGTTATACAAAGAGCACTATATTTCGGTCTTTCTGTTACATGAGATCAATTTTGGCGTGATGTCAGAGTGAATGGAAGGTGAGAGGAGATAAGAAGTAATGTCACTGCAACTGAGGAGTTGAATACACCCAGATGAGCGCATATTTTCTTTTCTTGAGGTGAGCAGGTTTTTCACCTGGTGTGGTGGAGGATCACTGACTATTACTAAAGAAGACATTCATGGAAGTGATACATGTCACTGAGGGGATTGTTTATGGACTTTTTAGTTTAACACTTGTATATGTTTTTCACAGGAGTATTTATGTTTTCTAACAATTATTAATTTAGAGAGTTGCGCTGCACTAGTAATTTGGGAATTTATTTAGATAGTGAGGTGGAATCCACTGTTTTTGTGTTCAGCAAGCAACAAAGAGGTATTTAATTGTAGGGGGGGAGCGGGTACCCGAATTTGACAGGTACCTGCTACCAATTCCGGTCTGGTCGCCTAGGCGACCGGAAATGGAAGGTGTCCTCCCTCCTTGTAGTCTGTTGGGACACGTGACAGGTCCCAGAAGACCACAGGACCATTCATGAAGCGAAACGCTACTCGCGCATGTGCAGTGGGTACCCGGCTGTGAAGCCACAAGCTGTCACAGACGGATGCCCACACTGAAGATGCCAGCCTCCTGGAATACAGGACAGCCGGAGAAACGGGCTGTGGGGGATACACCGCGGGACCAAGGGACAGGTAATTGGCTTTTTTTTAAAAGTCAGCAGCTACAGTTTTTGTAGCTGCTGACTTTTATTTTTTGACAGGGTGAATGGAACTCCTCTTTAACTAGCAACAGGGTCAATTTAGAAAAATAAATTATGTGATATCTGCTCTTCAGCAGGGAGTTCACTTTTAATACATTGAAACTGAGTGAAGATTCAAAACAAAAAGAGTTTGTGGATATTCAACTTTTTGTTTCACTTTTTGTAATAAAAACTTTTTGCACAAATTATTTTAGCTGATGTGGTGGTTGACCTATGGATGGTACCTTAAAAATACTGGTTAATTTTCTAACAATCTGGTTTTGTGTACTGTGAGGTCCATGGGGAACTTCACAGCTCCTGACCAATTCCAAAGTCTTCTGTGCATGCGTACTATGAGACTATGAGGCAGCAACAGAAAGCCCCTACATAGGAATCAATTGTATTTGTCCTTGCATGCGCAGAAGACATTGGGACTAGTCAGGAGGGTATCCAGCAGTGTAGAAGGGTGAGTAAAGGATCTGGGCAGGGGGGCTGGGTTAACTTTGCAAAAGTAAAGTTGCTTTTTAAATAAAATAAGAATGCCGTGAATGATTTAACACATGTCCTACCCATAACTGAATTACCATTTTTATGATGAGTTAGATTTTTTTATACTGTATATGTAGGAAGAGTTCCTACCTCAATGATTTGCAGTGACAAAGTACTACATTTTCCTTAAACATTATTTGAAAATACTTATGTACAATTATTGACAAATGAAGTATTTAGATCATGTATTCATAAGACGATTATTTTTACAATTCTACCACTTTTTCTATGTGTTTTTATAAAGGTGGATTAGCGAAATTCCCACAGCACTCCCCAAGGTGATAATCAATGAAGACTAATTTACCTGCACCAGCTCAGCATATAAAGGATATAAAAGGAAAAAATGCCATTTTACATAAAATCATTACTTTTTTGTTTCTTTACTTAGCACTTGAATAATGTGAGCATAATATTTATGATCTGCTGGGCACAGCGGCATATGCAATGATTGCAATCAAGGAAAACCTAAAGACTTAAGAACATAAAATCATATTATTTAAGAAAAATATGTTAACCTTGTAACTAATATAATAACTTTGTTCTATTTTCTGTCTTTTAAAAATGAGGACAGAATTGTATTTCAGTTTGCTAAAATTTATAATTTTATGTGGAAAGTTTTCAAACTGTGGAACATTTGTTACTCTTGCAGCTAGAACACCATTTCACATGAAAATGACAGATTTGCTGCTGATGTTGTAAATAACTGAAAACTGATTTAAAGTTTATAAATCATTACAAGAAGCTTTCAAGCTAATAATGTGGCTCTGCACTAGCTAAAAAATCTGACACTTCTAGGAGTGTCAGATATCTCAGAGATATCTGCAATATCCTCTGAGCTCTGGGTTTCAAGGTCATTAGACTGTTATGGAACACAGTAGTGATGTAGGAACCTGCAGATGAAATCACAATGCATAGTGGGGAACCAGGTATCAAACAAATCCAGTAAATCCCAAACTGTATCAGATACAGAGTATTTTGCAGCCACTGTAGATATTTAAAAGTGTAACATACCAATCCATTTCTTTACATTTTAAAAAACTTTTTAAATTATTGATAGTGTCTTTTTAATAACAGGTATTTTGTGGTGTCTGCTCTTGTTCAGGGCATTTACAAGTTCAAAAACAAAATAGCCATTTATTTCTCCAGACGGTGTAGCCTGACAGCCAATCCTCCCCCATCTCCCTACCCTCCTTGCTCATTTGCCTGTCCTCTCCTCCAGTTTACTGTGTAAGCAGCCGGCTGTACTGTGACAAAGGAGAGGTAAGCTGCAGGTTTTCTGTGTAACTCCCAGCTGCCTCTCCTCCTGTCAGCAGAGCAAAGTTTAACCATAAGAGAGGACTGTGTGTGTGGACTGTCTTCCCTCTTTCTCCTAGCAACAGAAATGGACCAGCATTAAGGAGGAGAGAACCAGATGTTTCCGTAAAAAGGATTCTGACGGGAGTGTGACAGGAGAGTGATGTGACAGGAGTGTGACAGGATTGTGTCAAGGAAACTTCACCTAAGAGAGAAAGATCTGGTCAGCAAAGCCCACAGCTGTGTGAGGGACAGCCAGAGGGTACAGACAATCACAGGGTATGGAGCATGACCCAGGTTCTGAGGGATGAAGCTACCTACTAGAGTTGTTACAGGAAGCCCAGAGTAAGCGGATACCTAATCAGAGAGATCACTACAGCTGTGTCATTGGGTCTGGTGAGAGGGCCTTGTGGCCACTACTTGCTATCACCATTAATGACTGAGCCATTAGGATCTAGCTTCCAATTAATCCATAGATCTAATACCATCTGCAGGTCTTATTGACCGCCTTAACATGCTGAAAGGCCCCAACATTTAGCCGGCTGAAGAGTTAGGACTAAAGACTTCCCCTATCAGTTGCTGCCCTGAGGCCTTGTTCTTTTTTTCTTTTGTTAAAGTGGTACCTCTTAAGAGATGCTGCATCCCAGCCAATTTCTTAGAGTGCACTCTAACATAGTGTAATGTTATCATCATTTATTTTGCATTTAACGTTTACCAATATTGTTTTTTGCTGATTTACTTACCTACCCTCCTGATTCTACTAAGGGGTATACAATCTAATTTTTGCCAATTTAACATTATCGCTCTGTCTAGCAGACTGTGTTTTAATCTATGAGCTGCGTGCTCATTTATGTTCAATTTGCCATTTACTCCAACCTGTACCAATAGATTAAGAGCATTTACCACTAAACGGGTGTGTGTCTGTTTTCTGGTAGTAACAATAGCCAGATTAAAGGTATTTTACACTTGTGTATTTATCTGTGCTTGCAGTGCTTTTTAGTCAACCAGATGTATCAGAGGGGTGAGGTTATTCTTGGAGTCAAAGCACAGAGCAGAGAACCCAAAGTTACCAAGCAGCTCCCTTGGGGTTGGCACTACAGTAGGTTCACACTATCTCACCAAACACAACCAGATGCATGTCCAGCTTGTCACTGTGCAATATTTTGTACAAGCAAAGGATAGCTGATGGCAGCAACCAGCATTCATTGCATAAACCTTCTACTGCACCTAAGCTGGAGGAACATACAGATAGTTGAAAAACCTCTAACATGATTTACTTTACTCATAGACTGATTCCCAGTGACCTCCCTCCCAACATTTTATTGTGCAAACAAAGGAGGATCCAGCACCACCTGTCATTGATAAGTAGATCACTGCTGAGCCAGTAAAACATACTGTATAATATTAATTATAAATATACAAGATCACATACAGTATGATGCCCATGTAACACAGAACAATAAAACATGTTTCAAATTATTCTGGCTTATAAATTATCTGGAAAAAGAAATAACCACAAAAGGAGAAAGAAAAAGTAAATATAAATATAAAAAAGAAATCTAAGAGATAAAATAAGAGGAATAGTTAGGAGATATAAACTGGGAGGAAAAGGGGATGTAAAAGAAAGACAAAACATTAATATTCAGACTACAGAGGACTTACCTGTAAATACATACAGTGAATATAATCTCTTGTGTTTACCTACAAATAGTCATTCTCATTGCATGCATATACAGCTGTACAATATCTACTATTCATAAAACAAAGTCACATCCCATTCATGGTTCAAATCCTGATGAATGTTGGCAAGTAAGTGAAGTGAAAGTGAAAATCTGATAAACTTCCCCTCTGCATAACTGCAAAAACATATTCTCTTGAATCCTCAGGGAAGAAGTATCAGAATTATAGATGTTATTTACAAAATGTCTAGCTACAATAACTTTTATTTTTAAATGCATCCAGATAGTCTTCCAATTGATCCTTCATTTTTCTTATGATTCTACCCACATACTTTTTGGTACCCTGTACAAGTAATTACTCACAGTATATGGCGAGTGTTCCAATTTTATACAGGAGTTAAAAGGGAATGATTCATCTAGAGTTGTAGATGTAACTTCTTTCCCATTCTGAATGTGTTTACAGCAAGGACATCTATTCATTTTTACAAATAAAGTTACATCTAAACCTCAGCAATGTCTCTTTTGTTGTTTGTGTTTCAAAGTAATTTTGGGGATTGATACATGCACCCATATTTACTTCTTTTTTTATAGGATTTATGAATAAACTGTATCATTATATAACACAGGCAGATATCTGTGTACTATACAGTTTACTTTGATCTGTTTCAGATTAAATTCAGTATAGAATATGAATTTACTAGCCACATACAGCATTTTCTCCTTCATTTTACATTTTCACTTAACAATTCATCTCTGTTTTATTAGCTGTGATAATGTACACCCAATCCCATGCAAAAAATGTATTATACATATTTTTAGCTTCCATTTCATAGCTGTCAATTTGTTGTAAAATTTTTATACAGTCTAATCAACGTCCCTACCAAGATTTCACTGTCAGACTGTCTGTGATGTCCTGAATTTATGTGCAATAAATTAATCCCCATAATAGGTCTACTATATACAACTGAGAGCGCTGAACCATCCTACCCCTTCAACAAATATTGAAAAGGCACATTTTTGTCGTATTCAATTGTCCAGTAAACTTACTTTTATCATTTTACTAAGTATGCCAAAAATATAATACTGTAAATCCTTAATAACTACAGGTTCACTTTAAGATACCTTTTTCAGAAACCTTAGAAAATGTATATCTGAAATGGGCATCACAAAATTTATAAAGATATGCACCTTAGAACTAAAAGCCAAGCACCCTTTCCTTTGCAGAATTTCACAATTTTTTTTCTTATTAACTGAAAGCTTGTATTCTTTCAGGGAATGTTTAAATGTGGTCAAAATGATGAAATTGTTCAAAACATTTTGAAATAAAGCTTTTTAGCTATGTTTTTATAATCTCGCAGTTACAGTGCCTTGAAAAAGTATTCATGCCCCTTGAAATTTTCCACATGTTGTCATGTTACAACCAAAAACGTAATTGTATTTTATTGGGATTTTATGTGTTAGACCAACACAAAGTGGCACATAATTGTGAAGTGGAAGGAAAATGATAAATGGTTTAAATTTTTTTTACAAATAAATATCTGAAAAGTGTGGCACGCATTTGTATTCAGCACCCCCCGAGTCAATACTTTGAAGAACTACCTTTCACTACAATTACAGCTGCAAGTCTTTTTGGGTATGTCTCTATCAGCTTTGCACATCTAGAGAGTGAAATTTTGCCCATTCTTCTTTGCAAAATAGCTCAAGCTCTGTTAATACTTTTTCAAGGCACTGTATCAAGCAGGATGAACTACAAAATAAGATTTTAAAAAGTAAAAACAGCATGAAATATTAGTTTCATCCTACTTGCATTATCAAAAAGATATATGGTAAATTACAACATAAATTTATTTATTATTAATTACAGGTTTTTATATAGCGCCGTTAATTTATGCAGTGCTTTGCAGATACACTATATTGCCAAAAGTATTGGGACACTCCTCCTAATCATTGGATTCAGGTGTTCCAATCACTTCAATGGCCACATGTGTATAAAATCAAGCACCTAGGCGTGCAGACTGCTTCTCCAAACATTTGTGAAAGAACGGGTCACTCTCAGGAGCTCAATGAATTCAAGTGTGGTACATTGATAGGTTGCCACCTGTGCAATAAGCCCATACGTGAAATTTCCTTGCTAGTAAATAACTGCTAAGTGGTATTATAACAAAGTGGAAGCAACTGGGAACAACAGCAACTCAGCCACAAAGTGGTAGGCCACATAAAATGACAGAGGGGGGGTCAGTGCATGCTAAAGAGCACAGTGTGTAGAAGTAGCCAACTGTCTGCAGAGTCAATAGCTAAAGACCTCCAAACTTGGTGTGGCCTTCAGATTAGCCCAACAACAGTACATAGAGAGCTTCATGGCATGGGTTTCCATGGCCGAGCAGCTGCATCCAAGCCCTACATCACCAAGTGCAATACAAAGCATCAGATGCAGTGATGTAGAGCACACTGCCACTGGACTCTAGAGCTTAGCCTCTTAGTTCCAGTGCAGGGAACTCTTAAGGCATAAGAATACCAATACATTTTGGACAATTTCCTGCTTCTAATTTGTGTGTCTGTTCTAACATGACTGCGCACCAGTGCACAAAACAAGGTCCATAAAGATATGGATGAGTGAGTTTGGGATGGAGGAACTTGACTGGCCTGCACCTCAACTCCATATAACACCTTTGGGATAAATTAGAGTGGAGATTGCAAGCCAGGCCTACTTGTCCAACATCAGTGCCTGACCTCACAAATGTGCTTCTGGAAGAATGGCCAAACATTCCCATAGACACACTTCTAAACCTTGTGGACGGCCTTCCCAGAAGAGTTGAAGCTGTTATAGCTGCAAAGGGCGGGACAACTCAATATTGATCCCTATGGACTATGACTCGGATGCCATTAAAATTCATGTGCTTGCAAAGGAAGGCGTCCTAATAATTTTGTCAATATAGTGTATATTGTACATTCACATCAGTCACTGCCATCAAGGAGCTTACAATCTTAGTCCCCTCATTCAAATTCATGCAAGCATATAGTAGTGTTAATTTAGACAGGAGCCAATTAGAGATGAGCGAATCGAACCAGGCGAACCGGAATTCGATACGAATTTCAGGAAAAATTCGATTCGCGTCGAATCCGAATATTTGCCTACTTCGGGTGCGCGAATCGGATTTTTCCCGATCAGCCGGCAAAAGTGTCCCTGCAGAGAGCTCCGCTATTTCTGACAGTTCTCTGACAGAAGGAACACATGTACAGCGGTTGAAACATTGTATCTATATGTTTCCATTTAGGATACAGATGTTTTTATTCGGAAACAGATGTTTCAACCGCTGTACATGTGAAGGAGCTGTCAGAGAACTGTCAGAAATAGAGGAACTCTGCAGATACACTTTTTGCCGGTTTGGAATTCTTATTTTCATCCTACTTCTTCTTCTTCATCCTCATCCTCATCCTCAGAAAAAAAAGAAGAGGATGAGGATGAAGAAGAAGAAGAAGAAGAAGTAGGATGAAAATAAGAATAATTCCAAGCCGGCAAAAAGTGTATCTGCAGAGCTCCTCTAAGTGTATCTGCAGAATAGAGGAGCTCTGCAGATACACTTTTTGCCGGCTTGGAATTATTCTTATTTTCATCCTACTTCTTCTTCTTCTTCTTCTTCCTCTTCATCCTCATCCTCATCCTCTTCTTCTTCTTCTGAGGATGAGGATGAAGAAGAAGAAGAAGAAGAAGAAGAAGAAGAAGTAGGATGAAAATAAGAATAATTCCAAGCCGGCAAAAAGTGTATCTGCAGAGCTCCTCTATTCTGCAGATACACTTAGAGGAGCTCTGCAGATACACTTTTTGCCGGCTTGGAATTCTTCCTATTTTCATCCTACTTCTTCTTCTTCTTCTTCTTCTTCATCCTCATCCTCATCCTCAGAAGAAGAAGAAGAGGATGAAGAAGAAGAAGAAGAAGAAGTAGGATGAAAATAAGAATAATTCCAAGCCGGCAAAAAGTGTATCTGCAGAGCTCCTCTAAGTGTATCTGCAGAATAGAGGAGCTCTGCAGATACACTTTTTGCCGGCTTGGAATTATTCTTATTTTCATCCTACTTCTTCTTCTTCTTCCTCTTCATCCTCATCCTCATCCTCTTCTTCTTCTTCTGAGGATGAGGATGAAACCGCTGTATGGAGTGAATGTCACAGAACTGTCAGAAATAGGCTATTTCTGACAGTTCTGTGACATTCCCTCCATACAGCGGTTGAAACCGCTGTATGGAGTGAATGTCACAGAACTGTCAGAAATAGGCTATTTCTGACAGTTCTGGGACATTCACTCCATACAG
Source organism: Staurois parvus (assembly GCF_062004578.1). Lineage (NCBI taxonomy): Eukaryota > Metazoa > Chordata > Amphibia > Anura > Ranidae > Staurois > Staurois parvus. The sequence goes on along the minus strand of NW_028318342.1, from coordinate 1,313,349 downwards.
CGGTTGAAACATTGTATCTATTTGTTTCCATAAATGGATCCATTTATGGAAACAAATAGATACAATGTTTCAACCGCTGTATGGAGTGAATGTCACAGAACTGTCAGAAATAGCCTATTTCTGACAGTTCTGTGACATTCACTCCATACAGCGGTTTCAACCGCTGTATGGAGTGAATGTCACAGAACTGTCAGAAATAGCCTAAGAAATAGCGGAGCTCTGCAGATACACTTTTTGCCGGCTTGGAATTCTCCTTCTTCTCATCCTTCTTCTTCTTCTCATCCTTCTTCTTCTTCTCATCCTTCTTCTTCTTCTCATCCTTCTCCTTCTTCTCATCCTTCTCCTTCTTCTCATCCTTCTTCTTCTTCTCATCCTTCTCCTTCTTCTCATCCTTCTTCTCATCCTTCTCCTTCTTCTCATCCTTCTTCTCATCCTTCTCCTTCTTCTCATCCTTCTTCTCATCCTTCTTCTCATCCTTCTCCTTCTTCTCATCCTTCTCCTTCTTCTCATCCTTCTCCTTCTTCTCATCCTTCTCCTTCTCCTTCTTCTCATCCTTCTCCTTCTCCATCTTCTCATCCTTCTCCTTCTTCTTCTTCTCATCCTTCTCCTTCTCCTTCTCCTTCTTCTCATCCTTCTCCTTCTTCTCATCCTTCTCCTTCTCCTTCTTCTCATCCTTCTCCTTCTTCTCATCCTTCTCCTTCTCCTTCTTCTCATCCTTCTCCTTCTCCTTCTTCTCATCCTTCTCCATCTTCTCATCCTTCTCCTTCTTCTCATCCTTCTCCTTCTCCTTCTTCTCATCCTTCTCCTTCTCCTTCTTCTCATCCTTCTCCTTCTCCTTCTTCTCATCCTTCTCCTTCTCCTTCTTCTCATCCTTCTCCTTCTTCTCATCCTTCTCCTTCTTCTCATCCTTCTCCTTCTTCTCATCCTTCTCCTTCTTCTCATCCTTCTTCTCATCCTTCTCCTTCTTCTCATCCTTCTTCTCATCCTTCTCCTTCTTCTCATCCTTCTCCTTCTTCTCATCCTTCTTCTCATCCTTCTCCTTCTTCTCATCCTTCTTCTCATCCTTCTTCTCATCCTTCTCCTTCTTCTCATCCTTCTCCTTCTTCTCATCCTTCTCCTTCTCCTTCTTCTCATCCTTCTCTTTCTTCTCATCCTTCTCCTTCTTCTCATCCTTCTCCTTCTTCTCATCCTTCTCCTTCTCCTTCTTCTCATCCTTCTCCTTCTCCATCTTCTCATCCTTCTCCTTCTCCTTCTTCTCATCCTTCTCCTTCTCCTTCTTCTCATCCTTCTCCTTCTTCTCATCCTTCTCCTTCTTCTCATCCTTCTCCTTCTCCTTCTTCTCATCCTTCTCCTTCTCCTTCTTCTCATCCTTCTCCTTCTCCTTCTTCTCATCCTTCTCCTTCTCCATCTTCTCATCCTTCTCCTTCTTCTCATCCTTCTCCTTCTCCTTCTCCTTCTTCTCCTTCTCCTTCTCCTTCTTCTCATCCTTCTCCTTCTTCTCATCCTTCTCCTTCTTCTCATCCTTCTCCTTCTCCTTCTCCTTCCTCATCTCCAAGGGCATTTAAATTAAAGGTACAGTGTTCTGCACTAATTTAAAGGCTCTCTGAAGCCTAGAAACCCTTTTTATAAGTTAACTTCGTAGCGAATAAATTCGCATCGAATCGAATTTCTTCCTGAAATTCGGCGAATCAGCCGAATCGAATTTTTGAATAATTCGCTCATCTCTAGAGCCAATTAACCTACCAGCATGTATTCGGCATGCGGTTGTAAACCGCAGTACCCACAGGAAACCCATACAGGGAGAACATGCACATTCCAGGCAGGTAGTGCCATGGTTGGGATTTGAACTAACATCCCTAGTGCTGCCATGCAGAGGTGCTAAACACTTTGCCACTGTGCTGTCTCATTTTCTGCAAAGGCAATGGTAAGTTTGAGGATTTTTCCTAGCACAATTAACCGATGTGCTATACTATTGCTGCTCTGTGTAAGAAATGCTGAGATCTATGTCCTGTTTTCCCAAACTGATACATTTGTAAAAATAGTCATAACCTGTAAGAAGTACAATGGTAAAGTAAAAATGGTACAATTTTTAAAAGGAAAATGTATAAGGAGATGATTGTGGAGTTTAGGAAGATCTGTCCCTCTCCCCTTCTTCAGTGGGAGTTAAGCTGTTGAGAAGGTCCCTTGCTTTAACCCTTTCACAGCCACTGATGTGAGGCTTTCTGTGGGAGTTCCACCAGAATTTCTGTTGGTTTTGTAGCTTCATAATAACTCTCAGTATCTGGTGGCAATTCCTTTCCATAATTTATTTCTGAAGAAAGTCTATTGTGAATTTAAAGCATATGATTTTATTCAGCTAAAGCTGCTAAAAGTAATGTTACAGTGTCAATAAACCCTTGTGTAAAAGCATGCTGTACGATCTCAGCACATATAATTGTAGCTTGCTTGTAAAGCCTATACTTTCTTTTTATTCTGCTTCTAAAACTTTAGTCCTCTTTGTTTCCTGTGTTAGGGTGCCTCAATACCCCTGCAGAGTACCATGGATCCAACCTGGCTGGGATTACAGCCATGCATACTTACACTGCCTGTGAACATTCTCACAGGAAGCTCTGAAGCTGAATCCTAGCAATGCAAGCCCAACCCATGCTTCTCCTCCTATGAAATAGAATGACTGCTGCTCCTGAGGCTGGATCTATAAGGATGTGGCATGAGGATAAATATATGGAACATGTAGTCCCCAAAAAAGTAATAAGGAAAAGATAAAATGGGTGCTCAACACTTGCAACAGTTAAATATTACTATTCCTATAGTCAAGAAAGCCTGCAATAATGTTTCCTAATGCATATGAAATAAATTGCCAAAAATGTAGTGTATGAAAGCCCTGCTAATTAGCTAATTGGTCACAAGTAAACCAGCATCTCTTGTAAGGTGCAATGATCCAATGTTGATGGATGACCAAAGGGGGAAGCTCCAGGATCATGTAGATGACCAAAAGACAGAGAAATCCAGCACAAAAAGACCATGTGCAGTAAGTATATTTAACTATTTATTGATTTAAAAATATGTAAAAGCACTCACAAATACAGTCATGGCCGAAATTGTTGGCACCCTTGATATTTTTCCTGAAAATCAAGTATTTCACACAAAAAAGGTATTGCATTAACACATGTTTTGCTATACACATGTTTATTCCCTTTGTATGTATTGGAACAAATATAAAACAGAGGCAGAAAAGCAAATATGACATAATGTCACACAAAACCCCAAAAATGGGCTGGACAAAAGTATTGGCACCCTTAACTTAATATTTGGTTGCACACCCTTTGGAAAACATAACTGAAATCAGTCGCTTCCTATAACCATCAATAAGCTTCTGACACCTCTCACCCGGAATTTTGGACCACTCTTCCTTTGCAAACAGCTCCAGGTCTCTCTTATTGGAAGGACACCTTTTCCCAACAGCAATTTTAAGATCTCTCCACAGGTGTTCAATGGGATTTAGATCTGGGCTCATTGCTGGCCACTTCAGAACTCTCCAGCGCTTCTTTGCCATCCATTTCTGAGTGCTTTTTGACGTATGTTTGGGGTCATTGTCCTGCTGGAAGACCCAGGATCTTGGACGCAAACCCAGCTTTCTGACACTGGGCCCTACAGTGCGACCCAAAATCCTTTGGTAATCCTCAGATTTCATGATGCCTTGCACACAGTCAAGGCACCCAGTGCCAGAGGCAGCAAAACAACCCCAAAACATCATTGAACCTCCACCATATTTTACCGTAGGTACTGTGTTTTGTTCTTTGTAGGCCTCATTCCGTTTTCGGTAAACAGTAGAATGATGTGCTTTACCGAAAAGCTCTATCTTGGTCTCATCTGTCCACAAGACGTTTTCCCAGAAGGCTTTTGGCTTACTCAAGTACATTTTGGCAAACTGTAGTCTTGCTTTTTTATGTCTCTGTGTCAGCAGTGGGGTCCTCCTGGGTCTCCTGCCATAGCGTTTCATTTCATTTAAATGTCGACGGATAGTTCGCGCTGACACTGATGCTCCCTGAGCCTGCAGGACAGCTTGAATGTCTTTGGAACATGTTTGGGGCTGCTTATCCACCATCCGGACTATTCTGCGTTGCAATCTTTCATCAATTTTCCTCATCCGTCCACGACCAGGGAGATTAGCTACAGTGCCATGGGTTGCAAACTTCTTGATAATGTTGCGCACTGTGGACAAAGGCAAATCTAGTTCTCTGGAGATGGACTTGTAACCTTGAGATTGTTGATATTTTGCCACAATTTTGGTTCTCAGGTCCTCAGACAGTTCTCGTCTCCTCTTTCTGTTGTCCATGCTTAGTGTGGCACAGACAGACACACAATGCAAAGGTTAAGTGAACGTCTCTCCTTTTTATCTGCTTTCAGGTGTGATTTCTATATTGCCCACACCTGTTACTTGCCCCAGGTGAGTTTACAGGAGCATCACATGCTTGTAACATTCTTATTTATCCGCAGTTGTGAAAGGGTGCCAATACTTTTGTCCAGCCCATTTTTGGAGGTTTGTGTGACATTATGTCGAATTTGCTTTCTTTCCTCCCTTTTTTTGTTTTGTCCCAATACACACAAAGGGAATAAACATGTGTATAGCAAAACATGTGTTAATGCAATACGTTTCGTGAGAAATACATGATTTCCTGGAGAAATATCAAGGGTGCCAACAATTTCGGCCATGACTGTATTAGAAAAGAGATAGCATATAATGTAGTATACTGGCAGCCAATGTGACCACAGGTAGGCTGCAAGGCTTAGGAATGCTTGGTCAGGCTGGATGGGATGTAAACTTCAGCTCTGGCATAGCTCTGCTGACTATGTGCCCAAGGAGTAAAAGCTGCAACTATCAGTGCCTACACACCCCATGGATGACATCACACTCCAAGGGCACTGAAATTCCGGGGTGGACAGAGGTACATGTATGGGAGAATTCCCCCTCATCAGTCTCACTAGGGTTTATCCATGACCTGAAGTGCGCAGGTGATCCCAATCAGGCAGAGCTGAACAGCTGCCATAGAGTTTATTATGGCAGCAGTAAATAGAGTCAAAGATCTGCCTGAGGGTATATTTGCAGATATAATATCTAAATTAGCATACCTGGGAGCATGGAAATTGAAACAAAAATAATTAAATAGAATAAATAGAGTAAAATAATATTAAAAACAACAGTTGTAAAGCGGAAAATGAATATCCATGTTTATACACAGTTATGAATCCATATTTCACTCAACATGTGTCTATATGACAAAATACACTGTATAATGCATTTGAAAAAACAGACGGCACAGGAATGGAATAAATGAACCTCCTGAAAGAATAAACAACTTAAAGTAATGTGATCTGAGTATGTGCTTCCCTACTGAAAATTGCAGTAAGTGCCGCTGAGCAATCCGGAGTCAGCAGTGGTGGTAACATCCGGTGATAACATCTATGAGTAAGTGCTTTTCATCTATGGTTAAAGGTTTTTCAAGAAGGGAGGTAGTACTGCAAGGGTCATGGTTCTAAAAAAAAAAAGAAGATATTAGAGATGATAAAAATCTTTGAAGCCACGGTTCAGTCTACCTTTTATTAATGCTCCAATTAGAAATGAATTTGACATAATAAAACCTCATTATTTAGATGAAATAAAAGGTGACGTGAGCAAGGTACCTGATTCCTAGGTATCTGTATTTACTGTCCAACTATAATATACGTAGGGCGTTCAAGTCAAACCGGGACTTTTGAATTTATATAATAAAAGAACAAATTTCAAGAAGTGGAAACTGCCTTTATTTTTCTATATAATTCCCTGCTACTTTTTTTCACTTATCACAGCATTTAACTAATGCCTGGAAAGCTTCATCATAGAAAAACTTGTCAGTATGCCTGAACCATCCTAGAACAGCCTGCTTTACCTCATCAGCATTATGTTCACCGTTTCCACAGAAAGATTCATCTCTTTTTTTTTTCACAATTTCACAACAGGTTTTGCATTGATTATCCAGGATCAGGCGTTCCACAAGCTGAATGTTCACAGGAATGATTGCTGTAAGCTGGGAACCACCATGCCTGGAATCATCACTGAAGAACATATGGCCATCTTTGAAACATTTACACCGTTCAAATGCCTTACTGCGGCTGAGCGTCTCATCACCATACTATGTTTGAAGTCTTCTGTAGATAACTGCAGGTTTTAAGCCTTCGTTCACAAGAAAATTAATCATCACACGCTGTACCATGCACGCACTAACACTGTTGTCTGCCATCTTGATTTATGGTCTCTGGACTGGCCAGTGGCACGTGAGCTGCCTATCAGTAATAGGACACACTTGCCACTTACTACTGCATGTAGTACTGCCACGCTAGCATCCCTTTTTATACCTGTAAAATTAAAAGTCCCGGTTTGACTTGAATAAAGTCCAAATTATTCAACATTTTCAGTTTTCAGTTTTAATACTTTAAAGTTTTTGTAAAGCTATTCTTTAAAATTAAAATTAAAATAACAAACATGTTATACTTACTTGCTCAGTATGTTGTTCCAAAATTCCTCTTCTGGGGTCCCCTGCTAGTACTCTAGGCTTCTCTGAGTGCCATCATAGAAAGCTGTTTGCTATGGGGGATATTGTGCTAGCCCACTTCTGAACAAGGTTGCGTGCATCCATAAACACACACAGTGTGGCTTGGTCCTACCCTCTGCTCTCTCCTCACTGGATTTAACTCACAGCAGTATGAACCAATTGCTCCTTCTACTTTCAGTAAAGCCTGTGAATGCAGGAAGGAAGCTGAGTGGGGTTACTGACAAGGACAGTCCTGGATCAAAAGTGGTGTCAGGTAAGTGTTTAGGAGGCACAGACAGTGGAAGGTTTTTATCCTAATGCATATAATGCATTAAGGTAAAAAAAACTTCTGTTTTTAGAACCGCTTAAAGTGGGAGGATCTTGGCTTGTAAACATCAGGAAAAATAAACAACAGCAATACATTATTTGCAAAGTATAATCTCAAATTCAGTATTTCCAGTTTAACCACTGGAAGATTTTTACTTCGATGGTACTATTTTATCCAATGGTTCATAATCTAAAGCAAAAAAGAAGTAATAGGCAATGTCCCTGCTTCATGCTGTTTTTAATTGAAAAGGAGAAAGACCTCATTTTCAATGCAAAACTGTTAGCTCATTTGTTCGAATAAACTGCCATAATGACTGTTTTTAAGACATTTTAAATACTTTTATTAAATACCAAGGACAAATAATTTCAATACCTGATAAGCAAAGAAGGTACTCAACCTGACAACTGAATTAAGTTAATGAATCTATGAGTGCCTTCAGAAACCAGATGGCCTTTTGAGTAACTGGCTTGAACTTCTTTTAGACGTAAGAATGCTCTCCACCAGAGAACATTTTGCCTAAAGTTTGATCACAATATTTAAAAGCTAGATAGCTTTTTATTTTTTCACAATAAGATTTATTTAGTTAAAGGTTTAGTACAAATCGGCATACAGTATGTATAACATATATATATATATTTATATGAAAGATAATGATAAGTATCAATACAGTTAGTTTGGGGTATAAAAACATTATATATAAAGGTATAATGTTTTCAATGAACAGCATATTGTTATAGGTGGTGAAAAGAAAAACTGACAAAGAAAAAAACATAATAATAACAAAAATATGAATAAGATAATTGTGAGCTAAATAAGGCTAATACAACATTTTAGATGTTATCATAAAGTATGGCCTCCCTATAGTAAGTATATCAAAAGCTATTTGTGATTGTTTCCATAGCATTAAGATGGGAAAAGAAAAAAGATATAAGTGTATATATAGGAAATTACCTGTATTATATAATGCTGATGATTATCACCATTATGTATTATAAATTGTGTTCTAGTGTTTAAGTAGGTCATGGACCTGTGAGTTCTTTTATACTCTTCAGAAAGAGAGAAGATATTCCAGGCTCTCCACATTTTATGTAAGAGTGTAGTTGTTTCTTTTTGCATAGCTAAAGTTTCTCCCATGTAATAACTAGTATCTATCTATGCTAACCAGTCTTAGATTGTTGGGACACGTGTGGATTTCCATTGATATGGAATCAGTGATTTTGCAGCATTTAATAAATGTCTCACAAGATAATTTTTATATTTTTTGAATGAATATGAATTTACATGGAGAAAAAACAAGCTGGATTTAATTCTAATTTAATGTTAGTGATACTGTATGTGTTGTCATATATCACATGGATGAGGAGTGATAATTATAATTATTGTTGTTGAGATAAGAGTTCACTAACCGATATGCAATGTCAAACTCCTCTATCTAAGAAATTAACTTTCCCACAGCAACTCGATTCATCCAGAGAAAGACATTTTTTTTTTCGGTTCCAGAACAGTCCAAATGACACTTGCAACAGATGACAAAAATCCAGCAGAATGTTTGTAAATATTACAACAAGCAACAGCCCTCAGAGTCCCATTTAAGATACTTCATAACAAGCATAAAGATCCTACACCGTCCAGCATTTATATCCAACTTATAATATGCAACTAGATAGCTTCCATGCATGCACAAATGCGAGTTATGATCTATACCTGTGCATCCATATTAATAAATAAATGAATCTAGCCTGAACAGCTAAAGCTTTCCTTCATATACAGTTTACTATCAGTAAGCAAAGCTGGAGGGATTCTAAATGGCTGACAAAACACTTTTGATCTTAACATGAAAAGGTTTTACTTGTCATTACTGTAAATAACAATTAAGGTCACTATAGTGTTTACCAGGTAAACAAGTCACCCTTTCACCATTTCCAGAGAATACCACCAAGTCAAGTCAAATTACCATCAATAAATATTTCTTGTATTGTCAAATCACATTCTTTATCATACTCAAATATGTAAACAATGTACCCTTTGATATGCTTAAAGAGGACTTCCACCTGAAAAAAAAAAAATAAAAGTCAGCAGCTATAAAAACTGTCCTTACCTGTCCCTCGGTCCAGCGGTGTCCTCACCACCGCTGGTTACATCCGCATATAATGCATTAAGGTAAAAAAACTTTTGTTTTTAGAACCACTTAAAGTGGGAGGATCTTGGCTTGTAGACATCAGGAAATATAAACAATAGCAATACATTATTTGCAAAGTATAATCTCAAGTTCAGTATTTCCAATTTAATCACTGCGATGGGGGGATTTTTATCTTGATGGTACTGTTTTATCCAATGGTTAAAAATCTAAAGCAAAAAAGAAGTAATAGGGAATGTCACTGCTTCATGCTGTTTTTAATTGAAAAGGGGAAAGACCTCATTTTCAATGCAAAACTGTTAGCTCATCTGTTTGAATAAAGTGCCATAATGATTGTTTTAAGACATTTTAAATACTTTTATTAAATACAGATTAAGTCTGTAAGAGATCCGATCTAAGTTATGTACTGTGTGGAGAGGAGGAAATCTGTTGAGTGCCCTGTGTGTAGCGCAGGCAATGCTGGGACAAGGTCATCTAGCGCCTAGAGTGTAGATGACAAACTGCACCTCCAAAGTGTAAACATCCTGTCTCAGCATAAATTCCTCCCCATCGAAAAAAAAAAAAAAGACTACACTAATTAGTAGACTCTTCCCCTAAGCATAAATTCCATCTGCAAGCTAAAATTCCTTCACCCAAAAAAATGCAAAATTCGCCCTCCTCCCAGGATCAAATCCATCCTCCCAGTACAAATATTAGCCCTACAATCCTGCCTTCCAGCTCAAATCCCACGCCAATTCCCCCATCCTAGCACAAATCTCAATCACTCCCCAAAAATCACCCCTCCTAGCACACATTCTCTTTCTTCTCAAATTTCCCATCGTAGCACAAATTATCTCCCTCAAATTCCCCCCCTCCTATCATAAATCCCCCCAATCTCCCCAAATTGCACAACCTCTTCCCAGTCACCACTATTAGTCCAAATTCCCCCATCCCCTCCTGGAACAAAATCCCCTCCCCAATCCCCCATCACAGCACAAATCCTCTCCCCCCAATCCCCCCTCCTAGAACAAATTATCCCCCATCTGTCCCCTATCACAGATCCCCCCAATACCCCCTTAGTACAAACCCCCCAGCACAACAATTCCTCCCAATCCCTTCTGGCTCAATTTCCCCAAACCCCCTCCTAGCACATATCATCCCCCCATCCCTCCTTTTAGCCCAAATCCCCCCCAAACCCTCCACCTAGCACAACCCCCTACAAATTACCTTTCCCAGGACAAATCCTCCTTTCCTACCCAGTTCCCCCCCTAGTAAAAATCCCCCCATCTCCCCCTCTTACCACAACCTCCCAGCACAAAAATTCCCCTTAATCCCTCCTTCTGGCTCAATTTTCTCCAAACTTCCCTCCTAGCACATATCATCCCTCCCTCATTCCTCCTCCTAGCACATGTTCCCAAATCTCCTCCAACTCCCCCTTCCTAGCACAAGCTCACCCCCCTTCCCCCTCACATTACAGGGGGGGACTGCTACAGAGCCAGGAGCAGGTGTGGGTTGTGCCTTCCTCTCCATGTGGCAGATAACACAGGATCACTCTTCTGTCAGGCTGCAAAATTGGTTTGATTGAGGACATAGGGAGCGGGTAATCAAACCACGTGTGTGCAGCCCGACAGAAGAGCTATCCTGTGTTATCTGTCACAATGCAGTCAGGCAAGTACCGTTCTCCTGGCAACCGCCAAACCCAGACACGCCCGTCAGATTGCCAGACAGAGAAGCATGATTCATCACTCTAGAGAACACTTCTCCACTGCTCTAGAGTCCAGTGGTGGTGTGCTTTACGCCACTGCATCCGACAAAGCGTTGCACTTGGTGATATAAGGCTTGGATGCAGCTGCTCGGTCATGGAAACCCATTTCATGAAGCTATCTACGCACATGAAGTTTGGAGGGCTTTAGCCATTGACTCTGCAGACAGTGACTTCTGCGCACTGTGCGCTTCAACATGTGCTGACCCTGCTCTGTTATTTTACATGGCCTACCACTTCGTGGCTGAGTTGCCGCTGTTCCCAGTTTCTTCAACTTTGTTATGATACCACTAACAGTTGACCGTGGAATATTTAGTAGCAAGGAAATTTCACAGATGGACTTATTGCACAGGTGGCAACCTATAATGTTACCATGCTTGAATTCACTGAGCTCCTGAGAGCGACCCATTCTTTCACAAATGTTTGTAGAAGCAGTCTGCATGTCTAGGTGCTTGATTTTATACACCTGTGGCCATGGAGGTGATTGGAACACCTGAATCCAATGATTTGTAGGAGTGTCCCAATACTTTTGGCAATATGATGTGTGTGTGTGTGTATATATATATATATATATATATATATATATATATATATATATATATATAAATATGATAGAATTCAGCTAAATAAGTGAAGATAGTGGGTCGTTTAGTGATAATGGCTGTCTTATATTGATTTGGAATTTCCATGGACTCAAAGATCAGGCAGAGAAGGTATTCATATTAAACTTTTGATAGGAGGATTACACAAAAAAGGGTTTTGTTCAAGGGTCAGTAAAATGACTCTCAAAGTGGAATTATGTGTAGCACTGAAAGTGCAAGAGATTTTACAGATCAAAAGAAGCCAGAAGAGAGTTTCTATGTAGATCAGCAATTGTCTCTTACTCTATGAGACTTGAGTGAGGGGGAGTTAATGCTGGATGTACTAGGTTTTTGTGAGATTTTCCTTTTTTGAGCGGTGTTTTGGCAGGAGATGATCAGGGAGTATAAAATGGGTTGCCAGTTAAGGGAGGAAGGCAGAATTCCTGGTACCATTCAGGAAAATCTATTAAGTCAATTTGGAGGCTCTCACAGAAATTAGGGAGATCCTCTGGGATGCAAAGCATATATTGCTTGCCATTAACTGTAGCTTGCAATGGGAATTTCTAACTGTAGGTAATCCCTTGGGTGATAAATCCTAGAACAGAGAGATTGTGTTGCCATTGAAAGTGATGAATTTGTTTTGTCTAGCTTTCATGAGAATATCTTCTTTTAGCCAAAAATAAGTAAGGCAACAGATAATACCTCTTTGAGGGTCTGTCTCTTGAGCTCTAGGTCTGTGAGCTTGATCAAATTCAATTGGTGAATCTGTGAGCCTCTCCAATAAGCTGTTAAAGATTGTGAATGTGTTGATGTGACATTTTCCAGCCTTGTGATAGCCCTCCCTCTTTTCCTACCCGCTCTCTCTGCAGCTGCAGTTTTCTCAGTGAGCTCTAATATATCTGCTTTTAAATCAGTGATAGCTGCAGAAAAGGTGTTTTTAATATCTGCAGCTATTTCAGTCATATCAACATAGATCAGTGGGTAGTCTGGCTGTATGGAGTCTCTTACCAAGTCCTCAAATGGCGGCATTGACTCTTCATCATAATCTTCATCCCAGCTGGGCAATGCCATCTTGTCTGCTACCCCACTGTTCCTGGAAGAAGATTGTTGTTTGAAAAGAGCAGGGATATGTCTGGAGGCTGTTGAGGAACGATGAGTGCAGGTATGCAGCCCAGGCTTTGTAATTTTGCTAATTTTTAGAGCCAGAAAAGAGTCACTTTATCCATGAGATACTGCAGTAAACTCTGGGACTCCTTCAGTCAGCATCTATGTCCGTGGAGTATAACACCCACTTCCATCATGTATTTGAAAAATTCCATTTCTTTAAAAAAAATGTTCTTTTTCCTTTTTCTTTCAAACAATACAGTAATGTGTTGCAAACAAAAGTTAGCACCAAGAACAGATGGTTAGCAACAAGTGAATATTGACTTTGAGCACCCCATCCTTTATCACATCCTGCCATTGCCTCTTACCCATTATCCTGCCTTTTCCACAAGCTCAAAACACATTGCTTTATCTACTCATGATGTTTCCTCCCAAATGAGCTTTGAACTTGATAAATATTGCAGAACCTGACAAGGCACTGGATGCCATGTCCATATGTCAAACAATCTTGAACACAAATATAGAGGAGGTCAAGATAGACATTTCTTTGATCTGTCAAATATAGTATATTTGGATATTTGTAAAAGCGTTTGACGCAGTTCCCCACAAACAGCTCATGTGTAAAATATAGTCTACAGGCTTGGAAAAAGTCAGTTTGTAAATGGACAGAAAGTAGCTAAAGCTTAATCCACAACTATGCAGTTTGCACTGCATTTTCACGTAGCGATCTTTTTGGAAAGGATCAGGGACATTTTTGCCTGCAGCAGATTCTGTTTTTGGTTCCAGAGACTTCAAAGGAAATGCTTGAAAAACTCATCTATGTGTGTTTTTGGTGTTTCCTGCATGACAACAGACACCTTCCCTTAGCAATAATAACAAATCCCAAAAATGTAAAATGAAAAAAGCATTAAAAATGCATAAAAAATGTGTGAAAAATGCAAACCAAACCACAAAACGCACCTGAAAATGTATCAACCACAACCTGCATAGGTGTAAGCCTAGTCTTAAAGACCGATCAGAGAGTAGTAGTTGATGATTCATAGTCTGAATGGTCGCAGGTTATTAGTGGTGTACCCCAAGGTTCAGTGTTGAGACCCTTTCATTTTAATTTATTTGTAAATTATATAGACTCTGGGATTAAAAGTACAGTTTCAGTCTTTGCATGTGACACCAAGCTCTGCAGTGGAATTGTGTCATTACAGGATGTGCTTAGAAGCTGACCTCAAAGCACTGTTTAATTGGGCAAATAAGTGGCAAATGAGGTTTAATATTGTTAAATGTAAAGTTATGCACTTGGTGGCTAAAAATATGCACGCATCATACATACTGAGAAGAGTACAACTGGGGGAATTAATGTTGGAGAAGGATCTGGGAGTTCTGGTAGATCACAGGCTTAATAATACCATGCAATGCCAAGCTGCGGTTTCCAAAGCAAGCAAAATACTTTCTTTATTGTGGAGGTATAGACCCCAGAGGGGGAGAGATATCATTTTGCCCCTGTACAAATCATTAAACCTCATATTCCACACCTCATCTAGAACATGCAGTTCAGTTTTTGGCACCAGTTAACAAAAAAGGACATTGGGACACTGGAGAAGGTGCATAGAAGAGCAATCAAACTAATAAGAGGCATGGAAGAGCTCAGCTATGAGAAAAGGCTAGCTGAACTGAATTTATTCCCTCTTTAAAAGAGAAGATTAAGGGGGCTATGATCAACATGTATAAATAGATAAGTGTTCCATATAGTGAACATGTTATCCAACACAGAGGACAAGGGGGCACTTTTTATGTCTGTGGGAAAAGAGATTTAACCTCCAAATATAGAAAGGCTTCTTCACAGTAAAATGTGGAATAGACTTCTTCAAGAGCTGGTTCTGGCCAGTTCAGTAAATAGTTTTTAAAAAGGCCAGGATTCTTTTCAAGAACACAAAATATAACTGGATGGGGGGGGCGTGGCTTGGCAAGCCCACAGCTTTTATGCTACATTACCGGTCTTCCTCCGCTCGGACAGAGGCAAGTCTACCCGCCACCACTCTGGAACATGGTCACACAGCTTATCCAACGCTTCAGGTCCCGTAGTATCCCAGACATTTTCAAAACACAGTCATGGATGGACCACGGGGAGACTGCAGCTAAGATGGCGCTGGCCAGACACAAGGATGACTACAGCAATGGATTGCAAACTGCCTCCAAAACATCGGATCACCCTCTCTCTTACTTGGACATGCCAGCATTTGTAGTCGACATTAAAAACACTTTCTCGTAAGCTATCACAGAGTTTAAAGCTGACTTGCTAGCTCTCACAGAGAAGATGGTGAGGTCAGAGAAAATGGGGCATAGGAGCCTCAGATACACACACTGCACAATTGATTACTATGAATCGGCACTTGGAGGATCTTGGTAGCAGGGGTCAGAGGCTTAATATTCTTGTAAGGGGACTCCCTGAGTCAGTTACCATAGGTCAAATTGACTCGACCCTGACCTCCATATTTAATAATTTACTGGAACGAGTGACGGTTATTCCGATTGAATTTGAAAGAGCTCACAGATCTCTACAGCCGAAACCTGTTGAGTCAGTACCACCAAGAGATATAATCTGTTGTTTAACAAATTACAAGCTAAGAGAGGAAATCTTGAAACAAGGAAATCTTGAGCAAGACAAAAGGAGCTCCTTACTTTCAATGAGCACAAGATAAATCTGTACCAAGACCTATCCCATTTTACATTGGGCAACTGTAGAGCCTTAAGCTCCTTCCTTGAACTTTTGAGAGAAAAAGGCTTCAATTACAAATGGAAATTTCCATTTGCACTCTCTGTAACCCATAATGGGAAACTCTCTATCTCAAAACTCCTGATGACTTGCCATTGTTTTGCGAGGCCCTCCAATTTCCTCAATTGGATCTTCCCGACTGGTACCGAAAGTTCCGTCTCCCCCCCTCCCCCCTGACTCATAGCCCTCCACATACTCCACATTCATCATCCACAAAGCATCCACCCAAAAAAGGGAGATTCCAGAAACAACACAGATCAGGATCAATTTGCTCTACTCCAAATGAAAAGTCTGCTAGGGCCTGGGAACCTGCTTGAACTGTTAATTCCTAGCTCTGTTTAAGAGCTTCATTTTACTAATACCTCATTGTCTCAGGACTTTGTCCTTCACAATTGACATACCCGAAATGCCCTTTATTGAACTAAAGTTGTTAATCTCATGGTCCCATTACTTAGACATCGCTTGTTGACCTTCTTGGAACTTAGCTTGTTTTTTTTTCAGAGTGAATGAAGATCAGAATTTTAAGATGATGTTTTGTGAGAATGGTTACCACAATGTTTTTGAATGCATTACAAATAAGGTTCTTGAATCCATTATTGCCTTTACATCCTCGAGGACCTGGTCCATTTTTCTATCATCAAGGAAATAGGTGAACGACTGCGTTGGTTAACCTGTATACCCAATTTTAAAGATTTTTTTTGGGCATAACTGAGCGCTGTGTGCCATACTATGTAAATCTCCTATTTACCCGAATTTCTTGTATTATTTGTACATGGGCCCATATGGCTGGCCTCATTGGCTTATATCATAGCCCTCATATGATGCTCTATACTTTAAATTTATACTGCTGTCCATCTTATTTTGGATGTTATATATTTCTTTTTCTGTGTTAATAGTGATAACTCACTTAAAACGTCTCCACCTTTGGAATATAGGATATTTCTTTAATTCTTATATTCTTCTATATTTTTTTAATTCTTCCATACATACAAATAGGGACTATGATATATCTTCTTTTCCAGGTCCTTTTATCCCGATTGCACAAAACCCAGATTTCGCTCAGGGTTTTGTTTCACATACTATACTGCCAAAAGATGAAGATACCCCTCTTTTGATAACTCATTATGTATCTAAGAATAAGCTTAAACCCTATGAAGCTTTGGAGTTAGAACTAGAACTGCAGCATCCTTTTTTCTTTTCGGACCTATTGCCAGCTGCATAACTGTGTTTCTACTTCCATTCAGAAAATGTATTTTTATGTCTCTCACTCCTTTCGAATCCTTATGTCTTCAGAAGAATCCTATAGGAAGAATCGCATCACTCATTTATTCTTGGCTTCAAAATAACAACTCAGAACTTCTCCACAGGGATCAGACGCAGTGGGAAAGTGCTCTTTAAACAAATTTTTCAGACGAGCAATAGGAGTGGGCTTGTGTCTTTGCCCACAAATGCTTGATTAGCACCAGAGTGCACAAAACATCCTATAAGGTACTAACTAACTGGTATGCAACTCCATTAAAACTGAAATTATGGTACCCACTGTCCTCTGATCGCTGCTGGGGATGCGCCCAGGCCCAACAAAATATGTTTTACATTTGGTGGGAGTGTCCATTGATAACTCCCTTCTGGCAAAAAACATGTGAGATGATTGTTCGCATTACTGGAGCAAAACTTTCACTCACACCAGCCTGCTGTCTACTTTATATAGCCAATTGCTCAATGAAAAGCTATAAATGGTCCCTTACCAGACACCCCTTAAATGCCGCCAAGACTTTGATTCCGAGATACTGGAAATCTACCCAAACTCCTACAATTATTGAAAGGCTACATTTAATGTAAGACATACAATATGGAAGAAACTGTAGCTATTGTTAAGAGTCTCTTGAAAAATGTTATAAAATGTGATCTCCTTGGCTTATCTTCCAGTATTCTACACTCTACACATGGGCAATGCCTTTTGATTCTTAGTTATTTTTTGGACAATTTATGATTGTTTTCATTGATTGATTTGTCCCTGATGTTTCATGGGTCAGGGTTGATCTAAATATAGCTTTTTTAATTATAATGACTCTGAGGCCTTCTTTGATCTGTACCACCATGCCACATGGAAATTATATGAAAATATCTACTGTGTCTTTTTATTTTTCCCCTCCTTTCTTCTCTTCCATTTATCTTTATCTTTGCTAACTGCTCTATTTTTCTTCTTCTTTTCTTCCCTTTTTTTTTCTCTCCCTAATCAGGTTTGAAAAAGTTATCTTTACTGACACTTTGTTTTTGGAGTGTTCGGTTTGATTACTATTATCTATGTTATTGTATTTTTGTTGCCGAGATCCTCCAGTTGGTGAATCTTTCTTTATTATGTTTTAAAATCATTCATCGATCTGTGAATGTTATATTTACTAAGAGCTTAACAAAAATGATTATTGTTAAATATATATATATATATATATATAAAACTGGATACTAATATTTATAGTAAAGTTGATCCAGGGAATATGCAATTGCATCTAGGGGGATCAGGGAGGATTTTTTTTTCTACACTGGAGCAAATTGGATCATGCTTTATCGGGGTTTTTTTTTTTACTTCCTCTGGATCAACTCTAGGATTGAGTATACTGAGGTTTTCTATTTGTGGGTGCGTTTTGTTTAGTTTTTTTCCTTTTTCTCTCTGTGGGTTCAACTGGATGTCTTTTTTTTTAACCAGACTAACTATGTAACCTGCATAAACTCTGGGAAGGGGTGGTGAAGGGATAAATGGAAATCCATCTGAGCCATGTGAAAGATCAACACTTATGGCTACAATGCTCCTTTAGGCAAATGCACCAACAACTGCAATTTGTAATACAGAAACAAGATGACCTTGGGAACAGGATGCACTGCACAGCAACTTTGCCGTGGGCATGAAACAAAGCATTTCTGTTGTTATAAACCTTGTCTACCTAATGCAGGTGAAAGGGGGGCTGTTGGTGGGTGCACTGCATCCAGCACATTATGTCAGAATTACCTTTAGAATGGATCCCTCCAGTGCTGCCCTGTCACTGCTGACAGGGATTCCATCTTCACCTGGTCTTTCCTTTGGGTTTGTGGGCTTCAGACGTTTGATTGGCTGAGCCACGATGAAGTCACTCCTATGCATGTGTGTGGGAGCTCAGGCATGGCAATGAGCTCTGAAGGAACTGCATGGGTATGGTGCAGGTTTAGAAGATATCCATTTTACCTAAAGGTAAGCTGTCTTATAGACTTACCGGTAGGTAAAAGTTGCATAGTGGACTTTACTACTACTTTAAGGGGGAAGGAAATAGCTTTGACAATTGCACAATATGCCAGGGCTAAATTCCCTGGTACCGATGGCTCGACTGCTGCTTTCTGTTATCTGCACTTGGAGGTTCTCACTCAAGAAATACTAGAAGTATTCAACTCTGTCTTTGACAAATTTGCACAGCCCAATTGAGGGAAACTTTTCATCCTTGTAACCCCTAATGGTACACTGCAGCTGATCAACTCACGTTTAGGAGCTTTTCTGCATTTTTTTCAGCAGCCTTTAAACTCTCCCTAATGTTTTCCTATGTGTCTATGTACACTATGTTGTTTACAGTCGTTTACAGGTAGTTGCGTTTATAGTCGTTTTTTTGAAAGCACCAAACGTACGTTCAGGAGTAGATTTATCAGCGTTTCAAATGCCAAATGCTTGTAAGTGCGTGTAAACATGGCTAACTGAATCCAATAAAAAAGGCTACTAAAATACCGCATGATTTTAACAAGTCATGCAGAATTTTAGTAGTGAAAAGCATGCATCATGTTTCAGCAGTCAGTGGGGTTCCCACTGACAGCTGAATGTAAAAGAAAGAATTGCTGGCAATTAAAAAATAATTTTAAAAGATGGCGTGGGGTTCCCCTCCAAAATCCATACCAGACCCTTATCCGAGCATGCAGCCTAGCAGGTCAGGAAAAGGGGGGGGGGAGCGAGCGCAATCACTCCCCCCTAAACCATACCAGGCAACATGCCCTCAAAATGGGTGTGCTTTGGGGAAGGGGGAGCTCCCCCCCAAAGCACCTTGTCCCCATGCTGATGGGGACAAGGGCCTCTTCCCCCTCGGGCTGTGGTTGTTGGGGGGCTTATCAGAATCTGGAAGACCCTTTTAGCAAGGGGGCCCCCAGTTCCTGCCCACCCCCACATGAATGAGTATGGGGTACATGGTACCACTACCCATTCACAAAAAAAAAGCTGTAGTGTGAAAAAAAGTCAGTTTCTGACAAGTCATTTAATAAAAGAATGTCCCTCGAAGTAGATCTAACGTCAGTCACGATATCTGCCGCTGCTCCAAGGAAAAAAAAAAAATGGCCCCCAACCATCTTCTCAGAAGCTGGTTTGACAGTTCTTAAATATGTAAGTCATGTGATGTCAGTGATCAGCATGCCGCGGTCGATGATGTCACATGGGTCGGGGGTCACACGGGTGATGTCACCGCCCCTTACATATTTAACCACTTGCCTACCAGGCACTTATACCCCCTTATTTACCAGGCCAATTTTCAGCTTTCAGTGCTGCCGCACTTTGATTGACAATTGCGCGGTCATGCAACATTGTACCCATATGAAAGTTTGATCATTTTTTTCTCACAAATAGAGCTTTCTTTTGGTGGTATTTAATCGCCACTGGGTGCTTTACTTTTTGCGCTATAAATAAAAAATTGCCAAAAATTTGAAAAAAAAAAAGTTTCTTTGTTTCTATTATAAAATTTTTCAAGCAGGTAATTTTTCTCCTTCACTGATGTGCGTTGATGAGGCAGCACTGATGGGCACTGATAGGCGGCACTGATGGGCACTGATAGGCAGCACTAAAGGGCACTGATAGGCAGTACTAATGAGGTGGCACGGATAGGCGGCACTGATAGACAGCACTAATGAGGTGTCACGGATAGGCGGCACTAATATGCAGCACTGATAGGTGGCACTGATAGGTGACACTGATGATGGGTACTGATAGACGGCACTGACTGGCATCACTGCTGGGCACTGACTGGCGGCACTGACTGGCACAACCGCTGGGCACTGACTGGTGGCACTGACTGGCAGCACTGCTGGGCTGCACTGGTGGGTGGCACTGGTGCGCAGCACTGGTGGGTGGGCACAGGTGGGTGGCACTGGTGGGCACAGGTGGGTGGCACTGGTGGGCACAGGTGGGTGGGAACAGGTGGGTGGCACTGCTGGGCACAGGTAGGTGGCACTTCTGGGCACAGGTGTGTGACATTGCAGAGTGGCACAGGTGGGTGCACTGCTGGGCACAGGTGGGTGATCTGCTGGGCACAGGTGGGCGGAGCTAGTGGGCACACTGCTGGGCACAGGTGGGCGGAACTTGCGGGTGGCACTGCTGGGCACCGATCATCAGGGCACTGATCATCAGTGCCCTGATGATTGGTGCCGATCCCCGCTCTGACAACTGCCGGTTCTCGGCAGTACTTTCCTTACCGCTGATCAGGTGGTAAAAGGCCGCTGTGATTGGCCTTTTACCACATCACGTGATCAGCTGTGTCCGTAGGAAACAGCGATCACGGAGATCGCCGGGCCGCGCAGGAGAGCGCGTTCTGGGGGGACGTCATATGACGTCCACTCAGAACTGGCTGGCCGCAGTGCAGCCATCATTCGGATATCTGCGGTCGGCAACAAGTTAAGAACTGTCAAACCAGCTTCTGAGCAGACGGCCGGGGGCCAGCATCGGTAGTGGAGCCTATCTTTTTTTTTTTCTTCGGAGTGGCGGTCGGTGGACATCGTGGCATTGTGATTGTCGTTGGATTTACTTCGGGGACATTCTTTTATTAAAGGACTTGTGAAAGAATGACTCCTGCCTTTTTTCACACTATAGCTTTTTTTTTGTGCATAGGTAGCGGTACCCTGATGAAGTCACGTGCTGAGCGTGACGCAATGCGTCGGTACGTGGGGAGGAGCTTACGTTAACGCGGTGATGTCATTTCCGGCGTGGGGGCCATATTGGATCACCCTGTGAAGTACCCATGCAGTACACCCATAGCATGTGGTAGGAGGCTGGATTGTTTCGTCCTTAATGTGAGTGGAACTCTATTTTCTATTGATTTATCGCTTAATAAAACTGGTTGCACTATGGAGGGTCTCTGTTTGTATTTCATTATGACCCTGGGAGGAGCTGGCTGCTAATCTGGTGGAAGCTGGAGGTGGAAGGCGATACCTAGAGAGGAATCCAGTCTGATAGGATTGTGTGATCCTTAAAGCTTGCTGGCCCTTTGGGGTCTAAGTAAGGAGGTGAGGGGGCATTTTAGCCGTTAAAAGATTGTCACGTGTGAATCACGCACACTGCACATTACTTTGCATGAAGAGTGAAGTGTGAAGACCATCACTAAGCATTGCGTCATCATTATTATTATTATTATTATCAATTGTTTGGACTTTTCTTGCAACTGAAGATTGGTTCATCTTTGTTTTGAGCACTGCATGTGTTTTGTCACCTTATTGTTTATGATTATATGTGTCACTTTTTGCACGAAAAATTCCCTATGAGGGTATACATGCATGACACTGTTATTTATTTACTGATCACTTTGGATTTATACCTATAGGGGTATATTGAGTTTGATTAATTGTATCACGCATTCATTGATTATATTTATTTTGTATTTAGCGCTGCACTGTTTTATTTTAATTGATTATTTACTTATTTTGGGTATAAGTTTAGTGCCAGCAGCTTTTTTCTAAGGGTAGGATTCCATATAAGCGCAGGAGGTTTTTTGTGAATTACCATGTACCCTATACTCATTCACATGTGGGGGGCTGGGATCTGGGGGCTTCCAGATTCCGATAAACCCCCACCCCCAGACCCCCACAACCACAGCCCAGGTTTGTGGGGAAGAGGCCTTTTTTAGTGAATTTACTATTTTTCAGTGCATTCTGGGCTTTTGGGAGGGTCTCCTGTGGTTATCTTTTAAAAATGTTTCCAAACGCAAACGTGCATAAACGCGGCTAAATGCGTTATGTAAACTCAGCTAAACTGACTTTTTTTAAGCTATGTTTTCCAGCGGTCAGTTTCCATTGTTCAGAAGAGTTTTCCAAACGTCCTGTGTACGTGAACCCTAAATCTAACAAAAACATGTTCCTCCCTGAGTCAGAGACCCATAAATCTAATTCAGGTGGATGATAAAATCCTAGCAAAAATAGGCATTCATTTTAATCAAGTTATACCTTCTCTAATCCATCCAGACCAGTCACATTTTATTGCAGGCAAAACAAACAATCTACAATGCTTGAAGACTTTTTAGAAATATCCAAGCTCTGCATAACTACATTAGTACTGGGATGATTGTGACCCTAGATGCTGCTAAGGCTTTTTGATTTTATGGAGTAGTGTTTTTCGCAGCAATGTCTGTGCAATTATGGATTTGATACCAATGGTGGCTGTAAATATTGCACCAGGCCCTCTAGCTAAGGTATCGGCCAAAAACTGTACATCTGAATCTTTCCCCCTTTTTGGGTGAATAAGTCAAGAAATGCTGGCAATTTCTATTCCTTACTAACTTGAATTTTAGGGGCTTATAGCTGGATGATTGTACTAAGAAGATCAGGCTCTGCACTGAGGATTCCAAAAAACAAGTATAAACTGCTCAACCTCCCATTATGCCCCACACTCCATTAATGGTACTCAGAAAAAAATCCTGATACCTTGGAGTGGGTAATTGCTAAACAACAAGGTCCAGCACACAGCTTCCCCTCTGATACTTCCTTATTAGGAACATATCCTGCACACAAGGCATAACTGCTAATATATGTCTGCCTATATGGCCTTAGTCATAGCTAGAGAAGAAGTTGTGCACCAGCTTCTATTGTTTCTCTGTGCTGTTGATTCATTTTTATGCCTAGAGGATTCTGGCCCTTCGTTAACAGCTGCCCTGCACACCATTTTAGACTATGGCAAATTTTACAGCTTAAAGTTTAATTGGAAAAATTCCAAATCAATCCAATTAACAGCTTTCCCTCTGCTGCTGACCAGGTTTTGTTACTTCCTCTGCTAGCTAATTCTATGACGTCCATGGGGATGCAGGTATTTAAAATTCCATATTAATTTAATGTTCTAAATTTTGAGCCCCATATTATACTTCTTTAAAACCAAAATCCAATTTTTGAACTAAACTTGATAGTAAAGGGCAGGACAGGTAAAAATGATATTGCGTTTTAATATTTTTTTTTTATTTTACTTCCCTTCAAAATATTTAAAAATGATGTGCTCCCTCTTTAAACCTTTTACTTGAGGTTGGAATACATGCAAATTGTTTTCCGTTCTCAGTCTGCTTCATCTACCAAGGATCCAAACATGTATGTTGCTCTGCTGAAGATCTACAAGCCATTCTACAGGAACTACAGCTGATGGAACGCCCCCAAAACTCAGAAGGCACGTGCTGCCGTTTGGCCTCAAGCTCTCAGCACAAATTCACCTTTACCACCAATAGGAGAGGACAGCAAGGCTTTTACAAGCATGGTTGTTTTTTTCTCCCCTGCCCTGGCCATGGAAGACTCGATGGAACCCTTCTTCCTTGCCTTTGAGTTGCTGACCTAGCTGGGTAACAACATGTTCTTGCCCTAATGGTCCGTGTGACCCGCAAGTATAGCCCCTTGATTGCCCCCAAAGGATTTCCAACCCTGCACCTAATTCCCATGTGACAGCTTATCTCAAACACAGGTTACTTCTGTTCAATGACCCTCGTCTTCTTTCACAGTAGGCAGCATACCCCCTCCCTTCTAATCCATGTCCTCCCCTCCTTCCTTCTTCCCAACTCCCTCTACACTCCCTGGTTTTCCCTTCTGACTTCACATGGACATACCTAACCTACCACTAGGCTGCAGTGACTTTGGACACTTTGAAGTGTCCCATGACCCTGTCCTATGTCAGTCGGGGCACCCTGTACATTTCTTCCAACCATTTTAATTGAATTTTTATCTTTTAGTTCCTGGAAGGCCCTCCTTACCCGTATGTGTTGCATAGCTAGTAGGTTTCACTTTAACTGATATGTATTTACTCATAATTGTTTTACGCCAACTGTTATCGTTCTGTGCCAACGATTGTTGTATATTTTTTTTCTCTATACCGCCCAACTGAGCCTGTTCTCGGTTGCACACTATACTTGTCCTCTCTTGCTCCAATGACTCTCCTCCTTTCACCTCCCCATCCTTTCCTCCCCACTTCCTTTCCCTTCCCTACTCTCCCTACCCACCTCCTGGCCCTTTTTTTCCCTGTTATCCTAACTTGGAGCAATAGAACCCAACCAAATAGGGCCCAGAAATCTTACTCTGCCAGATATCTCTATTTGGGGCTTGGGTCTCTCCAGGATTTTTCCTTGCTTCCTCACTTTGATACCCTCGGCTGCCCACCCTATTTATGTAGGCACCCAACAGTATCACCGCCGTTGGAGTGATTCTGGTTTTCCCTCCAAAAGGCCTGCAAATTGTAAGCACACAGTTTTTCTTTAATGTTACAAATTGTATGTTGTTGTTTGCTATGTATCTCTTTCTCTCTTTCCTTCTCCTAGGTTTCATCACCTGATCTCTTTCCCCTGAGGGCTGGTGCAACTTCCATTGGTGAATATGCTTATTCACATTATATCCTCTCACAGCTCATTACCATGGCCCCCTTAAACATTCTTAACATCTCCAAAAACGCACAAAAGCCTTCCTCTCTTTTGCAGTTATGAAGGCCTACATACTCTGCCTCCATGAAAAAGCACTTTTTGATTCAAGTCACACCCAAATTCTTCAGCTCACTCTACCCTCAAGTATACACATTCTCAGCCACAACCAAACAACAGGGTGTTTTGGTAGCATTTAACCGCACCACTCCCTTCATATTCTCAGACGATATTAAAGATCCGGACAGTGCTATATAATCCTCACTGGTCAACTCATGGACACTGCTGTTAATATTGTGTCATACTATGCCCCCAATAAGTGGCCTAAGTCTTTTCTCTTACATCTCCTCCAGGTGGTTGCCTCTCACAAAATGGGTACAGTCATACTGTGGGGAGACTCAAATCAAGTCCAACTGCCATTCTTAGACAAATCACCTCCTTCCCCCTCCACTAGCCCTGTGAAGCTTCCTTTTAGCCATCTTCTCACTAAATACAACTTGGTGGACTCCTGGCGTGAACTGAACCCGGCCAGAAAATTATATATATACTACTCCCACCCGCATAATACCTTCTTGCAAATTGACCATATTTTCCTAACTGTAGGTATGGTTCCTGAAATTCTGGCATCTAAGATATTGCCCTTCACATGGTCGGGTCATAATATAGTGCTAACCACCATAGCTTCCCCTAACCCAACGGCCCATGATTCCTCTTGGTGCCTCAATGACTTCATGCTTAAAAATCCATCTCATCGTGCAGATATTGAAATAGCTCTTAAGGGATATTTATTACACAATTCCACCCTTGACACATCCCCACTCATGTTACAGGAGGCACATAAACCTGTGATTTGAAGGGCGATCATACGTCAATCTGCGTTTCTCAAACGTTAGCGCAAAGCTCTATACCGCATATTGGAATCTGATTTTAACACTTGCTATGTGGCACCAAGTCAAATATTATCTCAAAGCCAACAAACCGGACACTCTGCTGGCATGTACACTTAAGACAAACCCTCTAACCAAGTTCCAGTCACACCTAGCTTCCCTATATACACCTGATCATGCTTGAAACACCTCGCAGGTGGATGCCTTTTTCTTACATATTACATTGCCAGAGCTCTCTCAGTCTCACGGTGTCCAACTCGAGTCCCCTATCACTGAAGCTGAGGTGTCCATTGCAATTCGTCATTTCAAACTGAATAAACACCCAGGTCCGAATGGATACTCCGCCATCTATTATAAAACTTTTACAGAGCTTCTAACCCCTCTCTTTAACTAGAGCCTTTAACTCCCTGCTCGAAGGACACTCTTGCCCAGAAACTCTAACGGCTATCATCTGCATGCTCCCTAAACCGCAGCTGAACAGGGCAAAGATGAAGTCACGTGTTAAGCGTGACGATACGCGTTGGCGGTGACGCACTTCCGGTCGGACGCCTTCTTTATTTACATTGGACACCCATGCAAGTACATCTGATCTGAGAGAGACCAAGTGGCTGCAGCCACCTTATGTGCCTGAAGAGGAGATCTGCTGCCCTGTGAGCCTGTGCTGGAATCTGTACATGAAGGGAGGTCAGTGTGGAGAGCTGTGGAGAATTACCTACTATTAAGGGTCTATGTGTTAGTGATCCTGAAGGCCTTTTGACCCTGTGCGGGTCGCAAGAGGGAGGTGAGTGGCCAATTCAGCCATTTTTGGATATCTCTGCACATTTATCAGCACTTTTTCTTTTTTTTCCTTCTTCAAGAATTGCTGTGGACTTTATATATGGTTTTTTGTATATTGTCAGGTGTTTTACACCTCACGGGACTTTATATATTTATTAATTTATTCATGTTTGTTTGCATGATCAGTTCTTAGTTTATGCGTTTATTGGGATGCACGTGTGTTTTGTGTTATATGGTGGGAACTGATTTTTAGTTCTGGTGGGAGGGTTTTTTTTAGCACATTGAGTCCTGTTGTGACTTACTTGTTTGATTTGGAGCACTATTGGATCCCATTGGATTACTTGGGGCACCATTTGTTATTTGGTCCTTTTAGGACCTCATATTGACACTTGTCACATGTGATTATTTATGAGTTTTTTGGCACTATTTAATATTGTGTGTTTATGTTATTTGTGTCACTAATTTTGCACTGTTTCACTTATTCATTTATGTGGGAAGAATTTTTATGGTAGTAGCGCTGCATCATTTGTGTTTCATTTATATTGTTTGTCTATGGGTATATGACTGTATGTAGCAGCTTTACCTTTGTTGGTAGGTATTAGTTTTTAGCTAGGAGCGCAGGAGTTTGTCACATTGATAGACCCTTGATGGGGTTGTGTGCTGTTTTTTTTTTAATAAAAAAAGAAACCAGGAACAAAATGTAATTTGCTGGTTATTTTAAACACTCTTTTTCTTTTGCAAATGCCAGTGCTACTTCAGAACGTCTTGTACATCAGAGATGTGTTCCTTCACAGGTAGGATTAGGGCATCCCCAGGCATGTTATTTATAGGAATTGGGTATTTTCGATGTTTCACGTTAGGCATTTAAAGAATCACTACTCCTGGCTGCATAGAATTATTTTTTTTTCTTTTGTATTGGTACATGTTCTTTAGGGCAGTGCTCATCCCATACAATTTTCAACACACCCCTGCCTATAAGCCCAGAAAATGAGCATTTTTAATTAGACAGGTTCTGCTCCCATTGACTTTAGTGGGGTTTGTTTCTTCCATCTGAACTTCTTTAAAGTTTGCTGAACCCTACTCAAGCCAAACCTAGGGCAGTTCTGCTCATCCCTACTAAGTAGCCAGTCACTAAGGCTGACTGTTCTCATGAGGGGCATGACTGTGACAATGTCAAACCTGTGTAATTATTGACCTTTAATGAT
This sequence comes from Staurois parvus, assembly GCF_062004578.1. Classification (NCBI taxonomy): domain Eukaryota; kingdom Metazoa; phylum Chordata; class Amphibia; order Anura; family Ranidae; genus Staurois; species Staurois parvus. The sequence goes on along the minus strand of NW_028318342.1, from coordinate 1,285,606 downwards.
TCCGGGAGTGTCTAGAGTTGTTTACCTGTCACCACGCTGCTGTACTGCTTTTCTTTCCCACAATACATGGTCGCTGTAGAAAAAATTAATCTTTGATGCCACAGGCTGAACTACGGTCCTGATGCTACACTGATTTCCATTTTTGCATGAGGTTTTTATGTACAATTTATTCAGTGCATGACATTATCAAGGTGTAGACCATTTCAGGTTCCCTGTCAACTTACCTAACTTCTAAAAATTAGGTGCAGGTCAATATAGGCAGAGTAGATCCCTGGTAATAAAATAAGTGCAAACATTATATTTGGAAAACTTTTTGCCTTCAATTTTAAATAATAACTGAGACCTGCGTTCCTTTCTAAACAGCTGCAACACATTATTAAATGTTTTTTCCTATATTTTTTTTGCTCTCAAGTGGTGACATTTTGGGCCTTGTTGACTTTAGGCTCTGCAGAATCAATGAAACTCCCTTATCAAAGATAAATTACACTGAAAAATTGAGAAAACACATGGAAAAGTAATACTCTTGTAGTGAAGCTTACAAAATGTTTTTATGAGATGCTGATGAACCACTTGAATTGTAAATTACCTATTCTAAGTTTGAGACACTTCATTATCTGCACATCATCCAATCAAGAAAACCATTAAAGGATCATTTCAACACTTGAAAATTATTTGGCTGGGAAGAGAAGATGACTGTTTTCTTACTTTATGTTTGCATGCCCATGATGCATTTTACTTTAACTTTTGTGTTCAGTTTTATTTATCTATCTAAATCAGGCTTTTGAATTGTCAGATAATGTATGAAAACATGTAAAAAGTCAACTCTATCTATTATCTATATATCTCATAGTTACATATAGTTACATAATTACATACAGTTACATAGTCTGGTTGAAAAGTCCATTTAGTTCAACCCACAGAGGAAACAAAAGCAAACACACAAATGAAACTCCTCTTCTCAAGAGATAATAAATTCAGTTTGTCTAATCTTTCCTCATAGCTGAGCTCCTCCATGCCTCTTATCAGTTTGGTTAACCCTTCTCTGCACTTTCTCCAGTTCCCTGATATTCGTTTTGTGAATTGGTGCCCAACACTGAACTGCATAATCCAGGTGAGGTCTTACTAATGATTTGTACAGGGGTAAAATTATGTCTTTCTCTCTGGAGTCTATACCTCTTCTAATGCAAGAGAGGGTCTTGTGCCTTCCTCAGGGAACAGGGAACCCAAGATGACACTGCCTTCTCTCCCCCATTGGACTGTTATATAATGGTTGGCAGTAGTTGTGGCTGCCTGTGTCAGTGCTTTTATTTGCTGGGCATTGATAGTGTAATTTGGATCCAGGAAGCAGGCCATGCCATGTGCACACATGTGCAGCATGGTTATTATTATAAATGGGTGGAGCATTGTGGCTGAGGACACATTAGGTGACATTTGGAGCACTTGGTCAGCAAACGAGATAGCAGCTGAGACAATGGCAGCAGTGGTGGTATCTCAGGGGAAACAGGATAGGCTCCCCAGCTACCAGGACCAAATTTTATAGGCCTGGGTTATGTAAACATACCTGTTTGGGGGGCACTGGTAGCTGAGTCATCTCCTAGACTAACCAACACACAGCTACAATTGTTCAGTGTCCTCTCAGCTGACTGAGATTGCAGTTTTTTTTAACCCAAGTCCAACTATATTGTAGTTGGCAGGCCACATATCTCAGTGGAGATACTAGGGGAAAGATTCTCAGGTACCACCATCAGGTCGAGACGATCCAAGAAGTAGCCCCCCTGGTGCAGCTTCCCCTGAGGACCTGGTTGTTTTCAGCAGCTTTGAACCTCTTCCTTTGTCAAGTATTTCAGCTGTCTCTGGAGCCCCTGATTCTGGCTGTTATGTTACTAAGGAGCATTTGTCATCTGCTTTGGCAGTTCTCCAGGATAGTCGTCAGTGTGTGCCAAATTGGTTGCAAATGAAGTCATCCTTCTTCCCCTCCCCTTCATTATGGAGGAGGAATTGGTGAAGGATGAGGCAGAAGCAGACAGTGGCATGTCTGTAGACTGTGATGCTAAAGAATTCTCATCCCAGGACTCTTTTCTTGTGGAAGTGGTGCATACTGACCTGAAGTTGCCAGTTGCTGAGTTCTTGTCTCAGAAGGTTCTACTTCTGGGATCTTGGCAGTCACCACAAGATCATCAGTCATTTCCTTTGCATCTTCACCTTAAGGAGATTGTATATAGAGGTGAAACTCGAAAAATTTGAATATTGTGCAAAAGTTAATTTATTTCAGTAATGCAACTTAAAAGGTGAAACTAATATATGAGATAGACTCATTACATGCAAAGCAAGATAGTTCAAGCCGTGATTTGTCATAATTGTGATGATTATGGCTTACAACTCATGAAAACCCCAAATCCACAATCTCAGAAAATTAGAATATTGTGAAAAGGTGCAATATTCTAGGCTCAAAGGCCCTGATTCACTAAGATGTGAGTCTACCAGCAGAGTCTGACCATTCAGGCAGACTCAGGTCAATCAATCAGTCGTCTGAGCAGCGTCTAGCAAGCCCATTAACGAGCGTCTACTTTGCCATTAGTGAATGTGGTATCCTGTCTGGCACATTTTTAGGTGCAATACCGGATATATTCGCTAGATGGCGCACAAGCACAGGCTTTATTAACATTGGCGTTTTTTCTGATAGCAAAAGAGAATCTTTAGAATGTAATAAATAGTACAGCTGTATTAGAATTTTCTATTTTTTTTTATTTTTTTTTGCTGTTTCTCCAAAATGATCAGGAAAGTAATGCATTTACTAATGAATGTCATACATTCTATTTTCAAATGTTAAACATTTTCACACTTATATCTCAAATAATCTATATACTTCTAATTTCCCAATGTAATTATATATCTTCATTATCTTTAATCACATAACTAGTCTATGTTAAAGACAAGTGCAGCGCTATAAATGCATGTGATCAATAATGAACACATGTAAAAACCAAAAAGTGCAAAGAATTGCAATAATGATGTAAACTGGTAAATCGTGCTAAAATAAGTTCATATAATCATTCCTGAATAATGGAATGTCCTTCGTGTGAGAGTACCAACTCAGAGAGTGCCTATGAATGGCACGTGTGGTCTCTCCGTGACGGACAGTAGTGCATGAACTCGTGAAAGGTAAACCACCCTTGGGACTGGTCTACACTCACCAGAACAAAAGTATTAATGTGCATGGGTTATACACATCGCACATCTGGGGGTGCAGCGGTATGCTGGCAGCTATGGGTTAGTCATCCAGCTCCATCCATCCATCAGGGTGGGTGCCCAAATGGTCCTGGGGAGGAATTAGCTCAGCCATAGGAGCCAGAAAGGTGCTTAATAGTGTAGTACACTGTCACAGGGGTGGATGACCTTTCACGAGTTCATGCACTACTGTTCGTGGTTATATTTATCTTGTGTAATACAATTTTACTAGTCTATATCATTTGACCAGCGCTCGCTTTATCATTTTTAAACAATGTAACTATTCTACATTATAGCTCAAACTGTGTCTCCCACAGTGGTTTAGTGGTTAGAGCTCAGAACTTACAGCACTTGGGTCATGGGTTCTAATCCCAGTCTTGGCAACATCCCAAAAAAATGGAGATCAATTTTCTGGGTTGTGGCAGGAATATTGATCAATCAATTATGATTTTGCCTAATGACTAGAAAGTGGATGAATGTTACTTGCGTACTGTTCTTCTGCCAATTAGGAAATGTGCAAGTTTCATGCCGTGTATATTTCATTGTAACTTTTTTCTCTTTTAAATCTGTCTCCTTATACAACTTGACCCCCTCCCCCACCCCATCATCACCTGTCCCATATGCAAATCTATGGATCACCGCCCCACTCTTTAACTATCTATTTACTGATCAAGTGAATGTGTCTCATTTTCTATCAGCTACAGCTCAGATCTCACATTATTATACAATTGCTGATTGTATCTCACCACTAGTCTGATTGAATTCACAATTCCTGGTCAGTCCCGTTCCCTGACCTCTAATAACCTTTAGGGCCAGTTCACACTACATGTGTTTCAGTTGCTTTTTCGGCATCACAAACGCACAGAAAGAAGGTTGTCAATGTCATAGTTCACATCAGCGCTTGCATTTTCAATGCATTGCAGGTGCTGTAAACAAAGTTGACCAAGCTGCATTGTTTCTGCACAGAACTGTACTGGAACACATTGAAACATCCTTGAATGTACTAAAGCGCACATGTCCCTAACTACATTGAATACAAAGAAAATAGAAAAAAATAAGTGGAAGGGATACAAAAATGCAATGTCAACGTGTCCAAAACGCATCCAAAATGTACTGGAACACACTAAACATGCATGCCAAAAGGGCATGAAAAAACCCATCAGGAACACATCTAGACTGTTTCTATAGTGTGAACTGGCCCTTAGGACTTGTTCACACCATTGGTGGTGCAGAAACGCATGCAAGAACACACATTTTCCAGCACAGCAAAGAAATGCAATGCCCTCTGTAGATGTGCGCAGGTACCATGATCAAACGTTATTGCACCTACACACGTCTATTAAAAACAGCCCCATTCACAGCCACAAAAACGCATGGCACCACACTACTGTGCGGCTAGGTACAACACACTTGGAAAATAACATGCCTGCAGTATTGTGGCATGTTTCCACATGTTAAGCAGCCCATTGAATTCAATGGGCTTTGGGAAAAAATAAATATAACAAACACAAAATGCCACATTCACACAGGTCCTCTGACCTGTACAGCATGAATGAGTGGGTTGTTTGTGTGGCTAAAGCCACCTGTTACACTATGGGGACACAGCAGCTGTATGAACACAGGTTTTAATCTGACAAGTGTGAAGGCGTGGGGAAGTGGCCCTGAATGCTCACTGTCTGTGTTCAGGGCTGTACAATTGCAACCATATGCTTGTCAAATTAGGATCTGCAGTATTCACATAGTGTAACATAGGTTGCATGCTAATGGCGACAGCCACAAAAACCAAACACTGATTCACACTCTACAGGCCACAGCACCCATGTGAATGAGCCCTCAATTACACAACGTTTGATGTACAGTTTTATCATTTGGATTGAACAGGAATTTGTTTGTGATTGTGTCCATGAAATGTTGTGTATTTTTACCATATATATAATTTGGATATTTTCTCTGGTGGTGGGGGCCTGTCAGGTATGCTGTATGGGGCCCCGTGATATCTAACAGTGGCCCTGGGTGTATGCTTGTGTCTGTGCCACCTGTATAGTTAGGAAGAACAATAAGTTCTTCTATGGAGTATCTTGAACCTCTGCTATGTACCTCAATGCATCTAGGGATCGGCCACGTTTTCCTATGAAAAATAACAAAATTCGTTGTAATGTTTCCCCTGAAGCAAGCGTGAACTGACCCCTTCATATTATAAAGCAGACCGAATCGGCATTTTCCACAATTATGCATAGGCCAGATCTGTGTGCCCAGATAGGACCTCCCAGTGGCTATTCTATGGACAAGGTACACTTTTCTGTATGCCTGATCTTTATTGAGCTGCAATAGTCAATACGCTGCAATGGGCAGAAATATTTGGAAACAAACCACATGAGCTCAAGTATCCAAACGTGAATGTTCCTTCATAGCAAGCCTCCATGATGTACTGTATGGGCCTGGCCCACTCCAAATGAATGCATTGTTCTGGTAGGTCCTCCTATGACAGACTTTAGCTACTTGTGGAGGACATTGCACTGACTTTTCCTCAGATTGCATATTATCTGGCCATCTGAAGTCTCGGGAATACAATCAAGAGGATCTGACACTTTTTTAAGGTAACAAAAAATAGTCTTTAATTGACTCAACATAAAAATAAGCCAACATGGCTAAAACGTATCTTGAAAATATGGGGACTCTGATATCCGGCGACAGTCCGTTCAGGAACGAGAAGCAATTCTGCATCCCTAAAACCAACACAGAGGAAAGGGATGGTCAAATTGCTGTGCTGCTTCCAAACCACCTCTGGCATGCCAGGGTCTTTATGCAGGTCCTCGATGCCAATTCTTGCCTGGGGCCACAAAATATCCACTGGCCACAAGTGAAGGTGAGTGGAGGACGTGAAGGTGGATTTCTACCAGCTTCAACCGCAAGCAGTACCACTCCTGAAAAATGAGAGCAAATAATCATTGACACGTCATCATGACAGTCAATTCTCAGTGCAGGCTATCTAGAGTGTGTTTCCTTTTTAACCATTTCAAGAGTTCAAGGAAACATTCTTGGAGCATCTACTGTGTTTGGAAAGGCCAAAGGTCCCCCCCTCCCCCAGGCACACTAATGCTTACTTGAAGTGGAGCCCCATCCTGATTTCATGATGTGCTTGAAAAGCTTGCCTCTCTGGTCTACGTGGCTCATGAAGGAGTGTTCTTGGGCTCACACCAAAACAAGGTGCTTGTTCGGGGAGCAATGGACAGGAGAGAGGGGCCAAGGAATGCTGGCATGGGAGCAGCTAAATGGATGATTTTGGCTGCTCTGTGGTAAGCGGCTGCTTTTTAAAAGTCAGCAGCTACCGTTTTTGTAGCTGATGACTGTTATTTTTTGATAGGTGGAGTGTAAATCCGCTTTAAATGTACTGTACAGCATTTCTGAGAAACGCAGCTTAAGATATGGTGTGGCCCTAGGGTCAATGTGTGTTTAGAATACTTCCAAAATGCACATACAAAAACACTCCATCCAAATGCATGTTCCATTTCTATAGCATGTTAAACAGAAGAAAAATGCACTTACATAATGTTAAGATGCGCAAGTAAAAGTAGACAAAATCCACATCCTTTTATTCTGGCTTCACATACATGCATTGTGGTCTAACACCGCACTCCTGGGCAAATCACATGCAATTTGTGTGCTTTGCAATTAGAGACAAACATTTTGCACACCTCAAATTGCACCGCATCCGGGCCAAAAATGTGCAGGACCCTTTTTCAGGGTATGCACATGGGTGTGAATAGGCATGCGATCCAATTTGGCAAATCGCAATACGCTTTGTGTACCAATTTTGGTGTGTTGTTAACTTCACCTAGAAAGCCGCAGCAGGTGGCATGAAGGGGTTGTGGTTGTGATGCGGTGCAGCGCTTGCACAGAAAACACTGCAAATTTCACATCGCATCTGTGTGACACCAGAATGTGCCAATATGTGGCTTGACAAAGCACAGTGGTCAGTGCAGATTATTTTCAATCCATGTTTTTTTACACTTTTCATTCACTGGTTTAACTCAGGTGATCGTTAATCACAATTATCTCCGGCGATCACATGCAGCCCCTCAACCATCTACACATATCTCTGGAAATCTATACAGATCTCCTTGAAAAAATGTCTCCTCTCTTCTTCGGAAAACAATTGTCCTCTACCTCATAAACAGGGGGACAGAGAAGACTTCTCCTTGATAACTAAAATCAGATTAATTATCTGTGCTTAATAAACATACACCAATACTGCATATGCATTGTATTGTCGAAGGCATTGCACACTAACGCATTGCACACTAGAAATGTCAAATGTGTTAGTGTGTACAGTGCATGAGTGTAAAATGCTTTAGTGCACACTGCAGTGTACAACGCATTGCACACTGTAATACACTGTACAATGTAATACCGTGTACACCCACAGATTGTAGACTGTAATGCACTGTACAATGTAATACCGTGTACACCTACACATTGTAGACTGTGATGCACTGTACTCTGTCATGCAGGATAGAGCTACGCATTGCACATTGTGATACCGTGTACACCCACACATTGTAGACTGTAATGCACTGTACACTGTCATGCAGGATAGAGCTACGCATTGCACATTGTGATACCGTGTACACCAACACATTGTAGACTGTAATGCACTGTACACTGTCATGCAGGATGGAGCAACGCATTGCACACTGTGATACCGTGTACACCTACACATTGTAGACTGTAATGCACTGTACACTGTCATGCAGGCTAGAGCTACGGATTGCACACTGTGATACCGTGTACACCCACACATTGTAGACTGTAATGCACTGTACACTGTCATGCAGGCTGGAGCTACGCATTGCACACTGTGATACGCTGTCCACTGTCATGCAGAATCCAGCAACGCATTGCACACTGTAATACCATGTACACCAACACATTGTAGAATGTAATGCATTATACGCAGTATACATGTCCAGATATTCAAAGATTAGCCATGAAGGCCTAGCTGGTTACCTATTGGGCGACCGCAGATAGCCGAATAATGCTACACTACATCCAGGCAGCTCTGGGAGGGTGTCATATGACATCCTGGCAGAACGCGCTCTCCGTGATTGCTGTGTCCTAAGGACACAGCTGATCACGTGATGTGGTAAAAGGACAATCACAGCAGCTTTTTACCATGTGATCAGCCATGTCCAATGACACGCTGATCACCGGGAAATGCATTTGCCGGGTGTTGGCTGCACTTTCATCACGCTGTCAGAATGTGTGGAAAGTACTGCCGAGAACCAGCAGTTATCAGAGGAGGGGTCAGCACCGATGATCAGTGCCCTGATGATCAGTGCCCACCAACAGTTCCACCCACCCGTGGCCAGTAGTGCCACCCACCAGTGCTGCCTCATCAACGCACATCAGTGTTGCTAAATTACCAGTTTACCAAATGTTATAATATAAACAGACTTTTATTTATTATGAGCTATTTTGTTGTTTATCGAGCAAAAAGTAAAACATACAGCAGCAAGTCAATACCACCCAAAGAAAGCTCTATTTGTCTGAAAAAACTGATATAAATTTAGGATGGGTACAATGTGGCATGACCGCACAATTGTCATTCAAAGGGTAACAGTGCAGAAAGATGAAAATTGGCCAGGACAGGAAGGGGGTATGAGTACCCAGCAGGCAAGTGGTTAATATCATTGACCCATCAATACCCAGGAGCTAATGTGCAGATAAGTAGCACGTGCACCAAGTGAGATTCTGCTAGGCCCCACCCAAAAAAATTACAATTACCTGTCCCTCACATGTTATAAACATATTTGCAATGGCCACACTTACTTTACATATAAGGATCATCTCCTCAGTTGAGAACTGTGCTCTCGCCATGTCCAAATGCCAATAAAGTTATCAAAATTTTCAACCAACACAAAACCTCCAACCACTTCTCATCCACTTACACTCCCCACAACCAGTTCCGGGTGCGCGTGCACGTGATGACGGACTTCCAGGAGGATAGCCGTTCATGCTCCATGCGGACACCTGTTTGGCGCTTATTTGTTTGCAATCGCGCATTTCTATGCACGGCTATGATAGCTTTCGCGAATGTGTGTTTCTTATTGATTTGTTTTTTTAACCTTGGCTAATATATATTTGTTGCCAAAGGCCAAATATCAACAAAGTGTGGACTATTTTATTACTGTAAATCGAATTGTAGAAAACCTGTAGCTGGCTGCACAGTGAATGTGACATATTCATTAGTACATAATATTGTGGTGCAAGCGGGTTTTTTTTTTTTGGTTTTGAAAAAGCCAGTTTGCACACACTTGCATATTCACGCTCTTAGAAGCTACATTTGAGCAGATTATATAAGTATACAAAGTAACTATTAAGGTTGTTCATATATTGAACATAAAATAAACACAAAAACATCGGTCAAACATTTATTGATCAAATATATCTTCATTTATTTGGTCAGCAGGAACAAGTAGGTACAGTGAATATCTTGGTGAGTCACAAAAATAGGATGTGGCAAAAATAAAACACTCCTGCTCATAAGAACTTACAATCTAAAGATACTTCTAATGAACTGTGCGTGCACAGGTTATAGCAGGAAACAAAGGGGAAGATGAATCAAGCAACATTTTCGTGCACATCGGATTTACTTACACAATCACTTAGTATAAAGAGCCATTCACAAAAAAGTCTACAGATCAAAATATCAAGAAAACAAAGCATGTGAAAAAAAAACCCTCCCACCTCTACAAATCCCCTACACATACATTTGTCAGCAGGTTTGTCAGAAAAATGCATTGGAGTCTAAATGAGCAAGCAAAATTAAAACAAGAGCAGATTTTAAACAAAACGATTGACATGTGTGAGGCTTTCAATGCAAAGAGAAAAAACACAATCATTGTGCAATAACACACAAACACACTTTACAAGGCCAAAAATATGCAAACATTTCTAGCCCACTTCCAAACACAGCCTGAGTGGTGTCTGGGGCAATTCAGCACAAAATCTCTTCTTCCCCCAAACCACACCATGCAAGGACTTAGTCACAAACCACCCGGCCTAGTAACAGGCCAAATTACTCCCTACTGCACATCTTTATATAAGCTAGGTTGTATTTGGAGCGTGCCAAACAAGGCCCCACACCCAATGAAGCCACACCCACCACTGACCTTAATTTGGTCAGTGAAAGTGTTTTCACCTGATGAAGCCGCTTCCTACCTGCATTAACCCTTGGTATACAGGCCCCACAAATCAGAAAGATATATACAGTGAAATGTACGTGTGCAGCATACAACAGAACATTGAGCAGGGATGTGAAAGGGAACCCCAATTGGAACCTTTATTGCTACTATGGTCACAATTCCCTCCAGATTCTCGCATGAGTTAAGACAGTCACATGACCACATCTTGTATGCAATACTGAAAATGACAAATCGATTTGACTAGTATGGTGAATTTCCTATCAATTGGCAAAACACTCCAGAAATCAAACATCACCAAACATTACACTCTGGGCAAAGCTGATTTACAAATCATGCGACTTACAGTAAAGTTGACCATTTCAATGCAATTTTCAAGACATCTGACACAGATCTCTATGCAAATTGCCACTAAAGTAGTACATGTACTACTATAGAAATCAGTGTTTGAAACGCACCCATGTGGTCGCTCTAATAGCAGACAATAGGGTGCGACTTTGCAGACGATTTACAACTTGCATGTTGTGCAAATCACATGCCAAGTCCCACTCAATGTGCACGCTATTAGAGCGTTCATATTGTTGTGGTTCAAACTTGGTAGGAGCCGCAAGTAATAATAGAGTAATGAATACACTACTTTTCATGCAATTTGCTGAGAGATCGGTGTCAAATGTCTTGCAAATTGCACTTGAAATCACCATGTACCCCGACTTTGAAATCATGCAACTTCTATGCAAGTCACATGATGTGACTGTGGTGTCAATAACACCACTTAGAAATCTGCTTTAATGTGACCGGGTAGCCCCCAGTAACATTGTTTGCGATTGCCATGCAATTGGCATGACAGGCGACTTGCAAATCGTAGACCAAGTCGCACCCTATTGGCCACTGTAGGCTCTGTTCACATCCAATTGGATTGTGAACTCGTGCAACTTCACTGTATGTTGGGCAATTGCCGCATCGGATTAGATGTGACAGTGGTGTTAGCCCCCAGTAACATTGGGTGCAATTTGCCATGCAAAGGTCAAGCTGCTGGCCATGCCAATCACATGACAAGTCGCATCCAGGGTGTGCAATTTCAGGTGCGATTTGTGAATTGACATCGTACCTGATATTGGATATAATGAATGTGAATGTGAGGGGAGTAACATTCGCCATTTGTTGCAGCGAGAGTTCAAAGGTATTTGAAAATTTTGTCCATTTATTAGCAATTTAACATCTAGACTCAAATAGAAATCGCAATGCTACACACAATTGAAAACACAACTAGTTAGTAATTCTCTAGAAAACACAGTAAAATTGGCAACTTAAAGAGTAATTTTCAATTGCATATAGTGTGAGCGAAGCAGGAAAATCAACAAAGGAAATAAATCTTTGAAGGCGTGCGGTACCTGCCTGCTGGGATAAGGGTCTGCTTTGTATTTGGTGGAAAAATCCATGCCAGTATTTGTGACAAGTTTGATGTGTGGATTCACCAACCAAGTCTTTTCTCTCTCGCTCACTCTTCTGTATGTCTCTCTTTATCACTCTTCAGTATGTATCTCTCGCTCACTCTTCTTCATCTCACTGGCTCGCTCTTCTCTCTCTTCTGTATGTCTCTCTTTATCACTCTTCAGTATGTATCTCTCGCTCACTCTTCTTCGTCTCACTGGCTTGCTCTTCTCTCTCGCTCACTCTTCTGTATGTCTCTCTTTATCACTCTTCAGTATGTATCTCTCGCTCACTCTTCTTCGTCTCACTGGCTCGCTCTTCTCTCTCTCTGTCAGCTCTTTGCTTGCCAAATCCTTCACAAAAGTGGGTGGAGTGTAAACTATCATTATCAAATCTATTAGTGCTCCAGGCTCTTATCCCATTGTATGACATTCAGATAAGGTGCAGCTTTGAAGGTGTTTCAACAGACAAGGCCTCATTCTAATTCACATTTTAGGGATCATTTAGACAGAAAGCAAAGATGTTGCCAGAACATGTATGTGAAGACAGCCACACACGGAGATCATGCTACTTCCTTGCCGTGGTTGGGATTCAAACCGACAACCCTAGCATTGTGAGGCAGTAGTGCTAACCACTAATCCACAGAGCTACACTGCTAACCCTGCCTGTATTTCTGTGCTGTGAATCAATCCTAGGTCCCTGGGCAAGGTCAGTGTAACTACCAGATATCTCCCATGTGACACAAATGTTGTGCTATGTTGCCAATTCAGATGTATGTTGGTTCTATGTATCCCAATACAAAGGATTGCAATACTAATACAGGCGTACCTCGGTTTACCAACGCCTCAGGGAACGTCATATTTGGGGTACAAATGCCAAACCATTTCAGTTAATTGGTCTGTTTACAAATGTTTGAATAATTTGGTATGGGCATGTGGCCTGGTATGGTTCAGGAGGGGGGGCGCTCGCTCGCCCCCCCCCCTTTCCTGACCTGCCGGGCTGCATGCTCGGATAAGTATCTGTTATGGATTTTGGGGGGTACCCCATGCTGTTTTTTATTTAATTTCAGCGTGGAGTTACCCCTTAACATCCATACGAGACCCGAAGGGCTTAGTATGGATGGGAGGGGGGACCCCACGCCGGGTTTTTTAAAAATTGTTTATAATTCCCTGCAATACTTTTACATCAACTGTCAGTGGGGAACTCCGCCGACAGCTGAAACATGAGCGCTGCATTGATTTTCGCTACTAAAATGCTGCATGAGTTGATAACATAACTCATGCGGGATTGTAGGAGCGACAGCCATGTGTTAATGTTTCAACTGTCATTCATTTCATTCAGCTGCGGAACCATGTACCGCAGACTCCTTCACGTAGGGGGGGGCCGGGATCTGGGGGCCCCCTTGTTAAAGGGGGCTTCCAGATTCTGATAAGCCCCCCGCCCGCAGACCCCCACAACCACTGGCCAGGGTTGTGGGGAAGAGGCCCTTGTCCTCATCAACATGGGGACAAGGTGCTTTGGGGGGGGAGCCCCCCTGCCCCAAAGCACCCCCCCATGTTAAGGGCATGTGGCCTGGTATGGTTCAGGAGGGGGGGGGGCGCTCGCTCGTCCCCCCCCCTCTTTCCTGACCTGCTGGGCTGCATGCTCGGATAAGGGTCTGGTATGGATATTGAGGGGGACCCACGCTGTTTTTTTTTTTTAATTTCAGCGTGGAGTTCCCCCTTAATATCCATACCAGACTTGAAGGGCTTGGTAAGGATGAGAGGGGGGACCCACGCTGTTTTTTTTTTTTTTTTTTTATTGCGGACCTTTATTTTTACATTCAGCTGTCAAAATAAATATTATCTAGACCTTTGAAATAAGTAAAATCATTACAGAAATAATTATAAAGGATAAGAAACAAAAATAGAATCACTAGAACTAAAGAAATCTAGTTAGATTACATGAAGATATGCCAAGTGCTGTTTATTAAACACAGTAGTCACGACCGAGTGCCGGCTGTCAGAGGAATCCACAATAATGCAGGCCATAGATGGGGAGAAAAACGGCAGATTTTCGGCCGATTAACGAACTATCGGTCGGTCTAAAAAACTTACCTGACCACCAATTATTACGAAAATCGGCCGATTAATGAGTAACCTATAACGGGAAATGATGTCATTTTGTGGCCTTTGTGATCCATTTTCGGAAAACGATCGTTCGTTTTTGACCATCAATGAGGATAAAGTCGGGCGTTTTTCGAAAATTTTCCAACATCACCGATAATCTGAAAGTCCAATATACACGAAAAACGGCCGACAAAATCGTCCACTAACGATAAGATAATCGGCCGGTTTTATTTTCGGACGAAAAATCGGCCGTTTTTCTCCCCATCTATGGCCTGCATAAGATTCACTATTAGGCAGTGGCTAAAAAACAAACGCCCATGGCAGAAGTCTAAAATGAGTTCTGCACATGCTCAGTTCTATCTGCCAAAGACACTGCACGGGCGTCTAGATTTTTACTGTGTTGATTTCCTTGAAAAAAACGATTTTTAACACATTCTTAATTTTTTTGGAAATAGCAGATATGGTTAAAATGAAGTCCTGATATTTGGCAAAGCAAATTTCTAAGTGAACATGTCTCTGCAGTGATTTTTCATGGTGTTAGACGTGCTTCTTAGCAAGTCTGCTTTGTGAGTCTGATTCCGGGCATGTGTCTTTTTGTGAATTAGATTGGACATCTGCTTATGGGCGCTGGTCAATAGTGAATTTGGTTGCAGGGTAAAAAATAGACGGTCGCCCATGAAAAGTGGGCTTAAGCCCATGAATATGCACCCACGCCCAATAGTGAATCAAGGCCAAAGTGTCCCACTCTAATCAGCTAATTAAGTCATAACACCTGCAAAGGGTTCCTGAGCCTTTAAATGGTCTCTCAGTCTGGTTCAGTAGGAATCACAATCATGGGAAAGACTGCTGACCTGACAGTTGTGCAGAAAACCATCATTGACTCCCTCCATAAGGAGGGAAAGCCTCAAAAGGTAATTGTAAAAGAAGCTGGATGTTCCCAAGGAGGATGCAGTTGTTGGACTTTCCAATGTCCTTATATCCCATCACCCAGCAGTCTTTGGACTGGTGGATATTTCCTTAATGGATGGAAGCAGGGATGTCCTTTCTCTCCTGCCTTTGATGACAGAAGTCAATTTAACAGGTTTGCAAAAACTTGCTCATTGACCTGTTGAAGAAATCATATCAAAATACCTTTTGTAGATCTCTAATGGCAGTCCATCAGGGCCTGATGTATTAGGGCTGAGACATCCTGTTTAATCTACAAATCCTGAAGTTTTATTAAAATAATAAGGTGGGGGAAACTGAGCAAAAATACTACAATCAGAGTACCGTATATGAAATGAGACAAATAAACTAAGCTGCTGGTGGCTGTAAGTTCAAGCTTACTGTCTATGCTGCCTAGGGGGAATGTAGGCTGTCCTCCACTAACATGTGCCAAAGATGATAGCTGGGTGTTTCTGCTCCCTCCTTGCCCTCAAAACAGAGACTAAGTAACTAGGTTACTTGTGTGCACCTGTTTTTCCCTTTTGTTAGATATGGTATGATAACAGGTTAAAAGTCTCACACTGTTAAAACAATTTGTAGATAGATATACAGTAGAAGCAGTGTTTCTTGGTCACTAGGTGGGAGTCCAAATCCAAAACAATAACAGCAACAATACATTTGATATATGACCAGAAAATAATCTGCAAACCTGCATTAAGAGTTGCCAGTCTCTAGCAACCATACCAAATGATGTAATTTCTGTAGGTATCCATTTGCATAAGCATTATCCAATCCTATAGTTTTCTGCACTTTTTTCACTAGGGTACAGTCAGTCAGATACAGTATTCCATTCCACCTAACCTCTGGACAACTCCAACAGTTAAAACAATTTCAGATAATGTTTTTGATTATATACTTGAAAGCAGGGGCGGACTGACCATTCGAGCACTCGGGCACTGCCCGAGGGCCCGGGGTCAGTAGGGGGCCCCATGAAATGCCCCTGGTACCTTTTATAGGCTTTTTTGGGTGTATTGTGAGTGTGGGCAAGGACACAGGGGCCCCATGATCCCCTATTGCCCGGGTGCCCCATGAGTTATCAGTCCACCCCTGCTTGAAAGAGAGCCTGGAGTTCCAGAGGAATTACTGTATATCTAAAAGACATGTTAGTCCTGGCCTCTATACAGTTCTTGGCTGTGTTCACTAACATCAGCCCGTTTCAGTCTTTCACCTTGTGATTTACTACAAAGTTACAATGTTACAGTATGATCACTTGGAGAGATGAGATTGAGGAAATGCTTCCTACTATGTACAGATGACAGCATCTCAAGTCTAACCAAAGTCATTTGACTGGAGTTTAAGGACTGCTTTTACTGATAAAAGGTATGACTTAAAGAAAAAAAGATTAAACTGTTGCTGTATATTGTGACATGTCTGCATACAGAATTATGAATTGGAAATTGTATGATGTGTAGGAATAGGCTTGCCCACTTTGGTATAAGTGAAATAGCTTTGTAGGTGTTCGTTTTTTTTTATATGCCCATATCCAATAGAAGAGTCATACTATGGTAAAGGGATTTTTCTTTTAGGTCTAGCTCTGCTCAAAAAAAACATATTGATTATTGATTTGAAATGTACCTCATGCCTAGAGGCTCTACTATAAACATAACAATTATCAGGGACTTTTTAAATTCTGTGCCTTTTTATAGTAGATTTCTGGAACTGGGCTGCATATTTAAAGCATGTTAATAGTAATATGTATGTATGTGTTGTGACAGTAGGCAGGTGAAATCTCCTGGTTGCGTCCTGGATGGACGATACATTTGTCCGAGGTTCAGGCTTTATGGGGATTTGTTCCACTAGAGGGAAGTGCTGAGTCCTTCTGCACGGAGGTAATGAGCCCAGCTGAAGGTAGTGGGCTCATTAAGACCTGTATAAAACTTTCCAGAGTGTTTAGGGGGTTGCTCCAACCTGGAACCAGATCTGTGCCTGAACTGTCTGGGGAGCTGACCTCTTATCTGTGTGCAGAGAGATCAAAGCCTGTGTGGCTAGCCTCCAAGTACTAGCAACTAGGTATAGCAGCAGGCTGTACCTAGTGGGTAGCTAGGGAAAGCTGTTGTTGCAGTAAGTAGCCAAGTTGGCCAGGATTTATTTTGATGTTTTTTTTTTGGTTTTACCATTTTTCTGTAAATATTGTGAATAAATTGCACCTGTTTGTTTTCACCTCCACTGTTGTTGTGCTGTGCCTGTCTTTTTGTGTTGTGCACCCACCCAGGGGGTCACATACACCCGCTGCCGAGCTAACCCCGTTACATATGGTGGAGGATGCGGGGAAAAAAAATTATTTGTTACCGCTGCCGGCAAGAGGGACATATTGCAGCTAATTGCCCAGTGGTGGATGAGCCTATGCAGTGTGACTTTCTGAGCAGTAGATGTCAGTCGCTGTTTGCGACAGTGGTATGCACGGCCAGCCCGGGCACTGAGAAACATTTGTGCAAGATGACTGTTAATGGAAATAATGTGGTGGGGTTGCTGTATTCAGGTAGCCTGGTAACCTTGATAAGAGAGGAGATGGTCACTACAAAGGTCTCGGGGTATGAAAAGGTGGCGGTGATGTGTGTGCATGGGGACACTAGGGAGTATCCCGTGGCTACTGTGTTTTTTGAGACCCCCAAAGGTAACCTGTCTCATCAGGTAGGATTGGTGCCTCACTTACCACATGATGCCATTGTGGGGAGGGATTTTCCAAAATTCTGGGAACTCTGGTATTGTCCTGACCCCCCACTGTCTCCCCTGCAAACCAGGAAGGGGAATCCCAGAAAGCGTCTGAGTGTGGTGAGGTCTCTCCCAAGTTCCCCTTGTCGGTACTCGCTGGGGAGACCCAAGGAACTGGGGAGGAGCCCGCCTTTTCAGATGAAAATCTGCCGGTTGTGGAGTTCTCGGACTTAGAGGTGCATAGGGAAAATTTTGCCACCGAACAGCTGAAAGACCCCACGCTGATAAAAGCACGGGAAAATGTAGTAAAAGTAGATGGCGAACTAGTGAGCCCTGAGAAAACTGCTGCTTGTCCATACTTCCTTGTGGAAAGGGACCTACTCTATCGAGTTGCTCAAGGGGCAGAGGACACCATTGAGCAACTGGTGGTGCCCAGACCTTACAGGAAGTTGGTGTTGGAGTTGGCCCATGGACACATCCTTGGGGGTCATTTGGGGGCGGAGAAAACACGGGAGAGTATTGCAGCGGTTCTATTGGCCTGGGGTCATTAAGGAGGTAGAAAATTACTGTTCCTCTTGCCCTGTGTGTCAGAAGTCAGCCCCTATGCCCCATTTCCGTAGTCCACTGGTACCTCTTCCCATCATTGAGGTCCCCTTTGAAAGGATTGCCATGGATTTGGTAGGTCCGCTGGTGAAATCCGCTAGGGGGCATCAGTACATGTTGGTCATACTCGACTATGCCACCCGCTATCCAGAAGCAATTCCACTCCGAAATACCTCTGCCAAGACAATAGCTAAGGAGCTATTCCTCGTGTTCACCCGATTGGGTATTTCGAAGGAACTGCTTACAGACCAGGGAACCCCCTTTATGTCCCGGGTGATGAAAGAGCTGTGCAAACTGTTCAAGGTAAAACAGTTGCGCACCTCTGTGTATCATCCCCAAACTGACGGGTTGGTGGAAAGGTTTAACAAAACCCTGAAACAAATGCTAAGGAAGGTGGTAGATAAGGATGGAAAGGGGGAGGTACCCCAGTCCTCTACAGGGTTTTCACCATTTGAGTTGCTCTATGGGAGACACCCAAGGGGGAATTTAGATATCGCCAAGGAAACTTGGGAAAGTGAGAGTTCTCCCCACCGGAGTGTGATTGAGCACGTCGCCCAAATGCAAGATAGAATTGCCCAGGTCATGCCTATCGTAAAGGAACATTTGGCCCAAGCACAGTTAGCGCAGCAGAGGGTGTACAATCGGGGGGCCCAGACTAGGTCGTTTGCTGAAGGAGATAGAGTGCTAGTGCTAATCCCTACGGTTGAAAGCAAATTCCTGGCCAAATGGCATGGCCCATATAAGGTGATTGAGAGAGTGAGTGAGGTGAATTACAGGGTCAGACAACCAGGAAGGCGGAAACCTGAGCAGATCTACCACATCAATCTGTTAAAGGCCTGGAGGGACAGGGAATCCCTAGTTGCTGAGGTTTTGTCACCAGCGCCATCTAACTGTTTGGTTCCGGAGGTTGGGATAGCAGTCACGCTGTCTACAACTCAAAAACAGGAGGCTAAAGAGTTTGTGCTCCGCAACACAGGTGTTTTTTCTGAGCTGCCGGGACAAACCTCGGGGGTGGAGCATGACATCATCACCCCACCGGGTGAACGGGTAAAACTGAAACCCTATAGAATCCCAGAGGCCCGGTGGGAGGCAATACGTGGGGAAGTACAGAGAATGCTAGATTTGGGGGTGATAGAGGAGTCCCAAAGTGACTGGTCCAGCCCCATAGTGTTGGTGCCCAAACCAGATGGGAGCTGGCGGTTTTGTAACGACTTTCGGCAGTTGAATAAAGTTACAAAATTTGACACCTACCCCATGCCAAGGATAGATGAACTAATCGACCGACTGGGAGCAGCCCAGTACATGACAACGCTAGACTTGACAAAAGGTTATTGGCAAATTCCCCTAGCTAAGTCAGCAAAGGAGAAGACTGCATTTGTAACCCCAGAAGGGTCATTCCAGTATAAAAGAATGCCGTTCGGGTTACAGAATGCACCGGCCACCTTTCAGCGCAAAATGGATCAGATTATTCGTCCCCATCAGAAGTATGCTGCAGCGTACTTGGACGATGTGATTGTCCATAGCGCAGATTGGGCCTCACATTTGCCAAAAGTTCAGGCTGTGCTAGACTCAATACGGAAAGCTGGGTTTATGGCCAACCCAAAGAAGTGTATGATTGGACAGGAGGAGGCCAGGTACCTTGGGTACACTATTGGGAGAGGGGTAATAAAACCTCAGATAAACAAAGTGGAAGTAATGCAGAATTGGCCACGCCCAAATAACAAGAAGCAGGTACGGGCTTTTCTAGGAATTGCTGGCTACTATCGGCGATTCATTCCCCATTTTGCTTCTATGGCAGTACCCCTAACCAACCTGACAAAAGGAAAGGAGTCGGTCATGGTTAAGTGGTCCCCTGACGCTGAAGCAGCCTTCCAGTCTTTAAAAAGGGCCTTATGTAGCCAGACAGTCCTATACTCACCAGACTTCTCAAAAGACGTTGTGGTCCAGATGGATGCATCCAATGTTGGCTTAGGAGCAGTGCTGTCCCAGGTTTGGCAGGGGGAGGAGCACCCAGTAATCTATCTCAGCCGAAAGCTAAAGTCTCACGAGGAAAATTACGCCACGATTGAGAAGGAGTGTTTAGCGGTAAAGTGGGCCCTAGATTCCCTTCGGTACTATCTGCTGGGCAGACATTTTGACCTGATCACAGATCACGCTGCCTTGAAATGGATGGCTCAAAATAAGGAGACCAATAGAAGGATAAATAGCTGGTTTCTGGCCCTACAGGAATTTACCTTCACGGTGAAGCATGGTGTTCAGATGGGAAATGTGGATGCTTTATCCCGGGTACATGCCTGCCTGGCTACTGGTGTTACAACCCCAAGGTTGAAACAAGAGGGGGGGTATGTGACAGTAGGCAGGTGAAATCGCCTGGTTGCGTCCTGGATGGACGATACATTTGTCCGAGGTTCAGGCTTTATGGGGATTTGTTCCACTAGAGGGAAGTGCTGAGTCCTTCTGCACGGAGGGGATGAGCCCAGCTGAAGGTAGTGGGCTCATTAAGACCTGTATAAAACTTCCCAGAGTGCTTAGGGGGTTGCTCCAACCTGGAACCAGATCTGTGCCTGAACTGTCTGGGGAGCTGACCTCTTATCTGTGTGCAGAGAGACCAAAGCCTGTGTGGCTAGCCTCCAAGTACTAGCAACTAGGTATAGCAGCAGGTTGTACCTAGTGGGTAGCTAGGGAAAGCTGTTGTTGCAGTAAGTAGCCAAGTTGGCCAGGATTTATTTAGTTTTTTTTTGGTTTTACCATTTTTCTGTAAATATTGTAAATAAATTGCACCTGTTTGTTTTCACCTCCACTGTTGTTGTGCTGTGCCTGTCTTTTTGTGTTGTGCACCCATCCAGGGGGTCACACACACCCGCTGCCGTGCTAATAATATATATATATACACACAGCTGTGTTCAAAATAATAGCAGTCAGACATCACTAACCTGATCAATCACTGTTTTTGGTAGAAATGATATTTCTACATGGCAAATAATTTACTAGCAGGTGTAGTAGAGTAATAGAAATCCAACAGACCCAACAATCATGACATGCATGCTGCTGATTCCGTGTAATTGAATCCCTAATTGAAATGGGCATGTTCAAAATAACAGCAGTGTGGAGTTCTATTAGTGAGGTCATTCATTCTTTGAAAAACAGGTGGCGATTAATGCCCTTATTTGACCACCTTCCGCCCGCCATATAGTACAATGACGGGTGCAAGGTGGTTCTCTCGCTCTGATAGGATGTCATATGACGTCCTTCTATTCTCACCGCGCATGCGCGTCTCAGGTAGCACACAGCGCAGCGATCGCCGGTGCGCTGTGTCCCTCGGACACAGCGGATCATGGAAAGAGCCGAAGATGTCGGCTCAGTCATGTGATCAGCTGTGTCCAATCACAGCTGATCACATGTAAACACGAAAATGCCGGTTATCGGCATTTCCCTCCTCTTGAGCTGTCACGCTGACAGCTCGAGAGGAGAGCCGGTAATCTGCTTTCCACGGAGGGGACATGTACCCTGATCATCAGGGCACTGATGATCAGTGTGCCCTGATGATCAGTGTGGCCCCAGAAGTGCCACCTGTCAGTGTCCATCAGTGCCAGCAGTCAGTGCTCATCAGTGCCCTGTGCCAGTGCCCATCAGTGCCACATATCAGTGCATACCAGTGCACATCAATGCCACATATCAGTGCCCATCTGAGCTTCCTTTCAATGTCACCCATCAGTGCCAGTCAGTGCCACCTATCAATGCCAATCAGTGCCACCTATCAGTGCTGCCAATCAGTGCCACCTATCAGTGCGCATCAGTGTCGCCTATCAGTGCGCATCAGTGTCGCCTATCAGTGCCAGTCAGTGCTTCCTAACAGTGCCAGTCAGTGCTGCCTAACAGTGCCTTTCAGTGGCACCTAACAGTGCCAGTCAGTGCCGCCTATTAGCGCCAGTCAGTGCTACCTATCAGTGCCGCCTATCAGTGCCATATATCAGTGTCATGTATCAGTGCTGCCTTTCAGTGCCCATCAGTGATGCCTGTCAATGCCCATCAGTGCCACCTACCAGTGCCTCCTCATCAGTGCTCATCAGTGCCACCTATCAGTGCCCATCACTGCAGCCTCATTAGCGCACATCAGTGAAGGAGAAAAATCACTTATTTACAAAAATGTATAACATAAACTAAGAAAAAATGTTTTTTTTTCCAAATTTTCAGTGGTTTTTGGTTTGTTTAAGAAAAAATAAAAATCCCAGAGGTGATTAAATACCATCAAAAGAAAGCTCTATCTGTCTCAAAAAAATTATAAAAATTTCATATGGGTACAGTGTTGCATGATTGCGCAATTGTCATTCAAAATGTGACAGCGCTGAAAGATGGAAATTGGCCTGGGCAGGAAGGGGGTATAAGTGCCCTGTAGGCAAGTGGTTAAGGAAGGAAGGCAGCAAATGTTGTACATGCTGGTTACAGTACATTGTACATTTCTCTCTGAAATTCTGAGGAAAATGGGTCGTTCCAGACATTGTTCAGAAGAACAGCGTACCTTGATTAAAAAGTTGATTGGAGAGGGGAAAACATATGAAGAAGTGCAGAAAATAATAGGCTGCTCAGCTAAAATGATCGCAAATGCTTTAAAATGGCAACCAAAACCTGAAAAACGTGGAAGAAAGTGAAAAACTACCGTTGGAATGGATAGAAGAATAGCCAAAATGGCAAGGACTCAGCCAACAATCAGCTCCAGGAAGATCAAAGAAGGTGTAAAGTTACCTGTGAGTACTGTTACAATTAGAAGACGCCTATGTGAAGCCAAGCTATCTGCAAGAAGCCCCCACAAAGTTTCTCTGTTGAAAAAAAGACGTGCTGAAGAAGTTACAATTTGCCAAAGAGCAAATTGACTGGCCTAAAGAGAAATGGTGCAACATTTTGTGGACTGATGAAAGTAAGATTATTCTTTTTGGGTCTAGTGGCCAGAGACAGTTTGTCAGATGATCCCCAAACACTGAATTCAAGCCACAGTACACTGTGAAGACAGTGAAGCATGGTTGCGCAAGCATCATGATATGGGGATGTTTCTCATACTACGGTGTTGGGCCTGTTTATCGCATACCAGGGATCATGGATCAGTTTGAATACATCAGAATACTCGAAGAGGTCATGCTGCTTTATGCTGAAGAGGAAATGCCCTTAAAATGGGTGTTCCAACAAGACAACGACCCCAAACACACCAGTAAACGTGCAACATCTTGGTTCCAGACCAACAAGATTGACGTTATGGAGTGGCCAGCCCAATCCCCGGATCTTAATCCAATAGAAAACTTGATGGGTGACATCAAAAATGCAGTTTCTGAGGTAAAACCAAGAAATAGAGAAGAACTGTGGAATGTAGTCCAATCATCCTGGGCTGGAATACCTGTTCACAGGTGCCAGAAGTTGGTTGACTCCATGCAACACAGATGTACAGCAGTTCTCAGAAACAGTGGTTATACAACTAAATATTAATTAAGGGATTCAAAGGAAAGCAAAATCTTCAAACATTTTTCAGTTTATATAGTGAATGTTTGAGTTTGTAAAAAAGAATACAAACACTGTTATTTTTTTGAACTGTCTAATATTCACTTTTCTTCAATTTTTTTTAGAGGAACAACACAAATTTGATATATTTTTCTTCATGTTTTGATTTGGAACAGAATATGTA
Source organism: Staurois parvus (assembly GCF_062004578.1). Classification (NCBI taxonomy): domain Eukaryota; kingdom Metazoa; phylum Chordata; class Amphibia; order Anura; family Ranidae; genus Staurois; species Staurois parvus. The sequence continues at coordinate 1,261,727 of NW_028318342.1, read as the reverse complement.
GTATTCCCAATGCATTTGTGTGTATGGAAATAAAAGCTATTAGAAGGATTTTGAGCTTTATTCACTTTTTTTCAACACACTGCTATTATTTTGAACACAACTGTGTGTATGTATATGTGTGTGTATATATATATATATATATATATATATATATATATATATATATATATATATATATATATACTTTTGAGTACAGATACAGTGCAGCAATTTGTGCCTGACTTGTTTATACTTAAAACCAAGCTGTAGTCATAGACAGCCATGTGCCAGAGGACTTGTTTTTCTTAATGTGCACATTATTCAGCATGGAAAAATCTATGGGCTGTAGCTAATGTGTTTTTACTTGGTGTCCTAGAGTTCCCCCCTGAATTTCTCAATGTCAAATAAACTCAGTACAGTGGGATAAGTACTTTAAATATTTACCATTTTTTGACATCTCTTTCAGTTAGCAGTGAACATATTAACTCACAAATGCTGCTTAAATCAACTATATATTTCTAGTTGTCCATTTAATGAGGAACACACTGACATGTATTTGGTTAGTAGCTTTATAATAGAGACATTATAAATATGTTAAAAATAGATGCTAAATAAATGGTGTAGGTGACACTAGGATGCTGGTTTTCAAGCACTATGCATACTCAAATGAATTAGCTGTGTTTTTGTTTGTATTTTTAGAGTCCAAATAGATCTCTGAAAACTTTTGCGGCCTATTCAACTTGTCTTGCCAAACTGAACACTTGTGATTTACAACAGTAATTGTTCACACAGAACATGACTGTGAATATTCTTCTATTTCATGTTTATATATACATTTATTGTGATTTAGGAATATGTTTTCAACGCAGTTGGATTTGCATATCTGGAAACTTTGGGATTTGCATATCTGGAAACTTTGGGATTTGCAGTGCTCCATGTTTACCATATTTAGCTCTGGAGTGGCTCCAGCTGCAGACTTTCTCCTGCGCCTGAGCAAGCTCTTTTCTCCAGCTCCAGAAACTCTGTCTTTGACTCCAAAGCTGCTCCTTGTTCCCCAGTGTTGACTCTAGAGCTGCTCCTGAAACTATGCTCCAGCTCAAGTATGTTTCACAGGAGCTCTGCTCACTTATAGCTTTTATTACATAGAAAAGAAAAAAATTATATTTTCATAGTTTCTTCATTAGCACTCTGGGATCACTTTGTAAACGTATGGGATATCTTGACCCCTTTTAAAACTCACTATTCTCTATTAGAAATGATTTTATAATGTTTGTTTCTATTTGTTTTATTTTATGAAAGCAAATGGATTTGTGCCTTCCTAAAATATGCTTTAATGGCCCCTTGATCTGGGCAAATAAATGGGAGGAGCTTACTAGCATTAACTAATTTATAATCAGTCAGGAAGGGAGTATTATTTCTCACCCCTGCCACCAAGTGGGATTGGGTTCCTACTAGGAATATTCTACTTAACTATAGCTGGAGGTGTGGATTGCTGATTTCAAATATCTTTCTATTACCACCAATTTAGTCCTTGGTTTTTGCTATTACAAAACAAATTTAATACGGGCCTATGTTACATTAAATGTATGATAATTAGATTAAGTGGCACTAAAAACAGCAGCAGCAGAATGTCAGCTCAAGTTCCAGGATCCAAAAGCTTCACTCTATCCTAAGTTACATCCTTCACTCTGTCCTAAGCACAATCTCTGGCTCACTCATTTCAACAAGTTCCTCGGTATGATGATAAACAGAAATATTTCTGGAAAGTGCCACTTTTTTATACTCAGTACAAATATGTCCACAACCCAGGGACTTTCCTGTTCTTAGTTTCTACTATTCAAACCAATACTCCATATTGTGTTTTTTTTCTGTTTGCTTCCTGGTGCATTAAAGTACAAACATTTGTCCAACACTGAGTGCAGTCCTTTATTCGAGTAAGAACACCAGGTCATTGCATAAGATGTTGAATAGACTAGAGTAGTTAAGTAATATACATGATACTCTAATTTTATAGTCAAAGCTTTTAAAATTATTAAAAGTTTATGATTTTGTCAGTATGGTGTTTACTGGGTCACCATGGACATGGTTTTGGGTGTTTGTATCTGATATTGAGTGTATCAATGTATTATTTTATTTATTTATTACAGGTACATATATAGCACCATCCATTTACGCAGCACTTTACATTCATATTATCTACTCACATCAGTCCCTGCCCTCAAGGAGCTTACAATCTAAGGTCACTAACTCACATTCATACATATACTAAGGCCAATTTAGACAGAAGCCAATTTAACCTATCAGGCATTTATTTGGAGTGTAGGGAGGAAACCGAAGTACCCAAAGGAAACCCACACAGGCACAGGGAAAACATGCAAACTCACCGTAGGTAGTGTCATTTTTGTGATTCCAACCAATGACCCTAGTGCTGCCAGGCAGAAGTGTTAACCGCTTAGCCACTGTGCTGCCCACACATGCTTCTAATTATGTCAGTACCAGGGGCGGACTGACAACTCATGGGGCCCCCGGGCAATAGGGGATCATGGGGCCCCTTTGTTCTTGCCCACACTCAAAGCACACCCAAAAAAGCCTATAAAAAGTACCAGGGGCATTTCATGGGGCCCCCTACTGACTCTGGGCCCTCGGGCAGTGCCCGAATGCTCGAATGGTCAGTCTGCCCCTGGTCAGTACAGTACTAATTCTGTCTTTGTGGACATGCTTTCTATTGTGTCAGTAAAGGACTGATAATGTATCCATGGACATGTTTCTGTTATTATAATGCTGATTTTTTTTTCCAATATATTTCTGGTTGTACTGATTGTTTGTTTGCGGATGTTTCAGGTTGTATCAGTACAGTATTGATCTGCTCCCTATTGAAACATTTCTGTAGATCCTGTGTGTATCTGTGTGTTGTGGGGGAAAGGGTGGAAGCATCCATAACAGTTTTGGGAGATGGCAGAGAAATATAAATTCATTTTATGGGAGAAAAAAACATAAATCCTAATCTGATTACCTGCCTATGTTCTGCTGCTGACCTAGTTTGTCTTCTGATTCGGAATCTGTCTACTAAGTATCTTGCTGAGTGTCTGCTGTTGCTGACCATGGTCTACTTGCTGCCTACTAATTGAGAATCTTGCTAAGTGTCTGCTGTTGACTATGATCCTGTCTGCTGTTTTGATTCCAGATCTTGCAGGTACTATATGCTTCATCCTATGTACCTAAGTAGGACCCAGCGATCCAAGTACAGTTATCAAGGGTTCAGAGCTTGGAGCTGTCTCAGTTGTCTGAAGAACTGATCACATTTTTAAGATGTAGTAGAGCCAGAGCTGAGCTACCAAAGCAGAGCTAAACTTAGGATAGAGCTCTGCTTAGCTCAGAGCAAAATACTTCCTAGGGAAGAAGCTCACCACACAGAGCTCAGAAAGCGATTCATAGTGTAGTATTTATTAAAAGGCAATAAAAACATTCCACATGGAAGAAATATAAGTATGTATACAATCACATACCAAAATGGCCACCATTCCGGATTGCTGACATGGTGGCGTGACGTCAGCACATAGGCTCCACCCAATGTGTTTCATGCACATGCACCTCCTCACGGGTACACCCATTGCCGATGTAAGAAGCAGACACCATTTAAAAAGCCTGCAAGGCTTAGTTTGTATGTAAAATGTGAATGTCCATGTTATGGACCACGGGAAAATGGCGCCCGATAATTTTATGCACGCCTTGCAGGCTATTTAAATGGTGTCTGCTTCTGACATCAGCAATGAGCGTACCCCTGAGGACATGCATGTGCATAAAACACATTAGGTGGAGCCTACGTGCTGACATAACGCCCCCGTGTCCGCGATCTGGAACAGCGGCAATTTTGGTATGTGATTGTATACATGCTTATATTTCTTCCACGTGGAATGTTTTTATTTGCTTTTTAATAAATAATACACTATGAATCACTTTCTGAGCTCTGTGTGGTGAGCTTCTTCCCTAGGTAGTCTTTTGGGCTAAGGACTCTGAATAATGAATTTGATTCACCATCTATTACTGCTACTATACCAGTAGCATACTGGTGAGTGCATAGTGGTGGCGTAGTGTTCACTGGATCCTCAAGCACTCTGTGGAATTGGACACTTTGCTGTTGTGTCTTGCAGTATCACTGATACACAGTTTTCACACTGGATGAACTACATTTATCCAACACTTCACCGGCTTATATGTTTACATTTGTTTTTCACTAATGTGTATACACTTATTTATTGCTTTATAATGTTTTTTTGTCCAATAAAATTTCTTAGCGCTGCACTTTATGCACACATTCCTAATCTTGTATGGGGATTGTACAACAGTTAAGTGAATATTGATCACTAGGCTTTAAAGGCCACCCTTCTGGCACAGGCTCCATGTGACATGTTGCATCTAGTCGGGACTTTGTCAGGAGGTGACTGCTTGAAGAAGCATGGAGGCAACACAACAAATGAAGCCTATGCAGATAAGGTCAACACACTGGCCTTCGGTAAGCTGAGAGTCACCAACAAGGTCTGCTAGTACGGTAACCTGTAATGCTGTGTGCATTACTCTCCTAATACTTCATATCTATTTGGACTGCTGATGTGCTTTTGTTTTTGGTTGTTTGTTGTTTTCATCTAGTGTTTAGCCCTTTATGGGGATCAAGCTGTGTAGACCCCCAACAGGAAATAGGTCATACTACTAAGGAAATCTAACCAGAATATTTAACCCTTTATCAGGGGCGGACTGACAACTCATGGGGCCCCTGGGCAATAGGGGATCATGGGGCTCCTGTGTCCTTGCCCAAACTCAAAAAATCCTATGAAAAAGGTACCAGGGGCATCTCATGGGGCCCCCTACTGACCCCGGGCCCTCGGGCAGTGCCCAAGTTTCCAAATGTTCAGTGCGCCCCTACCCTTTATGGAGATCAAGCTTTGTAGACCTCTTGTCAAGAGGTCATTTTGTTAATGTGAGCAGAATTGGCTGTCATGTGGTGGAGATAATTTTCTCTGCACAGTGTAACTGCATGAGAAGATCACTGGGGAATCTACAGTATTTAGTGTATGGGTACTTTATGAACGTTACTATTTCACACTTTCTGCTCTTGTTGATCTTTGTATTTTTTAATCATATATCACAATGATGTGATTTTTTTATGCATTTATATTTATTCACACTATTACATTTTGTTTATTCATCTGAATGTAACATGTATTTGTGATATTGATTCATGCACTTATGTTTCACTATTGGGACTCATGCATACTAGGCTTAACCTGTTCCCACCTGGTCAATAGCAGAATGACAGCCGAGTGTGACTCTTGTTGATCAGGGTGGGTGTCATATGACCATGGGGCTGTGCTGTGGCGAGATCTGTCACTGGCTGTGTACCTCAGATAGCTGATGACAGATCTGTGTACCGTCCCATTGTCAGTACCATGTGACCTGCTATCACAGTAGGTCACATTATATTTGTAAACAATGGATGGCTTCCTTTCATGCCATCCATTGTATACAATTGTGTCACTAGCTGGTCACAGTGATCATATGTACAGACTGGGCCAATCAGAGCCCACCTGCGTCATGTGATTAGCCATGGACAATCACAGCTAATCACAACAACAAAAAAAACCTGAATAAATCCATTTCAAAGAAATTGCTATAAGCAAGCATAATGTGTAAAAAAAAAATACTGATCACTTTCCAAAGTAGTACAATGTTGCTATGGTAACATTATAGTACTCTGGTCAGTGTATTATAAAAAATCTAAAAAAAAAGAAAAAAGTAATAAAAAAAGAAATTAATAAAAAAAAAATAAAATTGAAAATGTGTTATTTATTTTTCGTATTGTCACCAGTCAGTGTCCCTGATCACCGCCACACCAGTTATATGATGACGCTGTACTTCACTGGTGACAGTATGTAAACAACATTTGTGGAAAAAACATTTTCTAATTTCTTCATTTTCCAAAAAATTCTGACAAAAAAATGACAGCTTCAAAAAACTCGCCATGCCTCATACTAAATACTTTGGATTGTCTGCTTTGCAAAAAGGGTCATTTGGGGGATATCTGTACTGTTCTGACATTTTTAGGCTCAAGAGCTTAGATTGTCTGTCAGTACTTTAGGATTGATCGATTTTCAGATATATACCATAGTCTTTGAACTGTATAACTTTCCTACAAACTAAATAAATACTGATTTGGGTTATTGAAGAACAATTTATTTGCCAACTTTTATAACAGAAACAAAGAAAAACGTTTCAAGCATGCTGAATAATGGGTCTGGTACACAGAGAATGTTCTGGCAGTTTCTTATACTGAGACATTTTTTTTTTTACCAGTAGAAAATTTTCATTAAGGTATGCGAGTGTACAAATAAGATACAATAATGGTAGACATATCAAAGTACAAATATAGGCAGGATAATATAGACATAGGATTGAGTCAACATGTCAACGTTACCATAGTACATAATATAACCAAGAGTACCAGCTGTTAAAGAGGGGGGAGTGAATGAGGGGAAGAGGAGCAGGGCCAAAAAAAGGCAGGAAATGAGGAAGAAGTAGCTGTCAGTGCTGTACATTACAATGGGAGACAGAACATGCAACAGTAAGATAACAATACAATGTGATACACGAGGGGTTCCAGGGCCCCGCTCTTTCGAGCTTACAATCTAGGAGGGAGGGGATAGTTGTAGAGGAGGAAATGGCTGTGGGGGATGGAGTGGTAGGAAGAGTGGAGGAGGTCGGCAATTAGCAGGGGGTGGGGTAGGCTTCCCTGAAGAGGTGGGTTTTTCGGGGTGCGCCTAAAGGAGAGGAGAGTAGGTGATAGTCTGATGATTCGGGTAGGGAGTTCCAGAGGATGGGTGATGCCCTGGAGAAGTCCTGGAGGCGGGCATGGGAGGAGGAGACCAGGGAACTAGAGAGGAGGTCTTGTGAGGAGCGGAGAGTGCGTGTTGGGTGGTATTTAGATATTAGGTCGGTGATGTAGTTTGGGGCAGTATGATGGACAACTTTGTACATCAGTGTTAGGATTCTGAATTTGATCCGTTGGGCAATCGGAAGCCAGTGGAGGGATTGGCAGAGGGGGGTGGGGGAAACGGAGCGGTTGGTAAGGTGGATGAGTCTGGCTGCCGTATTCAGGATCGACTGAAGCGGGGACAGCCTGTGGCGAGGCAGGCCAGTGAGAAGGGAGTTGCAGTAATCGAGTCGTGATATCATGATGGAGTGGATGAGCTGCTTAGTGGTTTCCGGGGTTAGGAATGTGCGGATTTTGGCAATGTTGCGGAGGTCAAGTCTGCATGAGTTTGTTAGTGATTGGACTTGGGGCTGGAAGGATAGATTGGAATCAAGTATGACCCCAAGTACTCTGGCTTGTGGGGCAGGCCTGATGGTGGCATTGTTGGATGTGATGGAGAAGTCAGTGGGGGTTGGTGTGCGGGCAGGGGGGAAGACGAGGAGCTCGGTTTTGGAGAGGTTCAGTTTAAGGAAGTGGAGCGACATCCAGCCTGATATGTCATTCAGTAGGCTTGTGATTCGGGCGAAGACTGAGGAGGTGAGGGGTGGAGAGATAGATTTGCGTGTCGTCGGCATAGAGGTGATAGTTGAAGCCATGAGAGTGTATGAGTTGGCCAAGGGAGGAGGTATAGATGGAGAAGAGAAGGGGCCCAAGGACAGAGACTTGAGGAACCCCAACAGAGAGGGGGAGTGAGGGGGAGGTGGTAGCGTTGTAGGTGACACTGAAGGAGCGTTGTGATAGGTAGGATGAGAGCCAGGAGAGAACGGAGTCTCCGAGGCCAAGGGAATGTAGCTTTTTGAGGAGGAGGGGGTGGTCGACTGTGTCGAAGGCCACGGAGAGGTCGAGGAGTAGGAGCACTGAGTAGTGGCTGTTAACTTTGACGGTTAGCAGGCCGTTGGATAGTTTGAGTAAGGCAGTTTTGGTGGAGTATAGGGGACGGAAGCCGGACTGTAGAGGATCGAGGAGGTTGTTGTGGTTGAGGTGGGAGCTTAAGGAGTAAATTGTTGACAAAGGTTTAGGTAGGTCATCACCTGATAACAGCATCTTTAATTGGTCAGAGAGAAGGTCTATTGTATTAGGTAGGTGATAAGTATTGCGAAGCACATGAAAGTAGCAAAGAACCCCTCCTGGCATTATATGTTTCAATAATACAATTCCATATCTAGTCCAAAGAGATGGATTCGGGATAGTGTGGAAATGAGGATGATTAGGATTACCCCATAGAGGAGAGTAGAGAAAGTAGGTGTCAGGAGTTATATATTGGACCCTAGCCTGTCTCTAAACAGGAAGTGTTGTCTTCATCTGGACAGTAACCGCAGGATTGAACTGAGTCCTCTGAAGGGCAGATTGCTGAGCTCCGTGTAAGACCCCAACAAGGCTGCCTCCAGCGTGACCACTGCATTATCTCTGGGTTGTGTAAACACCAACGGATTGTCACCAAAACAGCCGCCCAATAGTAGAGTAAAAGGTTTGTGAGGGCCAAGCCTCCTCGATCTAGTGGCAAATGCAGGGTAGACTTAGCTATTCTAGGGGGCCTTCCCCCCCAAACAAAAGAGTTGATAAAAATAAAGATTACAGATTTATCCAAATTTACCCAGAAACCAGAAAAGGAATCAAATCTTTTGATAATCACCAAAGCAGACCGAAGAGACGAATCAGAGTCTCAGAGATACAGAAGAGTATCATTGGCGTACAATAATATCCTCTCTTCCCAATCACCCACAGGCAGGGGCGGACTGACCATTTGGAAACTCAGGCACCGCCCGAGGGCCCGGGGTCAGTAGGGGGTCCCATGAGATGCCCCTGGTACCTTTTTCATAGGCTTTTTTGGGTTTGGGCAAGGACACAGGGGCCCCATGATCCCCTATTGCCCAGGAGCCCCATGAGTTGTCAGTCCGCCCCTGCCCACAGGTAAACCCCGCAAGGTTGGCGCCAACTGAAAAAGACAGGCAAGAAGTTTGAGCGCAAAAGCGAAGAGCCCAGGGGAAAGTAGACATCCTTGCCGCGTGCCACAAGGGGAAAGGAATGGGACCAAAGCCACATTTACGTTGAATGCTTTTTAGCATCTAGTGATACCAATCAGTCCTGCATCTCTCCCAGGGCCATACAGGGAAATGTTGGTAAAGAGTCGTCTGATATTTATGGCCGTGCCCTTACCGGGCATAAAACCGGTTTGATCATCATGTATGAAGGAGGGAATAACTTGCCCCAATTGCGGAGCCAGGATTTTTGTCAAAATCTTTGCATCTGAATTCAAAAGCGATATTGGATGATATGAGGAGCACAGTTGGGGTTCTTACCTGGTTTAGGGATAACTACAATGACAGCTTCCGATATGAAAACAGTGAAGGACCCTCCTGTCAAATTTTCAGTCAAAGTATAATGAAGATGTGTAGCCAAAGAGTCTAGATATCTTAAAGAATTCCACTGGGAGGCCATCTGGCCCGGGTGTCTTGAAGATTGAAAGTCGGCAATAGCAGTTGGCACCTCATCCAGGGAGATCGGCCTCTCCAAATCATCTCTCTGCAAGACAGATAAAACAGGGATCTCAAGGGTATTTAAGTAATATAATAAATCAGCATAGTTAAAATTACATTTAGAGGAGTAAAGGTCACAGTGATAATCAGCGAACTGTTGAATAATGTGAAGTGGGTCGCATGGGGTTTTACCATCACTGTCTCAAATACAGGCAATGGTGGTGACAGGGGTCTGCTGCCTAGCCAACCAGGCTAATAAATGTCCAGCCCTCTCACCATGCTCAAAAATGTGCCGTTTCTGTGCCTGCATAATTTCCCTAGTATTGGTAGCATGGAGCAGGAGAGCCTCTCTAGTGGCCAGCTGGAGATCATGGTGCACTTGAGAGTCTAGGATGGATGTAGAACCAGCAAACACAAATGCTCCTGCGCTTGGGGATGGACTCGATGCAGGCTACAACCACATTAAGAATGTCCTGGAACATGCACACCTTGCTGCCCTCAAATAAACTGGGGGAATCCAAATATACTGAATGAGGAAAGAACAAACAGAGAGCGCACAGGCCTAGTGCATTACCATAAAAAATATTTAATAAGAAATAAAGTAGGTGTTGTACTCAAAACGACAATAAAGTCAAGGCACATCATAAAAGAACAGCTGTGTCAACACCGCGCTGAGTAACAGTCCACAATAGGGAGTGCAGACATCCAATAGGCTGACGCGTTTCGATGACTCGCCTTTTTCTCAGAGCCCAGAGAGCAGCAGGAAGGTATACAGAGTGGTTCCAAAAAAAGAGGGGACCAGAAAATAGCAACGGAACCCTCCAGATAGTGTCACAAAAGTTCCCCATGGAAGTATGAATAAGGCCAGGAAGGCATCTTAGCTCACTAGTGGACAGGAAGGGTCTCAACCCACGAGGCAGCATCTTCAGGCAAAGTGAAGAATTTTGTGCTGCCTCCATCTTGAACTCGAAGCTTCGCAGGAAATAGCATCCCATAGTGTACACCTTTGGTGCAGAGTTTGGCTCTCACATCATCAAAGGAACAACAAAGCCTCTGTGTTTCAATTGAATAGTGTGGGAAGAGCATCAGTTTAGTATTTTCATAATGTAGCTCACCCTGGACCCTGGCTTCATGAAGAGCAAGGTCGCAGTCTTGGTAGTTGATAAGCTTAAATATAAATGTGCATGGCGGGATACCAGGGGGACTCCATACAGCAGGCATACAGTGTGTGTTCCACCACGAAAAAAAGGAAAAGGTGGCAAAAGGCAAAAGGGTGCAAAGCAAATTTTCAGTAAATCTGGGGGGATCTGCACCCTCAGGACCCTCCGGAAGGCTGATAATGCGCAGATTATTGCACCGATTTTGATTTTCAGCGTCCTCCACTATGGCCTCTAGCGCCTTCACCTTTACCTTCAGGGTGTTCATGCTGGCAGAGTGTTCTCCACATCCTCCATCCATTGTATAGCCATGGCGATGTGGCTCCAAATCTGCCCAGGTCCCTGCGGATGAGGCCCAGGTCCATATATATATATTAAGCAAAACAAATCTTGTTTAGTATACAGCAGTGGGGGTCTTCATATTGGATATTAAGGCTTACATATAAAACGTGAGTAGTTTGTTTTGTTGTGCTAAAAAAATCTTTATCTAAGAATTGCTTTATCTCACTCGTATGGAAATTTAATGATCGGGTTTTCAGCGATTACTACATTGTTTTTATTTTTATAAACTGCACTCAATTTCATATTATGGCTTCTTATATCCAATAACTAAAGGTTTCCATAGCTTATGCTCATAAAGATTGATATGATAGTGTCATAACTGCATAAACATGAATCTCTGTAATTAGAAGTCAAGAGAATCATGATAGGGAAATTAATCAATTCTTTCCTACATTACAAATGTAAATGCAATTTCAGTTTAGCTCAACGTCTGTTGCTGTCATTGAGAAATGCACTGTGTTTTCCCTGATCACATAAAGTAAATATTTTAGGAACTACACTGTTAAGAAAAATTAAAGGAACACTTTTTAATCAGAGTATAGCATCAAGTCAATTAAATTCCTGGGATATTGATCTGGTCAGTTAAGTAGCAGAGGGGTTGTTAATCAGTTTCACCTGCTTTGGTGTTAATAAACGTAACTATAGGTGCAGTAGATGGGCAGCAATGAGATGACCCCCAAAACAGAAATGGTTTTACAGGTGGAGGCCACTGACATTTTTTTCCCTACTTAGCTTTTTTGACTTTTTTCCACTAGTTTTGCATTTGGCTAGGGTCAGTGTCACTACTGGTAGCACGAGGAGATATCTGGACCCTACAGAGGTTGCACAGGCAGTCCAACTCTTCCAGGATGGCACATCAATACGTGCCATTGCCAGGTTTGCTTTGTCTTCCAGCACAGTCTCAAGAGCATGGAAGAGATTCCAGGAGACAGGCAGTTACTCTAGGAGAGCTGTACAGGGCCATAAAAGGTCCTTAACCCATCAGCATGACTGGTATCTGCTCCTTTGTGCAAGGAGGAATAAGATGAGCACTGCCGGAGCTCTACAAAATGACCTCCAGCAGGCCACTGGTGTGAATGTCTCTGACAAAACAATCAGAAACAGACTTTATGAGGGTGGCCTGAGGGCCTGACAACCTCTAGTGGGCCCTTTGCTCACTGCACGGCACCATAGAGCTTGATTGGCCATTTGCCATTGAACGCCAGAATTGGCAGGTCCACCACTGGCACCCTGTGCTTTTTAGAGATGAGATCAGGTTCACCCTGAGCACATGTGACAGATGTGAAAGGGTCTGGAGAAGCCGTGGAGAATGTTATGCTGCCTGTAACATCATTCAGCATGACCGTTTTGGTGGTTGGTCACTGATGGTCTCGGGAGGCATATCCATGTAGGGACGCACAGACCTCTACAGGCTAGACAATGGCACCCTGACTGCCATTAGGTATCGGGACAAAATCCTTGGACCCATTGTCAGACCCTACGTTGGTGCAGTGGGTCCTGTGTTCCTCCTGGTGCATGACAATGCCTAGCCTCATGTGGTAAGAGCATGCAGGCAGTTACTGGAGGATGAAGGAATTGATACCATTGAATGGCCCCCATGCTCGCCTGACCTATATCCAATAGAACACCTCTGGGATATCATGTTTCGGTCCATCTGACGATGCCAAGTTGTGCCTCAGACTGTCCAGGAGCTCAGTGATGCCCTGGTCAAGATCTGGGAGGAAATACCCCAGGACATCATCTGTCGTCTCATTAGGAGCATGCCCCGACATTGTCAGGCATGTATAGAAGCATGTGGGGGCCATACAAACTACTGAGTACCATTTTGAGTTGCTCCAATTAAATTTTAGCAAAATGGACTAGCCTGCTGCATTATTTTTTCACTTTGATTTTTGGGGTGTCTTTGAATTCAGTCCTCTGTAGGTTGATGATTTTCATTTCCATCAAACGATGGGACATCCTTATGTTCTGCACACATTACCCAGTCCATATCAGTATAGATATCCAGCGTGATATTTTTCCCCATTGAGATCTGCTATGCTTTCAAAGTGTTCCTTTAATTATTTTGAGCAGTGTATTTTTCATAGTTTGTCTTACCATGTGTAGTTGGAAAACTAACAGGTTGTAATTAGTCTTGCAGTTCCTGGTGCGGCAAAAACTCACTCGCTTGGGTGATCACAGGAGGAAAGAAAAGAGGGTAGGCATGAGAGCCCTTTTAGTCTAGAATTTGTTAAGGTACAGTATTACAGAATATAGAATTGTTCAAAAAAAGAAAATGTAGAAGGATAGTCTGACTTGGGGAAAGTAAGGAAGAGGTCTGGGTTTACTGGTGGATCAAGCAGACAAACTTATGGGTTCATTCACATGAACACCGAAAGCTAATTCCCTACAGTATATTAAATTACTGTGAGCTGTGATCAGGTGGCAGACTGTGGCCAATAATAGGACTTTGAAAATGTGCCTGTCCCCCCCCATATAAGTCAGCTTTCCCAGGAGCCCTTTGTCAGTGTGAGTTGGATTAGTGAGGAACAGCTGACTGTAATTCTGTTAGTGCTACTGTACAATGCTATTGTACAGACTACAGAGCTGTACATGATGCATAAAGCCACTGCTCCATAACAGTGAATTATAGTGTGATGGGCTACTCAGGTTAAAAACAAAGGCATATTTTGCAAATAAATGTGGAAGCCCACATGTTAATTCTGAACTATCTGAGTTTCCCACTATGCGAACATATATAGCAATTAGAGATGAGCGAAGTATTGAAAAATTCGATTTGGCTGATTCGGCGAATTCCAGTATGAAATTCGATTCGATGCGAATTTCTTCGCTACGAAGATGGCTTATAAAAAGGGTTTCTAGGCTTCAGAGAGCCTATAAATTAGTGCAGAACACTGTACCTTTAATTTAAATGCCCTTGGAGATCAGGAAGGGGAAGGAGAAGGAGAAGGAGAAGGATGAGAAGAAGGAGAAGGAGAAGGATGAGAAGAAGGAGAAGGAGAAGGAGAAGGATGAGAAGAAGGAGAAGGAGAAGGATGAGAAGATGGAGAAGGAGAAGGATGAGAAGAAGGAGAAGGAGAAGGATGAGAAGAAGGAGAAGAAGAAGGATGAGGAGAAGGATGAGGAGAAGGAGAAGGATGAGAAGAAGGAGAAGGATGAGAAGAAGGAGAAGGATGAGAAGAAGGAGAAGGATGAGAAGAAGGAGAAGGAGAAGGATGAGAAGATGGAGAAGGAGAAGGATGAGAAGATGGAGAAGGAGAAGGATGAGAAGAAGGAGAAGGAGAAGGATGAGAAGAAGGAGAAGGAGAAGGATGAGAAGAAGGAGAAGGATGAGAAGAAGGAGAAGGAGAAGGATGAGGAGAAGGAGAAGGGTGAGGAGAAGGAGAAGGATGAGAAGAAGGAGAAGGATGAGAAGAAGGAGAAGGATGAGAAGATGGAGAAGGAGAAGGATGAGAAGAAGGAGAAGGATGAGAAGATGGAGAAGGAGAAGGATGAGAAGATGGAGAAGGAGAAGGATGAGAAGAAGGAGAAGGATGAGGAGAAGGAGAAGGATGAGAAGAAGGAGAAGGATGAGAAGAAGGAGAAGGATGAGAAGAAGGAGAAGGATGAGAAGAAGGAGAAGGAGAAGCAGAAGGAGAAGGATGAGAAGAAGGAGAAGGATGAGAAGAAGGAGAAGGAGGGGAAGAAGGAGAAGGATGAGGAGAAGAAGGATGAAAAGAAGGAGAAGGATGAGAAGGAGGGGAAGAAGGAGAAGGATGAGGAGAAGGAGAAGGATGAAAAGAAGGAGAAGGATGAGAAGAAGGAGAAGGAGAAGGATGAGAAGAAGGAGAAGGATGAGAAGGAGAAGGAGAAGGATGAGAAGAAGGAGAAGGATGAGAAGAAGGAGAAGGATGAGAAGAAAGAGAAGGAGAAGGATGAGAAGAAGGAGAAGGATGAGAAGAAGGAGAAGGATGAGAAGAAGGAGAAGGAGAAGCAGAAGGAGAAGGATGAGAAGACGGAAAAGGAAAAGGATGAGAAGATGGAGAAGGAGAAGGATGAGAAGATGGAGAAGGAGAAGGATGAGAAGATGGAGAAGGAGAAGGATGAGAAGAAGGAGAAGGAGAAGGATGAGAAGAAGAAGAAGGATGAGAAGAAGGAGAAGGATGAGAAGAAGAAGGATGAGAAGAAGGATGAGAAGAAGGAGAAGGATGAGAAGAAAGAGAAGGATGAGAAGAAGGAGAAGGATGAGAAGAAAGAGAAGGATGAGAAGAAGGAGAAGGATGAGAAGAAGGAGAAGGATGAGAAGAAGGAGAAGGATGAGAAGAAGGAGAAGGATGAGAAGAAGGAGAAGGATGAGAAGAAGGAGAAGGATGAGAAGAAGGAGAAGGATGAGAAGAAGGACAGTTCTGTGACAGTTTCTGTCTATTTCTGACAGTTCTGGGACATTCACTCCATACAGCGGTTTCAACCGCTGTATGGAGGGAATGTCATAGAACTGTCAGAAATAGACTATTTATGAAAGTTCTGGGACATTCCTTCCATACAGCGGTTGAAACATTGTATCTATTTGTTTCCATAAATGGATCCATTTATGGAAACAAATAGATACAATGTTTCAACCGCTGTATGGAAGGAATGTCACAGAACTGTTAGAAATAGTCTATTTCTGACAGTTCTATGACATTCCCTCCATACAGCGGTTTCAACCGCTGTATGGAGTGAATGTCCCAGAACTGTCAGAAATAGTCTATTTCTGACAGTTATGGGACATTCACTCCATACAGCGGTTGAAACATTGTATCTATTTTTTTCCATAAATGACATTCTGCAAATACACTTAGAGGAGCGCTGCAGATACACATTTTGCCGGCTTGGAATTAATCTTATTTTCATCCTACTTCTTCTTCTTCTTCATCCTCATCCTTATAAGAAGAAGAAGAGGATGAGGATGAAGAAGAAGAAGAAGTAGGCAAAAAGTGTATCTGCAGTGCTCCTCTAAGTGTATCTGCAGAATGTCATTTATGGAAAAAAATAGATACAATGTTTCAACCGCTGTATGGAGTGAATGTCCCATAACTGTCAGAAATAGACTATTTCTGACAGTTCTGGGACATTCACTCCATACAGCGGTTTCAACCGCTGTATGGAGGGAATGTCATAGAACTGTCAGAAATAGACTATTTCTAACAGTTCTGGGACATTCCTTCCATACAGCGGTTGAAACATTGTATCTATTTGTTTCCATAAATGGATCCATTTATGGAAACAAATAGATACAATGTTTAAACCGCTGTATGGAAGGACAGTCCCAGAACTGTCATTAATAGTCTATTTCTGACAGTTCTATGACATTCCCTCCATACAGCGGTTGAAACCGCTGTATGGAGGGAATGTCATAGAACTGTCAGAAATAGACTATTTATGAAAGTTCTGGGACATTCCTTCCATACAGCGGTTGAAACATTGTATCTATTTGTTTCCATAAATGGATCCATTTATGGAAACAAATAGATACAATGTTTCAACCGCTGTATTGAAGGAATGTCCCAGAACTGTTAGAAATAGTCTATTTCTGACAGTTCTATGACATTCCTTCCATACAGCGGTTGAAACATTGTATCTATTTTTTTCCATAAATGACATTCTGCAAATACACTTAGAGGAGCGCTGCAGATACACATTTTGCCGGCTTGGAATTAATCTTATTTTCATCCTACTTCTTCTTCTTCTTCTTCATCCTCATCCTTATAAGAAGAAGAAGAGGATGAGGATGAAGAAGAAGAAGAAGAAGTAGGCAAAAAGTGTATCTGCAGCGCTCCTCTAAGTGTATCTGCACAATGTCATTTATGGAAACAAATAGATACAATGTTTCAACCGCTGTATGGAAGGACAGTCCCAGAACTGTCATTAATAGTCTATTTCTGACAGTTCTATGACATTCCCTCCATACAGCGGTTGAAACCGCTGTATGGAGGGAATGTCATAGAACTGTCAGAAATAGACTATTTATGAAAGTTCTGGGACATTCCTTCCATACAGCGGTTGAAACATTGTATCTATTTGTTTCCATAAATGACATTCTGCAGATACACTTAGAGGAGCGCTGCAGATACACTTTTTGCCGGCTTGGAATTATTCTTATTTTCATCCTACTTCTTCTTCTTCTTCTTATGAGGATGAAGAAGAAGTAGGATGAAAATAAGATTAATTCCAAGCCGGCAAAAAGTGTATCTGCAGCGCTCCTCTAAGTGTATTTGCAGAATGTCATTTATGGGAAAAAATAGATACAATGTTTCAACCGCTGTATGGAGTGAATGTCCCAGAACTGTCATAAATAGTCTATTTCTGACAGTTCTATGACATTCCCTCCATACAGCGGTTGAAACCGCTGTATGGAGTGAATGTCCCAGAACTGTCAGAAATAGTCTATTTCTGACAGTTATGGGACATTCCCTCCATACAGCGGTTTCCGGCAAAAAGTGTATGTGCAGAGTTCCTCTATTCTGCAGATACGCTTAGAGGAGCTCTGCAGATACACTTAGAGGAGCTCTGCACATACACTTTTTGCCGGCTTGGAATTATTCTTATTTTCATCCTACTTCTTCTTCTTCTTCTTCTTCTTCATCCTCATCCTCTTCTTCTTCTGAGGATGAGGATGAAGAAGAAGAAGAAGTAGGATGAAAATAAGATTAATTCCAAGCCGGCAAAAAGTGTATGTGCAGAGCTCCTCTAAGTGTATCTGCAGAATAGAGGAACTCTGCACATACACTTTTTGCCGGCTTGGAATTATTCTTATTTTCATCCTACTTCTTCTTCTTCTTCTTCATCCTCATCCTCTTCTTCTTCTTCTGAGGATGAGGATGAAGAAGAAGAAGTAGGATGAAAATAAGATTAATTCCAAGCCGGCAAAAAGTGTATGTGCAGAGCTCCTCTAAGTGTATCTGCAGAGCTCCTCTAAGTGTATCTGCAGAATAGAGGAACTCTGCACATACACTTTTTGCCGGCTTGGAATTATTCTTCTTTTCATCCTACTTCTTCTTCTTCTTCTTTTTCTTCTTCTTCATCCTCATCCTCTTCTTCTGAGGATGAGGATGAGGAAGAAGAAGAAGAAGAAGAAGAAGAAGTAGGATGAAAAGAAGAATAATTCCAAGCCGGCAAAAAGTGTATGTGCAGAGTTCCTCTATTTCTGACAGTTCTCTGACAGCTTCTTCACATGTACAGCGGTTGAAACATCTGTATCCTAAATGGAAACTAATAGATACAATGTTTCAACCGCCAAACATGTGTTCCTTCTGTCAGAGAACTGTCAGAAATAGCGGAGCTCACTGCAGGGACACTTTTGCCGGCTGATCGGGAAATGTTCGATTCGCGCACCCGAAGTAGGCAAAATTTCGGATTCGACGCGAATCGAATATTTCCTGAAATTCGACTCGAATTCCGGTTCGCCTGGTTCGATTCGCTCATCTCTAATAGCAATGCACAAACAGAAAGCAGTGTTACCTAGAAGTAGTCCTTTTCTTCTAAAAGGTAAACACACTTGACATCCAGACAGCAAGGTATCTGAAGGACTCTAGTGTGTGTCTGCAAAAAAAAAAAAAAAAAACGAAGGTGAAAACCACTCTACTCTGTCGAAAATTACCAAAAAGGAAAGCTTTAAAAACGTAGGGTAAAATACAAAACAGTACAACAGGGATCCCCAGCACACTTTCAAGCTAGATAGCAAAAGGAATAAAAACTAATTTGTCTCAGTTACTCAGGTTAAAAATAAAGGTTTTAGTTGCATACATTTGCAAATAAATCTGGAAACCACATTGTCGTGTCAAGACACTTCTGATTAATCCAGTAGGACACAGCGATTATGGAGATCGCTGGGGGTGCGCGGGAGGGCGCGTTCTTGGAGGATGTCATACAACGCCCTCCCGAAACTAGACAACCACACTGTAGCCATCATTCGGCTATAGCCCGGTTGTCAAGTGGTTAAGCACCCTAAAAATAATCTATTTTTGGATGGTGAATGGTGTAGTTATTAGTGGCGTGCCAAACTGTATTGCTAATAAATGACCAGGATTATGGCCATAAAGGAGAGGGACCTTTAATTGTTGGTCACCCTTCTGGATCCATGTTATAAGGGGAAAAGTGATTATGAGCTGGTGTAAAGTGGTTATGGCAAGATGAGCCAAGAGGCCCAACTTGCCATCACAGAGGAAGCAAACAAAAATGTTCCATCTGCAAAAGATTCTACATAAGATCTTCTTAATGGCAGGTTCTATGGTCAATATGCCTTGAATACTTATAGCATTGAAAGGAGAAACAGTGGCAGTGGCTGATGCCTAAGCAAGCCTTTCAGGTCCTTCTTCACAATGCATCGCCCAGGTCTGGCTGCTGTGTGCGAATGGCCCATATGATTAATTATGACATGGGAGCAAAGGTGGATGTGAACACAATAGACAATGGATGACCCGATTAACTACTGGATGTTGAGTCTAGACCAGTGGTCCAAGATTGCTTAGTATGCAATCAAGCTGCTGGTCCTGCAGTCAATGTCCATTCTGAACTAAATATTAATGCAGTGAGGTTTGTAACAGAAAAAATAATCTCCCTGTCCCCAAACACAGTTGACCAGTCACCTTTTTAAAGATGAACCAGCCCTAGATTTTTTTATCTTTCAATCTGGCCCCTAAAACACTGTTATACCATATGTCATTACCATATCCTATCACTGCTTCTGGCATGCCAATATTACCGTCTCATGTCACCATTACCATCTACTGCCACCATTATTATTTTCTGACACCCACTGCTGCTGGACTATCACCATTACCATCTCCCTACACCATTGTCATTTTCTATCATGCCGCCCATTACCATCTGCTGCCACCCTTACTGTTTCCTGCCACAACTGCAGGCTTTCCAGCATTTCTATCTTACGCTGCACCAACAGCTCTAGTTTTTTTCTTCAGCACCATCCCGATGTCACAGCTAATGTTTCTACATTTGCATCTCTGTTGTCAAAGTCTGGAAATGTTATGCAGTACTTCAATATTTGTGGTGTACAATGCTGCTCCTACATATTGTTTCTCCAGCTGCTCTTCAGTTGTAAAATTTATAGTGCTTGATGCAACCTAAATCATGTCCTTTTGTCTTCCATTTTAGTCCTATTTATATTTTCTGTTAAAGCAGAATATTTGGGTATTTGATATTGTGTCTCTCAAATAGTGAAGTCTAGTGCTTTTTTAATTTTTTTTTAATTACTATTTCATTAAAACCTGTCTAGTCTTCCCACAAACTACTGGCTGGTAAAATTGCTTACATACTGTACATGGAGTCTGGGAAATATTTTGTTGACTTGTTTTTTAGTTAAACAATACACACTAAGGTTAATGTTTTGACATCAAGCTGCCTGGTGTCATTTTGATTGAAAATGCAGACAATTATTTTTTTGTAATTAATTAGTAAAATATTTGGCTTTTTTTGTAGGCAAAACTTATCAAAGAGTTGATTTTTGTACGTAGGTTTGATCTGAAAGAAAAAAAATAGATTGTTTGAAAGATGGAAACATGTTATATGAGCTAGTGGACCTAGGTTGAAACCGGAGAACTGTGAAGAAGGAACACATTGACATTCTGAGAGAAATACATGAATAGATTAATAAAAACAAGTATAAGTAAAATAAAACAAAATGGGTATTGGTATAATGGAGAAAGACATAAGCAAATCAATGAGCATACTTCCAGAAAAGAATAATGGTCATGCAATGGCAACAGCAAAAATAATGTGACATCATCCAAGGCAATGAGTAACCGGTGATTAAATTCATAATATCAATAAATTTACCCCATAAAAGTATAGATGTTTGATGGTCTTCGGTAAGGTGATATACAATAAAAGGGGTGGAAAGAAAAAAATGTTAAACATATGTAAGTATAAAAATAAAGGATACATTCATAGATAAAAGAATACAATCCATACACACTGAATTAAGAAATCTGAATATTGGTATTAAGGGGAAACAGACTATACAAATTGTGCCTAAATAGTAGGCTGGTGGTCATTAATATTCTGACTCGCTCTTGCTCAGCTTGACTGGGTCAAGTGTTTTAGGGTCAAGACTCAGAAGGACTCTGTCGCTTTTCCTTACATTTAACATCATGTTGTGTTGTATTTCTTGTTTAAAAATTATACAACCCCAAAGTAAAGTATAAACTAGCACTCCAGAGCAGATCCAGGTTTGTTGAAGGTTAATCAGCAACTCTGAGCAAAGCTGAGATCAATGAATAAGCCAGTTGTGATATCTGAAAAAGAAACATTGCAGGTGCTAAAATCAGATGATCCATGCAATTTACTTCTGTGAGGTTTAGATAATGGAGATTCAATAGCTTTGTACAGTGCTTCTGAGTAGGACTTTCGTTTCTTATTACATGATTCCATGCTTTTCAAACTACTTTTCTGAGAACTATAGAGAAAGGTCACTGCTGAGACTCAAACAATTGGCCAGAATTTTTTTTAGCAGATTTGACAACAGGGCCATTCAGAAAAAAATACATGTAGAGATCACATAAAAGGTCATATTTAGAGCCTTATGGCAACTTTGTTTTTTTATATATATATAACAGGAACAAGAATATAAAGTTATGTTTTCTACACATATTTATGAGCATAATGCTTATGAAATACCTATAACATTAGTGTACTGTATGTACAGCAGAATTACCTGTTTGTTTCTTTTTTGAACTATCCTGAAATAAAGGAATTCTCTTGGCACATGGATTTGTTCTGTGCAGGTGACTATTTTCCTATAACCACAATACAAACTACAGAACACAATGCTTTAGGTTACATGTGCACTGACATTTTTATATCTTCACAAAAGATAAAAATGGAAAAGACAAAAGAAATGCGTACTCTTTTTAAGATTCAGGTGTTTACTCTTCTTTCAGTCCTTTATTTTTTCCTTCTTGTTTTATCATTGTTTATTGCTTAAAAAAAATAGTGAATGAATCAAGATTACTGTAAGTTTATTTTTTATTAATAATATAGTTTGATAAAATATTGCAACTACCATATTTATATTTTACAGGGTCTCTGCTTTCTGAAAATATATAATGTTTTGGGATTTCAAGTAATCTAGCCTAAAATGTTCACTTGAATAAGTGCAAAAAACTGAAAAAAAAAAAACAAATCCGGAGGCAATTGGGCTACAGCAGGGAGTTTCACTCAAGCTTTGCTCTTTCAGGGGACATTAAAAAGTGGATGCTGAGCTGCTGTCCTACCAACTCCCTAGCTGTCCATGAACTGTCCCACCAGAGCTGGACAGGGCACTACAGATGTTGCGGCCATAAAGCTTCTTCATTTTTAGCTCAGGGGGCAGAGTTTTATAGGCGGTACTGATTGTGGCACAGTAGTGTTGTAATACAGCAATAAATCAGGCAGTGAGGAGTCATTATAACTCCTCTTTACCAACTGCTAAATGCTTTCTAAAAAGCAAGTCTGAAGGAGTCCAAACTGTCATGCCATCAGGTGTTTTATGAATAACCAACCATGCTGCACATCCAGCACTATACAAACAATGATAAACAAAACGTAAATACAAAGATTACAATTCTTTAAACTGCAAAATGTAAATAATAAAAGTGCCTATAAACATGCAAAAGTCCACCAATACATCAACACACTATAACGTTTAGGTCAGAAAATCAATCAAAAGAGAGATTGCCTAATGACTTTGGACTTATCTGTTCCAGGGAGCCCGAATCAAGGCAAGAGAATCTATCCATTGTGGTAGTCCTCCCAGGATGATGGTAAAGGGACCCCACCCTGGCTAGAGTCTGCAGAATAACATCCAGGATTGAAGAGACCAGCTTGTTACCTTGCCTAAAATCTAGACTTCTTATTTTTAGTTAAAGAGACTGAAAGGGACTAAGATATTGCATGAAGGATCATGCTAATGGGAAATCCCCAAGAACTCCACAAACCTTCACAGAGGGAGTGACCTTTCTCAAAGGTGAGGGAAGATGACTAGTGCTAGATAGTTGTCAATTCATATCAAGAAACGGTTGCAGATGGTAAAACCCTCTGCCTTTTATGAACTGTGAGAATATGTGAAACTGAAGTTCCTCTTAGCATTCCACAATGTGAGCAGGGACCAGAACTGCTGGAGAACACTGAACACTGAAGTGTCAGGGCCCCCCCCCCATCCACAGATCTTGCTCACTAAGGCAGTCAAGATCTCATGCATGTAAGCAAGATGTCATACACATATGAATTGACATCATCTCTGTGTTAAACACAAGCTTAGATGCTTGTAAAAAGCCAACACAGCTGAAGCGCAGGGTTTCAGACATTTGTTCTAAAAGGCTTATCAATGATATTGGCCTATAGTTAGATAGAACACTGGGGTCTTTATTTGGTTTGGGTAATAAACAGACATAAGCTCTATTTGAGTCCGCATCGAATGGAGTCCCATGACAAATTGTGTTAAAGTATTCCAGCAAATAGGAGACCTGATGATGAGCAAACTTTTTATAGTGTAAGGCTGTAAAGCTATCCGCATTTGGGGCTTGGAAAGTTTGGACTTCTTGATGGCTTGAAGTACTTCCAATATTAAGCCTAGAATATTGCACCTTTTCACAATATTCAAATTTTCTGAGGTTGTGGATTTGGGGTTTTCATGAGCTGTAAGCCATAATCATCACAATTAAGACAAATCACGGCTTGAACTATCTTGCTTTGTATGTAATGAGTCTATCTCATATGTTAGTTTTACCTTTTAAGTGGCATTACTAAAATAAATGAACTTTTGCACGATATTCTAATTTTTCGAGTTTCACCTGTATACTGTATATTCTAGTTCCTATCACCCAGACTTGACATCCTTAGATGCACAAACTTGCAAATCCCTTTCCCACAGACCTCTTAAAGTGAGTACATTGTTGGGCTATGTTACTCCATTCATTGTCTCATTTGTTAGGATTGTGGTATTACTCTTGCAAATTATATGCTATCTGCTCCTATCGCACACTGGTAACCCCATTATTTAACAACCTAAGTTCCCTCCTGGGATGCAACCTCTTTTATTTCAATGGTGGATAAATAAGGGACCGCATTGGGAACTTCCTTGATCACAGAGGTATACAAGATGCATCCTATTTTTTTAAACAATTTTAGTTACCCCAGTCAGAATCCTTTTGATTATCTCAGAATACTCATTTTCTTATAGCTTTACAATGCAAAACTGATGACATAATGACTTATACTATTTATGAGCATAAATGCTTTCAGTGGGGGGGTCGACCGAAAAAGATGGTGTACTTTTATACAAAATTGTTTTGTTAACATGCTGCACAAGCTATTCTATAGGCTGGCACTGGAAAAAGACATGGATCACAAAGGAAGATTGGAATGCTTGGACTTCTAGAATGCTTAAAGATATTTTGACCGTCCAACTAATACAGACTCAGTTTAAGGTTTTATCATGTTGGTACCTAGTCCCTACCAGTTTGTCTTAGGCAGGCCACAGACGGGCCTTTTATCGGCCGAATTTTCGGCTGATAAATGAAAAATCGGTCGGCTCCGTTGCCGCTGCTGCTACCCATGTCCACGAAAAATGTCCGTTTTCCAGCATGATCGATAAAAATAAATTAGAAGATCTGCGAAAAACAGCCGATGAGCTGGCCCCACTAACGGCGTGATTATAGACCGATTTTTCATGCGGACGAAAAATCGGCTGATAAACGACCCGTCTATTGCCTGCATAGGATGTATCCTGAAGTTTCATCTAGATACATCTAGGTCCCAAGGTTAGGCATTACTGAATGAGGGTACACTCTCATATTTTCAGTCAGAATGATTAACATCCTAAAAAAGCCCCAAACCCCTCTCTTAAATGAACCTATTGATAATATTCCCCAACATACGCAAACATTGATCTTTTTTATGTACCTGGCAGCCAAAATTTCTAAAGCAATTGCTTAGAAGTGGGCGGCCGTAGACATCGCGGTTGTGAAATGGAAACTTAAATGGACCATGTTGCGCAAAAAATTAGCACATTGCAAGACAAGGAAGCAAAATTTGAGAGGGTTTGGAACCCTTGGCTTTGTTACTTAAAATAATTTTCTCTTTGATTTCCAATGGTTGATGTAGGATGCAGAGTTCTGGTCAGATTTCTAACCTTGATTCTTCTTCTCTTTCTTCTCTTTTATTTCTGTTTTTATTTCTTACTTGGTCCATGTAGGAATTCACAAAGTGCCCCATAGGGCTGTCATTTCTTTTTCTAATTGAATTAATGGCTAATTGATAGTCAGTGTGGTACTGGGGTGATAACCGGCTTGTCCTTATAGTACAGGGGTACATTTTCTGGTTTTCAGGTGATCGTTGACACCCTGATGGCTCAGTTCTTTGGAGAAGTTGCCCCAGAGCATCTCAGGCCTGTTGTTCTACATGGTTGAACTGTTAATTGTTATGATGTACCCTAGAGTATTTTCCTTTGTGTAATTATACTTGGAATATATTTTGACACCTCAAGGGAAATATGTGTACTATGATTTATACTGATAATTGTACTACTACTGAAAACCTTTCAACAAAAATCATCGAAAAAGAAAAATTTTAACAAAATGTAGTTAGACTTTTTTGTAGCAGAGCTCCAGGAACACTAGTAAAAAACTTAAGCATGACAGGTAGGGGTTGGGTTATATTGGGCTTGGCTAATTTTTTTTGTGACCCAACCTCAGACAGGGGGTGTCAGGGCTCCAGGGTATGACCAGAGGTATGTGACTGACGCAGGGAAACGCAGGCTTCAGATATGTTATAAATATAATTTATTAACACTAACAATACATAAACGCAGTGCAATACTAAAACATACACAGTGCAAACGAACCAAACCAAACCACCCACAGATAACAGTACATACAATGCAAGCGTCGTCAGGCAGGCCGGGATTATCAACAGGAGGTCAGAACGTATGGGGTAAAGCAGGAGAATGGTCAGACAAAGCCAGGGATCAGGAGCAGGAGAATGGTCAGACAAAGCCAGGGATCAGAGCAGGGTCAGCAACGAATCAGACAGGAACAGGAACAGGGAGCAGGAACAGGATACAGGGCCCAGGAGAAACACACACCAAGACAGAGTCTGCAGGTCTGGCCATCCCTTAAATACACCAGTATAATCAGTTCCAGGTGTTTGGCTGGCTGCAAGGTTGAGTCTCTGATTGCTGGGAGCACCCGCTGGCCAGCCCTGGTACTGCAGCCCATAAGGCAGGTGAGCCCCACCATTGCTGGCCAGTCCATTCCTGACAGGGGGTAAGTATAACCCGATTGTGTATGATTTCCTAGTCCCTCAATGGACAACAAGGAAATAACATTTTTACCAATCACTTGGTGACTTTGTACAATGGATATTATAGAATATCTAGTATAAACATACAGTGGAGGATAAACCTCAGCACATGCAGAGTAAGACCAGATACAACATATCAGAACTACATTATATTGCCAAGAGTATTGGTATGCCTGACTTTACACGGACATGAGCTTTAATGGCATCCAAGTCTTAGTCCATAGAGTTCAATATTGAGTTGGCCCACCCTTTGCAGCTATAACAACTTCAACTCTTCTGGGAAGGCTGTGCACAAGCTTTAGGAGTGTGTCTTTGGAAATGCTTGACCATTCTTCCAGAAGCACATTTGTGAGGGCAGGCACTGATGTTGGTTGAGAAGGCCTAGCTCACAGTCTCCGCTCCAATTCATCCCAAAGTTGTTCTATCAAGTTTAGATCAGGACTCTGTGCAGGCCATTCAAGTTTCTCCACCCCAAACTCACTCATCCATGTCTTTATGGACCTTGCTTTGTGCACTGGTGCGCAGTCATCTTGGAACAGTAAGGGGCCACCCCCCAAACTGTTCCCACAAAGTTGGGAGAATTAAATTGTTCAAAATGTCTTGGTATGCTGATTCCTTAAGAGTTCCCTTCACTGGAACTAAGGGGCCAAGCCCAACCCCTGAAAAACAATCCCACACCATAATTCCCCCCCTCCATCAAACTTTACACTTTGCACAATACAGTCAGGCAAGTGGCGTTCTCATGGCAACTGCCAAACCCAGACACATCCAGAGGATTGCTAGACAGAGAAGCATGATTCATCTCCCCAGAGAACACGTCTCCAATGCTCTAGAGTCCAGTGGTGGCATGCATTACACCACTGCATCCAATGCTTTGCATTGTACTTGGTGATGTAAGGCTTGGATGCAGCTGCTTGGCCACGGAAACTCATTTCATGAAGCTCTCTATGCACTCTTGTTGTGCTAATCTGAAGGCCACACAAAGTTTTGAGGTCTTTAGCTATCGACTCTGCAGGCAGTTAGTGACTTCTGCTCACTGTGCGCTTCAACATGCGCTGAGCCCACTCTATCATTTTACGTAGCCTTGGATGAGTTTCTGTTGTTCCCAGTTGCTTCCACTTTGTTATAATACCACTAACAGTTGACCGTGGAATATTTATTAGCAAGGGGATGTCACAGATGGACTTATTGCACAGGTGGCAACCTATCACGGTATCCCACTTGAATTCACTGAGCTCCTAAGAGCGACCCATTCTTTCACAAATGTTTATAGAATCAGTCTGCATGCCTAGGTGCTTAATTTTTTACATCTGTGGCCATGGAGGTGATTGGAACACCTGAATCCAATGATTTGGAGGGGTGTTCCGATACTTTTGGCAATATAGTGTATGTTGTAATGAAGAAGCCGTCTGGCAACTATGCAGGGATTTCAGCTTGGAATGAGGGGAATCAAGTGATATTTGTACATACTGCATTGGGACAGGGTGAGAAAGACAAAAAAAAGGTGGGTCCCTTGATTTTAGGGTGAATTGACATTTCTGTAAATCAGCAAATAACAGCATAGGAAGGGGACATAAAGGAGATAAAAATATATTCTAGCTGAAGAGAAAGCAGTGTGAGCACACAACTAGTAAATAAAGGTAACCTATGGTTTAGCCTACTGACCAAGCAGCTTTTTCACTGTTTGCAATAGTAATATACTGTATATAAAGATTGAAACACCACACCAGATTTAGCCAAATGCATCCCACTTTCAGAAAGATTTAGTTATACTTGTATATTGTCTAAATGAAATGATCTACACATTTGGTTTTTAAGCCAGAAGCCAAAAGGATGGTTAAAATTAGAGATGAGCGAATCGAAGTATCCGAAGTGGAATTCGAGTCGAATATCGGAAAAATTTCGATTCGTGCCGAATCCGAAAAACAGCCTAATTCGGACGCGCGAATCGAAATTTTTCCGAAAATGGCGGCTGACATGTGCGGCGACGGAGCGGGGATGTCGGGGAAGGCGCGCAGACAAGGCGCGCTGCCCCATAATGCATTCCTCAACGACATGTGATCGCATCAGCCAATCAGCAGCCAGCCAGCCAGCACTGTGTAATGGTCGAGGTATATATAGCGGCCATTTTGGAAATCTTCATTTGCCTGCAGTCATTGAACAGAGGCAGACCGCTCTGTACTAGGGACAGGGACAGAGTTAGGGCCACAGAAACGAGAATTGGGGACAGAGAGAAGTTACTTAGGGACAGAGAACCATTACTCAGGGACACAGACTTGTTAATGAGGGCCACAGAATCGTTATTTAGGGACAAAGAAACGCTAGTTAGGGCCACAGAATTCATACTCAGGGACAGACAGAATTTTCACTCAGTGCCAGAGAATTGTTACTTAGGGCCACAGAAACGTTATTAGGGCCACAGAATTTTTACTCAGGGACAGACAGAATTGTTACTGAGTGCCAGAGAATTGTTACTCAGGGACAGACAGAATTGTTACTGAGTGCCAGAGAATTCTTACTCAGGGCCACAGAATTCATTCTCAGGGACAGACAGAATTGTTACTCAGGGACAGACAGAATTGTTACTGAGTGCCAGAGAATTGTTACTCAGGGACAGACAGAATTGTTACTGAGTGCCAGAGAATTGTTACTCAGGGACAGACAGAATTGTTACTGAGTGCCAGAGAATTGTTACTCGCACAGACACAAAATTGTTACTTGCACAGACACAGAATTGTTACTCGCACAGACACAGAATTGTTACTGAGTGCCAGAGAATTGTTACTCAGGGACAGACAGAATTGTTACTGAGTGCCAGAGAATTGTTACTCAGGGACAGACAGAATTGTTACTGAGTGCCAGAGAATTGTTACTCAGGGACAGACAGAATTGTTACTGAGTGCCAGAGAATTGTTACTCAGGGACAGACAGAATTGTTACTGAGTGCCAGAGAATTGTTACTCGCACAGACACAAAATTGTTACTTGCACAGACACAGAATTGTTACTCGCACAGACACAGAATTGTTACTCAGGGCCACAGAATTCATACTCAGGGACAGACAGAATTGTTACTGAGTGCCAGAGAATTGTTACTCAGGGACAGACAGAATTGTTACTGAGTGCCAGAGAATTGTTACTCAGGGACAGACAGAATTGTTACTGAGTGCCAGAGAATTGTTACTCGCACAGACACAAAATTGTTACTTGCACAGACACAGAATTGTTACTCGCACAGACACAGAATTGTTACTCAGGGCCACAGAATTCATACTCAGGGACAGACAGAATTGTTACTGAGTGCCAGAGAATTGTTACTCAGGGACAGACAGAATTGTTACTGAGTGCCAGAGAATTGTTACTCAGGGACAGACAGAATTGTTACTGAGTGCCAGAGAATTGTTACTCGCACAGACACAAAATTGTTACTTGCACAGACACAGAATTGTTACTCGCACAGACACAGAATTGTTACTCAGGGCCACAGAATTCATACTCAGGGACAGACAGAATTGTTACTGAGTGCCAGAGAATTGTTACTCAGGGACAGACAGAATTGTTACTGAGTGCCAGAGAATTGTTACTCAGGGACAGACAGAATTGTTACTGAGTGCCAGAGAATTGTTACTCGCACAGACACAAAATTGTTACTTGCACAGACACAGAATTGTTACTCGCACAGACACAGAATTGTTACTGAGTGCCAGAGAATTGTTACTCAGGGACAGACAGAATTGTTACTGAGTGCCAGAGAATTGTTACTCAGGGACAGACAGAATTGTTACTGAGTGCCAGAGAATTGTTACTCAGGGACAGACAGAATTGTTACTGAGTGCCAGAGAATTGTTACTCAGGGACAGACAGAATTGTTACTGAGTGCCAGAGAATTGTTACTCGCACAGACACAAAATTGTTACTTGCACAGACACAGAATTGTTACTCGCACAGACACAGAATTGTTACTCAGGGCCACAGAATTCATACTCAGGGACAGACAGAATTGTTACTGAGTGCCAGAGAATTGTTACTCAGGGACAGACAGAATTGTTACTGAGTGCCAGAGAATTGTTACTCAGGGACAGACAGAATTGTTACTGAGTGCCAGAGAATTGTTACTCGCACAGACACAAAATTGTTACTTGCACAGACACAGAATTGTTACTCGCACAGACACAGAATTGTTACTGAGTGCAAGAGAATTGTTACTCAGGGACAGACAGAATTGTTACTGAGTGCCAGAGAATTGTTACTCAGGGACAGACAGAATTGTTACTGAGTGCCAGAGAATTGTTACTCAGGGACAGACAGAATTGTTACTGAGTGCCAGAGAATTGTTACTCAGGGACAGACAGAATTGTTACTGAGTGCCAGAGAATTGTTACTCGCACAGACACAAA
Organism: Staurois parvus; assembly: GCF_062004578.1. Taxonomy (NCBI): domain Eukaryota; kingdom Metazoa; phylum Chordata; class Amphibia; order Anura; family Ranidae; genus Staurois; species Staurois parvus. The sequence continues at coordinate 1,231,037 of NW_028318342.1, read as the reverse complement.
ATTGTTACTTGCACAGACACAGAATTGTTACTCGCACAGACACAGAATTGTTACTGAGTGCCAGAGAATTGTTACTCAGGGACAGACAGAATTGTTACTGAGTGCCAGAGAATTCTTACTCAGGGCCACAGAATTCATTCTCAGGGACAGACAGAATTGTTACTCAGGGACAGACAGAATTGTTACTGAGTGCCAGAGAATTGTTACTCAGGGACAGACAGAATTGTTACTGAGTGCCAGAGAATTGTTACTCAGGGACAGACAGAATTGTTACTGAGTGCCAGAGAATTGTTACTCGCACAGACACAAAATTGTTACTTGCACAGACACAGAATTGTTACTCGCACAGACACAGAATTGTTACTGAGTGCCAGAGAATTGTTACTCAGGGACAGACAGAATTGTTACTGAGTGCCAGAGAATTGTTACTCAGGGACAGACAGAATTGTTACTGAGTGCCAGAGAATTGTTACTCAGGGACAGACAGAATTGTTACTGAGTGCCAGAGAATTGTTACTCGCACAGACACAAAATTGTTACTTGCACAGACACAGAATTGTTACTCGCACAGACACAGAATTGTTACTCAGGGCCACAGAATTCATACTCAGGGACAGACAGAATTGTTACTGAGTGCCAGAGAATTGTTACTCAGGGACAGACAGAATTGTTACTGAGTGCCAGAGAATTGTTACTCAGGGACAGACAGAATTGTTACTGAGTGCCAGAGAATTGTTACTCGCACAGACACAAAATTGTTACTTGCACAGACACAGAATTGTTACTCGCACAGACACAGAATTGTTACTCAGGGCCACAGAATTCATACTCAGGGACAGACAGAATTGTTACTGAGTGCCAGAGAATTGTTACTCAGGGACAGACAGAATTGTTACTGAGTGCCAGAGAATTGTTACTCAGGGACAGACAGAATTGTTACTGAGTGCCAGAGAATTGTTACTCGCACAGACACAAAATTGTTACTTGCACAGACACAGAATTGTTACTCGCACAGACACAGAATTGTTACTCAGGGCCACAGAATTCATACTCAGGGACAGACAGAATTGTTACTGAGTGCCAGAGAATTGTTACTCAGGGACAGACAGAATTGTTACTGAGTGCCAGAGAATTGTTACTCAGGGACAGACAGAATTGTTACTGAGTGCCAGAGAATTGTTACTCGCACAGACACAAAATTGTTACTTGCACAGACACAGAATTGTTACTCGCACAGACACAGAATTGTTACTGAGTGCCAGAGAATTGTTACTCAGGGACAGACAGAATTGTTACTGAGTGCCAGAGAATTGTTACTCAGGGACAGACAGAATTGTTACTGAGTGCCAGAGAATTGTTACTCAGGGACAGACAGAATTGTTACTGAGTGCCAGAGAATTGTTACTCAGGGACAGACAGAATTGTTACTGAGTGCCAGAGAATTGTTACTCGCACAGACACAAAATTGTTACTTGCACAGACACAGAATTGTTACTCGCACAGACACAGAATTGTTACTCAGGGCCACAGAATTCATACTCAGGGACAGACAGAATTGTTACTGAGTGCCAGAGAATTGTTACTCAGGGACAGACAGAATTGTTACTGAGTGCCAGAGAATTGTTACTCAGGGACAGACAGAATTGTTACTGAGTGCCAGAGAATTGTTACTCGCACAGACACAAAATTGTTACTTGCACAGACACAGAATTGTTACTCGCACAGACACAGAATTGTTACTGAGTGCCAGAGAATTGTTACTCAGGGACAGACAGAATTGTTACTGAGTGCCAGAGAATTGTTACTCAGGGACAGACAGAATTGTTACTGAGTGCCAGAGAATTGTTACTCAGGGACAGACAGAATTGTTACTGAGTGCCAGAGAATTGTTACTCAGGGACAGACAGAATTGTTACTGAGTGCCAGAGAATTGTTACTCGCACAGACACAAAATTGTTACTTGCACAGACACAGAATTGTTACTCGCACAGACACAGAATTGTTACTCAGGGCCACAGAATTCATACTCAGGGACAGACAGAATTGTTACTGAGTGCCAGAGAATTGTTACTCAGGGACAGACAGAATTGTTACTGAGTGCCAGAGAATTGTTACTCAGGGACAGACAGAATTGTTACTGAGTGCCAGAGAATTGTTACTCGCACAGACACAAAATTGTTACTTGCACAGACACAGAATTGTTACTCGCACAGACACAGAATTGTTACTGAGTGCCAGAGAATTGTTACTCAGGGACAGACAGAATTGTTACTGAGTGCCAGAGAATTGTTACTCAGGGACAGACAGAATTGTTACTGAGTGCCAGAGAATTGTTACTCAGGGACAGACAGAATTGTTACTGAGTGCCAGAGAATTGTTACTCAGGGACAGACAGAATTGTTACTGAGTGCCAGAGAATTGTTACTCGCACAGACACAAAATTGTTACTTGCACAGACACAGAATTGTTACTCGCACAGACACAGAATTGTTACTCAGGGCCACAGAATTCATACTCAGGGACAGACAGAATTGTTACTGAGTGCCAGAGAATTGTTACTCAGGGACAGACAGAATTGTTACTGAGTGCCAGAGAATTGTTACTCAGGGACAGACAGAATTGTTACTGAGTGCCAGAGAATTGTTACTCGCACAGACACAAAATTGTTACTTGCACAGACACAGAATTGTTACTCGCACAGACACAGAATTGTTACTGAGTGCCAGAGAATTGTTACTCAGGGACAGACAGAAATGTTACTGAGTGCCAGAGAATTGTTACTCAGGGACAGACAGAATTGTTACTGAGTGCCAGAGAATTGTTACTCAGGGACAGACAGAATTGTTACTGAGTGCCAGAGAATTGTTACTCGCACAGACACAAAATTGTTACTTGCACAGACACAGAATTGTTACTCGCACAGACACAGAATTGTTACTCAGGGCCACAGAATTCATACTCAGGGACAGACAGAATTGTTACTGAGTGCCAGAGAATTGTTACTCAGGGACAGACAGAATTGTTACTGAGTGCCAGAGAATTGTTACTCAGGGACAGACAGAATTGTTACTGAGTGCCAGAGAATTGTTACTCGCACAGACACAAAATTGTTACTTGCACAGACACAGAATTGTTACTCGCACAGACACAGAATTGTTACTCGCACAGACACAGAATTGTTACTCAGGGCCACAGAATTCATACTCAGGGACAGACAGAATTGTTACTGAGTGCCAGAGAATTGTTACTCAGGGACACCTAATCGTTGAATTAAATAGTATGTCAGACAACATGCAGAGGAGTGGCAGAGGAGGCAATGTTTTAGGAGCGAGCAGACGTGGCAGCAGAGGAAGGGGTCGAGGCAGCAGTATTCGCAGCCAGAGGCCAGTGCTCCCGGTGTCATCCAGCGGTCGTGTCTCCACCGACAACCCTGCCGTCATTGATTGGTTGGCTCGGTCGTCTTCCTCTTCCCAGGTCACCTCTGACACCTACAGCCAACGGTCGGTGGGTACGTCAGACACAACCGTTAGTTGGCATGGCCCGGGAGCAAGCCCACTGAAATCACGTGTCCTCTACCTGCCCCTGTCCTTTGCTGTTCCCTCACCAAGCGAAGTATCGCATGCTGTGGGCTCAGCCCCACTGTACAGTGAGGAAGAGCTAACAGAGGGCGGTCAGGAACGGGGGGAGACATCGGCCTTTTCAGCAGCCAAGCGAACAAGTACTGGCGAGGAGAGTGGCTCGGTAGCCGGTCTAGAGACAGGTCTGTCTCCTGACCCAGACGCAGCCGAGGGGGCTAGTAGTGAGGCGGAGACCCTACTTGATGATGAGGAGGTTGATCGCACTTGGCAGCCTCGTCGTCATCAGGCAATTTCTTCCGCATCATCAGGAGAAGAGGGTGGCAGCTTGGCAGCGAGCAAAACAGTCGGTGGGTTGCCCAGGAGACAGCAGCAGGGTCGCATCAGTGTCAGTGGAGCCAAACGTCCACGGAGTAGAGCACCAGCTCCACTGCAGCCTACCACCACGGCCAGTAGTGGTGCCGGTGCGCACGGAGGAAGTAGCAGTCAGCCAGTGAAGAGTAGCGGGGGCAAAGTTTCCTACTCGGTGGTGTGGCAATTTTTCCTCAAGCCGCCCGAGGAAGTAAACGTAGCCGTATGTCGACTATGTGGCCAGAAATGCAAGCGTGGCCAGGGGGCCCATGTTGGGACTACAGCGTTGCGTCAGCATATGCAGCGTCACCATTCGGTGGCCTGGGAAAACCGTGATAAACATACGGCGGTTCTGCCTGCCCCAGCCCCCGCTCCATCACCCGCTCCGTTACTTGCTCCGTCACCCGACGTCGTCAATCGCCCTCTATCAGCCAGTCAAGGCTCCAACACCTCTGCTGAGGGGAGTTGTCGCTCGTTGGCATCTTCCGCTCGTTCAGATGCTCCTTCTCCTGCTACTCCTCTTCTCGGATTCCGTCAACAGTCTTTCTTGGAATCCGTATCCAAGAGACAACAGTTTGCGAGCACGCACCCGACGGTGCATTATTGAGTGAAATGGGTGGTTTTTCCACTCAGCGGACAGGAGTGGAGGAGCAGGAGCATCTGGTAGAGGAGGAGGAGGAGGAGACAGAGGACCCAGACGCACCGTGGCAGTATGCTGTGGAGATGGAGGCAGGGAGTCCCTCGCATTCCTTGGCACAAATGGCCCATAGCATGCTCGGTTGCTTGCGTAGCGACAGCCGAATAATAACCATCAGACAGAGGGATGACTTTTGGCTGTCCACCTTGTTGGACCCTCGCTACCGGTCCAAAATGGTGGCCTTTTTCACACCTGCTGAGAGGGAGGCCAAAATTACGTACTATAAAAACCACCTATGTAGTCAGTTGGTCTCTGCCTTTGTGCGCCAACGTCCATCCTCAGACACTGTGGGCCCTGTGCGCTCGCGTTCCGCTGGCATGGCAGCAGGGGAGGGGTGGGGTGGTAGGAGCAGTGGCAGCTCCACCAGCAGTGGCTGCCTCAGTCTGCAGTCGATGATGAGTAGCTTTCTTCACCAGCGCAGTGAGGAAACTACTAACCAGCCGCAGCAGCAGCAGCAGCATCAGGTGGACCTGGAGCAGGAGCTCAAACAACAGGCTTGGGCCTACTTGGACAGCACCCTGCCAACCGAGGTAGACAATCCCTTTGACTACTGGGCAACGAAACTTGACCTTTGGCCCCAACTAGCTGAATTTGCCCTTGAAAGGCTGTCATGCCCGGCCAGTAGCGTGGCATCGGAGCGCGTGTTTAGTGCGGCAGGAGGTATTGTAACTCCGCGGAGGACACGACTGTCCACCCAAAGTGTGGAGAGACTCACGTTTGTGAAAATGAATCAGGCGTGGATTAGTCTGGATTTCAAACCACCAGTTCCTGACACAACTGACTAAATCCGCCATGAATCATGCCTCAAACATGTGCCACTTTCAGGTCTCCTCACACTGCTGGTGTGTTTAATTTTTTGACATAGGGTGCTGGCAGATTACGGGCCTCCTATAGCTGCTGCCAGGCCCCTAATCTGCCATAGGCCCCTATATACCGCCTCCTCATGCTGCTGCTAGGTCCAGAGTCTCTCATGGGTCCCTGTACGGCCTCCCATTGCTGCTGTCTCCATCGCCACACTCTGCTGCCATGTGCCACTTTCAGGTCTCTTCACACTGCTGGTGTGCTAAATTTTTTGACATAGGGTGCAGGCAGATTACGGGCCTCACATAGCTGCTGCCAGGCCCCTAATCTGCCATGGGCCCCTATAAACCGCCTCCTCATGCTGCTGCCAAGTCTAGAGTCTCTCATGGGTCCCTGTACGGCCTCCCATTGCTGCTGTCTCCATCGCCACACTCTGCTGCCATGTGCCACTTTCAGGTCTCTTCACACTGCTGGTGTGTTAAATTTTTTGACATAGGGTGCAGGCAGATTACGGGCCTCACATAGCTGCTGCCAGGCCCCTAATCTGCCATGGGCCCCTATATACCGCCTCCTCATGCTGCTGCCAAGTCCAGAGTCTCTCATGGGTCCCTGTACGGCCTCCCATTGCTGCTGTCTCCATCGCCACACTCTGCTGCCATGTGCCACTTTCAGGTCTCCTTCACACTGCTGGTGTGTTAAATTTTTTGACATAGGGTGCAGGCAGATTACGGGCCTCACATAGCTGCTGCCAGGCCCCTAATCTGCCATGGGCCCCTATAAACCGCCTCCTCATGCTGCTGCCAAGTCTAGAGTCTCTCATGGGTCCCTGTACGGCCTCCCATTGCTGCTGTCTCCATCGCCACACTCTGCTGCCATGTGCCACTTTCAGGTCTCTTCACACTGCTGGTGTGTTAAATTTTTTGACATAGGGTGCAGGCAGATTACGGGCCTCACATAGCTGCTGCCAGGCCCCTAATCTGCCATGGGCCCCTATATACCGCCTCCTCATGCTGCTGCCAAGTCCAGAGTCTCTCATGGGTCCCTGTACGGCCTCCCATTGCTGCTGTCTCCATCGCCACACTCTGCTGCCATGTGCCACTTTCAGGTCTCCTTCACACTGCTGGTGTGTTAAATTTTTTGACATAAAGTGCAGGCAGATTACGGGCCTCACATAGCTGCTGCCAGGCCCCTAATCTGCCATGGGCCCCTATATACCGCCTCCTCATGCTGCTGCCAAGTCCAGAGTCTCTCATGGGTCCCTGTACGGCCTCCCATTGCTGCTGTCTCCATCGCCACACTCTGCTGCCATGTGCCACTTTCAGGTCTCTTCACACTGCTGGTGTGTTAAATTTTTTGACATAGGGTGCAGGCAGATTACGGGCCTCACATAGCTGCTGCCAGGCCCCTAATCTGCCATGGGCCCCTATATACCGCCTCCTCATGCTGCTGCCAAGTCTAGAGTCTCTCATGGGTCCCTGTACGGCCTCCCATTGCTGCTGTCTCCATCGCCACACTCTGCTGCCATGTGCCACTTTCAGGTCTCTTCACACTGCTGGTGTGTTAAATTTTTTGACATAGGGTGCAGGCAGATTACGGGCCTCACATAGCTGCTGCCAGGCCCCTAATCTGCCATGGGCCCCTATATACCGCCTCCTCATGCTGCTGCCAAGTCCAGAGTCTCTCATGGGTCCCTGTACGGCCTCCCATTGCTGCTGTCTCCATCGCCACACTCTGCTGCCATGTGCCACTTTCAGGTCTCCTTCACACTGCTGGTGTGTTAAATTTTTTGACATAGGGTGCAGGCAGATTACGGGCCTCACATAGCTGCTGCCAGGCCCCTAATCTGCCATGGGCCCCTATAAACCGCCTCCTCATGCTGCTGCCAAGTCTAGAGTCTCTCATGGGTCCCTGTACGGCCTCCCATTGCTGCTGTCTCCATCGCCACACTCTGCTGCCATGTGCCACTTTCAGGTCTCTTCACACTGCTGGTGTGTTAAATTTTTTGACATAGGGTGCAGGCAGATTACGGGCCTCACATAGCTGCTGCCAGGCCCTTAATCTGCCATGGGCCCCTATATACCGCCTCCTCATGCTGCTGCCAAGTCCAGAGTCTCTCATGGGTCCCTGTACGGCCTCCCATTGCTGCTGTCTCCATCGCCACACTCTGCTGCCATGTGCCACTTTCAGGTCTCCTTCACACTGCTGGTGTGTTAAATTTTTTGACATAGGGTGCAGGCAGATTACGGGCCTCACATAGCTGCTGCCAGGCCCCTAATCTGCCATGGGCCCCTATAAACCGCCTCCTCATGCTGCTGCCAAGTCTAGAGTCTCTCATGGGTCCCTGTACGGCCTCCCATTGCTGCTGTCTCCATCGCCACACTCTGCTGCCATGTGCCACTTTCAGGTCTCTTCACACTGCTGGTGTGTTAAATTTTTTGACATAGGGTGCTGCAAGATAACGGGCCTCACATAGCTGCTGCCAGGCCCCTAATCTGCCATGGGCCCCTATATACCGCCTCCTCATGCTGCTGCCAAGTCCAGAGTCTCTCATGGGTCCCTGTACGGCCTCCCATTGCTGCTGTCTCCATCGCCACACTCTGCTGCCATGTGCCACTTTCAGGTCTCTTCACACTGCTGGTGTGTTTAATTTTTTGACATAGGGTGCTGCAAGATAACGGGCCTCACATAGCTGCTGCCAGGCCCCTAATCTGCCATGGGCCCCTATATACCGCCTCCTCATGCTGCTGCCAAGTCCAGAGTCTCTGATGGGTCCCTGTACGGCCTCCCATTGCTGCTGTCTCCATCGCCACACTCTGCTGCCATGTGCCACTTTCAGGTCTCTTCACACTGCTGGTGTGTTAAATTTTTTGACATAGGGTGCAGGCAGATTACGGGCCTCACATAGCTGCTGCCAGGCCCCTAATCTGCCATGGGCCCCTATATACCGCCTCCTCATGCTGCTGCCAAGTCTAGAGTCTCTCATGGGTCCCTGTACGGCCTCCCATTGCTGCTGTCTCCATCGCCACACTCTGCTGCCATGTGCCACTTTCAGGTCTCTTCACACTGCTGGTGTGTTAAATTTTTTGACATAGGGTGCAGGCAGATTACGGGCCTCACATAGCTGCTGCCAGGCCCCTAATCTGCCATGGGCCCCTATAAACCGCCTCCTCATGCTGCTGCCAAGTCTAGAGACTCTCATGGGTCCCTGTACGGCCTCCCATTGCTGCTGTCTCCATCGCCACACTCTGCTGCCATGTGCCACTTTCAGGTCTCTTCACACTGCTGGTGTGTTTAATTTTTTGACATAGGGTGCTGCAAGATAACGGGCCTCACATAGCTGCTGCCAGGCCCCTAATCTGCCATGGGCCCCTATATACCGCCTCCTCATGCTGCTGCCAAGTCCAGAGTCTCTCATGGGTCCCTGTACGGCCTCCCATTGCTGCTGTCTCCATCGCCACACTCTGCTGCCATGTGCCACTTTCAGGTCTCTTCACACTGCTGGTGTGTTAAATTTTTTGACATAGGGTGCAGGCAGATTACGGGCCTCACATAGCTGCTGCCAGGCCCCTAATCTGCCATGGGCCCCTATATACCGCCTCCTCATGCTGCTGCCAAGTCCAGAGTCTCTCATGGGTCCCTGTACGGCCTCCCATTGCTGCTGTCTCCATCGCCACACTCTGCTGCCATGTGCCACTTTCAGGTCTCTTCACACTGCTGGTGTGTTAAATTTTTTGACATAGGGTGCAGGCAGATTACGGGCCTCACATAGCTGCTGCCAGGCCCCTAATCTGCCATGGGCCCCTATATACCGCCTCCTCATGCTGCTGCCAAGTCTAGAGTCTCTCATGGGTCCCTGTACGGCCTCCCATTGCTGCTGTCTCCATCGCCACACTCTGCTGCCATGTGCCACTTTCAGGTCTCTTCACACTGCTGGTGTGTTAAATTTTTTGACATAGGGTGCAGGCAGATTACGGGCCTCACATAGCTGCTGCCAGGCCCCTAATCTGCCATGGGCCCCTATATACCGCCTCCTCATGCTGCTGCCAAGTCCAGAGTCTCTCATGGGTCCCTGTACGGCCTCCCATTGCTGCTGTCTCCATCGCCACACTCTGCTGCCATGTGCCACTTTCAGGTCTCCTTCACACTGCTGGTGTGTTAAATTTTTTGACATAGGGTGCAGGCAGATTACGGGCCTCACATAGCTGCTGCCAGGCCCCTAATCTGCCATGGGCCCCTATAAACCGCCTCCTCATGCTGCTGCCAAGTCTAGAGTCTCTCATGGGTCCCTGTACGGCCTCCCATTGCTGCTGTCTCCATCGCCACACTCTGCTGCCATGTGCCACTTTCAGGTCTCTTCACACTGCTGGTGTGTTTAATTTTTTGACATAGGGTGCTGCAAGATAACGGGCCTCACATAGCTGCTGCCAGGCCCCTAATCTGCCATGGGCCCCTATATACCGCCTCCTCATGCTGCTGCCAAGTCCAGAGTCTCTCATGGGTCCCTGTACGGCCTCCCATTGCTGCTGTCTCCATCGCCACACTCTGCTGCCATGTGCCACTTTCAGGTCTCTTCACACTGCTGGTGTGTTTAATTTTTTGACATAGGGTGCTGCAAGATAACGGGCCTCACATAGCTGCTGCCAGGCCCCTAATCTGCCATGGGCCCCTATATACCGCCTCCTCATGCTGCTGCCAAGTCCAGAGTCTCTCATGGGTCCCTGTACGGCCTCCCATTGCTGCTGTCTCCATCGCCACACTCTGCTGCCATGTGCCACTTTCAGGTCTCTTCACACTGCTGGTGTGTTAAATTTTTTGACATAGGGTGCAGGCAGATTACGGGACTCACATAGCTGCTGCCAGGCCCCTAATCTGCCATGGGCCCCTATATACCGCCTCCTCATGCTGCTGCCAAGTCTAGAGTCTCTCATGGGTCCCTGTACGGCCTCCCATTGCTGCTGTCTCCATCGCCACACTCTGCTGCCATGTGCCACTTTCAGGTCTCTTCACACTGCTGGTGTGTTAAATTTTTTGACATAGGGTGCAGGCAGATTACGGGCCTCACATAGCTGCTGCCAGGCCCCTAATCTGCCATGGGCCCCTATATACCGCCTCCTCATGCTGCTGCCAAGTCCAGAGTCTCTCATGGGTCCCTGTACGGCCTCCCATTGCTGCTGTCTCCATCGCCACACTCTGCTGCCATGTGCCACTTTCAGGTCTCTTCACACTGCTGGTGTGTTAAATTTTTTGACATAGGGTGCAGGCAGATTACGGGCCTCACATAGCTGCTGCCAGGCCCCTAATCTGCCATGGGCCCCTATATACCGCCTCCTCATGCTGCTGCCAAGTCCAGAGTCTCTCATGGGTCCCTGTACGGCCTCCCATTGCTGCTGTCTCCATCGCCACACTCTGCTGCCATGTGCCACTTTCAGGTCTCTTCACACTGCTGGTGTGTTAAATTTTTTGACATAGGGTGCAGGCAGATTACGGGCCTCACATAGCTGCTGCCAGGCCCCTAATCTGCCATGGGCCCCTATATACCGCCTCCTCATGCTGCTGCCAAGTCTAGAGTCTCTCATGGGTCCCTGTACGGCCTCCCATTGCTGCTGTCTCCATCGCCACACTCTGCTGCCATGTGCCACTTTCAGGTCTCTTCACACTGCTGGTGTGTTAAATTTTTTGACATAGGGTGCAGGCAGATTACGGGCCTCACATAGCTGCTGCCAGGCCCCTAATCTGCCATGGGCCCCTATATACCGCCTCCTCATGCTGCTGCCAAGTCCAGAGTCTCTCATGGGTCCCTGTACGGCCTCCCATTGCTGCTGTCTCCATCGCCACACTCTGCTGCCATGTGCCACTTTCAGGTCTCCTTCACACTGCTGGTGTGTTAAATTTTTTGACATAGGGTGCAGGCAGATTACGGGCCTCACATAGCTGCTGCCAGGCCCCTAATCTGCCATGGGCCCCTATAAACCGCCTCCTCATGCTGCTGCCAAGTCTAGAGTCTCTCATGGGTCCCTGTACGGCCTCCCATTGCTGCTGTCTCCATCGCCACACTCTGCTGCCATGTGCCACTTTCAGGTCTCTTCACACTGCTGGTGTGTTAAATTTTTTGACATAGGGTGCAGGCAGATTACGGGCCTCACATAGCTGCTGCCAGGCCCTTAATCTGCCATGGGCCCCTATATACCGCCTCCTCATGCTGCTGCCAAGTCCAGAGTCTCTCATGGGTCCCTGTACGGCCTCCCATTGCTGCTGTCTCCATCGCCACACTCTGCTGCCATGTGCCACTTTCAGGTCTCCTTCACACTGCTGGTGTGTTAAATTTTTTGACATAGGGTGCAGGCAGATTACGGGCCTCACATAGCTGCTGCCAGGCCCCTAATCTGCCATGGGCCCCTATAAACCGCCTCCTCATGCTGCTGCCAAGTCTAGAGTCTCTCATGGGTCCCTGTACGGCCTCCCATTGCTGCTGTCTCCATCGCCACACTCTGCTGCCATGTGCCACTTTCAGGTCTCTTCACACTGCTGGTGTGTTAAATTTTTTGACATAGGGTGCTGCAAGATAACGGGCCTCACATAGCTGCTGCCAGGCCCCTAATCTGCCATGGGCCCCTATATACCGCCTCCTCATGCTGCTGCCAAGTCCAGAGTCTCTCATGGGTCCCTGTACGGCCTCCCATTGCTGCTGTCTCCATCGCCACACTCTGCTGCCATGTGCCACTTTCAGGTCTCTTCACACTGCTGGTGTGTTTAATTTTTTGACATAGGGTGCTGCAAGATAACGGGCCTCACATAGCTGCTGCCAGGCCCCTAATCTGCCATGGGCCCCTATATACCGCCTCCTCATGCTGCTGCCAAGTCCAGAGTCTCTGATGGGTCCCTGTACGGCCTCCCATTGCTGCTGTCTCCATCGCCACACTCTGCTGCCATGTGCCACTTTCAGGTCTCTTCACACTGCTGGTGTGTTAAATTTTTTGACATAGGGTGCAGGCAGATTACGGGCCTCACATAGCTGCTGCCAGGCCCCTAATCTGCCATGGGCCCCTATATACCGCCTCCTCATGCTGCTGCCAAGTCTAGAGTCTCTCATGGGTCCCTGTACGGCCTCCCATTGCTGCTGTCTCCATCGCCACACTCTGCTGCCATGTGCCACTTTCAGGTCTCTTCACACTGCTGGTGTGTTAAATTTTTTGACATAGGGTGCAGGCAGATTACGGGCCTCACATAGCTGCTGCCAGGCCCCTAATCTGCCATGGGCCCCTATAAACCGCCTCCTCATGCTGCTGCCAAGTCTAGAGTCTCTCATGGGTCCCTGTACGGCCTCCCATTGCTGCTGTCTCCATCGCCACACTCTGCTGCCATGTGCCACTTTCAGGTCTCTTCACACTGCTGGTGTGTTTAATTTTTTGACATAGGGTGCTGCAAGATAACGGGCCTCACATAGCTGCTGCCAGGCCCCTAATCTGCCATGGGCCCCTATATACCGCCTCCTCATGCTGCTGCCAAGTCCAGAGTCTCTCATGGGTCCCTGTACGGCCTCCCATTGCTGCTGTCTCCATCGCCACACTCTGCTGCCATGTGCCACTTTCAGGTCTCTTCACACTGCTGGTGTGTTAAATTTTTTGACATAGGGTGCAGGCAGATTACGGGCCTCACATAGCTGCTGCCAGGCCCCTAATCTGCCATGGGCCCCTATATACCGCCTCCTCATGCTGCTGCCAAGTCCAGAGTCTCTCATGGGTCCCTGTACGGCCTCCCATTGCTGCTGTCTCCATCGCCACACTCTGCTGCCATGTGCCACTTTCAGGTCTCTTCACACTGCTGGTGTGTTAAATTTTTTGACATAGGGTGCAGGCAGATTACGGGCCTCACATAGCTGCTGCCAGGCCCCTAATCTGCCATGGGCCCCTATATACCGCCTCCTCATGCTGCTGCCAAGTCTAGAGTCTCTCATGGGTCCCTGTACGGCCTCCCATTGCTGCTGTCTCCATCGCCACACTCTGCTGCCATGTGCCACTTTCAGGTCTCTTCACACTGCTGGTGTGTTAAATTTTTTGACATAGGGTGCAGGCAGATTACGGGCCTCACATAGCTGCTGCCAGGCCCCTAATCTGCCATGGGCCCCTATATACCGCCTCCTCATGCTGCTGCCAAGTCCAGAGTCTCTCATGGGTCCCTGTACGGCCTCCCATTGCTGCTGTCTCCATCGCCACACTCTGCTGCCATGTGCCACTTTCAGGTCTCCTTCACACTGCTGGTGTGTTAAATTTTTTGACATAGGGTGCAGGCAGATTACGGGCCTCACATAGCTGCTGCCAGGCCCCTAATCTGCCATGGGCCCCTATAAACCGCCTCCTCATGCTGCTGCCAAGTCTAGAGTCTCTCATGGGTCCCTGTACGGCCTCCCATTGCTGCTGTCTCCATCGCCACACTCTGCTGCCATGTGCCACTTTCAGGTCTCTTCACACTGCTGGTGTGTTTAATTTTTTGACATAGGGTGCTGCAAGATAACGGGCCTCACATAGCTGCTGCCAGGCCCCTAATCTGCCATGGGCCCCTATATACCGCCTCCTCATGCTGCTGCCAAGTCCAGAGTCTCTCATGGGTCCCTGTACGGCCTCCCATTGCTGCTGTCTCCATCGCCACACTCTGCTGCCATGTGCCACTTTCAGGTCTCTTCACACTGCTGGTGTGTTTAATTTTTTGACATAGGGTGCTGCAAGATAACGGGCCTCACATAGCTGCTGCCAGGCCCCTAATCTGCCATGGGCCCCTATATACCGCCTCCTCATGCTGCTGCCAAGTCCAGAGTCTCTCATGGGTCCCTGTACGGCCTCCCATTGCTGCTGTCTCCATCGCCACACTCTGCTGCCATGTGCCACTTTCAGGTCTCTTCACACTGCTGGTGTGTTAAATTTTTTGACATAGGGTGCAGGCAGATTACGGGACTCACATAGCTGCTGCCAGGCCCCTAATCTGCCATGGGCCCCTATATACCGCCTCCTCATGCTGCTGCCAAGTCTAGAGTCTCTCATGGGTCCCTGTACGGCCTCCCATTGCTGCTGTCTCCATCGCCACACTCTGCTGCCATGTGCCACTTTCAGGTCTCTTCACACTGCTGGTGTGTTAAATTTTTTGACATAGGGTGCAGGCAGATTACGGGCCTCACATAGCTGCTGCCAGGCCCCTAATCTGCCATGGGCCCCTATATACCGCCTCCTCATGCTGCTGCCAAGTCCAGAGTCTCTCATGGGTCCCTGTACGGCCTCCCATTGCTGCTGTCTCCATCGCCACACTCTGCTGCCATGTGCCACTTTCAGGTCTCTTCACACTGCTGGTGTGTTAAATTTTTTGACATAGGGTGCAGGCAGATTACGGGCCTCACATAGCTGCTGCCAGGCCCCTAATCTGCCATGGGCCCCTATATACCGCCTCCTCATGCTGCTGCCAAGTCCAGAGTCTCTCATGGGTCCCTGTACGGCCTCCCATTGCTGCTGTCTCCATCGCCACACTCTGCTGCCATGTGCCACTTTCAGGTCTCTTCACACTGCTGGTGTGTTAAATTTTTTGACATAGGGTGCAGGCAGATTACGGGCCTCACATAGCTGCTGCCAGGCCCCTAATCTGCCATGGGCCCCTATATACCGCCTCCTCATGCTGCTGCCAAGTCTAGAGTCTCTCATGGGTCCCTGTACGGCCTCCCATTGCTGCTGTCTCCATCGCCACACTCTGCTGCCATGTGCCACTTTCAGGTCTCTTCACACTGCTGGTGTGTTAAATTTTTTGACATAGGGTGCAGGCAGATTACGGGCCTCACATAGCTGCTGCCAGGCCCCTAATCTGCCATGGGCCCCTATATACCGCCTCCTCATGCTGCTGCCAAGTCCAGAGTCTCTCATGGGTCCCTGTACGGCCTCCCATTGCTGCTGTCTCCATCGCCACACTCTGCTGCCATGTGCCACTTTCAGGTCTCCTTCACACTGCTGGTGTGTTAAATTTTTTGACATGGGGTGCAGGCAGATTACGGGCCTCACATAGCTGCTGCCAGGCCCCTAATCTGCCATGGGCCCCTATAAACCGCCTCCTCATGCTGCTGCCAAGTCTAGAGTCTCTCATGGGTCCCTGTACGGCCTCCCATTGCTGCTGTCTCCATCGCCACACTCTGCTGCCATGTGCCACTTTCAGGTCTCTTCACACTGCTGGTGTGTTAAATTTTTTGACATAGGGTGCAGGCAGATTACGGGCCTCACATAGCTGCTGCCAGGCCCCTAATCTGCCATGGGCCCCTATAAACCGCCTCCTCATGCTGCTGCCAAGTCTAGAGTCTCTCATGGGTCCCTGTACGGCCTCCCATTGCTGCTGTCTCCATCGCCACACTCTGCTGCCATGTGCCACTTTCAGGTCTCTTCACACTGCTGGTGTGTTAAATTTTTTGACATAGGGTGCAGGCAGATTACGGGCCTCACATAGCTGCTGCCAGGCCCCTAATCTGCCATGGGCCCCTATATACCGCCTCCTCATGCTGCTGCCAAGTCCAGAGTCTCTCATGGGTCCCTGTACGGCCTCCCATTGCTGCTGTCTCCATCGCCACACTCTGCTGCCATGTGCCACTTTCAGGTCTCTTCACACTGCTGGTGTGTTAAATTTTTTGACATAGGGTGCAGGCAGATTACGGGCCTCACATAGCTGCTGCCAGGCCCCTAATCTGCCATGGGCCCCTATAAACCGCCTCCTCATGCTGCTGCCAAGTCTAGAGTCTCTCATGGGTCCCTGTACGGCCTCCCATTGCTGCTGTCTCCATCGCCACACTCTGCTGCCATGTGCCACTTTCAGGTCTCTTCACACTGCTGGTGTGTTAAATTTTTTGACATAGGGTGCAGGCAGATTACGGGCCTCACATAGCTGCTGCCAGGCCCCTAATCTGCCATGGGCCCCTATATACCGCCTCCTCATGCTGCTGCCAAGTCCAGAGTCTCTCATGGGTCCCTGTACGGCCTCCCATTGCTGCTGTCTCCATCGCCACACTCTGCTGCCATGTGCCACTTTCAGGTCTCTTCACACTGCTGGTGTGTTAAATTTTTTGACATAGGGTGCAGGCAGATTACGGGCCTCACATAGCTGCTGCCAGGCCCCTAATCTGCCATGGGCCCCTATATACCGCCTCCTCATGCTGCTGCCAAGTCCAGAGTCTCTCATGGGTCCCTGTACGGCCTCCCATTGCTGCTGTCTCCATCGCCACACTCTGCTGCCATGTGCCACTTTCAGGTCTCTTCACACTGCTGGTGTGTTAAATTTTTTGACATAGGGTGCAGGCAGATTACGGGCCTCACATAGCTGCTGCCAGGCCCCTAATCTGCCATGGGCCCCTATATACCGCCTCCTCATGCTGCTGCCAAGTCTAGAGTCTGTCATGGGTCCCTGTACGGCCTCCCATTGCTGCTGTCTCCATCGCCACACTCTGCCATGTGCAACTTTCAGGTCTCTTCACACTGCTGGTGTGTTTAATTTTTTGACATAGGGTGCAGGCAGATTACGGGCCTCACATAGCTGCTGCCAGGCCCCTAATCTGCCATGGGCCCCTATATACCGCCTCCTCATGCTGCTGCCAAGTCCAGAGTCTCTCATGGGTCCCTGTACGGCCTCCCATTGCTGCTGTCTCCATCGCCACACTCTGCTGCCATGTGCCACTTTCAGGTCTCTTCACACTGCTGGTGTGTTAAATTTTTTGACATAGGGTGCAGGCAGATTACGGGCCTCACATAGCTGCTGCCAGGCCCCTAATCTGCCATGGGCCCCTATATACCGCCTCCTCATGCTGCTGCCAAGTCCAGAGTCTCTCATGGGTCCCTGTACGGCCTCCCATTGCTGCTGTCTCCATCGCCACACTCTGCTGCCATGTGCCACTTTCAGGTCTCCTTCACACTGCTGGTGTGTTAAATTTTTTGACATAGGGTGCAGGCAGATTACGGGCCTCACATAGCTGCTGCCAGGCCCCTAATCTGCCATGGGCCCCTATAAACCGCCTCCTCATGCTGCTGCCAAGTCTAGAGTCTCTCATGGGTCCCTGTACGGCCTCCCATTGCTGCTGTCTCCATCGCCACACTCTGCTGCCATGTGCCACTTTCAGGTCTCTTCACACTGCTGGTGTGTTAAATTTTTTGACATAGGGTGCAGGCAGATTACGGGCCTCACATAGCTGCTGCCAGGCCCCTAATCTGCCATGGGCCCCTATATACCGCCTCCTCATGCTGCTGCCAAGTCTAGAGTCTCTCATGGGTCCCTGTACGGCCTCCCATTGCTGCTGTCTCCATCGCCACACTCTGCTGCCATGTGCCACTTTCAGGTCTCTTCACACTGCTGGTGTGTTAAATTTTTTGACATAGGGTGCAGGCAGATTACGGGCCTCACATAGCTGCTGCCAGGCCCCTAATCTGCCATGGGCCCCTATATACCGCCTCCTCATGCTGCTGCCAAGTCTAGAGTCTGTCATGGGTCCCTGTACGGCCTCCCATTGCTGCTGTCTCCATCGCCACACTCTGCCATGTGCCACTTTCAGGTCTCTTCACACTGCTGGTGTGTTTAATTTTTTGACATAGGGTGCAGGCAGATTACGGGCCTCACATAGCTGCTGCCAGGCCCCTAATCTGCCATGGGCCCCTATATACCGCCTCCTCATGCTGCTGCCAAGTCCAGAGTCTCTCATGGGTCCCTGTACGGCCTCCCATTGCTGCTGTCTCCATCGCCACACTCTGCTGCCATGTGCCACTTTCAGGTCTCTTCACACTGCTGGTGTGTTAAATTTTTTGACATAGGGTGCAGGCAGATTACGGGCCTCACATAGCTGCTGCCAGGCCCCTAATCTGCCATGGGCCCCTATATACCGCCTCCTCATGCTGCTGCCAAGTCCAGAGTCTCTCATGGGTCCCTGTACGGCCTCCCATTGCTGCTGTCTCCATCGCCACACTCTGCTGCCATGTGCCACTTTCAGGTCTCCTTCACACTGCTGGTGTGTTAAATTTTTTGACATAGGGTGCAGGCAGATTACGGGCCTCACATAGCTGCTGCCAGGCCCCTAATCTGCCATGGGCCCCTATAAACCGCCTCCTCATGCTGCTGCCAAGTCTAGAGTCTCTCATGGGTCCCTGTACGGCCTCCCATTGCTGCTGTCTCCATCGCCACACTCTGCTGCCATGTGCCACTTTCAGGTCTCTTCACACTGCTGGTGTGTTAAATTTTTTGACATAGGGTGCAGGCAGATTACGGGCCTCACATAGCTGCTGCCAGGCCCCTAATCTGCCATGGGCCCCTATATACCGCCTCCTCATGCTGCTGCCAAGTCTAGAGTCTCTCATGGGTCCCTGTACGGCCTCCCATTGCTGCTGTCTCCATCGCCACACTCTGCTGCCATGTGCCACTTTCAGGTCTCTTCACACTGCTGGTGTGTTAAATTTTTTGACATAGGGTGCTGGCAGATTACGGGCCTCCCATTGCTGCTGCCAGACATGTAATCTGCCATGGGCCCCCGTACCGACTCCTCATGCTGTGACGTTGCAACAAGGTGTAATTCAACCCTACATATGTTAGACCGCCTTTACGAACAGCTAAAGGCCATCACAGATTTCCTGATGTTAAAAGCGGATAAAGGTACTCCCTGTGTAACTTAGATGTCAGCCATTGTCAGCTCATGTGTGACACCTGCGCTTGCTCAGGCCCTTTGAGGAGGCCACGCTATTCGTGAGTCGGCAGGACTATGGGATGAATGAGGTCAAATCGGCCATGGGCCCCCGTACCGCCTGTTCACGCTGATGCTGGTCCCACAGTGTGACCTGGGTCCCTGTACGGCCTCCCATTGCTTCCACTCTGCCATGTACCTCTTTGAAATCTCCTCACACTCCTGCGGTTGTCCATTTTGTCATAGGTTGCTGGCAGATTAGCGGCCTTCCATAGGTGCCGCCAGGCCCCATATCGACCATGGGCCCCCGTACCTCCTGGTCACGCTGCTGCTGAGCCCACAGTGTGACCTGGGTCCCTGTACGGCCTCCCATTGCTTCCACTCTGCCATGTGCCACTTTGAAATCTCCTCACACTCCTGCGGTTGTCCATTTTGTCATAGGTTGCTGGCAGATTACAGGCCTTCCATAGGTGCCACCAAGCCCCATATCGGCCATGGGCCCCCGTACCGCCTGGTCACGCTGCTGCTGGGCCCACAGTGTGACCTGGGTCCCTGTACCGCCTCCCATTGCTCCCACTCTGCCATGTGCCACTTTCAGGTCTCCTCACGCTCCTGCTGGTTTCCATTTTGTCATAGGTTGCTGTATGGCCTCCCATTGCTGCTGCCTCCACCGCCACACTGTGGCTCCAAACACTGGTTTTGGCCCCGTGACTGGCCAAAGGAGTGAAGTGTGCAGTGATTCTAAGATCGACGGCACTCATCTGCATGTCATACTGACAGACAGTATTATTTCTCTTCCCCAGCAGACTCCAAGGGCATTTAAATTAAAGGTACAGTGTTCTGCACTAATATTAAGTCTCTCTGAAGCCTAGAAACACCCTTTTTTAAGTTAAATTCACAGCGAATTTATTCGACTCGAATCGAATATTGTCCACGAATTCGCCGAATCAGTCGAATCGAATTTTTCATTTCTTCGCTCATCTCTAGTTAAAATGATCATGTGGATACCAAATGCATTGGCAGATGTGGTCATTGAATTGGGAGATTTTCTACCCCACCTGTTCAATATCAATACATAATAGACAATAGACAGAAAAATAGTCATTAAAATAGTCATCCTTAATTAAGAAAAAAAACTTGCTAACAACACTATATAAGCTAATCTTCATTTCAATCATGTAGTCAGAACTGATAGTTTAGAACAGTTAAATGAGCCATTTCAAGATGCTGTTAGAATTTTCTGATTCATTTACATAATTCACTTTGTCAGAATGTAAGAGTTATATCACACCCAAATGACTCAATTTCAACTGATGCACCGCTTGCTGGTCTGCTAATCTTTAGCTATCACTCTTTTTTAAATGCATGTGGCTGCTGTAAACTAATCCCTTTTATTTAGCTTTGTTGAAGAACTAATTTACCTTGCCCATGATTGTACACCACAGGTAGTAATTTACCTACAGGAATCTTGTGTTTTTAAATAGAACTTTATGAGTGGAAAGAGGACTGCAACATTTTTAGCACTGTTGTTCAACTGAATCTTTAATTTTCCCTGGTATCTTTTACATAGTACTCACAGTTTGCTCTTTTGTTCTTTTATTTTAAACACTGTAATATAATTTGGTACAATTTTCTTCCATGATTGCTTTGCATTTTATTTTCCTTGTTCTTCATATAATAATTTAAAACTTCAAAAAAGCTTTACTTTAGAAAAGACCACCACAGATATGAAATAAAACCAAATATTACTTCCATAAATTGTTTCCATACATTAACACCACTTCCTTACCTGGTCAGTTCTGACATTTCTCTCATATAGTATATGTACAAATAAATGTTTTTTTTTACTAGAAAATTACTTAGAACCCCCAAACATTATGTCATTTTTGTAGCAGAGGCCCTAGAGAATAAAATAGCAGTTGCTGCAATTTTTTATGTCACATGGTATTTGCACAGCGATTTTTCAAATGCAATTTTTTGGGGGGGCAAAAATATTCTTTAATGAATCAAAAAAACCAAAACACAATATTCAACTAAATTCTTTTGTACAATAATAAAGATGATGTTAGGCAGAGTAAATAGATACCAACATGTCATGCTTTAAATTGCATATGCTAATGAAATGGTGCCAAACTACGGTACTTAAAAATCTCCTTAGGTGACGCCTTAAACATTTCTACAGGTTACCAGTTTAGAGTTATAGAGGAGATCTAGTTCTAGAATTTTTGCTCCCGCTCTGAAGTTTGCGGTGATAGCACACGTGTGGTTTGAACATTATTTACATGTGGGCGTGACCTACAGTATACATGCATTTATCACTGTGCGTGAGCGCTTAATTTTTTAAAATTTATTTTATTACTTTCTTTTATTGTTACATTGTTCCTGTTAAAAACATTTTTTATCACTTTTATTTCTATCACAAGGAATGTAAACACCCTTTGTGATAGAAATAAGCAGTGACAGGTCCTCTTTATGGAGAGATCTGGGGTCAGTAAGACCTCACATCTCTTCTCTACAATAAAAAGCATTAGATTAAAAAATGCATTGATCTAATGCTTTCAAAAAATGGCCTTGTTTACATTAGCCTGGAAGTTGTAGGTACGTAGTGACGTGGTCCTCCTAGGCCATAGAGATGAGTAGAGGCCATATTTCCTTCACTCAGCTCTATGCCCAGCCACCGTGATCCTCAGATCGGTTCTTGAGCTCACCAATCATCCAGGTAAGCCAAAGAACCACCAGAAAATGACAGGGGGGGTTCCCCTTACGCCGTTTCTAAAAGTGATCTAGCGGCAAATCCACCACTCAGACCACTTTTAGCAGAACGAGAATCGCCAGCTAAAAAAACAAAACAAAACCTGGGTTATGGTGCATTGCTGCAGCCATACCTCGGTATTCCACTTCCAACCAAGGATGTATTTTTACTATGGCACAATTATAAGTGGTTAAACACTTCCCTTACCGCACATGTACATAAACAACTGGATGGGAGCTTTGTCAATGCAGAAAGGTGCATATACAGTATATGGCCTCCTGCATCAGCCGTTTGTTCGCAGTTTCTAGAGTGTGCAGCAGTATGCCCTGTAATTGATATGTTCTTTGAACGCTGCAGATCACAGATTGGGGTACAGAGCCAATGAAACTGTGTACCATGTGATAACTGTGTCCAATCACAGTGATCACCAATGTAAACAAAGGCTTCATGGTGTAGCCATTGGTTCTGTCCTCACACAGATGGCGCCTGTGAGAGGGGAGAGAGCCAATATGGCAAATCTGTGAGTTACTTCACCTGCACCTCAGTGTTATACAGTGTTCTCCCCACCAAAACATCTGTGTTCTCCACCAAAACACCAGTACAGCCAGTTAAAGTTTCCCTGTATTACTGATTGCTAGCCACACCAGTGAGAGTTGTCACTAAAGTGCAGTCAACTAGTGACCCTGGTTACTGTGTCACCACACCAGCACAAGCCAGTGTAAGCTAGTACCAGTGCAGCCGCACCAGCGCCAGTGGCAACAGAGTCAGTGAAGCCAGAAGCACTGTTCTGATCACTAGTCATGCCAGTGCCAGTGTCAGTGGAGCCAGTAAAGCCAGCACCCCCACATTAGTACAGTGTCACCAAAGCCAGAGTAATCTGATTGCCATCCAGAACCTGTATCCCAAATATCATGTCCAAACAAAATGTGTGGGGTCCTTTAGAACATGACTAATAACAGTAGCGGGGAGGAGCTCTCACTGTCAGATTCTGAGTTAGAATATGAACCTATGGAGAGCAGTGGTTCAGTAATATCCTCTGATTAAGAAGATAAAATGGTCCCTACAAAAATAGCCAGACATGCTGAAAATCCTATGGAGCCGCAGCAGACAATGCCCACAGCACAATACATCCTGGTGAAGTGGGGAGTACCAGCAGTGTGGTGCATCCTGACAAAATGCCAAGCACAAGTTGTTGAGTGTTACATCAGCCATAATGGAACAAGATCCATACTAGTAATCCAGAGACACTTTTAAATTCCTTATGGCTTCCCTCTACTTTCAGGTAGAAACTGAAAATTGTATACCCTTTCAATTTTTTATTTGTTTTTCAATTAAGATTTATTCAGTTCAGTTGTGCACCAATGTAATCTGTATGCCTAGGACTACATCACCAGTAAACCCAATTCTGTGTATGCTTGTCCATTTAAGTAGATGCCATCACAGTTAATAAATTTAAAATCTTTCTTGGTTTTATCCCAAATATGGGACTTACAAAAAGGAAAAAAAAACAACTGCAGTCCTGTTGGTCCTCACACCTCATTCACAATATGCCATTGTATTCTTCCATTATGACCAGGACACACTATAAAAAAATTATGAGAATCCTGCATTTTAAAGTGGTTGTAAACCTCAGACATGATATATGAACAAAGCACATCTCTCTATAGTGTGTGCTTGTCTCAATTAAGAGCAGTAAGTGTCATTTCTAACTTCTAAAACTTCTGAAAAGTTTTCCTGACACCAAGAAAAAAAAGGTGATGGGGAGGAGCACCCCAGTATACAGCCTGTGATCAACAGTCCCAGCTCTGCTCCTGTGTGCTGTGTGAAGGGATGTGTATCCCTTCCCTCCAATCAACTCTCATAGCTCTCCCAAATGAGTTCTGCCATGTGTCATTTCAGCTCTCTGGCCCCCACTTTTTTTTTTTATAACGCTCAGACAAGCTTTATACATTTAGGAGTTTGAACAGATGTAGAGAATTATAGACTGCAGATAAACAGGTACTACTTATATAAGAATATTTGTTCTCTGTGTATCACCTGAGGCCAGTCACTTCACTGGGTATATGTAAGGGTTTACAACCACTTTAATGACAATTCCCTGTACTATCCTCAAAGACACCTTGAATATGAAAAGCTTTACAAATATAAGCCGCTTATCAATTATTTTTCACAAAACTGTATACACCAGATAGGCATATTTGCACTGTCAAGTCTCCCATAAATTTTCAGACAGACTGGGCATCGAACAGTATATCTCCAGTGAACATACCAGATACACGGTAAATATATACTTTATTGCCAAAAGTATTGGGACGCCTGCCTTTACACACACATGAACTTTAATGGCATCCCAGTGTTAGTGCGTAGGGTTCAATATTGACTTGGCTCACCCTTTGTGTATGATTTCCTGTGTCCCACAAAAATCGTCCGCCCCAAGGACACCGACCACCACCAACCCTCCCCCCTCTCCCTCTCGTGCAGAAAGCCTGACATTGACCAACAACACCTCTGCCCTCTACCTGGGAGAGCCTTCTACTTCCTCCCTGGCAATAGAAAGAAAGACACTCATCTCCATCTCCGGATATCACCAGGAAAGAGAGCCAGGCTCTACATACACCATTAAGCAGCCTGCATCCTTTCTCGGATCCCACTTGGTTACCATGGAGCACATGTCCCTTCTTTCATCCCTTCTTCTGGGGGGAGGTGCTGCCCCCCTGAAAAATTCTGCCCTAGGAATGTGCCTTGTTTGCCTTGTGGTAAATACGCCCCTGCCTCAATGGACAACAAGGAAATCACATTTTCCCTAATCACTTGGTGACTTTGTACAATGGATATTAAAATATATCTAGTATAAACATACAGTGCAGGAGAAACCTCAGCACATGCAGAATAAGACCAGATACAACATATCAAGGTTACACTATATTGCCAAGAGTATTGGGACACCTGCCTTTACACGCATATGGACTTTAATGGCATCCAAGTCTTGGTCCAAGGATTCAATATTGAGTTGGCCCATCCTTTGCAGGTATAACTGCTTCAACTCTTCTGGGAAGGCTGTCCACAAGGTTTATAAGTGTGTCTATAGGTATGTTTGAACATTCTTCCCGAAGCACATTTGTGTGGGCAGGCACTGATGTCGGTTGAGAAGGCCTGGCTCACAGTCTCCTCTCTAATTCATCCCAAAGTTGTTCTATTGGGTTTGGGTCAGGACTCGGTGCAGACCATTTACGTTCCTCCACCCCAAACTTGCTCATCCATATTTTTATGGACCTTGCTTTGTGCATTGGTGTGCAGCCCTGTTGGAACAGGAAGGGAACATCTCCAAACTGTTCCCACAAAGTTGGGAGCATGAAATTGTCCAAAATGTTTTGGTATGCTAACACCTTAAGAGTTCCCTTCACTGGAACTAAGGGGCCAAGCCCAACCCCTGAAAATCAACCCCACACCATGCTCCCTCCTCCACCAAACTTTACACTTGGCACATTGCAGTCAGGCAAATATCATTCTCCTGGCAACTGCCAAACCAAGACATGTCCATCGGATTGCCAGACAGAGAAGCATGATTTGTCACTCCAGAGAACACATCTCCTCTGCTCTAGAGTCCAATGGAGGCGTGCAATACACCACTGCATCCAACGCTTTGCATTGCACTTGGTGATGTAAGGCTTGGATGTAGTTTCTCGGCCATGGACACCCATTCAATGAAGCTCTCTATGCACTCTTGTTGTGCTAATCTGAAGACCACATGAAGTTTTGAGGTCTTTAGCTTTTGACTCTGCAGACAGTTGACGACCTCTGCTCACTGTGCGCTTCAGCATGCGCTGACTCCACTCTGTCATTTTACATGGCCTACTACTTCATGCCTAAGTTGCTGTTGTTCCCAGTTGCTTCCACTTTGTTATAATACCACTAACAGTTGACCATGGAATATTTAGTTTCAAAAAAATTTCATGGATGGAGTTATTGCACAGGTGGCAATCTATCAGGGTATCATCCTTGGATTCACTGAGCTCCTGAGAGCTACCCATTCTTTCACAAATGTTTGTAGAAGCAGTCTGCATGTCTAGGTGCTTAATATTATACACCGGTGGCCATGGAGGTGATTGGAACACCTGAATCCAATGATTTGGAGGGCTGTCCCAATACTTTTCACAATATTTGGTAAGTTTCACAAACCAATACCTACCCTCAGGGTCAGTACAAATGTCTGATAAGGTGTATGGGACAAATTTGTGGATAGCAATTGCCACCCCACAAGATTTTGAGTTAGGTGCTATGGAACCATGACGTGTAGTATTCATTGCGTAAGGTAGGGATATGATCACTGCAGAAATTAGTTTCCTGAGAGAAGGGTAAACCTACTTTGGACTTCGTACAAGATCTGAGAACGTTTAGACGGACATTTAAATTGCAAAGCTTCAGGGAAGTCCCTGTCTGGACACTAAAGAACAGAATAGAACAGAAAAGAATAGAATAGAGTAAAACAGAACAAAATAGGAAATAAAGGAATAGAATCAATTGGAATAGAATAGAAAAGATTCAAATAGAATAGAAAATCAAAGAATAAAGTAGAAAAGATTAGAATAGAAAATCATAGAATAGAAAAGAATAGCATAGAAAAACAATAGAATAGAATTAAATAAAATATAACTGTCTTCTGAAATTCAAATTTCAAATTGATAGAATGAATTTGAATAGAATACATTAGAATATAATATAAAATAATAGAATAGAATAGAAAAACTGTGATAGAAAAGAATATTGGAAAAAAGAACAAAATAGAAAAGAATAGAACAGAATAAAAAAGAAAAGAATAGAGTAAAATAGAACAAAATCGAATAGAAAATAAAGGAAGAGAATCAATCTGAATAGAAGAGAAAAGATTAGAATAGAATAGAGACTCAAAGCATAAAATAGAAAACATTAAAATAGAAAATCAAAGAAAAGGATAGAAAAACAATAGAATAGTATAAAATAGAACATAACGGTCTTCTTAAATTTGAATTTCGAATAGAATGAATTTGAATTCAAATAGAATACATTAGAATAGAATATAAATAATAGAATAGAATAAAATACAATGCGTTACAAAACAATAAAATGTGTGAGCTATGGTGAAGTGAGTAGTAATCAACAAGGGCACTGTGAAAATATTTCCTGAAAAAATAGAAATTTCCAATATGGTTGTGCAACTCTTCATATAGCCCACATACCATCAAAACACACTGGTAGAAATCAAATAAACTAAACAAATTCCAAAAATGAATGAAACTAATTTAACGAATAGAATGAAACAAAATTTGTCAAATAATGAATCGGAACAAAACTATTTTTTTCATTTTGCACATGTCTAATAGTTGAAATGGAGCATTCTTGACACCCAGTAGTCCATGAATATAATTGCTTGTAAGCATTTTAGTTACAGTTACAAATAATGTTATAAAATACAAATATTGTGATAGTGAATTGGAAAATGACTGGGTCTGGACCAGCATTTGGTTCTCAGCAGTATTAGGTTTATGCTTTTTCTATCATGTTTGAGTAGCCATTGGCCTCTTTCACTCCTTGATTGGGACCTGGTTCTATCTGCATTTCAGAAATGACCCTTTCTGCTTATTGCTCATTATTTCTAGAGGATTACAGAAGAGGCTATTTCACTTACCTGCTTTCTTGCCCCAACTGGCTCCAGTGTTCTCCTCCTTCTATTATAAAAGGACTTTAACCCAGTATTGTACATTTAGGAGGCTGGAGTGTGACCATAGTCAGTCTCTGCTAACAGAACAGCTACGAGGGATTGGACTGGACCGAGGAGAAAGTTAAAGTATACTAAACAGAGAAGCATTAATTGGCATAATTCATGCACATAAATCATAGATTTTGCTACCATATTTTGCTCTTAAAGTGGAGTTTCACTCACACTGTAAAAAAATAAAAGTCCGCAGCTACAAAAATTGTAACTGTTGACTTTTAAAAAAACAGCCACTCACCTGTCCCACCATCTGGTGCTCCAGGTGTTGGCATCTTCAGTGTGGGCTGTGACAGCTTGCGGCTTTACAGCCAGGTGCCCACTGCGCATGCTCAAATACTGGTATCTGTTAGTACTGTCATGGGTTGTTTAGGAATGGGTGGTGCAGAGTCCTTAACAACCTATGAGTCATCATCTGTCAGCATGGTTCCCCACTGATGGCTGAATGTAAAAAAAAGGAATTGCCAGCAATTCAAAAATAATTAAAAACGGTGTGGGGTCCCTCCAAAATCATCATTGACCCACAATGCCTCAGGCAATGTCACAAGGGGCAGGTTGCATGTGTGATATCACTGGGTGGCCCTGCGCCTTACATATTTAAGAACTGTCAAGCCAGCGAAGCAGGCAGATGGCGGGAACCAGCGTCAAGAGCGGAGCCTTTTTTATTTCTTTTTTCAGCTTGGTAGCGGGCATCGTGATTGACGTTGGATCTACTTCGGGGGGGCATTTTTTTTGCTGAAGGGGCTTCCAGATTCTGATAAGCCCCTGCCCGCAGACCCCCGCAACCACCAGAGCCCCCCTGCCCCAAAGCACCCCCCCATGTTGAAAGCATGTGGCCTGGTATGGTTCAGGAGCTGGGTGCTCACCCCCCCCCCTTTTTCTGACCTGCCGGTCTGCATGCTCAGATAAGGGGCTGGTTTGAATTTTTGGGGGAACCCCATGCTATTTTTTAACAAAATTTGAACAAAATCCATACCAGACCCAAAGGGCCAAAGGATGACGTTTTTTAATTAGTTTTTTGGCAATTCTTTCTTTTACATTCATCTGTTAGTGGGGAACCCCGCTGACAGCTGAAACATTAATGCATGTTTTTCACTATTAAAAATACCACATGACTTGATAAAATAACTCATTCTATACTTTAGTAGCATTTTTTAGTGAATTCAAAGTTTTTTTTTTTTTTTAAATGCGGTGTGGTATCCTACCGCATACTCAGATACCGCTTAGTGAAGTGTGCCCATAGTCACACGGGCTGCACAGATAAGAATGCAAGATAAGAGCAAATAAAGAGCTTAAAAAAGGAACTGAAAGTGGGGCATGCTCAGTAGTTAACAACAGTTGGCTGCAGTGGGGACACAGAAAAAATGAGAGGGACAGCTGAAGGCAGGGTCAACCAAGTATATTTCACTCTACACAAAATAAATACTTTAGTGGCTTTGTGAGTATGTACACTCTGTTATACAGCATGTCATGAGAATTTTTCATAGTCTGGGTTTAATGACACTTTAAGTATTTTACACATTATTTCCTTTGCCCCTAGGCCAGGGGTCGGCAACCTGCTGCTCTCTAGCTGCTGTGGAACTACATTTCCCATAAGGCATTGCAACATTACAAAACTGACATTTACAGCTCTGATTTGCAGAGGCATGATAGAACTTGTAGTCCTGCAAGAGCTGGAGAGCCGCAGGTTGCCTACCCCTGCCCTAGGCTCTGACTAATTAAACCTTGCAGTGCAGAGGAGGGTCTCACTGCATGTTTGGATTTTAAAATTTTTCTGGATATGGGCTTTAGGTTTGGTGTGCAAAAAGCACAGCATTCACTTGCTAATGGCCATCTGTTTTTTTTTCTTTTTTGGGGGGGAGGGGGGGGTTTGCAGTCAATGTTTTCTGTAGCTAGATTTCAGTGTTCTCACTTTAGGATTTTCCTCCCACTCCTTTTAGGGAAAAGGGTAAATAATTGTAGGTTATTTAGCAAGTGTTATTGCTACCTACATGTTTCCAGAAATTTAGCAAAGGGTAATTTGCCTTAAATATTGCAGTAATGTTTAGAGGGTCAGCCCCATTCTCTTATTCACTGCCAGCACTCACACCCTCTTCTTTCTCCTCACTGTCAGTGCCCCAACACTCCAGTTTTTTAACACCAGTCCCCAACCATCTTCCTCTTCTGAACCAGTACCTCCTTAACACCAGCACCCCAACTCTACTCCTCCTCACCACCGGCACTCTATGCTCTTTCTTCTAAACTGCAGCACCCTAAACCTCCTTCTCCTAAGCACATGCGCCCCAACTCTCCTCATTGTATATCTTCTCTGCTTCAAGGCATTCCACATGCTAATGAGAGATTGATTTCTGTGAAAACTTATAGTGGCTGGGTGTCTGATACTTTGGTGTAGCACAGGCAACAAACTTCCACTACAGCAGCAGATACATTAAAAAACAGCCCATTAAAACAACCATGTAGAGCACCTTGGACTGGCCCTGGGGCTAGCAGTGTCCAAATAATTTTATTGGTTCCTCATAGCCAGTTTGTGGGGCTATGTCAGGATTAGCAGAAGAGGAGAAAGACAATGGTGCATTAGCAGAACTTGCAGGCTAGTGGTTGCAATGCACCCTTGAGGAGAAAGAGGAAAAAAGCATATTAGAAGCAGTATAAAAAAGGCTGCAATGCACTCTTAAAAGGGAGGAGAAAGAAAAGGACTGATAATCAGCACTTGCAGGCAAGTGGCTGCTAAAAACCCTTAAGGGGGATGAGGAAGATGAGTTAAAGTGTGCACAGGGGTGGATTGACCATTTGGAAACTTGGGCACTGCCCGAGGGCCCGGGGTCAGTAGGGGGCCCCATGAGATGCCCCTGGTACCTTTTGCATAGGCTTTTTGAGTTTGGGCAACAACACAGGGGCCCCATGATCACCTATTGCCCGGGGGCCCCATGAGTTGTCAGTCCGCCCCTGAGTGTGCATTGGCAGAACTATAAAAGAACATGACTGCTCTGTGCTCTTGGAAAGGAGAAGAATAAGTAAAGAAAAGAAAGAAAACTTATATCAAGGAAGAGGTATGGTGGGATGCGATAAAATAGGGGAAAAGGTGGAGGTGGTGGAAGAAAAGAAGTTAGAGGTGGCGGATGAGGAGGAGGAGATGGAGGAAGTGGAGGTGAAGGTGAAAGGGGGAGAAGGTGGTGAAGAAGGAAAAGGAGATGGTGGAGGAGTAGGGGATGCATCAGTAATGCATGTCACTCACTACGTTCCTATAAAGCAAGGTCCTTCTTTGGGGAAAAATTAGCAGCCTATACAGTAGTTATGGAATTGAACACTTTTTTGCTGTACCTGCTTTTTTTCCCTGGCTGTAGAATTGTTGCCTTTTATTTGCTGCTGGCTGCCCTTCCGTCTGATTTGTAAAAGGGTGGGCAACTTATGGCTGTAGGTTATCCTAATTGTGTACACCTTTACTGGAGCACCAGAATAGGCCAAGAGAGGTGGCTGGAGCTGGTGATGGCAGCATGACAGGGTATAGCCTGGAACATTGCATATTCTCTGGAGTGATTGGGGTCAACTACTTGTTCTGAGGAGCTGGAGGATGAGGCCAGTGAAGGGTACAGTAACTTCGCTGTCACCTCTGGGGAATTATGCAGATATTAAAGCCTTTGCTTGACCATACTCAGTGTGACCCATGACCTTCTTTCCTGCTTGATGTGGAATATTCTAAGCCTCTAAAACTGCTTGTGAGTCTTCTGTCCCTGTCAGTAGAGACTGCAGATATTTTGTCTGCTTCAGCGGAAGAATATTGTGTTGGGGGGGGTAGGGGAAGTGAGGACGAAGGACTGTTTTGGCTCTTGTTTCAAACTTTACTCAATAAGGTGCAGCTCCCATCAAGCTCTGTGGTGCAGAGTCATGTGTTTCTTCATGCATGTGGTGTTCAACACCACTGGTACTTTTACTACCCCTGATAACCTGCAGATAGAGGCTGCAGGCCTTAACAGTTCTTTAGCAGTAAAACATTAAAAAGTCTGCACTGGACCGGACCCCCGGGGCATCTCAATTATGCCGGGATGGACGGAAGGAAGGAGCCGCGACGGCTCCCACCACTCGATCCCTGCAGTGAGCAGGGGATTCAAGATGGCGCCCAGCTTGGCACCCACAGCCCCTGCTGCCTCCTCTGCCTCCACATGGCCAGCGCCTCTCCCTCAGAGGGCGAACATGGGCCCTGTCTCCTCCTTGGGTTGGGACCGGACAGCGGATACCTGGTCCACTGGGGTGAGTGAACCTCCACAGCCCCCAGTCACCTTCCAGCCCTGCACTACCTGAGTCCCAGGCTTCGGCCTATTCACTAGGCCATGATTCCTCTGCCTCCTCCCCATTGGATAATGAGATGGCAGCCATTTTCTTCAGTCAGAGCAGATGCTTGGAACAGGACTCTGATAGCCCTAATCATTCGCCAGCACTTCCCCCGGGATCGACCACAATATTCAGAAGACACGACTTTGATCGCTCGTTTTGCTGATTTACTGCAATGCGAATTAGACAGAGCTACTATGAAATTGGCGGCTGATGTTAAGCAAGATTTTCAGGATTTAGGCCAACTCCTAGACAGTATTGAATCTAAAGTTGATGCGACGGTCCACAGTGTATCCCAAAATTCTAATATGATTACCGACCTACAAGACCGGCCTGAGGAAGCTTATTCTAAAATTGATGATCTGGAAAACAGGGCTAAGAGCTACAATTTCCGTATTCGAGGGCTCCCTGAGTCAGTTAAAGAGCTTACTAGCTGCACCCAATCCCTTATGCGATCTGCAATGCCTGATATTGATGATCTCCACATGGAAATTGTGGTGCTAGGCCTTAGTGGGGGGTGTTGGTATTTTGTTTTGTTTTGTGTTTTTTTTTTTTTCTCCCCCTCATACTGTTCTGGAGGTTGTAATAAGTCCGTCTGCTGATTAGTAATATTATGGGGCTCGGTTATTTCTATATTGTTTATAATGGGTAACTGTTTTTGATGGTGTCGGTGAGTATCTATGGGCCCTCCTTGATTTAGAATACTCTTCCCTGAGTTGTCTCTCTGGGTAGATCCATTCCTCTACAGGGCTTTAGTCCTGATATTGTTGGTATATTGATATATTGTTTGATTCGACTTTATTATTATGTACCATACCTTTGATAACGGGACACGAGGTCGTTTACATTCTGAGTGTCCCTTTTTACTTCTTCTTTCCTTTCAGTCTTTTTTCCTTTTTTCTTCTCCTTCTTTGAAGGTCAGCCATCTGCGTTCCTGGTTTCTCTAGGACCATTACTGTGCTCTGAGAGCGAATGGTTCCCATCATATACAGAGCATCGATTGTCCACCATGTCATCTCAACGGTCAAACAGCGGGGTCCTCCGCTTATTATCCCACAATGTTCAAGGGTTTAACTCTCCCACTAAACGTATTAAGGCCTTTAATTCGTACCGCTCTTTTGGGGAAGATATTGTAGCCCTACAGAAGACACATTTCCCCCCTTCTTTTGCCACGATATGTTCACAAAGACTATCCCCTTTGATATTTTGCTAATGCTATGGAAAAGAAGTGAGGGGTTGCCATTTGCTTGTCCCGCCGTTTGTCGTTCACGGAGTTTAAAATTATCCGGGATCAGGAAGGGCGCTACCTTCTGGTGAATGGCCACTTGGGCGGACATTTACTTACTTTTTTGATTTATTATGCTCCGAATACCAATCAGGTGGAATTTTTTTACTCTTTTTTGCGTTCCTTGGCCTTGGAATTTGAGAGCAATGTTATCTTGGCTGGTGATTCTACCTAACATTGGATCAGATTTTGGATCGCTCCCGAACCGCCATGCTTCAGTCCCCTTCTAGACAGAGTCGTAAGTTTGCTCAGCTGCTATACCGTTATGACTTTTTTGACGCCTGGAGAGAAGCTAACCCAACTTCTCAAGATTACTCCCATCACTCTAGAGCCCATAGTTGTTACTCGCGTATTGACCATGTATTTCTTCGTACACACTCAGTTCCCAGACTTCTTGCAGCTAAAATCCTCTCCACACCTTGGTCCGATCACGATCCCATCTTTCTGACATTTCTGTCCTGGAATCACGGTAGGACTGCTCCTCATTCTTGTCTAAATGAAGCCATTTTGGGCAATGATTCATATTGTCAGGATATATCGTCACATCTACAAAAGTATTTTGAAATCAACAAAGCAGATGATACGAATCCGGCTATTAATTGGGCAGCCCATAAAGCTTTGGTTAGGGGGTTCCTTATTCAACTTTCCTCAACGTTTAAAAAGCTCATAACGATTTAATCCTTACTAAAACTCAAATATATACTGACCTGGTAACTCGTCACAAACAGAACCCCAATGCGGACTTATTGGTTAAACTTGTCCAAGCCCGTTTGAAACTTAACCTATGCCTCACTACTACAGCTGACAAGCAGTTGCAATAGGCTAACCATAAATTTTTCATTTGGAGAGATAGGCCAGGTACTTTATTAGCACGTAAATTGTCTCCTAAATGCTCCCAAATGGCTCTCCCTAAACTCAGATTAAATAACAGTACTTTATCTCAAGATCCCAGTAAGATCCTCCAAAAATGTCATTCCTTTTACAGTGCTATTTACCAATCGCCTTGAGGAGACGTTTCCTTATCCTATGACAACTTTCTGACCTCTGTTGCTCTTCCTTCTCTTCAGGAGGCCCACAGGGAGTCAATGGAGCAGCCATTCTCTTGTGTGGAGATTCGGAATGCCTTGAAAACTCTTGCCCCTCATAAATTCCCAGGACCAGATGGCCTTCCTCATAGTTATTATAAGACCTTCCCTGATCTTCTGATTCCACATATGGCCCACTATTTCAATTATTTACGGGATGGGGGAATTGTGCCTCCCAACGAAAATAAAGCATTTATTAGTATTATCCCTAAACGCCACAAAGATGCTACCTTGGTTTCTAATTATCATCCTATCTCATTAATTAATTGTGACCTCAAGATTCTTATTAAAATCCTGGCTTTACGCCCCATAAATTTCTGGCTCTTTATATTCATGATGATCAATCCGGATTCATCAGCAGTTGACAAACTTCGGACCAAATTCGACGAACTTTGGCATTGTTGTCAGCTGTCCAATCCAACTGGCATAAATCCTCACCGAGGGAAATTCTACTGCTATCACTAGATATCCATAAAGCATTTGAAAGTTTGTCTTGGGACTATTTATTCCAGATTCTGGGAAGATTGGGGTTCGGCCCCTCTTTTCTGACCCTAATACGGGCTCTTTATTCTAATCCTTCAGCTCAGATTTCCATCCATGGATACAAATCAGCTTCTCTACCTATTGAGCGAGGTACTTTTTGCATTGGAAATAGAACCTACAAACCCAGATAACACTGCTCTCTCTTTATGATTATCCTCCAGATAATTTACCTGTTCTTGTGTAACACTCTTTGTGTCCAGGCAACACAGCTAATCCAAATTGTGTTGAAAAGTGTCTACCAGGTTCGGGACACACACACATATACACACACAGAAAACATAGAAAATACCTACTTATGTACCTTTTACAGATGACTTCTCTTTCTCTCTCTTGTTTAGCATTGCCTTCTATGCTCACTATCAGTATTACCATATAATCCGTCTCAAGAAAAATCAAAAGAATACATATATTTCTTTATTATTCCTTCCATTTGTTGCTACTGAAAAAAAGATAAAACCTTTTTTTTTTCACAGTCAGCTACTAACATGTCCAATAACCATAATACAACACACAAAGGAATTTGAAAAGAAAAGAAGCAATTTAGTAACGCCTTTAGCTAAACGTAATTTTCACTTATTATATTTTATCTGGACATCTTAATGTTTGTGCAAGTAAAAAGGAATGTCAAGCATTTTCACTCTATCAGGATACAAAAATGTTTAACCCTATTGGAGCCACGGTAAATTAGTTTGCAAATTGTGGAAGATATCTATACCAAAGGATTTCAACTCAATTGTCTGACATAACAAACCATAATAGCCAGAACTGATTATGGCTACGATATCTCCTTAAATAGCCTGTGGACTCTAAATGACCTTGTTGCAGTTATCTGTCATTCTTTAGACAAAAAGCCATTTATTTTGTCTTCAATAAATCCTACAAATGATTCAAACATGGTTCTCAACTTATACAAATCGTAATTGGTTATGGGCCATAAATAATTTGCACATGTTCATTACCATGTCATCTGAATTTACTGGATGGTTGTTACATGTCCTCTGATTGAACAGGTTAATATCTTTGACAAAGACATTAAACAGCAAAAAAGGAAAATAAATGTTATGAAAAATGATTAAACTTTCTTAGTGTTTCTCTTACCATTTTAGCTATTATAAAAACAAGAAAATTAACCTTTGCACATATTGCTACTATGCAAAAGATGACATTGCAGAAAATATAAATTATATCCCATAAATTGTTTAAATTACCCTTTCCCCAGTATTTACTAACTTTCTTCTTATCTATGTGTCCTCTCTAAGGTCTCATTTACACTAGTGGTACAAGGTGAAATATTTAGCGCACA
Organism: Staurois parvus; assembly: GCF_062004578.1. Taxonomy (NCBI): domain Eukaryota; kingdom Metazoa; phylum Chordata; class Amphibia; order Anura; family Ranidae; genus Staurois; species Staurois parvus. The sequence goes on along the minus strand of NW_028318342.1, from coordinate 1,194,895 downwards.
TCAATGAGATTCTGTATGCCACACGGGGCTGTAACAACCCTGCTAAAGGAGTGTATGGCAGCAATATAAAAGTCTCTGATTAAGATCCAATGTCTGTAAGTACATCTGAGCAGCCAGTTCCATGCGAGCTAGAAGGGACTTTCAAAAGAACAGGGAAGAAAGGGAACAGTGCTTTTTTACTACAACTTTTCTGAGTTGCTTTCTTCTTGTATAGTAAATTAGTTTTTAACATACTGCACTCAGAGGCCACTGTTCCCTTTCTTCCTTATGCTGGCAGTGCAGCTAGTGTAAATGGGGGGGGGGTGAGTTGCAGGATGGTAAAAACATGGTTCTAGTACGTGTTTTAATGGCCTCATCAACTGCATACCTAGTCTAACAATGGTTTATTCCTGCTTCCAGCATGCCTTAGGATTCAAAGTTATAGCATTAATTATCCCTTTTAACCACTTCCCTACCGGGCACTTTTACCCCCTTCCTTACCAGGCCAATTTTCAGCTTTCAGCGCTGTCGCACTTTGAATAACAATTGCGCGGTCATGCAAGATTGTACCCATATGACATTTTTATCATTTTTTTCTCAAAATAGAGCTTTCTTTTAATTATTTAATCGTCGCTGGGTGTTTTACTTTTTGTGCTATAAACAAAAAAATTGCAAAAAATTTGAAAAAAAAAAAGTTTCTTTGTTTCTATTATAACATTTTAAAAACAGGTAATTTTTCTCCTTCACTGATGTGCGTTGATGAGGCAGCAGTGATGGGCACTGATAGGCGGCACTGATGGGCACTTATAGGCAGCACTGAAGGGCACTGATAGGCAGCACTAATGAGGTGGCATGGATAGGCGGCACTGATAGGCGGCACTGATGATGGGTACTGATAGTCAGCACTGATAGATGGCACTGACTGGTGTCACTGCTGGACACTGGCGGCACTGCTGGGCATTGACTGGTGCAACTGGTGGGCACTGACTGGCACATTTGCTGGGCACTGCTGGGCTGCACTGCTGTGCACAGGTGGGTGGCACTGATAAGCACTGGTGGGTGGCACTGGTGGGCACAGGTGGGTGGCACTGATAAGCACTGGTGAGTGGCACTGTTTGGCACAGGTGGGTGGCACTGCTGGGCACAGGTGGGTGGAGCTGGTGGGTGGCACTGCTGGGCACAGGTGACGGAGCTGGTGGGTGGCACTGCTGGGCACCGATCATCAGGGCACTGATAATCAGTGTCCTGATGATCGGTGCCGATCCCTGCTTTGTCAGCGAGAGGAAAGTGCAGCTGAGAACCGGAAATTGCATTTCCCTGTGATCAGTGTGTCATTGGACAGGGCTGATCACGTGGTAAAAGGCCACTGTGAATGGTCTTTTACCACATCACATGATCAGCTGTGTCCGTAGGACGCAAAGATCATGGAGATTGCCGGGGACACGCCGCCGGGGGCGTGCAGGAGAGGGCGTTCTGGGAGGACGTCATATGACGACCTCCCAGAACTGGCCGGCCGCAGTGTAGCCATCATTTGGCTATCTGTGGTCGGTAACTGGTTAATACAAGGTCATGGTTGCTTCAGCGATCAGGAGCTTCTGTTCAAAATACTCCCAGAAACGAATGCATTGAAGTGTGGAGGTAATTCTGGGCAAAATAAAAGGAGAAAATTCAAAGCATTCTCTCAATGGTACCCATACCTCCTTGACCAGTGTAACTATGTATAAAACACCATACCTGGAATTCTTTTTTTAATTAACAAAGAATTTAATTTAAAGATCAGATATCAAGATCAACATATCAGATATATAAGAATAATATTTTAAATAAAGGCATTAAATCAGTAATCTTTTATGCAAAATAAACCTTTTTTTAACATTTACCAGTTTTAATAAATAATTCCAGGAAGCGTTTTGTTATCTTCACAGTCACATCAGTTTAAAATCATGCACTCAGATTTACATTACCTGTATATATTTGTATACTACCATCACTAATTATCTTTCAATAACAATAATTAATTAATTTATTGGTGTAGTATTGGTATTGGGAGATCCTGGAAGGTTCTATTTAAATTGATGATTGATATACATTTGTTTCTTTTTTTTTCATAAAACCTTCAGAACAGAAATAACATTTTCAAACAATTATAATAGTGACTACTTGTGACATTTTATTTTCTTTGCAGCCTGTTTTTGTTTTGTCAGTATATCCATGCAGGAAAGCTGATTCACTGAGAAGACATAAACTTTAAATCCCTGGGGCCAGATGTATAACTGCAGGAAGTCTTATGTCTTCCCAGTTAAAAAATGCGAACCAAATACATATATCCATCAAACTAGAGCACTTGCCTCTTGTTTCTAACACACATTGAGTACTGCACAGATATACATGAGATGGCCTTGTTTACACTGGCTTTGGCTTGTATGAGAGCAATGTGTACAACAAACTTTTGGAAACATTTAGAAACCTTCTGCAAGCTTTGAGGAGTTTTTGGGTTTGGGTTTGGGAATGTTACACACAGACCCTAATGGAAATGCTTGCCTTTGCTTTAAACAACATTTAAGATGATTTTAACAAACCCCAAGTAAGTAGTATGCTTGTTTAATCAGTATTTACACCTGAATATCCCCTATAAAATGGAGCAATATTTACAGTTCTAAAATCTACAATAGGCCTCTTTATTTAGCAATAACTTTGTCATTACTCAAAGGCATTGTATATCTTCAAATATTTAACTAGGTATTAGTGTAGATATATTCCGTGTGCCATTTGTTTGCACTATCCTGTAACGATGAGCTTACATGGTGTGGCTGCAGTTTGTAGTTTCATGATGGATCTATGTCCATGTATTAATTCACCTAGCTTGTCCCTATTCACTCTAGGCGATTTCTTGTTCTACGTCACAAAGCATCCAATCAATGCTTTTGCATTTCCTCTCTGTTGCCTCACAAATGTGGAAGTGCTAATGTGATGAAATATTGAGCTCTCTGTTAATTGCTTTGTCTGTGTCAGATCTAATTACTAGCTCTCACCTGCCCAAGACTGAGAGACCCAGGGATTGCGGGAAATGTAGTTTCTTCGCAGCAAATGTCAGTTCTTAGGCTATAGATAGAAGTCATGTATTAACCTGTGCAGTGCAATTTTGCATGCCTCATATTTAAAAACAAAAAGAAATCTCTGACTCGAGAATATGAAGATTTATTCTACTATAGCCTCTGCATACAGAGCAAAAATGACACCAATTAACTTCATAATCGACCCACATCTTACACAAGTGAAAACATGCTGGTAGAAAGGTTTATAATGCCGGTAAGGTATTGAAGTACCACATATGTCATTTCTTAGGACCAACAATGCTTTCTTTTGGTGATATTGTTTTACAAACCTTTTTAATGTACCGGTAATCCATAAACAGAAAATTTAACAAAACACAAAAAACAAACTTTTTTCTACTTAGTTAAAAAAAAACTTGTGTTACTGTTTATAAAAGCATACTTTTTTTTCTATAATGTGTGCATTGTGTCCATTGGACACAGCTGTATCAATATCCTGGTGAACAGAGCCCGCTGGCCATGTGATTGCTATTCGGTCACATGATCACAATGACAACAAATCTTTTATGAATCAATCTGATTCATAACAGCTATGTTTCTCTTTCTGGTGAGCTGTGATTGGCCTATGGCTCTCACATGATACATGGGGCCAATCACAGCACCTTGTATCATGTGACCAGCTGGGGCCAATCACAGATCACTGTATTTTGAACTGTCATGAACTTAACCCATTCATGACAGTTCAAAGCAAACATTGCATTGCAGGTGCAATAATCTTTATTGCGCCTGCAATGCAAAGCGTGAAAAAAAAAAATCCCTGATCACCCCCCCCCCCCAGAGTAATCCACTGTTACTATGGCAATGAAAGTAGTTTTTTTTAAAAAAAAGAGTACCAAGAAAGAAAAATAATGTTTAAAAAAGAAAAATATTTAGAGAATTTACTTTTACAGTTTTTCTTAACTACTAGCCGCTTTCCCGACCACAATGTGCGGGCAAGCGGCAGCTCTGGGAAAAGCGACGTACCCTTGAGTCACTTTTTATTTCTGGGTGTGAATGCTCATGTGAGCCCCCCACCCCCTGCTGCCCCCTATGCCGATCCAGGGAGAGAAGGGAGAACACGGCACTGAGTAAAAGCACTACATTGTACACACATGTTAGATTAGCACATTTAACCCTTTTTATCTCACTTATTAACTCTTTGAGCACCCTGTCACTCAGCCAGTGTCAGTATATATAATTTTTCACTGATCACTGTATTACTGCCACTAGCAATATCAGATAACGTCAGGGTCTGTAAGCTCCCCTCCCAGCCAGGGTCAGCTAGCGTTAGAATGCCCGCACGCTATTGCACTCATGCTATGATCGCCGTCATTACTAGTATAGTGCTTGTATGGATCAATATATTTATCACAAACAGAGCTTTACTAATGCCTCATTTGTATAGTGCCCCTAAAAACACAGTGCTAGCAGGATCAGCTCCTTGAGCTGTCAGCACTAACCTTTAGCCCCTCTACTGTTTTTGGGCATAACTGTTAACATGGGCATTACAAAAAAGGAGGAATTGCGGTCATATTGGTCCACAAACCCTATTCATCATATGCCCATGTTCTCTGCTGTTGCATATATGCCCAACAAGGACCAACAATGTACTGGTACGTTGCTGGACTTTGAGTGGGTATACCGGGATGATGCCTGCAGCTACAGGCATCATCCTGGTATCATTTTTTTTTAGCTGGCAGTCGGATTTAATGTAAAACAATCATAGTGTCTAATTAGCTACTGGATCGATTTTACAAGCAGCAGAAAGGACACCCCCCACCGCCTTCCATGGTTTTCATGGGCTCTCCCGTCCCACAGGGGAATCCAAGAATGCATCCGGTGGTTCTGCAGGCTGACTATAGAGCTGGTCAGAGACTGCAATGTCTCCAGGCTTCTCTATGGTCTAAACTAAGAGCATTTTATCATTTCCGTTTTGCCAGATATAAACTGTGCCATTTTAAAATTGGGAAAGCATCTGATCACACCAATCTTGATGTGATGAGATGCTTTAAGGGCAGAAGAGAGATCTAGAGTCTAATAGACCCTAGATTTCTCAGAAAAGAGTACCTGTCACTGCCTAAAGCTATCACATGGGATATTTACATTCCCTGTGATAACAATAAAAGTGATAAAATTTTTTTAAAGGAACAGTGTAAAAATAATAAAAAAAAGCAAAATAAATAATTAAAAACAAATTCACCTCCCCCAATTCCTGTGCTTGCATGCAAAGGCAAACACAAGTGGCGGCCCCATGGTGGTATGTAAACAGAGATTGCACCATGCTTGTGAGTTATCACCATGAACGTCAGATCGAGGCCAGTAATTCTAGCACTAGACCTCCTAGTGACCTGTAAAAGCTTTTAAAGCATTGCCTATGGATATTAAAAATGTATGTGGTTTGTCGCCATTTCACGGACGTGCTCAATTCTAAAGCATGTCATGTTTGGTATCCATTTACTCGATGTAAAAAAATATAAAAATATTTTGTAATCAGCGCAACTACATATAAATATGTACTTATACAGATACCAGTGAAAAATCTAAACCACAATATGATAATGCAAACTGGACACTTGTTAGTAAATTTTACCTCATCTTAACAAAAATTAATACAATTAAAAGTGCAGCACAATATAAACATATCAACACAATTTGTGTAAAAATAAATGTGTATTGTAACCAAAGTTCAAAATATAAGTATCCAATTAAATCTTCAGAATACATGCACAACTACACGTGACTGTGTATACTTCTTCCTTTCTTCCTTACGCAATTAGTGCACCTCCACCACACCAGGTGAAAAACCTGCTCACCTCCAATATATCATTAAGAGTTCATCCCAATTACAATAAAGCAGCCTTTCTGATCCTGAGAACTGTTTCTTATCCAGGTGATATCCCACTCCTCTGCTAATGCTCAGAGATTGATGGATATGTGGCCATGTAATAAAAAGGTCAAAACATAGTGCTCCCTCTTTGAGACTTTATTTTCCCCACTATTAAAATAACAAAGGTTAGCTCCTCCTCCCTAGACACGTTGCACCCACATAGGCCTACTGAAGAAGCCCATATGTGGGTGCAACGGGAGGAGAAGTCAACCTTTGTTACCATTGCTTGCTTCTATCTTGCTAGCAAAGTGGTGAGCATTAGAAGTTTGGACATATGCTGTTAGAAGAGTGAGCGATGTGTGGCATAAACTTCTAATGTTGGCCCAGGATAGTAGAAGCACCCCCCCCCCCCCAAATGACCCATTTTTGGAAAGTAGACACTCCAAGGTATTTGCTAAGGGACATGGTAAGTATTTTCAGGTCTCATTTGTTGCCACAAGTTTTTGGAAAACCAAGAAAGAAAATGAAAATGTCTTTTTTTTTTTTCGTTTTTAAAACCCTGTGACAAAAATGATATCTGCAAAATACTCACCATGCCTCTTATCAAATTCCTTGTGTTGTCTGCTTTCCAAAAAGGGGTAATTTGGGGGGATGTTTGTACTATCCTGACATTTTAGGACCTCTGAAACTGTGATGGGTAGTGAGAAAGTGACATGAGAAAATATGCCCTTTAAAAATCTGGAGGTGGTCATTGGAGTTTCAGGGGCCTATATGTAGATACTGTAGGCTGCCAAAAAGTCTCTCAGATGTGGTATCCCCATACTCAGGAAAAGTAGCAGAATGTGTTTTGGGGTGTTATTCCACATGTACCCATGGCATGCATGAGCAATATATAATTTAACTGACAACATTTTTGAAAAAAAAATGACATTTTCCAGCAATTTGTGGCAAAAAATAAAATCTTCCATGGACTCTCAGCAAATAGTGTAGGATGGCTACTTTCCAAAAAAGGGACATTTTTTTTGGGGGGGGGGGGTTGTACTGCCCTGGCATTTTAGCACCTCATGGAATGTGATAGAAAGTAAAAGCTGCGTAAATTCCGATGTATACATCTACCACAGTTTGTAGACGTTATTACTTTCACACAAACAAATTTATATACACGTATTGGAATTTTATTTTACCAAAGACATGTAGCATAATACATTTTGGCCTAAGTGTATGACTAGCTTTGAGTTTACTGGATATTTTTTATAACCAAAAGTATAAAATATAGTTTTTTTCACAATTTGTGGTCTTTTTAATATATATCACAATGAAAAACCCAGTGGTATTCAAATACCACCAAAAGAAATCTCTATTTGTGTGAAACAAAGTACATAAATGTGTTTGGGTACAGGGTTCAATGACTGCGCAGTTACCAGTTGAAGTAGCACAGTGCCAAATAGCAAAAAAATGGCCTGGTCATTAAGGAGGGTAAATATCTCGGAGGGCAAGTGGTGACACTAAAAATGAAAATTTGTAAAAAAAAATGCTAATAATTACAAAAATAGAAGTAACCAAAAAAAAAAAAAATAGGAATATAATAGTTAAAGTGGTTGTAAAGGCTAAAGGTTTTTTCTACCTTCATGCATTCTATGCACGTATGATGTATTTGTTATTTCTGAAAAAAAAATTAAGCATTTAATACCACTTTAAGGGAAGAAGGGGAAGAAGGAGTTCATTAGAGAGGGTTAGGATAAATGAAGATGTTCAATATGAAAAATGATTATTATTATATTATTATTATACAGGACGTATATAGTGCCAACAGTTTGTGCAGCGCTTTACAATATAAAGGTTGACAGTACAGCTACAATACAATCAAAACAAGATGATTAAGAGGGCCTTACTCATACTCAATCTAATTATAAAAAAAAAAAAAAAAGCTTTTTTACATGTCAGCTTGCTTTAACATCATATGCAAATTAAAGCCCATCCCTTTGATCTGTGCATGAATGAAATGATTAGATACAAAACAACAATGCTATTTTGTTTCTCTCTATCTGATGTCTATGTTTATAAACTTTTTGTCAAATGGCTTGCTTTTGCCAGCAGCTGCTTCTATAGAAATTGCTGCAAAGTGCCAGGTGTAAGCTCCAATGGAGCAGGACAGAATGTGTACTTTAATAAAGTTTGTGGTGTTTGCAGCATGCCCAGTATTCACAGTTCGGTTCTGATTAAGATCTGAATTGACCTTCCAAAACTGAAGATTAATTGTACTTTAATCATTTAATACTTTATGGTAAAACAAATCCTAATGCTGGAATGTAATGTACATAACATTGCTACTACCTAAAGATCTATATATAAAAAATTGCTTTGTGAATGTCTCAGCGTTCATGTTTATGAATAATACCCTTAATGTTTGTAATATTTGTGAAATGTCAGTTTATATTGCCTTTTACAAGGGGAAGAAAACATTCCCTAACATTTGATCTTGAAAAAAAAAGCCTTAAGACCTATTTGACCAGTAGAGAATATAGTCTAACAGTACAGGCTAAGAACATTTGAATAGAAAGATAATATAAAATGAGATCTTAAAGCGGAGTTCCACATAAAAAGAAAAAAAAATGAGTCAGCAGCTACAAAAAACCCAGCAGTGTCTTCACCACCACTGGTTTCACCGGCCGTCTTCTCTCCCTGGCGCGGACATCTTCAAAGTGGACACCCAGCTGTGACAGCTTGTGGCTTCACAGCCAGGTGCCCACTGCGCATGCATGAGAAGCGCTGTGCTTTGTGAATGGCCTCCGTAGTCTTCTGGGACCTGTCACGTCCCAGAACACTACGGGGAAGGTGGGGGGAGGACAACTTCCGCTTCCGATCGCCTATGCGATCGCAATGGAAGTGGCAGCGGGTACCTGTCAAATTCGGGTACCGGCTCCCCCCTTCTCCCCAAAGGTGCCAATCCTTAATGGGGAGCGGGGGACAAAGGCTTAAAGCGTAACTTCCCATTTTGGGTGGAGCTCCACTTTAAGGTCCCCACTGCTAAAGTACAAAAACGGTCAAGGTCTCCGGGGGGAGGCTATTGACCAAATATACACATGTCCATATTTGGTTAATTACATACATTTCCATATTACATTACATTACATTACATTGAGTTTATATAGCGCCAAAGGGTTTGCTCAGTACAATAGAGGGGGGGACAATACATGAAACCTTACAGCAACTACAAACAGCACACGAGGGGTTATAGGGCCCTACTCTTTCGAGCTTACAGTCTAGGAGGGAGGGGGTAGAGGTACAGGAGGAAGTGGCTGTGGGGGATGGAGTGGTAGGAGGAATGAAGGAGAGCAGCAGTTAGGTGAGGGTGGGGTAGGCTTCCCTGAAGAGGTGGGTTTTCAGGGAGCGCCTGAAGGTGAGGAGGGAAGGTGACAGTCTGATGGATTGGGGTAGTGAGTTCCAGAGGATGGGGGAGGACCTGGAGAAGTCTTGCAGACGTGCGTGTGAGGAGGAGACCAGGGAGCAAGATAGAAGGAGGTCCTGTGAAGAGCGAAGGGTACGGGTAGGGTGGTACTTGGGAATCAGGTTGGTGAGGTAGTTAGGGGCAGTGTTGTGAATGGCTTTGTAGGTCAGAGTGAGTAGTTTGAATTTGATGCGTTGGGCGATAGGGAGCCAGTGGAGGGAGAGGCAGAGGGGGGTGGCAGAGGTGGAGCGGGTGGTGAGGTGGATGAGTCTAGCCGCTGAGTTGAGGATGGTCTGAAGCGGGGAGAGCCTGCACTGGGGTAGGCCGGTGAGGAGGGAGTTGCAGTAGTCAAGGCGTGAGATAATCAGGGAGTGCACAAGTAGTTTAGTGGTGTCTGGGGTAAGGAAGGAGCGTATTTTGGCGATATTGCGGAGGTGGAGTCTGCATGTGTTTGTGAGTGATTTGACATGAGGTTGGAAGGAGAGGTTAGAGTCCAGAATGACTCCAAGGACTTTGGCTTGCGGGGCGGGATTGATGGTGGTGATGTTAGTAGTGATGGATAGGATGGGGGGGGGCGTGGGCAGGAGGGAAAACGAGAAGCTCGGTTTTGAAGAGGTTGAGTTTGAGGAAATGGAGCGACATCCAGTCAGAGATGTCGTTTAGGAGGTGAGTGATGCGGGCGGAGAAAGTGGAGGTGAGGTGAGGGGTGGAGAGGTAAATTTGAGTGTCATCAGCATAGAGATGGTAGTTGAAGCCGTGGGAGTGTATGAGTTTGCCAAGGGAGGAGGTGTAGATGGAGAAGAGAAGGGGTCCAAGGACAGAGCCCTGGGGGACCCCAACTGAGAGGGGGAGTGAGGGGGAGGTGGCACCATTGTAGGTGACACTGAAGGAGCGTCGGGATAGGTACGAGGAGAACCAGGAGAGAGCGGTGTCTCTGATGCCAAGGGAGAGTAGTTTATTAAGGAGGAGGGGGTGGTCAACTGTGTCGAATTATCAAATTATCAAATTATCAAATTATTGTCATATTATCAAAGGAAAACGAACAAAATATTGTAAAGAAAAAAAAAAACAAGCTTTAGCTGTATTTTTCTTTCCATTTCCATGACCCACCAAAAAAAGGGCCCAACAATTCTCCAACTTCTTATGTTCATGGCGATACCATATATCCACATTATTTGTTGTTTTTACCTGCAGGAGGGCCAAGAAACAATAGTGCATATTTTTTTTTATTATTATTATTGTCTTATCTAAAAGACTATAACACTAAATATTTTTTTTCAAATAAAAAAATGCCTAAAACTTACTCATCCTAACACTTGACCCCAGCCATGACTTTTGACCAGGCCCTGACCTTTGACCAGTACCTTGACCCTGGAACCAAATCTTATAACAACCTAGATCAAGCTTGATGTAGTTATTATATTTGTATTATTATGATTATTATTACATATACATTTTTTTTTGTATACATGTATCTGTAACTCCATTTATATATATATATATATATATATATATATATATATATATATATATATAAAAAAAGAGTGCAGTGGTGTCTTTTAATGACTGATCACTGCAATAGCCAATCATGCTTGCACTGCAATCATGTGAGCTTCGAACACAAATGTGCATATATGTAGCACCTTGAAAGAAAACCCACTTCCATGTTGATGCATATATGTATTACACTGCGTAAATGGATTAAAATCTTCAACAAAGTTTGCTAAGAGCTCTGCAAATGCTTTTGTTGCAGTGTGTATACACAACAAATCCATGTGATCAAGGCCTTAGTGGACATACATTTTTCCTGCAGTCCTTACCAGACAATGGCTTCTCCATGTGGAATAACAAACAAACTTGTGTAGCACACCCATTGGTGTTAACTAATAATTATGTGAGCACAGCCCTTTCCTGAATCTAGTGACACCCTTGAAATCTTCTGACACAGAGAGACAGACAATTGTAAATGCCATGCAATTTCATTCATAGTCAGCTGCATGTTGAAAATAAGAAAAATTGTTAATGCAAACAGAGCAACAAGTTCAACAATCAAAAGTGGAATCACAGTACTGGCATTAGAACATCAACACATGTAATACAGCAGTTCTCTTTCCCTTATCTAGCTAAAGAATATGTAAACCCAACATTTCATAATCCTGATATGTGCCTGTTGTACTTCTTTACCATGTAATTGTATGACAAAGCATCCTGTTCTCTTTGTATTGCTTCCTTTGTGTGAAATCCCTGGTGTTCCTATCAGTCCCTCTGCTTTTCTATTAAAAACTGACCGCGCTAGGCAGAAGGACGTGGTGGGAACTCAGCCTGCTCTCCTCCAATGATCAGACTTCTTCTGACCCACCCACCCATACAGCCATTCATGGGAAAGTTCAGCGTGCTACTGTTTCTCCACCCCCAGCTCACTGAGTTCCTTATGCAGCTAAAAACAGAGGGTATGTGATCACTTATATAAGAGGGAGGGGGGGGGAGGTATTTATAATGTATAATGTTTTTATATGTATACATAAAAGGTTTGCCATACATTTTTATTTTAAGCAGCACAGTGGCTAAATGGTTAGCACTTCCGCCTGGCAGCACTAGGGTCGTCAGTTTGAATCCCAACCACAGCACCACCTGCGCCTTCCTGTTCTCCCTGTGCCTGAGTGGGCTTCCTCCAGGTACTCCGGTTTCCTCCCACACTCCAAAGACATGCTGGTAGGTTAATTGGATCCTGTTTAAATTGACCCTAGTATGTGTATGTATGAATGTAAGTTAGGGACTTTAGATTGTACACTCCTTGAGGGTTAGGGACTGATGTGAATGTACTATATATATGTAAAGCGCTGTGTAAATTGACAGCACTATAGAAGTACCTGTAATAAATAAACTGAATGGATTGTTTTACAAGGTGAGGGTTTACATTTACATTTACCTAATTTGTCCATTGGTGAGCTTTAGAGATGAGCGAATTATTCAAAAATTCGATTCGGCTGATTCGCCGAATTTGAGGAAGAAATTCGATTCGATGCGAATTTATTCGCTGCGAATTTAACTTATAAAAAGGGTTTCTAGGCTTCAGAGAGCCTTTATATTAGTGCAGAACACTGTACCTTTAATTTAAATGCCCTTGGAGATGAGGAAGGAGAAGGAGAAGGAGAAGGATGAGAAGAAGGAGAAGGAGAAGGATGAGAAGAAGGAGAAGGATGAGAAGAAGGAGAAGGATGAGAAGAAGGAGAAGGATGAGAAGAAGGAGAAGGATGAGAAGAAGGAGAATGAGAAGGATGAGAAGAAGGAGAAGGAGAAGGATGAGAAGAAGGAGAAGGAGAAGGATGAGAAGAAGGAGAAGGATGAGGAGAAGGATGAGAAGAAGGAGAAGGATGAGAAGAAGGGTGAGAAGAAGGAGAAGGATGAGAAGAAGAAGGATGAGAAGAAGAAGGATGAGAAGAAGAAGAAGGATGAGAAGAAGGAGAAGGATGAGAAGAAGAAGGATGAGAAGAAGGATGAGAAGAAGAAGAAGGATGAGAAGAAGGAGAAGGATGAGAAGAAGGAGAAGGATGAGAAAAAGAAGAAGGAGAAGGATGAGAAGAAGGAGAAGGATGAGAAGAAGAAGAAGGATGAGAAGAAGAAGAAGGATGAGAAGAAGAAGAAGGATGAGAAGAAGGAGAATTCCAAGCTGGCAAAAAGTGTATCTGCAGAGCTCCGCTATTTCTTAGCGGAGCTCTGCAGATACACTTAGCGGAGCTCTGCAGATACACTTTTTGCCGGCTTGGAATTCTTCTTATTTTCATCCTACTTCTTCTTCTTCTTCATCCTCATCCTCATCCTCTTCTTCTGAGGATGAGGATGAGGATGAAGAAGAAGAAGAAGAAGAAGAAGTAGGATGAAAATAAGAAGAATTCCAAGCCGGCAAAAAGTGTATCTGCAGAGCTCCACTAAGTGTATCTGCAGAGCTCCGCTATTTCTGACAGTTCTCTGACATTCACTCCATACAGCGGTTGAAACATTGTATCTATTTGTTTCCATTTAGGATACAGATGTTTTTATTCGGAAACAAATAGATACAATGTTTCAACCGCTGTAAATGTGAATGTCAGAGAACTGTCAGAAATAGAGGAGCTCTGCAGATACACTTTTTGCCGGCTTGGAATTCTTCTTATTTTCATCCTACTTCTTCTTCTTCTTCTTCATCCTCATCCTCAGAAGAAGAATGAAAAGAAGAAGAAGAAGAATGAAAAGAAGAATGAAAAGAAGAAGAAGAATGAAAAGAAGAAGAAGAAGAATGAAAAGAAGAATGAGAAGAATGAAAAGATTCTTCTTCTTCTTTTCATTCTTCTTTTCATTCTTCTTCTTCTTTTCATTCTTCTTCTTCTTTTCATTCTTCTTTTCATTCTTCTCATTCTTCTCATTCTTCTTTTCATTCTTCTTTTCATTCTTCTCATTCTTCTTTTCATTCTTCTTTTCATTCTTCTTCTCATTCTTCTTTTCATGAAGAAGAATGAGAAGAATGAAAAGAAGAATGAAAAGAAGAAGAAGAAGAATGAAAAGATGAAAAGAAGAAGAAGAAGAATGAAAAGAAGAATGAAAAGAAGAAGAAGAAGAATGAAAAGAAGAATGAAAAGAAGAAGAAGAATGAAAAGAAGAATGAAAAGAAGAATGAAAAGAAGAAGAAGAATGAAAAGAAGAAGAAGAAGAATGAAAAGAAGAAGAAGAAGAATGAAAAGAAGAATGAGAAGAAGGAAAAGAAGAATGAGAAGAAGGAAAAGAAGAAGAAGAAGGAAAAGAAGAAGAAGAAGAAGGAAAAGAAGAAGAAGAAGAAGGAAAAGAAGAAAAAGAAGAAGGAAAAGAAGAAGAAGAAGAATGAAAAGAAGAAGAATGAAAAGAAGAATGAGAAGAATGAAAAGAAGAATGAGAAGAAGGAAAAGAAGAATGAGAAGAAGGAAAAGAAGAATGAGAAGAAGGAAAAGAAGAAGAAGAAGAAGGAAAAGAAGAAGAAGAAGGAGGAAAAGAAGAAGAAGAAGAATGAAAAGAAGAAGAAGAATGAAAAGAAGAATGAAAAGAAGAATGAAAAGAAGAATGAAAAGAAGAAGAAGAAGAATGAAAAGAAGAATGAAAAGAAGAAGAAGAAGAATGAAAAGAAGAAGAATGAAAAGAAGAAGAAGAAGAATGAAAAGAAGAAGAAGAAGAATGAAAAGAAGAATGAGAAGAAGGAAAAGAAGAAGAAGAAGAAGGAAAAGAAGAAGAAGAAGAATGAAAAGAAGAAGAATGAAAAGAAGAAGAAGAAGAATGAAAAGAAGAAGAATGAAAAGAAGAAGAAGAAGAATGAAAAGAAGAAGAAGAAGAATGAAAAGAAGAATGAAAAGAAGAAGAAGAATGAAAAGAAGAAGAAGAAGAATGAAAAGAAGAATGAAAAGAAGAATGAGAAGAATGAAAAGATTCTTCTTCTTCTTCTTTTCATTCTTCTTTTCATTCTTCTTCTTCTTTTCATTCTTCTTCTTCTTCTTTTCATTTTTCTCATTCTTCTTTTCATTCTTCTCATTCTTCTTTTCATTCTTCTCATTCTTCTTTTCATTCTTCTCATTCTTCTTTTCATTCTTCTTATTCTTCTTTTCATTCTTCTTCTTCTTTTCATTCTTCTCATTCTTCTTTTCATTCTTCTTTTCATTCTTCTTTTCATTCTTCTTCTTCTTTTCATTCTTCTTTTCATTCTTCTTCTTTTCATTCTTCTTTTCATTCTTCTCATTCTTCTTTTCATTCTTCTCATTCTTCTTCTCATTCTTCTTTTCATTCTTCTTTTCATTCTTCTTCTTTTCATTCTTCTCATTCTTCTTTTCATTCTTCTTTTCATTCTTCTTTTCATTCTTCTTCTCATTCTTCTTTTCATGAAGAAGAAAAGAAGAATGAGAAGAATGAAAAGAAGAATGAGAAGAATGAAAAGAAGAATGAAAAGAAGAAGTATTCCAGTACAGCAAAAAGTGTATCTGCAGAGAGCTCCGCTATTTCTGACAGTTCTCTGACAGTTCCTTCACATTTACAGCGGTTGAAACATTGTATCTATTTCCGAATAAAAACATCTGTATCCTAAATGGAAACAAATAGATACAATGTTTCAACCGCTGTACATGTGAAGGAACTGTCAGAGAACTGTCAGAAATAGCGGAGCTCTCTGCAGGGACACTTTTGCCGGCTGATCGGGAAAAATCCGATTCGCGCACCCGAAGTATGCTAATATTCGGATTTGCCGCGAATCGAATTTTTCCTGAAATTCGAAACGAATTCCACTTCGCCTGGTTCGATTCGCTCATCTCTAGTGAGCTTATTGGAATCTGGGACAACTGCACAGTAATGAATTCCTTTCCACAGCAACAAAGTAGCAACATATATACTGTCTATTTAAGATAGTACACACTGGAAGATACAACAGGTGAGCAATCTCTTTAAGATGGCACACTTTGAAAAAAAGCCTCTATCTTAGACACTAAAGCAATTTTCTATATTTATCCTCTGCATTTAGTTAATATGCAACAAAATATATTACACTCTGTGCTGTTAAGATGAACAAGTAGCTAAAGGTGGCAGCAAAGTAGTGAAATTCTAGAAATCTGAGAGACAATACCTTCTTGGAACTTCTTAGGGCTCATGTACACTAGAGCTGCTAAACTGAAGTTTAGGAGCAGTTGTGCAGTTTTTTTACACAGCCCCTGAACTCTCCTTTATGACTGTTTTCCTATGTGTCCATGTACAATATGTCGTTTACAGGCAGTTGAGGTTACAGGCATTTTTATGAAAGCACAAAAATCACATTCAGGAGTAGAGTTTACCGGCATTTCAAATGCTTGTAGCTATGTGTAAACGCTTGTAACCACGTGTAAACGCGTTTTTGCATGTTTGCGTTTAGATGCGTTTTTGGGCTGGTCCATATCCAGATGCAGTCCAGTGCCTTTTTTCTTCATCAAAAATTCATGCACAGCTTTTCCATGAATTCAAAAGGACCTAGTGCACCAGTGCAGTCATTTCCAGGTTTCACGTGCAGGAAAAAATGGTAGAACGTGATGCATTATTTCTGCACAGAACTGTACTGAAACACATCAAAACACAGCAAAAAAGCACAAGGAGTTTTGTGTGCACTCCAGAATGCATCCAGAGGGATTACAGGCATTACAGCACTATGTAGCTCCTCCCACAGTACCAAGTATGTTTCACGAGCCACTTTTGCTCCAGTTGCAACACCCATCAGAAAGTAGTGCTCCCTCTGCTTCTGCTCTTTCTATTTCTCACAAAATGTCTGACATAGTTAATTATTTACTATTTTTCAGTGCATTTTGGGCATTTGGGAGGGTCTCCTGAGGCTATCTTTTAAAAATGCTTCTAAACACAAATGCGCAGAAACACTGTAGGTAAACACGACTAAACTGATGTTTTTAACCTACGTTTTCTAGCAGTCAGTTTCCAGTGTTCAGAAAAGTTTTTTAAAATGCCCTGTGTACATGAGCCCTCAAAGGACAAGTTCACCTTTATACAAAAAATAATAAATGCATATTTTTTTGCAGGTAACAAAAATGTGCATTTATTATTTTTTGTAGCAGGAGCCTGTAAAGCATTGCACCAGTGATCAGCAGATCACTTCTCTTGCAGATCTGTTAGTATATCTGCTTGCCCGTACGGTATGCAAGGGATGTAATGGCAAGCAGATGTACTGACAGGAAGACTGAATGAATTACCATGGCACTCCACAGCACTGTGGTAGTTTATTGAGAACTACAAGCCGACAGTCGCTATAGGCTGTTGCGATTTGTAGTTTCCTATTTACAAAACACAGTGAATGAGTGATGTGGCCAGGCGGAGCCCCGCATGGCCGGGTTTTTTTTTCTTAATTTGAAAGATAGCAAGGGGGAGAAGATACCCCACTAGCTGTCAAAGCAGGGGAGCGGGGGCCAGTCAGATCATAACATGTTGCAAGTTACACACTCAATATGGGTGTAACATGATATGAAAGATGAACTTATCCTTTAATACAGACCACGTGACACTTACAATACAACAGTTAGCTTACCTCAGTACTCTTAGGCAGACAGAAGAAACAAGTGGAAACCTTTTCAACTTCTGTGCACTGTTCTCTAGGCACTGGAAAAACAGGAATCTGACTCAAGAATCCAGTCTCCTTGAAGTTCCTCTAACTACTTTATTCTAGAAAGTTTTCTAGTCAAACTGCTTAATTCCGGGTTAAAAAATTGCTGATGTCACACAGTCTGCAGGCTGGCACGTGTTTACCTTTCCAATAGCCATTTTATAGAGGTAAATTGGGATGGCCATTTTGGGATAGTCTGAAAATAATTGCTTGCAAGCTGCATGCCCTGTATTGGCAGGAAATAGTGTGCAAAAAAGTTATTGCAGCCACATAACAGATAAAATGTGATTTATAAGTAAAGTAGTTCTGCTGGTAATCTATACACATGATGATAATGTAATAAATCAACTAATTCACTTCTACATTCAAATTTATTTTTTTCTTCTTTCAGTTATGTTAGAAAAAAAACACCCAAAGGTACTAACTGAGCTATTACTCATATTCTTATAGCAACAAAAGTTAACATTTCAATGATTAGCAAAAATTCCTAGCTCACTTACCAGCTAGCCTGCAATTATCCAAATTACCCTAACAGTTCAAGTTAAAACTCAGGGTTTAGTTTGCATACATTTGCAAATATATATGTAATACATGTAGGTTTGCAAATGTATGCAAATGTAACCCCTTGTTTTAATGTGAACTGTTAGGGTAATTCGGTTTGTTGCAGGCTGGCTGGTAAATAAGCTGGGAATTGTTGTTGTTTTTCAGCATGTGCTGCCCTCCCATGAGCTCCTTGCTGCAAAAGCTAGGTATAGGTTGGAGTGGTTGCCATTGTTGGTGAATTGGTGAGGGGAAGCACTGGACACCTTCACTGCCATTGTGCTGTTGTTTGGTGTCCAGTGCATTCCTATACCTTTAACCCTCCAGGCATATCTGCCCTCAATCTATCCATTATTATATACACTATGTTGTCAAAAGTGTTGGGACGCCTGCCTTTACATGCACATGAACTTTAATGGCATCCTAGTCTTAGTCCGTAGGGTTCAATATTGAGTTGGCCCACCCTTTGCAGCTGTAACAGCTTCAACTTTTATTGGAATGCTGTCCACAAGGTTTAGGAGTGTGTCTATGGGAATATTTGACCATTCTTCCAGAAGCGCATTTGTGAGGTCAGGCACTGATGTGGGATGAGAAGGCCTGGCTCACAGTCTCCACTCTAATTCATCCCTAAGGTGCTCTATTGGGTTGAGGTCAGGCCAGTCAAGTTCCTCCATCCCAAACTCGCTCATCCACGTCTTTATGGATCTTGCTTTGTGCACTGGTCCACAGTCATGTTGGAACAAGAAGAAGCCATCCCCAAACTGTTCCCACAAAGTTGGGAGCATGAAATTGTCCAAAATGTCTTGGTATGCTGACGCCTTAAGAGTTGGCACAATGCAGTCAGGCAAGTACCGTTCTCCTGGCAACTACCAAACCTAGACACATCCATCGGATTGCCAGACTGAGAAGTGTGATCACTCCAGAGAACCTGACTCCACTGCTCTAGAGTCCAGTGGCAGCATGCTTTACATCACTGCATCCGACGCTTTGCATTGCACTTGGTGATGTAAGGCTTGGATGCAGCTGTTTGGCCATGGAAACCCATTTCATGAAGCTCTCTATGCACTGTTGTTGTGCTAATCTGAAGGCCACACAAAGTGTGGAGGTGTTTAGCTATTGACTCTGCAGACAGTTGGTGACTTGTGCGCACTATACGCTCCAGCATGCACTGACCCCATTGCTGTTGTTCCCAGTTGCTTCCACTTTGTTATAATATCACTAACAGTTGACCATGGAATATTTAGTAGCAAGGAAATTTCATGAATGCACCGGTGGCAACCTATCACAGTGCCACGCTTGAATTCACTGAGCTCCTAGGTGCTTTATATGTTACACCTGTGGCCATGGAGGTGATTTGGAACACCTGAATCCAATGATTTGGAGGGGTGTCCCAATACTTTTGGCAATATAGTGTATGTGCTCCAACTTTGGATACTCAAAATTTATAGCGTTAGGACTGCAGTACAATACACTGGAATGCATTGACATGGCCTCTGCATCTTATGCATATTTTTGCAAATGTGTGCAAACAAAACCCCTTGTTTTAAAGTGAACTGTTAGACAAGGTAATTTCATTTGTTGCTGGCTGGCTGATAAGTGAGGTGGCAAAGGCCAGTTACAGGTTGGGGTGGTTGCCATTTAACATTTAAAGGATTGCATCTGTCAATCCTTTGTATATGATAGACATCGGGGTTAATTTACGAAAACAGAAGAGTAATTTGGTTTGTTACTGGCTGGTTGATAAGTGAGCTGGCAAAGGCCAAGGCCAAGTTATAGTGGTTTCCATTTGTAACATTTTAAGGATTGTATGTGTCCACCCTTTGTATATGAAGCATACTGATAGACATCGGGGTTAATTTACAAAAACGGAAAAGTGCAAATTCTGGTGCAGCTCTATATGGTATCCAATCAGCTTCTAACTTCAGCTTGTTCAATTAAGCTTTGACAAAAAAAACTGGAAGCTGATTGGTTTCTATGCATAGCTGCACAATTTTTTGAACTCTCCAGTTTTAGTAAATCAACCCCATTATTCCTTTGGTAACCCAAAACTCAATCTCTTTAAAAGGTAGAACTACTGACTTTTTAATCAAACTGCATTTTTGCAATTAAGTTATGTTTTTTTCTGTAGATATAAAAATATTATCTTTGGTCATAATTTATTTGTTCAGTTTAGCTTGCAGATTCACTGGTTTATTTCTAATAAAATATGTTAAGAGGAAATTATGATTAATGTTGTATCAACACAAACAATATTAAATGATTATTTGTACACCATCTGTAGCTTAAACAAGTGCATTTTCGCCAGGATGTTGCTAATCTGTGTATTTCACATAAACATTATGCAAAATGCTTAATATCAGGTCTCAAGAAAAATATTGCCTTCACATTTAAAATGTAAAAGATGTATTTTCATTTTTCTCATGACAAATGGTTAAATCAGTGAAGCATTAATGCATTGAAGTGAATTGTGTGGCAGATTCATTCTTCAATGAGAATCTGCAAGAAAATAGGATTTTCTGAAGTTTGGAGTTTTACTTTTATTCATTCTGTGAAAGGCAAAAGTTGGTTGTATTTTTTTCTATTAATCATACAAGTTTCTGACAACTTGTAAATGAACCTTTTTGGTAATGTTTAATTACTAATATGTCCAGGTTCAAGTGATGCATGGGAAAGCATTACTTTGCTATGAACTGTCTTGGTACCACTTTCCTGCACTACTCTGCTCTGGATTATGCGGCTGTTACCTTTCTACTACAACGCCAGTTGCAACTGCTGTGATTCATGCTACTAAACTGATAATAGCAAAATTTTATGACCAAAAGACCATCATAAACACATTTTTAAGGCCTTACAATTACCATAAATGTCCCATAATCCAAAAAAGGTCACTTGAGCCATTTTACCTCAATACACAGAAGTGCGTACAATTTGCCAGCAAGTACCAGAATACTGCTATTTATACTGTCAGGGTAGAGATCCTCAAAAGGTTATGTTTTAAATAATTCTATCCCATTCAATCCACACACTGGGGTTAAAAAAGTACCCAATATTTTACATGCTGTCATTTACCATTGTAATGCAATGTTGGACACAATAACCAAAAGCAAGTCATATATACACAATACACAGGAAGTCGCACACACAATACACACGTATGTTTAATGAGCACTTACACCATTATTCTAAGCATGTGAGAGACCCACTACCAAATGAACACTTGCCCTGGCACATCATATAATTCACTCGGCACTCCAAGAAATAACAGAATCCAACTGCAATATTCTTGCACTGGCAAAACCTCCACTTTTATTATCACACAACACTCAGGAGGATATATCTTATAGTCATCACAATCTGCATAATAACACACACCAATATTAATGTGAGCATTACAGCATGAAACAGACACATCTTTTGACAGCGTCACAGCATAGAATTAATACATTACCAAAGTTATGGGAAGACGAGAAGGAACAGACCCCATCTGAACCATAATGCACAGGGTTCACGGAGAAGTCTTAAACACGACCAACTGATGAGCCCATATAGCCTTGGCAAGAGTCCCAGTGTCCCCTTTCACATACCGTTAAATATCCCCTTCTGGCCTCTGACAACCTTCCCGATTTGGGTGGGTGCCACGCCCACTGCGGGAGGAGCTAGCAGAAAAGTCCCATGAGGATAACAGAGTCACACCCAGCCACATTACTGAATAAACAACATCTTATCGCGCAATATCACACTTTTGCCACAAATCAGCTTCTTATCTACCCTTAACTTAAAGATTTCTAACATTAAACATTTATAAATGCACAAACGTTCTTATATAATTTAAGCAGTCTAATGTAACATTTATGGATGTCACAAACACGTTCAATCTCACAAACACTTCTTATCTGCTTTAAGCAGTGTAATGTCTTGTGACATCAATGTCATTTCTCGTGCTTCTGACATTTGGGCAATGATGCTTTATTGTAAAAGTTCCCCAAGAAACAAGGGGTCCAAGGCCAACACATTTCATAGGCATTGCAACACTAAACACAACTTTGCTAAGGTTGAACATCAGGCAGTCTTTTGTTGGCTAATCTATCTTTCAGATTTAGAGAACTTTCTGGTTTATATTTCCAGTAATTAACTACTTTTCACTTGGCATCCCCATGCTGTGCCTTTGATAACATCATATCTTAAAGTGTATGATGGACAAATTAAAAAAATTAACAATTAATGATCCTACCAGGTACCTATCAATTACAAATGTAGAAAGGGGAGGGGAGAACTCCTGAAAAATGAACACCAAAAAATTCACACATAAAAAGGTATGGATTTAGCTCAAACTCAACCCTAGAAAAAAATTTTAAGCATATATCCAAAATGAAAAATTATAAACAAAATTCTCTTCACCGACAAATATCTTTAACTAAAAATATTTTTTTATTAATGAATTAGTTAAAAACAAATGCACATTGAACACATAAACACACTCATTAAAAAGTGTCAAGGGCCACATCTAAAGATCAATAAGATATCTTTGATTAAAATGACACACATATATGATAAATATTGTCTCTTTATATTATATTAATTGAATCAAAGCTGAGATCTCTCAGAACAGATCGTGTACCCCCTGCCCTAAGGGACTGGATGGATCGCTATTTGGAGCGCTCCGCTCCTCGACAATCGCAGAGATCCCGGTGGGATCCTGACTCCGGGCCGGAGGTAATGTCCAAGATGGCCACCGCTATACAGCAAGCACAGCACGTGGATGTTCCTATTCCGCCATCTCTACAGAAGACAGCGCTTTCTCACACACCAAGATTGCTCAGGCTGTGGTGAACATATTCACTCCACTGATCGCTGAAGCGGTCGACAAAGCAATGCAACAAGGCATGGAACAGCTGCGGCAGGAATTTCACAGTCAGACCCATAGACTGGAGGATGCAGAACAGCGTATTTTAAGCAATTACACCAGGTAAATACAAGCCTTACTACACAGGGAAGTGTGTCCCAATCAGTCCTTGACAAAATAGATTTGGAGAACAGATCTCGTAGGAATAACGTATGTATTATCGGTTTACCAGAAACCTATAAAACATCCTCTTTAATGGAGCTCTGCAGTCACCGCATCCCTGAGGCTTTGGGCCTTCGTTACCCCTGAATTGTGGAAAGAGCCCATCAGGTAGGACCACAGCAAGACCCAGACCAACAACTGAGACCCAGACCTGTTATTGTTAGATACCTCAACTATGCAGACAAGCAACTCATTCTACAATATTACCACAAAGGTGGGAACTTTTCCATTGACAATCACAAATTACTACTGTTTGCTGACTACTCTGTGGAAGTGTCGAAACTTCGCAAATCTTTTGCCTCAACCTGTTCGCTTCTCTACCAGCAGAATTTGCGGTTCTCCTTAGCCTACCCGGTGGTGTTACATCTGCGTTCTCCTGAGGAAACCAGCTATCTTTGAACTCTCCTGAGGCAGCTAAACAATCTGTAGAATCTATGCTGGCCAGTGAACTGTCCTCCAATCATTGTATGAACGATACCATTGCGGATACACCACCTGTATGCTACCTGTTCTATACAGAGGGGAACTACCTGACGTGATCAGGCTGTGTCGGCTTATCGTTTTGGAGGGTTTGTTCTCCCCAGGCCAATAATGTGCCTAAATGACTTCTGATGTTCTTTTTCTTTTTTTTTTCTAATGTTCACCTCGTTGTATACGTTTATCATGGAAGTTTTCTTCCTTTAGTTCTACTGTATGTTTTGAGTCTAAGCACCCTAGTGAGTTTTTAATGCATCACGATACGCTATCATATCCTGTCACATCGGCATTAAGTTGAAACACTGTCTTCCTTATCGTTACGCCCTCAGCGTAAGCTCAGAATATCTAGCTTCAATACCATGGGGCAGCGTGCCCACCCTGCACGTTATGATTCCTGGCGCTCTATATATCTCACTATTGTGAGTCCCTTTCAACACAGGGGTCTGGAATCTGGACATTTTGACTGTCGAGTACAAATCACACGGAAAAAAGTGCAGTCCATAGACGTTCTCAGGTTTCCTTGGTTATTACTTTTACTTTTGATTTGATCAGTTTTTGTTCTTTTATATGTCTACTCATTGTGATATTGTCTCTGCTTGCAAGTTACTCACTATACCATTTCCGATATCTGCTCTACGAAGGGGACGAGACCTATGACCCTCCTTTTTTTATTCCAGCACTGGTGTATCTACCTCACCCCGGGAGCTCTATCCATATGGATATCGCACTCGGGTGAGTCTTCTGCTCCCTGCCTCCCATCATCTTGCCTGGGAGCACTATTTCAGTATAACATGTGATTACTTTACCAGGTATCATGCGGGTTATCTCCTGGAACATTAAGGGTCTTAGCTCTCCAGGCAACATGATGAAAATCCTATGACATCCAAAATGCCTGAAGGCGGACATTGCTCCTTTACAAGAGATGCACCTATTAGAATCTGATCTCCACCGTCGCAAGAAACTATGGGTGGGGGAGGTTATTGGCTCCTCGGCCATGGGTTGCAGAGTGGATGTGGCCATCCTCTTACATAAACGTTTGTCCTACTCAGTTCGCTCCATAGATAGTGATCAAGAGGGACGTAAACTTTCCACTCACTTGTCAATAGCATCCAAAGACATAGCTATTACTAATATCTATGCTGTTAACTCCCCAGGTATTTAATTTTTCCAGGATCTTACCTTGTGGGCCTTGCTTTCCCCTGAACCCCTCCATCTGATGGGTAGGGATTTTAATAGTCTAATGCATCCTGTTGAAGATAAAACTTTGCGACATGCGGGACCTCATTTGCTTTCCAGTTGCCCTCGAACCTCCTCACACTTAGCAGATGCTTTGTCCCATTTACACATGGCGGACGTCTGGTGCCTCTATCACCCAACTGATAGGGAACTCACCTACTACTCACCTCCACATGACAGCATGTCCATTATTGATTATTTATTCTGTTCCTCCTCCCTACTCCCTGCGGTATGACACTCAGAGATTTTGGAGATAGCCATCTTGGATCACAGTCCTGTTGTAGTTTCTCTTGATGATTTCCAACCCGGCGGTAACCCTCCCCCCTGGCAGTTCCCCTCTTATCTCGTGGATAATAAGGATTTCTACCATATGGTCCTCAATGCTTGGAATGATTATGCCCTCACTAATGCAGAACATGCTGCTGACCCCAATCTATTTTGGGAAACGGCTATGGCGGTCTTGGGTAAAATTATATCCTATGTTTCCCGGTATAAGCGGCACTCCTTGGACCAGTTTTGCCAGGCTACTACAGCCCTTTGGAATGCCCAATTAGAGCTATGTCAAAATAGATCCCCTGAAGCGAGAAAGCTGTGGGTGGAGCAAAGGGAGCGAGTTAAAAATTCTTATCGTTCTCTGCAATTCCATAAATATGGGAATATATCCGGAAAACTTTTAGCCAACCTCTGTTGTGGTCGCTATGCCCCTACCCATATTATGGCTCTTAAGGATCCTAAGGGAACCCTGACGACCTCTTCGCATGAAATATCCTCTTTATTAACGCATTTCTACCAACAGCTGAACTCAGAGGAACCAGTGAATATGGACAGGGCGGAGTCGCTTCTGCAGTCCATTCATCTACCCTGTCTCTCCCAGCCTCAATTAGATGCACTGAAAGCACCTATTTCCTTGGAAGAAATTTTGGCGACCATTGCTACCCTTTCCAATAGTAAGGCCCCTGGCCCGGATGGCTATTCTTCTGAATTTTATAAATTGTCCAGAGATTATATTAATCACACATTATTACAAGTGTACAATAATATATGGCAGGGAGGACCCTACCTCCCTATGGGATCCACAGCATTTCTAAAGCTACAGGTCAAAAAGGGCAAAGACCCCACTCTCCCTGGTTCGTACCATCCTGTCTTGCCTATCAACTTTGATGCTAAGATCTTGTCCAAAACTGTCGCTTCATGTTTGGCAGGCATCCTCCCCAGCCTTCTATACTCTGCTCAGGCAGGGTTTGTCAAAGGTAGATGTAAGGGATTTCCGGTGAGACGAATCGTGAATAGAAATGCGCATGCACATAGAAACGGCCGGGGAAGAGTGGTCGGTTGTGCGCATGCACGCGGAAATGCGCAATCGCCCACGTGCACACGCACGACGAAGATCGGTGCCAGACGGGCTATTTAAAGAGTGCCTCTGCCCATGATAAGTGCTGACTGGTCTTCAGCTCCCCCGTGTCCTGCTTGTTCCTGTTTGATTCCTTTGTTGCTGACCCGGCTTGTTCCTGACCTGACTCTGATTGCTCTCCTGATTGATACTGGTTCCTGACTTCGGCTCTGCTCCTGACCTTGGCTTTGCTTCTGATTCTGTACAGTGCTGTCCGCTAGTTGATGACCCTGGCAATTCCTATGACACTGCTCCTGTCTCTTTCCCTCGCTACCTGCCTTGCTCTGGTGCACGCCTGGTGATCTACTAAACCCACTCTGCTTCTTTCTACTGTGCCTGAATCAGAAGATCATCAGTCTTCCAAGGTCATCTTCTGCAAGAGCTGCAAACAACATCTACTGGCGCTCTTGTCCCCCTGGTCCCTAGACTCCCTCTGTTCCAACTCCAGTGGGGTCAGGGCTAGTGACACAAGTGAGGCCGACCTTGTCATTTCAGTCTCCCATCAGGTACATGACAGTAGATCAGCTGTTCTATATATCTGCAAAGTCATTATGGCTCTAGAACAGGCTAAGCTCCATCCTGATCAAGACACGGCCATCCTCTCTCTTGACGTGGAAAAAGCACTCAATAATATTAATCTTCAGTGGCTATTCTTGGTGCTGAGGAAATTCGCCTTTCAGGGCCCGATTACGGACCTATTTCACTCCATGTATTCATCTCCTACAGCTCGTTTGATTACTCAGAGTACAGTTTCGGCCCCCATTCAATTAAAAAAGGGAACGTGTGAGGGTTGCCCCCTCTCCCCTCTCTTGTTTAACTTGGCCAGTGAACCTCACTAGTCTGCTCAATTCTCATCCCCTTCTGTCGGGAATTAACATTGGTAATACCGCCATGAAGGCTGCTTTATTTGTGGAGGATATTCTCATCTTCTCTTTCATGGTATCCTCTGACCTCCCTGTTATTCAGGATCTATTTGCCACTTTTCAGCTTTGCTCTGGTCTGCGCATTAACTTCACCAAAAGTGAAATTCACCCACTAAACCCGTCTAGTTTCAGGTCTGGGATAACATCCTCTTTGCTACAGGTAGCTCCCCACCACATCACCTATTTGGGCATCCAGATAGGGAGGGACCCAGCATCATTGTATCGTCTTAACTTTCTTCCGATCTTTGAAAAGATCACTTGAAAATTGGATAATTGACCCTCCATTCCCCTGTCACTCTTCAACAGATGTCATCTTTTCAAAATGGTTTCCTTTGCAAGACTTTTATATCCACTGCAAACCTTGCCTCTATTGCTCAAGCATAAAGATATTCGATCACTGCATAAATCTTTACAAAAAGTTTTATGGCGTTCTAAACTCTCCCGGATTGCACTCCGCAAACTATATCTGCCAAAATGCGATGGAGGCATGGGCCTCCCCAATATTTGTCTATACAACTTGGCATGTCTTCTTAGGCAAGAATTAGACTGGTTATCTCGCAAATCTATGTACTCCAACTAACACGGTGGAATCAGTGCTGGTCTACCCCTTTAATTTATCAGCGGCCCTACATGCACCTCTCAGAATGCTACCCACCAGATTGAAGCATAATTCTCTTCTCCAAGATATGGTGATAGCGTGGTAGAAAATATACAATCTGATGGGTGTTTCTTCTACTATCTCCAATTATCTCCCAATACTTGGAAATCCTCAGTTCCCTCCAGGCATGGCCCATAAAGCCTTCATTTCCTGGGTGCCCAAGGGGCTCCAAGTTGTCCCCTCTTTATGGGATCCTAGATCTTGTGCTCTTCGCTCCTTCATGGAGATCTCCCAACAGTTCCACCTCCCCCCACACTACCTGTTCCACTACATGCAACTTGCCAATTTCCTTTGGTCACAAATACGAGGAGGTCAGGTGGATTTTGCTTGCCCACTGTAGTGCACTAAAACGCAATCAGTACTCTATCTCTTCCTTTTATCCACAGCTTTTACGATACAACTTGTAGCAATCATGCACACAGAGCCGGACGCGGCCCTCCATTTTGTTAAGAATTCTCCATGTTGTCCCATCATCCCCCCTCCCTCTCTGTTCATCCACAGTGACATGTGGTCGAGGTGTGTGTTGGCAGAGGTCACAGGCAGTCAAAGCACAGCAGGCAGCTCCGAGCTATAAAACCCCCAAGGGAGCTGGATTCCTGGCTGTCTAAGAAACTGTGCAATCTGGCATATCGTAAAAGTATAACCCAAGCCTTTCCCTGAGTTCAAAGACATTCCAGAGGAGTAATAGACTCGATACCACATTCAAAATCCATTTTCCCCCTATCTCTCATATCTTGGAATATGAGAGACTTACATAAAAACCATGCATATCTTCAGATTGGTCACGATAAGACAAACCTTTGATATGTCACACTCCTTAGCTGGCATACATAGAAAAGCAGAAAAGTATATCTCTTGAACCATTCAAGTGTATATTTCATATCTAACCGTTCCACAGATGCATCTGCATATTAATCTACCCGCGGGTGAAAGGTTACGTGTACCTAGGACAAGTTATGGATCATAATAGCAGCTATGAGAGTTTCTAGTCATAACCTCGGGCTCCACCTACACCTCCCTCCCCAAAAGGAGACCATTGGTTACTACTCAAAAGAGACACCCTGCTGAGATTCTAGAAAAAGGGCTGTTATGCTTAGAGTTGTGTGTGTGAGAGAAGAGTCTCCTGCTTTTAACATCAAAACTAGCAGTAGAGACAAGAAATCCTTTTTGGCTCATGAGATTTGAAGCTGCTTAACCCAAGGCTTTTTGGCACGTACTTATCTACCTAAACTTCTTTCTGTTATCTTTTTGCTGTGTTATTGCTCTCTGTATATGTGTATATATATATATTGGCTACATCTTTTTTCTGTAAATATTTTTATTGCACCATTTTGACCTTTTTAGTAAAAAATCTTGCTTTCTGAAAGTGTTGAACTGTTTCTAAAGCTCTTTAATGCAACTTACGAATTCCTGCCGCTGAAGAGCGCTACTATGTGTGTTTAACCCTCTGTATAACCTGTCTGCGGTGACAGTGGTATACAGACAATTATCCAATCATCCTAGTGTATTGCTGATATTGCCGGGTTTCCTCTTTCTCTGTACAAAAAGGAGGTAGTGGCAGTGTGAAGGGTTAATTGCGTAATTAACCTGACCCAGTAACAATCTTGCTCAGGCTGCCAGTACATCGATTTGTGGTCCAGTGAGCTGGAAAATCATTGTGCAGGGTGCAGCTGGGCATGGTATTGTTATGCACGTGACATCGCGGTTTTAGATTAGCTAGTCCTTCGGTCACGAGTTTGGTGAGAAGGGTGGGGGACTGACATCGCGATGGTCACACAACTCATTCTCGGCTTGTGACTCCTTTTTTCAAGGCTGGTCCAAGGACATCCCGGAGCTGGATGATTTCACTACACTTCTGGGGGGTTACAACACGATACGTAAACTTCTTATTAAGGAACAGTGGAGGGAAACCCAATTTAAACTTATGCAAAGGGCATGCATTCCAGCATTGATGGACGGGTCATCCCCATCTCTAGCAGTGTGTCCTTGGGGCGGGGTCCCCAGGCCCACCCTCTTCCATAGATTTTGGCTCTGTTCACCTATTCAGATATACTGGACTAATATTGTGAAGTATATTTTTGTCATCACCAAAATACACGTTCCCCATGGCCCACTACTCTGTCTATTCAGTGTCTCGGTACACATGCCCAGTGCCACACACAGCACAGCTCAGCCCAAGACCTTATTCATTTATGTCTCTTATCTGCTAGGAGACTGCTATTGAGGGCCTGGATCTCCCCGCACAGTCCAACAATATCATCTGTTAAAAAAGACCTGAAGTTGCTTTTATACCTGGAAAAATTGGATACCCTGGTTCAGAATTTTTGTCCAACCAAATGTTTTTTCACACGATGGAGGGCATTTATAGAACATACCTTTTCATGAATATAAGACACCTTATGAAAACTTTTCAATATACTGCTTGGTATGCTAAATCCAACCTGGCAAACACATTAGGTCGACTCCTCACCTACTCTGGGGAACGACCCCCTCACCCTGGGGGGATATTTACTACACCTATTGGGTAAACAGAAAAGGAGTTGGGAGTCCTGGACCCCTCTTTTCCACCAGGAGCCTCAATAAGTCTTTTTGACCAGGCCATTACGAACCTGCTTGACTCAGACCCTCGAACAGGGGCGGACTGACCATTTGGAAACTCGGGCACTGTCTGAGGGCCCGGGGTCAGTAGGGGGCCCTATGAGATGCCCCTGGTACCTTTTTCATAGGCTTTTTTGAGTTTGGGCAAGGACACAGGGGCCCCATGATACCCTATTGCCCGGGGGCCCCATGAGTTGTCAGTCCACCCCTGCCCTCGAACATGCAAAGTTCACTTCTATTACCATGTGCTAATTTGGGACGGAGTTGAGGTTTCCAGTCCCGAGTTCAGCCTTCCTTTATACATATCCCTGTATGCTATGTCTCAAATTGGGATGGTAGTCCTCTCTTTGACTATATGATATGATGTGCAACTGTCAGGGAACGAGAAGATTGCCGCGGCGCATGAATCTGCACAAGCATAGGATCCTGACAAGGCATACAGGGAGGCGGTACTAGGACCCAGGCGCACCTGTCACCAATGATGGCGCCGGGCAGGCACTAGGACCCAGGCGCGCCTGTTGGCGCCGGGCGGGCTAATTAAACTGGCCATTGCAATGTCCAAGTTGCCGTATGGTCTTTATCCTCTGCTTGTGTCCTGATCCTGTGTGTGTATCTTTGATGCCAAACCCAGCCTGCTCCTGATTACTGCTGACCGTCTCTTGCCCTGATCCCTGGCTTGCCTCTGGACCACTCTTCTGCCTGCTCCTGATCATCTGACCTCCTGTTGCTGAACTTGGCCTGTGACCCGACTATCGTTTGTCTGCTGCACTGATTCCATTCTGCCTCCACAGTTACCGACCCGGCCTGTCTGACTCCGCTACTTGCTTCACGGTGTGTCCGCATCCATCCATCCTGCATGGATCTATCCGTTTACCGCTCAGGTCTTCCCTGCCTCTTCACGTCAGGCTCTTACCCAGCTACGTTCCACTAGCGGTCCTCTCTACTACAGTTTGGGTGTACCCGGGGACCGTGACCTGGTCTCAGCCTGCTGCAATCAGGGGCTCTGGTGAACAAGCAGACTGCGGCTTAGACTCTGCGCCCTGGGGAATCCCAGACTGTGGATTCATAGAGCTACCGTTAGATCGTGACAGCAACTTTATTTGTTAATCTGTTAATTTTTTTTTTCGAGTTGAGTTTGTTTCTTTTTTGTTTCCTTGTTTTTTCTTTTTTCTTTCTATGATGGGAAATAAGACCACTCACAACTGATGTTTTCTTTCTCTCTCCTCTCCATCAGAATTTGTATTTTATTTTATTTTGTCAATTTGTGCAAAAATTTTAAAATATGAATAAAGATAACTTAAAAAAAATGTTTCTAGGGTTGAGGTGTTGAGCTAAATCCATACCTTTTTATATGAGAGTTTTTTGATGTACAAATTAAAAAAAATTATATTTTGCACATCTCTGCAATACATGCACATTTCCCCAAGTTTGATCTCTGAAAGTACATGGTGGGGTTCTGGCGAATACACAATGAGGTTGATTTACTAAAACTAGAGAATGAAAAACCTGGTGCAGCTGTGAATGGAAGCCAATCTCCTTCCAAGTATTTTTTTTTTTTAAAGCTTAATTGAAAAAAGCTGAAGTTAGAAGTTGATTGTCTACCATACAGAGCTGCACGAGAATTTGCACCCTCCAGTTTTAGTAAATCTATGACCTGAAGACAATTGGCCTTTTTCTTTTAAGATATAAGTAAACTGTACTTTATCTCTATTTAGGGGTTTAATGTGGTCTAATGTTGGAAAGTCTCTTATTTGACTGTACTTTCTTTATTAAATTACCTCAAAATGCTGTTATAAAAAATAACATTCAAAATGTAATTATAGTTATAACATAGTCTGGTCTGGAGATATGGTGGAATATTTTACTGTAACAGAGTGAATAGCTTTACTTATAATTTAGAGAGCAAGATTCTTAAAAATATAAAGGATTTATAAATGTTTGCATAATGCAATTTAGTTTTATTAGGGTGTAGAGAGATAAAACTTGTGTCCTCTAACCTCAAAACTTCCATATGAGCCATTGTGCCTAGAACAGAACTTTTGACAATTTCCATCTCAGTGTTTTGCTCTTTTTTTTGGTTTAATATTGGTCCTCTAGGGTAAAATTGTAAGGAAAACTCATACAAATGAGCGCAGAGAGGCCACTCCAGGTGGAAACATGTGAACAGTTAATCATGAGCTCACCACTGCTGCCTTGTTAATCATTTGCATGATGAAGAGAACTGGAAAAAAAAGGCGCTGTGGAAAATGCTCTCAGACAAGCACCTTAGTGAAGGTGCATATTTATTGGGTGAGACAAAGTAGCAAATATAATAAAATTGACCAGCCTGAAGTGGACAGTGTGACTCCAATAGACGGCCCGTCCACTCTGAGGGGAGCTGAGATCAGCAAATGCTCCTGTCGGCTTCAAATCACGTGGTGTCAGCGTACCAGTGACCTGGGTGGTGTCACCATGGCAAGCGAAGGCATTGTCCGGCGTTGGCTTCAGCTGGGAGCATATGTAGGGTTACCAAGACGACATGTTTCGCGCAGTGGCGCTTTGTCAAGTCTCTGGTAACCCTGGCCTGTGGCCATTATATAGAAGACCATTAAAGGGAAGGCTGGCTGAGTGTAATTAGCAGGGGATGGGGTGTCAATCAGAGCGGACGGCTCGTCCTGAAGCAATGCTGAATACAAATTTAAAGGTACAAATTGCAAATTATAAAAAGTGATATGTATAAGAACAATATTGGAAAGCATAATATACTTTTATCTTTGTCAGAATAAAGGTAATACAACAATTAAAAA
The DNA here is from genome assembly GCF_062004578.1 of Staurois parvus. Taxonomy (NCBI): domain Eukaryota; kingdom Metazoa; phylum Chordata; class Amphibia; order Anura; family Ranidae; genus Staurois; species Staurois parvus. The sequence goes on along the minus strand of NW_028318342.1, from coordinate 1,161,754 downwards.
AAAAAAACTATTCTTGTGGAAGAACTCTAAGTTAAAAATGATATTGCTGGTTCATGAAAGCTATGTCAAAAATTGCGTTTATAGTGAGGTAATTATGGGTATATGGACAAAGAAGGGGGTGGGGAGAAGTGAAAGCTTGGCATATGAAAATGACTGTATAAAAGGTATGGCTAAAAGGAATATAATAAAATCAATACAGGTATCAAATTAGGTAGCTCATATCTTCGTAATTAAATAAACGCAATAGATGCGTAATAACATGTATTCATAATTGAGTAAACAGAATATATACATGGTAACAGTGAAGATTAAAAAACAAGTATTAAAAGAAGACAATACTGTATGTAAAAAAAAAAAAAGTCGGTACATAACCATAAAAAAAAAAAAAAAACCCACACTGGAGGATCCCAGTTCCGGGGACTAGGAGTCATACTTGTTAAATAATGCTATGGATTTCAAGATCCTCATTGAGACCATTGGGGGTCATAGAACCTAATTTGTAGATCCAGAACGTCTCTCTCTTACATAAACGGGCTAGTCTTTCATTGTCAGTAAATGTACCCTTTGGAATATGTTCGATTGCTAAGACCTCAAGAAGACTGAAATTATTTTGATGGGATTGCAAAAAGTGCCTGGGGACACTATGCTTATTGCATCCATCTCTTATAAGTCTTCTGTGCTCCCCTATGCGTTTGCGTAGAGGGCGTGTGGTTCGGCCTACATATAGGAGCTTACACGGGCATGTGAGGACGTATGTGACGTGGTCAGTTGCACACGTTCTAAACTGACGAATGTGGTAGTTGTTGCCCTGGGAGTCCAAAAACTGTGATCTGCCCATGGGTGATGGACTGACAGGTGAGACAACCTCTTTTGTTGCATCTGTAGATACCAGTTCTGTCGTCAAATGTAGGAAGGGGGCCATTATCTTTGTAGGTGGACAGTGACATTTTGCTTGGGGCTAGAAAGTTTTTCAAAGTACGGGCTCTCTTGAAAGTTACTTGTGGGGTGCGTGGGAGAATAGGTGCTAGTCTAGGATCTAATTGTAAAATGTGCCAGTGTTTGCGAAGGATGTTTGTAATGTCACGATGTGATGTGTTGAAACCAGTGATGAACCTCACCGAGTTGGACTGGTCACGGGCCTGAGTGTATGTTCGGTCTATCAATACGCTATGTTTAGTATATGTGTTTTTTATAAGGGAAGGGGATAGCCTTTCTCAGAAAACTTTTTTGAAAGGAGAGAACCTTGTTCTTGGTAATCACACAATTTTGAACAGTTCTTCCTTAGTCTTTGGAATTGGCCACTGGGAATATTATTTTTCCAGGCTGGATGGTGACAACTGGAATAGTGTAGATATGGGTTCCCACTAGTGGGTTTGGTATAATTTTTACTACAAATTTCATTATCTGTGGCTGATAAAACCAAGTCTAAAAATATTATATCTTGGGAGTTAAAAACATGAGTAAAAGAAAGTCCAAGGTAGTTTGAATTGCAATATGCGACAAAAGATAAAAATTCATTCAAATCACCATCCCAGATTAATAAAATATAGCGCCCAAAAAAAACAATATATTTAGCAAAGGGGTTGTTTACTTGTATATATTGTTTCTACCAAAAGCCCATTGTGAGATTGGCGTAACAAGGGGCGAAATTCGCTCCCATCGCAGTCCCTTTAGTTTGCAAGTAAAATTGGTCAAGGAATGTAGAATAATTATGGGTAAGGCAAAATTCTGTACATTCAATAATAAATTTGGCTTGGGTGGAGTTGATAGAACTATCAGAAGATAAGAAATATTGAAGAGTCTGTAGGCCTATGTGGTGGGGGATTGATGTGTCTAAGGAGGTTACATCAAGTGATGCCCAATGATACCCATGTTTCCACTGGTAATGGCTGAGGATTTCTATCACATGACTGGAGTCTCTGATGTAGGACGGCAATTGTACAACTAATGGTTGGAGAAAATAGTCAATGTACTTGGAGAGGCCATTAGTAAAACTATTGGTGCTTGCAATTATAGGGCGGCCAGCGGGATGTGTAGTAGATTTGTGTATTTTTGGCAAATGATAAAAATATGGAGTACTACAAATAGGGGGAAGGAGGAAAGACTTTTCTCTCTAATTAATTACACTATCATTATAGGCTTTGTCAATGAGTAATTTGAGGGCTATTTGATATTCTGGTAAGGGATCTGCCTTTACTAACTGATATGTGTTGATATCAGAAAGGAGACGAATGGATTCATTGATGTAATCACTGGTGTGTTGTACAACAAGACTTCCTCCTTTAACGCCTTGCTTAATGACAATGTTTTTATTATTCTCTAAGTTTTTTAAGGCTTGTGCTTCGGAATTGCTCATGTTATAACTGATAGGTGGATTATTGCACAAGCTAAGAAGATCTTTATAAGCTGCCTGGTAGAAGGTCTCGATGTAAGGTCCCTTGGACTTTACCGGAAAGAAACTGGATTTAGATTTAAAATTGGTGTGAATGATATCTTGGTCTTATCGAAATCTTGGGTGTTTGCGTGTTTAGAAGGATGGCTTTCCATCCATAGATCCTCTAGCATCTGGACTAATATTCTATCATCTTCTTGAAAAGAAGAGTCTGTATTGATAGTATGAGAATCAATACTAATAGTTTGGGGATCAGATGGGGAGATATTAGAAAAATGTCTTTTGATAGTTAAAGACCGGATAAAACAATTTAGGTCTTGAAATAAGTAAAATTTGTTAGGGCCTGATGCAGGAGAGAAACTGAATCCTTTCCGGAGTAAAGATAGCTCATCATTGGATAGTATGTGTGAGGAGAGATTAAAAATCTTTACTGTACTGTTGTGTTCGGTGAGTCTAGTTTCCCTCTCTTTTTTAGCCTTTAGTCTCCTTCCAACACGTCTGCCTCTTATAGTTTTCTTTTTTCTTTTACTGTCCCCATTGGGAGGGTCTCTAAAAAAACTTGTGGAAGGGAGCTGGGATCACTTTCTGATGGTAGTCGGGAAGGGAGTATAGAATTTCCTGTGATGAAGGAATTTAGGTCCTGAGATAAAGGACCATAACGGTTTGGAGTAGGAATTGAAAAATAATTGTTTAGTGATAAATCTGTACTAATGGATGAGATGGGATTGGAAAGATTAGTACTGGAGGCTGTTACATTGTTAGGAGGGGGGGGGTTAGGAGGGGAAACACCAATGGCATCGGAATGTTGAGTTAATAGATTAATAGATGTAGATTCAATGGGTGATGATGGTGTTGGAAAGGTCGTGCTGTATGTTGGATAGAGGGGGAAGGGGTTTTAAGTAATAATGAGGTCGTTTATGTTTGTAAAATTTTTAGGGAATCTCTGTGGGGGGAAACTTTTGTAACAGAGAGAATATTGATCTTAATTTGTTTTCTGTTCCATGTAAAGATGTGACCTAACTTGTAGTCTTCGATATCTCTATCTAATTTTCCTAGTTTTTTGGATACTATGTCATCCTAATTTTTAAGAATATTGGTATCTAATGTTTTTCTCCATTTTTGGTAAAGACATGAGGAGCTGAACTCTTGAATTTTATTTTCTTTTTCCTTAATTTTGGTTTCTGCCAGTTTTAGTTTGCGTTCCCTTTGTTGGATGGTTAATTTAATCCATTTGGTAGTGCAGAACTCAGAGATCAGTTCCCAGTCTTTTTTGAGGTCGTCATCAAGAAAATAACAGTGTTTTTTAATGCGTAGGCCTCTTGGTGTTATCCCAAGTTCTAAATATTTTTAAGGAAAGAGAGGTCCCACCATTGTGCATTTTCAAACTGTTTTGCATATTGCAACTGAAAAAAAGCTTGTCTCATTCTATTTTCATAGTCTTTTGTATGAGTAGGTGTTATTTCTTTAGGAGATAAATTAGCATGTAATTGGGTGTTTGTTTGGGTTAAATTGTGTCTGTTTTCTCTCCTGATTTATTTTTGTTTTACTTTATGCCTAATTTATTTTTTTTCTCTTCAACTTGTGGCTTCTCCTATATCTTTCCTTTTGCTCTCCTACTCTATTTCCTTAGGGTCAGAAATCTCTAGTCATACTGGGCTCACATTTGCATTAGAAATCCCAAGATCCATATGGTATGAGAAGATGACAAGTAACTCTATATTTTGTTTTTTAACATGGCTCACATACAGACTTTCAGGAAACACAAGTGCATGGACATACCTGAAGATCTGGCTATATGCAAGGAGCATTTAGTTGACCAGTACACAGAGTCAGGGCCATTTTCACTTCTGTGCCCATGGACTATTTAAGGCTAAAGAGTTCAAGGTAATTTTTAAGTGGTTGTCAGCTCCAGTAGCCCATGGCCAGATCTGCTTACTGTTTATTCTGTGCTTTGACTGGGCTTGCCGCCTGACTCCATTTGATCCTGATCTCCTGTTCTCAACCTTGGTTTGTGCTCTTACTCCATTCCCTGTCTGCTGATTTTGTACTGCTTCTACCCATCTGATACTGACCAGGGCCTGGCTTCTGATCCTGCTTCTGCCTTCTAAATATGTATTAACTCTTTCCAGTCATTGCTGACTCTGACTTGTTGTGATTATGGCTCTGACTCTTTCACCTGTGAGTTCCTGTGCTCTGTCTGTGTGACAGCATACTACAACAGTTCAAGTCCTAAGAACACAGCATCTCAACAGTATACAGACTATCATCTGGACAGGGCCAACCACAGGCTGTCAGAGCCTGGAATCGAACCTGGGCCTTCTGTGGTGAGAGACAGTGTTTCTTCTCACTGAGCCACCCGGAATGCTGGACAGCTCCCTTGACAATTCTTTGGATGATCCTGCCTTTGCCCTGTTTTGTCTTGAACCTTGAACTCCTTGTGCCTCCCATGAACTTCCTATAAAAGCCATGTCTCTGCACTTCCTGGTTGCCAGATTATTGTGCCTTACCAGCCAATATCCCGCTTATTGTTCCTGCTGCCGTCTACACCTCCGCTACCGACCTTCGGCTTGTTCCTGACAACGATTTCGTCTCATCCTCATCCACTACCATCTGTGACCGACCCTTGGCTTGTTTGACTCTGCTTCTGCTTATCCCTAATCTGTTTGATCTGCTATCGGTTACCGGCTTGCTCATTCCCTGGTGGGGTGATCCTGAGATCTGCGACCTGGTATTGACACGCAGCCAAATCCATCTCCACCATTAGGAGCTCTGGTGAAAACCAGTTAATGCTTAGACCCCGCACCTCAGGTGAGCCTGCATGATTTCCCAGGGTGACTTGCCTGTGTACCTATCCTGCTGGTTTAAGGTAAGCCTTACACTGCTATAGCAACTGGTCTCTGAACCTGACCCAGATCATGACACAGGCATTCCCTTTTACTTTTTGTGCTGTTATGCCCTGTCACAAACTCAAAGGGGGTACGGGACAGGGGGTGTAAGGGAAGCGCTCTCATCAGCTCATCCTTTATCAGGTATGTGACAAAGACATTAAGATATTGTGTTTATGGGATCCTATCCCACAATGGCTAGGGATTAACTTCCCTAGTAACAATAGCAATAAGGGGTTTCAGCAATATCATGCTTTGGGTACTGATATTCTACTAAAACAAGAAACCCACTTTTCTGCTAAAGGTTGTCCATTTTATCTCCATATACGATTTCTTATAAAATGTTTAGCAAAATCCCAAGAAAAGAAGAAATTGGTATCAGCTTGTTTCTTCAGAACAATAACATTTGAAGAGAACTCAGTTATAAGAGACCTTAAAATTAGATAAATTCTAGTCGTAGGCATACTGCGAAACTGGCTCCAGTGATGAAGAGGGAAGGGATGATGATGAGGTCTCTGACCATACCTGGGTCCCTAGTAGAATAGAAGAGGAAAGTGAGGAGAGGCACAACCCCAGTGAGACAAGAGGTCTTCAAGATGAAGCTTGCAAAGAAGTGGAGGGAGCAGTCACTATGCTTCTCCGGATGGCAAAGCTCCATGGGTGCAGGACACTGTTGCTCCTTGATCTTCCCTCCAGGAGCTCACCTATGTAGTCATTTGCATTATGTTTGCAGCAGTCTATGCCATTGTTATTTGCAGTCTCTGTCTCCATTGTATCAAGTGTGGCAATACCATCAGCTATTTAAGTACCACGTGTATAAAGAGACATCTGACCTGTCACCACACAGCAGAATACTAAACATCTGGAAAAGGGCCACACTTGTCCTCCTTCTTCCAGTTCCTCCCTTTCCACCCCTACCTCTAAAATACATGATTCTTTCTCAGAAATAGAGATAATGGTATATCAAGGGGTATCTGAGGTCTACCTTATGGCTACTTCAGTAAGGAAGAGGGTCTGCATGGAGCCACACAGAGTAGATGCAAGCAAGGTCTGTAAACTAGCACTAATTCTGCCAACCCCATCAGCTGTAGCATTAAGCAAGTAAGGTTCACTGCCCCAGCTGCTAAAGCAAAAAAAAAAAACATATATGCTTGCCCAAATTCTTGCTTTTCCTAACTTGTTGATATTGCCACCTTTTGGGAATTTTCAGCCTGTGCTGAACCACAGTAGCAGGTTTCCAGCCACCATTTCTTTGCTCATAAGGCCATCCCTACTTTTCACACTCACATGGAAGGCAACGTTTCCATGTCGCTGAATCATGCAAGATCCACAGCAAGATCCACATGACCAAAGACATGTTGTCCAGCAAGTATGGGCAGGAGTGCTATATATCATTCACAGCCCACTAGTTAATGTTGGACTAAGCACATCACTGAAGCTTCTTCAGCAACCCTGCATTACCTCAGACACCTCTTCCTCTGAGTCATTTTCTGATCCACTAGTCCCCCTTACGTTTTCAAGAGGCTATGCAATGGCTCAGAAAAAGATGCCATTTAGTGCTGCAGCCGGTATTCCAAGGAGATAGGAGCCTCACTGGGACATAGATTATTTCAGCTCTGAAGGGAAGGCCCAACGGTGGTTAACCCTGTGCCAAAATGTGCCAGAGATGGTCCTCAATCTGGTGGTGCATAGGTTCCTACATAGGTAACTGGTGTTGCAAGATCTTCTGAGGCAAGCCAGAAGAGTTTGTAGTTATTTCAGGCAGTTCTACATAGTCAGTGTTCTGGGTGAAATTCGGCTGGGATTCCGTCTGTCCACAAACTGCCTGGTCTGTGACATGCCCATCAGATGGAAGTTGACTTTGGCCATGTTTCAACCATTACACATACTGCAGAGGGCCATTAATGAGAATTTGTGCAAATAGGAGCATGAGGAGAGGCTCAGGAGGGCTGGGATTCTTTTTCTCACACCATTGGTTGCTGATACAGGACACATACACTGTATTTTCTCTAAAGAGGCAACAATGATGAGCTGTGGCAATGTGTGCATCAAGAGACTGTACCAGTTGTGTTCCTGCCTGGAAAACACACTGTGTGCATTGTGAAAAGGAAGTACTCGCCTTGGAGTGTGACAGTCGCATATGTTTACATGGTATAGTCATGTACAGAGCCGAGGCCTATGTCACACATGTGCTCCATAGCAGAGCACATTGGGACCCAGCAATGAATTGCCTCTTTCCACATACAGGAAATGGTTCTGGATGCAGAGGAGGCCAGGCTGTAAAAAGCTGTGGGTTGGGGCTGAGGGAGATTGGCACTTCCCACTGGATTATCTCATTGCACTGAAACGCTGAGAGAAACCATCTTGTCATCTTGGTGCAGGTATTCAGTTGGGATTAAATGCTTTATCCCCCTATTACTGTTTACTGTTTTATGGTATAGCATTTCCAGATAAGAACATGGCAGATTGACTTATTCATCTCCGGAGATTTATAGATACATGCCTGATGTATTATGTGTGTCAACAAAAATTTAATAGACCACTTCAAGTTAAATACAGATCTATAAACCCCTAATCAACAATTACTGTACAAATCATATAGTCAGAAAATAAAATAGAATGAAATAAAATAACTTGTGTATTAGCAATCAAAATCTCTGCAAGTGTCCAAACACACTCCACCGTGTTGAAAAATAAAACAAAGTATCCAAATAAACAGCTACCTTAATTGCTGATAAAAACCATACTTAGTATTCACTTTAATTCTTCTGAAGCCAACCATCTCTGTGCAATCTTAAATAGGAAGAAGTTCACTGTGCTCAGGCTTGAAGTTCACTGTGCTAAATTCAGACACTTGAATTCATATAAAATGTAAGAAAACTAAAAGTGCAGTACTAAAATAAAACAAATCATTAAATAAGTGCAAAAATTGTGTATACATAATTCACAACAAATAATTCCAAAAAGAACGTATACAGAAAAAATCTTAAATCCAAAGTGCTATCAGAAATCCATATAAAAAGTTCACAAACAAAAAGTGAAATAGAAAACTGTAACAGTTTGTGACTCTGAACTTGTAAACTGTAAACATTTTTAAAGCATCGCCTATGGAGATTTTAAAGTACCCTAGTTTGGCGCCATTCCATGAGCATGCGCAATTTTAAAGCATGACATGTTAGGTATCTTTTTACTCAACATAACATCATCATTCATACGTTACAAAAAAATGGGTTCTTTATTATGTGTTTTTTTCATTAAAATGTATTTTTTCCCAAAAAATTGCATTTGGAAAACCACTGCGCAAATACCATGTGATGTATAAAATTGCAATGACCTCCGTTTTTTCTGTAGGGCCTCTGCTAATATATATATATATATATATATATATAATGTTTAGGGGTTTTAAGTAATCTTCTAGCAAAAAGATTCTGATAGTTAATTGCAAACAAAAAGTGTCGGACTAGAACTCGCCCTTAACTGGATAAGCTGGCCGTGCTGTGTATCTGATTGCTCCCGTGTTGCCTTTCTGCTGAATTGCACACACACTATCTGACTCCACCTTAATGCGTATCATTGCAAAGATGAATTTTTCATTAATAGTGCTGTTCTTAACTTGGAGTCATCTATTAACTTTTGGTTGACACATATATTGAGAGTTTTTTTTAATACAGCTGCTCGCTAGTTTTTTTTATCATATTTTTGTTATGACATACGCTAGCTTCACATAATTTTTGATGCAATGATATCGTTGGTCATCCAGGAGACATATGTAAAGTGTATCTTTTTATGTTACACACCTGTAAATATCATTTATATATGGGTATACCATATGTAAAGTGTAAAAGCCTATGATATACAGTTAAAAACCTATATATAACTGATTTTATATATATAAACTACCGAGTCTTAAGGAAGCAATCAGATGCCATGAAATGCAAAGACCTTTTTGAAGCAAAGATTACTTTGTGCTAGTGATGTGTAGTAATTACATGAACCCAAAAGATGCTAAAATGTATTGTTGTTTATTAAATTGTGAGTGGTGATCTTGATGTAAGCCCTCACTAAACACAAAAAAGGAGATTTTATAAAATTTTTTTCAAAATTTGCATATAGCAGGTTGTGAATGCCTGATAGCTTATAGCACTGTGTGTGATTCAGTTGTGCAAGTAGTTGATGGGTTGAAGATGGAGGTGTGGATAACTACTTGATGTTTACCTGATGTCTATAATATGTTTTATGATATTTTAAGTGGTTATTTATAAAATTAAATACATTTTTACAGTTATGAGACAACACTATATAACATGGCCCCCACATGGTTACTCTCTAATTTTTTGGTTGTTCCATAACATCACATACAACATAAATGCATCTCCCAGCCAAGCAATTTAAAGGATTAGTGTTTTTTCCAAGTCATTCTCGACATCACAATTATAAAAAAAACTCTCCCTACTGTACAAATTATATTTACATTTTGCTTTATTAAATGTCTCCCATGGCAGTGTTCACCCCCCCTTGTTGACATTAGTTTGAACTTGAAAATGACCAGAAAAGTAGTATCAAATCCCTCCCTACACACACACACACACCACACACACCACTTCTGATGGGGTTTGCCGATTTCAAGCAGAATACCACTCTGTCTTTGTATTTCTACCTGCCTCCTACAATGCAACACGTGGGGGGATTTACTAAAATTGGTGCACTCAGATTCAGGAGCAGCTGTGTATGGTAGCCAATCAGCTTCAGCTTGTTCAGTTGAGCTTTGACAATAAAACCTGGAAGCTGATTGGTTTATATGCAGAGCTGCACCAGATTTTGCACTCTCTAGTTTTAGTTAATAACCCCCGTAGTGCCCTAGTGGCTAATCATAATCAAAATATGAACGCTGTCAAATAATGGTGGGGGCAGGGGCGGACTGACAACTCATGTGGCCCCTGGGCAATAGGGGATCATGGGGCCCCTGTGTCCTCGCCCACACTCAAACCAAACCCAAAACAGCCTATGAAAGGTACCAGGGGCATCTCATGGGGCCCCCTACTGACCCCGGGCAGTGCCCGAGTGCTCGAATGGTCAGTCCGCCCCTGGGTGGGGGAAGTTTACAAGTCCTAAATAGATTTTGACTTTCCTCAAAAATTCAAAACTTATTTAATAGTGGCTTGTGTGTCTCTGACAGTAGATCATGGTAGCTGGGAGATATGAGAAAGTATAAATGGGGCATTTACTGTGCCTGCTATAAAGCACATCTCTTATTTTGCCTACCATGGAAAAAGCACAGGTTTAAATTTAAAGCAACTAGCATAAATACGTTTTTTTTTTATGTCAACCTTTTGCAATCCCCTGTATATGAGTACTCCGACTGGAAGAAGAGTTACTAGGTTCCAATAAGGTGTCCTGCAATGCACATCTGCTTAACAGTTAAAAAGCATATAACATAGTGGCCAGAGAGGGTACCTAATCTTGTGCAGCCACTTTACTTCATGCACACACCAACTTGACTGGCAAATTTGCATTAATGCTTAAAGATTTTGTTGATTTGTCCGCTTTTATTGTGAAAAAAATTAAACAATCCCCACTGGTTGATTTATGTACAATGCAGGGAATTTAACAAATGATGTAGCAGAGTCCTACAGTTTCTGCTCTGAAAAAAAGCTGTTCGTTCTATTTGGAATATGATTCTGAATTGGAGTGATTTGATCAACTGATGCACTTGCAGAGCTCTGAGGAAAGCTACAAGGTCTGCAACCCTTTAGAAGTGATAACCATTCAGAAGCATCTCACCAAATATAAATTTTTTGTTGAAGAGGATGCTTAAAATCTTGTATCTTAGTGTAGACTTCTAGGAAAATCATTCAGCCAATCACACAAGCAGGAAATGACATTTATGGAGGCATTCCGTATACCAACTGTGTACAGAATGCCTCAAGGTTGCTTTCTTGCATTAAATTTTACATAAAATTAAAGCTCTGCAGATTGAAAAGGAAAGGTTACTTTTATTAATATTACATTGGAATGACTTGTGTAGCAATGATATGCTATAATATTCTCTTTTAATGTGCTATATTTGTTTCCCAAGAAAGTGGAGTTATCTTTGAATTCTTTAGACAACTAACCCCTTTTGATTTTTTTGTGTTTCTTACACTGCTTTACTGAATCTCAAATGGTGAAAATTCATAAAACATTAGAAAACTATCTTAAAAAAAGAACATTCTTTAAAAAGTCTGTTGTCTCAAAATAATTTCAGCAGTAAGAATTTGTAATTGTTTAGCACTTGTCATTAAGCATTATCATGCTTTAATAATTAAAAAAAATTTAATTTTTATTAAATAATCCTTTTTTTTTTTTTTTTTAAAAACATTCACACTGTAGCTGTACCACTTATATTCACTTCATTAATCAGGTTTTGATTTTATTCAAGTCTGCTGACAAACACAGTTTGCTAAATTGATCTAAGGCGATGGCTAAACGTTTTTTTTTATACAGTCACTTCACAAGAAACAAACATATTTACTGATATTAAAGCCCTTGAATCTCGTCTTTCGTTTCTGAGGCAATGATAAATAAAGTGGAGAGACAATGAAACAGTTCAATTTGTGGCAATGTAATAATGTTTTGTATATCTCTAATATACTTTCAATGCCATGTTTTTTATAGTGAACAAGATACCATAAACTGTCATCTTAACGTTAAAGGATTGTAAATAGGGTAAAGTGGAGGAAGAAATTGTTATCTGTGGCCATTGCTGCCAGCTGTCTTTTTCTCCATTGCAACAGTTCATGATAAGACATAACAAAAAAGGCTTCTTTTTTTTTTTAAGTCCATTTAAATAAGCCGTTGGCACTCCTTTGAGATTTAATAGACAATCAGGTTGAATATTGACAGGTCTATAAAAGGAGACTGAAAAATAACAGCTAAAATCTAGATTACATATTCCCAACTAAGGAAGACAACTAGGTCATAAAAGTAGAATGCTATCCAAAATTAAGTTTTAAATGAAGATAGGCAAGGTTTGAAATTCTGTCAGATTTTAAACGTCTCTGGAATGCTAAAAAAGTCCTGCAAGCATAATTAGCAAAATCAGTATTATATTTTCAGTTCAACAGGAATCAAATTCACTTATTTGTCCATATAACTTACTGAATGCCAATAATAAAAGGAATTTAGGAGGTAAACAGCTCACCAGGAGGCCCAATTCTCAATTTGAAAAAGAATCTCCTCATGGGGAAAACAAATTCTACATTATTAAGGATATCACCTTTATTCTAAACTATAATCGTGAAAGCAACAATGTATAAAGAACTTTAATTGTCCCTCAAGAAAATATCAAGTGCCAAAAGGCTAAATCAGTACAAATTAAAAAAAATTAAAAATATGAATCTTTATTCACATAACTGTACCCCTAAACCCTAATCCATAAATAAAAACAATTGAAATAATAACATCCCCTGGGAGGAATTATAAGTGGATAAAATAAGTGGAATTATAAACCAAACAGTCAAAAAATATATGAGTTACACATTCCTCTACAAAGAAAATCATAGATAATACCAACATAAGACTGCACTGAAAAAAAAATTAATGCGATAATATGAACCTGCTGGAATTATTCAGATACTGGCAATGCCTAGTGGGAACTGGCCTACTGAATTCCAGAGCCCCGGTAGAATTAGATATTGCATCTATGGCAGTCCCACTGTGGAAGATTGGGCCACAATAGTGAACAAATTAAACAGGCCTACACATGGCAGAGCTCCTTCAACTGGAGTACCCAAGCCTTTAGATTTCACAAAACAAGACCATTTTAGATAGGCCTTTGGTATGTTATGCACATCATTATATGTGTAGATCATATGCACCCATAGAGGCACACTCCATGGTATTTAGTGATATTAAGTGGTATTTAGTGAAAGAGCCATACATAGACATGCTAAAATGAATATCAAAGTCCAAGCTCATTCCTTATGCTGCACATTATACAAGCAATATTGGGGCAAATTAAGCCAAATGGATCAGCACATATATCTCTACATAGAGGTAAAGCTATATGATGAAGCTGTATAGTGAAGTCGTAATATAAAAACAGCAATCAGCTTGCTGTAGCAGTATTATAGGATACATTTGTTGAATTAATAGAGCAACAATATGAAGATCAAAGAGATAGGATTGGCCTTGTGATGCAAAATGTGGATGTAATGTACTTCATCCAAATGTATGCAGCAGCTGGCGTGTATCTTTCAAAAGCTGACTATTGGCTTTCTGACAAAACAGCAACCTGATCAAATTCCTAACCCCCAGTGTGGGCATCCCCTGAGCAGGGGTCACATGTTGGGCGTCACTGAGGGGAGGGAGCCCGGCAAATGTCTGTTCACTGATCTCCCCAAGCTGTGTTTTCATTGGAAACGATAGAAGTGTATTGTGAAGTTGGCACTGGTTAGAATAATACTAAATATTAGTGATACTAAAGGTAATTGATTTTCCACAGAGCAGCCCCTATCCTCCTCTTCTCAGGTCCCCCACCTGTGCTCCTGGCTCCTCTCCCCAACGCTTGCTATGGGGGCACTCGTGCATGTCCATAGACACACAGAGCACTGCTCAGCCCCGCCCTCCACTCCCTCCTTAATGTGATTCTGTCTCTTAGCCAATGAGGAGGGAGAGAAGCTCAGGTAAATGTTGGGGGTGAGGAGCTGCACACAGAAGGTTTTTGACCTTCCTGCATAAAATGCATGAAGATACAAAAAAAAACCTTCAGCCCATAGAACCACTTTAATATCTATATTATGTTGTAGTATAGGAAAATATTAATGTTTGATGTACACTATTTTCTTGTACTTTGTGCAATATGCATTGTGGGAATCCCATGTATAATGTTTTATGTTTTGGGCATTTTGTTTAGTTTAATTTCATTTATTTAGAACAGTATTTTTATAAAGAGTGTTTTTATATATACTGTATATTGAGGTATAACAGAAGCGTTACTGCAGAATGTTGTTGTAGTTTTGGATATAGGGAGTGATTAACCACCTGTATATAAGCCATAACCAAAAAAACTGCACTAAAATGCATGATAAAATGTTTAAATAAATGAAATATAATAATCTATTGCTGCCACCTCTAAATTATTTAATATAAACAACGTATCCTCTAAGTGATTCAGTAGAGCAAAATATCATAAACATAAATTTCAGAGTGAAAACTCATACAAGTGAAAAAAGTTCAAAGAAAAGTTCTTTTTTATCCCAAGATGATTCAGATTCTTCAAATAAAATCACCACGTGAGTAAAATATATAGTGTCCCCATCTCAGTTGCGCACTCCCATTCTCATGGTTGGCTTAACCACTTACGAGATGTTATCCACAAGACGATCAACTTATATACTGGATGACAAACACCTCCTCCAATTTACCACAATATCTCTTATTCCAGGATATCCCAATGACATAACATAGATATGGATATATGGTTGATATACAGGTACTGATGAATGGTAAGCAACCACCTTCCCTTCTCCTATGTCATCGTCTCTCAAATGGTCATGTAAAAGAGCCCAGAGCGGCTGAACAGATCCCCCAGCTGTGGGTGTGGTGCCATCCTGTCAGCCCTTTCTTTACAGCTGTGACCACTTTGTTCATCCCAATCAATCAAGATCTTCATCCAGTAATTACTGTCAATAACGCCTCTATAGCAACTCAAAGCTGCTGCCGCCCAGCTGCGTGATCATTATTAATGGAAATTTCCATCCCAAATGTTCCGTCTCTGCCAGAATGTCCCCAGTATTACTGCCAGACTAAGGATGGGACATAGAAATCTTACCCTCTGCCTATATCCCCCAGAAGACTGTTCAGCTTCAACTGTCAATCAGCTTATTTCATCATGAAAGATGTTCTGTCCTGATTTTTCTTTAAGTCCACCGTCTTCATTGTTTTGGGATTCCCATGGTCATGGGCTCTCATTCCTTTTTAACTGGAATGAGGGGCAATTGATTTTATGGGGGACTCTTACTTTTATGGCTGTGTATCTAAAGTCACCCTCTGAAGTCTATTCCTCTCCTTCTTACCAAAGCCACTCTTACCCTCCCTCCAGTCTATGCAGAGTTCAGGGATGTTTTCTACTAGAAAATGGCAGACTACACACCTCCTTATAGGACTGAACAATTAATGTGATTCCAGGTTCCACACCCCCCCTCATGAACACACTTACCCCCTCTTCATCAGGAGCAGTTAAGCATTCTAAACATTGTATGCTTGTTGTAACTGCTGCAGTTCTGAGCACCATCAAATGTGAGTGCATTTTGCTTGTTATTCTAATAAATTGAATAGTTTTAATGGTACCATGCTATTTAGAGTTTTTATTGCTTTTATATTGCCTAAGTGGAGAAGAAAGCAACAGAAAATTTGAACCTGTGACACTGAGGATTTATCAAGGCAAGTGCTTTTTCACTAGATAACTTAATAGGGTCATTTACCTCTGATGATTGTATGTGTGAGTACAGATGGGGGCACATCACTGCTTTTTGGAATGCTTTTACTGAGAGGTGCTTCTGAAGAGAAATAGATGCAAATAAGATACATTTTAATACATCTTTTGAAGTTATTTCTTTTATTTGATTTCACTGAAGAAAATGTGTGTGTGTTGTTCACAACACACGTTTTTGGGACTTTATTTGTGTTCATTTGTTACCATTCACTGTGTGTGTGTTGAGGAGATGGGGGTTAGTAAGAGCTCTTGAATATTTTTTGACAATGTTTTTCACACTTACAAAGCAACATTACTAGTATTTGATTTCACTGCACAGGAGTGTTGATAAAAAGCCCAGAATTCATAATAATATTTAACATCATCCAATACTGAAGGAAAAACTAAAGACAACAAGTACATTTGATCGGTGAGCTGCTAATAGTATGTATTGTAGCTTTTAGATATTAACATAAAATGTATGTTGGTATTTTGTGAAAGTAGACTTCTGTAGTGCAGTTTTAAAATTAATTGTATGCTTCAGTAATAAAATAGCAAATATTTTTAACAACACATGAAAAATTAATTGAGAGGAAATTGTCAACTCTTGGATGTAAATAGCAAAACAATTTGTGAAAAACCTGTAGTTAAAATTTTTTATATATATATATATATATATACACACACACACACACATTATTTCATAAATTGTTTACAATGTTTTCCTCCTTGGCTACAAATGCAGCTTTTAGTCCATTGAGACTAAAAAATTGTCAGCTCATGGGATTAGATTTGAAATGTATGTCAAAACAAATCTTGTAGGGTTTGGAAGTCAAATCTTAGCTCCTGGTAGTAAAGCTAGCCATATGTGCTTGAATATCAACAGGGATATGATTGAATGTGTCGGTGGGTGCCCTGTCAGAACTGCCTGACTTGATAAAAGTTGATTTTTCAATTGACTTCTGTTGAAGGAGCCAGGTGGAAAACTACTGGCCAAACAGTGACTGCATTCACCCGGATGCAGTTACTATTTGGTATTCAGTAGCTATGGGCCCCATGGGCTGCTGAATTCAATAGCTCCCAGGGGTGATTCATTTATCAACTCTGTTTAGTGTGGATGGGGGAATCAAATTCTTTCTCTTGTTCAGTCATTTTCTTTTCCAGTGTTGCCAATGTGCTCTTTTCCTCCTCCTGCACCTCCTACTCAACGGTGCATAGCAGCCATTTTTTATTTGACCAAATCCTGTGCACTGCACCCTCCATATAATCTAACATACAGTTGATGGCCCATTTTTCTCTTCATCCTCAAAATAGCCATTTTCTGAACCTGCTAGTTCACCCTTTACCTCCTCATTCTTATGGTTCCAAAGCATCCCTTTTTGGGCCTGATAAAGAGCCATTTTCCTCCTCCTTTTAAAGGCCACATTGCAGCCATTTCATTTTACTTTGTTGCTTATATACACAGTTTTTTTCCTTCTCAAGTGCACAGACCTGTCACTTTTTTACTTTGCTGCTCATATGCCTCTATTCTCCTATTTAGCTAATCCCACCATATCCTCCCAACTGCATATGAGGAGTTGGAATAATGTTTTTCAATGCTATCCCCATGGCCAGGCCACAGGCTTCTCTAAATCACCTTCATGCCTATTACCTTTACTCCAGCTTTGCCTAAAATCACATTTATGTTTTTGTGACCTGTAATACAACACAGTGTAGGGTATTTAGCCTCCATTATTTTGCCTAGAAGGCCATATGCCAGCTGCCATAAATTTGCACAGAAGCTCATTCCTGTCCTCAATCAGCATGGATCAGGCTTAATTCTCTGAATAAAGACAAAACAGCTTCCCTTCTGCAGTAGTTGGAAAGGTGTAATATTAACCTTGTACAGGTTAATGATCAGTGGAAATATAAGGCCCTCTTGCAGACTGGGTTGTAGAATCTCCTCAACTTGGGACAGAATTATTTATGAACAATCACCATCAAGAAAACTAAGACAAATGAATTCCACTTTCTCAGACTTTTGGAATATTATATGAGTTTTGTGAAAGTAAACACCTGAAAGATATTATTTGTAATATACTTTGTGTATTCAAGGTCGGAGGTGCTGGACTGTCTGGGGTGGGTTCCCTGGCTTGTCTGGGTGCTTGGCTGTTTATTAGCTTACTGTTAATTAGATCACTGTTAGCTGTAGGCTGTACTGTTTACAATGTGCACTGTTTAGGATCAAGCTCTTACCTAAACAGTGTGAAATATTTGATTTTATTGTTCATATGGGGACTGCCCCTATTTCTGAAGTGTACAAAAACCTGTATTTCTGTTCAATAAAGTAGTTCCAGTTTTGAACCTAAACTAGTGTCTCCTAGTCTTGGGTGCAATGCCCAGCTATAAAACCTTAGTTCTGTGTCCCAGCAGCAAGGAAGCAGTTCTCTGACAGAATCACCCAATCGGGGTGACAGGTGGTCCGCCACAGCACCTATCAGGAATATGATATGTTGGGGTAACATATTATTCAAGCATGTTTAGCTACTGAAAAACATACTGTTTTGTGAATGCTGTATAAACAGTTACAGTATATAAGTTTGCATCTTGTTCTGTTACATCATACTGACGTTTTTAATTAACCTATTAGTATTGGCATAAAGTGTTTTTAAATTAACAAAATAAATAAATAAAATAAGGATACTGCAGGGATGGGGATATAGGGTAAAGGGAAATGTAAGTGATGTCATGTGTGATGGTTTAGGTGCACGTAGTTCTTCCACTTAGGGGTTGATTTACTAAAGTCAAATATACTGTGCATTTTGTAACTGCAGTTGCACCAATTTTCCTCAGAGCTCAGGGAATGTAGTGAAGCTTCACTTTGTAAAGAATACTCAATCAGCTGCAAGGAAAATAGAAAACAGTATTTTTGTTTGCGCATGATTGGATGATGGAAATCAGCAGATCTTCACAATATTCAATATGCTTTGAGGAATATGAATGCAAGTGCACCTGCAAAGTGCAGAGTCCATTTGCCTTTAGTAAATCAACCCCAATGTTTTTTTTTTTTCAAGTGATGCATAAAAAATAAACTCTTGGATAGACTTCCAGTGACAGCTATCTTGTGTGCTCCTATTACCCCAAGCCCAAGCCTAAACCTAAAAAGAAAAGGGAAATTATTTTATTTAATACACAGATCTGTTCACACAGGCTGGACATATGAAAAAATGTACCCCATAACTGCAAGTCAAAGAACTTAAGTATGGTTTGTTAAAGTAGATATAAACTCAAACATTAACATCTCATAGAAGCTTTAACAGTTGTGGATACTAATATAAAGCTCCTCATTTGCATACATTGTGTTATGGGTTGCCAAAATACCTGTACCTTCTTTTCACATGGGATTGCAGACTGCCACTGCCCCTACAAAAAAGAATCAAATATAAGCTCAGTTATTAGTCAAATTTAAATAAATGAGCATAAATGCCTCCCCCTAGGGATCCAGGGTGACCAAACCACATAAAGCGCCAGCAACAAGGGTGGGAGGGAGGGTAGCTCTTTTGGCCAGGCAGACCAACTGCACAAAATCCCTGGGTACCTCCTCTTTATATAGGGCTTCCAGATCTTCAAGAAACTTCCATGAAATCTTATTGGCTAACTTTTCTTTTAAAAAATTTAAAGAGACAGTATACCCTTCACTGTTTTTAACTATATTAAATAATAAATTAATAGAAGGGGCAGGACAGTCGCAAACCTATGGAGGCGGGCCCAAATACCTGTGCCCTCCTCTCACATGGGATTGCACTGCCCCTACAAAAAAATAATTCCCCTGAATACAACTATAAATAAAGACATAAGTACACATGAAAGTTATGACAAATTAATGGCTGCGGTACTTTATTAGTTTTAACCACTTAAGGACCACCCTATAGCAGATATACTGCTACAGGGCAGCACTTGTGTACAGAATTACATATATATACGTCATTGTGCATTTCTGGATAGGGGGTGCAAGCCCTACCCATGCCGCCATTCGTGGCTGCGGATGTCAATAACCAGGTTCCGGATGGTAATTACCCACACCATATAATTACTGAGCATCTCAGACGGGGAGGAAGATTGTTTTGTTTACAAACAATCTTCCTCCCTGTCAGCTTGAGCACACTGCTCAGGATGGCTGTGCACAGTACAGCCATCCCGATCAGTGTGCTTACAGTGAAGAACACACCCCCCACCCCCTAGTAAAACACTCACAGAACACAGTTAACCCTTTGATCGGCCCTCACATTAACCCCTTCCTGCCCAGTGCCATTAGTACAGTGTCAGTGCTTTTTTTAACAGCTGATCACTGTATTGGCATCACTGGGTTGTCAGTGACACCAAGTTAGTTCCCCCTCAGTGTCAGAATGTCCGCCACAGTCCCGCTAAAAGTCGCTGATTGCCGCCATTACTAGTAGTAAAAAAAAATCCCAATTATCTATACCACCATTTGTAAACGCTATAACTTTCACATAAACCAATTAATTTACACGTATTGGGATTTTTTTTTAGCAAAGACATGTCACAGAATACATTTTGGCCTAAATTTATGATGAAATTTGATTTTTTAATTTTTTTTACTGGTTATGTTTAATAGCAAGAATTCCAAAATATTGTTTTTTTTCTCAAAATTGTCAGACTTGTTTGCTTATAGCGCAAAAAATAAAAAATGCACAGGCAATCAAATACAACCGAAAGAAAGCTCAATTCATGGGAAAAAAAGGACGTAAATTTCATTTAAGTGCAACGTTGCATGACCGCGCAATTGTCAGTAGCACCATAACGCAAAAAATGGCCTGGTCATAAAGGGGGGGTAAATCCTCAGGAGGGCAAATGGTTAAAATTCAAACATCAAATAAAAAAAAAAAAATTATTTTATTTATTATTATTCAACCATAAACAAAGTAACTAATCACATATAAACTCAGTTATTAGAACTCAAGCCAAATTTTAATAAATGAACATGAACGTCCCCACCAGTTGGTATTTGTTCAAAGAACAAATACCGGCTACCCAAAATCACGGTCATTTAGATGCAATTCTGTAAACCAAGGTTGAATAAGTCAATTCCAATATCAGAAAGGTGTGCCCCATCTTGTCTATACAACCCTGGGATTCCACCTTCCAAATCGATGTACCTGTACAAAAAGCCATTACAACGAGGCAAAAACCTAAATATAGTCCTATTAATTGTTTTCCTAATCTTCTCCATCACCTTACACTGAGGAGAAGCCACCCAGCACAAAGGAGACACTATCTCAGAAAACAGGGGGAGTTAACTGAAAAAACGATGGAGATACCATTTAGTCATAAACAATAAATCAAGTGTCTGCATATGCCATAAATCATTGGCACCTAAATGAACAATCAGAATTGAGGGCAAAGGCCAAAACTCATATAAGTGAGCTAAAACCATATAAAGCTGACACCAACGAAGACCTCTGATGCCTTTCCAAAGCATAATGAAAGAATCTGGAGGCATTGATAAGTTCTCAGAACATGTACTGTATGTTGAGCTGCTCTTTTACCTGCCCAGTATTTGAAAGAATGTACGATAATCTATACACACTTAAAGGAATTTAAATAAATAGATTAGGAAGGACGGAGATTTTAAAACAGTTGGAATCCCTCCCACTTAGTTTTTTTAATGTACTCATCTGACAGACCACTCCATTACGAAAGGAATGTGAAGTAAAGCAAGACAAGCGAGGCATTTTTTTTTTTAACACTGAATCGAATTGAAACTTAGTATGAGGTGAACAATCATCATGTATTAAAAAATTGCCTGAGCCAGGAGGATAGACAGTTACATATTAATGTAAAGTAACAACTGGGCAAATTGTCAAATGGAGATAATGCTATCCATTGACCTTTACCAAGTTGATCTGTGTTCAATTTGGATATAAGCAATTTACTGTAACTCCTGCCCCTTCAAAAACTACATGCTCAAACATACCAGAAATACTTTTCTTATTGTAAGGGAGCAACTCAGAAGTCAGTAATGCCTCAAAAAAGGTAATAAGAAAAGCAGTTCTGAAAAGCAAAGATTCGTACTGTGAGAAACGTAAAGAACTGGTAATTTGGCAGATGTTGACAAGAATGTCCAATAAAATGGGTCTTCTGCTACCTGTTGTAAGTTTCTCTTTTTTATAGCCTTTCAAAGCTTTCTTGATCGAAAAGAAGCTTGAACAAGCCGGAAGCTTCTGAAGGTGAAGGAAGAATGAAATACCAACTAAGATCTTGACTATGTGGCTATGCAAAAATTGCTGTCAGGGCTCCCAGGTGTGACCAGAGGTGTGTGACTGACGCAGGGAAACGCAGGCTTTAGATATGTGATAAACAATATAATTTATTAACACTAACCATACAAACATAAACGCAGTGCAATACTAAAACATAATACAGTGCAAACAAACCAAACCAACCACCCACAGATAACAGTACATACAAGCAAGCGTCGTCAGGCAGGCCGGGTCAATATCAATAGGGCAGGTAGGTACAGGGGGAGCAAGCGGAGATGGGTCGGGGTCACAGGCCAGGTTCAGCAGGTAGCTAGCAGCGTAGTACAGAGGGTCAGGCAGAGGGATGGTCAGGGTCACAAGCCAGGGATCAGAACAGGTAGCAAGCAGCGTGGTACAGAGGGTCAGGCAGAGGGATGGTCAGGAGCGAGCCGGGATCAGAGCAGGAGAAGTCAGCAGCGGTTCAGATCAGGCAGGGTCAGCAAAGGAACAGAAACAGGATGCAGGACAGATACAGGGCCCAGGACAAACACAACACCAAGGCAGAGTCTGCAAGTCTGGCCATCCCTTAAATACACCAGTATCATCAGTTCCAGGTGTTAGCTGGCTGAAAGGTTGAGTCTCTGATTGCTGGGAGCACCCGTTGGCCAGCCCTGGTACTGCAGATCAAAAGGCAGGTGAGTCCCACCATTGCTGGCCAGTCCATTCCTGACAATTGCTGTCTCATTAGTGAATCCAAAAAGGCTAATAACGTTTCTTACAATGGTTGATATGGTAAATACTTATTCAAATCACAAATTTGAACCCATTTTTCCTAAGCCATGGAATATCCTTTCCTTGTATGAGGAGCCACAGAATTCCTAATTGCTTGAGAAGCCAAAGTTAAATTAGGTCCCACAAGTCTAAAGGGCAAGGACAATATAAGTAGAATGACAGGCTCATGGTTTAGCAGTCCATGTATATGTTGTAATAATTTCCAAAAGTGAGCAGGGATAGTTTAGTAGGCACTAAGGGCAAGCTGCGATGGAGCGAAGCAACTCTGCAGTAGAAGAAACAAAAAAACACAGCGCCTCTAAATGTATACTGCGATTAATATTTAATAAGAAGGTAAGTAGTAACTCACATCTTAGAATTTAAAAACAGGCTTATATGGTGGAGATGTAAAACGTCTGTAGCCAGGTGTTAGGTGACTGATCCAGAAAGGAGATAGCCTTGGCCCACCAGTAGATGGTGCTATGTATGCAAAGCATGGTTGGTGAAGCCTGGCAAGCCTCTCCAAGATGTCTGGGGTTGGTCAAGTTTGGCGTCTGACATCATCAATGTGCAACACGTTTCTGAGCATGTGCGGGGTGAGCATTGCCGGCTGCATTCTTTCATCAGGCAGGGAGAAGCAAGGAAGTGGGAGAGCCTTATATAGAGCGAGGGAGGATGATGGACAGAGCTGGGCGCAGGGAAACATAGGAAGGATCGGTCACACTTAAAAACATGGGATAAGCACAATATACAGAAAATAAATGTTGGTGACAACAGTAATATGAGACAATTAAGGAGTATTGATAAAAAACATAAAATTAGGGGGGAAAAAAGGAGGTGGGGGAGAAAAAATGGACATAAATGCATGTATCTAATTGCATGTTGGCAAGCACGTGGATAAAAGAGGGGGGGGAGGGTCCTCTTATGGAGAGACACAAGTGTGTATATAATCATAAAGGAGATTATAAAAGAATATTAAAATTGGTATATATAAAAAATATATAATATTCCCAAAAGCCAATGCTGCCGCCTCCGCCAGAACTGCACAAAATTAACAGACTACAAAGAACTAAGTGTCACCCTTAAGAAAAAAATTGCTGAAAAAGGGTATCCCGACAAACTGGTAGATGAAGCATACACTTTTTACCTGTCTGGTAAACCCAATAAAAATAGATCTGTTGAGGACCCCCACCATACAGTAATATTCACCACCAGATTCCATGGGAGACACCAACAAATGAGAAACGTTCTCAGAAAACATTGGAACATCTTGCTACAAGATCCTCATCTGAAAGATGTTATTCCCCCCAAAGCCATTATTACATATAAAAAAGCCCCTAATTTAAAGAAGAAAGTAGCCACTAGCAAATTAAAATCTGTTCAGTCCAATCATATACCCTCCTTATTTTCTGCCCCCATCATAGGCATGTTCCAGTGTCATAAAGCTCATTGTAAAACAGGCCACTTTATCCAACATGGCCAATAGGGTTTTCACCACAAAGGGAGATATCACAAATTCACTGAATTCTGCAATTGCTCATCCACCTTCATTGTCTACTGCGTTGCAGGTTTGGTGAACACCATCGCCTAATCAAAGGGGGAAAGGATGAGCATAGTGTCCCTCACCACTTTTTGGACAACCATAATAAATGTACTGTGGGACTTCAGGTTTGGGTGGTCGAGATCATGCCCCATAATCTCCCGAAAGGCGGAGCGCTTCCACAAGCTCTGCCACAGGGAGACTTTTTGGATACATGTCCTCAACACTCTGTCCCCCACTGTCCTCAATAAGGAGTTGAAGATTGCTACCATAATATAACCTTCTGCATTGTTAACAACTTTGAGTTATCCCACACTTCCATTGTCTGGGTTTTTTGGGCTCTGAAGACTTGACATACGTTTACACCAGTTCTGATCATGCTGGTCGTCAGAGCCACATAATCCCCATATATCGACTATATCTGTCCCTTGGACTTACCCATATACACATACACCTCTGCTATAGCATGTGTGCATTCTCGGTATACCAAACTATCTATTGCTATTGGTGGGCCGCATGGCTATTTAGATATTGCCATGTCCCTTACTACCACATATCCATTGCACTGTCGTGGCTACTAGAGATGAGCGAATCGAACTAGGCGAAGTGGAATTCGTTTCGAATATTAGGAAAATTTCCTAAAATGGCGGCGACATGTGCGGTGACGGAGCGGGGATGTCTGGGAAGGCGCGCAGACAAGGCGCGCTGACCCATAATGCATTCATTCATGACATGTGATCGCATTAGCCAATCAGCAGCCAGCCAGCCAGCACTGTGTAATGGTCGAGCTATAAATGGCGGCCATTTTAGAATTCTCCATTTGCCTCCAGTCATTCAACAGAGGCAGACCTGGCTGTATTGAGAGAGAGAGTTAGGGACACAGAAACGTTACTTAGGGCCACAGAAACGTTACTTAGGGCCACAGAAACGTTACTTAGGGACACAGAAACGTTACTTAGGGCCACAGAATCGTTACTTAGGGCCACAGAATCGTTACTTAGGGCCACAGAAACGTTACTTAGGGCCACAGAAACGTTACTTAGGGCCACAGAATCGTTACTTAGGGCCACAGAAATGTTACTTAGGGCCACAGAATTGTTACTTAGGGACAGACACAGAATTGTTACTGAGGGACACAGAATTGTTACTGAGGGACACAGAATTGTTACTGAGGGCCACAGAACCGTTACTTAGGGCCACAGAATCGTTACTTAGGGCCACAGAAACGTTACTTAGGGTCACAGAATTGTTACTTAGGGACAGACACAGAATTGTTACTGAGGGACACAGAATTGTTACTGAGGGCCACAGAACCGTTACTTAGGGCCACAGAACCGTTACTTAGGGCCACAGAAACGTTACTTAGGGACACAGAATTGTTACTCAGGGACAGACACAGAATTGTTACTGAGGGACACAGAATTGTTACTGAGGGACACAGAACCGTTACTTAGGGCAACAGAAACGTTACTTAGGGACACAGAATTGTTACTCAGGGACAGACACAGAATTGTTACTGAGGGACACAGAATTGTTACTGAGGGACACAGAACCGTTACTTAGGGCCACAGAAACGTTACTTAGGGACACAGAATTGTTACTCAGGGACAGACACAGAATTGTTACTGAGGGACACAGAATTGTTACTGAGGGACACAGAATCATTACTTAGGGCCACAGAAACGTTACTTAGGGCCACAGAAACGTTATTTAGGGCCACAGAAACGTTACTTAGGGCTACAGAAACGTTACTTAGGACCACAGAATCGTTACTTAGGGCCACAGAAACGTTACTTAGGGCCACAGAAACGTTACTTAGGGCCACAGAATTGTTACTTAGGGACAGACACAGAATTGTTACTGAGGGACACAGAATTGTTACTGAGGGCCACAGAACCGTTACTTAGGGCCACAGAAACGTTACTTAGGGACACAGAATTGTTACTCAGGGACAGACACAGAATTGTTACTGAGGGACACAGAATTGTTACTGAGGGACACAGAACCGTTACTTAGGGCCACAGAAACGTTACTTAGGGCCACAGAAACGTTACTTAGGGCCACAGAAATGTTACTTAGGGCTACAGAAACGTTACTTAGGGCCACAGAACCGTTACTTAGGGCCACAGAAACGTTACTTAGGGACACAGAATTGTTACTCAGGGACAGACACAGAATTGTTACTGAGGGACACAGAATTGTTACTGAGGGACACAGAACCGTTACTTAGGGCCACAGAAACGTTACTTAGGGACACAGAATTGTTACTCAGGGACAGACACAGAATTGCTACTGAGGGACACAGAATTGTTACTGAGGGAGACAGAACCGTTACTTAGGGCCACAGAAACGTTACTTAGGGACACAGAATTGTTACTCAGGGACAGACACAGAATTGTTACTGAGGGACACAGAATTGTTACTGAGGGACACAGAATTGTTACTCAGGGACAGACACAGAATTGTTACTCAGGGACAGACACAGAATTGTTACTCAGGGACACAGAATTGTTACTGAGGGACACAGAATTGTTACTGAGGGACACAGAATTGTTACTCAGGGACAGACACAGAATTGTTATTCAGGGACAGACACAGAATTGTTACTGAGGGACACAGAATTGTTACTGAGGGACACAGAATTGTTACTCAGGGACACAGAATTGTTACTCAGGGACACAGAATTGTTACTGAGGGACACAGAATTGTTACTGAGGGACACAGAATTGTTACTCAGGGACAGACACAGAATTGTTACTGAGGGACACAGAATTGTTACTGAGGGACACAGAATTGTTACTGAGGGACACAGAATTGTTACTCAGGGACACAGAATTGTTACTGAGGGACACAGAATTGTTACTGAGGGACACAGAATTGTTACTGAGGGACACAGAATTGTTACTCAGGGACACAGAATCGTTTAATTAAAGAGTATGTCAGACAACATGCAGAGGAGTGGCAGAGGAGGCAATGTTTTAGGAGCGAGCAGACGTGGCAGCAGAGGAAGGGGTCGAGGCAGCACTAGTCGCAGCCAGAGGCCATTGCTCCCGGTGTCATCCAGCGGTCGTGTCTCCACCGACAACCCTGCCGTCATCGATTGGTTGGTTCGGTCGTCTTCCTCTTCCCAGGTCACCTCTGACACCTACAGCCAACGGTCGGT
Organism: Staurois parvus; assembly: GCF_062004578.1. Classification (NCBI taxonomy): domain Eukaryota; kingdom Metazoa; phylum Chordata; class Amphibia; order Anura; family Ranidae; genus Staurois; species Staurois parvus. Next base: position 1,134,311 of record NW_028318342.1, on the reverse strand, counting down.
GGGTATGTCAGACACAACCGTTAGTTGGCATGGCCCGGGAGCAAGCCCACTGAAATCACGTGTCCTCTACCTGCCCCTGTCCTTTGGTGTTCCCTCACCAAGCGAAGTATCGCATGCTGTGGGCTCAGCCCCACTGTACAGTGAGGAAGAGCTAACAGAGGGCGGTCAGGAATGGGGGGAGACATCCGCCTCTTCAGCAGCCAGGCGAAGAAGTAGTGGCGAGGAGAGTGGCTCGGTAGCCGGTCTAGAGACAGGTCTGTCTCCTGACCCACACGCAGCCGAGGGGGCTAGTAGTGAGGCGGAGACCCTAATTGATGATGATGAGGCTGATCGCACTTGGCAGCCTCGTCGTCATCAGGCTATTGCTTCCGCATCATCAGGAGAAGAGGGTGGCAGCTTGGCAGCGAGCAAAACAGTCGGTGGGTTGCCCAGGAGGCAGCAGGGTCGCAGCAGTGTCAGTGGAGGCAAACGGCCACGGAGTAGAGCACCAGCTCCACTGCAGCCTACCACCACGGCCAGTAGTGGTGCCGGTGTGCACGGAGGAAGTAGCAGTCAGCCAGTGAGGAGTATCGGGGGCAAAGTTTCCTACTCGGCGGTGTGGCAATTTTTCGTCAAGCCGCCCGAGGAAGTAAACGTAGCCGTATGTCGACTATGTGGCCAGAAAGTCAAGCGTGGCCAGGGGACCCATGTTGGGACTACAGCGTTGCGGCAGCATATGCAGCGTCGCCATTTGGTGGCCTGGGAAAACCGTGATAAAGATACGGCGGTTCTGCCTGCCCCAGCCCCCGCTCCATCACCCGCTCCGTTACTTGCTCCGTCACCCAACGTCAATCGCCCTCTATCAGCCAGTCAAGGCTCCAACACCTCTGCTGAGGGGAGTTGTCGCTCGTTGGCATCTTCCGCTCATTCAGATGCTCCTTCTCCTGCTACTCCTCTTCACGGATTCCGTCAGCAGTCTTTCTTGGAATCCGTTTCCAAGAGACAACAGTTTGCGAGCACGCACCCGACGGTGCAAAAGCTGAACGTCCTCCTGTCCAAGTTGCTGGTGCTGCAGTCCCTCCCTTTCCAAGTGGTGGACTCAGCACCTTTCAGAGAAATGATGGCTTGTGCCGCGCCGCGGTGGAGAGTGCCAAGCCGTCATTTCTTTGCCAAAAAGGCAGTGCCAGCCCTGCATTCACATGTAGAAGAGATGGTGGGCCAGTCTTTGAGCATGTCGGTCTCTGCCAAAGTGCATGGCAGCGCCGATGTGTGGAGCTGTAACTACGGTCAGGGACAGTACATGTCATTTACGGCCCACTGGGTGAACGTGGTGCCGTCACATCCGCACCAGCAACTTGGACAGGTCACGCCGCTTTTGCCTCCACGTTTGCACGTCCTTGGTCCACAAAAGATGTCCGCCTCTACCACCTCTTCTTCCTTCGTGTCCTCAGCCGCCACCCCCGTGCCAAGTCCCATTACCCGACCGGCATATCACATGTGCAGGGCACAACGGTGTCACGCTGTGCTGCACCTGGTATGCCTTGGCGAACGTAGTCACACAGGGGAGGAACTTCTCAGTGTAATGAACAGAGAAATCGACAGATGGCTGTCTCCGCGCAAACTGAAAATCGGAACCATGTTGACCGACAACGGAAAGAACATGGTGTCTGCTCTGCGTCAAGGAAGGTTGTGCCATGCGCCATGCATGGCTCACGTGTTCAATCTGGTTGTCAAGCGGTTCCTAAAATCCACCATCCCACTGCAAGACATCCTTAAAATGTCACGTAAACTTTGCATGCATTTCAGCCATTCCTACACCGCAAAGCACACCCTCCTTGAGCTGCAGCGGCAGAACGGAATTCCACAGCATCGCCTGATCTGCGACGTTGCAACAAGGTGGAATTCAACCCTACACATGTTAGACCGCCTTTACGAACAGCGAAAGGCCATCACCGATTTCCTGATGTTACAAGCGGATAAAGGTACTCCCCTGTGTAACTTCGATGTCAGCCATTGGCAGCTCATGCGTGACACCTGCCGCTTGCTCAGGCCCTTTGAGGAGGCCACCCTATTCGTGAGTCGGCAGGACTATGGGATGAACGACGTCATTCCTCTGTTGCACGTCCTGGAACAAATGCTGTTAACAATGGCTGGTCAGGGTGCGGTAGACGTGGCGCACAGATCTCAACGCCACATGACCCCTGTGGGGGCAGGACAGGAAGAAGAGGAGGAGGTAGAGGAGGACATTTGTGCTCAGGAATTATTGAGTGAAATGGGTGGTTTTTCCACTCAGCGGACAGGAGTGGAGGAGCAGGAGCATCTGGTAGAGGAGGAGGAGGAGGAGACAGAGGACCCAGACGCACCGTGGCAGTATGCTGTGGAGATGGAGGCAGGGAGTCCCTCGCATTCCTTGGCACAAATGGCCCATAGCATGCTCGGTTGCTTGCGTAGCGACAGCCGAATAATAACCATCAGACAGAGGGATGACTTTTGGCTGTCCACCTTGTTGGACCCTCGCTACCGTTCAAAAATGGTGGCCTTTTTCACACCTGCTGAGAGGGAGGCCAAAATAACGTACTATAAAAACCACCTATGTAGTCAGTTGGTCTCTGCCTTTGTGCGCCAACGTCCATCCTCAGACACTGTGGGCCCTGTGCGCTCGCTTTCCGCTGCCATGGCAGCAGGGGAGGGGTGGGGTGGTAGGAGCAGTGGCAGTTCCACCAGCAGCGGCTGCCTCAGTCTGCAGTCGATGATGAGTAGCTTTCTTCACCAGCGCAGTGAGGAAACTACTAACCAGCCGCAGCAGCAGCAGCATCAGTTGGACCTGGAGCAGGACCTCAAACAACAGGCTTGGCCCCAACTAGCTGAATTTGCCCTTGAAAGGCTGTCATGCCCGGCCAGTAGCGTGGCATCGGAGCGCGTGTTTAGTGCGGCAGGAGGTATTGTAACTCCGTGGAGGACACGACTGTCCACCCAAAGTGTGGAGAGACTCACGTTTGTGAAAATGAATCAGGCGTGGATTAGTCTGGATTTCAAACCACCAGTTCCTGACACAACTGACTAAATCCACCATGAATCATGCCCCAAACATGTGCCACATTCAGGTCTCCTCACACTGCTGGTGTGTTCCATTTTTTGTCATAGGGTGCTGGCAGATTACGGGCCTCCCATTGCTGCTGCCAGGCCCCTAATCTGCCATGGGCCCCTGTACCGCCTCCTCATGCTGCTGCCAGGTCCACAGTGTCTCATGGGTCCCTGTACGGCCTCCCATTGCTGCTGTCTCCATCGCCACACTCTGCCATGTGCCACTTTCAGGTCTCCTCACACTGCTGGTGTGTTCCATTTTGTCATAGGGTGCTGGCAGATTACGGGCCTCCCATTGCTGCTGCCAGGCCCCTAATCTGCCATGGGCCCCTGTACCGCCTCCTCATGCTGCTGCCAGGTCCACAGTGTCTCATGCCATGTGCCACTTTCAGGTCTCCTCACACTGCTGGTGTGTTCCATTTTTTGTCATAGGGTGCTGGCAGATTACGGGCCTCCCATAGCTGCTGCCAGGCCCCTAATCTGCCATGGGCCCCTTTACCGCCTCCTCATGCTGCTGCCAGGTCCACAGTGTCTCATGGGTCCCTGTACGGCCTCCCATTGCTGCTGTCTCCATCGCCACACTCTGCCATGTGCCACTTTCAGGTCTCCTCACACACTGCTGGTGTGTTCCATTTTTTGTCATAGGGTGCTGGCAGATTATGGGCCTCCCATAGCTGCTGCCAGGCCCCTAATCTGCCATGGGCCCCTGTACCGCCTCCTCATGCTGTTGCCAGGTCCACAGTGTCTCATGGGTCCCTGTACGGCCTCCCATTGCTGCTGTCTCCATCGCCACACTCTGCCATGTGCCACTTTCAGGTCTCCTCACACTGCTGGTGTGTTCCATTTTTTGTCATAGGGTGCTGGCAGATTACGGGCCTCCCATAGCTGCTGCCAGGCTCCTAATCTGCCATGGGCCCCTGTACCGCCTCCTCATGCTGCTGCCAGGTCCACAGTGTCTCATGCCATGTGCCACTTTCAGGTCTCCTCACACTGCTGGTGTGTTCCATTTTTTGTCATAGGGTGCTGGCAGATTACGGGCCTCCCATAGCTGCTGCCAGGCCCCTAATCTGCCATGGGCCCCTGTACCGCCTCCTCATGCTGCTGCCAGGTCCACAGTGTCTCATGGGTCCCTGCACGGCCTCCCATTGCTGCTGTCCCCATCGCCACACTCTGCCATGTGCCACTTTCAGGTCTCCTCACACTGCTGGTGTGTTCCATTTTTTGTCATAGGGTGCTGGCAGATTACGGGCCTCCCATAGCTGCTGCCAGGCCCCTAATCTGCCATGGGCCCCTGTACCGCCTCCTCATGCTGCTGCCAGGTCCAGAGTCTCTCATGGGTCCCTGTACGGCCTCCCATTGCTGCTGCCAGGAGGCAGCAGGGTCGCAGCAGTGTCAGTGGAGGCAAACGGCCACGGAGTAGAGCACCAGCTCCACTGCAGCCTACCACCACGGCCAGTAGTGGTGCCGGTGTGCACGGAGGAAGTAGCAGTCAGCCAGTGAGGAGTAGCGGGGGCAAAGTTTCCTACTCGGCGGTGTGGCAATTTTTCGTCAAGCCGCCCGAGGAAGTAAACGTAGCCGTATGTCGACTATGTGGCCAGAAAGTCAAGCGTGGCCAGGGGGCCCATGTTGGGACTTCAGCGTTGCGTCAGCATATGCAGCGTTGCCATTCGGTGGCCTGGGAAAACCGTGATAAAGATACGGCGGTTCTGCCTGCCCCAGCCCAGGGTTCCATTTTGTCATAGGGTGCTGGCAGATTACGGGCCTCCCATTGCTGCTGCCAGGCCTTAATCTGCCATGGGCCCCTGTACCGCCTCCTCATGCTGCTGCCATGTCCACAGTGTCTCATGGGTCCCTGTACCGCCTCCCATTGCTGCTGTCTCCATCGCCACACTCTGCCATGTGCCACTTTCAGGTCTCCTCACACTGCTGGTGTGTTCCATTTTTTGTCATAGGGTGCTGGCAAATTACGGGCCTCCCATAGCTGCTGCCAGGCCTGTAATCTGCCATGGGCCCCAGTACCGCCTCCTCATGCTGCTGCCAGGTCCACAGTCTCTCATGGGTCCCTGTACGGCCTCCAATTGCTGCTGTCTCCATCGCCACACTCTGCCATGTGCCACTTTCAGGTCTCCTCACACTGCTGTTGGGTTCCATTTTTTGTCATAGGGTGCTGGCAGATTACGGGCCTCCCATTGCTGCTGCCAGGCCCGTAATCTGCCATGGGCCCCCGTACCGACTCCTCATGCTGCTGCCAGGCCCATAATCTGTCATGGGCCCCTGTTGTCGCTTGTTGGCATATTCCGCTCGTTCAGATGCTCCTTCTCCTGCTACTCCTCTTCACGGATTCCGTCAGCAGTCTTTCTTGGAATCCGTTTCCAAGAGACAACAGTTTGCGAACACGCACCCGACGGTGCAGAAGCTGAACGTCCTCCTGTCCAAGTTGCTGCTGCCAGGCTCGTAATCTGTCATGCGCCCCTGTACCGCCTCCTCATGCTGCTGCCAGGTCCAGAGTGTGTCATGGGCCCCCGTACCGACTCCTCATGCTGCTGCCAGGCCCGTAATCTGTCATGGGCCCCTGTACCACCTCCTCATGCTGCTGCCAGGTCCAGAGTGTGTCATGGGTCCCTGTACGGCCTCCCATTGCTGCTGCCAGGCCCGTAATCTGCCATGGGCCCCCGTACCAACTCCTCATGCTGCTGCCAGGCCCGTAATCTGTCATGGGCCCCTGTACCGCCTCCTCATGCTGCTGCCAGGTCCAGAGTGTGTCATGGGTCCCTGTACGGCCTCCCATTGCTGCTGTCTCCATCGCCACACTCTGCCATGTGCCACTTTCAGGTCTCCTCACACTGCTGGTGGGTTCCATTTTGTCATAGGGTGCTGTATGGCCTCCCATTGCTGCTGCCTCCACCGCTACACTGTGGCTCCACACTCTGGTTTTGGCCCCGTGACTGCCCAAATGAGTGAAGTGTGCGGTGATTCTAAGATCGACGGCACTCATCTGCATGTCATACTGACTGACAGTATTATTTCTCTTCCCCAGCAGACTCCAAGGGCATTTAAATTAAAGGTACAGTGTTCTGCACTAATATAAAGGCTCTCTGAAGCCTAGAAACACCCTTTTATAAGTTAAATTCGCAGCGAATATATTCGACTCGAATCAAAATTTTTTCACGAATTCGCCGAATCAGTCGAATCGAATTTTTGAATAATTCACTCATCTCTAGTGGCTACCATAGATCATGCAACGCAATCATTTATTAATTTTTGCCCTTTGATACTCTCTAATTGTCTTCTCAACGCAGGCACCGATATCATATTACTATCCCAATGCAGGGCTATCCCCAAACAATAAAATTAATTAATTATTTTATATACTAATATATATATATATATATATATATATATTATGTCTGTGCTCACCTATGGGCATCGTCTGCTGTTCTCTGGGTTTTATTTCCTTCCCTTCCATCACTTCCTGGCCCGCCTCGTTTCCCTGCCTATATAAGACATGCTCAGTCTAGGCCACTTTGCCTGAGCAACTTCCTAGTTGTCTGAGCTCCTGTGTGTTGCTATTGCCTGTATCATGCATTGACTACTTGTGTACCGACTCCAGCTTCATTCTCTGACTGTGCTTGTTTTCCGCTTGTCCTGACCTCGGCTAGTCTATCGGATTTCCCTTTGTCTTCTCCCATTGTACTCTTCTCCCGTGAGCGGTCTCCTCATCCTCAGCTGGGCATACCTGGGGGCCGTGACTTGGTCCCAGCTTGCTGCAAGTCCATCCCCACCATCAGGGGCTCTGGGGAAGAAGCAGGCTGGGGCTTAGACTCCGCACCCTGGGGAACCCCAAGTTGAGTATCTACAAGGGCTCACTACCACAGGTGCTGACAATATATATATATATTTTTTTTTTTAGATTTTTTTTTATATATACACCAATTTTAAAATATTCTTTTATCATCTTCTTTATGATTATATACACACTTGTGTCTCTCCATAAGAGAACCCCCCCCCCCCTTTTTATCCACGTGTTTGCCAACATGCAATTTTAAACATGCATATATGTCCATTTTTCCCCTCCTCCCCTCTTCTTTTTTTTCTCCCTAATTCTATGTTTATTTATCAGTACTCCTTAATTGTCTCATATTATTGTTGTCACCAACATTTATTCATAGTATATTGTGCTTATCCCATGTTTTTGTGTTAAGCCCATGTCTTTTAATTTGTTATCTTATGTATACTATTCCTCTGCCAGTGTTAGACTATCTTCTCCCAGTGACCTCTATGACCTATCTTTCCTATGTTTCCCTGCCCCCGGCTCTGTCCATCATCCTCCCTCGCTCTACATAAGGCTCTCCCACTTCCTTGTTCCTCCCTGCCTGATGAAAGAGTGTGCCAGGCGACGCGCGTCCCACGCATGCTCAGAAACGCGTTGCACATTGATGGCGTCAGTTGCCAAACGTGACCAACCCCAGACATCTTGGAGACTCTGCCAGGCTTCATCAACCATGCTTTGCATACATAGCACCATCTGCTGGCGGACCTAGGCTATCTCCTTTCTGGATCAGTCACCTAACACCTGACTACAGACATTTTACATCTCCACCATATGAGCCTGTTTTTAAATTCTAAGATGTGAGTTACTACTTACCTTCTTATTAAATATTATTGCAGTATACACTTAGAGGCACTGTGTTTCTTTGTTTAAAGGGCAAGGACAACCCTCCAAGTAGGCATTGGGTAAAAGCTGATGAAAATGACGCAAGGGTATGTTATCAATACCAGGAGTAAAGTTAGCCATATAGTCCATTTTAAGCTTCAGAAAACTAAATTATGCAACAATTTAATTACAAATAAAGATTTAGAGGACAAATTTATTGTGAAGAGAACACTCTGTATGTCTGTTTGTAAAAGGATTGCCTATTCACAAAACATTTTCCCCATAATTCAACAGCTACCACTACTGGAAATAATTCCAGCAATACAATGTTTTTTGCTGCCTTTAAAGAATCCACATATTCGGTCAAGCTCCACAACACCAGTGCGATTGCCAAATAGCAGAAAATCATTTGGAACCAGCAGCATCCATAAAAAAGATGAAAATCAGCTACAAAAAAACAATTCATCCTGAAAAACAGAACAGCCATTATAGTCATCTAAAAATTTTAACCATAATAATAGATTCTTTTTCAGCAGAGTTGTTAGCCTAATATGAAAGAATGGTGATTATAATCCTGCCGTGGAAACATAACTCCTGGAAAGAAAAACATCCTACCTGCATAATCCCAGAGGTAAAAGCCAGCAATCCCAGCAAGGATAATACCTTTTTTCTGTGCACAAAAATATATATCATGTTCTTCAATCTCTCAATTTGTAGCATTGGCATTCTAAACTCCAGTGCAGAGGTATCAATGAGGATACCTAAATATTCAATAGTTGTTGCAGGATAAACTGTTTTTTTTTTCCTCTGCTAGGGGAACCCAAAAAAAATCTGCAATGTCCCTAAATTTATTCAATAGACCAAAACAAATACTAGACTCACTAGGGCCAACAAATAAAAAAGCATCCAAATAATGTACATTCCCTTCCCAGCCAGACTCAAAAGCAAGTACCCAATGCAAAAACATTGAAACAGTTTAAAAATAAGAACAACATGCCACTGGGAGGCATTTATCAAAGAAGTAAAATCCATCAAAGTAAAAACCATGAGAACTAAATGCCGATGGGGAAATTGTGCCAATAAAGCTCCACGGCCAACAGACGGTATCTTAAAAATTGCTTCCTCAAAAGTAGCATAAGATACAGAACAAAGGGAATCATCAATATCATCATTTAATGAATTTCCAGTAGGAAACGATAAATGATGAATGATTCAAAATTAATTTGGCTCCTTTTTAAGCACTAAATCTAAAGGGAAGATCCGAAAATTTTAAAAGGAGGGAAAACTAAAGGACCTGCTATACGATCTTCTGCCAATTCTTTTATAAATTTTTCTCAAACTACACGAGGTGTAACGCTATCCGAATTAAGGTTCGAAACTACCAAACAACCTTCAACTTTATAGCAAGGAATTGGAAATCTAAACAAAAATTAACTAGAAATAGAGTGTAAGGGATTTCCGTCAAGAAGAATCGTAATCGGGAACGCGCATGCGTGAAAGAAATTCCGCAGAAGAGCTGCTGGTTGTGCGCAGGCACGCAGGAATGCGCGATTGCACACATGCACGCACACGTGCACACGCACGGTGAAGATTGCCGCCAGACAGGCTATTTAAAGAGGGCCTCTGCTCTGGTTCACTGCTGACTGGTCTTCAGCTCCCCCCTGTGTCCTGATTGCTCCTGTATATTCCTTTGTTGCTGACCCGGCTTGTTCATGACCCGACTCCGATTACTCTCCTGCTCCTGGTTCCTGACTTTGGCTCTGCTCCTGACTTTGGCTTTTCCTACTGATTCTGTATCACGCTACCCGACTGTTGATGACCCTGGCTATCCTATGACCCTGTTCCTGTCCTGTGTCTTGGCTACCTACATTGCTCTGCTGCACATCAGGCATTACCCAGAACCTGCTCTGTCTGCTACTACGGTACTCAAATCAGAGGATACTCTGCCTACCAAGGTCATCATCTGCAAGAGCCACAAGCAACAACCACTGGTGCTCTTGTCCCCCTGGTCCCTAGACTCCCTCTGTTCCAACCTCAGCGGGGTCAGGGCAGGTGACACAAGTGAGGCCGACCTCGTCAATTCAGTCTCCTATCAGGTACGTGACATAGAACTTTCTCCCTGTTTGGATATTTGTCCAACCATGGACGCATGTTTTCCAGCCTTACTGGCACGCAGGCTTTGTTGAAAAATATCTTTTTGTGGCAGAGGTGTTATATTTCTCTTATAACATTCAACCACTATGTGTACACCTAAGCAAAAAGAGCACCCATGCTTTTATCTGCATGACGTGTTCCATTTACACCGTGACTCATTAAAAGTGAAACAAATACCTTTTTTATATGCTGATTCTACATTACTAGTAGTGTTTAGCTTAGGGACAGTATTTATCAGAGGGAGAATTGGATTCAACCATAAATCCACATCTTCCATTCCCCATTTCAATTTGGGGTGAATAAACAATTTCTGACACAAGGGCTCGTCATAGTGAAACCAACCCATCCCTCTGAAATTTTTGTATGCCTCCAAAACATGTTCCAAGTGTTGGAATAGGCCACTACATAACTCCGTTTTTTTTTCTGCTAACACACTAGAAAACATGCAGTAGGCTTGAAGCCAATTAAAAAATGACCTAGGAACATATTTCCGGTCATCTGATTTTTTGTCAGATTTTTTGCCAGATCTGAAAGAATAATCCTTAGCATAAGGAAGGAGGGAAAGGACATCTGCAAATTCCCCTTTCTAAATCTTCTCTTTGATAGATACAGATAAATGGTAGAAACCTCACAAGGCATAACTTCCTTATAACAAGTTTCAGGTACTGTATTTTTTTCTAACATGTGAAGTACAGAAACAGAAGAAACAGAATGAGATGCATCAGGAGAAGGATTGCTAGTTAATGAAGAAACTGGAATAGAAGTAGCAGTAACTGACTGAACCAATTTCGATAAAAAAAAACAATTAGTTCAGTGACATTATTAGACTCACTAGGGAATGAGGATGAATAGTTGCTAAGAGCAGCCTGTGATATATCCTCTGGAACATTGCTGCTTACTACACATGCTGCTGAGGGAAAACCAACACTGCCAGCAGCACCTTGGATCTCTCTACCCGAGGATGACAGCGGGCCTGGTGCACCTTCCTGTTGCCTAGCGACAGCTGTTGGCGGAGGCAGCACACAAGCCTGACCTTCTCAGAGGCATGGCCAAGAATGCCTACCTCTGCTGAGTGTTGGCAATGGGGAGCAGGGCTGGCGCAGCAACCCTCCTCCTGTAAGACACCGGCTGTACTCATTTTGTGACTCCACTCCTCCTCCTCTTGACTACGTAATTTCCCTTTGCTGCCGGCAATGAGGATGATGCTCATCTACTGCCATTTCGGGGGGAAGCTGATTCAGTGAGTCCTCCTTGGGCGGAGTGCCACTTTCTTCTGCCTGGTCCCGCTAATCTTTGGCTTCTTCCACTTTGGCTAGCACCAGGCAATGGTGCAGCCAGTCTTCTCCCTCGCTGCTCTCTGCTCTCTTGAGGATCCTCCTGAAAAGGGTCTTCATGGTCAGCCAAAGAGAAGCAGTATTATAACTTTTTTGGTCATGCTGACCAACTGCACAAAACCCCTGGATCCCTCTTCTTTATATAGGACTGCCAGATCTTCCATGAAATCTTATTGGCTAATTGTTATTTTACAAAAATTTAAAAAGACAGTGTACCCTTTATTATTTTTAACTATAGTACACAATTTAAATGAGCAGAGACAGGAGGGGTGGTCGCAAACCCATGGAGCCCTCAATACCTGTGTCCCCATTTCACTCCAATCTCCTGCCAACAAGTATCACGTACCTTACCAAAGGATAAAATGAGCTTCTCTGCAGATGTATATTGCCCAGAAATATGAAACAGTTTTTACAAAACAGGCCTTAAAAAATTCACATGCAGCCACTTAGCAGCGAAATGCAAAAAATATAAAATATGTACTTTTAAAAACACACATTCATCCTGATATGACTATAGACAATGGATGTGGATACTCTATATAGGGGATGCAAGGCACACATCAGCCTAAAAGCAGGGGCGGACTGACCATATGGAAACTCGAGCATTGCCCAAGGGCCCAGGGTCAGTAGGGGGCCCCATGAGATGCCCCTGGTACCTTTTTCATAGGCTATGTTGAGTTTGGGCAGGGACACAGGGGCCCCATGATCCCCTATTGCCTGGGGGCCCCATGAGTTGTCAGTCCGCCTCTGCCTACAAGCGATACATTAATCTGCCCCTGTGCATTTATCCCTACTTCCTATCCCTTTCCGATCCAAGCAAAGCACAAAGCACATTTTCGATATGGCTGCTGAGAACCCCACCTTTTTATACTGATGGTCTGGAACATAAGACTTCCACATTATTGACCATTTCAAGCAAGCAGATCTCTGACTAAGTTCAAAGGTCTGGAAGTGAATTGCTGGTAGTTGGTTGCTACGACAATGAACCTCCAAAATATTTCTGCAAATAGGTTAGGTTCACTTTGAAGCCAATCTCACATTGAATCTCATCTCTAATTATAAAGGTATCTGGTACACATTTCCTGCCTGTCACTCATTATAACTTTTATACATGTATAATACTCTTTTGTGAATGCAAATGCCTTTTGCAATTATAAATATTTTACCAAAGTACTGTTTTTTTGTACACACAAAACATTTTCATGCCATAAAGAAGAAATGTACCATTGTGAAAGATTTCATCTCTTGCATAAATACATGTTAAAAACTCTTTTATGAATTATGGCATACATGAATTAGACAAGAATAATAGGCGTATTATTTGTCATATATAATACATTTGTGTAAGATAAACACGTCAGTCTATATACAAATGTGTTTCTTGTCACTGTGAATACCTTTTTGTCTTGGATTGATAATTAACAGAACCAACTCCAGAAGAATGAATATGAATACAAGAGCAGAAAAAATATTTATCAATTTTGCACTGGCTTTGAACAACTGGGGCATGCTAATTAAATTATTCAAGAAAATATGTGTGTATGTCATCTCTGGCTGAGCATCTCAGAACTCAATTACAAAACCTATTAACAGTAATGTGCACTTAATTTAACCTGAAATGAGAAGTTTTAGTTCATAAGAGTTCCAAACATATAATTAGGTTTGTATTTTGTTCACAAACATCTAAAAATTACCTGTCTTGGAAATAAAAAAGGAGGAAGACTATAGGACAGAAGTGCATAAATTCACAAAATGCATATGTGAGGTACCCTTTTGTGCAGTTATTCCTTCAAACATCCAGCATTCATCAGATTGTGTAAACTGTGCAGCTATAAAGACCACCTTTAGTGTAGTTCCACCCGTTTGACAGAATCATTATTAGATGGACCTTATATATTATCCACTTGCCTACCGAGTACTTTTACCTCCTTCCTGCCCAGGCCAATTTTCAGCTTTAAGCATTGTTGCACTTTGAATGACAATTGTGTGGTCATATACTGTACCCATATGAAATTTTAATAATTTTTTTCACACAAATAGAGATTTTTTTTATAGTATTTATTTGCCCCCGGGGTTTTTATTTTTTGCACTATCAACAAAAAATTTAAAAAAAAGTTTTCTTTGTTTCTATTATAAGTTTCTGTTTTGCAAACAGGTAAATTTTCCCCTTCACTGATGTGCGTTGATGAGGCTGCACTGATAGGTAGCACTGATGGACACTGATAGGCTGCGCTGCTGAGGTGACACTGATGAGATGACACTGGTGGGCATTGATGAGGAGACACTGATGATGCTGCACTGATATGCAGCAATGATGGGCACTGATAGGCAATACTGATGGGTACTGATGGGTGGCACAGACTGGCGACACTGACTGTTGGCACTGATGGGGATTGATGGGTGGCACTGCTGGGCAACACTGATGTGCAGCACTGGTGGGTGGCACTGGTGGGTGGCACTGCTCTACACTGATGGGAGGTACTGATAATCAGGGCACTGATAATCAGTGCCCTGATTATCAGTGTAGATCTGCTCTGTTACATTTGCTGGTTATCGACAGTACTTTCCTCATGCTGTGACAACATGAGGAAAGTGCTGCCGATAACCAGCAACTGTATTTACTTTGCAATCAGCTGTGTCATTGGACACAGCTGATCATGTGGTAAAAGGCTGCTGTGATTGCCCTTTTTCCTAGTCATGTGATCAGCTGTGTCCATAGGACACAGCGATCACTGACATCGCTGGATGTGTGCCACTTGGAGCTCGCTGGGGCGCGTTCTGGGAGGACATCATATGACGTTCTCCCAGAACTGGACAATCACACTGTAGGCGTCTTTTGGCTACAGCGAGGTTGTAAAGTAGTTAAGCAAAGTCATACAGAATGTTCCTCACAAGAGGGGGTTAATTAACAATGTAAGAAATCCAGATCCACTTGATTTCTTTTACATTAAAGCAGTCTAAAGAAATAAAGGAATCCCTTGAGCTTTCCAAATATATACAATTCTTTATTAAAATAGGAAGACACACACATGGAAAGTGTGCATAACCATACACTAGAAATAACGCTTCGTACTGCCCTTCACCTGGGAAAAATTGTACACGTACCTTGCATTTCACATGTTCTCATCCTGGTGGTGCAGTGGTGCATCATGAAACACTCTGGTTTCCAGAAGTTCCTCCATAAAGTCAGAAGGGATTATGAGCACTTTAGGTGGTATACCCATCAGGTGTTCATCTGACTGAAATGCAGAGCCAACTTGAGCTGCCTGCCAATAGTCTTATCTGTGATACCCCACAGGCTGGAACTTAATGTTGGTCATGCTTCATAAACTGCTCTCCTTCTCCCCTTCCTTTTTCACCATTCACTTCTTCTTCCTCCACTTCTTTCTCCTTCTACATGCTCGTGTAATAGAGAGGGGGAGGAAATGGGGGAAAGGGGAAGGCATAGAGGAGGTAAAAGGGAAGGAAAAAAAAAGAAAAACAAAAGCTCAAATTCAGTTATAGGTGTGCCCTTATAAGTAAACAAGTAGGAGAACAAATGAGGGAGTCTGTCCTACCAAGTCCTTCTAGCCAATGGGAAGACCGCCAACAAGAAGATATCATTAACTGGGAATAGATTACAAAAAGAACACTATTGCCACTAATGCAGAAGAAACCATTGTCACTGGTATAGCCAATAATATTAAATTACACCCTACAAAGACAAAAAGTTACAAATAAATGTACCTCTAGCTCATTCAAAAGGAGCATAAACTGTATGAGTATACTAGGGTGAGAACTATAAATTCACTTCTAAAAATCATTAGATATGAATATGTAGTATAAAGATAAGTAGGGACTGTGGGCTTACCTTAAACACAAACAAATCACTAATTGCATGAGGATGGTCCAAACCATATGATTCTTCAACCATTACTCCAACAAAAGGAGCAAAAAAGAAAACGTGCCAATCCCTAAAATCAAACATATACAGTTGTGTTCAAAATAATAGCAGTGTGTTGAAAAAAGTGATTGAAGCTCAAAATCCTTCTAATAGATTTTATTTCCATACACACAAATGTATTGGGAACACTACACATTCTATTCCAAATCAAAACATGAAGAAAAATATATCAAATTTGTGTTGTTCCTCTAAAAAAATTGAAGAAAAGTGAATATTAGACTGTTCAAAAAAATAGCAGTGTTTGTATTCTTCTTTACAAACTCTAACATTCACTATATAAATTGAAAAATGTTTGAATATTTTGCTTTCCTTTGAATCACTTAATTAATATTTAGTTGTATAAGCACTGTTTTTGAGAACTGCTGTACATCTGTGTTGCATGGAGTCAACCAACTTCTGGCACCTGTGAACAGGTATTCCAGCCCAGGATGATTGGACTATATTCCACAGTTCTTCTCTATTTCTTGGTTTTGCCTCAGAAACTGCATTTTTGATGTCACCCCACAAGTTTTCTATTGGCTTGAGATCCAGGGATTGGGCTGGCCACTCCATAACATCAATCTTGTTGGTCTGGAACCAAGATGTTGCACGTTTACTGGTGTGTTTGGGGTCGTTGTCTTGTTGGAACATCCATTTCAAGGGCATTTCCACTTCAGCATAATGCCTTATGCTGAAGAGGAAATGCCCTTGAAATGACCTCTTGCATGACCTCTTCAAGTATTCTGATGTATTCAAACTGATCCATGATCCCTGGTATGCGATAAATAGGCCCAACACCGTAGTATGAGAAACATCCCCATATCATGATGCTTGCGCAACCATGCTTCACTGTCTTCACAGTGAACTGTGGCTTGAATTCAGTGTTTAGGGGTCGTCTGACAATCTGTCTCAGGCCACTAGACCCAAAAAGAACAGTCTTACTTTCATCAGTCCACAAAATATTTCTCTTTAGGACAGTCAATGTGCTCTTTGGAAAATTGTAACCTCTTCAGCACGTCTTTTTTTCAACAGTGGGACTTTGCGGGGGCTTCTTGCAGATAGCTTGGCTTCACATAGGCATCTTCTAATTGTAACAGTACTCACAGGTAACTTTAGACCTTCTTTGATCTTCCTGGAGCTGATTGTTGGCTGAGTCCTTGCCATTTTGGCTATTCTTCTATCCATTCGAATGGTAGTTTTGCGATCATTTTAGCTGAGCGGCCTATCATTTTCTGCACTTCTTTATATGTTTTCCCCTCTCCAATCAACTTTTTAATCAAGGTACGCTGTTCTTCTGAACAATGTCTGGAACAACCCATTTTCCTCAGAATTTCAGAGAGAAATGCACTGTAACCAGCATGTACAACATTTGTTGCCTTCCTTCCTTAAATAAGGGCAATAATTGCCACCTGTTTTTTAAAGAATGAATGACCTCACTAATAGAACTCCACACTGCTATTATTTTGAACATGCCCCTTTCAATCTTTCAATTAGTGATTCAATTACACAGAATCAGCAGCATGCATGTCATGACTGTTGGGTCTGTTGGATTTCTATTACTCTACTACACCTGATAGTAAATTATTTGCCACGTAGAAATATCATTTCTACCAAAAACAGTGATTGATCAGGTAGTGATGTCAGGTAGTGATGTCTGACTGCTATTATTTTAAACACAACTGTATATATATATATTGTGGGAACTCGCTTCAAGTGGTAGAGCTTCTTCAAAGCACACAGCAACTCGCTTCTTTTTTAAGGGCCTTTTTTCCCACTTTTATTTAAATGAAAGTCCTGTAACATAAAGGTTTCCCACGCAGGGGTTTCCACCATCACACAAATGCAAACAATACTCAGCCTTCTGGCTCTCTCAGATATCCCGCTTTATATATATGTCTCCTACAGACGCCTTCCACGAGGTTGCTTTTGCACACAGCAAACTTCTAGCACACAGCTAGTCTGGCTTCCACCTGACTCCAAGGCAGCGACCTCCCGTCTGCCAGGGTGGAGCCCTCCTGACTCCTGTCTGCCGGGGTGGAGCCCCGAATCATGACCTGGCCTCCACAAAAAGGCCTGCACACACCTGTGCAATCAGCACGCTGGCTGCTCCCAAAATATGGGCCCAGGATTGGAGATTTCATCCCTCCCAAATCTCTTAGAAATCTCCAGGCTACAGGTCCCAAAACAGGCTTTACAAACCAAAGAGGAAACTGATAAACCAGTTTCCTCTGCATTATGAGATCTGCCTGGAGCCCCTCAACCTGCATGGTTGAGAATCCTGGGTCTCCATCATGATTTCCACCATGGCAGGATACCGTACTGCCACAATATATATACACCTATGTCCTTCCCAATGCAAAGCATATTCCCAGAAGCAAGAAAAAAAGAGATTTAGATGTTCAAAACTCACCATGTATCAAAAAGATGGTCTAGCATGCCACATGGACCAAACAAATGGCTTAAAAACTACACAATAGAACCCACCCCTTATATATATCTCTAAAGTTGAGTGGTTACTTCCGGAGGCTGCCCCAGCCTCCCGGGTGGAGACCAATGAGAAGTTCCAGAGCCAGGTAGCATGGGCAGGCATCTACCATATCCCCAAGCTACACGCCGATGGAGCATGTACAAGCTCCATCTAACAGTAGGGCCAGCAAAACAGGGCCGGCCCCAGATGCTGAGGTCTGTTATCTGTTTAATAAGATGTACTGTTGTGTCTTTGTCCCAGTGCTAATTGAGATAATTGAGTCACATATTGTTTCTGTATGTTGACTAGATGGGATTAGTCTTGTGTAAACTTTATCTCATTACCTAATCATTGTGGGATGTTTATCCCAATGTGTAAAATGTGTTTTTGTTGTTCATGTGGGGACTGTCCCTATTTCTGAAGTGTATAAAAACCTGTATTTCTGTTCAATAAAGAGTTCCAGTTGAACCCAAGCTAGTGTCATCTTGTTTTGGGTGCAATGCCCAGCTACAATACCTTGGGTCTGTGTCCCAGCGGCGAGGAAGCACCCAGGTGGGGTGCCGTGAGGTACATCACATTTGGTTGGCAGCAGCAGGATGCTTCCTGCAGTCTGAGATACTGTCAGGATACGGGTGTTCTGAGGCATCGCGTCGGGCGGCGCATGTGCAGAACACCAACACTCACTACCCGGCGAGCGGTAGGACCTGGGCGCGCATGGCGGCGGCAGGGATCGCGCATGCGCACTCGGGATTGCGGACGCGCGCCTGGCACCAATGACAGCGGGAGGAGGGCTATTTAAACATAGGAACAGGTATGTCAAGTTGCCGTTTGGTCTTGTATCCTGTTCCTGATTCTGTGTTACTGTATACTCCGTTGCCGACCTCTGCTTGTTCCTGATCCTGCTCTTCTCCTGCTTAACCCCTGGCTTGCCTGACTATTCTTCCGTCAGATCCCTGGTACTGTATTTGCCCGCATCCTGCTGAACCTGGCTTGTGACCTGACCATTCTTAGCTCGCTTCTATTGTACCTCGCTGCCCGCATAATACCGACTCGGCCTGTCCGACTTCGCATACCGTACCCGACCATCCATCCATCCGGCTCGGATCAGACCAGTGTATCTGTCTGCCTTTTCCAATTAGATTCCGTTTCTGCACTCCCCTGTCAGTACTCTCTACCACCGCAGGACGCACTCCGGGGTCGTGACCTGGTTCCAGTCTGCACCAAGTCCATCCCCACCATCAGGGGCCCTGGTGAAGAGCAGGCTGGGACTTAGACCCCGTGCCCTGAGGGCGTCCGTGCGGTGGGCTGCTAGAGACTCTGCCAGGCGGTTTATAACAGATACCACCAAGATTTCAGGTCTGGTTAGCAGAAGAGGAGAAGAACAGATACCAACCACCATGAAAGAGGAATTCAGAAGGAGGCTGCGAGAGATGTGGATGCAGCACAGGGAACAGTGCCAGAGCAGATCCTGCTGGAATGGTATGATTCTGTCCACTGGCAACTCTGGAAGGGAGCAGCACCACCAGGGAAAAATTTTCTCCTCCATCCAGGAAAGGTACTGGTCGCAGAACAAAGTTTGAGTGTTGTTATGGTGTTAACAACTGCACAAGTAATGGACAGCTGAGTTAAGCAGGCTGGTTCGGAAAGAGGTGCAGCTGGATAAGACCCACAGAGCCCTCCGCTGGTATGTAGCTCAAGTGTGCCCTTGGACAGCAGAAGACAGCCTGACCTAAGGCTTTTGCTATGGTGGCTTGGGGCTGCTGTACAAGAGGCTGTCACAGAACCTTGACTTTGGGAGCGATCTGGAGTGGCCTTTGGAGGAAATGATGGATTACAAAGACCAGATGCTGAACATCTCATAAGTGTTCTGGGCACAGGAAGATTTGGAGTTTATAGCCATTCAAAAATGGGAGCTGGAGATCGCCTACAGATGGCTCCTAGACTCTTTGCCTGAGACTATCGGGAAGTACCAGCCAACAGCTCTGAAATCACTGCTGAAGTGTAGGCAATAAGACAAAGTAACAGTGTGCTTTGCTCACCTCCATCCGTGACTATGGAACCGGAGCTCTTATGGCAGGTGCAGCAAGTGTTGACTCACCTTGACGAACCTGTTTTTGTACAGGATGAGCTTGGATGGAGGAATACATCTGTCCAGCAGCTGGTTAAGGGTACAGGAGATGAAGCAGCATTCTCACCTCCCCAGTGGCAGTTCATGGACCTGGGAGAGGTGGTGGTCATCTCCACCCCTAGCAGCAGATCCACAGTCCAGGAGAGGAAGTGGTCATCCTCCCTCTTCAGCAGCAGTGTAGGGACTCAGAAGTGAAGGAATTCATCCTTGCTTTACAATGGGAGGGAGTCCAGAAGTCCAGGAGATGGAGAAGCCAGCTTATCTCACTGGAGCCAGTTCCATAGTCCACGGGAGGTGGTGGTCGTCCTCCCTCCCCAGCAACAGATCCACAGTCCAGGAGAGGAGGTGGTCATCCTCCCTTCCCAGTGGCAGTGTAGGGAATTGTCTTCGCTCCACAGTGGGAGTCCAGTTGGGAGTCCCCAACAGTAAGCCAAAGTGGAGGATGTGGGTTTCCCAGCGAAAGCACTGTCAACAGGGCAGAGCACCACTGACCTCTACTTAGCACCTACCATGTATTCATATCTCCAGGGAGTTGAGGCAGTTGGCCCCTCTCCTCAGCAGCAGACCGAGCCCTGGAACAGTAAAGACCTCACCACTGAAGCGCTGGCAGCCAGGCAAAGGGTCCAAGACCTCTGCTCCACAACTACTGGTAACAAATCTTCCCTGCAGCCAAGAATGAAGATTGTGTGGACCGAATATGGGTTCACTCTGCCCAATTAATGCATGTCCTGACTAGGTGGAGGTCTGGGACCTGGTTAGTCTACTTTTGAGGGGGATGTGACAGTCCCAACTGGGACAGGGTCTTTTGGATGGGACTGCAGGATAGCCTCTTCCCTACTGACTATGGGCCATGACGTTTGAAGGGCTTCTATTCTGGGGGACCTTTTGGAGTAGCTTTACTTCAGATTCAAGTTCATGTCTCCCCAAAACACACAGACTCTGATACAGATACAGATTTGGGGTCTCTGTGCTCAAACCAGCATTGACTGCTTCAAACTCCCTCCTAGACTTAGAGACTCAGAGCAGATGTTAATATAATCAGCTCAAAACAACCTGATGCTGTGGTTTATTGTTGTAATCTGTTTAGTAAGGTTTATTGTTGTGTCTTTGTCCCAGTCTTAATTGAGTTGAGTCAGCTATTGTTCTGTCTGTTGGCTAGTCCTTCTGGAGGCTCCTGCATGATGGTATTAGTCTTGTATCAACTTTACCTTGTTACCTAATCCCTGTGGGATGTTTATCCCAATGTGTAATATTTGTTTGTATTTGTTTCATGTGGGGACTACCCCTATTTCTGTAGTGTATAAAAACCTGTATTTCTGTTCAACAAAAAGTTCCAAGCCAGTGTCATCTAGTTCTTGGTTGCAATACCCAGCTATAATACCTTGGCCGTGTCCCAGTGGTGGGGATAACGTAAGCACCCAGGCAGGGTGCCAGGCACTCCATCACACAAGGGTTGCAGGATCCTCATCATTACTTCCACAAGGCTACTCACCAACAGCCTAAACAAATTTATCTTAGCTAACTGTTTTTACCCCAGAAAGAGCATCCTCTTCTGGGTGGCCATAGGCTAGTCTTTTCTATCTTTCTATTCCAAAAAACATACAAAAGAACAAGCACTTACCAGGTCTCCTGATGTCTCTTCAGCTCACCCTGGTATATACGCTGAGCTCAAAACTAAGCAATCATAAAAAAAGAAAAAAAAACATGCATGCAATCCTGAAATATGGTACTGTACCTATTAAGCCAATCCCTTTCTCAAACCTAACATAAATACACCCTTCAAAGTGAAACCAGAAAATATTTGCGCAAAATCAAAACCGCATAAATCTTTTCAAATCAATAACACAAACA
Source organism: Staurois parvus (assembly GCF_062004578.1). NCBI lineage: Eukaryota > Metazoa > Chordata > Amphibia > Anura > Ranidae > Staurois > Staurois parvus. Next base: position 1,112,738 of record NW_028318342.1, on the reverse strand, counting down.
CAGTCAATGCAGAATAAGTAAGGCAGTGTTACCTATTGTGCCTCAAATCCATCAAGAGACTCAAAACAGCACAACAACAGAAAACAATGAGAAAACGTTCTCACCTGAAGTGACACTGATTTCACCCAAACAGTAAAATTTCATGTAAGCTTTAACATGATACTATCAAATGTAAAGCCTGTGTTTAACTCAATTGCCAACTTTTATGTAAATACTGTAACTACAGGTGTCAGGTCATACTATTAAGTAGAGCTTTTGAATAACCTCAAGGAACAATCTGCTTGTCTGCATATGGTTTACTGAGCCATGCGATATATATCGGTTCACAGAGTAAAGATATAAGCTGTGATGACGTCTAATTATCTCAGTCCATTTAAAAAATGTCTTCAGCATTACACCTTACCTGGGGCACAAAGCCAAGTGGAATTTGGGAACTCCTAACTATCACAAATACATTTTGGCATGCAATTCTGAGAACATCCTGGTTTTGAGTCTATTACATGTCCATGGATGTAATAAATCGATTACTAAATAATAATGATTAACATGTGGGACAGGATGAATGTCTTTTCCCATTACTGGATAGAAACAGGACAAAACTCAAAAACAAAAACAAGTTTGAAAGAACTCTAAAATTTATTCTGAATATGAGCTGTCTCCATCTTGATTCTCAAGATCAAATCAGTGATCAATAATATCAAATCTCATCTTAACAATACTAATATAAGGGACCTTATTTGGGCACCTTGTGTTATTTGGGGGGGGGGCAACACTCTGTCCCTGCCTTCCACTATTTCATGCTTGTAAATTACCCTTGAACATGCTCTTCCAAAATAAAAAACTATAACTTCTTTAGCTTATGCACATTTTACAGGCATTTTCCACTGTTGCCACCATTTAAAGCAATTGATGTCCCCCACCCCCAAAGCCCAAATGACCCACAGAGGGCATTTAAAAATAAAGCTGTTGCTAAATAAATAAAAGACTTTTGCCCCAGCGTCCAACACTTCTGGTAGACCCTAACCCCAATGTGCTTCACTGCTGCCTTCTAAGGTAGCTGGATGCTTCAACTTCCCTGAGGATACATCCCTGCACTGGGATGGAATGCAATATTGATGGGTTTAGAGCATGCATAGTAGCTGCAAACCTGAACTTCATCCCTATTTAATATATATATAATATATATTGCTCTTATTACTGTTACATATTAGAAGAAAGTCTGAACTATTTTATTCTCATATGCATTTCTAGGTGACAATTACAGTGATTATAGAATATGACACATACCTTATTCTAACAGTAATTTTCATCTGTTAATCAAGTATAAAAATCAGAGCACAGTCACATTTTACATATTACCAATGAGTGAAAAAATGATTAATGTATAATATTGCATATTTTCCAATTAACTGTGTATAGTTTATGAAAACGTACAGGCACTCTAATTAGATAAACTATAAAATACAACATAATTGATAGAGCTGTACTAAGTTCATTCACCTCATACCTACAACAAGTTGGCAAAAACTTAATGTTATAAAACTTTTACTGAACTCCAGGCAATTTAAAATGAGACATAACTACCAGTAATTATTATTATTATTATTATTATTATAAGGTCTGTATTCTTTTAACTTAGACAGCAAACAATTTAAATTAAATTACTGTACTATATATTAAAATGCTTAAATACAGTATACAGAGTGATATTGCATTATTACTTTAACCTAAATGATAATGATTTTAATAATCGTTTTTAGAAGATAAAGTTGATCTCAAACTCTGCATTTTAACTGAATGTAAGATGTCCATGCAAAGGTGGGTGGGTGACAGACCCAGAATAGTCATAGTATCAGGAAACGTATGAAACACTAATATATTTACATATATACAATATATACATATGGGGTTTCCAAGATTCTGTTCTTAGCAGAATGTGTTTTAGTTTAGGGCTTTCTGCCCACTTTTACTCATCAAAAACATCAAAGCAACAAGGAGTTCTGTCCACATAGGGGTTGTTCAGCATTATAAAAATAATATATTTTATCATGTCTATTCTTCATGTATGCCCCAGTGTCAGCCTTTCTTCCTAAGTGGATCCTTCTCTCACCATGCCCAAGATCTTGACTGCTTATTTAAACATAACTACTCCTTGCTTAGCTCAGACATACTGGTCTGCTCCAATGGGGACTAAGTCTGTTTCTTCAAAATCTCAAAACTCTCAGACATTAGTCTTACTCAAAGGTATGTCTGTGTATGCTATAGAGGCCTTAATATGTGCTCCCCACATTTCAGGCCTAACCCCTTCCCTCTGCCGCCTCCAAGCCTTTTAAGTGGATCTGCAGTAAATTCTGTGAGGTGGAGGCAGGCATTCCTGTCATGTGACCGCTGTGATTGGCATTCACAGTGGTCATATGACCGGAAAGCTCCTGATCACAAGTATGCATCGGGAGCTTTCTGGTAACCATTTGTTACTGTGCTTTTAGCACTCAGGGAGCATACTGTCACCACAGTAAAGTATTTACCAATAGATGCATATACTGTATGAAGCCACTTGCCGTTAAAGCCCACACACAGAGAGGCAAACTCAACCTGTCTCCAATCAGTTTTATACATGTTGAGGGACCTTTTCCTTGAAACAGGCACAATCTGTAATTTCACACAGTGACAGTCCAACAGACTGTCCATCTGTCATATATCCTCCTCCTCTCTAAATGTCAGGGAGCGAGGAGCCAGACACACAAGGAGGTGCAATTAAAGGTAGGTTTATTATACAAAACAAGACAGAGTCTATGCAAGTCCAACAGCAACAGCGGATGACTTGGTAGAACAGTAGCCAGGAAGGATGGTCGCCAGAGCCGGGGTCAGAAGCCAGGAAGGATGATCGCCAGAGCCGGGGGTTAGAAGCCAAGAAGGATGGTTGCCAGAGCCGGGGTCAGAAGCCAGGAAGGAGTCTTGCCAATGCCGAGTCGGTATCCAGGAGAGCAATGAGGAACTAAACAGGAGCTTGCTGCTGTGCAACAGACAGGACACGAATGCAATGGACAGCTACAACCAGCAGACTTATATGTGATAAGCCGCCACCTCCTGGGGGAGGAGCCGCAGAGGGCTGAAAGCATAAAGGATCCCACAATGCTTTGCAGACACCTAAGATGGTTGCCAGCACATGGAGCAGCACAAGCCCTGAGGAAAGGTAGGACCTTGACACTGAGGGTCAGAACACTTATACCCTGACTTTTATTAGGTAAAGAAAGGGTTAACTGTGTGAGGGGAGTGTTTTACTAGGGGGTGGTGGTGTGTACTTCACAGGAACATGCTGATCCCGAGAGATAAAGTCTTCTCTCAAGTTCAGCGTGCTCTTAACTGACAGATAGCAGAGCTGCAATGTAAACAATGCAGCCCTGCTATCTGTCAGTGATTACTAGTAATCGCCAGCACGAAATGACCCGCCGGGAGCTGGTGACAGACACCCGCTGCCACGATCGGCGGCACGGGTAGGGCGGGCACGCGCCTTGCGTGCACCCCCTACTTTGTTTTGCACAGCAACGTTAAAAGACGGTGCTGTGCGCACAGTAAAAACACTGCGGCGGGTCGGCAAGTGGTTAAAGGTATTTTTTGTCATTTGCATTTGGTGTCAGAAACATATCTATGGTATGTGGTGCTCAGCAGTTATTCATGACCTGTTTCTCTATCTGCTAATAGATGGTGCTGAGCCCTTTTTTAAATATCCTCCGGCTAAGTCTGTTGCTTTTTTGCTTTTTTCATTTTGTCCTCCGGTCTGTGTTACTTATATTGTTCTTCCTTCTTTCTTTCCTGGGTGCTCCTGTCTGCCTGTTTACTCTGCCATGGCTCCTGTAAACCTCTCTGTTGTCAGGAGTCAGCACAGGAAATGATCAGATATATATAGCCACACTTAGAAACTGGGACCAGACTATATGCATATACAGTATCTTTAACTGCTTCCCGCCCGCAATGTACTGCAGCAGCTACAGCCAAAGGTCTGGCTGTACTAACACAGGGGGTGCTGCGCTCCCAAGCGGGCGCCCAGTGCTCCCTCCTTACGACTGCTGTGTCTACTGGACACAGCGGAATGAAGATCCCGGTGAACGGGACACGATGATTATGTGATCACTATGTGATTACATGATCACAATATAAGCAAAGCTGTTATCAATCAATCTCATTCAAATCAGCTTTGCTCCTCTTCCTAGTGAGCTGTGATTGGCCCACAGCTGTCACATGATACATGGGGCCAATCACAGCACCCTCTACCATGTGACCAGTTCCAGCCAATGACAGATCACTATCCTGAGCTGTTAAAACCTAACTCATTCATAACAGTTCATGAATGAGTTAGGTTCATGACAGCAAGCTTTGTATTGCAGGAGAAATGATCTTTATTTCTCATGCAAAGCAAAGTGTAAAAAAAAAATTAAAAAATCCCTGATCACCCCCCCCCCCCACACACACACACACACACACACACACAGCAGCTCTTGGCAAAGTGACATAATCTTGTGTCACTTCCTGTTTTGGGGTCTCAAAGAACCTGCGTCCCCAGCTGCCCCCCCACCCGTCGGTCCAGGGAGAGAAGAGACAGCACAGCAGCACAGTAAAAGAACTACATTTTACACGCACACATTAGATTTGCACATTTAACCCTTTGATCGCGCCTATTAACCCTTCGATCACCCTGTCACCCAACCAGTGCCATTAGTACAGTGTCAGTATATAGAATTTTTCACTGATCACTGCATTCCTGCCACTAGCGACATCAAATATCATCAGAGTCAGTAAGCACCCCACCCAGCTAGGGTCAGCTAGCGTTATATTGCCTGCACACTATCGCACTCACGCTATAGGTCACTGATCACCGCCATTACTATATTGTGTTTGTACGTATCAAGATATTGATCATGTACAGAACTATACTTGTGCCTCCTTTGTATAATGTCCCCAAAAATGCAGAGTTAGCAGGATCAGCCCCATTCGCTGCCAGCACTGTCGTTTAGCCCCTCCGCTGTTTTTCACAGAATATTTGTATTAATTGATTGTGGGCCAAGACAATTTATATGCACACCAATACATCGCCGCCCACCCAAATTCAGCTCTTTCCAGACAATTCGGAAACCTATCATGGTTTCTGAATTTAAAACTCTTTTGGGCCTAACCCTCAACAGGGGCATTACAGAAAAGAATGAATTGCAGTCATCTTGATCCACAGAGCCAATTCATCTTATGTCCATGTTCTCTGCTGTTACTTATATGCCAAACATGGACCAGCAATGTACTGGTACGTCAATGGATTTGAGTGGTTATACCGTGATGATTCCTGTAGCTACAGGCATTATCCTGGTATCGTTTTTTCAGCTGGCAATCAGCTTTAATGTAAAGGCAATCCTAGTGGCCAATTAGCTGCTGAATTGTTTTTACAAGCATCGGGAAGGGACATCCCCCCCTTCTGCTGCCTTCTACAGTTTTCTTGGGCTCTTCTGTCCAACAGGAGAATCTGAGAATGCAGCCGGCATTTCCAATGGCTGACCATAGACTATAGAGATGATTGGAGCCATTCTGGTCTCTGACTAGCTCTAAGAATAAGGAATCTACGAGCATTTCATCACTTCAGTTTTGCAGGATATAAAAAGCGCCATTTGACACTAATGATGGGGCACTATTCATCCCACTGACACCAATGATGGGGCACTATTCCTCACACTGATACCAATGATGGCGCACTATTCCTCCCATTGACACCAATGATGGTGCCCCATCGTTAGTGCCAGTGTTTGAGGAAAAGTGCCCCATCATTGGTATTAGTGGGAGCAATAGTACTCCATCATTAGTGTCAGTGGGAAGAATCGTGCCCCATCATTGGTGTCAGTAGGAGGAATAGTGCCCCATCATTGGTGTCAGTGGGAGGAATAGTGCCCCATCTTTGGTGTCAGTGGGAGGAATTGCCCCATCATTGGCATCAGTGGGAGGAATAGTGTCCCATCATTGGTGTATCGGGGCAGCGGGACAGGAGGAGCACAAAGGGACAGGTGAGGGGCAGTGGGACAGGAGGAGCGCAGAGGGACAGGTGAGGGGCAGTGGGACAGGAGGAGCGCAGAGGGACAGGTGAGGGGCAGTGGGACAGGAGAAGGGTAGAGGGACATGTGGGGGACAACGTGATGAGGGGCATGGGACAGGATCGGGGCAACGGAGCAGGAGTAGCACAGTGGGACAGGAGGAGTGCAGTGGGACAGATGAGGGGCAGTGGGACAGGAGGAGCGCAGTGGGACAGGAGAAGGAGCACAGAGGGACAGGAGGAGCACAGAAGGATAGGTGAGGGGCAGTGGGACAGGAGGAGCGCAAAGGGACAGGTGAGGGGCAGTGGGACAGGAGGAGCACAGAGTGACAGGTGAGGGGCAGTGGGATAGGAGGAGCGCAGAGGGACAGGTGAGGGGCAGTGGGACAGGAGGAGCATAGAGGGACAGATGGGGGGCAGCGTGACGGGGGGCATGGGACAGGGTCGGGGCAGTGGGACAGGAGAAGTGCAGAAGGATAGGTGAGGGGCAGTGGGACAGGAGGAGCACAGAGTGACAGGTGAGGGGCAGTGGGATAGGAGGAGCACAGAGGGACAGGTGAGGGGCAGTGGGACAGGAGGAGCATAGAGGGACAGATGGGGGGCAGCATGATGGGGGGGCATGGGACAGGATCGGGGCATCGGGACAGGAGAAGCACAGTGGGACAGATGAGGGGCAGTGGGACAGGAGGAGCGCAGTGGGACAGGTGAAGGAGTACAGAGGGACAGGAGGAGCGCAGAGAGATAGGTAGGGGGCAGCGTGACTGGGGGCATGGAACAGGATCGGGGCAGCTGGACAGGAGGAGTGCAGAGTGACAGGATCGGGGCAGCTGGACAGGAGGAACACAGAAGGACAGGTGGGGGGCAGTGGGGGCAGATGGGGGGTAGTGGGACAATGTGGGGGACAGGAGGGGGGAAGTGGAACATATAAAAAGTGTATTTTTCCCAAAATATTGGCTGTGTCAATACTGTGTGACATAATAATTTCAACACCCACTGTTTTATTCTCTAGGGCCTCTTCTTTAAAAAAGTATATATAATGTTTGGGGGTTCAAAGTAATTTTCTAGCGAAAAAACTGTTTTTTCATGTGAACAAAAAGTGTCAGAAAAGGCTTGGTCTTCAAGAGTGGGTGATGTGTGGCATAAGCTTCTAATGTTGGCCCTGAAATGCCAGGATAGTAGAAGTAACCCCTCCAAATGACCACTTTTTGGAAAGCAGACACTCCAAAGTATTTGTTAAGAGGCACGGTGTTTATTATGCAGATCTCATTTGTTGCCACATGTGTTTGGAAAACGAAGAAAGAAAACAAAAAATGTATTTTGTCTTTTCTTTTTTTCTTTTTTAAAACCCTGTGACAAAAATATCTGTAAAATACTCATCATGCCTCTTATTAAATTCCTTGGGGTGTCTACATTCCATAAAGGGGTCATTTGGGGGGGTGTTTGTAGTATCTTGGCATTTTAGAGCCTCCAAAACTGCGATAGGCAGTGGGGAAGTGATAAGAGGAGGAAATATGCTCTTCGAAAGTCTGGAGATGGTCATTGGATTTTGGGGGCTTGTATGTAGCTAGGCTGCCAAAAAGTCTCTCACATGTGGTATCCCCATACTTGGAAGAAGTAGGAGAATGTGTTTTGGGGTGTTATTCCACATATACCCATGGCTTGCATGAGCAATACATCATTAAAGTGACAACATTGTGCAAAAATAAACAACAAAAAAAAAATTGTCATAGTCATAAAATTTGTGGCAAAAAATAAAATGTTCAATGGACTCAACATGCCTCTCTGCAAAATCCTTTAGGTTTCTACTTTCCAAAAAGCTGTAATTTGGGGGGGGGGGGGGGTTGTACTGCCCTGGCATTTTAGCACCTCAAGAAATGTTAGAATGTAAAAGCTTCTTAAATTCCAATATACTGTATATACCATAGTGTGTAGATGCTATAACTTTCACACAAACCAATTAATATACATGTATTGAGATTTGTTTTTACCAAAGACATGTAGCAGAATACATTTTAGCCTACATTTATTCTAACTTTTATTGGATATTTTTTATAACCAAAAGTGAAAAATATTGTTTTTCTCAAAATTTTTGGTCTTTTTTTGCTTATAGTGCAAAAAATAAAAACCACAGAGGTGATCAAATACCACCAAAAGAAAGCTCTATTTGTGTGAAAAAAGGACATTAATTTTGTTTGGGTTCAGCATTGCACAACCGCGCAATTACCAGTTGAAATAGAAAAATGCCAAACAGCAAAAAATGGCCTGGTGAGGAAGGGGGGTAAATCCTGTGGAGGGCAAGTGATTAAAGTGAGATTTATTTACAGTGCACTAGACACACACACCAACAGCAATAAACATGAAAATGCATGAAAATCAAAACTAAACAACCAAAATGCAAAACCCTAATTACTAGTTAAACATACAAATATGTACAAGGGGGAAATATGCAAGGCAGGGGGAGTCCTAAGGAAGCAGATAGAAAGAAGGAAACAAAACTGAGAAGGAGCAAGGCAACAAGGTAACAGGGAACTGAATACAGGGCAAAATCAAGAGCTATTTGAGTCTGGTAGCAGCATGGCAAACAGGCTTCAAGACAGGAGCAGCCAAAACATTGTTGCAAGGAGCCATAGCAGAAGTGGAATTTAAGTACAATCCCAGCAGGTGTGTCCAGGTGGAACAAATAAAAAATACTGGCTTAGCCACTAAATCCAAATGATATGTGTATGGGTGTTTATTATAGGTTAGCCAGATGTTTATTGCTACTTGATTATGGTTTATTTTTGATATATGTTTTACATATAATTTGGATTTAATGCTTAGCCAGTTTTTTTATTTACTATTGACTTTATTTGTTTCACAGATTTATTCAATTACACATTGGGTTTGATGCTCAGGAGGGTGTTTATTTAATATTAGTTTATTTTTTGGGGGTCACTATTTGGCAGCACAGCACTATTCTTGGGGATTTTTATTGATGTGGGAATACATGTAGGTGCTTGCAGCAGCTTATCATTGATTTGTGGCAGCGCATGAGTATTATATCCTTATATTTGTGTCCAAGTGGAGCCAATTGCTGACAGACACCTGCTGGTGGACACTAAAACTGCAGCTTTCCACCCTGGGAAGGACAGTGCCACCAGCAGGAGAAACAGGTTGTGACATTTGGCATACACATACATATGACTCACTTCATGTGCCCCTTCACAAGCTTACTTGCATGTGAGGGAGCATGGTAAAGTGATGGGTTAATATTCCTGGATGGCCTATTCATGTTCTGACATGCATAAAGATGCAAAAAAACGATTCTGCATTAGCCTGCGGTCACATGTACTTTTATACATGTTTTAATGGATTTAACTGTGTTTTATATGTGCTTCTTTATGTGTAGACAATAATAATATGCAGCGCTGATTGCCAGAATGAAAATCAAATATGAATTAAGAACAACAAAATGTGAAGTTCATGCAGGATAAACGTGACTTCTGTGATGTATCAAAAGATGATAAAGCAGAATTTTCGTGATTCTTGTGGTAATGAGACTGGGTGTAGATTGCACAAACCAGATGCATAAGGAAATTATGCATGGAGTATTTAAGACCTACTCCTGGTGCTCTGGATGTGAGACACTGGAAGGGTAGTCGTCATCTTAAATCTCGCCACTAGATGTCATATATCCCAAATCAATGGAAAACGCTCAGTGGATATCAGCATCAGCCACCAGGGAGATCATCCCAATCATCAGACAGCAATGGGCAGGAAACGATGAGCACCTTCAAAAGGCCCGGGCTCCCATAATAAAAAGAGCCCCAGGCCAGAAGCTTTGATAGTGTAGTATATTTTATTGATAAATAAAGCAGTCAAATAAAAACACACTTACAGCATTCAAAGGATAACCGCCGGCCGTCCTGAACTGGCCATGCGGTGTGTAGTAGTTTCTGAGGGGCACCTCCCCGATGCGTTTCGTGTAATGTACATGTTCTCAAAGAGGTTTACTTTCCTATGCCAGCGGCTAGCCCACTTTTTTTCTTTTTATTGACATCTAGCGCTTGTTTTATTTCCTTTTACATTTGACCTATAGCTTCTTTATGTGTGTTCATCTGCATTTTTTTACCATGTGTTTTTCTACTTAATGTAATTTTAAGGCCTCATTCTCAAGGTTGTTGAGACTATACACAATGAACGGACCATTTGTGTATCTGTCCCTAGCCTGCAGGTGCAGCATATAGACAGCACATTCATGTGTATGACGACACCTCTGCTGCATGGACACAGCTACTCAACTTAATGTGACAGGGGTTTGGGTGAGCAGCTCCAAATACAGACAGCTGTGCGTTCAGGTCTGCTTACCAACATGCCTGTCACATTAGGACAAGTGGCTTGTTTGGATGCAGCCACTGTATCTCCATAGACATAGATGTGCCACCTCCACGCAGCAATAGATAAATAAACGGCCCATTTATTGTGTACAGAAAACAGCACCTGTGTGAATGAGGCCTACAGGCATATTTTGCTTTTTAAGTGCATTTATATGCCTTTATATGCATTTATGTGCAAAAAAATGTAAACATGTTATTGTTTAAACTTAGTTTAGAAACACACCAAGGAACCAAGTGGTCCATCAAGGCTGCCCCATTTTTATATACTGTGTGAATTTTACTATTTTACATGGTCACTGGAGTGACCATGAGCTTATAGCTAGAGATGAGCGAATTATTCAAAAATTCGGTTCGGCTGATTCGCCGAATTCGCCGAATAAATTCGCTTCGAGCCGAATATATTCGCTGCGAATTTAACTTATAAAAAGGGTGTTTCTAGGCTTCAGAGAGCCTTTATATTAGTGCAGAACACTGTACCTTTAATTTAAATGCCCTTGGAGTCTGCTGGGGAAGAGAAATAATACTGTCAGTCAGTATGACATGCAGATGAGTGCCGTCGATCTTAGAATCACCGCACACTTCACTCATTTGGGCAGTCACGGGGCCAAAACCAGAGTGTGGAGCCACAGTGTGGCGGTGGAGGCAGCAGCAATGGGAGGCCATACAGCACCCTATGACAAAATGGAACCCACCAGCAGTGTGAGGAGACCTGAAAGTGGCACATGGCAGAGTGTGGCGATGGAGACAGCAGCAATGGGAGGCCGTACAGGGACCCATGACACACTCTGGACCTGGCAGCAGCATGAGGAGGCGGTACAGGGGCCCATGACAGATTACGGGCCTGGCAGCAGCATGAGGAGTCGGTACGGGGGCCCATGGCAGATTACGGGCCTGGCAGCAGCATGAGGAGGCGGTACAGGGGCCCATGGCAGAGTGGCGGAGCGTAAGCAGCTAAAATTGAAGGCCATACAGCGGCCTATGTTAAAAAGTCCCCCCAGCAGCAGCGTGGGGAGACGACTATCAAGAGTCCAATGGCAGAGTGGCGGAGCAGAAGCAGCTTCAATTGAAGGCCATACACAGGCCTAGGTTTAAAAGTCCCTCACAGTTAATTCCAATAACGAACTCTACTCCTCCGTGCAATCTACTTACGAGACCCTGGGCAGGTCTGGGTCCAATTTGTGGTAGAGACTGGTTTTGTTCAGCCATGCTTGAGCGAGTAATAACAGGTCTGTGCTGCCCTTTGGTGTCTGGCTTAATGCGCACAACACTGAACGTCCCAGCGTTTGTCAACGATTTGAATCAGTATGGACCTGGCAGCAGTGTGAGGAGACCCGAAAGTGGCACATGGCGCAGGGTGGCGGTGGAGGCAGCAGTATTCGGAAGACATACACAGGACTAGTTTAAAAAGCGGAAGCCGTCAGCAGCGTGAGCAGACGACAGAGGCACATGGCGCAGGGTGGCGGTGGAGGCAGCAGTATTCGGAAGCCATACACAGGCCTAGGTTTAAAACTGGAACCCAGCAGCGTGAGCAGACGACAAAGACGCACATGGCAGAGGATGGATCTGGCAGCAGTATGAGAAGGCGGTACAGGGGCCCGTGGCACAGTGTGGTGATGGGGGCTACAGCAACTGGATGCCAGAAAGTGGCCGATAGGGCTATATACTGCATGGAATTATAAAGTTGTAATGACAGCGGCCTATAAGGCTATACACACTATAACAATCATGACTTGATTGACCATTGGCCTATAAGGCTATGCACAGCATGAATATCATGACTTATTCTGAGAGTGGTTTGGAAGGCTATATACAAAAAGTAATTCATGAGCTGTCCGGACAGCGGACAATAAGTACATATATACAAATCAATTCATCAGCTGTCCAGCCAGCGGCCTCAAAGGCGACACATATAGAAAGCAATTCATGAGCTGTTCAGACAGCGGCCTCTAAGGCGACAGATATACAAAGCAATTCCCGAGGTGTTCAGGGAGCGGCCTGAACGGCTAGGTTATTACTAAATATATTTTTGTGGCCAAACATCGGCCTATAAATAGATGTCTACACAGTGATAAAAAATTATGTCGCCAGACAGCGGCCCCTAAGGCGACAGATATACAAAGCAATTCCCGAGGTGTTCAGTGAGCGGCTTGAACGGCTAGGTTATTACTAAATATATCTTTCTGGCCAAACATCGGCCTATAAATAGATGTCTACACAGTGACAAAAAAGTAGGTCGCCTTACAGTGGCGTATCCTACAAATTGACATTATAGGAAATGGTTTAGACCAAAAAAAAAAAAAAAAAACTTTGATGCGATGCTATACCTTAGTAGATTGTGGAAAGTCGACAAGTCAAGCGTAACTGTGTACATTACAGAAAATCTTAACAAGACAACCAAACATGTGGCCAAACCGTGACCGATACAACAAGTTAACAATGTAAGAAACAGGAGGGGGCCAAACCGTGGCCAATAAATAAACAGTCCACCTCATTGATGAGATGGACAACACGTGTCAAATAAATATTTAAAAAAATTGCTATTCCATCGGTCTGGAACTGGTCGACTATAAATAATTAAAAAGTTTAAATTCATGTGACAGTCGTCCAGCGACGTATAAATAATTTAAAAACACCAATTCATGAGGGGCCCGACCAGCAGAGTAAAAGTCATTAAAAAGGTTCAATTCATGTGACGGTCGTCCAGCGAAGTATAAATAATTTAAAAACCCCAATTCATGAGGGGCCCGACCTGCAGAGTATAAGTCATTAAAAATGTGCAAAACATGAGTCGGCCGACCAGCAGCCTCTCAATAAAATATATATACAAATGTACGGATCAGGTGGAGGTCTTCCATTTGTCCCTAATAACATGTTTGGGGCATGATTCATGGCGGATTTAGTCAGTTGTGTCAGGAACTGGTGGTTTGAAATCCAGACTAATCCACGCCTGATTCATTTTCACAAACATGAGTCTCTCCACACTTTGGGTGGACAGTCGTGTCCTCCGCGGAGTTACAATACCTCCTGCCGCACTAAACACGCGCTCCGATGCCACGCTACTGGCCGGGCATGACAGCCTTTCAAGGGCAAATTCAGCTAGTTGGGGCCAAAGGTCAAGTTTCGTTGCCCAGTAGTCAAGGGGATTGTCTACCTCGGTTGGCAGGGTGCTGTCCAAGTAGGCCCAAGCCTGTTGTTTGAGGTCCTGCTCCAGGTCCACCTGATGCTGCTGCTGCTGCGGCTGGTTAGTAGTTTCCTCACTGCGCTGGTGAAGAAAGCTACTCATCATCGACTGCAGACTGAGGCAGCCGCTGCTGGTGGAGCTGCCACTGCTCCTACCACCCCACCCCTCCCCTGCTGCCATGGCAGCGGAACACGAGCGCACAAGGCCCACAGTGTCTGAGGATGGACGTTGGCACAGAAAGGCAGAGACCAACTGACTACATAGGTGGTTTTTATAGTACTTTATTTTGGCCTCCCTCTCAGCAGGTGTGAAAAAGGCCACCATTTTTGAACGGTAGCGAGGGTCCAACAAGGTGGACAGCCAAAAGTCATCCCTCTGTCTGATGGTTATTATTCGGCTGTCGCTACGCAAGCAACCGAGCATGCTATGGGCCATTTGTGCCAAGGAATGCGAGGGACTCCCTGCCTCCATCTCCACAGCATACTGCCACGGTGCGTCTGGGTCCTCTGTCTCCTCCTCCTCCTCTACCAGATGCTCCTGCTCCTCCACTCCTGTCCGCTGAGTGGAAAAACCACCCATTTCACTCAATAATTCCTGAGCACCAATGTCCTCCTCTACCTCCTCCTCTTCTTCCTGTCCTGCCCGCACAGGGGTCATGTGGCGTTGAGATCTGTGCGGGCAGGAGGAGGGTGTGCTTTGCGGTGTAGGAATGGCTGAAATGCATGCAAAGTTTACGTGACATTTTAAGGATGTCTTGCAGTGGGATGGTGGATTTTAGGAACCGCTTGACAACCAGATTGAACACGTGAGCCATGCATGGCGCATGGCACAACCTTCCTTGACGCAGAGCAGACACCATGTTCTTTCTGTTGTCGGTCAACATGGTTCCGATTTTCAGTTTGCGCGGAGACAGCCATCTGTCGATTTCTCTGTTCATTACACTCAGAAGTTCCTCCCCTGTGTGACTACGTTCGCCAAGGCATACCAGGTGCAGCACAGCGTGACACCGTTGCGCCCTGCACATGTGATATGCCGGTCGGGTAATGGGACTTGGCACGGGGGTGGCGGCTGAGGACACGGCGGAAGAAGAGGTGGTAGAGGCGGACATCTTTGCTGGACCAAGGACGTGCAAACGTGGAGGCAAAAGCGGCGTGACCTGTCCAAGTTTCTGGTGCGGCTGTGCCGGCACCACGTTCACCCAGTGGGCCGTAAATGACATGTACTGTCCCTGACCGTAGTTACAGCTCCACACGTCGGCGCTGCCGTGCACTTTGGCAGAGACCGACATGCTCAAAGACTGGCCCACCATCTCTTCTACATGTGAATGCAGGGCTGGCACTGCCTTTTTGGCGAAGAAATACCGGCTTGGCACTCTCCACCGCGGCTCTGCACAAGCCATCATTTCTCGGAAAGGTGCTGAGTCCACCACTTGGAAAGGGAGGGACTGCAGCACCAGAAACTTGGACAGGAGGACGTTCAGCTTCTGCACCGTCGGGTGCGTGCTCGCAAACTGTTGTCTCTTGGAAACGGATTCCAAGAAAGACTGCTGACGGAATCCGTGAAGAGGAGTAGCAGGAGAAGGAGCATCTGAACGAGCGGAAGATGCCAACGAGCGACAACTCCCATCAGCAGAGGTGTTGGAGCCTTGACTGGCTGATAGAGGGCGATTGACGTCGGGTGACGGAGCAAGTAACGGAGCGGGTGATGGAGCGGGGGCTGGGGCAGGCAGAACCGCCGTATCTTTATCACGGTTTTCCCAGGCCACCGAATGGCGACGCTGCATATGCTGACGCAACGCTGTAGTCCCAACATTGGCCCCCTGGCCACGCTTGACTTTCTGGCCACATAGTCGACATACGGCTACGTTTACTTCCTCGGGCGGCTTGACGAAAAATTGCCACACCGCCGAGTAGGAAACTTTGCCCCCGCTACTCCTCACTGGCTGACTGCTACTTCCTCCGTGCACACCGGCACCACTACTGGCCGTGGTGGTAGGCTGCAGTGGAGCTGGTGCTCTACTCCGTGGCCGTTTGGCTCCACTGACACTGCTGCGACCCTGCTGCCTCCTGGGCAACCCACTGACTGTTTTGCTCGCTGGCAAGCTGGCACCCTCTTCTCCTGATGATGCGGAAGCAATAGCCTGATGACGACGAGGCTGCCAAGTGCGATCAGCCTCATCATCATCAATTAGGGTCTCCGCGTCACTACTAGCCCCCTCGGCTGCGTGTGGGTCAGGAGACAGACCTGTCTCTAGACCGGCTACCGAGCCACTCTCCTCGCCAGTACTTCTTTGCCTGGCTGCTGAAGAGGCGGATGTCTCCCCCCGTTCCTGACCGCCCTCTGTTAGCTCTTCCTCACTGTACAGTGGGGCTGAGCCCACAGCATGCGATACTTTGCTTGGTGAGGGAACACCAAAGGACAGGGGCAGGTCGAGGACACGTGATTTCAGTGGGCTTGCTCCCGGGCCATGCCAACTAACGGTTGTGTCTGACGTACCCACCGACCGTTGGCTGTAGGTGTCAGAGGTGACCTGGGAAGAAGAAGACGACCGAGTCAACCAATCGATGACGGCAGGGTTGTCGGTGGAGACACGACCGCTGGATGACACCGGGAGCACTGGCCTCTGGCTGCGACTAGTGCTGCCTCGACCCCTTCCTCTGCTGCCACGTCTGCTCGCTCCTGAAACATTGCCTCCTCTGCCACTCCTCTGCGTGTTGTCTGACATACTCTTTAATTCAATAAGCACCCCAAAAATAAAACCGGATTTAACTCTTTGAACGTACAATAGTGGTTGTGAAGCAGAAAGTCAGTTTATTTAGCACAATCGGTCAATTGCAGATTGCCGTTGGCTGGAAACTGTACGTTTATGTCACTGGAATGCACTAATCACCCAAAAAATATTACCGCCACCCGGCGTGTATATGGATTTAACTCTTTGAACGTACAATAGTGGTTGTGAAGCAGAAAGTCAGTTTATTGTACACAATCGGTCAATTGCAGCTTGCCGTTGGCTGGAAACTGTACGTTTATGTCACTGGAATGCACTAATCACCCAAAAAATATTACCGCCAGCCGGCGTGTAAATGGATTTAACTCTTTGAACGTACAATAGTGGTTGTGAAGCAGAAAGTCAGTTTATTGTACACAATCGGTCAATTGCAGCTTGCCGTTGGCTGTAAACTGTACGTTTATGTCACTGGAATGCACTAATCCCCCAAAAAATATTACCGCCAGCCGGCGTGTAAATGGATTTAACTCTTTGAACGTACACTAGTGGTTGTGAAGCAGAAAGTCAGTTTATTTAGCACAATCGGTCAATTGCAGCTTGCCGTTGGCTGGAAACTGTACGTTTATGTCACTGGAATGCACTAATCACCCAAAAAATATTACCGCCACCCGGCGTGTAAATGGATTTAACTCTTTGAACGTACAATAGTGGTTGTGAAGCAGAAAGTCAGTTTATTTAGCACAATCGGTCAATTGCAGCTTGCCGTTGGCTGGAAACTGTACGTTTATGTCACTGGAATGCACTAATCACCCAAAAAATATTACCGCCACCCGGCGTGTAAATGGATCTAACTCTTTGAACGTACAATAGTGGTTGTGAAGCAGAAAGTCAGTTTATTTAGCACAATCGGTCAATTGCAGCTTGCCGTTGGCTGGAAACTGTACATTTATGTCACTGGAATGCACTAATCACCCAAAAAATATTACCGCCACCCGGCGTGTATATGGATTTAACTCTTTGAACGTACAATAGTGGTTGTGAAGCAGAAAGTCAGTTTATTTAGCACAATCGGTCAATTGCAGCTTGCCGTTGGCTGGAAACTGTACGTTTATGTCACTGGAATGCACTAATCACCCAAAAAATATTACCGCCACCCGGCGTGTAAATGGATCTAACTCTTTGAACGTACAATAGTGGTTGTGAAGCAGAAAGTCAGTTTATTGTACACAATCGGTCAATTGCAGCTTGCCGTTGGCTGGAAACTGTACGTTTGTGTCACTGGAATGCACTAATCACCCAAAAAATATTACCGCCAGCCGGCGTGTAAATGGATTTAACTCTTTGAACGTACAATAGTGGTTGTGAAGCAGAAAGTCAGTTTATTTTGCACAATCGGCAAACTGCAGCCCCAACTGTGCACGACAGCCACCAAAAAAAAAAAGGGTGTATGTCACTTTAAATTTTCGATTCTTTGATAGCTGTGGCCCTAAGTAACGATTCTGTGTCCCTGAGTAACGATTCTGTGTCCCTGAGTAATGATTCTGTGTCCCTGAGTAACGATTCTGTGTCGCTGAGTAACGATTCTGTGGCCCTGAGTAACGATTCTGTGGCCCTAAAGTCTCTGTGGCCCTAACTCTGTCCCTTAATACACACAGGTCTGTCTCTCTTGAATGACCGGAGGCTAATGGAGAATTCTAAGATGGCCGCGATTTATAGCTCCACCATTACACAGTGCTGGCTGGCTGCTGATTGGCTAATGCGATCACATGTCATGAATGCATTATGGGTCAGCGCGCCTTGTCTGCGCGCCTTCCCAGAGATCCCCGCCCCATCTTCTCTGTCCATTTTCTCCGTCGCCACACATGTCGCTGCCATTTTTGGGAAAATTCGATTCGTGCATCCGAAGTTTGCTAATCTTCGGATTCGTCGCGAATAGAATTTTTCCAAATCTTCGGAACGAATTCCACTTCGTCATGTTCGATTCGCTCATCTCTACTTATAGCTGAAAAAGGAATCAGGTCCGTACAGACCTTGCCAGCTGGAAACAGTGCTGTAGGGCTGTATGCTGTATGTACTGTTGACGGACTCACTACCTCTCCTGGAGATTTATTCAAAGCATCAACTACTTTTTTATGAAATAATACTTCCTTATATTAGTTTTGAACTTTGCTCGCTTCTTGATTTCAACTTCAAAATTGAAAATTCTGCGCTCTTAAACCTTATTCACAACCTTAATGTATTTAAAGGTTTTAACCATTACTCCTCTTTTCATTCTTTTACAAAGACTGTACATATTAAGTTTTGCTGAAGTATCTCCTGTTATGTTTTATTTAGACCTCTCACCATTTTGGTTGTTTCATGTTACATCAACAAGAAAATGTGGATTTCACTGAGTAATTCAAATACTCCTACCAGCAATTTTCCACAACTCAGCCAATGAACCTCTTATGTACTGCATAAAAGCAAGCAATCATAGTAACTGCTTTTATCAATGCCATGTTAGCGGAAAAGCCTTGTAATCAAGGCACTAGCTTTAAAAAGCTGGAAATTTGCACCATTGAATGAAATCTGTCTTTTAGTTCTCCAGGCATTGTTTTCATTGCCACATTTTGTGTAGTGTTGATACCACTTATATATACATGGAAAACAACAGAATTAATTATTATTATTATAACATCACATACTGTAGATGTCAGTGCTATATTTCGGTCTGGATAACTAGAGATAGAGTTTTGTATCTTTAAAAAAAAAATCTGCTCCTGGAATTGTTGTTTTCAGATTGTCACAGTTCAAAATGTATTCAGACATTTCACCAT
This sequence comes from Staurois parvus, assembly GCF_062004578.1. Lineage (NCBI taxonomy): Eukaryota > Metazoa > Chordata > Amphibia > Anura > Ranidae > Staurois > Staurois parvus. The sequence continues at coordinate 1,093,570 of NW_028318342.1, read as the reverse complement.
TATACAGGTATGGCATGAAAACTAACAGCATAGCTAGATCTCTGACATCAGTGCTCGTAGCAATTTGCAAGTCTAAATAAAGTGCATATTTGAGGTCGTTAATGAGTTTATTTAAAATGTCAGCTGTACAAATCAAAATTCTTCTCTTTACAGTGTTATTAGAAAGTGAAAACTCCTTAATTATTTATTCTTATTTGTACTCAAACATAGTTTCAAACAGATTAACAGCACAAGGCTTTATTAACGTTTCTGCAATGTGTGGATCACTCCTTCAATAGCAAAGTGTTAACTCACTAAGAGCAACACATGAACTCATTTTTTGTTTGCTCTCAAAAAAGCAGATGTCAATACTATGTTCTTTTCATATGACATTTCTTTGTCTCTCCCAAAAAGCAAAAAGGTATATATCACATCTCTGAATTTCTTCTTTAAACATTTATTTTCAAGGGAGAGGGTTTTATACTAGTTATTATGAAAGAATTTGTTTTCCTATCTGCCACAAAACTAGAAACTGTGTTTCAAATATTCATTTAAAAAAGATGACATTTTTAAATGGGCTTTGGAGAAAATCATATAGTGAAGGACACAGAAGACTTTGTTGACTGGTCATCATCACAGTCCTAGGGCATTTCATTTTAAAGTGACTGTGGTTTGTGCTTGCACATTTGTTGTGGATTGTTTGTCTTTAACCACTTGCATTCCAGAGGATTTGCCCCCCTTCCTGAGCAGGCCATGTTTTGCGATACAGGGCTGCGTTATTTTAACTGACAATTGCATGGTCATGCAACACTGCATCCAAATGAAGTTTACATCCTTTGTTTCCCCACAAATAGAGCTTTCAGTGGTATTTGATCACCTTTGCATTTTTTATTATTTGCGCTATAAACAAAAAAAGACCGACAATTTTGAAAAAAAAACCTACATTTTTTAATTTTTGCTATTAAACATGTCCAGTAAAAAAAATTTAAAAATCAAATCTCTTCATAAATTTAGGCCAAAATGTATTCTGCTACATGTCTTTGCTAAAACAATCCGAATTGTGTAAATTAATTGGTTTACATGAAAGTTATGGCGGTATATATACTGTAATTTTTCTTCTTTTTTTACTAGTAACTGCGGCGATCAGTGACTTATAGCAGGACTGCGGAACTGTGATGGGCATTCTAACCCGGGGGGGAACTGACTTGGTATCACTGACATCCCCAGTGACACCAATATAGTAATCAGTGCTATTAAAAAGCACTGACACTTTACTAATGGCAATGGGCAGAAAGGGATTAACATGTGGGGCGATCAACGGGTTAACTGTGTGCTGTGTGCTGTGTCACTGTGTGCTGTGTAAGTGCTTTACACTGTAAGCACACTGCTTTGTATGGCTCTGTTATGCATAGCCATACAAAGCAGTGTGCAGGAGTTGACAGGAGAGAGATCTATGTTGTTTATACACAGGTCTCTGCCCTGTCGGAGATACTCAGTGATGACCAGGTGATGGCAAGAAATCACCAGCCAGGACCCAGTGAATGACAAGTGAGGCAGCGAATGGCGGTATGGGTAGTGTGTGTGCGCCCCCTACCCAGGACTGCAAAATCACGTATATATACAGTGAAGGAAATAAGTATTTGATCCTCTGCTGATTTTGAATGTTTTCCCACTCACATAGAAATGATCAGTCTAACAACCAAATGGTAGGTGCATTGTAACACTGAGAGACAGAATAGCAACAAAAAATTCAAAAGATGCCATGTCTAACGAATGTCTAACAAATTATGCACTGATTTGTATGTTCATGAGGAAAATAAGTATTTGATCCCCTTCACAAAACATGACTTAGTATTTGGTGGCAAATCCCTTGCTGGCAATCACAGAGGTCACTAAAATATATACTAACAATAAAAATCCTTCTGCGCTCAATGGAATCCCTAAAAGGTCAGAAAGCCGCTAACACTCAACCTGATACCCAACAGTAGATAATCAATAATAAAAATAGTGCAGCGCTAGCTTTATAACATCATCATGAGAAGAAACATAAACCTCTGATTAATGATAATAATCTCAATAATCACAATATAAAAATCACACATCCAATGGTGCAATAGTGTGACCCAATAATGAGATCATAAGATGGAATGAATCACAGTAGACTAGACGTGACCCCAATCCCACTCACTAATGTGAATAGTGAGCATTAAATCAGTATCACAAGTGAAAAAAGTCCATACATAAGATAATGGTGCTCCACTCCATGCGATAAAAATAATGCAAGTGATCACACAATACACTTCAAGTGATGGTGAGTGATAATCCTCCTGTGGTAAATTGCCCCCTCACCTCCACTCTGCGGCCCAAAAGGACCTACAAGCCTTTAAGATCACTCAGGATCTTGATCCACACAATGACAGATATCACCAGCTGCTTTCCAATGGACCACTCATCTGGTAAGGTAGATTCAGGATAGACTGGCTCTTGGTCTCAGCAGGATATACCTTGCCAGATTCATCCAGCCTAGCCAAACAGGTTCAGCCTCTCCTGTGGCAAAGCTCTTTCCATACATGGAATGAAGCCTCCCCCATGTCCAGGTACTGGGGTTGTAGGATTCTGGTCTCTAGGGATTGCAAGTGGAGGCACTTGTGCAATCCCTAGAGACCAGCATCCTACAACCCCAGTACCTGGACATGGGGGAGGCTTCATTTTTCTAGGAGCATTACAACCTGTATGGAAAGAGCTTTGCCACAGGAGAGGCTGAACCTGTGTTTGTTCTGTGGGATTTTGGCCCACTCCTCTTGGCAGATCCTCTCCAATTCAATAAGGTTTGGTGGCTGACATTTGGCAACTCGAACTTTCAGCTCCCTCCACAGATTTTCAATCGTATTAATGTCTGGAGACTGGCTAGGCCACTCCAGAACCTTAATGTGCTTCTTCTTGAGCCACTCCTTTGTTGCCTTGGCCATGTGTTTTGGGTCATTGTCATGCTGGAATACCCCTCCACAACCCATTTTCAATGCCCTGGCTGAGGGAAGAAGGTTCTCACCCAAGTTTTGATGGTACATTGCCATACTGATTGTCCCTTTGATGCGGCGCAGTTGTCTTGTCCCCTTAGCATGAAAAACATCCCCAAAGCAGAATGTTTCCACCACCATGTTTGACAGTTGGGATGGTGTTCTGGGGGTCATAGGCAGTGTTCCTCCTCCTCAAAACATGATGAGTTGAGTTGATGCCAAAGAGCTCGATTTTGGTCTCATCTGACCACAACACTCATCATTCAAATGTTCATGGCAAACTTCAGACGGGCCTGGACATGAGCCATCCTCCTTTTGTGCTTGGGCTCATTTCTTTTGAGCCTGTCCTCTCTAAGGGAATCGTCAGATCCATTTTAACGTGCAGTCTTCCTCTGCTGGTCCTTTCTGAGCATACTACACTCTTTTGGATACCTGGTTTAAAGAAGGTTTGATGACATCCTGGTTGTTGGCTCCCTCTGGTGGTCTTCGATCAGAATTCGGTCATTCAGAAGCCTGGCTGACATGCTGTGATTCCTGTCGCTGCTCATCAGAAAACCCGGGTCCAGATGTCCATATCCAGATGATTTCATCATTCACATGCGCATAATATAGCGCTATCTGGTTAGTGCAACTCACTCTCACACTTACCACCAGTGTCACGATTATTGTCTTTCGTCAGACACAGACTGTCACCGTTTATCACCAATTTATCTATGAAGCATTGAATTAATGAACTACTCTCATTTATAAGATCTTATACACTTTATTTATTGCATTCTCATGTATTCAGGTATATTATTTTCATTTTAGCGCTGCATGTTATTTTTCATATTTGATGGTACATTGCCCCATCCATTGTCCCTTTGATGCGGCGCAGTTGTCCTGTCCCCTTAGCAGAAAAACACCCCCAAAGCAGAATGTTTCCACCACCATGTTTGACAGTTGGGATGGTGTTCTGGAGGTCATAGGCAGCGTTCCTCCTCCTCCAAACATGACGAGTTGAGTTGATGCCAAAGAGCTCAATTTTGGTCTCATCTGACCGCAACACTTTCAACCAGTCCTCCTCTGCATCATTCAAATGTTCAGTGGCAAACTTCAGATGGGCCTGGACATGTGCTTTCTTGAGCAGAGGGACCTTGCGGACACTGCAGGATTTAAATCCTTGTTGGTGTAGTGTGTTACCAATTGTTTTCTTGGTGACTATGGTCCAAGCTGCCTGGAGATCATTGACAAGTTCTGAGATGATTCCTCATTGTTCTCATGATCATTGACACTCCACGAAGTGAGATCTTGCATGGTGCACCAGACCTAGGGAGATTGACAGTTGTTTTGTGTTTCTTCTATTTGCAAATGATTGCACCAACTGTTGTCACCTTGTCACCAAGCTGCTTGGTGATAGTTTGGTAGCCCAGTCAAGCCTTGTGTAGGTCTACAATCTTGTCCCTGACATCCTTGGACAGCTCTTTGATCTTTTGCCATGGTGCAGAGTGTGGAATCTGATTGTTTGATTACTCCTGTGGACAGGTGCCTCTTATACAGGTAATAAAATGAGATTAGCAGCACTCCCTTTAAGAGACTGCTTCTAATCTCAGCTTGTTACCTGTATGAAAGCCAGAAATCCTGCTGAATGATAGGGGATCAAATACATGCAAATCAGTGCATAATTTGTTAGACATGCATTTCCTTTGAATTTTTTGTTGCTATTCGGTCTCTCAGTGTTACAATACACCTACCATTCGATTTTTAGACTGATCATTTCTTTGTGAGTGGGCACGCATTCAAAATCAGTGGGGATCAAATACTTATTTCCTTCACGGTACGAGAATTTTGCTCACCCGTGCCGCCCTGTAGCAGTATTTCTGCTATACTGTGGCATAGAAGCAGTTAAAGGATAAGTTCAGGATGCTGCAGCCCCTGCCCAATGGGGGATTGCAGTACAGTAAGAAGTTCCCCGTACTAGCTGTCACTTTTTAAAAACACACAATCATGTCATTCATTCACAGAGTTCTGTAAATTAATGAACTACAAGTCCTGACAGCCTTAGCAGCTGTCAGCTTATAGTTCTTAATGACCTACCATGGTGGTGTGGAGTGCCCTGGTAGGTCATTGATTCTTCCTGTCAGTAAATCAGCTTGCCCGTACATCCCATACAGGCGAGCAGATATACTGACAGGTCTGCAGGAGACCTGCATGGCACCAGCAATCTGCTGATCGCTGGTGCAATGCTTTACAGGCTCCTGCAACAAAAAATAATATATGCACTTTTTTTTACCTGTAAAAAAATTGTGCATTTATAATTTTTTGTCAAAAAATGAACTTATCCTTCAATATCTTTTTTATCATTTTAAAGTGCCCCTGTATCCTTTATGGTCCTTAAAGTATTTACATATTCTCATTAGGTAGTAAAATAGCTTCAAAACATACCATCACTGACCTCTGTACCTGCAAGAACCATGGATAAATTAATCTTCATATTTCACAACAGAAGCTCAAAAATACTAGCTGTTTTCTCTTTAGGGTTATTTCACACTAGCAATTCTGTCTCTGATGAGAACTTCATCAGAGAGCTTCAAGATCACTATACAGGTTACACAGGATAGAGAATTTGATCACCTGTCTCCATGTGATGCATGCTCATCAGACTGATCTCTCTCCGGTGACCTATAGTTTGCAGCATTTTCATCAGTGAGGTAGTGATGCCTTGTTCATTTGGCCAGCAAAGGAGTGACACATGGAGATAGCTGAGCATTTTATTTGCATTTTTTACTTGTCGCTGGCAAGTTTTAATCAGTGAAAAGAATTATTTATGTTAAATGGCCTTTATTTTTTTTTATAGAAGAAAGAACTTTAAAAGGTTGCCAGCCTTATAATATAAAGTGCACCATTTAGGAGATATTCCAGCTAGCAGCGACTGGTGGCATAACTGGCACATGCACTCTGAAGGAACAGAATACCTGTGCTGTTCCTTCATAGCCCTGTGCCGTGCCGGCACGCACGCATGGGTGTGATGTCATCGCGGCTTGGCCAGTCAGACGGCCAGAGCCCATGGGCCTGGAAGGAAGATGGAAGCCCTGTGAGCGGTGACAGCGCGCCACTAGAGGGCTTCGTTTTAAGGTAAGTATTTCATAATTTGTTATGCATACTAGCATATTATGATATTACCTTGCAGGGGGAAACCTTTTTTTAAATTTCTTTAGAAGGTTTACTACTGCTTTAAATGAAAGTAGGGGGTGTTATTCTGTTATGTTTAGGGAATAAATCATATCCACTCATTTGTAACACATGAGTATGCCATGATTTGACTGCACATTCATAATGCATAATTTACTACACATATAAAGTCAATAAAGAGGTTTTTATGATGCAATGTTCCCAATATGCTGATCATTGGAACTTGAAATACACATTTCATGCACAAATGAAGGTTAGCAGCTGGTCTATCAGTAATGGTGAGCAGTTCTTTCTGTATTTGTACCAGGGTCCAACTATATCACAAAAAACCTACTCATATATGTTATTACAGGGGATTGTAACATTTTTAAGTTAATTCTTATGTAATAAAATGGAATGTTACTTGTCTTTTAGTTTTGAAAAGATGGATCCCCCATTTTGTATTTATTGGTGATATTCGGGGAATTAGCTGGGATACAGGAAACCAAAATGGTTGTCACAAAACTCAGTTGTTATTGTCACCTTAGCAGGCTGGTCTTCAGCTGCTAAATATACAACATAAACAGTGCTTCCTAACACAAAAGATACAGTTATCCCACCTACATACAGTCCTCAGAGAGAAGAAAAAACATTGCTCAGAAAAATTAAAGGAACACTTTGAAAAAACATATCAGATCTCAATGAGGAAAAATATCATGCTGAATATCTATACTGATATGGACTGGGTGATGCCCCATCGTTTGATGGAAATGAAAATTATCAACCTAGAGAGGACTGAATTCAAAGACACCTCAAAAATCAAAGTGAAAAATTATGCAGCAGGCTAGTCCATTTTGCTGAAATTTCATTGCAGCAACTCAAACTGGTATTCAGTAGTTTGTATGGCCTCCACGTGCTTGTATGCATGCCTGACAATGTTGGGGCATGCTCCTAATGAGACAATAGATGGTATCCTAAGGTATTTCCTCCCAGATTTGAATCAGAGCATTACTGAGCTCCAGGACAGTCTGAGGTGCAACCTGAAGGCGTTGGATGGACCAAAACTTGATATCCCAGAGATGTAATATTGGATTTAGGTCAGACGAGTGTGGGGGCCATTAAATGGTATAAATTCCTTCATCCTCCAGGAACTGCCTGCATACTCTTTCTAGATGAGGCCGGGCATTGTCGTGCACCAGGAGGAACTCAGGACCAACTGCACCAGCATAGGGTCTGACAGTGGGTCCAATGATTTCATCCCAATACCTAATGGAAGTTAGGGTGCCATTGTCTAGCCTGTAGATGTCTGTGCGTTCCTCCATGGATATGCCTCTCCAGACCATCAGTGACCCACCACCAAAATGTAATGCTTAAAGATGTTACAGGCAGCATAACATTCTCCACGCTTTTCCAGACCCTTTCACGTTTGTCACATGTGTTCAGGGGGAACCTGCTCTCATCTGTGAAAAGCACAGGGTGCGAGTGATGGACCTGCCAGTTCTGGTGTTCAATGGCAAATGACAATGGCAAATGCCAATTCGAGCTCTATGGTGCCAGGCAGTGAGCACAGGGCCCACTAGAGGATGTCGGGCCCTCAAGCCATCCTCATGAAGTCGGTTTCTGATTGGTCAGAGACATTCACACCAGTGGCCTGCTGGAGGTCATTTTGTAGGGCTCTGGCAGTGTTCATCATGTTCCTCCTTGAACAAAGGAGCAGATACCAGTCCTGCTGATGGGTTAAGGACCTTCTATGGCCCTGTCCAGCTCTCCTAGAGGCATTGCCTGTCTCCTGGAATCTCCTCCATGCTCTTGAGACTGTGCCGGGAGACACATCAAACCTTCAGGCAATGGCACGTATTGACGTGCCATCCTGGAGGAGTTGGACTACCTGTGCAACCTCTGTAGGGTCCAGGTATCTCCTCATGCTACCAGTAGTGACACGGACCCTAGCCAAATGCAAAACTAATTAAATACAATCAGAACAGATGAGAAGGGAAAAAAATGTCCTTTTTCCTCTATCTGTAAAACCATTCCTATTGTCAGGAATGGTCTTATCTCTGGTAGTGCTGGGTCTTACCTGCCTTGTGGGCTGCAGTACCAGTGCTGGCCAGTGGGTGCTCTCAGCAGCCAGTGTCTCGCTCCTGCAATCAGGCCATCACCTGTGGCTGATTGCAGGAGGTGTATTAAAGCAGGACCAGGCCTGCAGTCAGTGCCTTGGTGTATTGCTCCCTTGTGCCCTGTATCCTGCCTGACGCTCCTGCTGGACTCTGACACTGCTTGAACTCTGCCCGTACTGACCCCGGCTATTCCTGACCACTCTTCTGCCTGCTCCTTTGTACCTTGTCTGCCCGTTAGCTACCGACCCAGCTTGCCTGACTACGTTTGTGCTCCATACATATTTTATAGCAGTTAAGGTTTGGGTTTTGTTTGCACTTCATTGTACATATCTATATTAGTTTAGGTTTGGTTTGTTTGCACTGCGTTTGTGCATTGTATAGCCTTTAATAAATTATATTGTTTACACCTTACTTGAAGCCTGCGTTACCCTTAGTCAGTCCACACATCTCTGGTCATACCCGGATCCCTGACATTACACCAAGGCCAGTCCTGACCAGAAGTGGCTGCACAGGGAAGCCAGCTTGGCTGGTTGTTGTGAAGGATGCATCCTGAGGAGGTTGTGTACTTGCATCTGCTAGTCTTAGATGACAGAGAATATGCCTATCAGACTCTGAAGAAGTATGCCAGGGATCAGCTGTTAGAGTGCTTACCGGTCGCACATTCCCTAGTAGATCAGGGCACAGAGTTCTTTGAGGTGCAACCATTGATCCAGGCTTGTGCTGAGTTGGCTTCATCTAGTACCCCTGGAAGCAGGAATTACTTTTTTCCACCATTCACAAATCAAGTAGAATCACTGGTATGGTTGTTGGAGGATAATCCAGATTGCTTCTTGGAGCAGTATTCAGCATGTTCACAACATGTGCTAGTGGATTGTATAATCTCAGTGCAGTCTTTGGTCAGACAGGCTTTGTGTAAGCTGAGCTTTGTTCAACCAGTACTACAGACATGGTCAGATTTGTTACACCCAGCCTCAGTCCGCTTGCAACAACCCAGTCCTGCTTCTAATCATTCCTCTGCTCAAAGCTCTCTTCCTCCATTTCCCACAGCACCCCCAGTTACAGCCCAGTATACCCTGCTATCAACCACATGTCAGTCCCCTGTTCCCACTCACTGCACCTATCCTGCCTTTAACCCTGTAAAGAAGTCCTCTGTAGAAACTGCTCCCTTCTCTATTCCATCCTCCAGCTCTTCTCTGTCTTTAGCTGCTCCCTCCGTTTACAGCCCTGCATTTACTTGCAGTGCTTCAGTAATTAAACCCTAGAAGAAGTGAAAATTCTTTCCAACCAGTACCATCCTGCCAGTATCCAAACCGGTCAGCCTGCTGTCTGAAAACCCGCCTTCCGTTGTCCAGCCTGGTGCCCCGGTGCCTGCTGTTCAGCCTGATGCCCTGATGCCTGATGACCCAGTGTACGCTACCCAGCCTGATGATCCTACCCAGCCTGATGATCCTATCCAGCCTGATGATCTGGTACCCGCTACCCAGCTTAATGATCCTATCCGGCCTGATGACCCAATGCCCGTTATCCAGCCTGATGACCCGATACCCGCTGTCCAATCTGATGACCCGGTGCCCGCTGTCCAGCCTGAGAAACCAATGTCTGCTGTCCAGCCTGAGGAACCGATCTCGGCTATCCAGCCTGATGACCTGGTGCCCGCTGTCCTGTCTGATGACCCGGTGCCCGCTGTCTTGTCTGTCCTGCCTGATGACCCGGTGCCCGCTGTCCTGTCTGATGACCCGGTGCCCTCTTTCCTGTCTGTCCTGCCAATGACCCGGTGCCCTCTTTCCTGTCTGTCCTGCCGATGACCCGGTGCCCGCTATCGTGCCAGATGACCCGGTGCCCGCTATCGTGCCAGATGACCCGATGCCTGCTGTCCTGCCTGATGACTCGGTGCCCGCTGTCCTGCCTGATTATCCAGTGCCCGCTGTCCTGTCTGATGACCCGGTGCCCGCTGTCCTGTCTGATGACCCGGTGCCCGCTGTCCTGTCTGTCCTGCCTGATGACCCGGTGCCCGCTATCGTGCCAGATGACCCGGTGCCCGCTGTCGTGCCAGATAACCCGGTGCCTACTGTCAGTCAGATGACCCGGTGCCGCTGTCCTGCCTGATGACCCGGTGCCCGCAGTTCTGCCAGATGACCCAGAGCCCGTGGTCCAGCCTGACGCCCCGGTGCCTGCTGTCGAGCCAGATGACCCGGTGTCCGCTGTGCTGTCTGATGACCCGGTGCTCGCTGTCTTGTCTGTCCTGCCTGATGACTCGGTGCCCGCTGTGGTGCCAGATGACTCGGTGCCCGCTGTGGTGCCAGATGACTCGGTGCCCGCTGTAGTGACAGATGACTCGGTGCCCGCCCAATCCTGACAGTACCCCCCCCTCAAGGAGCGGCCTCAGGACTCTCCAGCAGTCTGTACTGGCCCAAATGTTCCACCGCCTGGGTCCGGTAACTGGCTGGACATCCCACTATCGGAATCAAGCGATGGGAACATTTGGGCCATCACGGACTGTTTGGAGCATCCTGAGGCCTCTCCTTGAGGCACAGTACTGTCAGGAATGGTCTTATCTCTGGTAGTGCTGATAGCACCTGCTGGCCAGCACTGGTACTGCAGCCCACAAGGCAGGTAAGCCCCAGCACTACCAGAGATAAGACCATTCCTGACAGTACCCCCCCCCCCCTCAAGGAGCGGTCTCAGGACGCTCCAAACAGTCCGTAATGGAACATTTGGACTATTTGGAGCATCCTGAGGCCACTCCTTGAGGGGGGGGGGGGTTGTCAGGAATGGTCTTATCTCTGGTAGTGCTGGGTCTTACCTGCCTTGTGGGCTGCAGTACCAGTGCTGGCCAGCGGGTGCTCTCAGCAGCCAGTGTCTTGCTCCTGCAATCAGGCCATCACCTGAGGCTGATTGCAGGAGGTGTATTAAAGCAGGACCAGGCCTGCAGTCAGTGCCTTGGTGTATTGCTCCCTTGTGCCCTGTATCCTGTATCCATCCTGCCTGACGCTCCTGCTGGACTCTGACACTGCTTGAACTCTGCCCGTACCGACCCTGGCTATTCCTGACCACTCTTCTGCTTGCTCCTTTGTACCTTGTCTGGCCGTTAGCTACCGACCCGGCCTGCCTTACTACGTTTGTGCTCCATACATATTTATAGCAGTTAAGGTTTGGGTTTTGTTTGCACTTCATTGTACATATTTATATTAGTTTAGGTTTGGTTTGTTTGCACTGCGTTTGTGTATTGTATAGCCTTTAATAAATTATATTGTTTACACCTTACTTGAAGCCTGCGTTTTGCTGTGTCAGTCCACACATCTCTGGTCATACCCGGATCCCTGACACCTATATTGGGGGTCATCTCATTGTTGCCCTTCTAGTGCACCTGTTGTTAATTTCATTAACACCAAAGCAGCTAAAACGGACCAGATCAATAGCAAGTTCCCACATATAAAAGATAAGGATATATAGAGTAAACCTACCATCCCAGATATACAGTATCTCTTCTGATTTGCACACTATCTATGTTGCTGGTAATTGAGAGTCCTACTGTGACACCTGTGGTTCTTAGCTTAAAGTGGTGTAAATGCTCAAGGTTTTTGCATGAAAACCCACCCTTATACTTACCAGAGCCCCATCATGATCCAGTGATCTGCATCGGCTCTCCAGGGACTCTATCTTCTCATTGGCTGAGACAGCAATGGGAGCCATTGGCCAGTGAGCAATGAGAAAAGAGAGGGGGCGGAGCCAAGCCACAGCTCTGTGTGTGAATAGATATACAGAGCAACAACTCAGTAGTGAGCATGCTTGGCTGCCCTCAGAGCAAGGAGGGAGGAGCCAGGAGTACTGACTGGGACCTGAGAAGAGGAGGATCAGAGCTGCTCTGTCCAAAACCACTGCACAAAGCAGGTAAGTGTGATGTGTTTGTTTGTTTGTTTGTTTGTTTGTTTTTTTACAAAAAACAAAACAGCATTTAATTTTAGGTTCTTCTTTCTGGAATTCATTCTCCATATATCCCTCAACCTAAAAAAAGAAAGAACTGGACACACCAGCACTAGGGACCAGAGAGAAGAAGAAGGATTTTAAGCTAGCAGATCAGGACTGAAAATAATGGAAATCCTCCTGCCAATACAGGAACTGGAATGCAGGGGCATTCGATTGGTCTGAGACACTGTATAAAAACATATGTTTTAGCTGCAGCTGCCACCCCAGGTTAGTTGTAGCCTATTGCTATTAGCGGTGCATTTATACCAGCAGACAGCATCATTTTTCTTTTTCTTAGAGATTTGCTTTACAACTTTACCCTGCAACACTGCACTACATAGTATCCTTGCAAACTGGTGTTGTGTACCTACAGTTGTACTACCCATAAACAGTACTTTAAAACATCAAAACTCCATAATACACACGGCAAAAATATTATGACCCAAATGTGGTGAAGATGAATTTAAGTAATTTGCTCATATTAAACAATCTATATAATCTTCGAAATTAAACATCTTCTTTCATTTAGTTCCAGGTTAATGCATTATATAAAAATATTCTATGATCACATAACTGGGTACGCTGTGATTGAATAGCAAAGTTTTGAATATTTTGTGTGGATATTTGTTTTTCCTGTTTGCTTTTTATGCTGAAATGTGATCTTAAATGTCCATGCAGTTGCATTTATTTCTGAATAGCTCCGACAATAAAGACCATGGAAATATGCATTAGATAGTAAAGCTTATCACCAAACAATTTAAACACTCAATCCATAAGTAAGCAGTTTTCATATCAAAGTCAATTTTAATCTCATTTCAGTCAAGCACAGAAATGTAAAAATGCATTATAAGCAAAATACATTTTGCAATGCAGTTGCCATACCTAATGCATATCCCTTTAAACCTGGCAAGTTTAAATGTGTGCTTTTGATTTTTAAAACTGCATGTATACACTATGCCTGCTCACACAACCTACTCATTTGGTACTTTACAGTATTATTTTTTCTCCTTATGTTTTAATGCATACACATCTGATTATATTGATAATATTGGAAAATTGCCTCCCCACTAAATGAGTATGTTCAGCTTTATTTTTCTAAATATACATTTGCCTATTAGGTATGCAGTGTTGTTATCTTTCACCCAATTTTGAACCCTAAGAAAACTGCTAAATACACAGATGAAGTACATAATACATAGAATTATATTCATTGTTATATATACCTGAAGTTCAACTTAAACATTTTCCAAAATGCATGGTGCAGCCAATCATTAAAAATTTCAGTAATCCCAAATTTAAAAAAAAATATATAAAAGATGTTAAAAAAATTGACAAATACAGTATTTTAAAATTGCAGTAAACCAAGGACAAATGGAACCACATATAGTACTTACATTACTCTGTTGCTCAGATGAACCTCAGGTTCAGGAAGTAGAGTTAAATCTGAACTCAGCCCTTTTGGTGGTTCTGTTACCTGCTGACCAAATGTATTAGATCAGTTCACCCAAGTGGATCTCTGGCCATCTGTATGTTAGCAAAGGGGCCATGGATCATGAGAGACATCACTGACCAAGTGACTACACTTGGTCAATGACATTGTCTAAGAACACTGGGATGGTCTGTTTACAATCAGAATTCAGCCAGGGTCTGTCATTTGCAGTGGGAGTAGCACCAGGAAAGCATCGTCCTGCTGTGGGTCCTTGTGACAGTGAAATATCTATCAGTGGATCATCTTGACTGAGAAGGATTTGCATCTTCAGACAACATAATTAGCATTGGATTTACATTGAAACACATTATTTACTTTTATTTTTAACCCCTTCATGCTGAATATACGCATGTATGGGACTTCACAGATGTGGGTCTTCTTCGGTGGGGGCTCATACGTGGACTACCGAATTTGTATTGCAAGCTCTCCCCAGGATCTGTGAGTCCACTACTAATGATCGGGAATCAGGAAGCCCAATTCACAATCACCTGATCACTGTGATAGCCTCTTTCTATTACAGTGATCAGTCACTGTACACCCCACCCCTGTGTTTTTTCTCCTCTTGAATGGAGAAAAAGATACATTGTATCTTTTTCTCCTCGTTGGAGGATAAACATGTAAACAAAGAAGTATGTGTAAAAAAGAGAATAATAATAAAAAAGATAAAATAGCTAGATTAGGGTTTAAACTAGGTCATTGTCAGGGGTTAGAGTTAGGGTCAAGGCTAAGCCCAAAGGTCAAGGAATCAAAGGTCTGGACTGTTGTATTTTATGTAGGATTAAAAAGATGCATTTTTAATTTTGCACCAATGTCAGCTAATGCCAGTATGTTTAAGGTAGGATAAAAAAGCAATGAATACTATTGTTTCTGGGTCCTGCTGCAAGTACAAACAACAAGTAACATAAACATACGTGGTACTGCTGCAATCATCGGGAGAAGGAGAATTTATTTTGGGTTCTTTGTGGTAGGTAATGGTAATAGCAAAAAATATACAACTACATTGCAAAATACATATAGTTTTTACTATTTTGTGCCAGTTTTTACTTGATCATTAAAAAATCAGGAGATGTCCATTACCATTTACCAAACAAAAACAAGGTATAATTTACCTAGATACAATTAAATAGTTGAGATGATATGTACAGTTTTCGTCTAAGGTATCGATCTTTCTATTTACATTTAACTCTTTCTGAGAATGAGTATACAAAGGGTACTAACATACCCTATACTCATTTGCCTAAGTTATCATAAAGGTGGCTTCCAGATTTGTATGTGTGTTTGTCATAAACCCTCACATTCCTTTTGTAAGACAGAATGTGGATTGAGGCCCTTGTCCCTCAACATGGCTTTGCCACCCTCCCTTGCATGGTACACCTCAATTGTGAAGGCATGTGGCCTAGTATAGTTCAGGGAGGGGCCAGTAAGAAGCCTTTACTGCACCAATGCCACAAAAAAAGCCTGGCTACAATATGTCTGACAACACCTTGAAACACCTCACCAGGCATTTTTGTGGCATTGGTGCAGTAAAGGCTTCTTTCTGGCACATCGACCATGCATCTCATTTCTGTTCAAGTATCATCGTATTGTGCTTTTTAAAAACAACCACGCTGTCTTTTTCCAGAACAGCCTGTATTTCTCATGAGGTTACCTGTGAGTTTTTGTTTGTATCCCAAACAATTCTTCTGGTAGTTTTGGCTGCACTCTTCTTTGGTCTTCCTGACCTTGGCTTGGTTTCAAGAGATCCCCTAATTTTTCACTTCTTAACAAATGATTGAACAGTATTGACTGGCATATTCAAGGCTTTGGATATCCTTTTATATCCTTTTTCAATCTTTATAAAGTTCCATTGCCTTGTTATGCAGGTCTTTTGACAGTTCTTTTCAGTTCTTTTGCTCCATATCTAGCCTGCTCAGTGCATCCATGTGAGAGCTAAAAAACTCATTGATTATTTATACACAGACACTAATTGTGTGTCTGTACCAAGGTCAAACATTCCAGGGTATGTAAACTTTTGATCAGGGCCATTTGGGTGACTTCTATTATCGTTATGATTTAAAAAGGAGCCAAACAGCTATGTGATAATGGCTTTGTATGATCACTATTCTTAAATAAAAGACAGTTTGATCAGTCATATACTCAACCTCAATGCCAAAATTTCACGATTTCTGCCAGCATATGCAAACTTTTGAGCACAACTGTATACACGTACCAAAAATTTCAGCCTGTTCTCAGAATGACTCTTTGTTGTCTTGGAGTCTTATAGAAGCTATGCTATGCAGCCACATGCAGCACTAACCCCTCAGGGGATGCTGAGAAATTTTTGGGTTCCCGGTTTTGCCTGACCCCACTCTGAAAGCCCAACCCCTGCTGACACCACATTAAACCTCTAGTCAAAGGTACCCGCTGACTGCAACCATAAATTAGACTCACAGACAGTTTAGAGTGAACTGAAATCTTGGTTGTATTGAGATTTAATTTTATGCACAGTAAAACAACAGAAACGTTTGTGCATGAAATAATAGTTATCACTGTAGCAATCGTGCGCACAGATATGGACGTGGACAACCATGTTGCTAAGATCCACCATCTTGTGTCATTCTCACTCCAAATCAGCCCCCCTCCCTTCTTGTTGTATGGCATGTGGTCTGTGTGTGCTCTGAGTTCAGGATTGCATCGGGCACACCTGGATACACTTCATGTTTGTAAACCCAATTAGCTGGTTCCAGGGTGTCTGACAGACTCTTGCTCTGGCCGGATCGTAAATCTATAAACCCATCAGTAAACAGACTTGAAAAGCATTCCGAAATAGCAGTAAAACATACATCCCACTTGAAAACAACTTTGTCATACAATTTCATAACTCCCGGCAGGAAATAGGTACAATAGAACAAAGCATATATTCAGATAGGTTAGTTTAATGTGAGTCACCTAATACCTTACATCCCTAGATTACGTCTACCCGAGAGTAGAAAGCGATATCTCTTTAACCATCACAGGCAGATATGTCATATCTGGTGTCTGGACGTTCAGAATATGATTCTGCACATTATTCTACTAGTGGATAGGATGCTACATGTACCTATGGAAGGTTATTGACCATAGCGTGGACTTGCGAGGGATTCGGGTCACAGCCGGGGTCTCCGCCTAAACCCCCTCCCCAAATGAGGCGATTGGCCCTTGGCTTCAGTAGACACCCCCTGCTGGGGGACTAGAAAACAGGCTGTCAGGCCTGAGAGAGGTAAGATGAAGAGATTCTCCCTTTGTAACATCAGGAACCAACTTTGGGAGAACGGTACCCTTTTGTTCAGGACGCTTGAATCTGCTTAAACCAAGGACTCTGGCAAGCATTCTACCTCTCTAAACTTCTTTCTGTTATTTCTCTGTTGTGTTATTGCCTTATTGCTTTCTGTATTTATATTTATATATATACATATATATATATATATATATATATTGGCTACATCTTTTTCTGTAAATATTTTTAATGCACCATTTTGACCTTTTTAGTAATAAATCCTATTTTCTGGAAAGTGTTGAACTGTTTCTAAAGCTCTTTAATGCAAACTAAGAATCCCTGTCTCTGAAGAGCGCTACTGTGTGTTTTAAACTTCTGTATACATCTGTCAGGAATTCAACCGCGGTAGCCTCTAGCACTCCACAGACCCCCAAGGCGCGGAATCTAAGCTCCAACCTGCTTGCTCACCAGGGCCCCTGATGGTGGGGATGGACTTGGAGCAGGCCGAGACCAGGTCGCGGCCCCTGGGTTCACCCAGCTGTGGTAGAGGCACCGTAGAAGGTGTATAGCGGGTAAGAGTCTGATGTGAGGAGGTAACCAGAGCAGCGTTGGGCAGGCCGGGTCGGTAACAGTGGTGGCGGTGTAGTACAGAATCCGCAGGGAGAGGGATAAACAGGTCACAAGCCGGGTTCGTCAACAGGAGGTCAGAACGTGCGGGGTTAAGCAGGAGAATGGTCAAGCAAAGCTAGGGATCAGAACAGGAGACAGACAGCAAATCAGGGTCAGGCAGGGTCGGCAACAAACAATCTACTCTCTGGAACACAGATAAGACCATACGGCAATTGAGCATTGCAAGAGCCGGGTTTAAATAGCCTGCCCGACTCCTGACAGGCGCTCCTGGGTCCTAGTGCTTGCCAGGCGCCGTCATTGGTGACAGGCGCGTCTGGGTCCTAGTGCCCACCTGCCTGTATGTTTTGTCAGGATTCTAAGCATGTACAGATTCGATCGCCGCGTCGATCTTCTCATTCCCTGACAACATCTGCCTGCGGTGACAGTGTGTATACAGATGCTTATTCAAATATCATAGTGTTACTGCTAAGATTTGTGAGTTTCCTCCTTCCCTGTACAAAAAGGTGGTGGTGGCAGTGTGAAGGGTTAATTGCGTAATTAACCTGACCCAGTAACAATCGCTCTCAGGCAGCTGGCACATAGATTGTGGTCCAGTGAGCTGGAAAATCTCTATGCAGGGGACAGCTGAGAGTGGCATTGTTACGGAAGTGGGAGCGTGGTTTTAGATTGGCTAGTCCTTCGGTCACAAGTTGGTGAGAAGGACTGGGTCTGACGCGGCACATGTCACAATCACTTAGAGTAATTTCAGGCAAAAATCACACATAGCAAAATCTCAAGCAGTTATGGATGTCCTGCAATTCAGAATTTAGCCAGTAACCCCAATTCTAAGATGTCTTTCTCCAGTGAGCACGAAAACTATTAAGCAGATTGGCTAGCTCACTTTAGGCTCTCAGATGCAGGTAACAGGGTTCAATTCTGATGTTAAGGAAAAGAAACTCTTGGATTTGTCCCTTTAATACTGTATGTATTATTATACAGGATTTATACAGGATTTAGCATAACATCTTCTGCATGCTTGATGATGGTGAACTTTAAGAATTCAAATCCCTCTGGAAGCATATGTTCATCAAGAAGTTCATCAAGAAGATGTGAATACAAAGGAATGGGGCTGCCTCTTTAACACACAAAGGGTAAGATGCAAATTTAGGCAGGGATTAAAGAATGAGCAGAAACCCTATTTGTAGAGATTAATTCTTCTTGTGACCCCAGTGGAAAACTAAAGCAATGCAGGAACTCTTTGGTGAATGTGGGCTGACTACCATGGAAGCAATAGTGTGTCTTAACCTGTAAAGAGCAAAACACTGCAGTGGGCTCTTGTGATTGGATTATGCTGAAAGTGTAGTAACCAGTAGGCCGAGTAAATTAGGCCTTAGCATGTGTAAGTTGTGAACAGTATCACTTGAACTTAGGCAGAAATCAGCATACTTGAATAATGTCATTGGCCCCTTGTCAAACAGCAAAGTCCTATAGTCAGCCTTTAAATCCCACAAAGCTTTGCAAAAGGATCTGCACAATTGGGCTGCAAGACACTGCAAGACACTGCCATCTTGTGTCCATCTAACATCAAGCAAGCAGAATCAAGGCAGGTGCCCAAAGAACTAATCATCAAACTAACAATGTTTTGATACAGTATATATACAGTTAGCATAACTGCAACACTTTTATTCAGGAGGAACAACAATTGGCAAATGCTCATTTTGAAGCAAAGTTTGCAAAAAGGACTCCCACCAAGGGTTGGGATACTCTGTCAGACTTGGAGGAAGTGTCATGGGCTTGAAGACCTCCTTTTGGATGGTGTCACCAGGGGGTTTACAGACTCCTGGATATGCTTCCTCTGAGCTCTTACCCAGAATGTCCTAGGTCAGTCTCTTGGGTGGCCTTATATTCCTCCTTTCTCTTGCCCTGCCCTCTCCTACAAACTCAGAATCTTCCACCGTCATGGGCTGCATTTCAGAACATCCTGCCAAATCAGTTTCTGGTTCAAGAAGGAGAAAGTCTCTAAGGGCAGGATTTAATTGCAAAGTGCTCTCAGCAAGTCCTGCAGGATCTGGGTCTACTGGGGTAGGAGCTTCTAAGTATGAGCCCACTGGCAGGACTGCTAGACTTGAATCAGGGGTTAGCGCCAAAAGGCTATCTCCGTTAGAGAATTGGTCGCCAATATATTCCTATTTCCACTCCCTCTTCCTCTTCACTCCCCTTCTCTTCTGGAGCTGGGATAGGATGGGGAGGGGATGGGAGAGGTCTGTGTGGTCAAATCCCCACAACTGGCACTATAACATGCGCAGCAACAAGATAGAGGCAACAGATGATTCTGATGCCAAGATTTCACTGGGCCTTTCTTTCCTTCTGGACAGAGTTGATAGGCAATTTATTGGAGCCACATCCCTTATTGATAAGACACTGAAATAACATATCCCTAACTGAAAAAACTAATGGGTTTTTTTTAGGCGTCATACCACAAAATTAAAGACAAAAATATATATAACAAATACAACTTTATTAATAAAATTGAAACCACCATTGTGATAATGAAAATTGAGCACATAATATATTCATCTTAAAAAACCTTGTGAAAGCTGATGACATGCACAATTAATATAGCACTGCAAAATCAGTCCTTTGATAGCCTAAATATCATGATTGTCATAATTATTGCGAGTTGACACTTTGCTTGTATTCTTCGATGTGTTTCACAGGACGCAGCTTGCTTCTTCAGGGAGACAAAGTATAAAACTCTGAAATTGTACAAAATAGGCCAAAGAATGAAGATAAATATATAACATATTAAAATCATAATAACAAATCTAGCATGCTCTATTTGCATTTACCCAAAATGACATCAATGACTTTGCAGGAGGCCAATGGAAAAAACATGAGCATAGGTCCAAGCAGAAGTAAAGAGGATCTCTCAATCAAAGAGTATCGATGTCCACCAATTAGAAGCAGTTTACCAATCTGTAACAGGCAAATCATCAAAGAGATCAAAGATGTTTAGAGTGTCCCAGGGAATTACAAACTACACCTCTACTCCCCAAACTAGTTATATATCAGATCCCTAGAAATGGGACTAAAATGCAAAAGAGACAAAATGTCTGCTATATTCCTAAAGAGACTATCAACTTGATGCTATTAAATTCTCAATAATGTATAGATCCATTTATAAATGTCATTTAGATATATACCTAATACAACAGAGTACTTACAGTATATGGTCCAAATAATGGCTCCCAGCAGTCAAAGTCCCTCTGGCAAAAAGGAAACCAATTCCCTGTGTGGTGGCAATAGTGCTGCCAATTCACTCCAAAGACACAGCTATAAGGGAAAAGTCTCCATTGTTAGGCCTTAAATAGTGGACTAAATCACCATAATACCAGCGTTTCTGCTGTACGGTGCATGCGCGGCGCCGTCATTGACGTATATGTATGAAGTCATCACGCCCGGTGCCATCACATCACGCACCATGATGACAGAGGTCACATGATCACGGCCATTTAAAGGAGTCGTAAGAAGACCTGAGAGGCTAGAGCGGATCTTGGTCCTGTGCTTCCTGCATGTCTTTTGAAGTGAGCTGGGGTAATTCCTCACCCTTCAACTGAGACACATTGCAGTAGTACTGTAGGATACAGGTACCTCAGGTTCCCACAACTTCAGCTTAAGTCACCCCCTTGGCCACATATTCAGCTCCCTGACTCATCACCTGCACTTCTTCAGGGATACCTGTAACCAACTTGGTTCAGTGTCACAAATGCCATAAGGTCTTCTTGATGAGGCATTTGTATCCTTATTCCCCAATCCAGACTGGTACTTTAGACTAAAAAGGAATCTGGCCAGCCACCTGTGCCCAGTAGCATCTAGGTTGGTCGTTGTGAGCACATACGTCAGTGGATTGTTGTCAGTCTTCACCAGGAACTCTGCCCCATACAGATAATCATTTAACTTGTCTGCTACTTCAAGACAAGGAACTTCAGTTTATGAGTCGGATAACTTCTCTCAGTAGGTGAAAGGCTCTGGCTCGTGAATGTCAAGAGCCATAGTAACCCAATATGTTCCTGATAAAGCATGACCCCAAGGCCCACATCCACATGAAGTTTGTAGGGCTTGGAAGGTGTAGGCCAGCACTAGAGCCTGTGTCAAGCATTGCTTTAACTTGATGAAGGCCTGCTCACACTGGGGGTCCACTGGCCACTGATGGGTTCATGAGGCCTCCATGGCCCTTTTGGGGAAGGGGAACTACTCAGCCCACCGATCTCTCCGTCCATATTCTTTAGGAGGTCTGCATGAGGTGCAGCAGTTTTGGCAAATCCCTCCACAAGCTGACTTTAATGGGAACAGAATCCCAAAATTGATCTCAGTTCAGTGACATTGTTAGGTCGGGGCCAAGTGGTCACAGCTTTAATCTTGCTGTGGTCAGTAGCCACCCCTTCTGCCGAGACTGCATGTCCCAGATAGGTGACAGAATTCCAGTAAAGTTGACACTTCTCTAGGGACAAGTTCAGGCATTCCTCATGCACCTTTTCCAACAGCTCTTCATGCTCTTCCATAGTTCTTTCAAACACAATTATGTCATCCAGGTAGACCAGAACTTTGGTTCAGATTCATGTCCCCCACTGTGCACTCCATCAACCTGTGGCAGGTGCCCCAGATGGAACCTGGGGCATACGGTCAAACTTAAAAAATGCCAGCGAACTAACAAAGACAATTTTCTCCCTATCTTCAGAGTGATTAAGGATTTGGAAGTATCCACTCTTCAGATCCAAAACACTAAACCATTTGGCTCCCATCAGACACTGCATCTTCAATCTGAGGAGTGGTGTATTGATCTGGGATGGTCAGTTTGTTTAGAGTTCTATACTCAACACACATTGGCAGAGTTTTTTTTTCTGTACTACTACAATAGGAGAAGTATAGGGACTCCTGGACTCTCGAATAATCCTAGCCCTCTTCAACTCTGCCAACTGCTCTCCAAGGTTCTCCAGGTCCCCCCAATGGGACCTGTCTGGCTCATTCCTAGAAGGGTTTGTCTTCACTAAGTTGAATTTGGAGCTGGGCAGTCTTGAAGCACCCAACAGCATAATCATTCTTATAGAACACCTACTGCCAACTTGTCAGTCTATGTCTTACTCTTTGTTTCCACGTTTTTGACAGATGGACATCTTGAAGTCTGACTTCTTCCCAATTTGGTTCATCAGGTGAATCAGGCACACTTACTGGGGTGGCTATATTCACTTGCCCCAGTAGGGCCATGGACCTGGGGGTGAAGGGATCTGCTGTGTTGTTGCTCAAAGAAGGACATTACCCCTGTTTTGCTGCTAAGCCTTCATGATGATTACTTCTGGAACTATTTCTACTGCATCTGTCCCTCTGGTGTCATCCATTTCCAGTACCATAAAGGGCCCCAGCTGATCCCTGCTCAGTTTGACTCAGGCTTTCAGACAGGCGACTGCCCTTGGCTGGCGTACTCTCTCAGATTCATTCTTCCAGACCTTTCCCACTTCCTCTTCAGGAGCCTTTAACTCTCATAAACTCTCTGATAGACCTGACACAGCTGTTGGTGGATGCTCTCTATAGGTACAATGTTCTTCTCTGCCAGTGGAGTAAGGAGTCTGAAGACCAGGTTGGTATTGGTCCCGATTAGCAGAGAAAACTGCTTTATCCCTGAAGGCCTGGGGCAAACTATCGCCAGAGAGTCAAAAGTCTTGGTTCTCACTGTCAGAATTTGGACCAACTTTTGGAAGAAAAGTTTCTTTAATGCTTGCAATGATTTGACATTGAGGTCCACCATCGACTTTTCTGTGGGCATTGGGCCCAAAAGTGTCCTGGTTATCCACACTGAAAACAATGCCTGGTGTACCGAGGGCCATATTCTCCTTGGTCTGCTGCCATTGCTGTCACAGTCTGTTCCATTTCTGACATGATCTTCTTCATAGCAACATGGGCCTCCATGACTTGTCCTACTGTCTTCTGAGCCTCACAAAAGGACTGCTGGATCATGGCTTGGGCTTCAGCTAGCTGTGACAAGGTCTGTACTATACTGTCTATAGCAGCCATAGTCTGTGTATCAAGCACTCCCTCCATGTTCGGGATAGCTTGGGTGACACAGGAGGAAGTCCTTGGTCGAATACTTCTCGTAGAGCTTCAAGACACTCATGAGCAGTACAACCTGGCTTATCTCATTTTAGGTTCCATACAATGTCAGAGGATGGAGCCCGTAAGCTTTCCACTATTCTCTCTCTTCAAGGCATCTGCTACCTCCCACTCTTCTATGGCCTGGAGGGCCTGATCAACCCAAGTTTCAAAGTTATCCTCCCGTAGGGGGGTGGGTGTCTTGCCTGAGAAGATCCTCAGTCTCTGGTAGTTATGACTGGTGATAGAAGTGGAATTTTTCAGCAGAGTCTCTATAATTTTCCCCAATTCAGCCAGCATGGTGGCAGGTATTCCTCCAATGGTGTCAGCTGACGTAGAGGGCTCAGACTCATGCATACTTTTTTTTATGACTCCCAGTCAAGCGTATCAGCAGCGCTGGACTGTAACAGCTGGGTCATCACTGTGTCAATCAGGTGTATACTTCCTTCTTGAAGTGTGGAAGGGACCAATACATTGGGCATCTGGACTGCCTCTTACATCTAAGATGCTGATTCTCTAATCAGGGATGTGGGTAATCAGAATCTGCTCAACCTGTACTTCAGTGCAGTCACCCCCTGGGAGGCTCAGAACCACACATAGATCTGGTCTTCTATTTTCTTTCTGGCACCACACGCTGTTCTCAAAGGGTTCCATGCTTCCTTCTTGGGGTTCACAGACTCTCTGGACAGGGATTTCCTGGACAAGCCCCTACATGTAGCATTACCCCCTCAGGGGTCTCTGAGTAATTTTTGAGTTCCCTGTCTTGCCTGACCCCACTCTGAAAGCCCAACCCCTGCTGACACCACCTTAAACCTCTAGTCAGAGAGACCCTCTGACTGCAACCACAAATTAGACTTACAGATGGTTTCGAGGGAACTGAATTCTTAGTTGTTTTGAGATTAAATGTATGCACATCAAAACAATAGAAACATTTGTGCCTAAATAATAGTTATCACTTCGAGTAATTTCAGGCAAAAATCATACACTGCCAAATCTAAATCAGTTATGGATGTCCTGCAATTCAGAATTTAGCCAGTAACCCCAGTTCTGAGATGTCTTTCCTTAGTGAGCAAAAAAACTACCAAGCAGATTGGCTAGCTCATTATAGGCTCTCAGAAGCAGGTGACAGGGTTCAATTCTGATGTTAAGGAAAAGAAATCCAAGGATTGAGTAGGTCACTGTGACTTTAAACTGATTAAAGAGTGAGCAGAAGTTCTCTTTGTAGGGATTAATTCCTCTTGCAACCCCAGTGGGAAACTACACTAATGCAGGAACTCTTTGGTGAATGTGTACTGACTGCAGTAGAAGCAATGGTGTGGCTTAACATGTGGAGAGCAAAACACTGCAGTGGGCTGCGATTGTGATTGGATTATGCTGAAAGTGTAGTAACCAGTAGGCTGGGTGAATTAGGCCTTAACATGTGCAAGTTGTGAAGAGTGTCATTTTAACTTAGGCATAAATCAGCAGACCTGAATAATGTCATTGGCAACTTAAATAGCTAAAGAATGGAGCTCTTTCACCCAATCCATGGCACTGATCAGGTAGCTGATGGTCTCTATGTAGACCCCCGTATTCCAGCGATTATTCCTTCAGTGATCACTGTGTGGGACAGCTCACCAGACTCATCAGCAGTCAGCAGTTTCTCCTCCCTTCCCTTTCTCTCCTCCCTCTCCCTTCTCCTCCACCTCTGTTCTCCAGCTCTCCTTCCTCACTTCCTGTCCCAGGTTCCCGGGCTTCTGTATTTATCTGCCTATGCCCACACATCAGCTCCTCTGGGAAATTTAGTTTGTTAACCGCTTGTCAAACAGCAAAGTCCTGCAGTCAGCCCACTACTCCCACAAACCTTTGCAACAGGATCTGCACAAATGGGCTGCAAGACACCGCCATCTTGTGTCCATTTAACATCTTACAAGCAGTATCATGGCAGGGTCTTACACACATATTACCTTATTTGAGTTGCAGACACATTACTATGATGAGTCATGTTTGTGCAGCTTTTATACGTTTGTTCAACTTACATTGTTTTGCACTTTACGCATGTTTTTTGCCAAACTGAACTTGTTTTGCATTATTGCTTCTAACTTTGCACCTGTTTGGTAAATTACAAGTGATATTTTCTTAGTCTGGTCATGCGGTTGATATCTCATTCTGTTCTATTGCAATGGTTAATTTTTTGTAAGTTCCCACTGAAGATGTTATCAGTTTGGGAGATGTAAATTGTACTCCCTTTGCATATGAATAACTGTATTACAGAGTACTAATAAAACAGAACATCACTTTTTTATGTGCAGTATATAGATTATGGCAATATTTCTGTGATCTCTAAATGTAGAATAGACCTTGCTCTTTAAATAGATTAAGGTGGCCTAATTTGGAGTGTGACATTTTACAGCTGCAAAATGGTAAATGGGTTATAATTTTAAACAGAACTGCAGCAGCAAAAAAAAAAAAACTCTAAAAAGTCCTTCCAGAAAATCTGTGCTCTATTAGTGTAATTGCTACCCCTGAACCAAATCTTAAAATGCACTCCCAAATTTCAGCACCCAAGTGATTTAGATGTCTGTTCTAAACACACATCTGACTTTACAGAATAAAGTAGCAACAGTGATGGTTGAAGTTAAACCTATAGCCTTAGAAACTTTGCCTCATTTGTGTTTTCAAACAAATCTACTTTCTTTTTATGAGGAAGAAGGCAGCGACTTGGGTGGCTGACGATGTATTGCACTTAAACTTTGATAACGTTTTTGACACTGTTTCCCACAGGAAAAGTGTAATTAGGAGTCTATAGACTTCGAAAATTCAGTCTGTAAATGGATAGAAGACTGGCTTAAAAACACATTCAGAGAGTGGTGACTAATTAATTAATGAACTCTTGATAGCCTAAGGCAATCAGGTGGATCATAGATTTACTGAGAACAACAATTATGCCAATCTGGAGCTCCTAGAGAAAGCTAATAATTCATTAGAAAGCAATAGACAAGATATGGTCTAAAACATCAGTTACATGTACTGTACATATGACAAATATAGTTTGGCTCTAGTAAAAGTGCCACATCCTTATGTATAAATGTTCGACAAATGTAGAGGATGGAGGGACTTTTGAGGCACTACACAATAACAGGTATTATATAAATGGAATTATTTTTATTCATACAATTTCTTCATTTAAAAACAATAAAGATAAAAAGCGATAAAGTAATGACCCTGAGTAAACTTGGTGTCTATTGCTTATATATAAGTAACTTAGTAATAATAATACATCAAGGATAACAACCACTACAGCATTTTCTACAGTTCCTTTTGATGGTTTACAATAGGCAACCTGGGGCTCAACGCATATCCCAGACAAGGGGCGGACTGACCATTTGGAAACTCGGGCACTGCCCAAGGGCCTGGGGTCAGTAGGGGGCCCCATGTGATGCCCCTGGTACCTTTTTCATAGGCTTTTTTGAGTTTGGGCAAGGACACAGGGGCCCCATGATCCCCTATTGCCCGGGGGCCCCATGAGTTGTCACTCCGCCCCTGTCCCAGACTTCTAAAGGAGGACCAGGGGTCAATTACTTTTCTTTTCTCTCCAGAAAGATGGAAAATTGGCTCATACCATGGCCCTAGCAGGGGCCATTGTGAAGGACCAAATAATCCTCCCAAAAAGCAAGCACACCTCTGTACCTACATCAGGCATGGTGACTGGAATGGTAATTTAGCAAGATCTATGCAATAAGAAAATTACACAGAACAGCTTGAATACATTAGAATTAACTTCCAGAAAAGTGTCTCCAGATATTAAACTATATTGGGCTACTTATATGATGGTCAGTGAAGAATCATGTGCCTCAAGGCCCAGAGAACTGAATTTACAATTTCACACAAAATGTAATTTTATAAAATTCATAAAATATACAATAAGAATACAATTTGTGACAAGGCTACATCAAGTCTTGAGGTAAAAGGGCAATCGATGTGCAATTTTGCTTACTTAAAAAGGTTTTGATGTTTTACAGGGATCTCTCATTAAACAGACAGTCTGTTTAATGTATATCACAGAATGGAGAACACTAATATGAACAAGGTATATTGTATGTATGCAGGAATATTTAGAGCTTTAGAACATTGCGTACATTTTCATACTTGAACTTGCATAAATGTGTGTAAATGCAATGGAATGCACAAAGGAAAATTAAAAGTGTTCTAATTTGGCTTCTCCTTCATACCTAGTTATGGCAAACATGTCTTAGGTGAATGTAAATGCTTTTTTAAGTGTAAATGCTTTTAGGTAAATGTAAATGCTTTTAGGTGAATGTAAATGCTTTTATAAGCGTGGATCAGGAGCACCCAGAGTACCAGAAATACAATGACAATGCAAAAAAATTAATTATGGAAAAAAGAAATGGACAAATGTATCCAGATTTTGATCAGATAGGAAAATCCCAAAAGCTAAACACTGGTGTGTAAAAATATTATATATATATTTCTATATTGCAAAAATTGTATGTACCCTCTATGTATTTTTACTATTTTGTATTAAAATAAGGGTGTTCTCCTTTAAAAATATAGCCAATCAACAACCAATTGATGTATTGCTGAGCAGACGAAAAAGTCAATGATTGCCCCCCTCCCCCTTCTGGCATCTCACCTGGTCACATGCCAAAGATGGTGGCATGAGCCCTCACAAATGTGGCCTACACTTTCAATGGCACCTTGCCCCCATGCATGCTGTACCTTAGCCCATGGTATACTGCTGATAGAGAAAGGAGACAAACAAGCATACATTACTCAACACATAGTTTAATGAGCAAGGTTAACATATGACACATCAACATAATGATCACCCTGAAAGTTTTTTAATATAAAAAAAAACCAAACAACCAAAATGACTACATGCAGTGGAGGCTATAATCACACAAAATATTTGTGCCTTTATATTTTTATGGGAAATACAACAGAAAAAACTATAGTAAACTGTGAGGAAAAGTTTGCAAAATGTGATATCATCCTATTCTTGGCCCATAGTTCAGTTATTAAGTAGAACAGACAGGTAGGGCAGTTAAAAGATAAAAAATAACAAAAACAAAAGACTCCCACAGTGCCACATCTCAAAATTCTAGAAAAAACATTACAAAAGTTCCAAGGCGGACTTTACCAGCACAACATGAGGCAGAGAAAAATAAAACAATAAAATATTGTACTGGTAAAAACATAACTCCAACAAGGAGAATATACAGTATAAAGCAAGACAAAATATTAACAGTGGAATGGAAGTAGGCCTCTCCTAGCATACATATCATTTAGATATTACATTTCTAAGTACTGGTGCCCCAAACTGTCACTCCAAATCCAGACTGTTTACTCATTTGTTTACACATTGTGATAAATTTCACTTCGTCAATACAAAGTTGGGATGTATGTTTCAGTGACTGTTATTATTCATGATATTTCAACACCACATCATAAAATGTTTTCTGACATAACTGATATTTGATGCTCAGAAATTATGAAGAAATATCCACACCTCAAGAACCGCTTGCAAAACAGTTCTTGGGGGCGGACATAAGGGCTAAAAAGGACCAGCACATTCAGTGTGGGGTATTTTGTCCTGTTTTATTTTTAGTTTTGGAACTTCTGTTCTGTTTTTTTCCAGACGGGAAATTTGCTCCTGCAGAGAAAAAAATCCCTTCCTTATCCCCCAAAAGGCAATCAGATATTCCCTGGTTCAACTTTACCTATAAATGTTAGTATCCAGTTATATTATGTGTATCTAGGAAAGCATCCAAGCCTTTTTTAACCAGTTGCGAGACACTGAACCAACCTACCCACGCTGCTGATCGCAGCGTTTCAATCACTGGTCCCGGCAGGTCATTACCCACCGGGTCCCGGTGATTGCTGGCAAACAGTGACACAGAGCACAGATGCATTGTTTTCAATGCAGCTCTGCTCCCTGTCAGTTCCCAGTGTGCAACAGTGAAGTACATACCCCCCACCCACTAGTAAAACACTCCCCTAACACAGTTAACCCTTTGATTGCCTTAAAAAGTTAACCCCTTCCTCCCCAGTTCTATTAGTACAGTGTCAGTATTTTTGTATTGCACTGATCGCTGTATTGGTGTCACTGGGGATGTCAGTGACCCCAAGTTAGTTCCCCCCAGTGTCAGAATGTCTGTTGCAGTCCCGCCATAAGTCGCTGATCGCTGCCATAAGTCGCTGATCACCACCATCATTAGTATTAAAAAAATTCAGTATTTATAACCGCCATTTGTAAACGCTATAACGTTCACGTAAACCAATTAATTTACACGTATTGGGATTTTTTTTTTAGCAAAGACATGTTGCCGAATACATTTTGGCTGAAATTTATGACAAAATTAGATTTTTACATTTTTTTACTGGACATGTTTTATAGAAAAAAGTCCAAAATATTTTTTTTCTCAAAATTGTCATTTTTTTTTTAATAGCGTGAAAAATAAAAAATGCACAGGCGATTAAATACCACTGAAAGAAAGCTCAATTTGTGGGAAAAAAATATGTAAATTTAATTTTGGTGCAGTGTTGTATGACTGCACAATTGTCAGTTAAAGTAATGCAGCGCCGTAACACAAACCGCTTATGTAACGGCTCCCTGACCGCCCTATAGCAGAAATACTGCTACAGGGCGGCACAGGTGCGCAAAAGCATATATATATATATATATATGTGATTCGCACTGCGTGGGTTTTCACTCTCCTCCCAGATGGCGTCAGATTGCCCGTCAGTACACCAGTCATCACATTTAACCCTTTGATTGCCAGGAAGACTCTCATATACAATAAACCTCCATTGCTAGTATAGTGTCTGAACGGATCACTATCTTTGATCAGATCAGCACTATACCAGTGTTAACATTAGTATAGCGTCCCCAAAAAATGCAGCGTTAGCGGGATCAGCCCACCACCTGCCAGCACCTGCATTTAGCCCCTACACTTACCCCCCCTTCTCCCCCAGCAAGTGCAGTGTCAGTAGGTCACTGTCACTTGATGCATTGCACACAAAACCGCAGTGTTCGCAGAATCAGGCCTGATCTCTGTTAGCACTTGTCGGTAAATTTTGATGACTCTCATGTGCAGCAGGGTGCCAGTACTAGTGCCATGCTACCTTTTGGTGAACTGGCGATACCAGCGGTCTATTACATCCTGGTCTTTCACATACCTTTTAGATTGTAAGCTCCCAGGATCAGGCCCTCCTAACCCTCTTGTATTGAACTGTATTGTTGCTGTATTCTCTCCCGTTATATTGTAAATTGCTGCGCAAACTGTTGGCGCTATATGAATCCTGTATAATAATAATACCAGCACTGCAGTATGACTTGGCAACGTGGCGAGTCCCATAAGTGTAGTACAAGCTGGTGCGGTGGCGAGCACAAGTATTGTTCAGATTTACGAGAGAAAAGATAGTCATGTGGAGCCCCCCAGATACCCAGACTGCATGGGGAGCAGTGGCAAGATATTTTGGTACTTGGTGTCATCCTTTTCCATATGGGGTACCACTTATAAGTGGACAATTTTTATTCAAGCGTGCAACTATTTAGACATTTGTACAATCTTGGAACTGGCGCATGTGGCAAAATTTGACCTAAAGTGTGCCCACCATTAGAAGTGGGTGGATGCAGGGCGGTATATTCAAATGCTGGACATACCACACACTTTTTCTGGCAGAGATTTCTTCGCTTTTTTTCATTCAGTCCACAGGCTGCATACAAAAAAAAAAGAACATAGCATATACAGTAATACCTCGGTTTACGAATGCCTCTGTTAACGTAATTTTCGGTTTACGAATGAAAATCCATTGAAAGTAATGCCTTGGTTTACACATTTTTTACAAATTTTTTTCACAATATTAAGTGTATGTCAGTGCTGATTTTTAAATGCAATTACCATCTTTTTCTTTTTCTTCAGTATAGCTCACAACATTAGCTGTCAGTTTCCCAGAGCTAAAGGATACTTTGTATATTTTAAGAAACTGAAAGGATACATTGTAGTTTTTAAGAAACTGAAAGGAAACATTGTATCTTTTAAGAAACTGAACGTAAACATTGTATCTTTTAACTTAGGGAAATAAACTAAAACAAACTTTCTCTCTTTCAGCTGGAGGGGGAAAGTAACTTCTGAATTTCTGAACTACTGTATAGTGAAGGGAAAAAAAACCCTTAATTACATTTAAAAACTGCCACCTGACAGCTGAGTAAATTGTCTGCAATTACATTTTTTTTTAATTACCAGCAACTCTTTTACATTCATCTGTCAGTGGGGAACCCCGCTGACAGCTGAAATATTAACACATGGTTGTCACTGCTAAAATAAATAAAATAAAATAACTCATGTGGTATTTTAGTAGCATTTACTGTTTTTCTGACCTTCTGAATGGATTAATCGGTTTTTAATGCATTCCTATGGAAAACAGTGGTTCGGTTTACAAATTGTTTGCTATATGAAATGTCCTGCAGAATGAATTAAATTCATAAACCGAGGTACTGGTACATCACTGGACTTTGAATGGTTATACCAGGATGATGCCTACAGCTGCAGGCATCATCCTGGTATCGTTTTTTTCAGCCGGCGATCGGCTTTCATGTAAAAGCAATTCTTGTGGCTAATTAGCTGCAAGATTGCTTTTACAAGCAGCAGAAAATGATGCCCCCCTCCCCCACTGCCTTCCACGGCCTTCTCGGGCAGTCCCGTGCCATCGGGGCAACCTGAGAATGCAGCTGGTGTTTCTGCTAGCTGACCATAGAGCTGGTTGGAGACCATAATGGTGCCAATCATCTCTCTAGCCTAAGAAATTGGAAGCTACGAGCATTTCATCACTTCAGTTTCACAGGATATAAACAGTGCCATTTGTAAATTGGGAAAGCATCTGATCACACCGATCTTGGTTTGATTAGATAATGTAAGGGCAGAGGAGATATCTAGAGTCTGACAGAACCCAGATTTCTCAAAAAAGAATATATGACAATGCCCATTGAAGTTATAGGGGATATTTTCAGTCCCTGTGATAGCATTAAAAGTGATAAAAAAAAATGAAGGGACAGCGTAAAAATAATAAAAAAAATCAAAATAAAGTACCCTAGCCCCCTGTGCACATGTGCATCTGCGTTTGTGAGCATTGACCCTGTGCCAGTATGGAAACAGCGGTTGCACCATGCATGTGAGGTATCGCCAGGAACGTCAGATCAAGGGCAGTAATTCTAATACTAGACCTCCTCTGTAAATCTAAAATGGTAGCTTGTAAAGACTTTTAAACATTGCCTATGGATATTAAAAACGTATGCAGTTTGTCGCCATTGCACGGGGCATGCACAGTTTTAAAGCATGTCATGTTTGGTATCTATTTACTTGTCATACCATCATCTTTTATATTTTACCAAATATTTGGCCAATATTTAGTGTTTTTGTGCATTAAAAGTAAAAAAAGTGTATTTTTTTAAAATTGCGTTTGAAAAATCGCTGCGTGAGTACTATGTGACATAAAAAATTGCAGCACCCACTATTTTATTCACTAGGGTGTTTGCTTTAAAAAATATATAATGTTTGGGGTTTAAATTAATTTCCTAGCAAAAAATACTGATTTTTTTCATGTGAACAAAAAGTGTCAGAAAAGGCTTGATCTTCAGGTGGTTAGAAGAGTGAGTGATGTGTGGCATAAACCTCTAATGCTGGGCATAAAATGCACCCACCAAAATGACCCCTTTTAGGAAAGTAGACACCCCAAACTATTTGCTGAGAGGCATGTTGAATCAATAGAAGAATTTATTTTGTTACCACAAATTTTTGGAAAATGACAAACAAAAAATGTTTTCTTTTTTTGCACAAAATTGTCACTTAAATGATTTATTGCTCACACATGCCATGGGTATATGTGGAATTACTCCCCAAAATACATTCTGCTACTTCTCCCGAGTATGGGGGTACCACATGTGAGAGACGTTTTGGCAGTCTAACCAAGTACAGGACCCCAAATTCCAATAAGCACCATCAGGCTTTTAAATTTTAATAGTTTTTATTGAAGTTTTAGTAACAAGACATTGTAGGTAAATACGGTTCAGTTAGAAATAATGTAGTACAGGAAAGTAAACAAAACAATATTTTCCCCACCATTTGGCTGGGGGTAATACTAGAATAAGTGGTGTTGGCATGAGAGATATGCTCAGTATATTCTGAACCATGTAAGGTTGTAGAAGAGATCTATAGGGGGTGGAGAACAAGGAGTAGGGAAATAGGGGAGATGGGAAAGGGGAGAGGGAAGTGAAGGGTAAGTGCACCAGTCTAGGCAGATGGGTCAAGGTATTTTATAGTGAATTTATCAGAATTTTACGGAGCAGTTTGGGTTTTGTAACCATTGAGACCAATGGAGCTTAAATGTGTGATAGGTAGAATTGTTTAGGGCAGATCTTTTTTCCATATCACATTGGAAGTTAAGATCTGTTATCAGTGAAGTAAGAGAATGGGATTTAGTAGTGTTCCGTAATTTAGTTATGTTTATTATAGCTGCCGATAATGTGTGGATAATAATGGTACGGAAGTCTTGAGAGAAATCGTTGATTCCAATATGGAGGAGTGCTAGAGCAGCGTTTGGGGTTATTGGAGTTTTAGATAATGTTGAGAGCATTTGGAAGACGCTATTCTAGAAGGATTTCAATGATTTGCATGTCCATAGTGTTCCATACACTATGGACATGCAAATCATTGAAATCCTTCTAGAATTGATAGGTTGATCCTATTTCTCCGCAGTCTCCAACAGGAGGAGGAGTGTTGTGGATAATATAGTGAAAGTTTAACGGGTGTTGAGTACCATTGATGTAGTATTTTTAGGTACGATTCCCAATGAGAACTATACCGTGAGGCTCTATAGGTGATGGTGAAGGTTTTTTCCCACAAGTGTGGAGGTATTGGCTGTATTAGAGTTTTTTCCCACTTAATTAAGGAGGAAGATTGTAGGATGAATAGTGAGTCTACTATTAGTGTGTAAAAGGTAGAGATACCTTTACCTGGATATTTTGTTTTGTTAAAAAATTGGTATGCGGTGGTAGGAACTTTCATAAAATGAGGAATATTTATTGTTAGTAAGCAGTGAGCTATTCTCAGGTAGGTGAAGTATTCGGTTGCGGGTAGATTAAATTTACCGTGTAGAGTCTGGAACGATTCCAAATTGTGATTTGCACAGAGATCTTTTATGTCAGTTAGGCCAGATTTTTCCCATTATAATAGAGTTAGGGATGGAGTGATGAGGTGTAGTATATTGATTGGGGTGGGTATGTGTTTGGTATTTTCAAATTTAGTAGTTGTAAGGTTGTACCTGGGTTGGATAGAGGCTTGGATACAAGGGTGTTTAAGTAGGTATTTGGTTTGGGGTATTTGCGGTGTGAAGAGTATGTTTCGAGGTAAAAGTGGGAGCAATGGGAGTGTTTCCATGGTAGACCATAATTTTTCTTTTGTTGGGTGCCACCAAAAGTACATTTGGTCAAGAAGAGTCACATTGTAGTATGATTTTAAGTGTGGAAGGCCTGCTCCTCATCTGGATGTTGGATGTAATAGTAGATTTGTAGGACATCTGGGTTTTTTAGAATTCCAGAGGAATTTAGAGAAGACTGTTTGTAGTTTAGAGAAGAAGATATTGGGAATGGGAATAGGGAGAGTGCGGAATATGTATAGAATTTTTGGTAATGTGAACATTTTCAGAGTCACTACTCATCCCAGTTTGGAGAGTGTTGATGTACAGAGTGCTGAGATTTCTTGTGGAATAGATTCAAGTAGTAATTTATGATTTGCAGGATATAATTGGTCTATTGTTGCGATGAGTTCAATTCCTAAATAGGGTATGTTGTGTTGTTCCCAGGAGAAGGGAAATTGTTTGGCTAGTGATGTTTGGGTATGGATAGGTGTGTGGAGATTTAAGATGGAGGATTTAGGTTCGTTAAGTTTGTAATAGGAAACTTCTGAATAATTTTGGAGAATTGAATGAATCGTTTGGAGAGATTTATGTGGGTTGGTTATCATTAGTATGATGTCGTCTGCGAATAAACTGATTTTGTGTTCTGTGTGGAGGTGGGTAATTCCTGAAAATGATGGGTCATTTCTTAGTTTTGAAGCTAAGGGTTCAATAAGTAGTGTAAATATTATGGGGGATATGTCTGGTGCCGTTTGTGATGTCGAAGGGATCTGATACTGTTCCATCTGTTAATACTTTGGCAGAGGGATTGGAGTAGAGATAAAGGATGGCTGATAACATCCGATCCGTGATGCCGAATTTTTGTAGGGTTAAATGCATAAACTGCCAGTGTATTCGATCGAATGCTTTCTCCGCGTCGAAGGACTTACTTGGTCTGGGTGGATTAATGTAGGTAGATAGGGGAGGAGTCTTTGGGCTATTATTTTAGCATATAGCTTTATGTCTGTGTTGAGTAGTGATATTGGTCTATAATTCTGGACATTTAGAGGATCTCTACCGGGTTTCAGGATAGTCGTAATTATGGATTGTAGCATTTCTTTGGGGAATGAGGCTGTAGAGGCGGCATGGTTAAAGAGCTTGGTCAGATATGGTGAAAGGTCAGGGGCAAATGATTTGTAAAATTCTTTGGTGAAACTATCGTTTCCTGGTGATTTGTTGAGTGGTAAAGCTTCAATGGTTTTTTCTATTTCCGTAGGGGAAATTGGGGTGGAGATAGTAATGAGTTGGTCTGAAGTGAGTTGGGGTAGTTTGAAAGTGTCAAGAAATTTTTGTAAGGATATGGGTGTTGGTTGGGTAGTGTCTGAGTCATTTTTGAGATTGTATAATTTTTGGTAGTGTCGTGAAGGCATTTGCTATTTCTTGCGGGTTTGTGAGAGAAGCGTGAGTAGTTGGATGTTTGACTAGAGGGATTTTGGTTTTTAAGCGTCTTTGTTTGATTAGTTTAGTTAGTAGTGAGTTTGCTTTGTTGCCTAAGGAATAGAATTTTGCTTTCATCTATTGCAGGTTGATATCATATTTATATAGTAGAAGGGCTCTTAATTTATTTCTATCTGAGGTGAGGGAGGAAGATGTGGAGGGGTTGGGATTTTTCTTGTTTTGGTCTTCTTTTAGTTTAATAGATGCAAGGAGTTGGTCAATTTGTTGGGTTCGTTGTTTTGTGATGCAGGAGTTTAATTGTATGAGGATACCTCTCGTGTAGACTTTGTAAGCGGGCCATAGTGTGGAAATAGAAATGTCAGGTGTGTCATTAAGTTCAAAAAACATATTGTGTGCATCTAGTATGTGCTTCTTTTCATCTGGGTTCTTCAGTAACGATGAATTTAGTCTCCAGATTCGGGGTATCGAGGAGTATTGCTGGTCGTCAAGGATAATGTTGATTGGAGCGTGATCTGACCATGTTATGGTACCAATTGATGAGGAGGTTATGCGTTGTAGGGTCCATTTGTCTGTGATAAAAAAGTCAATTCTGGAGTAGGATAGGTGGGATGGAGAGTAGTAGGTGTAATCTCTTTCCATGCTGTGTTGGCATCGCCAAATGTCATAGAGATCATTGTTATGAAGAAATTGGTTGAAATCCTGTTTCGAAGATCATTTGTTTGAAGAAGAGTCCAGAAGTGGGTTGCCAATGATGTTGAAGTCACCGCCTATGAGGAGTCTGCCTTGTTTTTGGGAGGAGATAATTGATTGAAGTCTGTTGTAGAATTGTAATTGATTGGAGTTAGGGCCATAGACGTTGACTAGGGTGTGTACAATTTTGTTGAGTTTGCAGATCAGGATATGGTATCGACCTTGAGGGTCTATTGTTTCTGAGATATGTTGGAATTGGATAGAGTCTTTTGTGGCTGTAATTACACCATTTTTCTTTTTAGGGTTCATTGCCATGTATATACAGTATGGGAGAAATGTTGGAGGTGGAATTTAGGGATTTTGGTTGTCGCGAAGTGTGTTTACTGTAGAAAAAGTATATCAGCATGTAAGGAGCGAGTTTCTTTCAGGAGCAGGGACCTCTTAAAGGGGGAGTTTAGACCGCAAACATTAAGAGATGATATTTTAATCATTTGATAAGCTTTTGATTGGAGTTAGTGAGTAGGAGAGTAATTTCTTATCGTGATGAGAAGGTACATGCTTTGTAGTTATAGGTGGTGGTCTTCCATACACAGGATGTGTTAGTTGTGGCACGATCGTTGGATCAGGTGGAGTTTTGCTGGTGATGTCAGAGATGGTAGTTGAACGCTGGAGCGATTCCTTTGACTGGTGGTGCAGGAAGGGGGGAAGGGTAGAGAGGGTAAAAAAAGACTTGCGAGAAATGCAAACAACATAAGTAGCGTGAATTGCTACTGTATAACAGGGGGGTTTGAACAAGCATAGACCATAAGAGAGGTCATGCTGAAAAGTCTTGAAAATGTTCGATTTGGGGCCGTTTGCCAGCAGTTGGTTAGGTAAGGGAGAGAGTGCCCAAGATGGCGGGTGTTTAGTAGTATGAGGGCTTGTAGAATCAGGACCACTCAGCATCCATTGGTGGGAGGAGTGGAGTGTTGAGATTCCGCCGGTATTATGTTCCATTTTTTTAGGAGATCTATGCCTGCTTCTAGATTTTTGATGGTGTATATTTTCCCATGTTGTTTAATGGTAAGCTTTGTGGGGAAGCCCCATTGATAACCTATCCCATGGTTCCTCAGAGCTTTGGTTATGGTAACGAGCTTTTTGCGGTTGAGGAGTGTGGCTTTGGATAAATCAGCAAATAATTTGATATTTGCGTGTGATGGCGGAAGGGTTGGAGGATTTCTGGCTGTTGACATTATTTTCTCTTTTTCATGGTAAAAGTGTATATGTGCCAGTACATCTCTGGGAGTAGAGGCTGGTAAGAAAGTTGGCTTGGGTATTCTGTGCACCCTATCTATGGTGAGTTCCATATCCGTGAGTGAGGGAATGAGGATTTGATGTATTGTTGGAGATATGGAGTCAGGGTATCGATGGTAACTGATTCAGGTATGCCTCTAAATTTGATGTTATTGCGTCTGGATCGGTCTTCTAAATCAGCTAATTTCAGGTTTATTTGTTCAAAATCAGCTTCATGGTCTGCGTGTGCGTCAATCAAGTCATTATGGGCTGTGAACATTTCTCCCATTTTGTTTTCAATATGGCGTATGGTGTTCTTGTTGTTGTACCACATTAGAGATTTGGGATAGTGATGCTGTAAGATCAGTGTGGAGTGTTTGACGCAGAGAAAGAAGCATGTTTTTTATAGATATCTCAGTGATAGGTTGGTCAGAAGCAGGGAAAGATTCAATTACAGATGAAGCAGAATTTTGAGGTAGAATTTGTGAAATAAAGAGTTGGTTGTCAGTGGATTCAGTATCCAATCTGGGTCTTGATTTAGCAGTGCTGCTTGTGGTGGGAGACAGGGGAGGAGAGGACTCACCAGTGTCTCCTGGGTACAGTGGTGCTCTTAATCTGGGATCCAGGTGCTGTGGTGTTTCTGTCACAGGCTCTGTGTCTATTCATGCTCCAGCCGGCGCCATCTTGGCTGCATGAGAAGACAGCAGGGAAAAAGCTTGTCAGCTTCCCTGGCTGTCCTGGGGCTTTCCTCCTCTGTGGAATGGTAGATGAGGGGTTAATGTACCCTTATGTGTAATATGAGTCACACCGTTGTCGGTGTGTGCAGAGTCTCTGAGTCTCTGCTGACAGAGACTCTGCTGACAGTCATTACACTTCCTGACTACCTATCACAGTTTTGAATTCCCTGAAATGCCAGGATAGCATCACCCCCCCCCAAATGACCCCTTTTTGGAAAGTAGTCACCCCAAGGAATTTGATCAGAAGCATGGTGAGTATTTTGCAGATCTCTTTTGTTGCCACAAGTTTTTGAAAATTGAAGAAAAAAACCAAAACCTATTTTTTTTCTTTTTTTATATTTCAAAACCTTGTGAGAAAAAATGAGATCTGCAAAATACTTTAATGCCTCTTTTTAAATTCCTTGGGGTGTCTACTTTCCAAAAAGTGGTCATTTGGGGGGGGGGTTTTGTGTTATCCTGGCATTTCAGGGCCTCCGAACCTGTGATAGGTAGTGAGGAAGTGAAATGAGAAAGTTACGCACCTTCAGGCTTTCAAAGTGGTCCTTGGATTTTAGGCTCCTGTATGTAGCTAGGCTCCCAAAAAGTCTCACACATATGGTATCTCCATACTCGGTAGATGTAGCAGAATGTATTTTGAGGTGTAATTCCACATATACCCATGGCTTGTGTGAGAAATATATAATTTAAATCACAGTGTAAAAAAAAAAAAAGTTTTTGTCATTTTCCAGAAACTTGTAGAAAAAAATAAATCTTCCATGGGTGCAATATGCCTCTCTGCAGATAGCTTACGGTGTCTACTTTCCGAAAAGGGGTCATTTGGGGGTGTTTGTACTATCCTGGTATTTTAGCACCTCAAGAAATGTGATGAGCAGTCAGAAAGGAAAAGCTGTGTAAATTCCATTATCTATACCATAGTTTGTAGACGCTATAACTTTCACACATAGCAATCAATATACACTTTTTGGGATTTTTTTTAACCAAGAACATGTAGCAGAATACATTTTGGCCTAAATTTATGATGACGTTTTAGTTTTTTTGGATATTTTTATGACAGAAATGAGAAAATATGTTTTTTTTTTTTAAAAATGTTTTTTTCTCCAAACATTTTTTGTTTATAGAGCAAAAAATAAAAAGCGCACAGGTTATAAAATACCACCAAAAGAAAGCTCTATTTGTGTGAAAAAAGGACATAAATTAAATTTATGTACCGTATTGCATGACCACGCAATTGTCAAGGTCCTACCTTTCCTCAGGGCTTGTGCTGCTCCATGTGCTGGCATCCATCTTAGGTGTCTGCAAAGCATTGTGGGATCCTTTATGCTTTCAGACCCCTGAGGCTCCTCCCCCAGGAGGTGGCGGCTTATCACATATAAGTCTGCTGTTTGTAGCTGTCCATTGCATTTGTGTCCTGTCTGTTGCACAGCAGCAAGCTCCTGTTTAGTTTCTCATTGCTCTCCTGGATACCGACTCGGCTTTGGCAAGACTCCTTCTTGGCTTCTGACCCCAGCTCTGGCAACCATCCTTCCTGGATTCTGACCCCGGCTCTGGCAACTATCCTTCCTGGCTTCTGACCTCGGCTCTAGCGATCATCCTTCCTGGCTTCTGATCCCAGCTCTGGCGATCATCCTTCCTGGCTACTGTTCTACCAAGTCATCCGCTGTTGCTGTTGGATTTGCATAGAATCTGTCTTGTTTTTGTATAATAAACCTACCTTTAATTGCACCTCCTTGTGTGTCTGGCTCCTCACTCCCTGACAGCAATTGTCAGTTAAACAAGTGCAGTGCTGTACAAAAAAATGGAGTAAATTGCAGTATCTATATCATAGTTTGTAGACGCTATAACTTTCACACAAAGCAATCAATATACACTTATTAGGATTTTTTTACCAAAAACATGTAGCAGAATGCATTTTGGCCTAAATTTATAGCTAACTTTGAGTTTACTATATATTTTTTATAGCCAAAAGCAAAATATATCATTTTTCTTCAAAATGTTCGGTCGTTTTTTGTTTATAGCGCGAAAAATAAAAAGCGCACAGGTGATCAAATACCACCAAAAGAAAGCTCTATTTGTGTGAAAAAGTATGTAAATTTCGTTTGGGTACAGCATTGCATGACCGCGCAATTATCAGTTGAATTAGTGCAGTGCCGAGTAGCAAAAAGAGGCCTGGTCATTAAGAGGGGTAAATCCTCAGGAGGGCAAGTGGTTAAAGCAATCTACTGAGCTGACCAGAACCAACTCTTGAGGGGGTCTATTCCACATTTTCACAGCTCTTACTGTGAAGAAATCTTTCCATATTTGGAGATTAAATCTCTTTTCCTCCAGATGTAAAGAATTCCGCCCTGTCCTCTGTGACGACCTCTGGGTGAATAACTCTATGCCAAGTTTACTATATGAACCACTGATGTGCTTATAAATGTTGATCATATCCCCCCTTAATCTCTTCTTCTCAAGAGAGAATAAATTCAGTTCCTTTAATCGTTCCTCATAGCTGAACTCCTCCATGCCTCTTATCAGTTTGGTTGCCCTTCTCTGCACATTCTCCAGTTCCCCAATATTCTTTTTGTGAATCGGTGCCCAAAACTGACTGCATATTCCAGATGAGGTCTTACTAATGATTTGTACAGGGGTAAAATGATATCTCTCTCTGGAGTCTATACCTCTTTTAATACAAGAGAAGATTTTGCTCTCTTCAGAAACATTAGCTTGGCTTTGCATGCCATTACTAAGTTTATGATCTACTTGAACTCCCAGATCTTTCTCCACCATTGATTCTCCCAATTGTACTCCCCTAGTGTGTATGATGCATGCATATTCTTAGTCCCCAAGTGCATAACCTTACATTTATCAACATTAAACCTCATTTGCAACATAGTTTCCCAATTATACAGTGCATTGAGGTCGGCTTGTAAATTGGAGACATCCTGTAGGGACGCTATTCCACTGCACAGCTTGATGTCATCTGCAGAGACTGAATCAATATTTTTAATCCCAGACCCTATATCGTTTGTAACTATATTAAAAAGTAAGGGTCCCAACACTGAACCTTGAGTACACCACTAACCACCCTAGACCATTCAGAGTATGATCTTTTAGCCAGTTTTCTAACCATTTACATACTGATTTTTCCAAGCCTGTAGACTTTACCTTTCATATTAGCCATGTGTTGGGAACTGTTTCAAATGCTTTTGCAAAATCCAGGTATACTGTACCATGCCCACAGCCACCCCCCTGCCCAAGGTTTTGCTCACCTCCTCATAAAAAGAAATCAGATTTGTTTGACAACTTCTGTCTTTCATGAATCCATGCTGTCTGTTGCTTAAAATATATTTTTCAAAATCTTGTCTTGTCTCTCATCGATGTATTCTTTTATTAAATTCTCCAGTATCTTCCCAACTATAGAAGTTAAACTAACAGGTCTATAATTAGTTGGTAAAGATTTTGATCCCTTTTTAAATATAGGCACCACATTGGCCTTACGCCAATCCAGTGGTACTATGCCAGTCATTAAAGAGTCCCTAAAAATGAGAAAGAATGGCTTTGAAATGACAGAGCTCAATTCTTTAAGGACCCGTGGGTGTATGCCATCCAGTCCAAGTGCTTTATTCAACTTTATTCTGTCTAAATATTTCTGGATCATATCAATTGTGAGTCAATATGGATCATCTGGGTCTGTGTCAATGCAATGCCCATTACGGACAAGAGTTCCCCCATGCTCCTTTGCATACACAGAGCTGAAGAAGGTATTTAATAAATTTGCCTTCTCTTTGTACCCGGTCACCCACTGTAGATTATGTTGTAAAGGACCTACATGCTCAGAGCGGACCTTTTTACTATAAGTATATTTAAAGAATTTTTGGGGGTTTGTCCTGCTATCTTGTGCAATGTGTCATTCATTTAAAATTGTTGCGGCCGTGATTTTCTTTTTACATACTCTGTTATATTCTTTGTAATGTTTAAATGATGATAGCGATCCTTCATTTTTATATTTTATAAAAGCTCTTTTCTTATTATTTATATCTTTTTAACTTTGGCTGTAAGCCACATACATTTTATTTTTAGCCTTTTAAACTTGTTACCCATGGGAATATATTTTGCAGTGTGTTCACATACAGTCTTTTTGAAGAACTGTGTTGTGTTCATCGATGCCAATATTCCCTCCCAGTTTAAGTCTTGAAGAGCAGCTCTCAGCCTTGGAAAATTAGCTCTCCTAAAGTTGAGTGTTTTTATTTTTTCTGTATGTGCTTGTTTTTTACAGCTGACAATAAATGAAATCATGTTATGGTCACTGCTACCCAGATGTTCTTTTATATGGACATTAGTAATAAGCCCTGCGGTGAAAGTCCATGTGCAGGTATTTGGGTTTGTATTGGTAGGTCAGAGGGGTATCATTCATCAAGAGTGATGATGGATGTCTATCACTGGGCAATGTAAAAGACAATGGATTTACACTGTCAAACCTTATATATATATTTTTTTAAAATAGTCACAGTGTGGGTATATTTATTTACATTCTTTTTTGTGAACACGTATGTACCCCTTATTCATTCACAAAGTGAGGGGCTGGATATCTAGGGGGCCCTCTTTTTCTAAAGGGGGCTTTAAGATTCTAATTGATAAGTCCCCCACACTCGCAGTCTCCTGAACTAGGGATGTGGGAATAAGCCCCTTGGGCCAAACAACATGGCCAGGAACACTCCCTATGTTGACACCTGGAAAAGTTGAAGGGGGTTCCATGCTGCCCTGCCTTTTTTGGTCAGTAAAACTGCACGCCTGGATAAGGGAAAATTATTTATTTTTTGCCTTTGATCCCCCTCAATCTCCATACCAGACCCTTATCAACATCTCTCTTGTTCTTTATTTTTTGAAAAATACCTTTGGCTCCCATCCTAATCCATACCAGATCCTTGATACGGGTCTGGTTTGTATTTAAAGGGAGACCCCAGGCAAGAAAGAAAAAAAAAACATGGAGTCCACCCTAAAATCTATACCAGACCCTTATGCAAGCATGCAGGATGGCTGGCCAGGAAAGTTAGGATCAGAAGGTTTGTATCTCTCTCCCCTCTTCCCCCCGAAACATACCAGACCACATGCCCTCAACATGGGGAGATATCTTAAATAAGTAAACCCATACCATGACAAAGTCCTTATTTTAAAAAATATATAAAAAAGCCACATGATGTAAATCCATCATCAATCGCATTGTCCAGCAATGTAGATCCATTGTCAATCACGATAAACAATGATCTGCTGACAAAAGCATGCCAACCTGTGCCAACAATCTGCTCCCACTGGACACTCACTGCTAATGAAAGATCCCAGGCCAGCAGCTAAATATTAAGATGCATCATTGACCACATATGGTCATGACCATTTGTTGTCAATAACATTACTCAGGATCCCTTGGCACACTCTGTTTTCAGACATAGCCAGGCAAGGAAAGATTTGCAATTTAGCATCAAAAGTTTTTTTTTTATTCAAATGTCACTTTTTGCTGGAGTACATTGTACAGATACAC
The DNA here is from genome assembly GCF_062004578.1 of Staurois parvus. Classification (NCBI taxonomy): domain Eukaryota; kingdom Metazoa; phylum Chordata; class Amphibia; order Anura; family Ranidae; genus Staurois; species Staurois parvus. Next base: position 1,048,795 of record NW_028318342.1, on the reverse strand, counting down.
CACTTCACATAAACATTTAACCCTTTTGCTGTTACCATTGTAAGGCTTATGTCTCTGACAGTGGCAGCATTTACACACACAGTCTGTGCGTACTTTACAGGCTAGCTGCCAACTTTCTCCTGGAAGTGATTTGGGTAGCTGTAAAGCCACCTGATCATTACTGATATGTACTCGGTTACTCTCTGATAGGTGCTCCATAACCCTCAGTGAAGTCCAGGAGAGACATCATGGAATGTCTAATGGTTCATTAAAGTGAATCTGTCAAATGCTATATGTTAGTAGAAAGTGATCTATTTATCTCTCTATTTCCACTCTTAATGCAGTGCTCTGATAAATGCTGTGCTGGGTGTTGGGAATGCAGCTCGCACTCCCACCCCGTCAGCCCCTGCATTTTATAGTAGAGAGCATGACTGAAGAGTCTGGACCCAATAGCTTATTGAGGGATCAATGCATTGATCAGTGCATTTAAGCATCTAGATCTGGAGAAGACAACTTGCTGAAGTTCAAACTAAGCATTGGAATGGAAAATAAAGGGGATTTTGAAAGTGGCATAGTTGTTGGTGCCAGACGGCCTGGTCTGAGTATTTAAAAAACTGCTTATCTACTGCGATTTTCATGCACAACCATCTCTAGGGTTTACAGAGAATGGGCTGAAAAAGCTAAAATATCCAGTGAGCGGCAGTTGTGTGGAAGAAAATGCCTTGTTGATGTCAGAGGTCAAAGGAGAATGGGTAGCCTGGAGCGAGATGATAGAAAGGCAACAGTAATTCAAATAACCATTCTTTACAACCAAGGTATGCACAATACCATATCTGAATGCACAACATGTCGAACCTTGAAGCCAATGCAGAATATATATACTGCTTGTTGAAATGCATTTTTTATATATAGCAAAATATATGAAAAATATTTTTAAAAATATATTTTTTTAAAATATATTCTTCAGATTTTTTTAACATATAAAAAAGTAATTTTAACATATATTTTTACATATATTTGTAAATGCATTCCAAAAATGTAGATTTGTATTTTTAAACACATACAGTATATTTGAAATGTGTATTTTAAATATTTTTCATATATTTTGTAATAAAAACACATTTCAACATACATTATATATATATTTATTGAAATATATTTTGAAATATATTTAATATGGCTAAAATTGTAGTATTTCAAATATATATCAGCATAGCCCTCCTTCAATGTGGTGTATTCATTTTATTTTTTAAGTGCTTTCCTTTATTTTTACCCAGTGATCCTGGCATTAACATTAGCACATAGCCTATATGTATTAATGACAATTAGAGATGAGCGAATCGAACTTGGCGAAGTGTAATTCGTTTCGAATATTAGGAAAAATTCGATTCGCACCAAATCCGAAAATTAGCAAACTTCGGATGCACGAATCGAATTTTTCCCGATCGGCCGATTTTCATCCCTTCTACAGCCGGCAAAAAGTGTCCCTGCAGAGAGCTCCGCTATTTCTGACAGTTCTCTGACAGTTCCTTCACATTTACAGCGGTTGAAACATTGTATCTATTTGTTTCCATTTAGGATACAGATGTTTTTATTCGGAAACAAATAGATACAATGTTTCAACCGCTGTAAATGTGAAGGAACTGTCAGAGAACTGTCAGAAATAGCGGAGCTCTCTGCAGATACACTTTTTGCTGTACTGGAATTCTTCTTCTTTTCATTCTTCTTCTTCTTTTCATTCTACTTCTTCTTCTTCTTCTTCTTCTTTTCATTCTTCTTCTTCTTCTTTTCATTCTTCTTCTTCTTCTTCTTCTTTTCATTCTTCTTCTTCTTCTTTTCATTCTTCTTTTCATTCTTCTTCTTCTTCTTTTCATTCTTCTTCTTCTTCTTTTCATTCTTCTTTTCCTTCTTCTTCTTCTTCTTCTTTTCATTCTTCTTCTTCTTCTTCTTCTTCTTCTTCTTCGTCGTGCCCCGTGACTGCCCAAATGAGTGAAGTGTGCGGTGATTCTAAGATCGACGGCACTCATCTGCATGTCATACTGACTGACAGTATTATTTCTCTTCCCCAGCAGACTCCAAGGGCATTTAAATTAAAGGTACAGTGTTCTGCACTAATATAAAGGCTCTCTGAAGCCTAGAAACCCTTTTAATAAGTTAAATTCGCAGCGAATAAATTTGCATCGAATCGAATTTATTCCGCAAATTCGGCAAATCAGCCGAATCGAATTTTTGAATAATTCGCTCATCTCTAATGACAATATTCACTCACTCTTCTGTATCAGGACAACAGAACCAACATAGGGCCACAAGACCCTGCCCCTACCGTATTGTCCATAACATTGGACATGGTTTTGTAGTCCTTTAAAGATAATTAAGAACATTGTAACTGATAGTGGTCAGCACAGCCAGAGAGCATAGGAGATTGTAAACTCACAAGACGTTTGGCAGTTATTTTTTTTTTACTTTTCAAACAGATATAGAAAAATGCTTCTATTGTTATCTTATTCCAAACAAAAAAGGACCAAATAGGAGAAGTTTATTGCTAATATGGAACTTCACTCTCTCAAACAACACTGACTATTTTTAATCCTAGTCATAGTATATTCACTTGTTTTAACCTTTTGTTTTAACATTTCTTCAGTTACTTCCTGGTTTTCCGGCCCAGGCAAATGAAATAGTACATTCCAGGAGTCTTCAGGAGGGGAAGAGAGGCTTTCTCAAGTAAGCACACCCTCCTGCCTGCATGCCTGAGCTAAAGGCAGATGGATTCCAGGAAGTAAATATTACATGTATTATTTGCCTTTACTCATGATGGCCACAGGCATAAATTCTAAGGGTGTGTTTTTAAAGTGATCTCTAAGCAAAATAAAGCATGGCGACAAAGATGGATAGGTGAGTTTGCTCTGAATATTAGAATTTTTTTTTGCGTTTTTAGTTTGTGGTGCTCAGATGCAGTGTAGTTCTGCTTTAAGAATCTTAAAATGTAACCTTTAAAATGTTTTGGGATAGGGCTCTGCTCAAGATTTGGTCTGGTAATAATATTTTGCATTCCATGTTTTTTCACTGGAAAATGTGCTATGACTACTGTAAAACTTTACCTTTGAAGTCTTGTTATGTTTGACTTTAGACTGCATAACATTGTAAGAACAATACAGAGTTCTGTTACAATGATAAACTGTCTGTGTTAAGTTTGCAACTCTCATAGGCAATAGGAGAGGACAGTAACACTGCCCAAACCCATGGCTCCACTCTGGACTTGCTTCTATCTCACATGGGCAACATGGGTACTGGATACCACAGCCCATTGCAAATCTCAGTCAGAAGTATAAACAATGTAAGCTGCACTCCAGAACTTAGATCCTCTTTCTGTGTTTAATAATTGTCAAAAAAAGACTGCATACATTGATGTCTCCACCCAAAACTAACCTTCCTTGATGTATTTCACCACTACTGGCTTGCTCACAAGGATAGGTCAAGGTAAGAAGGAAGGAAAGGGAGGGATTTGCAAAAACACTCATAGATCTAAACAGCAATGGCTCCAAAACACTTGACACAGGTGGAGCACTTACATACTCATATCTGCTCTCCTATTAACAATCGTCTTGGAGAAATCTATTATTCAGTTGAACATACTACATATGCTCCATTTATTAATCAGTCCAAATCTGTGAACATAACGGATCACATTAACATGCATAAATCTGTCATGAATGAGCCAATTTATTACTTTTTCAAAACTGTATTCAACATTGTCAAATTTCTATTCTGTAAACTACTATCCTAATAGCTATCAAAATTAACACTTGTTAATTCTCTTCCAAAAACAGAACAATGTACCTCCAAAGAGACGGACCATCCTAAACGGGGTTAAACACTCTTATGCTGCAATACAAAGCAAATAGTCAACAGGATGAATAAACAACCAATGTTTTTTCACAGAGCACAGCATAATATATTAACAGTACCAACTGCTTCATAATTGGTTAAGACTCTTACACTGCTATGCAAATAGTCAACAGAGCAAACAAATATTCACAATGTGCACCATATTCAGAAATATGTGGTTTTATTGGATTGAGTTTACATGCACAGACAACTTTAAACGATGACTGCTTGAGTAAATGGGTTGCTGTCTGGAACAGGCTGAGTCTAAAGAGGGGTAGACCCCAACTATACTCATACACACCCTGGAGGGTGATATCCCTCAAAAAGGGGGGATGTGAAAAGAGATTCACAAAAAAAGCGGTTACATCATGAACAGAAAGCAATACCCAAAAATTTCTAAAAAATTATGCTTTATTACAAACAATGCATATATAGACATTTAGGTAAATACCTCAGTTAGCCATCACCACAAGATGAGACAATACAAAAAAGTATGACCTAAAACCAAAATGTAGTTAAAAACATATGTCATGACTGGTCATGAATATATAGTGCTGTAAATGTAATGACACGTGGTCTAGTACATGAGCAGCACTGACACAAAGTTTAATACCACCATGTAGGGGATGTATTCAACAAATTGCACCATAATAGGCTATACATCAGACATGCAATACTGTATATGTTTGTGCCAGTTAAAGATGGGTTTAGGAACCCGGTGCTATACATAGATATTCAATTCAGGGCAATGATCAATGAGAGACATATGCAATAAAGAGTAAATCTGCTTATATAGGCACAAAGGCCTAAAGTTGTGCTGTGTAACACACTGAAAAAATTAGTGATGGTTCAAAAAATAACGCTAATGGGCAAAATGAGTGGTATAGATCAATATAGAGACAGTCATGTCCAAAATAGTATGATGAAATAAACTTAGTGACCGTGGTAATATCTCCATATGACATCCGTCATCTGTAGTTGAAATGGCAGGGCCCTGCCAATACAATATAGAGATTCTTCACTGCCAGCATGCGGACTATATAACTCTTGTTGTAGTACAGAATGTAGGGGTGTCCATGCTGTGTAATAGAAGTAGGGTGCTGTGCACCTTTCAGCAAATGTAACATGATGTCCCCATCCTGTAGTAAAAACGTGACATAAAGAGAGTCAATATGGTTGTCACTAAGTATGCAAAACAGTGACCGCAATAAGCCATGCTTCCTTCCTTATGTTTTCAATATTCCACTCACCACCCGTGCAAAGGATAGATGGCAATGCATAGTCTTTCTCATAGATAGATACACACCCGAAGTCCCGGAGGCAGCCGCCAGCGTCGGGACTATGGACAGACGGGCTCTGCTTCCATCCCGGTACACATGTAGCCTGATGGAGGCCCAGCGCAGGCGTGTTCCCTGCAGGACTGCGTGTATGGTGCCAATGCGTCTGACCAGTAGTGGCGTCACTGATGTTTCCCTTCCTTATTTTTGGTGGGTAGTCAATCTACCCATTGCTTGGGTCACATGGGTCTTCTTAGGCATTCTACTGTGAGCTAAGTCTTGACTATTTATTGTTGCCTTTAGCATGATATGTTTTTAGCTCTGAGTGCCTATGTTCATCGCACTCTGTATTGCACAAATCTTAGCTTGAACCGTGTTCAGCCCTCGTTGTATCTCCTGAAGGAGGTCATCTGTGTATGATTTGTCATAATGTACTTCACATACTATTTTAGTTTGTATGTGTATGGGATCAGACCTCCATGGTGCAGCAATACTGCTGTATCTGTATTTTTTTTGTTTCTGTTTCATTATTCTATTTCTGGCTTTTCAGCTGTATTGTATTGAAAATATAAATAAAGAATACAAAAAAAAATCACAGCATGTTTACAGGGAAAGTGCTTGCCTCATAAGGGGTTAACACTCTTATACTGCAGTAGGAGACAAACAGTTGGCTGAATGAGCAAACATCCATTGATTATTTACAAAACATAACATAATATGTGTGCAAGAGACATGTGTGCAAGAGATCTAACTGCCCAAAAAGGGGTCAACACTGTAATGAGACGTATTTCCAAAGATGATAGCCAACAAGATAAATGAGCAAACGTCCACTGATTCCCTGCACACCATGATGCACCTCCACAGAGACTGGCTGGCTCATAAAATGTTAACACCTCTACATAGCTATAAGAAACACTCTCAAAACTGATACAAAAGGTTACAATCCATTCCCAATGTTATTATTTTTAGTGAACTGTGTAGTGTAGAACTGTGTAGTCAGTTAGACTTTGAGAAAGCTTCAGAACTTCACTGCAGTGATGAAACTGTTTTACAAGTGCCAAAAAAATCAAAACAAATACAATGACTATATATTCATATATAATGAATATTAAATAGCTTGATTAAACTTATATATATATCATAAAGGTGTACCTGCCTCCTTGTAACACATTAGCCCACCCATAAGAAACCCCATATTCAAATATGTTTAATACAAAATTATTAAAATATAAAAACTACCTAAAATCAATATTAACATTTCTCTCTTGAATGTAGACCATATTCCACTTTTTCCATATACAGTAAGGGAGTCCTATCATATCAGTGAAAATGGACCACAGCCTATCATACTGTGGGAGGATAGATCATTGAATGAGCTATGAGTGGGTAAATATGATAGATATAACCTAATTTCATTCAAAATAATAAGCCAAGCCCCACTTAAAGTTCATCCCTTTAGGCTAGGGGTCTCCAAGCTTTCTAAAAAAGAGGCAGTTTACTGTCCATCTGGTTTTTGGGGGGCTGGATTGTGGTCATTGGGATCAGAAATTGCCTTGGCATCACTGGGAGTAAACAATGCATCTTTGGTATTAGGGGAAGGAATAGCACCCCATCATTGGTGTCACTGGGAGTAATAGTGTCCCATTGTTGGTATCAATTGGAGGAAAAGTGCCTCATTGTTGGTGTCTGTGGGAGGAATAGTGCCCTATCATTTGTGTCAGTGGAAGGAATAGTGCCCTATCATTTGTGTCAGTGAAAGGAATAGTGCCCTATCATTGGTGACAGTGTTTGGAATAGTGCTCTATTGTTGGTGTCAGTGGAAAGAATGGTGCTCCATGATTGGTGTTAATGGGAGGAATAGAGCCCGATCATTGGTGTCAGTGGAAGGAATTGAGCCCCATCATTGGTGTGGTGTGTCAGTGGGAAGAATAGTGCCCTATTGTTGATGTCAGTGGGAGGAAAAGTGCTTTATCGTTGGTGTCAATGAGAGCAATAGTGCCCAGTTGTTCATGTCAGTAGGAGGAATTATGCCCCATTGTTGGTATCAGTGGGAGGAATAGTATCTTGTATCAGTGGGAGGAAAAGTGCCCCAGGGGCCAGATAAAAGTAAGCATCTGGCCCCGGGCCACAGTTTGGAGACCAATGCTTTAGGCATACAAGTATCAAGCTTGAAAATCCAATATACCTCTCTGTTATTCAATGGGGAAAAATAGTCACCACCTCTAACTGGTTTGTCTGTTCTTTCTAGAATCTGGACCTTAAGAGAACTAGGTCCCTGGTGATCTGAAAAATACTTAGCTACATTATTTTTTTATTTTGCTTCTTTGCATTTGATAAATGATCCCTCAAACAGCCGCACAATCTCCTAGTGGTTTTCCCAACATACTGCTTTCTGCAGGCCATGTAAGTGATCACATAAGCTACAAACCTAATTTGGCAGTTTACCAATTGTTTAATACTAAATTGTCACCCATTTAAAATAATGCAGCTGCATGGGAATCTCCCAAATGGGTGCAGCTTCAGCAATGTGAGGCACAACATCGGTATAATTGCACAGTATTCAGTAAGGATCTTTGATTTATTGTAGATGGAAAAAAACTGGGAGATAAAATGTTACTTAATGTTGAGGCTTTTTTAAACAAAATGTTCCCCCTTAGAAAGGGCTTCTCAAAAGTCAATATAATATTGTAGAATGATTAAGTATTTCTGTACAATAAGTTTAATTTGCTCAAACTCAGAACTAGTGAGTACGAAAAACTACAGAACCCTCATTTAAGTTATTACTCTTATTTTATTTGGGTCCTGACTCAAGTAACAGATCTCTTGCCATTCCTTTTACCACTTGTTATGTTCTGTCATTACTGGCTCTAAGATAACTCTGATCAAGGGATCTCTCTTTCATACCAGAAGCCTCTTGCAAGTCTTCTAATGTAGAATGTTTTCTCCTTATTTTAACTAGCTGTCCTATAAGTATAGCTCTTTTCACATGTGAAGGATGACAGCTGTCAGTTCTCAAGAGAGAATTCCTTGAATTGGTTTACAATATATGTATGGATTCCACCTTCTGTAATGTTACCCGCTAGCATTAAATCCAGATATCTGATCTAATCCAACTGCTCTTTTCTGTTAAACTTTAAATTATTCAATTACCGTAGGAAGGCCTCAACGAACAGATCTTGATCTACAATAAAAACCAGATCATCTGTATAGTGATGGTAAAATTAGATCTGACCTCTATGGGGGTTAGTATCTCCACAGATGTGGACCTCTTCTCACCATCCCATGTACAAATTGGTATAAGGGGGAAAGACTCAAGGAGGCTCCAGTAGCACCCACAAATAAAAAGTAATTGTGAGTTAGTGGAAATTTCACTGCAAAAAAAATTAAAATAACTTAAACTCTATGGAGTATTCTGTATTGTTATCAATATGGTACTTCAGTACTCGCTCTCCTAAACTATGAGGGATACATGAATAAAGTGAAGTTACATCACATGTAAGCCACTTACATTTATTATCCCACTACCTTTTCTCCAGTTTCTGGATTGTGTGTTTAGTATTCCTGGGGTAGATTGGCAAACTGATGACCAGAGGCTGCAAGAGAATATCTATTAGATCTCCCAAAGGCTCGCAGAGGGACCCTATACTGACTATGATGGGCCTGCCATTGATTGGAAGGAAACAGCACTTCATTAGAACAAGATGTCCTTTGATTATGCAACAAGGAAACATGCAAATATATATTTAAAATTCTATGGTGTGTAAAAGCCCAGGCCTGTCTGCCTTAGCACTGTTCTAAACATATTGCTCATGAACCAAAACAAAATCCTTTATTACTCCAAAATTATGCACAGATTATTTCAAATAGTGGTTTTCCTCTTGGTGCATTACAACTGGAGATAGACATGCCACTGCAATATATTTGTATATACAGTATTTCCCCTAATTTTGGAAATGTCATTTAAATGTACATAATTGAAAGAATTCTACTTCCAAAATGCACTGTTATAAAACAGATTCACAACTCTTGGTAATACATAAGCAATTCTTCACTAAAAGCCAGAAAAAAAGACAATCCTTTTTTTAAGTTTAATATCTGAAGTATATGTATTTTACTTCACTTTTGAGGGCACAGAGGGCTGTGCTCCACCAGCTATATGAAATAAAGTCTAAGCTTACAAAATTGAAAGAAAACACATTAAAAAGGGGTCTGCTAGTACTTTCAAGACAATACTGCAAAAAAAGTCTATGAAATATATCAAAGCTCTTTTTAACTAAATATCTTAAAGCTGAAGCAGATAGAAAAGGCATACATTAGCGCAGCTGTATTTATCAATACAATATTAAATATATTTAGTATATTTAGCAATTTGGTTGGTGTAGGTGCTTGAATTTAATTTGGTATCCTGCAATTTATGTACAGCGGAGATCAAACTAGGAACATTTTGGATAAGAAGCCAATCAGTTGTGCTGCTAACAAGGAGCTTTCTAATAGGAAGAAAGAGCAAATGAAGCATACAGTGCCCGAGTTTCCAAATGGTCAGTCCGCCCCTGGTCTGTAGGCAATGGTATCTTAAAGTAAGTGTAAGCCCTCACTGAATGTCCTTTAAGTAGCAAAATTCTGTGTATCTTAAATAATTTGAAGGTTGGAAAAGAGAAGTATGTTTACATTTTAATGCTGCTGATGTCCTGCAACTTCTTTACAGCCTGTCCCTGTCCACATGCACTATCGTCTGAATGGGACATATTTATTCAATTGTGTTAGCTGCAGTTGATTTTTTTCCACAGTTAATCCTTGTATGCATGTAATACACTAATAATAGACTGCATGTAGTTTTTTTCCACAAGAAATACTTCCTAATTGTTGATACCTGCAATATTTTAGGACCCTTTACATAAGATTGTTAAAAGAGAATATGCCTAGGCAATGTGCGTCAGCACAGAAGCTTATTTTTTCAGTTGGGAGAGCATGAGGGATGGTGATTTACAAGCAGGAGATTGTGAGAGACAGAGGCAGTGCATTGTCACCCAAAAATACAAAGAGCCTAAACAAGAACCTATATATCAGTTTCACAGCTGTCTCAGCATGAGGAAAGTACTGCCGATAACTGGCAATGTCACAGAGGACATCTGCACTGATAATCAGGGCACTGATGATCAGTGCTCTGATCATCAGTGTCACCCAGTAGTGCTGCCCATAAGTGTCCAGCAGTACCACCTACCAGTGCCCAGCAGTACCACCCATCAGTGACCATCAGTGCCACCCACCAGTGCCACACATTAGTGCTGCCCAGCAATTGCACCAATCAGTGCCCAGCAGTGCTGCCAGCCAGTGCCATCAGTCAGTGCCACCAATCAGTGCTGTCAGTCAGTGCTGCCAGTCAGTGTTGACCATCAATGCTGCCTGCCAGTGCCCATCAGACTGTAAGTGCCCATTAGTACCCATCTTTGCTGCATATCAGTGCAGCATCATCAGTGCCTTCTCCTCAATGCCCACCAGTGCCGCCTCATCAGTGCCACCTCATCTGTGCAGCTTATCAGTGCCCATCAGTGCTGCCTATCCATGCCACCTCATCAGTGCTGCCTATCAGTGCAGCCTCATCAACACACATCAGTGAAGGATAAAAATTACCTGTTTGCAAAATGTTATACTAGAAACAAAGAATAACTTTTTTTTCAATTCTTTTTTCAAATATTGCAAGAAATAGAAATCCCAGTGGCAATTAAATACCACCCAAAGAAAACTCTATTTGTGTGAAAAACAAATTATAAAAATTGCATATGGGTACAATGTTGCATGACCGCGCAATTGACATTCAAAGTGCGACAGCACTGAAAGCTGAAAACTGGCCTGGGCATGAAGGGGGTAAAAATAACCCCTTCCTGCCCAGGCTAATTTTCAGCTTTCAGCGCTGTCGCACTTTGAATGACACTTGCGCGGTCATGCAACACTGTACCCATGTGACATTTTTATCATTTTTTTCACACAAATAGAGATTTCTTTTGGTGGTATTTAATCACCACTGAGTTTTTTATTTTTTTGCTAAATAAAACAAAAAACACCTGAAACTTTTGAAAAAAAAAAAACGCACTCTTCTTCGTTTCTGTTAAAAAATTTTGCAAATAAATAAAATTTCTTCATAAATTTAGGTCAAAATGTATTCTGACACATTTCTTTGTTGAAAATAATATTAATAATAATTGAATTTGTATTTTGTTTTCAAATGTTTCTATTATTTTTTTTTTATTTTTTTTCCACATTTCTTCTTTTTTTTTACTATTTTATATTTCAGCACACTATGACCAAAGCAATACAATGTTACCATAGTAACGTTGAACTACTCTGGGCAAGTGATCAGGATTTTTTTTTTCAACACGTTATGATTGCTAATACCAATGTACTGTATTTCATTGATATTTGCAATCATTGTTACTGAATGAAACTGATTAATTCAGTCTTTTGTTGTGATTAGCTGTGATTGGGCAAAGCTGATCACATGATACAGATGGGCTGTGTTTGGCCCCGTCTGTATCATGTGCCTGCCTTGACCGGTCACATCTAACAACATAATTGTATACAATGGATGGCATGACAGGTAGCCATCCATTGTATACAATTGAAATGTGGTCTGCTGTGATTGGTCACAGCGGTCACATGAAACTGGCAACGGGCCAGTGTAGTGATATATCATTGGCTGTGTCCCGTGGGCACAACCAATGACACATTGCACCGCTGCGCAGCCCCATGGCCGCGTGAGCAGCTCTTTTTGACAGGACGTCATATGACGATCAGTCTCAACGACGAGTGTCCCCCTGACAATCTGCTATAGGCCAGACGGGAAGGTGTTAAACTTCACGGTTTTTTACATTGCAGCACTGGGGTACATTTCCTTAAATGCCCTGCCTGTGTGCACAGATCTGTACTCCCAAAAATCCTTTTAGGAACCAATATCTGTCTGCAAAAACTGATTATAAGCTAACTTTTCAATCACCAATACTTTAGCTTTATCTACCTTTTTAGTATTAATTGGGATTGATCTCATATTTTCTCCATCTTTTGAAAGAAAACCAGCTCACATTACATCACTCACATGCTCCTCACTAACCCCATAGTTAAAAACAAATAGACATTTATCAGTTGGGCTTTTCATTCTTGATTAAAACTGTCCTTTGGAGGGCCAATTTTACTATGCTGCATCTTCTCTGGTATCTTAACTTTTGAAGTAAAATCTGTACTCTTTGTCTGTTGTATATGTAGGCCTAACATTGATATTTAAAATTGTCCTGCTGCTGGCCAGTAAAACCCTTACATGTGCTCCTTGAATGTACTAAATTTACAGTATGTGTCAATTGCTAATTAAAATTGTTCTGCTGCTGGCCAGTTTCACATTGTTGTGTCATCTGTGGTCTTTTAATTTTTGTGGTGAGCCACCTGCCAGTACATTTCTTACTAGTACATAATAGATAATGCTCTCCGATGAAAAATGTCATACTATTGGACATTTTTTATTTTAACTTTTTGCTTTGGGTGTCAAGGAGCACCAGGGAATTGTTGTTGACAGTCAATTTAAAAGCTGCCTTTTTTTCTCATTGCATCCTCTTGCCGGAGACCCTAGCAGTTTTACTGCTATAGGTTGGCCGTTCTGTGCAAAATCAAGTAATTATACGTGATTTTGCATTTCTGGGTAGGTGGTGCATACGCCTCCCTACCCACACTGTCATTGGCTCATGAAGCTGTCAAACACCGGGTCCTGGCCAGTGATTCATGGCTGGGACCAAGTAATTGGCAGAGCACCTGACAGGGCAGAGATCTGAATGTAAACAACACAGAACGCAGAGAAATAAATACCAGCACGTCTTCTAGTAAAACACAAGAGAGTACACATTAATCACCCTGCCCAACACTCAGCTAACCCTTTGATTGCCCAAAATGTTAACTCCTTCCTGCCCAGTGTCATTAGTACAGTGTCAGTGCTTTTTAATGGCAGTGATCACTGTATTAGTGTCACTGGAGATGTCAGTGGCAGTTAGCCAGTTTCCACCCAGTTAGTGTCAGAATGCCCACTGTAGTCCTGCTATAAGTCGCTGATCGCCACCATTACTAGCAGATAAAAACAAATTCCAGTATATATACCTCCATTTGTAGATGCTATAACGTTCAACCAAACCAATTGCAATACACTTATTCTGATTTTTTTTGTTGCCAGAGACATGTAGCAGAATACATTTTTGCCTAAATTTATGAAGAAATGTTATTATTTTTAATTTTTTTTATTGTATATATTTTATAGCAAAATGCAAAATAAATTTTTTTTAATTTATAGCACAAAACAGTGATGATCAAATATCACCAAAACTAAGCTCTGTGTGAAAAAAAATCATATAAATTTAATTTGTGTATAGTGTTGCACAATATGCAATTGTCAGTTAAAGTAGCACAGCGCCATAGAGCAAAAAATGGGCTGGTCATGAAGGGGGGTAAATCTTCTGGAGGGCAAGTGGTTAAAAAAAACATGGATGGTAAATGTAGCTCTCAGCTCTATCAAAGGTCATGTTTCAGCTCTTCCTACCCTGTTTCAGAGACCTCAGCTTCTCATTCCTTGATTGATCTTAATCTAGCTCCCTCTGCACTTCAGAATTTGCTTTTTTTTAAACCACTAGATTCATTCTATTTTAAGCTCTCATCTACGAGATGAGATTCCTTGTAGTGATCACCTCTGCAAGGCCAGTGTCTGAGTTTGCAGCCTTATCTGGCAAGAAACCCATTTTTGTTTTTTTATAGAGACAAGGTGGTGTTGAATCCTAGTACTTCCTTTTTGTGAGGGTAATGAAGACTTGTAAAACCCAAACTGAGCCTTCAATAGGCTCCAATGAATCCTGGTCACAATTGGTCATAACTGGGTGTTGTGAACTTCCATTAAATCGGAGTCTGCTAACAGTTATCTTAAATAGCTGTAAAATAATCTAAATGTTTTAAAAACAAATATGCATCCTGGTATGTTTTTTTTGTTACCAGAACTAAAATCCATTCATACCTCTCCTGCCCCCACCACCAGATCAATTCAAGTGGCCGCATCAGTTGTACTGAACAGAGAAAGAGGAACTGGCGTTGTTCCTCCTCTTCTGTGAAATCAGAAACTGGAAGCGATGAAGATTTTACAACTTCCATTTTCTGTTTGTTTATTTACAAGATGTTACCGGCTTGTACAGCATTCGATCAAGCTAATCTTGGTTTGATCAGATTCTTTGGACGGGAAAAAAGGATGTAAATTTCATTTTGGTGCAGCATTGCATGACTGTGCAATTGTCAGTTAAAGTAACGCAGTGTCATAATGCAAAAAATAGCCTGGTCAGGAGGGGGGGGGGGGTAAATCCTCAGGAGGGCAAGTGGTTAATCTGATGGGATGATTGTCACTTAAAGAACATGGAAGTGCTGGAGTGCATATTTAAACTATAAAGACTTTCCCTATAAGAGAGCTATATGGTGGACTTGACTATTTTATTTCACTCTGCGACACCTTCGTGGAATATTTTTTTCATTTAACATTAATAAATATTTCATTTCACGAGTGTTAATCTGTCTACAAATAAAAATGTTAAACTGCCCCTGACCCTCCATGTTCACGCTAAAAGGCAAACAAGTGTATAGGTCCTGCACACTTTTAAAAACAGTGATCACATCACACATGTGAGGTACCACCATGAAGGTCAGAGCAAGAGCAATAATTATAGGTACAGACTCTAAACTGGTAATCTGTAAAGGCTTTTAAGGCATCGCCTATGGAAAATGTATGTACCATAGTATGTCGCCCTTCCATGGGCAAACACAATTTTAAGGTAAGACATGTTTGGTGTCTAATTATGGGTATTATATTGTGTTTGGGTTCACTGAAATTCATAAAAAAAAAATTTTTCTCAAAAAATTAATAACTGCTGGGCAAATATTGTCTGGCAAAAAAAATTGCAACAACCACCATTTTATTCTTCAGGGCCTCTGTGTAAAAATGTATAATGTTTGTGGGCTCTAAGTAAATTTCTAGCAAAAAAATGCTGATTTTTACATTTATGTGGGGAATGTCAGAATTGGCTTTGGGGGTAAAGTAGATAATATGTTGGTTGCCAGATTGCCAAATAGTGTCAATTGGAAATATATACAGTATATAGTATGAGAAATTAGCATTAACGGAATGCCTGCTAAAGCATGATAAAATACTTCAGGACATAATACATCACACTCGCTCTTTTTATTGGGTGTTGTCTGGCTCAACAACACCCTAGAGGGTCCACAATAAACTTGTGGTCTTGGCAACTGACAGCTTTCATTTGGCATCAAAACTAAACTGCTAAAGATACCGGAAGATTCATCTATGAGAGCCAGTGACTTTATCAGATCAGAAGTGAGCTGGAATCTGCAAAGGAACCAAAGACAATGCAAATTCTGCTAGGCACCTTTCATTTTAATTTGATTTATTCTACTGTTTACTGGACTTTGAACTATGGTCAGGTGGCATAAAAGGGACAGTAATGTTTTTTGGGGGGGTCAATCAAGTGCCAGCCCTCTCCCTATAAATTTTCAGTTTCCCATTAGTGTCAGTGTGTATTGCAGTTGGAGTAGATAGGGACAATTGACAGAATGTTTTCAGGGAGAGATAGTTACTGTGCTTTATAGTGCTACATAGAGAGCTATACAGTGCTGTTTTGTGCAATATAACAGTGAGTTGCATTGTTCTGAGCTACAAAGTGTGAAGAGCACCCCCTGTGCTGTAGAGAGCTTCAGTACTGTGCATTGCATTGTAATGGGTTACATATTATTCTGAACTTCCCTTTGTATTCACAGTAATTAAACTCAACAGTAGAGATGAGCGAATCGAACCAGGCGAAGTGGAATTCGTTTCGAATTTCAGGAAAAATTTGATTCGTGCCGAATCCGAATATTAGCCAACTTCGGGTGCGCGAATCGGATTTTTCCCGATCAGCCGGCAAAAAGTGTCCCTGCAGAGAGCTCCGCTATTTCTGACAGTTCTCTGACAGTTCCTTCACATTTACAGCGGTTGAAACAATGTATCTATTTGTTTCCATTTAGGATACAGATGTTTTTATTCGGAAACAGATACAATGTTTCAACCGCTGTAAATGTGAAGGAACTGTCAGAGAACTGTCAGAAATAGCGGAGCTCTCTGCAGATACACTTTTTGCTGTAGTGGAATACTTCTTCTTTTCATTCTTCTTTTCATTCTTCTCATTCTTCTTTTTATTCTTCTTCTCATTCTTCTTTTCATTCTTCTTCTTCTTCTTTTCATTCTTCTTTTCATTCTTCTCATTCTTCTTTTCATTCTTCTTCTTCTTCTTTTCATTCTTCTTCTTCTTCTTTTCATTCTTCTTTTCATTCTTCTTCTTCTTCTTTTCATTCTTCTTCTTCTTCTTTTCATTCTTCTTTTCATTCTTCTTCTTCTTCTTTTCATTCTTCTTCTTCTTCTTTTCATTCTTCTTCTTCTTTTCATTCTTCTTTTCATTCTTCTTCTTCTTCTTTTCATTCTTCTTCTTTTCATTCTTCTTTTCATTCTTCTTCTTCTTCTTTTCATTCTTCTTCTTCTTCTTTTCATTCTTCTTCTTTTCATTCTTCTTCTTCTTCTTTTCATTCCTCTCATTCTTCTTTTCATTCTTCTTCTTCTTTTCATTCTTCTTCTTCTTCTTTTCATTCTTCTTTTCATTCTTCTTTTCATTCTTCTTCTTCTTCTTCTTTTCATTCTTCTTCTTCTTCTTCTTTTCATTCTTCTTCTTTTCATTCTTCTTCTTCTTCTTTTCATTCTTCTTCTTCTTTTCATTCTTCTTCTTCTTTTCATTCTTCTTTTCATTCTTCTCATTCTTCTTCTCATTCTTCTTTTCATTCTTCTTCTCATTCTTCTTTTCATTCTTCTTCTCATTCTTATTTTCATTCTTCTTCTTCTTTTCATTCTTCGTTTCATTCTTCTCATTCTTCTTTTCATTCTTCTTTTCATTCTTCCTCTTCTTCTTTTCATTCTTCTTTTCATTCTTCTTCTTCTTCTTTTCATTCTTCTCATTCTTCTTTTCATTCTTCTTCTTCTTCTTTTCATTCTTCTTCTTCTTTTCATTCTTCTCATTCTTCTTTTCATTCTTCTTTTCATTCTTCTTCTTCTTCTTTTCATTCTTCTTCTTCTTCTTCTTCTTCTTTTCATTCTTCTTTTCATTCTTCTTCTTCTTTTCATTCTTCTTCTTTTTCTTTTCATTCTTCTTTTCATTCTTCTCATTCTTCTTTTCATTCTTCTCATTCTTCTTCTCATTCTTCTTTTCATTCTTCTTCTCATTCTTCTTTTCATTCTTCTTCTTCTTCTTTTCATTCTTCTCATTCTTCTTTTCATTTTTCTTTTCATTCTTCTTCTTCTTTTCATTCTTCTTCTTCTTTTCATTCTTCTTTTCATTCTTCTTCTTCTTTTCATTCTTCTCATTCTTCTTTTCATTCTTCTTCTTCTTCTTTTCATTCTTCCTCTTCTTCTTTTCATTCTTCTTTTCATTCTTCTTCTTCTTCTTTTCATTCTTCTCATTCTTCTTTTCATTCTTCTTCTTCTTCTTTTCATTCTTCTTCTTCTTTTCATTCTTCTCATTCTTCTTTTCATTCTTCTTTTCATTCTTCTTCTTCTTCTTTTCATTCTTCTTCTTCTTCTTCTTCTTCTTTTCATTCTTCTTTTCATTCTTCTTCTTCTTTTCATTCTTCTTCTTTTTCTTTTCATTCTTCTTTTCATTCTTCTCATTCTTCTTTTCATTCTTCTCATTCTTCTTCTCATTCTTCTTTTCATTCTTCTTCTCATTCTTCTTTTCATTCTTCTTCTTCTTTTCATTCTTCTCATTCTTCTTTTCATTTTTCTTTTCATTCTTCTTCTTCTTTTCATTCTTCTTCTTCTTTTCATTCTTCTTTTCATTCTTCTTCTTCTTCTTTTCATTCTTCTCATTCTTCTTTTCATTCTTCTTCTTCTTCTTTTCATTCTTCTTCTTCTTTTCATTCTTCTTCTTCTTCTTTTCATTCTTCTTTTCATTCTTTTTCTTCTTCTTTTCATTCTTCTCATTCTTCTTTTCATTCTTCTTTTCATTCTTCTTCTTCTTCTTTTCATTCTTCTTCTTCTTCTTTTCATTCTTCTTCTTCTTTTCATTCTTCTTCTTCTTCTTTTCATTCTTCTTTTCATTCTTCTCCTTCTTTTCATTCTTCTCATTCTTCTTCTCATTCTTCTTTTCATTCTTCTTCTCATTCTTCTTTTCATTCTTCTTCTTCGTTTCATTCTTCTTTTCATTCTTCTCATTCTTCTTTTCATTCTTCTTTTCATTCTTCTTCTTCTTCTTTTCATTCTTCTTCTTCTTTTCATTCTTCTTTTCATTCTTCTTCTTCTTCTTCTTTTCATTCTTCTCATTCTTCTTTTCATTCTTCTTCTTCTTCTTTTCATTCCTCTTCTTCTTCTTTTCATTCTTCTTCTTCTTTTCATTCTTCTTTTCATTCTTCTTCTTCTTCTTTTCATTCTTCTTCTTCTTCTTCTTTTCATTCTTCTTTTCATTCTTCTTCTTCTTTTCTTCTTCTTCTTCTTCTTCTGGCAACTCCACCACGCAGCTCATTTTTGTTCCAGTATTACTGTATTTTGCTCCTTCAAAATCCTGAAACTTTCTTTTGGCAGGTGTACAGACTCAGGTACTCAGTGCAGGAATGGTGGGAATCCCTCACAATGGACACAGCAGGTGTACATACAGACCCAGAAATTCAACACAGGGACAGTGGGAACCCCTAATAATGGGTAAAGCAGGTGGGCAGACCCGGAATCTCAGCACATGGATGGTAGGAACCCCTCATAATGGGCACAGCAGGTGTGCATACCCAGAACCTCAGCACAGGGATGGTGGGAACCCCTAGTAATGGGCGCAGCAGGTGTGCAGACCTGGGACCTCAGCACAGGGATGGTAGAAACCCCTCATAATGGGAACAGCAGGTGTACAGACCCAGGAATTTAGCACAGGGATGGTGGGAACTCCTCCTAATGGGCAGAGCAGGTGTACAGACCCAGGAACTCAGCACAGGGATGGTGGGAACTTCTCATAATGGGTGCAGCAGGTGTGCAGACCTGGAACCTCAGCACAGGGATGGTGGGAACCCCTCATAATGGGCACAGCAGGTGTGCATACCCAGAACCTCAGCACAGGGATGGTGGGAACCCCTCATAATGGGCACAGCAGGTGTTAGGGGGTTTAACTCTCCAGCATCCATTAGAGACTGATATAGTAATATAGTTCATTCTTCTTTTCATTCTTCTTTTCATTCTTCTTCTTCTTCTTTTCATTCTTCTTCTTCTTTTCATTCTTCTTTTCATTCTTCTTCTTCTTCTTGTCATTCTTCTTTTCATTCTTCTTCTTTTCATTCTTCTTCTTTTCATTCTTCTTTTCATTCTTCTCATTCTTCTTTTCATTCTTCTCATTCTTCTTTTCATTCTTCTCATTCTTCTTCTCATTCTTCTTTTCATTCTTCTTCTTCTTTTCATTCTTCTTTTCATTCTTCTCATTCTTCTTTTCATTCTTCTTTTCATTCTTCTTCTTCTTCTTCTTTTCATTCTTCTTCTTCTTTTCATTCTTCTTTTCATTCTTCTTCTTCTTTTCATTCTTCTCATTCTTCTTTTCATTCTTCTTCTTCTTCTTTTCATTCTTCTTCTTCTTTTCATTCTTCTTTTCATTCTTCTTCTTTTCATTCTTCTTCTTTTCATTCTTCTTCTTTTCATTCTTCTTCTTCTTCTTCTTCTTCTTCTTCTTCGTCGTGCCCCGTGACTGCCCAAATGAGTGAAGTGTGCAGTGATTCTAAGATCGACGGCACTCATCTGCATGTCATACTGACTGACAGTATTATTTCTCTTCCCCAGCAGACTCCAAGGGCATTTAAATTAAAGGTACAGTGTTCTGCACTAATATAAAGGCTCTCTGAAGCCTAGAACCTCTTTTAATTAGTTAAATTCGCAGCGAATAAATTCGCATCGAATCGAATTTCTCCCGCAAATTCGGCGAATCAGCCGAATCGAATTTTTGAATAATTCGCTCATCTCTACTCAACAGTCCTTTTTAGGGATAATTTTCTGCATGTGACAGCAACAACTTTTGGTTGACAGAGGCCAGTGTTCAAAAAAGACTAGAAAAACCTGTGAAAGCATGTGAACAAATCACCAGGATCGAATGGCTTATACCCAAGAGTGTTCAAATAACTTAGCCATGTGATAACCTGCAATTTGGATAGAGGAAGACCTGTGAGTGTAGTGTATTTTGATTTTATTAGGGGCATTTGATACAGCACCCTATAAATGCTTAATTTACAAATTAAAGTATTTTGGCATTGATAATATGATATGAACCTGAAATGAACACACCTCCAACAGTTGATATATTGAAATACCTCCTAAATAATGTGAAACTGTATGAAGACAGTGGAGACCCACAATCATCAACGAGTACAGTGCTAATAATCAGTGAAAAAATGTATAATACATAACACTGAAATCTCAATAGTGAAGCCTATGATCAAATGCATTGTCCATTATATACACCAAATTCTTTAACTCCCAAGAACTATTCCACCATGTGCTATGTGTGCATTTGAAAAAAAATGTAACTCACCAAAATGTATTGCCCCCTCCCCCTTATAATTGAGTCAAATAAACAATAGGAATGATTGATGGACTCCACCGTACCTACTAATGCATGGAATATGGAGGATAGTATTTTAATTCACTATGGATTGCCAGGGGTTGATATTAGTTATTGTTAGCTTGTATTTATATAATGTTTGTTTTCTGTTTTTATTAATTCTGCATGTATTGGAGTAAGGGCAGTTAGAAGGGGAAAATTATATGCAATATGGTGCCTATTATTCTTCCTGGTGCTGACATCACTTGCTGTTGTTCAACTAGTATGGGCAGAGGTAATGTCATAATGCACTGGCAAATGGAATTAAAAAATGGCGCTTCCAACACTGATATCATATCTTCAGGAAGTCACATAACAAATTGCTTCAAATGAAAATGACATCATCATGCTGCACACCCAGAAGTGCAGAGATTCCACAGATATTTTAAAGGGAGATTGTTTTAATAATTATTAGAGAAGTATTTTTATACAATAAAGCTCTGTCATTTTACTGATTACACCATGGAACTGCTTTTGTTTTAACCAGTCTAGGCTGAGCCAGAGTATGGTCACAAGAAAACTGGTTTGAGGGTTTTTGTTCCTATCTTGGAGAAGTGAAACTATATGGGAGTTTGTGATAACTTTCTGTGTTTCTGGAATGAGCAATTTTGACTCACTTTAATGCTAAGGGGGTCAAGTTATTCCAATGAGCCTCTCCTTTGGTTATAGTATATGAAGTGAAATTTACAGTGATGGTAGCCTTAATTTGGAGAACAACATTGATTCATTTATTACTAGACATGTGCAAAATGAAAACAATTGTTTTGTTTCATTTCGATTTGTTATTTGACTAATTTAATTTTTTGTTTGATTAGTTAAATTCTTTTAACTTGTTTTTCGGAATTTGTTTTGTTTATTTGAATTTGAACAAATTCAAAATTTCGAACGGATTTGAAAATAATTTTAACGGATTTGATATTAATTCTAACACAGTCCATTATCCACAATTCATGTGTTTTTGATGGTATATTGGCTATATGAAGACTGACATAGCACTGCTAAAACCATTTCTATATATACTGTATTATAAGGGCCCTTATATGATGAAAAATAAAAGGCTCACCAGATGTAGGAAAGATTCTTTCTTCAAGTCTCATGAACATTCTCCACAGGTAAGTATACATGGTTCAAGATGTCCCACTAGGATTTCTATGTGTATATATGAAGATCTCCACACTCCACTTCATACACTCACCTTGATTCCCAATGTACTCAGGGTGAATATAAAAATATTCAAACTTCCATAGTGTAGTAAATCAAGACCCCAATGATCAATATTTAAAAAAAATATATATTGTTAATTCACAATACACTCTCAGACAAATAACATTGTCTAATCTAATTTTTAGGGAATCTTTAATGACTAGCATAGTACCACTGGATTGGTGTAACGCCAATGTGGTGCCTATATTTAAAAAGGGGTCAAAATCTTTACCAAGTAATTATAGACCTGTTAGTTTAACTTCTATATTTGGGAAGATACTGGAGAGTTTAATAAAAGACCACATAGATGAGTTCTTGCTGGAAAAAAATATTTTAAGCAACAGACAGCATGGATTCATGAAAGACAAAAGTTATCAAACAAATCTGATGAGAAGGTAAGCAAAACCTTGGACAGAGGGGTGGCGGTGGACGTGGTATACTTGGATTTTGCAAAAGCAGTTGAAACAGTTCCCTGCACACGGCTAATGTGTAAGGTAAAGTCTACAGGCTTAGAAAAATCTGTATGAAAATGGACAGAAAACTGGCTAAAAGATTGTATTCAGAGAGTAGTGGTTAATGATTCATACTCTGAATGGTCTGGGGTTGTCAGTGGTGTACCCCAAGGTTCAGTGCTGGGACCCTTACTTTTTAATATATTTATAAATGATATAGGGTTTGGGATTAAAAATCCCATTTCAGTCATTCCAGGTGACACCAAGCTGTGCAGTGGAATAACAAGCCGACTTCAATGCACTGTTAATTGTGCAACTATATGGCAAATGAGGTTAATGTTGATAAATGTAAGGTTATGCACTTGGGGGCTAAGAATATGCATGCATCATACATACTAGGGGGAGTACAACTGCGGGAACCAATGGTGGTGAAGTATCTGGGGGTTCTGGTAGATCATAAGCTTAATAATAGCATGCAATGCCAAGCTGAGGTTTCTAAAGCGAGTAAAATCATCTCTTGTATTGAAAAGAGGTATAGACTCCAGAGAGAGAGATATAATTTTACCCCTGGGATAAAATGGGTGATATGATCAACGTGTATAAATACATCAGTGGTTCATATAGTGAACTCAGGGTTGAGTTATTCACCTTGAGGTCATCACAGAGGACAAGGGGCACTCTTTACATCTTGAAGAAAATACATTTAATCTCCAAATATTGAAAGGTTTCTTCACAGTAAGAGCTGTGGAAATGTGGAATATACTCTCTCAAGAGTTAGTTCTGGCCAGCTCAGTGGATTTCTTTAAAAAAGGCCTGGATTATTTCTTAGATACACATAATATAACTGGATGCTAACATTTATAGGTAAAGTTGATCCAGGGAATATCAGATTGCGTCTTGGGGATTGGGAAGCCATTTTTTCCCCTGCTGGAGTAAATTGGATCATTCTTTGCTGGGTTTTTTGCCTTCTTCTGGATCAACTGTGGGTGTAGGATAATTTTTTTTTTCAGTGGTTGAATTGGATGGGCTTTTGTCTTTTTTCAGCCAGACTAAGTATGTAACTATATGTAACATCAGTAAGACTCACCATATGTAACTGACCCTTTGTAATAAATGAACATGCGTATTTTGTTTTGTTCCGAATTGAAATTCGGAGGAATTTTCCATTTTTCTGAGATTCAGATGTCTCCGAATTCCAAATTACAATAGTAATGAATATAAACGAATCGAAAACAACAAATCAAATCAATTCAAATTCAAAAACACATTTGAAAACAAATTCAAATTCAAAAACGAATATGAAAACAAGAATAGAATAAAATATAACAGAAAATAAAGAAATAGAAAAAAATAAATAGAATAGAATAGAAAGTAAAAGAACAGAGGGAAAAAAGAACAGTTAAGCGGGCGTTGAAATATAAATCGAAACTTAAAAAAGTCCAGAGACAGTTTATTACGGATATATTGGAATGATGTCAAACAACTTTTTTTGGTACAAAAATACCTTTTTACAGCAATGTAGAGGTGTTGCAATGGGGGCCAAGTAAGCTCGAAGTGTAGCTAATTTGGTCCTAGATAAATGGGAGGAGGAATGTATTTTTGATAAATGGCCAGAAATGATAATGTTTAGGCGATATATTGTAGCACACAGTGATTTAGTTGATCAGACTAATGTATTGATCCTTTTTTAGAATTGGAAAGGGAGTCGATTAACCTAAAAGATAGAGATTCTCTCTTAGTAAATAGGAAAGAAAAATAAGAATATGGATAATATAGCTTTCATTACAGACTACAATACTCAATATTAGAACATCGAAGCTTTTTTTAGGAAATATTGGCCAATTTTGTTGAAAGATGAGACCCTTAAAAAATTTATTCCTTCTAGACCAAAGTTTATCTATAGGAAGAATAGATCGTTGCGTACTAAATTAGCACATAATGTCATAGATCTGCCCAAAGAGATAAACCTTTTTCCCAACCTAAAAGGTTTTTTTCATTGGAAGAAATGTAAGGCATGTAAAACGGTCAAAAAATATTCAAAAATAAAGAGAAAAAACTTTCATTCTACATCTACGAATAAAGACTATAAGATCGATTCATTAATTTCCTGTAATTCTTCACACGTGGTGTATGTGCTAGAATGTCCGTGCCACTTTCAGTATGTGGGAAGGGCAGGGGGGTTATTGAAAACAAGAATAGGTGAACATCTAAAAACCATAAAAAAGGGCAATGATAAGCATAGTGTTTCTAGGCACTTCAAATTTAAACACAATAGTGATCCTAGTTGTTGTCCTTTTTTTGAATAGATAAAGTCAAAAGGCATTGGAGAGGGACCGATATGATTATGAGACCTCCAAAAGGGAAACATTCTGGATATAAAAATTAAATTCTTTAAAACCGAATGGTTTGAATATTGACATTGATTTAAGTTGTTTTTTGACCAATTTTTGATCGATTTTTTTAATCGATTTTTTGATAGATTTTTTCTGTAGTATAGGGCGATGAGATGCTCTTAGCTATTGATTCTTTGGTAGTAGATGTGTAGATGGATTTTATTATCTGCCTACAATATCTAATGATAGTTCCGTATACTATTATTATATACAGTTAGAAGATCTGGCCATTTCTGATAAGTGATTTTTTCAGTAATAATTTACTTAGAATGGAAGATTGGGGTTTGTTACAGGTTACTGGTACTCTAACGCATTTTGACATCATCAGTATCAAATTTAGGAGCCTATAATTATAGTTGTTACATTTATCAATAATTATATACATTAAGGGGTGGCTAGATCTCCCTTATATGTATCTCAACTATATAGGAGTTTTTATATTGCTTAGTTTGAGATATATTTGTATTTTATTATTATATATTTTAATATTGATTTATTATGGTTGACAAGTATATATGAATTATGGCTCACAAATATATATTAACTGAGATTGATTAGCGCTTAACATCTATGAATATGTTTTTCCATTATTATGTATTTAATTATTGATTATTATATTATAATTTATGGGTACATATGAATTGTGATCATTTGTCATCTTATATATATGAACATCCCGTATTTATTTGGAATTGCTATTTAGGATTGCTTGCCCGATTATTTAATTTTAATTATATATGAATTGTATATATGCAGTTATATTAGATCAGATGAATATGCAGAGATCGAGCGGTATTGCCGTTTACCGATTGGCTGCAGTTAACCTGCAATGTAGATGGAGTGAGGGATATATGGGGAGAAGAGACGTCTGCCATCCATTCTGCCCCGTGAGGACGGCGGATGACGAAACGCGTAGGGCAGGGCTTAGTGGATGTGACGTAAGGACGCTCCTCGAGACTGTCGGCGGTGGTATCGTGGTGAGCGTGGCTCGTCCCTGCTTTCTCGAGGCTGTCAATGCTGGTGTCGGCTAGACACCCTGTTTGTGAGTGCATACCCAATGTTTTAATAAAGCATATTTGTTTTAAAATGTACTGCACCATTATATATTTCTTTGATTCCCCGAGCATTACCAATGATTGTGGAGACAAGATGACTACCTGCTGTTGAGGCTGTTCCATATTGTGCTGATTGGCTACTTACAGTATATTGCTCCCTACTTTTGGATACTCCTGCAGATCATCGCTCCCAGAGCAAACGCTATTTTGCTGATTTATAATTTGATCAGCATTTAGCTCTGGTGAGTTTACCAATTTCATTCGGTGGTGGATTTTTGCACGGTGTTTTGTGTTTGATTTATACAAGATTGCAGAATCAATTATCACTTGTGATGGTGGATGGACTTATATAATCACGGACATTACGTTTGATGTTCTATTATTTATTATTTATTTTTTGATGTTTATTCATTATGTAGCGCTTTCCTTGATTTATTTATATTAGTTACCTTTCTTTGGTTAGGAGTGCTGCTCTTCCTTTTGTTGGCGCTGTTTCTATTGTTATTTCTAGAGATGAGCGAATTATTCAAAAATTCGATTCGGCTGATTCGCCGAATTTGCGGGAGAAATTCGATTCGATGCGAATTTATTCGCTGCGAATTTAACTTATTAAAAGGGTTTCTAGGCTTCAGAGAGCCTTTATATTAGTGCAGAACACTGTACCTTTAATTTAAATGCCCTTGGAGTCTGCTGGGGAAGAGAAATAATACTGTCAGTCAGTATGACATGCAGATGAGTGCCGTCGATCTTAGAATCACCGCACACTTCACTCATTTGGGCAGTCACGGGGCACGATGAAGAAGAAGAAGAAGAAGAATGAAAAGAAGAATGAAAAGAAGAAGAAGAAGAATGAAAAGAAGAAGAAGAAGAATGAAAAGAAGAATGAAAAGAAGAAGAAGAAGAATGAAAAGAAGAAGAAGAAGAAGAATGAAAAGAAGAAGAAGAAGAAATATGAAAAGAAGAATGAGAAGAAGAATGAAAAGAAGAATGAAAAGAAGAATGAGAAGAATGAAAAGAAGAATGAGAAGAATGAAAAGAAGAAGAATGAGAAGAAGAATGAAAAGAAGAATGAGAAGAAGAATGAAAAGAAGAATGAGAAGAATGAAAAGAAGAAGAAGAAGAATGAAAAAAAGAAGAAGAATGAAAAGAAGAATGAAAAGAAGAAGAAGAATAAAAAGAAGAAGAAGAAGAGGAATGAAAAGAAGAAGAAGAAGAATGAAAAGAAGAATGAAAAGAAGAAGAAGAAGAAGAATGAAAAGAAGAATGAAAAGAAGAAGAAGAAGAAGAATGAAAAGAAGAAGAAGAAGAATGAGAAGAAGAATGAAAAGAAGAATGAAAAGAAGAATGAAAAGAAGAAGAAGAAGAATGAAAAGAAGAAGAAGAAGAATGAAAAGAAGAATGAAAAGAAGAAGAAGAATGAAAAGAAGAAGAATGAAAAGAAGAAGAAGAAGAATGAAAAGAAGAAGAAGAATGAAAAGAAGAATGAAAAGAAGAAGAAGAAGAATGAAAAGAAGAAGAAGAAGAAGAATGAAAAGAAGAAGAAGAAGAATGAAAAGAAGAAGAAGAAGAATGAAAAGAAGAAGAAGAATGAAAAGAAGAATGAAAAGAAGAATGAGAAGAATGAAAAGAAGAATAAAAAGAAGAAGAAGAAGAATGAAAAGGAGAAGAATGAAAAGAAGAATGAAAAGAAGAGGAAGAAGAATGAAAAGAAGAAGAAGAAGAATGAAAAGAAGAATGAAAAGAAGAAGAAGAAGAATGAAAAAAGAATGAAAAGAAGAAGAAGAAGAATGAAAAGAAGAAGAATGAAAAGAAGAATGAAAAGAAGAAGAAGAAGAATGAAAAGAAGAATGAAAAGAAGAAGAAGAAGAATGAAAAGAAGAAGAAGAATGAAAAGAAGAAGAAGAAGAATGAAAAGAAGAATGAAAAGAAGAAGAAGAAGAATGAAAAGAAGAAGAAGAATGAAAAGAAAAATGAAAAGAAGAAGAAGAAGAATGAAAAGAAGAATGAAAAGAAGAAGAAGAATGAAAAGAAGAAGAAGAATGAAAAGAAGAATGAAAAGAAGAAGAAGAAGAATGAAAAGAAGAAGAAGAAGAATTAAAAGAAGAATGAAAAGAAGAAGAAGAAGAATGAAAAGAAGAATGAAAAGAAGAAGAAGAAGAATGAAAAGAAGAAGAAGAAGAATGAAAAGAAGAATGAAAAGAAGAAGAAGAAGAATGAAAAGAAGAAGAAGAAGAATGAAAAGAAGAATGAAAAGAAGAAGAAGAAGAATGAAAAGAAGAAGAAGAATGAAAAGAAGAAGAAGAATG
Organism: Staurois parvus; assembly: GCF_062004578.1. NCBI lineage: Eukaryota > Metazoa > Chordata > Amphibia > Anura > Ranidae > Staurois > Staurois parvus. The sequence goes on along the minus strand of NW_028318342.1, from coordinate 1,020,526 downwards.
AAAAGAAGAAGAATTCCAGTACAGCAAAAAGTGTATCTGCAGAGAGCTCCGCTATTTCTGACAGTTCTCTGACAGTTCCTTCACATTTACAGCGGTTGAAACATTGTATCTATTTATTTCCGAATAAAAACATCTGTATCCTAAATGGAAACAAATAGATACAATGTTTCAACCGCTGTAAATGTGAAGGAACTGTCAGAGAACTGTCAGAAATAGCGGAGCTCTCTGCAGTGACACTTTTTGCCGGCTGATCGGGAAAAATTCGATTCGTGCATCCGAAGTTTGCTAAAATTCGGATTCGGTGCGAATCGAATTTTTCCTAATATTCGAAACGAATTCCACTTCGCCAAGTTCGATTCGCTCATCTCTAGTTATTTCTATTCGAAAAAAGAACAGAATAGAAAATGAAATAACAGAACAAAAATCAGTAGAAAATAATAGAGTAATACAAAATAGAACAGAAAATAAAGGAATAAAATAGAATCAATTAGGATAGAATAGAACAGAGAATCAAAGAATAGAATAGAAATTAATAGAAAATATTAGAATAAAGAATCAAAGAATAGAATAGAATAGTATAGAAAAACAACAGAAAATAATAAAATAGAAAGAATATGACTGTCTTCCGAATTTGAATAGAATGAGTTTCAATTCGAACAGAATACATTAGAATAGAATATAAAATAATTGAAAAGAATAGAATAGATTAGAAAAGTCTAAAGTACTTTACAAAAAAATTGTGAGCTGAGCTATGGTGACGTAAGTAGTAATCAACAAAGGCACAGAACTCGTATAGAAAAACCGAGAATACCACCAAACATACTGCACCTGTTTTAAAGTTTCAGCCCAAATAGACAGAGACAGCCCAAAAAGGGAATGTTTAAGAATGAATGTAAACCAAACAACTGCCAAAAAGGAAACATCAATGGGTCAGACACATTAAAAATTAAAAATGTAAGTAAATTAACATCTGTTATATCTCACCAATTGCACATCAACATTGAGACTGTCCACATCTTCACCAGCCAACAAACAAACACCGGATGCCCAGTCCCATTTATATGTGCCTCTCCCTCCATGCCCGATGGAATGACGTCATGACATAACACTGATGCATCATTGGACACCATTTCCACCCAACTCGGTTTCACAATCATTGCCACACATGCGTGCACCAGAACAAACAGGGCAATTGCCTCCCCACGAACACAACCAGAGGAAGCAGGGGGCAAACAACAAGCACGCCATCTAGTGGATTTAAAATATATTGTTAACTATAGCTTTGATAAAAGACACCACTCAACATAACAGAAATATTTAGTCCCAAAAAAATTCTTCTAATGGATACATGATCCCCCACATTGGGCTGTTGATTTCATCACAACAACACCACACAGATAGGCGTAATGAGCATCCTAAAAGGGGTGCCGCCTGGGAGGGTGAGAACAACACTAATTAGTGCTATATTCCCCTTCTCTATCCCTGGGATGCCCCCTGGCATCCGAACAGCCACACAACCACCTCATCCCTGAGCAGAGAAACCACCGTATAACCACCATGTTGACAAATTTAGTAATCTCCATCAATTAGAAAATACCATAAATACTTGATACAATAAGGGTTCCAGCTCTTAAAAAGATTTACAATTGTACAAAAGGTTCATTGCTTTAAACTGAATGCCCACCAACAAACTTTTCCAATTGGACTAATAAAGCAACTTATATCAACTTTGATGTGAATAAATGGAGCAAAAATACATTGGATGGCCAGTATTATATCAGTCTACAGAAAAGATTTGAAACACAAAGTGCCATTTAATCCTGAGAATTTAGTGGCTTGCAGGGTGAACATCAATTTGGTTTCACGCTGCAATAAAAGGTGACGCCCCTTTTTTTCTATTTCCTTTCTGACTTTTCTTCTGTGTTTGTTTCTCTGTTCTGAATGCCTTATGTTGTACATAGGCTGACATTTGTTGTGTGTTGTGAGATAGAACATTACTGGCCCATACAGCCAGCATGGTGCACACCACAAGCAATCTTCTCGGCTGGGGTTGTGGTCCTGTCCCTCTTTTCTTTTGAGTGGAGGGGGCCAGGGTGGACCGAAGGTTAATATTTCTCTGTTCCATTCTATAACCTCTCCATAGCTGAGCTTTCAATGGTGAGACGGAGAGGATACTTGCGTGGGTTGTTTTCTCCTATATAGTTAGTTATTGCAGATATATGCATTGTATTACAGACGGTTATATAATCCTTGAATATCACAATGCTTTCACTTTGTTTATTATGGAATTGTAATCCTCCTTTGCCTCATGTTCCCACGTCGACTTTTGTACTTCTTTGAAATACTCAATAAAAATAATTGGAAATGAAATAACAATTGTATTTTCCACCAGGGAATGTTTGGTAACAATAAATCACATATATTTCTTTAAAAGGAGACCCCTAAGTGACCCTAATGAGGGAAATCTCTTTAACAGAGTCCGGGATAACAGTAAAACCAGATAGGGGCTCTAATCCTTCCTCACTCTACACAAAGTTGAAAAAAAATTTTAGGCATGACATACACTTCAAGTGCAATCAAAGTCACATAAATATACTGTCAGCTAGTTATTGTACTAACAACTACCATCTTGATTGTCTTACGTCCACTTTGCTGTTAAGTAATTGTGCAGGATATCTAAATATAACTGTAAAGTCCAAAGGCATTGGGCTAAGATCTACTGCACTCAGTAACAGACCTAGTCCAACATGTTCCCTCTCTTCCTCTGCAATACATGTTTGTGCAAAGACACTTGTGCTGTTGGGTATTACTCAGCTATGCCAGCATAGGGTACTGTAGGGAGAGGGCAGGAAGCAGCATTTGTATGAGAAAAAAAGGTATTTTAAGGCATGTGTAAGAAAAGAAAAAAGTTAGTTACAAATAATAGAAAGGCAGGGTAGAGGACTATAAAGCGATAAAAGGTATGGGACTTTAATTTGGCTTTAAAAAGACAAGGAAAAAAGTAAAAATAGAGAAAACTTGTTTTGCTCAACATTTTTTGGAATATTTGATCTACTGTTAACTAGGTTATGTGTAAAGGTGAATACACCCTAATCACTATAGGAATGACTACATACACACAGTTAAATCTGAGAGTTATTACACAAAAGATGTAGTTCCATCTGCAATATACATTTATTGAAAAAGTTAAATAATATATACAAATCACAGGCTAAACAGTATTTACAACACAATGTACAGTATAAGTCCATTGACTTTTATGATATTTACAAATTACCCACACATTTAGAATACAATGTACAATATACAGAAAGTATGAAGTTGTTTTACCTCTCAACTTCAGGTCTGGTCATGCTGGCTGCTGTGTGTCCCAACACACAAGGAGAGCGCACAGCTTGGTGACAAAGCATTATGTTACCCCCTCCTTTCTGTACAGTGGCTAACATAATGCTCCCTAGTTGGTTACTGTACCTAGCAAATGTATATTGGGCACGGCCTGATTGGAGGATTCCAGCAAGGCTGCTGTTTGCAACTCATGTGAGATGTGATAAGGGACAACAAAAGACCAGACTTTTATAGTGGAAAACTATTTACAGTCACACCAGTATGGAAGCTAGGATTAGTTTGATGCTGCAAAACACTGAATGGTTTAAATGCTACATATTTCCATCTAACTAAAATATATTTCTAACTATAATATTATTTATATCTGTTAATGGAGATTTCACATAAACTCATTATCTAACACTACTTCGGAAAATGTTTGTGCAATATGGCTTTGTAACTTTGTTCGCTGCTTGAGCAAAATTTACATTTTTACAGTTCCATGATTTTATTTTTCATTAGCCATTTTGTTAAGTCATGTAATGGCAAAAACAGAATTGCCAGAAAATTAAATTATTTCCCAAACCCATTTAATTTGCTGTTTAACTTTAAAAATAGCTGCATATACCAGCATCATATAGTAGCTTACCTTCTGCTGCTAAATGTTTGTTTTAAATGATTACTCTTTAGTATGTCATGCTTCAGGAAACATCTTCTTTATATCAGATTGCCAAACCTTGAGGGTTCTTCATGATGTGCATAAATGCTACCACTGCCAGTAGAGCCATCTGTCCAAAAAAAAAGAGATTAAACATGTTATCATGTATTTCCTGTTATACAGAAAGTTAGTGCCTATGTTTGTGTCTAAATATTTCTTTGATCAAATGATCATTCTAGCAAGAAAGAAAGCTAAAACTCCTTAAAATGCTATTTGTTTTACATTAAACAGGCTGGATAGAGGCAGTCTTTCTTTTTTGATGATTATTGAATATACTAAATAGGGTTATGCGTTCCTCTGCTATCATAGAATGCACCTTTCTCTCTTCCCTTCTGTGTACTTGTACTTGGAAAAAACTACACTTGAAGTTTAACCAATCAATACCGGGCAATTTTACACCTTCCTGCCCAGGCCATTTTTCAGGTTTGAGCACTCTCACACTTTGAATGACAATTGCGCGGTCATACAACATTGTACCCAAACTAAAATGTTATCATTTTCTTCACACAACTAGAGATTTCTTTTGGTGGTATTTAATCACTGCCGGGGTTTTCATTTTTTGCTAAATTACCAAAAAAAGACCAAAAATTTTGAAAAAAAACCTCTTTCTTTGTTTCTGTTATAAAAGTTTACAAATAAATAATTGTTCTTCATAAATTTAGGCCAAGATGTATTCTGCTACATGTCTTTGGTGAAAATAACCCAAATTAGGATGTATTTTTTAGTTTGTAGGAAAGTTATAGAGTTCACAAACTATGGTATAGATCTGAAAATTAATCAATCCTGAAGTACTGACAGCCAATCTAATTTCTTGAGGTCCAAGAATGTCAGAACAGTACAGATATCCCCCAAATGACCCCTTTTTGTAAAGTAGACAGTCCGATGTACTTCATAAGAGGCATGGCGAGTTTTTTGAAGTTTTATTTTTTTTGTAATTTTTCGGTAAATAAAAAATTTTTTTAAATTATTTTCACTATTTTTTTTTTACATACTGTCACCAGTGCAGTACAGCATCATCATATAACTGGCATGGCGGTGAACAGGGACACTGACTGGTGAGAGTATGAAAATATATATACAGTCATGGCCGAAATTGTTGGCACCCTTGATATTTCTCCAGGAAATCATGTATTTCTCACGAAACGTATTGCATTAACACATGTTTTGCTATACACATGTTTATTCCCTTTGTGTGTATTGGGACAAAACAAAAAAAGGGAGGAAAGAAAGCAAATTCGACATAATGTCACACAAACCTCCAAAAATGGGCTGGACAAAAGTATTGGCACCCTTTCACAACTGCGGATAAATAAGAATGTTACAAGCATGTGATGCTCCTGTAAACTCACCTGGGGCAAGTAACAGGTGTGGGCAATATAGAAATCACACCTGAAAGCAGATAAAAAGGAGAGACGTTCACTTAACCTTTGCATTGTGTGTCTGTCTGTGCCACACTAAGCATGGACAACAGAAAGAGGAGACGAGAACTGTCTGAGGACCTGAGAACCAAAATTGTGGCAAAATATCAACAATCTCAAGGTTACAAGTCCATCTCCAGAGAACTAGATTTGCCTTTGTCCACAGTGCGCAACATTATCAAGAAGTTTGCAACCCATGGCACTGTAGCTAATCTCCCTGGTCGTGGACGGATGAGGAAAATTGATGAAAGATTGCAACGCAGAATAGTCCGGATGGTGGATAAGCAGCCCCAAACATGTTCCAAAGACATTCAAGCTGTCCTGCAGGCTCAGGGAGCATCAGTGTCAGCGCGAACTATCCGTCGACATTTAAATGAAATGAAACGCTATGGCAGGAGACCCAGGAGGACCCCACTGCTGACACAGAGACATAAAAAAGCAAGACTACAGTTTGCCAAAATGTACTTGAGTAAGCCAAAAGCCTTCTGGGAAAACGTCTTGTGGACAGATGAGACCAAGATAGAGCTTTTCGGTAAAGCACATCATTCTACTGTTTACCGAAAACGGAATGAGGCCTACAAAGAACAAAACACAGTACCTACGGTAAAATATGGTGGAGGTTCAATGATGTTTTGGGGTTGTTTTGCTGCCTCTGGCACTGGGTGCCTTGACTGTGTGCAAGGCATCATGAAATCTGAGGATTACCAAAGGATTTTGGGTCGCACTGTAGGGCCCAGTGTCAGAAAGCTGGGTTTGCGTCCAAGATCCTGGGTCTTCCAGCAGGACAATGACCCCAAACATACGTCAAAAAGCACTCAGAAATGGATGGCAAAGAAGCGCTGGAGAGTTCTGAAGTGGCCAGCAATGAGCCCAGATCTAAATCCCATTGAACACCTGTGGAGAGATCTTAAAATTGCTGTTGGGAAAAGGTGTCCTTCCAATAAGAGAGACCTGGAGCTGTTTGCAAAGGAAGAGTGGTCCAAAATTCCGGGTGAGAGGTGTCAGAAGCTTATTGATGGTTATAGGAAGCGACTGATTTCAGTTATGTTTTCCAAAGGGTGTGCAACCAAATATTAAGTTAAGGGTGCCAATACTTTTGTCCAGCCCATTTTTGGGGTTTTGTGTGACATTATGTCATATTTGCTTTTCTGCCTCTGTTTTATATTTGTTCCAATACATACAAAGGGAATAAACATGTGTATAGCAAAACATGTGTTAATGCAATACCTTTTTTGTGTGAAATACTTGATTTTCAGGAAAAATATCAAGGGTGCCAACAATTTCGGCCATGACTGTATATATTTTTTTTTTTTTATTTATTTATTTTTTTTTTTTAAGATTTTTTTTTTCATATTTTACTATGACCAAAGTAGTACAATGTTACCATAGTAACATTGTACTACTTTGGGGAAGTGATCAGTATTTTTTTTTTTTACACAATTTGCTTATAGCAAAGAATTACTTTGCTATGAGCAAGCATTTACCTGAATGACATCGATTCATTCAGGTTTTTTTTTTTTTTTTTTGTGCTTAGCTGTGATTTGGCCACAGCTAATCACATGACATGCGCATGTGACCTGCTGTGACCATTCACAGCTAGACACTAGTATACAATGGATGTCATGAATGAAGCCATCCATTGTATACAACTGTCATGTGACCTGCTGTGATTGGTCACAGCAGGTCACATGGTACCGGCAACAGGGGCCGGTACTCAGATTTGTCATCGACCGTGTCCGAGGTACACGGCTGGTGACAGATCGCACCGCTGCGCGGCTCTGCAACGCGTGAACTGCGCATGTGCGGGAGGACGCCAAATGGTGTACACCCCGGAAAGCTAATGCATTTTTGCCGCCGCCAAATGGCTATAGGCCGGATGGCAAATGGTTAAGAAGCTACAAAGTGTCACATTCTGAGCGAAAACCTTCAGCGATTTATTACATTTGCTGTTTAGTGAAAAATAAAGCAAAAATGAAATTTAAAAAGTCCATTGTGCATCAATTACCTTACTCCATAGTCTTGATTCCAAACTCCTTTTCCTAAGCCATCCTGCAGCGTAATGGATCAATTCGCAGTCAGTTTCCTCTACAGTTGTATAAGTCAAGCTAATGTCCTACTCTGGGGACGAGGCATTTTTCCTTACTTATCTTTTTGGACACTCGTCCTTTCACCACCCTTGTGCGTTTTCCAGCCTCTGGAGCCTATGAGAGGAGACCTGGTCATCTGGCCCCAGAAAAGAGAATAATCATCATATGACTGTGGCTGTAAGGAGGAAAAATGGGCATTTGGCTAGTTTTTGTTTAGGGAGGTGAGAGAGGGGAGTTTTGCTAATATCTTGGAGTTTAGCTTTAGATATTTTTTATGGTAATAAGTACTAACATTTTCCTGTATCCTGTATAAGGGGGGACTCTTTACATCTGGAGGAAAAGTTTAAAAAATGTCATCTCCAAATACGGAAAGGTTTCTTCACAGTGAGAGCTGTGAAAATGTGGAATAGACTCCCTCAAGAGTTAGTTCTGGCCAGCTCAGTGGATTGTTTTAAAAAAAGGCCTGGATTATTTCTTATATTTACAGAATATAACTGAATACTAACATTTATAGATAAAGTTGATCCAGGGAATATAGGTTACAATCCCACTATAATTCCCCGATCACAGCCATTACCAATATGCATAGCATCATAGCTGTGTAAATTCCAGTATATATATATATATATATATATATATATATATACATACATACACCATAATTTATGGATGTTTTAACTTTCCCACAAACATATTATTATACTCTTATTGGTATTTTTAATTTTTTTAAATAGATTTTATACCGGAAAGTAGAAAATATCTTTTTTTTCAAAATGTTCAGTCTTTTTTCCTTTATATAATAAAAAAAATAAAGAAACAAGGGTAATCAAATACCACCAAGAGAAAGCTCTATTTGTGTAAAAAAAATGCTAAATATTTCATTTGGGTACAATGTTGCATGACTGAGCAATTGCCAGTTAAAATAGCGCAGTGTTGAATAGAATGCCCTGGTCATGAAGGGGATAAAAGTTTCCCGGAGATCAAGAGGTCAGCTTAAAATACCATTATGATCAAGAGTTTTCTTTATTTGAATTTTTGTTATAACCTGTTAACATGTCTAACAGAGCATCCCTTCTAGCTGGCCTTCTATAAGCTGCTCAGTAAAATTGACCCAATAATGAGTTATTTCTACCCCTTTGCTATATCAGCAGTGCCATTACAGACATCAAGTTCAGGGTATTTATATTTTATTACCATTACACCAAACTATTTATTTTTCCAAATACTTACAGCAGAACTTCACATAGAATGTGATGTTTGGCTCATCCTCCTCCCCCAAATCCCCTCATTATTATAATGAATTTTTTTAGGGACCACCTATGTCTGACAGGTGCCCTAACACACTTCCTCTCTGTTTGACTACATTTGCGCCCCCCTCCCACCTGCATCTTCCTGAAACACAATACTGTATTTGTAGCTGCTGACTTTTATTTTTTTTTTTCAAGAATGCATAGAAATATTCCCCTAGGATTTTATATGGCAAAAAAAACCACAGTGAGTATACAAAAGTATAAAACAGTAATGTTTATTACAAAAAATGATTGTGATAAAAAGAATCAAAAGATTTGATGAAGTAAATTACAATACAATGGTTCATAGTTCACATACAGAGCATACACAGTGTGCATAGGACCTGACAGTCTGTTATACATCAACTGACAAGTGGACTAGCAGTCCAAAAGAACTTGTACAGTGATATTGTCTAGATAAACCCAACGTATTTCGTAAATCATGTTTCCTTTTTCAGGGAATATGTCAGGTCTAAAACATAGCAACCTTTCAGATAAGTGTGAACAACATAATACCCAATATCACTTTGAAAATATGTGAAAAAAAAACTAATTAATCAAATTGTACCACATCGAATAATGGATAACAAATATTCATAAAAAAATTGGATGAGGATGCTCTCCGAATGGCACAAATGGAACCACCTCAAGATCATTCAAGAGAAATGGGAATGGGATTGCAAAGGGCTAGTATAAATAGTGGTATTCCAATGCTCACAAGCCAATGACCAGCTGCCTATGTCTGGCGCCAAATTTAATTAATAATTAAGTGTTTGGATTCTCCCCCTATGTTGCTGCACAGGGCAGCACCATGGCCACAACTAGTGGTCCCCCGGCCCTGTGAGCACATGGCACCGCCCCACCCACCGTGCACTGACGCCATGTGCAAGCGCGATGGCATCACGTGCATACGCAGCACACAGCTGCATGCAATTAGGGCTGCAAGCACGCCTAGCCAGCCAAAGCCTACCACAGGGCATCGCCATTCACCCAGCAGCCCAGGAATGCATGGCATCAGTGCATTCCCATTTTTTCTTGGATGATCTTGAGGTGGCTCCATGTGATAATACAAAGGTACCATTGGTGAGCATTTTATAATATTTTAATATTCTTTCATGTTCTCTTTCTAGTGGGGTAAGTTTGTTTACATATAGGCTTACATATGTGTCTCTTGCTACCTTTACCTGGGTTGGACCTATTTGACTATTGATTACACTATTATATTACATACTTTAACTGAGCCCCTATATCAATAATCTAAGTGTTCAAGCTATATACTATACTACCCCTTTGTGCTAAATAACAAACAGGAGATTTTCTCTATTTATGGCTTTTATTATACTCGATAAATCCCCTTATTGGCCGCTATGATGTGGTCCTTGCTGGATGATGGTCCATTGGGGCATCCCTGCCTGTCCTCTCCCTGCCGTGCCTTTCGGAGAGCATCCTCATCCAATTTTTTATGAATATTTGTCATCCATTATTCGATGTGGTGCAATTTGTAATTGTTTGACTAATCAGCTTTTTTTTCACATATTTTCAAAGTGTTATCATGTATTATGTTATTCACACTTATCTGATATGTTGCTATGTTTTAGACCTGACATATGTATTCCCTGAAGAAGGAAACATGAGTTATGAAATGTGTTTATCTAGGCAATATCACTGTACAAGTTATTTTGGGCTGCTAGCCCATTTGTCAGTTGATGTATTACAGACTGTCAGGTACTATGCACACTGTGTATGCTCTGTATGTGAACTATGAACCATTGTATTGTAATTTACTTCATCAAACCTTTTGATTCTTTTTATCGCAATCATTTTTTGTAATAAACATTATTGTTTTATACTTTTGTATACTCACTGTGTTTTTTGCCATATAAAGTCCCAGGAAAATATGTATATTTTTTTCTTTGTCTTTATATATTGGGATGTTGGCAAAAACAGTTTAAAATGGTGGGACATTTTACCATAATTTTATTTTTTTTATTTCAGAAACTACCAATGTTCCTCTTTAAGTTCAGATTTCTAAAAAAAAAAAACTCAAATTCTACCTATCTTGTGCACCTCCTATTTTACTTTTTTTTTGACACGTTCACTTCTGCCCTTCACCGTGTGAGTGGCTTCTTGAGAACAGCACAACAGTGCTCAAAATGTTGCATATTGAATATGCATTATATATAAACTTTTTCAAAGTGATACTTACATTTTTTAAGTTTTTTATGATAGTGCTGGCTTCCTTCTTGATATTAATAGCAGAAAATCCTATTATTTTATCATTTATTCTCCCCAGCCCATTATTCTGTCTTTTCATATAACTGAAAAATATGCTGAAAAATGCATAAATCAGCTATCAATCAATTTATTCTGCCAGAAACAGAATTACAAACGGTAGGATATAAACAAAAAGATAATGGCATTTTCAGCAAAGAACAGCAGCTCTGACGTAAAACATTCTAGTTTTAAGAAACATTAGATCACAGAAACTTTTCTCTCTAAATTGGAAAATCATAAGTGTATTTATTACTGCTGGACTGTAGTAAGCATATTGCACTGATGACTGTGAAGGGAAGACAAATTATTAGTGGTATTTCATGGGTGATTTACTAAAACTGGAGAGTACAGAATCTGGTGCAGCTCTGCATAGAAATAAATTAGCTTAAATTTTTTTTATTTTACAAAGCTTAATTGAACAAGCGGAAGTTAGAAGCTGAAATCACAGGTATAATATTAGAAGACTATATTAAAGGCGGGTCCAAAACCCTGTTGAAGGTTGGCCCAACTAAATATAGCACTGCACCAGAGATTCACTATCATGAATCCAGTTTGACCCAGAGTTGTCACATGCATAAAAAATGTCAGATTGCATTGTAGTCAAGGGGGAACATTTTTAATGGTCACTTTTTGAAGTGGCCTTTTAGTGGATTGCTCTGAATGCTTTGTTATACACCAAACATACAAGCAGGAAATTACATTTCTGGGGGAGTATACCAACTGTGTACATAAATAATACATAAATAATCCCGCTCTAGAGACAATATTAAACACATCTCATCAACAGTCAGCTTGAAGTTATTGATTGGCTCACTGATATCTACACATAAATACCAAAAATATCAATTCAAAATAGTATTGTGCTGTCAACCAAAAAAAAAAAACCAGTAAGTGAAATGAATGATCTTAGTGCAATAAATCAATTTATAATAAAGTCCAGTGATAAAACAATTTATGACATCCACCATAAGTGAAAAGTAATGTTCATATACCCAGTGTACATTAACCACCATGTGAACAAAGAGCCACTTTCCAGACATTTAGACACCGCATCATAAGTGGTTTCTTTTTTTTATGACAAGAGCAAAAAATGGGTTTAAAATGGAAACTTTTGCACTTTTAAAACTGTACATGTGCTTTGTTTCTGTTTTTTTTTTAATTTTTTAAAGTTCAGATTTTGACTCAAAAATATTTTTTTATCCTAATTTTGTGTTATTTATTTTTGTGGAGTTTTAACATGTTATGATACTGAAAAAGTCCGAGCTCTGTTTATTCAGTTTGGAGATAACCTTTGCTCCTTACTGTGCCTGTATGCCAGAGGTCCTTTTGAGGGCTTCTCCCTACTATCTCTGCTTTTTGACAGCCTGCTCCATTTGCTAGTCCATTGCTGCACTCCAGATTCTGCCTCTTCTCCAGAGCTGTTTTTCTCTTCCCTTCATGGTAACCCAGGTATGGTCTAATACATCATCCTCCTTCACCTCTTTCTCACTTGAGTCCAGCTAATGGAAAAAGCCATCTGCTTGCACTTCCTGTTGCTTGACTGATGTCCCCTGGCTAGAATGTCTCTCCCTCTGGATTGCCAAGCTACCCTCTCCAGTTCTGCTCCATCCACTATTTCCTCTCTTTGCAACTACCAGTCCTGAGAAATTAGAAAGATCAGCAAATTATTTTAATATTTCTCTGCATGTGGGTCCTTCTACAACAAGAAAGAAACGGACTGCTCATATAACTCTGCTGACTCCTAATGTAAAGTTCATCATCAACACTGGCTGATTACTGGGATGCTCTATGCCTGGGAGCAGGAAGATAACAAAGGCTTTACGATCGAGGCAATCACCTCTGGCGTTCTGTAGCTGGATTGATTGGCCACTCTGGCCAAATAATTGAAAGAGTTTCTGACCTTTGCTTTGTTCTGTCCAAAAATTGATTTGGTGTGCAGCTTGTGGTATCAATCACTTCTACTACTTCCATACCCATTTTCTTCCTTTACGCCCACCTGCCATATTGAGTATATTTTCTGGTATATCTCTAACTTTTATTTTTTACTATGGGGATGGGAGTGTGCTGGCAATGTGGGCGATAGTGTAAGATGTTTTTTGGTGCACACTCTTTTCACACTTCTGTCACCCCAGACTTAAAAAAAATAGCCCTATAAATATAAAATTAAAAAAATATATACCTCCCAAAATTAAATCCCCTAAATAACGTTCCCCCCAAAAAAATCCCTTCTTTAAAAAAAATAATAAAATCATCTTTGAAATAGACAGGTTAGCAGGAAAAAGTGACCGCTGCCCTCAGATCAACAACAAACATAAAAGAAAAAAACTACAAAACTATTTTAAAAAAGAGGACAGATAACAGGATGATTGGCCAAGAGCTAGGAATCAATTAAATCTGTCACTTGCACATATAGTAGTCCTAATATGGACTTTAGATTCATTAAAATCTGGTTGTGGAGAGCAAAAATAAGACGTATCCTATCAATGCAATTCACAGAACTCAAGTATAGTTAGGTGAAATTAACCCTATTAACACTTTTAAGTTACTCAGACAGGTTAATGTAACAGAAAAAGCTGAATATTTACCTCTCCACCCAGCAGAATACACAGTTTCTGCAGGGGGAGGGGGGGTCTGCTATCTGAAACATCATGACATTTTAGATAGCAGTGGTGATGTTAGCTCTGGAAGGGAGCTAATAACTGACCTGCCACCTGATGTAGAGGTAAGTATTTAGCATCTTCTATTACAAGGTGCACATGCCTAGTGACAATGTGACAAGGTCACCTTAACTATGCTGTCTACTCTCCCTCTCCTCTCAATATATCAGCTACAACACACTGACACCATGACTCCTCTCAGATCCCTCTTTCTTTTATAGCAAAGGGCTGAGCTATCAGTTTCTAAAATGTATTGTCTGTTGTGAATGGTGCTAAAATTCATTAACCACAAATACACCTTATATCCAAAATTTGAGTAAAATCTTGGAAATTCAATGCAAATTTAGGTTGTATCCAAAATCTTATCCTTGCACTGCACTTAAACACAATATACAGTATCAAGGCTACTACCAATGATTATACATGTATATGGCGATTAATAGCCTAGAAGGCTGAGTAGCTCTCTAATCTATCTTCCCCATTATTTTCCATGTCCTTCACACTGAAATCTAGTTTACATGAAACCTCTAGTAAAATCACTATGTGGGTTGCCTTTACCGAGCAACTCAACATGTTAGTTGCCTGTCTGTCTCTGGCTCTAGTACATTCTGAGTCACTGACTCAAAAGAAACATGTGTTACGTAATGTCAGAGTAGAGTCAGAAATAGCAAATATTTGCTTGTTCAGGCTAGGGACTAGGAAATTACTTAAGCCATAATTCATCAAGACAACTAAGTAGCCAGTATTTCCAAGAGGTGACATCAGCAAACGAAGACTACAGATTTTCCTGCTACATGTTTCCTTTAAATATTCCTCCAGCCACAGAACTAACCTTTTTTTTTGCACATGAAACACTCTTTAGTGAAGGTGTATACCATGTTTTGTATACACACAAGCATTAATCAGAAAATAAAATCTTGGGGGTTCATCCCTTCAGTTTACCAGTTTGTTATCTTTAGTATATTTTATATACCACTTTTCATGAATTCTGTTACCATTCCCAACATGGCACAAATTCTATCCTTCTCTGCAACGTGGTTACGCGGTTAATCCTGAGGGAGACAGAGACTATTTGGTTGAGGCAATATGACAAAAATGATTCCATCTATCTTCCTTTTAATAAAGTCCCCTATTACCATCCATTAACAAGGTTTTACCCAACTGTAAAGAAGAGCATTCCAAGACACAAATGACACATCAAGACAAATATCTCTGCACAGGCTGGCACATAGCAACGTATATGCCTATGGAAGTTCATTAAAACATGCAAGTGCATCTGTTACTAATGCTGGCACCAAGTGGGATATTTAATTTGAGCTGCAGCACATGACCAGTGTTGTCTTGTCTACAGAAGTCCTGTGAAACCTGGTATCTGCTACTTGTAACTGACAACCAGTTATTGACCTGGCCTGCCTTGACTACTCCCAATCTTCACCTGTACTGACCTTGTCTTGTTCTTCTATGCTTCTGCCTACTCCTTCTGTTCCTGATCTGCTCATCTGTTATTGACTATAGACTGAATTTGACTACATTTCTGCCTATGTGACAATACCTGAATTGATCATCATTTTCTGACCCCAACAGGGGCGGACTGACAACTCATGGGGCCCCCGGGCAATAGGGGATCATGGGGCCCCTATATCCTTGCCCAAACTCAAAAAAGCCTATGAAAAAGGTACCAGGGGCATCTTATGGGGCCCCCTACTGACCCCAGGCCCTCAGGCAGTGCCCGAGTTTCCAAATGGTCAGTCCGCCCCTGGACCCCAATAACCTGACTCCATTGATCATCTGCCTGCTGCCTAGCCAGTCTCTGCTGATCATCTGCCTGCTGATCAGTCAGTCTTCGCTAACCATCTGCCTGCTACGCATCCACTCACTTCTAATTGTCTACTTCTTGCCTAGCCAGTTCCTGCTTAACATCTGCCTGTTGCTCAGCCAGTCTTTGCTGATCCTCTGCCTGCCTTGCAACCTGACTCCGTTTACGTACAGACTATCTATCTATACCAGCTGCTGGCAAGACCACTCTGTGCCCTCACACCACCTGTTTGCTTTACCAGGGCCCTGACCTGGAGGTGTGAGATCACTTCTCTACCATGTACATGACACCAACATTACTAGATGGGAATGTTGGGAGGAACAGTAGAATAAACAGTAACATCTAGGGCTGCCTCTTCTGGGTTTCCCACCCTTACATCTTTACATAACGTGAAAATGTATTTGGATTTTTAAACACAGGACTGGTCTTTTGTATGACCCTGTGCCACGACCTTTAGCTACTGCATCTAGGCTCCCTAACAGATCACGCTTTTTCTTCTCTTCATATTTACCCCACTAACTGTCTTCTCAATTAGCAGAAATTGTCTAGCAAGGTTTTTAGTTCCTCTTAACCTCTGTGCTTCGAGCGTATGCACATGTGCAGCCTCTTGGCAGGTGGGCCTTGATGCCAAAAGGCCACATATATGTGTACCAAAATGTAAACAAACCTGTGCCAAAAGCGCACTCCCAGAACAGTTACCGGTGCCTAACGGAAAGCTCCAATCTCTTATTGTGATTGGGAGCTTTCTGATCATGTGACTACTGTGACAGCCAATCACGGCGACCACTTTAACAGCCAATCACCCACCTCCTGGTACCATAAACCCCTTAATAGGGTGGGAGGCACCGGCAGTAAGGGGTTAATGTTACATATTGCTGTCCTAGATCTCTATTTCAGCTCAGATCGGCCACAGAAGTATTCACCATGCAACTGTTTGTTCAACCTTATTTTTTTTCCTTTTAACTCCCACTTTGTTCAATTTTATTTGGTTTTCAAGGCAGGAGTTCAGTGTGACTAACAAAGCTTAAATTTATTCAATACAAATCACAAAAAGAATAATCTAAAGTGCAGATCTTGAACTATCCAATTACAATGACAGCAATGTCATCTTGCAACATTTATCTGAGGTAAATCGTGCTGGCTCATTGTCAGAGCTAATCATACTACATTAAACTTAAACAACTGTATCAACCTGGGAAATGCAATGCTGGAACACCTCACGAGATGACTGTGTGAAGGAATTGGAGTGTATAATCAAGTAGACTGTTTTTATGAATTAACCCATTTTAGGCTCAAAAAAGAGCAGGCATCTAAAAACAGAGCAAAGAATATACATTTAAAAAAGTTTTAAATGAAACCAGATGTGATGATGGTTTGTTCTAATATTCTGCAATACATTTTTTATTCATGATAATAAGTTAATTAGAATAAAGAGACACATGTAATCATTATCTGAAAAAATAAGCACAAGTAAAATACTTCCTATAATAACAAATGATCTTGATTTCTGTTGCGTAATTTAAATGAAAAAGCTCATCTCAATGTCAAACCTGTGTAGTAATATTAACTAAAATAATCCTGTATTATTTCGCAATATGAACATGTGCCCCTTACTAAAATTTGGAGATGTCTGTATTTACATTCTCCCCTGGATGGTATGGCAAATAAACCTGAAGGCTTGCCATTTATTTTAGAGCTCGTACGAACTCAGAAACTGGAAAAAAGTGGTTTAAAAAGTAATAACAAAAAAATGTGTTTTATAACGGTAGAAGAAGCACTTCTGAATCAAGAGGGTGAGTGCACTTTTCCAAGAAAATCCCACAGCAGGCAAACTAATACAAGAGGAACTAAGCAACTCCAACTCTTAAGCTCCAGTGTGAGCACCATCTTTTGCTTTTTATGAGTTACAAATGAGCACAGATTTTCAACACACTATATAGGTAAAAGAGGAGCCATGGTTCCATCAAACCTCATCACTTGTTATGGCTAGTTTATATTTACAACAAACAAAAATGGTGCCACAAACAACCTTCTTTTTCCTCTGCTAGTCTTTTGTTCTAAACAACAACAATAAAAATGCAGATAGTAGAAAAAGACATTCCCATAGTAAACTTGTTAGTGAAATATAGTTTGTTTATAATGGATTTAGCAAGCGGATACAAAGTTTGTGCTACTCCACTTGCATTTCAATGCTGTTAACTGTTTGCTGCATGGCACCACCTCTCTACATGCAACTTTCATTGACATCAAAAGGCCATCACTCACAAACAACTGTCCTTCAAATCTTCCTTTATTCTTTCACATCGCAGGACATAAATTACAAAGATTAAAAACCTTCCTGTGTGTCATCATACCCAACCTTATGTAGCACAACCCCCAAAGCAGGGGCGGACTGACAACTCATGGGGCCCCCGGGCAAAAGGGGATCATGGGGCCCCTGTGTCTTCATCCACACCCAAAAAAGCCCATGAAATATCCAATGAACGGTATCAGGTGCATCTAATGGGGCCCCCTACTGACTCCGGGCCCTCGGGCAGTGCCTAAGTGATCCAATGGTCAGTCCACCCCTGCCCCAAAGGAGCTGCTGTAGTTTTGCCCAGGTCTCCCTATCTTCCCCTGCAGCCAGGCATAATGTTTTTCTTACAGCCAGGTACACACACATTTTTGCTTGTTGTCTCCAATGATCAGTCTAGGGGGTGTTGTTTTTTGTTGTTTTAATGGAGAACTTGAATAGGGATGTATTAGGATACTCCAAGAACAGAACTAATTGCAACGAGGACATTATCTGATCTTAGTCAAGCTTTGAGTGAAGTCTTTTTTGAAGCAGATAAAAGACTTCTTCTTTGAAGTAACAGTAACTTCAAGTTAGTGCAAAGTCCCTTGCAGCAAAGAGTAAATGGACAGAGCTCAGCAGAATGGTAGCCTCCTTCGAGTCTTCCAAGTGATGCCCTCCCGTGATACTAGATAGATCTTTGGCAGACATCTCCTCTCAGCCAGCTTACTGAAGAACCAGGGTCACTCTCTAGATTCAAGCCCTCAGGTTGCCCACTTGAAGCATCGTGGCAGCAGGTGCCAGGGGAGGCAGCGTGTACTCTCCCTGACCTGGTACAATCCACTCCTGGGAAAGACACAAGGCTCAGTATACCCAAAGAATAAATACCTTTTCCCAGGGAATGAATTCCTCAGAGCTGCATTCCGTGTGGTTTGCTGAAGCATTAATATTCCTGCTGTGTTCTGCATGAGTGCCATCCAGAACTTTCCTAGGTAGCTTGGATACAGAGGAAATACAGAGGCGATACTAACAGTAGTTGAACACACTGAGCAGTCCTTACTAAACTATTTCAGCTCTCTGTTAACTAGAAAGCCTAATTAGATTTTCCTAACAGTTTCTCTGTTAAGCAGAGTGAATCGCAAGATGGCGCTGGATCGCAAGTGACATCTTCAGGAGGATGCAATGATGTAGGAATGGGTGGTGTAAAAAGATGTACTTAATTCTAAGAAATTTAGGTTCAATTTGGACTGCCAAGAATGTATTGCTCTGGATTCACTTAGTAATAGCTGCAATATTATTATTAAAATGGCCGATAAAAACACCCATGCATACAAGCCTCCTTAACAGCATGGCACGATTTTGTTGACTATAATAAATTAGGGAACAGCAACGTCCAAACCCCTACCCCACTATCGTCCCTACATCACATCATCCCCCATCTAAACTTAATAAAGTGGACGGCCCTTGGCATACTTCACATTCAAGACATATACACCTCAAACAAATTAGACTCCTTCTACACCACTCAAAGCAAATTCCACCTACCTGGCAATGAACAATTTACATATATGCGCATAGCCCATGCACTCCACAAAACAAATATTCCGCACACAACAGAAATTCCTGCAACTGCACATCATTTCTTTCATAGAACCAACTACCCAAAAAAAGGAATCTCTATCTTTTACACACTTATAACCGAAAAGCAATTTGCAACATATACCTCCTCCTTAACCAATTGGGAGAAAAATTTCCACCAATCAATAACCCCAAGCATGTGGGGAAAAACATTTACCATTACGTACAAGGCCTCGAAATGTTCCTCCCACTGGGAAATATATTTAAAAATTTTACATGAATGGTACTTAACTCCCACTAAATTATCCTTATTCTATCCACAACACTCGCGAGCCTGCTGGAGACACTGCGGAGAGTCTGGTACATTTTTCCATATACTCTGGAATTGTAGGTCAATTAAGTCTTACTTGAAAAAAGTTTTCCAAATAATTTCCTCAATTACAGCTACGTTAGTAACCCCAAACCCCGCTTTAGCTCTCCTGCATATTGGCATAGATAATTTTCCTACAAATTCACGGACCATCATTATACATACTTTAGCAGCTGCAAAAACCAATATTACCAGACTATGGCACTCTACCACCACTCCCCCTCTGTCTCGCCTCTTTTTCGATCTCAACCTGAAATGGAAAGAAGGATAGCCTTCCAAAACTCCACTTCTCACAAATTTAATACCCAATGGTCTCGATGGCTAAAAAACCAAAACAGCACTGTAAAATGATTACTAATACTACCCATTGTAATGCACGTAACTCGTACTCCGCTGGTGCCCTCTCTTTTCTTTTCTTTTCCCTCCCCATTTTCTACTTACCCCCCCATTTATAATCTATCGTCCTCTAGAATGGTTCACATGACAATGAGCATACCTCTCATGTATACAATTGGAACCTAAAGTATCCCCGGCCTAATGGTGGGGATCCTCTACTCCTATCTCTCTACTCATGCATTATGATCCTTCAAGTGAACCCTTCCAGTTTCATGTTAATATGTTTACCTTTTTGTATGTTGGAAATCTTTTCAATAAATACCATTTGAATATAAAATGGCTGATAAATGTGGCAGAATTGTGATTCAGGATAGTTCAGATTACCAGAAAGAGGCCACTTTTCAGATACAAACACTTACCACTGACCATCTTCCAAAGTTCATTGATGAATCCAAACTACTAACTGAGAGTGCCATCCAAGACGGGATACTTTCCAAATAAGATGCAACGTTTTTCCATAGAGACGAGTACAAAGTACAATACTTTTATCACCTCCCTAAGGTGCACAAAAGTCTACACAATCCTCCAGGACATCCTATAGTGGCATCCTTGAAGAGCATCACCACCAGTTATTCTTTATACTTTGATAATTTCCTCCAACCATTAGCACAGGCTAATGCAGTTTCATAGCTACAGTGAGGATATTTTTAGAATTATTAAACAACATTGGACCTTGTTGCAGGGAGCATATCCTGAGATTGATTTTCTACAACAGGTACCCTTGAAAGCTTTTCATAAGAATAGAATATTAAAGGATATTCAGATTTTAGGACCAATAAACAGGAAGTCAGGACTAGTTTTTTAGAAAGAAAAGAAAAGAAATGATAGCTTTCCATGTTTAGGTTGCATACAATACAATCTGATGAAGAAAGGGGAAAGTTTAATCCATCCTAATAGTGATCAGGTATTTAAGATCAGAGGATTTTACAAATGTCAATCTTCACATGTGGTGTACTGTATATATCGATGTGTCCATGTAATCTGATTTACATTACATTGGAGAAACCACCCAGAAAATTAAGGACCGTATAGGCCAACACCATAGTTCTATTCGAGGGAAACAACCAGGTAAAACATTTTACAGAACAGGAACATACAGATTCTGAATTGCGGTTCATGATTTTGGAGGAAATACCCATAGACAGAAGAGGGTGTGACAGGATTTTTAAATTAAAGCAAAGGGAGGTATGGTGGATAAATCAAATGAAATCACTGCACCCACAAGTTTTAAATAGGGATTATGACCTCTATTTGTTTCTATAAATACATCTAGGTGTTTTGGGAAAATATATGGACATTTAGGTTATCTGTTCATATTTCTATGTTTTTTTATTTTAGGACAAAGGAATCATCATTGAAGGAATACTGCTAATTTACCAAGTGTATATACACTATATATATATATATATATATATATATATACAGTATGTATATATATATATATATATATATATATATATATATATAGAGAGAGAGAGAGAGAGCTATAGAGAGAGATGGTTTTCTACACACATTTAGGATTAACTGTGAATTTTTAAGGGAAGGGATAGCACAAGTGTGGTCACACCCTGTGGGAGTATATAGTATGGATTATGTTTGGAAAATTCTGACCTACAGCTTGATGAAGAGCAGGGATGCTTGAAACTGTGCAATTGCTATATATCATATGCATTGTAACTTGTATGAAGATGCTTCTTTGAAGTAAAGGCTATTGCAGTCGGAGTATGTATCCTCATTTTATTTGCTGTTTATTTTGGTGGATGATTGGGAGCCCACAATTGATACAATCTCCCTTTTGTGGATTTGGACTAAGATATAAGGGAGTGATTCACTTCTTGTGTGTGTGTGTCTATGTGTGTGTATAAATATATATATATATTTATATATATACTATTGTATTTGCTATTTTTTTTTATTTGATATACATCATTGTTTAGATTGTGAATAGCAATGTTCCCCTTTAATGTCAGCAAGATATCTTGTAGTATCCCCCCCCCCTTTGGTTCTACCCTGCCTGAGCCAGTTATAAGATGGCCACTTCTGTTGGCCAATCAGGTCTGCGGATGAAGCTGAAGCTTCGAAACGCATTACTGCCCATTCCTACATCATCATGTCCTCCCTCTGACGTCACATCCGTCCCTGCACCATCTTGCATTCCACGCTGGCTATCACGGAAAACAACCACACTTGGATGCTCCAGCTCTACTGCTCAACCACACACAGGCTACCCCGACAGCCAGAACCAGATCGGAGACACTCGTAGGAATTGTAAACATGTCTGTTACTTCCACTTTCTAATGAGTTGCCAATTGTATGTGTTTTAACCACTTCCCAACTGCACTGTAGCCGAAAGATGGCTACAGCACAATTGTCCATTTCTGGGAGGGCGTCCATGGACATCCTCCCAGAACGCACCCCCTGCGCGCCCCCAGTGGCACGCACCTGGCACTGTCGGTGATAAAGTAAAAGGCCAATCACAGCGGCTTTTTACCACGTGATCAGCTTTGTCCAATGACACAGCAAATTGCAATGTAAATACAGTTGCCGGTTATTGGCTGCACTTTCCTCACGCTGTCACAGCATGTATGGCAGTTAAATACTCCATTGTTCTAATCTCACCAATAGCTTTCAACAGTTCTGACCATGAGGGAGGTGTAGTAGATAACCAATTCATGGGTATGGTTCTCCTGGCCGCTGTTAAGATATTGGAAGAGAGTTTATTGGTAAATTTGGAGAGGCCTGGAAAAGATAGGATCAAAAGGGATATGAACCCGTAAAAGAAGCTGCAAAAGGCTGAGGACCTCACTCCAGAAAGGTGCAATGTGTTGGCAAAGCCAGAAAAAATGAAAAAGGGTGCCAATTTCCTTGCCACATTGCCAGAGAAACATTCGGATTGTGGGCATGGAGAAGCTCAGGGGTCTTGTACCAAAACATCAAAATTTTATAAGTATTTTCTTTATATACCACACATGTAGAAGATCTGGAGGCTGCCTCCAAGATCCTGTTCCACTGATCTAGGGGGATATCATGCTGAAGAATATGGCGCCATTAGTTTAGAAATGGAGGAAATAATGCCCCATTGGCCAGGACCCTGAATGCAAATGCATTCAAAAGGAGTAGGCTTCTCTAAAGTCAGGGAGGGGATCTTGGAAGAGAAAAAATGTCTTATCTGCAGGTAAACATAATGTTGATGAGGTGCAGGTGCGCAGATTTTTGTAACTTTATAAAGGTTGGGATTATCAGATGTCTCAGTTGAAATAAATTGGTTGTAGCTCAAGGGCTGATACCGGCAGGGGTTAAGCTGTCAGGGAGAATAGAATTGAATATAACATTGGTCAGAGGCGAGCAATGGGAAGAAGGAGAGAATTTACCATTGCAGTGCCTCCATATGGACAATGTGAACTGCATTGGCCTGAGCAGTCGGTGTTTATGTGAGGCAATTTCAATGGGGGTCATGGACCAGAGTAGGGATCAAGGGTGTAAAGGATGTAGCAACAGCCATTCAATCTTGAACCATTTATTAGGGGGACACTGAGAAGAGCAATAAATAAGAGTACGGAGATGAGTAGCCAAATAGTATGTCACAAGATCTGAAGTCTCCAGGCCTCCCTGAGATCGTGGTGAAAGGAGAACTGTGCGGACAATTAATTGAGATTTATTATGCCAGATACAGTAGAAGAAGGATTTCTGTAGAGAACGTAACTTAGACATAGGGATAGGAACTGAAAGCATCTCAAACAGATACAAGAGTTTGGGCAGAATGGTCATTTTTAGTACATTAATCCTTCCCAGGAAGGAGATGGTAAGTTTGTCCCAAAATTTTAAGGATTTAGTGATGGATTGGAAAAGGGGAGGAAAATTTGCTAGGTTAGTACCTAGATACCTCAAGGAATGGGAGCACCAGCGGGTTGGGATTATCAGATGTCTCAGTTGAAATAAATTGGCTGTAGCTCAAGGGCTGATACCGGCAGGGGTTAAGCTGTCAGGGAGAATAGAATTGAATATAACATTGGTCAGAGGCGAGCAATGGGAAGAAGGAGAGAATTTACCATTGCAGTGCCTCCATATGGACAATGTGAACTGCATTGGCCTGAGCAGTCGGTGTTTATGTGAGGCAATTTCAATGGGGGTCATGGACCAGAGTAGGGAACAAGGGTGTAAGGGATGTAGCAACAGCCATTCAATCTTGGACCATTTATTAGGGGGACGTTGAGAAGAGCAATAAATAAGAGTACGGAGATGAGTAGCCAAATAGTATGTCACAAGATCTGAAGTCTCCAGGCATCCCTGAGATCATGGTGAAAGGAGAACTGTGCGGACAATTAATTGAGATTTATTATGCCAGATACAGTAGAAGAAGGATTTCTGTAGAGAACGTAACTTAGACATAGGGATAGGAGCTGAAAGCATCTCAAACAGATACAAGAGTTTGGGCAGAATGGTCATTTTTAGTACATTAATCCTTCCCAGGAAGGAGATGGTAAGCTTGTCCCAAGATTTTAAGGATTTAGTGATGGATTGGAAAAGGGGAGGAAAATTAGCTAGGTTAGTACCTAGATACCTCAAGGAATGGGAGCACTAGCAGTAAGGGTAATTTAGCTTAAGGGAGGATAAAATGTCTGGGGGTATGTGAAAGGGTAATGCTGTTCTAGTAATGTTAACTTTATATCCGGACAAGGCACCAAAGAATTGGAGAGTACAATGCAGAACAGGAAGAGTGGTATGGGGATCCGTCAGTGTTAGTAGGATATCATCTGTGAACAAAGATAGCTTAAACACATTATTGTGGGCACGTATCCCATGAATATCAGGATTTTATCTGATAGCTATTGCTAGAGGCTCTAGACAGAGAATAAACAGTAAAGGGGAAAGAGGGAATCCCTGGCGCTTTCCATTAGACATCTGAAACGGGAGCGATAAGTATGAAGCCAATTTGACCTTGGAAGAAGGAGTGGAGTATAGGGCTGTGAAAGCATTTATAAACAAACCACAGAATCCAAATCTCTCCAGGACAAGAAACATATAAGGCCAGCTCAATCTATCAAGTGCTTTTTGGGCATCTAAGCTTAACAAGAGAGTGGGTTTCAGGGACTTGTTGGTAAGATCGATCAAGTCAATGGTCCTCCTAGTGTTATCCCCCATGTGACTAGCTGGGACAGATCCCACCTGGTATCTGTGTATAAGTTTGGAGATACATTTGGCCAATCTATTGGCTAGTATTTTTGTGAATACTTTGTAGTCAGAGTTCAATAAGGCTTGGGGCGGTAATTATCTGGGAGAGAGTGGTCCTTGTCCGGCTTCAGGATCACAGAGCATGTAAAATCATTGTGTGGTTGGGACCCCTGAAGGAGAGCCTGAAACAGGTTAAGAAGATGAGAGGTGAGGATGCCAATAAAGGATTTATAATATGAGTAGGGAAGACCATCCTGTCCAGGGGACTTGTGAGTGGGGAGATTTTTAACATCATCTAGGAGTTCTTCTATGGAGACCTCTGCATTCAGTGCAGTGACATCAGAGGCTGCTAGACATGGTAACTGTAAGGAGACAAAAAAGCATCAAAAGCAGCGAAGGGAAGGGAGTAAGGATCTCAGGAGCAAGACAATTATAAAGTTTCTCATAATATTCCCCAAATGTTATAGTCATGACATGCGGGTCATATGTGGGTACACATCAGGTCGGAGTAAATGACTCGGTAGAGAAGGGGGCATCTGGGATTTAAGTTTATTCACTGGCATGCAATGCGGTTTATTGGAAAACTCATAACATTTTTGCTTGGCCCTGCTGAGAGATCGAGCAGTTTTATGTAGATCTTTTATGTAGATCAAGAGCCCTGATTTGATCACGTATATAGGAAACCTTCTGTAACTGAGATATAGATGGCTTGTCAAGAAATCAACGTTCCACTATGGTTAATTGGTGTAATAAGGATTGCCTGATGTAAACCAAATTTTGCTTCAGACGGGCACCAATAGAAATACAGAGGTGTCTAATAAGGGCCTTGAGAGCTTCCCAAAGGGTAGAGGGTGAGGATACTGTGCTAACATTCAATTGAAAGTAAACGTCTAGACCTTGGGAGAGCTCCTCTCGAGGCTGTTCCGAACGCAGGAAGCTTTCATTAAAGCGCCAGTGACAAACCCTAGGGATGGAGTTGGGAAGGAGAAGATCAAGTGATAAGGAAGCATGGTATGACCACGTCATCAGGTTGATCTCTGAAGAAAGTAGGGAAGGGATCATGGGGGCAATGATAAAGAAGTGATCCAACCTAGAATACATGTGATGTGGAGTGGAGTAACATGTGAATTGCCTGTGGAGAGGGTGTTTAATTCTCCAGAAGTCAAAAAGGGGGGTGCTCCCGAATCAGCTTGCGAAAAGCTGTAGATAAGGAGCATAGCCTCTTCAATGGTGTTGAGGTGAAGAGCACTCTTCTACCTTTATGGGGTGACATGACTAGATTAAAATCCCCCCCAACTATCATACAAGGAGTAGATATCGAACATAACTTCTGTCTAAAGTCTGAGAGAGAAATAACAATTGACCAGAGTTGGGAGCATACAAATTCAAAAGTACTAATGGAGTGTCAGCATATAGTACATACATTCCTGCAAGACATAACGACCATGTGGGTCAACCTTAGAGGAGGAGACCCTCAGGGAGAAGTTGTTCCAGATCAAGATGGCTACTCCGGCCTTCCCGAAAGGATCGAAGGCTGAGTAGGAGTGCGGAAAGCTACTGGAAGCAAAGTGAAAAGAGCCATCCCGTTTAAAATAGGTTTCCTGAACGAATATAATATCTGCATATAAAACCAAAAACTTTGCGCTAGATGTGTGATGAAATCTAAATCAAAAATAATTATAATAAATTAAAATAAATGCTGCCATTTCTATACAAATAAATATGTTCAATAAAAAGAACATTCAAAGTGATTCAGTAGCGCAATGAAATATATATGTGCATATAAATAAATAAATTAGTGATCATTAAAATATGTGAAAAACTAAAAGTCCATAAAAAATCTTTTCCACCGAATTAATCTTCCAATTCCCAAAAGATAACCACGTGCCATAAAGATGGCATTCCCCCTTTCTGGTGTGCACTCACTAGATAGCCATGTCTCCCATTCTCATGGTTGGCTAAAGTCACTTATAAAGTGGATCCAAATGGGAAGGAGATCAGTCAAAATGGATAGTATCACGCTCCTCTCTACTCATCCTCCAATTGCCATGATCAGCTGGCACCATTTCATAGGTTAACAAGTTCCTAATAATGAGGAATTTATAGCATAATGGATAACACCCTCCTTTTCCTTAATCTCTCTCATTCAGGATTAGTATTCATGGGGAAACAAAATAATGAAACCCAATGGTGCCTGTACAAAATGTACTGTACTTTAATCACTATAAAGACAGTCACTTACAAAATATAAGTAGATAAAAAGCCCATAAGTAATGCAGTGAGTTCAAAAACACTAGTGGGTATCAAGGCAATGCTCTCACAACTGCTGGATCCCAAACAATGGCGCTCTCACATCACTTCCGGTTCTGGTTTTGTTACTTATATTTTGTAAGTGGCTGTCTTTATAGCAATTAAAGGCGTCATTTTGTACTGCACCATTGGGTTTCATTTTTGAAATGATCAAAAAGACTGACAAAAATACTGTCAATTGTATATTTAACAGACCAAAGGGGTTAAATAAAGGCAGCCATACATGGATCAAAATTCAGCCGGTCCAACAGGGATTCACCAAATTTCGATCCATGTATGGGCAGGCTGGTTGTACAGAAGTCTATCTACCATCACCTTCTGAACAACCAGCTTGTTGGGTTTTTCCTGAACGCTCAGTGCTGCTGGCGGTAGCTGGCAACACTGGTGAGTGTGTTCTGATGGCAGAGAACAGAACAGTGGGAGTGATTGTGTCATTTTCTTTTTTTTAGTTCAATCGGATAGTTGAAGGGAAAAAGTAGTTAATGTATGGCAAGCTTAGGAGAAGTTCATTGTTGGGGTTTACATAAACTTTAAGATTCCATCAATATGTTTTAACTTTAACTGTTTTGTTCTGCTGCAATAATAGTGTAGCAGATTCCAGCTGCCAGGGCTTCAAGTATATGTGGACTATATCTGAAACTGACTTCCAATGAAGTAGTTTTCATCAAATGATTTCTATAATAATGTTCTTTGTGTAACTGTAACTCTGTAACATGACATTAATCTGGTGGCATTCCATTATTGTATCTCTGGTAACGGAACAAATTCTGTTATATTCTCTGAAATGAGTTGATTTGTTTGGCTATGATTCTGAACCTAGAGACAATGCCTGAAACTGATTCTAGAATCATGACTCTGGGAGCATGACATTATATCCTGCTGAAATGTCATGTACATATAAAAAATGAATAGTGTCCTAGCTTCTTCTTATGTTTCTTAAAGTATCACGCCTAACTATCTAAGAAATATGACAGACTCAATGCTATTGGCATGGACTCATTAAAACAATAAAAACCAATACACATGAAAAGCTAATATACTGATTTCTGATATGTATTTATCCATTAACCTTATGCACAAAAAAACTATTGACAGAATGGACTCTGCATCAAAATTCTCAATTTCATAATATTCCTTAAATGAACATAATATTATTGAACATAATCAGCTTTTCATTCCTTAGATGTGGTTGCACATTTCTTTTCTTTTTTTCAGGCCTTTATTACTTTAGTTACACCTGTTGACTGTGCCAGTAACATGCTTCCTGTCCTAGAGTGACAATGAACACTTTAGAAGAGCTTTATTACCCTTTTAATGCTATATTGCGACACATGTGAGAGGAAAAAGGTTTGCATAAATTGCTAGTATGACATTAGCCCTCTCATGTGTAAATTATGAAAGCCAAAGCCAGGATTTTTTTCCTCTGTGTTTTTATTACTCCTTCGTTCATGAAAAGAAAAAAAAGTAAAGCGATACTAACCCCACAACAGTAACATCAGTCTATATTGCATATGCAGTAAAACATGCTTGTTATACATGATCATCATTTCTCTGACCCTCCCCTTCTTCCATTGTCCTCTAAATAGGATGTTTGATCCTCTCTTCTCTGATCCTTCCCTTCTTCAATTGTCCCCTAAATATCTCCTGATAGAACAGAGGTTTGGAGTCACTCTGTACATGCTCAGTTTAGTGTGTATTGCTAGAGATATTTTTTTTTCTTGGGAGAGTGCATGTGATCAGCACAGGGCCAATCAGCGCTATCCAGACAGAGGCCAGGGGTCCTTTATCCTCCTAGAGGAGAATTAAAACTCCTCCTATAAGCTTTAACCAGTGCTCTGTCGGACACTGATAGAAGTCACAAGATTGCTCCAACTGCTGATGAGAAAAGGTATTTAGCAGTTTATACTTATTAAAATAATTGCATTTCCATGTTTTGTGTACTGTGGGAGACCAGATATAGTGAATGTGAGGTCCTGGGTTTAGTAACACTTTAACTTAATTTTTTATGAACATTTATTTTCCAGGGAGTTTTTCACTTGTTCACTTGAGTGCATGTGTTTGAGACTTTAACTGAAGACCTGACTCAGATGGTATTTGCTCCACTATACTATAGCCCTTTCTATCATGCTCTGCATTTGAGCTCTACAAAATATAAAGACATTAAAGCAATAGTAAAGTCTCCTGGAAAAAAAATTAAAACATTTTTCCCTCTGCAGGTTTAACCACTTGCCTACCGGGCCAGTTCTGATATTTCTGTAATACATGTATAAATCTGCATTTTTATTTTTTGCTAGAACCCCCAAACATTATATATTTTTAAGCAGAGGCCCTAGGGAATAAAGTGGTGGGTTCGGAAAATTTTTTATGTCACATAGTATTTGTGCAGCACTTTTTCAGACTCAAATTTCTGGGACAAAATACACTTTAATGAATTATAGTGAATAGAAACACAATATAATACCCAATTTTTGGTAAAATATAAAAGATGATATTATGCTGAGAAAATAGATACCAAACATGTCACACTTTAAAATTGTACATGCCCATGGAATGGTGAAAAACTCTGGTACATTAAATTACACATAGGCACCATTTTAAAAGCCTTTACAGGTTACTAATTCAGAGTTACACAGGAGCTCTGGTGCTTAGTAAGTACTAATTATTGCTCTCATTCTGATATTCATGGTGATTCCTCATGTGTGGTGCGATCGCCAATGACATTTGTGTGTGGGACAGATACCTGCAATTGCCCTTGCTCATGAGCACAGGGGGGCAAGGGTGCTTTTAAAAAAGTAATCCAAAGGTTGTATAGCCACTAGGGTTACTTTTACAATCAGAAGAATCGCAAATATGTAAAAATATTATACCAGGATCATGGCTGCAGCCTGAGCCATGATCCTGGTATAACCATCTCAATACCAGGACATATACAGTATGTACATATGGCCATATCGAGGTGGTTAAGTCATAATGTAATGTAATATTCACTGCATAATAGTATATTATGACAGACTTGCCTGTACAGAGAGCCCTCCAGCGCTGTGCTGTCACGCTCTCCCAGGTTTCAGGGGCTTCCAAATTCACTCAGTCTTCCTTCAGAGTTCTGTATTTTAAGCCACTTGAATGGCCAGGCATGGGAGTCACATCACCATGGCACACAGAGTGGGGCATAAATCTGATCTAAGCTGTGCATGCGCACGCTCAGGTCACATTAATGCTTACAAAAAGTCTGCCTGTCAGCAGTTTTTGAAGTTTGAACTTTACTACCACTCACATAATTGAGCTTATCTGCACAAAATGTTTTTGTTACAAAAACTTCAAATTACATTTTAATAGCATGTATAAATTGATTTACAGCCAAAAAAGTTACTGCAGCTACGTATATTATTTTCAATAAAAACAAAGTTCCAGTAATAGTATAAATTGTAGTTGTAAATACAGTATAACCAGTAATGCATGAAGTCTGATTTCTACCCAGGATAAAATCAATACTAGTAAAATCTAAATACAGTATGTTTCTTTAAGTGCTACTTGATGTTACTATATTTTTTTTTTACCTCAGAGTGTCTCCTCCTATAGAAGGATTGGCAAGATATTCCAAAGCTGCTCAGCCTTTCTGGCTTTCCATCGGCCATCTTGGATTTGAGAAATTTTTCTTGTATTTGCAACGGCTGACCAGTGGGTGACAGAGTATAGGATGACTCACTAGAATCCAATGTTCAAGGTGATATGCAAATATACAATCAGACCCCATGCACATACAAGAAAATAGCTTTTAGTTGTCCACTCTAGTGACCCTTAAGCATGAAAGGGTGAAGTGAGCACACATGATATCCAAATCATCCTACACCCCTGTTGCCACCTAGGGATGAAATATTGAAATTAGTATCTAGCCCTGGGTGTTGGCTGTCACTGACAAATGACTAGACATATGTAATTCATTTCATTCAAATCAAAATTCGGACTAAAATTATTTGAAGATTCGGATACTTCCTGAATCTCCGAATAACAACAGTAATGAATTTCAAAGAAACGAAAATAAATTACAAGAAACTACAAAATTCATTAGTTTCATTTGGATGTTTGAAGCATCCAAAATTACAAATGATTTATTAATAGCTGGTTGTCTAGGAGCGGCCAGATGGCCACCATGTCTTTAACAACCATGACTCATCTGCTAACAGCAGAATGTAAGAAAAATGGGGGTCCCCCCAAACCATACCAGGCCCTTCAGGTATGGTATGAAATTTGAGGGGACCCACACGCCAAATGTAAAAAAAAAAATGGAGTGGGCCCTCCCGAAAATCCATACTAGACCCTTATCCAAGCATTCAGCCTGACAGACCATGACATAAGGGGTGTTTTGGGGAATCCACAGCTGACAGATGCATTTTTAATATCGTAATTCTGTTTGGCAAAGAGCAGTTTTAATATTGCCCAAAATAAAATTCCTTTAAATAACATGCATAGGGGGCACCCTTAACCTAGCTGTGAAGTGATGCATGTATACCATGTATACAACCTACTACAGCAAAACTAACATTTACAAAAATGCAGTTTAAATTGTTGGTAATTTACAGCTTTTGGCTGCTTTGTTCTGTTTGTAAACAAAGCACAAACTAATTCCTTTCATCTGAACCAGTCCCTTATCCTAGATGAGATTGTGGTATAGATGTTAATGGGGGTCTAACAAAA
The DNA here is from genome assembly GCF_062004578.1 of Staurois parvus. NCBI lineage: Eukaryota > Metazoa > Chordata > Amphibia > Anura > Ranidae > Staurois > Staurois parvus. Next base: position 988,150 of record NW_028318342.1, on the reverse strand, counting down.
AAAAGTTGGTGGGGGATCCTTTTTTTTTTTTCTTGCATTCTTCCATTATTTTGACAGCAAAGAAGCCCTACTTTCAGCCACACATAACAAATCCACGGTGGCAGATCAAGGGAGATCGGCTCCAGTTTTTCAGTGATATCTTCCCCATCACCCTGGTGAAGCGACGGTTCCTGAAACCGGTTACTCTTCCTTTCCAGCAACATAATGTCCCCTACCGGTGGGGGTTCCCCTTTAAACTTGTGGTTTCCAGGGACAATGCTCAAGTCACTCTCTGTGATCTTCACGAAGCAGACTCTTTTTTCAAACAACTGGGACTTCCTCCCTTTCCAGATGAAGCGCTACCGCTGCCTTCAAATCCATCCAGACCAACCTCTGCTCCACAACAGGCCTTGACCCCCGCCAAGCTGGGAAGAAAGTGGTTTCCTCACACACCTCAACACCAGAGACTCCCTGACTTGCCGACCTTTCCCACATGAGGGTCTTGCTGAGCGAGTTTCTGCCCTTAGGGTTTATTTAGTTCCATATGTGCTTTATTTAAGTACATTACTTAACTGTGTTTATGACCATACTGTCTTTTTGTCTGAGGTGGGCGATTGCCATGATGGTTCAACTGCCATGTTGCCCCTTTGAATGTCAGGCCTTTAGACCCGACCAATCTGGAAATTCCTATTTCCCTGAGTACATATCCTTGTTGATATCTTTGATTTTTGCCATACCCCACACAGCTTTTGTTTAGAGTGCTTTATTTTTGTATCTTGGGCTTGTTGCCCAATTTCCTGTTTTGCCTCATCGATGATAATTTTCCTGTTTATTATAATTATGCAGCAAATCTATTTGAGATTGTTTTATGATGTTTTTACGCCTGATGTCACATAATGTCAAAGGTCTTAACTCCATTCAAAAATGGTGGATGGCTCTGAAGGAGTTTAGATCCTCAGGAGAAGATGTCATATATGTTCAAGAAACACACTTCAAGCAGGGAGGATCTTTCCGCTATGCCTCCAGGAATTTCCCACAATCGTTCTCAGCTTTTGATCCCTCTGGGAAGGCTGGTGTGGCTATACTAATTCAGAAAAACTGCTCCCTACGGGTGTCCTCCTCGAGAATCGACCCCCAGGGTCGTTATTTACTATTGGAATGTTTATATGAAGGCTCCCCACTTTTCCTCCTGAATCTGTATGCACCTAACACTGGTCAGCTGACTTTTCTCTAACAGACACTAGACAAACTGGGATCACTGTCTAACCCGCATATTATCATTGGAAGTGATTTTAATATGGTTATGTCCCCCCATAAAGACAGGAAGATTCTTTTTGCATCCACTCCATCTAAAAGACAATGCTCCACATCGCAAACCTTCCGTAAATTGATTGAACACCGTCTAGTAGTGAATAATGTATAAATATAAAATAATCAATAAATAAATAAATAAATAAAATTTAAATAATTCTAAATAGATCCATAGTGATAAAATTTTAAACCCCTGGTGTTATATTTAATTAACCATACACATAAAATAAATAGTGTGAAAAAACTAATAAATTCAAATTATATGGACACAATAATAATTAAATCAGGTGAACTAAAAAAAAATTCAAATAAACTAAAAAACCCCCATACGTATTGGTATATTTATGTGCAAACCTTATATGTGCAAAAATTGCAAAAATATTTCATAAAACAGTGAAAAAATATATATATATCTATAATAAAAAGCAGTATGCTAATTCATATAAAAATTGATAAATCAAAAATAATAAATAAATAATAGTAAAAAATATTAAGACAAAACAAATAATATAGTTTGCTCACTCTCACTTGTGCAGCCAAAAAATAGTAATGAGAGCTATATACTGGTTAACCTTAACTCAGGTGACAAATAATTATCCCAAACGTAAAAAATGTATTGCTAATGAGGTAAATTGTAATGTTCCTTTCTTTCCACTAGATGGCCTTTTCTTCTGTGTTATAAGGGTTGGATAGATGGAAGTAGATATCTCCCCTCCTCCTATTACAGACTATCTCCTTTATCCTCTTCTTCCCTTTTGCTCCTCCAATTTAGGCCATGTAAAAGAAAGATACTGACATAGTGCTTTATCCTTCATATAGGGTTTAATGTGTCTCCAGCCAAATGCACACTTACATTTTACAAGGTAATATAGAGCGTTTTGAAAATGTGTGTGCCCTCGCACAGTGACAGTACTCGCCGTTCCGTAGTTAGTGGCGTCGTGACGTCAGAGCCCCTCTCCTACGCGTTACGCCACAGGGTCACGTGGCTTCCTCAGGGGGATGTAATGATTACATCCCCCTGAGGAAGCCACGTGACCCTGTGGCGTAACGCGTAGGGGAGGGGCTCTGACGTCACGACGCCACTAACTACGGAACGGCGAGTACTGTCACTGTGCGAGGGCACACACATTTTCAAAACGCTCTGTATTACCTTGTAAAATGTAAGTGTGCATTTGGCTGGAGACACATTAAACCCTATATGAAGGATAAAGCACTATGTCAGTATCTTTCTTTTACATGGCCTAAATTGGAGGAGCAAAAGGGAAGAAGAGGATAAAGGAGATAGTCTGTAATAGGAGGAGGGGAGATATCTACTTCCATCTATCCAACCCTTATAACACAGAAGAAAAGGCCATCTAGTGGAAAGAAAGGAACATTACAATTTACCTCATTAGCAATACATTTTTTACGTTTGGGATAATTATTTGTCACCTGAGTTAAGGTTAACCAGTATATAGCTCTCATTACTATTTTTTGGCTGCACAAGTGAGAGTGAGCAAACTATATTATTTGTTTTGTCTTAATATTTTTTACTATTATTTATTTATTATTTTTGATTTATCAATTTTTATATGAATTAGCATACTGCTTTTTATTATAGATATATATATATATTTTTTCACTGTTTTATGAAATATTTTTGCAATTTTTGCACATATAAGGTTTGCACATAAATATACCAATACGTATGGGGGTTTTTTAGTTTATTTGAATTTTTTTTTAGTTCACCTGATTTAATTATTATTGTGTCCATATAATTTGAATTTATTAGTTTTTTCACACTATTTATTTTATCTGTATGGTTAATTAAATATAACACCAGGGGTTTAAAATTTTATCACTATGGATCTATTTAGAATTATTTAAATTTTATTTATTTATTGATTATTTTATATTTATACATTATTCACTACTAAACAATATTGAGGAGCGCGACACACTTAATATTTCATTTATTCATTTTCACATAATATTATGAGTATGTGTTTTTGTGTTGATGCACCGTCACATTTATAGGAGTTAATTATCTATAAGTATTTATATACCACCATAGTAGCTCACAGGTTCACATCATCACAATATTTCGATTGAACACCGTCTCTTTGACACATGGCGCATACGGCATCCACCTTATAAGCAGTTCACATTCCACTCTACTCCATATCGTATGTTTTCCCGACTAGACCACTTTTTTGTCACCGCCCCTTTGCTTCCCTTTATGATCTCTTCAGAAATTAGCCCTATAACTTGGTCAGATCACGCCTCTCTGACACTTAACCTCTTTTTCCCCGCCTCCCCCCCAGAGTATGTCACTGGTGCCTCAATGAAAGCTTTCTCCACTCGGAACATCTTCGAGAGGAACTCTCCCAGGGACTAGAGGCATACTTCCAATATAATGTTGGTTCTGTGACCTCCTCTTTGACCTTATGGGAGGCTCATAAGACAGTTTTCAGAGGCCTTTGTATCTCTGTGGGCACAAGATTGAAGAAGGCTTCACTAAACTCCAAACAGTCTTTTCTGCATCAACTTTCCCTAGCTGAAAGGCGACTTCTGGATAATCCGTCTATTGCGCAACTCCGAACAGTGACCCAATTGCAAGATCAAATCAAAGCTCTTGACCTTTCTAAAACTGCCCAATCCCTGGCTTGGACTAAACAGAAATTTTCTGAATTTTCCAATAAACCCCATCGTATGCTTGTGAGCAAATTGAAATTGTAAACGCCCTCTTCCCTACCAGGTCACCTTCTTCGCCCGGATGGCAAGACCACATATGATGTAATGGCAACTGTTTTTGATGAATTTTATGAGAAACTGTATAATTGTCTAGGCCTAGATGTGCACCCTCCCCTTCGGTTGGAGTCTTTTGACGCCTTCTTTGACCCACTGCGACTTCCCAGCTTGTCTCCTTCTGATATTACGTCTTTAAATGCTGACATTTCTGTTGAGGAATTGATGGATGTGATCAAACATCTCCTCAATCCCCAGGCCCAGACGGTCTCCCTTACTCATACTATAAGAGTTTTGCAGATATCCTGACCCCCCACCTGCTATCTTTGTTTCAGGCCCTTTTAAGGGTGTACGTCCCCATGACAATTTATTCCTAAACTGGACAAGGATCACTCTCTTCCAGATATTTACCATCCTATAGCCTTACTAAATTCCGATTATAAGATCTTTACGAAAATCCTGGCTAATAGGTTGGCTGGTTGTATCTAGGCTTGTGCACCGAGAACAGGTGGGGTTTGTCCAGGCCCGTCACGCTGCAGACAATACAAGGAGGACGATTGATCTGATTGACCTTGTCCATAAATCCTCGATACCCGCTCTCCTGTCAAGCCTGGCTGCACAAAAAGCATTTAATCGCCTTAGTTGGCCCTTCATGTTTTTGGTCCTGGAAAGATTTGGTTTCAAAGGTCCATTCGTGGCAGTCTTGAAAGCTCTATACGCCACTCCCACATCACAGGTCAAATTGACGTCTTTCCTGTCCCCTTCATTCCGAATGTTGAATGGCACATGCCAGGGTTGCCCTCTCTCTTCCCTTCTGTTTATTCTGTGTCTAGAACCCTTGGCCATTGCCATCAGAACTAATCCAGATACAGAAGGGATACGCACTCATGGTCGGGAGTTTAAATTATCCCTATTTGCCGATGACATTTTGCTGACACTGCCGGAACCTCACACCTCCTTACCAGTTCTAAACCATATTTTACATCTATTTGGCACACTATCAGGTTATAAAGTCAACGCGTCTAAGACTGACGCAAAATCACTCCATATTCCCCCTGCAGTCCTATCCTCCCTTCAGTCAAACTACCCCTACAAGTGGTGTCCTCATTCATTAAAATATTTAGGTACTAAACTCACCTCTTCATCCATTTACACAGCTAATTTCCCTCCTCAATTCCAGGCGATTTCCCACTTTTTAAGAGCCTGGGACTCTCTTCCCATTTCCTTTCTTTGATAAATCAATGTTTTAAAAATTACTATTTTACCCAAACTTCTGTATCTGTTCCAGACACTTTCTGTCCCTATTCCCATGATCAAGCTACGCTCCCTCCAGAGGTCCCTTCTCCATTTTGTATGGCACAACAAATCTCCCCGGTTGCTCGTTTGGTACCCCTTTCCCCCCTGATCCAGGGGCGGTTGGGGGTCCCGGACGTTGTCTCATATTATCTAGCTACCCATCTTCGGTCACTCGTTTTGTGGTCAGCTCAATATCCCCCCAATAAATGGACTGAGATTGAGTCCCTTCAACTCAATCTGGTACACCTATGTTCCTTCTTATGGACCACAAACAATGCTGTTCTCTCCTCTTATAAACACTCCCTATTAAGACCCATGCAATTCACTTTATCAATATGTAGAATCAAATTTTCCTTGGACTCTAAGTGCTCCCCCTTGACCAATATAATTTTTAACCCAAATCTCCCTTATAGCTTGGCCATGGGTAGGGTGTACCCCTGGGCCACAGCCCACCTATTTCAATTGCAGCATTTGGTTAACCCAGTGACTCGCAAACTCAAATCCTTCCTTGACATACATAAACACGCTCAAATACCACCGTATCAATTTTTGTATACTTACAGATCCGCCACTTTTTTGCTTCCAGAATCACCTCGCTAACTTTAGACAAGCCCATGCCCTTTGAATACATTTGCATTCACGGCCCTTTCCAACAGGGCATAATCTCGGCTGTGTTTAAAGTGCTCTTGGCAGCCCGGCCTCTTTCACATAATACTCATCTGTATATGTGTAAGTGGTCCCGCTTTATTCAAAGTGACATTATTTTAGAACAATGGTATAAGATCTGGGAGGCAGCTTCCAAGTCCTCTAGATGCATAGTCTATAAAGAAAACATTTATAAGATTCTAATGTTCTGGTATAAAACCGCAGATTTTCTGCACGCTAGGAACCCAAGTGCTTCTCTTGCCTTCTGGACGGACAATGGCACCCTTTTTCACATTTTTTGGGAATGCCGTTCCATTGCACCTTTCTGGCGAGAGGTTCTCACTCTATTGCTCCTACTGATCTGATGTCCCTTTTGAGCCTCTTTATTTTTTGTTGGGTTGCCCTTTCCTAGGTCTCTCTAAATGTGCATGGAAACTCTCGTTCCACATCCTGACAGCAGCTAGAAGAACCATTCCTATCTATTGACTCTCTTGGGAATCTCCCATGCTACAGGAATTGAGGAGAGTTATAAATGAAGTTAGAAAAATGGAATACCTCACTGCCCTCCATGCTGCTACTGTCCCTGCATTTGAGGCGGTTTGGGATTTACAGGATTCTCTCAACATTGATTTGTCTGATTCGCCTATTTGTGATCAAGTGCTTGTCATTTTCCCATGCCACTGTTTTATATTGACATTGCATGCTCTTCTGTACTACTCATCGATGAGCTTCTTTCTCTCTTTTGTTTCTAATTTTGGTACTTGTTACTGTTTGTAATACATGTGAAAATTAATAAAAAGTTAATTACAAAAAAGTTTAAGAAGGTCAAAAAGTGAAAAGGCTCACACTATTGTGCTGCTACACCCTAAATAAAAATAAACAAAGGAAGATTGCTGCACCTACTCACTAAGTGTACTCTCACTTAAAATTTATATAAACCAAGAATGTGTAGTGCGCTCCTCATCCAGACATATAAATGAAATAAAATAATCCTCCAGTAATCCCATGCAAAATAAATCAACACCACAATAAAAGTTCAAATCCCAAATCACAGAATGTCCAAATTAGTGCATGTAACAATCACTTTCCAGAAGACTTGCTTGTGCTCCAGATACTCTCCCTGCTCACCTTTAAATTTGACCTACAAATTATAATAGTTCAAATGCGTTTTTACAGAAGTTAATCCTTTCATGTGGCAACAAATCCATAATTTCTTCTCTCAATCACGACTCCAAAAATGTGTATATAAAAACCATAAACATACATCGAAGTGCAACACCGTTTGCATTAAAGGTAATGGTTGAGTGCACAAAACATACAGCAAAACACACCGTGCTCCACAACAGTGTTGTAAAGTGTTCACTTCATTCAACATATACAAAAGTGCTTCCCATTACCAATGAGTGTGCCATGCACTCACCTTCTTCCTTGACCCATATAACATATAGGTCATAAGCACTATAAACGTTGGTAAATCTTTTGCTTGTCTCTTGAAGAGACCAGACTTTAGCTTTCCACTGGGATGGTAAACGCTCTGGGGAAAAGAGGACAAATCATAGTGCAACCCCATAAAAAAGATTTCCTTTATTAAGCTATTAAAATTAACTCACAAAAATGGTTCCTCTCACCACACTTCCTGGTTTGAGCAATACCGAAAGTGACATCACTAGGCTCCCATCTTGCATAGGATTACTGGAGGATTATTTTATTTAATTTATATGTCTGGGTGAGGAATTAATGCACTACACATTCTTGGTTTATATAAATTTTAAGTGTAATTTTGATGGCGGGGGGATTATGGTGTGGGGTACTGTTATCAGGGGTTGGGCTTGGCCCCTTAGTTCCAGTGCTCTTAAGGCATCAGCATACCAAGACATTTTGGACAATTTCCCTTCTGGACTTCATTTTGCACATCATTAAGTGTTATCTATCATTCACTATTTATCTGTTTTATATATATATATTTATATATATATATATAATACACTTTTTGTGAATGTATAGCCCAGTTGGCATTTGTTTTACAACTGTTTTTGTTGGTTTTCACACTTTATGCTTCAGCTCAACAGGATGTTTATTACAGCTTGGCCAGGTGTTTACTGCTATTGTGATCATGGTTTATTTCTGATATACATTTCACATATTTTACTTTTCTTGTTGTTTTTTTACACTTTATTTTTCAGCTCAGCCTGGTGTTAATTATAGGTTGGCCAGGTGTTTATTGCTACTTTATTATGGTTTATTTTTTATATATGTTTCACATATTATTTGGATTTAGTGCCTCAGCCAGTTTTTTTTTACTTTTGACTTTCACAGATTTATTCAATTACACATTGAGTGTGATGCTCAAGAGGGTGTTTATTTATTATTAGTTTATTTTTTGGGTCACTAGGGGCAGCTCAGCACTATTCTTGGGGTATCTTTAGGGATGGCTCATCAGTCTGCTGCTGCTCTTTCGTTGTCCTGCCTGCAGGACACCCAAGTCACCCTTTGACTGCTTACAGCAACATACTAAACACAAAAAACAGAGTTTTTTTGTGGATACACAATGTTTGCAAACCAGCTTTTTAGTGTCTAACATTTATTTACCATCATAATTTTCCACATTATTCCTTAAAGTGTTACTAAACTCACAACAGTAAAATCAGTCTGTATATGCAGTATAGCATGCTTGGTATACTCACTATGGAATCTAAGGGGTTAATCCTCAACATTGTGTGAAAAAGGATGTTAGATCATGTCTTCTCTGATCCTTCCCTTCTTCTACTGTCCTGAATCCATTTTCTGATAGTACAGAGCCTTGGGGGCAAGATGCACATATTCAGTTTGGTGAGTTTCTTTTTGCTTGGGAGAGTGCATGTGATCAGCACAGGGCCAATCAGCACTGGCCAGACAGAGGGTCAAGGATTATGCAGCCTCATAGGACAATCAGGGGAGAATGAAAATTCCTCCTACAAGCTGTAACCATTGCTGTGCTGGACACAAGACTGCTCTAACTGCTGACGAGAGAAGGTATTTAGCAGTTTATATTTACTAAAATAATTGCATTTCCATGTTCTGTGTACTGTGGGATACTAGATATAGTGAATGCAGGGTCCTGGGTTTAGTAACACTTTAAGTATAAATACTGTCATCCACTTCACTGTGTGATGCAGCTATATAAATCTGAGGGCTGGCTGGAGAGAAATACAAATCCTTTGGGTGGTAAAATAACTCCCATGCATACATTTCATGCCTGCATCTAATTGTTTGCCTGGAGTTATGCTTAAAGTAAACAAAGCTTCTAAAAAATAAAGTAAATGTTTAAATACTTTTTTATTATTATTTATAACCAAATGTGTCAGATTTTCAACTCCTGTACATTTATTTCTTCTTTTAACTAACCAATGCATGGCAACCACTGTCATGTGTATATAATTAAGAACATTAATCCTACTTTGGTAGATTTGTAATTCATTATCAAACACCTAAAATGTCTAGCAATGGCTAGCAAATTCAAATAAATATTATTTTTCTAAACAAAAGTCATAATTTATTTATTCAAATCCAATATAATTCTGCACTTGGATTAAACCATGTGATAAGAGCAGCTAGCATAGGTGAAAGATACACAACCTCAAATACCATAATACAAAAGGTGCAGTGCTAAAATTAAATAATCCACCAACAAAAGTCCACAGTAGTGAATGTGTTTCCAACCATCCAAGGAGAAGACGAAGAGACCCACTTTTCCAATGAAACTGAAGAAAAAGAGTGGAAATCCAAACATATAATGGCAAACACAGGCAAGTAAGAACCCTTACTGGAGCTGTTGGGCTTTTGACCTAATGAAAAGCCAAAACGCGCTTTGAGACTCAAGCCCAAACAAATCCATGATGGATGAAGAAACTCCAATCCTGTGGTATCCTGCAGAAAACCTTTTCTGCGAAATCAGAACACAGCAGCACAAGGGACACATCACAATAAAGGTGGTGTTAAAGGAGACCTATTAACTGACTTTGGAACTGGACATACAATTTATCAGCTTCTCTCTGCATGTGAAGCTTTCAACAATATCATCACTTCTGACTTTGTTGAGAAAAACCGAGCAGAGGTAGAGAAGTGACTGAAGAATGATCCCGATGCATTTGACTGGACTTCAATTGTCACGGTGGTGTGTGAGCTGGAAGGTAATATTGTGAAGCTCAAGGTGGTACTGCAGGATTGGAGTTTTGTCATCTGCCATGGATTTATTTGGGCTTGAGTCCCAAAGCGTGTTTTGGCTTTTCATTAGGTTGAAAGCCCAACAGCTCCAGTAAGGGCTCTTACTTGCCTGTGGTTGTCACTAGATGTTTGAACTTCCACTCTTTTTCTTCAGCCTCATTGGAAAAGTGGGTCTCTTCTTTTTCTCCTTGGATGATTGGAAACACATTCACTACTGTGCACATTTATTGAGCACAGACTTTTTTTGGTGGATCATTGTGGACATTTATTTGAGCATGGAATTTTTTGCGGGGAGTTCTATTATAGTTGATTATTTAATTTTAGCGCTGCACCTTTTGTATTAACATAATTTATTTACTGCTGTTTTATTTTCAATGAAATATTTATTTTTATGATTTCCTACTTACAGTATGCTTTCAAGTTTACAATGCTAGCAGCAACTGAAAACCCTTTGTTTCTAAGTAATAACAAAAGACCAAGACAGACATAGATTGCCTTTGTTGTATTTTTCAAAGCTGAATTGAAACAAAGAAAAAAATTAAATGAAATAAAAATAATCTGATATAAAGGGCAAGCAAGGTTACACTTTATATAGCTGGGTAAAACTTCATTTTGCAAACTTCCACGGTCATGAAAAAAGATTCACAACGTTACCACTGTCTGTTAACCTATTTATTTTTTTTTATTTTATGTTGACCATTGAAAGGTCATCTAGAAGAATGATGTCAAGGTTAAATATGATAAAATTTCTGTGACATTTTAGTGTATCAATGGACTTCATAGCACAAGGATCTAAAAGCAAACAAATTACAGCACACCATTTAAATGTACACTGGCATAAAAGTAATCATAGTGATATTATTATAATTTTACAAATTGAGATCCCAACATACCAGTGAAAATATTTTCAAATCCTTTTATGTTATTGAATTATGCCACTTTGTAAATTAAGACAATACATTAAAAATAAAATACCGTAGGTAATATAATAAAGCATCAGGAATAAAATCCAATAACCTAGTTTATTGTTAGCTATCTGGGAGATGACAATTGCCTACTAGGAAGAATATAGAAAAGTCCTTTATTCTCAACAATAATGCTGTAATGTAATTTTTTATTTTAATAAGAGTTACACTTTATGCTAAAATCAACACCATATATTTGTCAGTTAAAAAAGAAAACTAATTTGCTGTACCCAAATCTTAATTTGGATACTGGTGATAATTAATTGAAGTGAGTGTTTTTTAACCTTTTTAACTTAAAAGTCCAACTCCAGAAAATAAAAAAAAAATCATCCTTGCAGTCAGGGGCGGACTGACCATTTGGAAACTTGGGCAGTCCCCGAGGGCCCGGGGTCAGTAGGGGGCCCCATGAGATGCCCCTGGTACCTTTTTCATAGGCTTTTTTGAGTTTGGGCAAGGACACAGGGGCCCCATGATCCCCTATTGCCCAGGGGCCCCATGAGTTGTCAGTCCGCCCCTGCTTGCAGTGAATCCACCCACACCTCCCCACACTGCAAGTATTAAATGTTCCTTATGTCTAGGAGTGCACAGAAAAGGAGTAAATACTTTATTCCTGGCTCCAGCAAGGTACATCCAGAGCTATGACCAGTCCTCCACAGCCTGCTCTGTAAGCTGAAACTGGCTGTGGTCGCACTCCAGCCTCCTCAGCTTACTATACATGATTAATGTTCATTTATTGCACTTAATAATGCCGAGTCACCGCCCACAGACCGGAGCTTTGAACAGAGAAGGATGGAGCCTGAAATGACCGGAATTGTGATATAAAGTAAGTGATATCATCTTCATTATGCATCCCTAGACATAACGAGCATTTAACCCTTGCAGTGGACTTTAATTAGTTGGACTTTAATTTAAAAAAAAAATATGTGGGTTGTGTTAATTAACACAATATTTGACAGGTCTCCTAACATAAGTTCTAATCCATGGCTTCTTGTAGGACTAATAAAGGAGTGGAAAGAGCAGCTAGGAAGCAGCTGCGAAAGTAGGAAATTGTGTTGGAGGCAATTAGAAGTATACTCACATACAGACTCTACCTTAAGCAGTAGTATTCTAATTAAATTCCACATCTATATGATGCAGCTAGGCTGTAACTAGCCTGTGTTTTGTTTACTTTTTGCAGAGTTTCTAACCTCAGGTTATTAATTATTTCTGCCAGCTACTGTTGGGTAAGCTCTAGTAGTCTGAGTGAAAAGAGTAAAAAACAGAGCTATAAATATTTAGCCTCTCAAACCAAGTTCTGAGGAATTGACTCATTGGTGTAAACTGAGGAAAGGTGAAAATATTTGAATGACCTTCCAGAGTATTCTTTCCTGATAGACTATTTTCTGTATATTGCTGCTGCTTTTCAGGTATCCTGTTTCCCAAACCCTTTTTCCCATTATTCACAATCAACAGTAGCATTTTAGAAACTACAAACGTGACTGGTGGTGTCCAACTAATGCAACCCAGCACAAACAAAAAATTCTGCCGTGAGACGTAATGCACTCACGAGCTACAGGAAAGATACTGGACTGGGGCATTCAGAGATGTACACCTGCAAGACCATTTTGGTGGTCACTCTACATCGTCTAGAGAGGAGTACTGCTAACTTCTGAGTCTGTACAAGGATTAAAGCTTCCATATATCCTCTTATGAAATCTTGGCAAGTGTCAAGCTTGCCTGCTTTTAACCATGTGGTGACTGGTCTGAGGAATTTCTAGAGGGTATTCTTGACAATGTCCTGCTGAGCTTTGTAAAGTGGATATAAATAGTAGTCTTCATAGACAGTAGGCACAAATGCAGTCTATTGAAGAACAATAAATAAGCAAGTATAGGAAGTGTTGACAGACAGTGCAAAAAGACATTTCATACTCAGGTAGCACTCTCTGGTGTAAACAGATTGTTGAGAGTAGTTAGATTTTGCTAGAATCCTAGATAGAGGGTTACTTCAGGTGAAGCTGGAGGGCTCTACAGGTCAGTCTTCTAGTACCTCTCCCTGCTCTAGAAGCTTGGAAAAGCTTCTAGACATCATCAGGTGAAGGTGAGTAAAGGCTGACCTGCATATTTATGAAAGTCTGACCAATCCCAGTCAGGAGGCCTGGCAGCGTGGCAGACCAGCCCATACATATGGAATTAATGATGTTCATTGTACAATGCCCCATAGCCACAAATATAATTTTACATTACTGATGTTAGATCAGTATATTAGGATTCCTCTTTGATCTACTGTATAATATAATACCACCATTGCTTTTCTTTGTTCTGTCTTGTCTATTTATCTTAACTGTATAATAAGCATAATGATTATATATATAAATGTATTATTATTATTTTTTATTAAATATTATTATTATTAGAATGAAAATAGTGATATGTTATCATACAGCCAGTATTTCATAAATATTTGCAAATTTGTCTGAAGGAGAACACTGAAATTACTGAAATTCAGCCTTATTCTACACTTCATCTTTATGATAGGATCTGAATGACGAAAGAAGCTGATTGTCTTCAGCTATGATATGCAATATCCAGTATAAGGAGCATATTAAAACACTAAACCTAAATTGTTCTTCCAGTTTTAAATCAGTCCTAATTTCTTGTTACAAAAAATGCATCATTTATATTGATGAGGATATATTAGGTTCCTTTAACAGCACTCAATGTTTTCCATCAGAAATCTAATAAAAAGGAGTTTAATGCCAAACATTTAATGAAAGCAAATAGAGCAGACATGAAAAAGTAAGTCTTGTAATGAATAAATCTGAATAATAAAACTCCCTATGGAGAGAAAAGGCAGACAGGTTAATTCTTTCACTTGAATTTTAATCTTTCACATACAAATGTGCAGTCTTCAGTATATGGGTATTTAACACTTGGGATTTTGTATTTCAAAATGTAATGTAAAATTTGAGCACCGTAAAGTAATTGATTATGTATGGACATTAAAATATAAAGGCAGGTCTTGTAATAGTTTAGCAAATAGTAATAAAAAGCATATATGCAGTCAACCAGGTAAAAGCTACGCCTATAAAATTCATTGGTTCTTAAAAAAAAAATGTTTTAGGTAGTTCTGAATGTTTCATGCCAGAGACTTGGTATGTGAGGTAAATATAAAGTGATTGTAAAGGCTCAAAGTTTTACTATTCTATGCATGACGGTAAAAAACCGGTGTGCAGACGTCCCCCAGCCCAGCTCTCCCCCCCATACTTACCTGAGCCCCATGGCAATCCAATAATGTGCATCTCTGGGGACCCTCCCTCCTCATTGGTGGAGGTACTGTATTAAACATATACTGTATGTAAGAGTACTTTTTAAAAAATATTTGTGGATATTAAAAGAAATTGGTAGCTTTATGTTGATTTCCAGGCAAACAAAACACAAATGTATATAGGTATGTGTTCATTAAAAAGAATAGGGGTCTATTTATAAAAATGGCACTTTTCAAATGTATCAACATTTGTACAAGCACAATGAATAATATCCATAATGTTTGTAGTATGTGTGACAGTTTCCTCTTTGCCTTTTGCTGGGGGAATGAAACATTCCCTAACATTTGTTCCTAAGAGAAAGATAAGAATTTTTGCCCTTGAGAGTTAACATTCACTATAAAGAAAATGGCCTAACACTGTAGGCTAAGAACATTTAACCAGCAGGTGAAATAATATAACTGACCAAATTAATTAGTGAGGCCGAAAGAACCTCCATCTGCAGTGTGAAGTGAAACATTTAGCAGTGGTATTATTACTGCAGTGCTACCCTCGTGAGGGCCGCTGTGTTTCTTGGTACCCCTAAGCTCTGCACAGCCAGGCAACATGCATTTTTCACACTTTCATCCACAGTCAGTGAACAGTCTATGAACTTGGCTTTTGTTATTTTATTAGGGGAATATAACTCAGATAGGGTAATAGGGATTATGGGATGCCAAACTTAATTGAATCAAAGCACGGGACAGCTTCCTTCTTATTTAGAGAAACAGATCCTGAACTGTCCTTTTCCTTGAAAGCCATCAGTCATTGCGGATCAGTAGCAACAACCCCTTACTGGATGCAGCCTCTCTGAAATCAACTTAGTTGCTTGTAAACTAAATGCAGAAATGTCTTCTCTCCCTTGTAGAACTGCTCCCAGCTCCACAGACTGCAGAACACTACCAGCCCACCTGGCCGCTCAGACAATCTCCCAGGAAAAGGATAAAGGATTAAGCACAGTGCTGTCCTGTTAAAGCTTGCTACATGTGGCAGACTCTCTCCTTGTGATTCCCAGGGTGTGCTAATGTACTCACTCTGTTCTCTTTGCTCCCACTGCTCCCAGGCCTTCATCCTGTTCATGCTATACTTCTGAATGGATCCTCCTGAGCCAGCCTGAATCCAGCCTGGAGGTCAGCACCCTCGCCCCCCCCCCCCCCCCGACCCAGAAGACCCCTCCCAAGCCACAGACAATTGAATGTCAATTCTTATGTCAAGTGTTCCTGTAGATATTTTTCTCTTTGGATCAAATGTTGGGGAATGTTACAAAAGGCAACAAAGAAACTATTACACACATATTACAACAAACACGTATTACAAACATTGGGGTTATTATTCATTATGCTTGCATGAATGTTGAGACACTCGCAAAGTGACCCGTAAGTGAATGTTTATAAGAAACTTGTGTAACTGAATTTGACACAATATTTTTTAATCTCTGAACTGGGAGAGGAAGAAGGAGCACAATGAGACAATCAACTGTGCTGCAGTACTCATGTTCTGACAAGAAACACAGGGGTTTCTTTACTAAAACTAGAGAGTACAAAATCAGTCTCACTTCTGCATAGAACCTAATCAGCTTCCAGGTTTTATTGCCAAAGCTCAATTGAACAAGCTGAAGTTAGATGCTGATTGGTCACAGCTGCAACAGATTTTGCACTCTCCGGTTTTAGTAAATCTCCCCCACAGTGACAGTAAGGTGTGCTTTTCAGTCTGCTTCTTCTTCTTCTCCAATCAGGGGCTAAAGGCAGTGAGAATAGCTAAGTGTAACGGTAACAATTCTAAGGGCCAATTCACACACATTGAAGTGACCAGCATTTTTTTGCACTGGAGGAATGCCAGTCACTGCTAGGACATATGGAAAAATGTGTGCATTTTATTGCAGCACACTGGACAAAATCATATGTTCCTGTACAGCAGTGAAATGCATTGCACAATGGCTGGTGGCACTGACTTACAGTAACACCAGCCATTGTACAGACATCAAAGCCATTGATACAGATATTGAAGGAGCCAGTCATTGTATATGATCGCCATCACAGCAGTGCAATGTCATCAATGCTACTAGACTAGTACACCTTACTAACCGATCCGTGACTGCTGCCCCTCTCTGTCAATCTCTTCACTAGCTTCCCCTACCCCATCATATAAAATTCGAAATACTATCCACAACATACAAGGCCACCCGCAACATTGCCTCCAGCTACATCATAACCTCATCTGCGGATATCACTCAATCGTCCTCTCTGCTCCTCCCAAGACCTCCTACTCTCTAGCTCCCTTGTTACCTCCTCCCATGCTCACCTCCAGGACTTCTCAAGAGCCTCTCCTATCCTCTGGAACTCCCTGCTCCAGTATGTCTGCCTTTAGGCGATCCTTGAAAACTCATTTATTCAGGGAAGCCTACCCCAACTCCACCCAACAGCTATACCTGAGTCACCTCCATCAGATCATCCCCTTCAGCTATCACCTTTTGTACCACCTCCCCCTCCCTCTAGATTGTAATATCTATTATCAGGGCCCTCCTATTCCTCCTGTATTTAACTTTATTGTAATTGTACTGTCTCCCTTTATATTGTAAAGCGCTGTGTAGACTGTTGGTGCTACAGTATATAAATCCTGTATTATAATAATAATAATCATCATAGTGACCCTGCAATGCTCTGGTGACAGTATTTCCACCTAAAGTCTAGACACTTTCACCCCCTTTCAGTTCAGGACAATTTTCAGCTTTCAGCGCTGTCACACTTTGAATGACAATTATTCAGGCATGCAACACTGTATGCAAATTAAATTGTTATAATTTTTATTGAGACAGAACTTTCTTTTGGTGGTATTTAATCACCACTGGGTTTTTTCTTTTTTTCCTATATAAACGATAAAAATACCACAAATTTTGAAAAAAACGTTTTTCTTAGTTTTTATTATAAACGTTTCCAAATAAATAATCTTTCTTCATAAATGCAGGCCAAAATGTATTCTACCTTTCTTTGGTAAAAATAACCCAAATCAATGTATATTATTTAGTCTGTTTGAAAGTATGGTATTGTACATACAGTATATTTGAAAATTGATCAGTCCTGTTAAACTGACTGCCTATCTCATTTTGTGAGCCCCTAAAATGCCAGGACAGTACAAATACCCCCAAATGACCCCTTTTTGGAAAGTAGACAGTCAAGGGTAATTAATAAGAGGCATTGTGAGATTTTTAAAGCTGTAATATGTTGTCACAATTTTTTGAAAAATGAGGAGATGTAGACATTGCTCTCTGGGTGTGCAGAAGTGCAGCAGGACAAAAGTGCATAGTTTGAACAGTAGTAGTTTGAAAACAGCAGGAGTTTGGAAACAGTAAATCTTTTTTAAAATGTCTGGTTTAGTTCAGTGCAGTACTTGCGGTGGTGCTTTTTGGAAGCTGGGATGCTGTCCCATTTGTATGCAGATTTCTAGTCTATGTGATGACATTGCTTGTCTAAATTCATTGGTTGGTGCCCTGCAGTCTGAGATCAGGAGGCTGTCTAAGCCAATTTGTGCTGTTGAGCTGCCCTGAAAAATGCTACCTCTTTCTCAAAGACTGCCCAGGGGAAGGGCAGTGTGGACAACTGTTGGGTCAGGAAGAGTGAGGCCTGTTGACCATAAACATGTAGCTTTTGGTGTGACACTGCATAACTCATTATAGTATTCTTTCCGAGATAGAAGCAGATACAAAGGTTGCAAACAAAGCTGATTGTGAGCATAGGACGAAGGACCCTGAGGAAAAAAATTGCTTTGCCAAAAAGTAACTGTTTCATCTGAGATTCCAATCCAGGCAAGTGTTGTGGAAAAGCCTCCTAAAAGGAGAAGCCATCTTCTTATTGGTGATTCAATTGTATGATGTGTTTCTTTAGAAAATCATGTGGAAGTGTCAAAGGAAATTAGATGTTTACCTGGTGCTACTGTTAGGAGAGATAAAAGTTGCATTTTAAAAATTGTCAAAAAGCTAGTGAAGAGTGAAATGTTGATGTTGTCAAGCATCTTGGCACAAATGATTTCTCCCAGAATGATGTGCATTCTGTACAGAAGGATTTTCAGTATTTAGGACAGGATCTTCAACAGTTAGGGTCTACTGTTACATTTTCAGAGCTCTTACCTGTACATAATGGACAAGAGAAAGTACTTCATATAGCAGCATTCAATTTTGGTTAGTCATTATGCTCACAGGTGATCTGCCATAGAGCTGTACAAAAGAGATGGTCTGTATCCCTCACACAAAGGAGCTGAATTACTTAGAATGGAAATTAGGAGTTTTTTTGGACATGCATTTAAACTGAGAAATGGGGGCATATGTGTAATTGTTGAGAAGTCGTTCTGTCCCCAGAAAATTGAAACAAATGTGAGGGTTTGTGTTGCTAAGGACTGGGCTGATGAGGTGGTCACTTCAATTAAAGTTTCTGGAGGTAAAAACAAAGCAGTAGATAGCAATGTTTGTCATGTGCATTAATGCTCGTAGTTTAGGCAACACGTTTTTTGAGCTGACAACTCTTATGTCTAGAGATAACCTGGATCTTTGAACAATTACGGGGACATGGTTCAAGGATTCAAATGAGTGGGAAATAATTATACCAGTGTATACACTATACAGGAAAGACAGAGTAGGGAAGGGGGTGGAGTTTCCATATATGTGAAAAATAGCATAAGGATAACATTAATTAAAAAAAAATGAAATACTCAAATCCCTCTGTGTCTGCCTTCCAATCAGAGTGGGCCCCCCAGGACAGACTGAAGATTATGATAACTTGTTGATTGATGAGATAACTCAAATGGCAATATAGGGGGAGGTTTTGATTATGAGTGAATTCAACATGCCTGACATTAACTGGCATTCTCATACTGCTATTACAAGCAGGAGCAGGGATGTAATGGAAGCACTGAATGGAGTTTCTCTAAAACAGTTAGTCAAAAGTCCAAACTGAGGTGATCATATTCTAGACCTAGAACTGACAAATGGGGATTGACTGTCTGATATTGAGAGGGGAGAAAATTTGGGTTCTAGTGATCACCAATGTCTTTGGTTTGATATTAAATAAGAAATGAAAATTCATATACAAAAACAAAAGTTTTAGATTTCAAAAGGATGAATTTTGCTGAAATGGTTGAATTTCTAAGATTAATTGAAAGGATGGAGTAAAACGACAGGAGTACGTTATCAGTGGGCACAGTTAAAGTCTACCATCCTGGAGGCAACTAGATTATATGTTGGGCAAGTTATTAAGAATAAACAGAAGAATAAAACAATATGGTTCACTAAAGTAGTAAGTAGGATAGTAAAGGAAAACAATCAGCATACAGGAGATTCAAGGAAAGAGGAGGTGTAGCTGATAGAGAAGAGTATAAGAATAGACAAAAGGAGGCCAAGCACATTATCAGTGCTGCCAAAGCACAAAAAGAGGAGAAAATTGCTAAGAAAGGATCTAAAAATTATCTATTAAGAAAGGAGATAAATAATTTTTTAGATACATTAGCGATAGAAACAATATGATGGGATCACTAAAATGAAAACTGGGCACAATAATAATGTTGCGGGAGACCTGGATGTAGCAAACCACTTAAACAATTACTTTTTTTCAGTCTTCTCAGAAACAAACTGTACTAAAAATAATAAGTTGGAGAAATCATATTGGTTCTAGTGTTGATGGTTCATTTTTGGATTTCCAGAGACAGAGGTAGCAGATGAAAAAGGCTCAGTTAAAGATTAATGAAGCAATGGGACCTGACAGTACTCATCCCAGAGTTCTAAGAGAACTTCAAGGTATAGTTATTTGACCATTAACTGATCTTTTTAATCAATCTCTTCTATAAGAAGAAGTTCCCTATGACAGCTAATATTGTACCTATCCACAAGAAGGGCAACGAGGTAGAAGTTGGCAATTATAGGCCAGTGAGTTAAATATTGGTTGTAGTCAAGTTAATGGAATCACTCCTAAAAAGAAGGATCATTGATCAATCACTTAAAAACACACAACTTGCTGGATCCAAAGCTGCATGGCTTTACTAAGGGGCAGATCATTTCAGACTAATTTGATTGAATTTTTTTTACTATATTACCAATGTTTTGGACCATTGTGGAGCTGTGGGCATAGCATATCTTTATTTCAGAAAGGCATTTGATACAGTTCCATATAATGATCTAATACAAAAGTTGTACAAGCTTGGACTGAGCTTAGGGTGGTTCAGTGGATATGCAGCTGGCTAAAGGATAGATATGGGGTTTACTCGGAACAGAGACCAGTCACTAGTGGTGTACCGCAAGGCTCTGTACTAGGTCTTGTTCTATTTAATCTATATGTAAGTGATATAACTAAAGGTTTGTTGAGTAAGGTATGTCTTTTTGCTGATGACGCAAATGTTTGTGATAGGGTTGATATCCCTGCAGGTGTTTTTTAACATGGAACAAGATTTGGCATCGCTGGAAGATTGGTTAAAAAAGTGGAAATTACAGTTCAACGTTTCTTAATCTCCCTAGCGGTCTGATTATGTCAGTATTTCTATGCTCAAAGTGGTACATTGTTTTCAATGGAAATATGTTGTTTTTTTTATTGTAGGCCTGTAATTCTTAGGAATAACTCACTGAAATCTGTTCGAACAAGAGTCTAGTAAACATCCTGGGTATGATAAAATTTGAAACACAAAATCATAAATTATAATATAATAAATAATCATAAAAAATAATAATATAATAATAAATGTAATTCAATAATGTAATCAAACCAAAAACACTGAAATTTGAAATAGAGCGCCAAGTTTCGCACATCACTGAGCTTAGTCGCAAATTCGTTTTCAGTGTCTGATGACGGATTTCCCCACGAATCATTATCACTCAATTCTGCAAGTGGTTCTAATTTGCTATCGCTGTTCTCTAGCTGGTCTAAAACTGCTTTTGACCTAAAGGGTGCTTTTTGGACACCGTGGACGTTTCTCAGTTTCCAGGCAGAAGAATGGTAAAAATGCAGGCAGGGCACTTGACAAAGCACTAAGGACAAAATGTATGTGAAATAGTTTGATACAGTAATGTAATACTATCAGATTTTAGTGTATTGAGTGAATGTCAAATTTTTACATTTTTAAAATTCCTGCCGGTTCCATCCCCGTACGTCCCGACGTTCGCAGGGAATGGAACCAGGAAGACGGCATCGGCCAGAGGACATGGGCGGGGATGCTGCAGGGGGGCCATCGTGGGACTGCAGGAAAAGGTAAGTGCTGGAGGAACCCCAGAGCAATGCTGCAGTGTATACCTGAGTGTAGCT
Organism: Staurois parvus; assembly: GCF_062004578.1. Lineage (NCBI taxonomy): Eukaryota > Metazoa > Chordata > Amphibia > Anura > Ranidae > Staurois > Staurois parvus. The sequence continues at coordinate 966,466 of NW_028318342.1, read as the reverse complement.
CGGGGTTACCGCATCTGGTACTGAAAGTTAACCCCGATCTACACTCGGGAATACCGCCAGGGAGGTTAATGTAAAATAATACACCTAGGGAAAAAGAATCACTTGAGAGAGTACAACATTAGGGGTGCATTGTTGGCCAGAACTACAGAGGAAAAAGACTTGGGGGTACTTATTACAGATGACTGAAAAATGAGCCTGTGACCAGGCAGTGGGGAAAGCCAATAAAATTCTAGGATGCATCACTAGAGGGGTCAGCAGCAGGAAGAAGGACGTCCTGATTCCCCTATATAGATCTTTAGTTAGACCTGATTTAGAATACTGTGTCCTGTTCTGGAGATCTCACTTACAAAAAGATATTGATAAGATAGAACAAGTCCAGAGATGTGTAACAAAAATGGTGAAAGGTCTGGGAGATAAACATATCAAGAGCGACTTCGGGAACTTAACATGTACAGTCTGGTGGAAAGAAGGGAAAGGGGATACGTGACTTAAACCTTTAAATACATCAAGGGGGTGAATAAGGTTCAGGAGGGCAGTATTTTCAACATGAAGCCAATATCAAAAACATGGGGACATGACCTTAAACTAACTGGAGGAAAGTTCAAAACTAATCTCAGAAAGTATTATTTTACTGAAATAGTAGTTGATGCTTAAAATAAACTTCCAGCAGAGAGAGTGAGCCAGTCAACAGTAAATAGCTTCAAACATGCTTGGCACAAGCAAAGATCTATACTCAGCCAAAAAGTTAAAAGAAACAAAAACAAAAAACTAAATAAAAAAAAACAAATAAAAAGGAAACAAAAATAAACAACAAAAAAACAAAAAACAAAGGGCAGACTCAAGGGACCACTTGGTCTTTTTCTACCATCACTTTTCTTTGTTTCTATGAAATTACATGTTTTTCCACAAAGTTGTCATTTTACCAAGTTATTTCTCACACACAGGCATACTTACAGTTACACCCCAAAACACATTCTGCTATGTCTCCTGAGTATAGAAATACCACATGTGTGAGAAACTCCCACAAAATGACCCCAGTTTGGAAAGCAAACACTCCAAGGTATTTTTGAAAGGCATTCTGAGTCTTTTTAAAATGTAATTTTTTGACACAAGTTTTTGGAAAATGTAGAAAAGAAACTATAAATGTATTTTTTACACAAAGTTGTCAATTAATAAGATATTTCAAACAAACAGCATAGTACTGTTTAATACACCTCTGATAAATACATGGTACTGATAAATACACCTCTAGGGGCATAAATTATACATCTAATTTCCTGAGTACCTAGCAAATTTTTAGCGGCCCTGAAGAACAAAGTCAATAGAAATAGTTGCGGACACTGACTCTGCTGACACTGGTATGGCAATGATCAGGGCACTGGCATGGCTGTGATCAGGCCGCTGGTATGGGATACGATGTTATCAGGATACTGGTATGGCGGTGATCAGGATGTTGGTAAGGTGATTACCAGGACACTAGAATGGCAGTGATCAGGACACTGGTATGGGGTATGGCAGTGATAAGGACACTGGTATGAGGTAAGGTGCTGATTAGGACATGGGTATGGCGGTAATCAGGACATTGGTATGGTGTATGGAGGAAATCAAGATGCTGACATGGGGTATCGTGGTAACCAGGATGTTGGGATGGCAGTGATCAGGGTGCTGCTATAGCATATGGCCATGATCAGCATGCTGGAATGGGGTATGGTGGTGATAGGATGCTGGTATGAGCAATGGCAGTTATCCAGACACTGGTAAGGCGTATGGCGTTGATTTGGATGCTGATATTACATATGGCAGTGATCAGAATGGGGTATAAGAAGAGTTTACATTGAAGTACCACACCACTGCTAAGAGGTCCAGAAACAACTTTATTCCATTAAAGGTCAGGGGTATAATTTGAAAAGTAGCCAATGCTTTTTGGGGGTCCAAGCTCTCATTTCATCAGGGCTAGAAAGAATATAAGAAGATTTTCATATCAATCTGACATCAATACAATGTCACCTCCACATGTCATAATTGAAACCAATCAGCTAATCATAATGAAAGTGTCAAAATAAGTACATAAAAATGAGAACATGAGTACTGAACTAAAAAGAAAATATGGGTACCAAAAAACAAATAAACAAAAAAAAAGAAATTAAATTAAAAAATAATAATAATAATTATATATATATATATATATATATATATATATATATATATATAATCACTAGTGATACAATTTGGGTGATATGTTAACCTAATGATGATACCTATATACAGAAAATAATATATTCTGGTTAAAAAAAAAAAATTGGACCAAGTAAAACATATAGAAATGACAAAATATATCCAAAGAGCTGATAGGAGCAATATACTGTACGATCTGACTGTCCAGTCACTGGGCAAACTGCCCAGTCTTAAAAATATCATACATTAAGGGGTGATATTCAAATGGCTCATTCCGTTAGTGGTGGAACCAAGAACAACTGCGCAATCTGATTGTATTGTGTGTTCTCTCTCTCTTTTTCTTTAACCAAAATGTATTATTTTATAAGTATCATCATTCTTAGGAGTATTAGCATTAATATAATTTTCATTACCGTTTGTACCATTTTACGATTGTACAATCAGATTGTACTGTATAATATATGGTTTAATTAATACATTTATCATTTTACTCATGTTTTCATGCATCTATTCCTTTTGGATCAATTTATTGCCAGAAATGTATATAGTGATTATGACTAATATTGTCAGTAGTACTATCATTATCATCTGTAATAATATTATTATTATTGTGATTATTATTATTATGCTATAATTTTTTTTATTATGTACCTATTATTTATTATTTTATTTATTTATTTATTTTGTGTGTGTGCGTGTGTGTTTTTTTTTTTTTTACGTTTTACGATTGTAAAATCAGGTTGTATAATGTATGGTTAAATTTATGTACCAATTTTGAGAGTTTGTACCCAATTTTTTTTCTCTATAACTAGGTTAACATATAACCCATAATGTATCATTTTAATAATAGTGATGATGATGATTATTATTATTATTGTATTTTATTATTATTTATTTATTTCATTTCTTTTTTTTGTGTGTGCAAATACTCCTACTAGCCCTGATGAAGTGGGCTCTTAGAAACCTGAAACACGTTGGCTGCTTTTCAAATGATACCCCTGACCTTTAATGGTATAAAGTTGTTTCTGCACCTCTTAGCAGTGGTGTGGTGCTTCAGTTTCAACTATACCTACATCAAACTACAAGCCAGGAGATCTGTGGAGATCCTCTGGGGGTGCAGGAGCTGCCTGCCCAGGAACACCAACCAACATTAAAGTGTTACTAAACCCAGGACCCTGTATTCACTATATTTGGTCTCCCACAGTACACACAACATGGAAATGCAATTATTTTAGTAAATATAAACTGCTAAATACCTTTTCTTATAAGCAGTTAGAACAGTCTAGTGACTTCAGCAGAGCACTGGTTAAAGCTTGTCAGAGGAGTTTTCTTTCTTCTCTAGGAGGACGTGAGACCTCTGACCCTCTGTCTGGACAGTGCTGATTGGCCCTGTGCTGATCACATGCACCCTCCCAAGAAAAAAACAACCTCTCTATCAATACACACCAAACTGAGCATGTGGATATGACCATGGGTTCAGTCTATATCAGATGGTAATTTCAACAAGAGGAGGGGCAGAGAAGAAAGGATCAAACAGCCCTTTTAACCCCTTAGGTTTCACAGTGAGTATAACAAGCATGCTTTACTGCATATACAGACTGATTTTACTGTTGTGGGTTTAGTAACACTTTAATACCTTATGATAACAATACCAGTTAATTGTACCTGCGGGTCCAGTGCTGTGTTTCCACTTACCTCAGCTGTTATGGAGTAAGGCAGTGATCAGGACACTGGTATGGAGTATGGTGTTGATCAAGATGTTGGTATGGTGTATGATGGTGATCAGGACGCTTGCATGATGTATGGTGATGATCAGGATGCTGGTAGGAGGTATGACAGTGATCAGGACACTGGTATGTAGTATGGCAGTGATCAGGACACAATGATATGGCGGTGATCAACACATGGTGTGGCGATGGTCAGGACACACTGGTATGGTGATCAGGACAAGCTGGTATGGCAGTGATCAGGCACACTGATATGGCCATGATCAACACATGGTGTGGCGATGATCAGGACCCACTGGTATGGTGATCAGGACCCACTGGTATGGTGGAGATCAGGACATGGTATGGTAATGATCAAGATATACTGGCATAGTGATCAGGACACACTAGTATGGCAGTGATTGGGATATGTGGCGGTGATAAGGACACACTGGTATGGTGATCAGGACACATTGGGATGGCAACCAGGAAATGTTAGTATGGTGTGATGAGGACATGGTATGGTATGAGTAATGGCGGTGATCAGGACACTGGTATATAGTATGGTGGTAATCAGAACACACTGGCATGGCGGTGATCAGGATGTGGTGTGATGGTAATCAGTGCACATTAGTATGGTAATCAGGGCACACTGATATTGTAATCAGGACACACTGTAAGGTGGTATACAGGAGCCAGTGACAGGAGGCAATGATCAGGGACACTTTGAAATGGATGGCTGTGTGATCCTGTGTTTGAAAACACTGTAAAACTCCTCTTACTCTCCTGGTGGCTGTAATGGCTCCTTCTCCCCTCACAGACAGTTCTCTGTGTGATGAGAAGGAGCTGGAAGCTGCACCATGCGGCTTCTGTTTTGCATTAGCTAATTGGACATAGAGATCACATGGTACAGGACTGATTACACTGAGCCTGTACCTTGTCTTGTAATCTGCTGTGTCTGGGGGACACACAGATCACGGGGCTCGCTGGTGTGGGTGGAGGTACATCCATCTGTATTGGCAGTGCATCTTGTTTATGTACATGGGCTGGAAAGGAAGTGGATACATAAAATAAAAATATATATGGGCACCAGAGAAATTCAGTGTCACTATGTTGACATTGTATTGCTCTGCTGTTTATCGTTCACTATGGTGACTGGGAAATTTGTCATCTGCTGTGTCCTCTACACACAGCAGATCCCAGAGCATGCCACTGTGCTCCTTAGAGGATGTGCACAATCTTTAGAGCTCCTGCCTGGCCATTAATATATAGTGACCAGGCAGGAAGTGGTTAAAAAAACTCCTTTTCATTTTTGAAAAACTACCACAGGAGTTTTAGTCCTGCTACAATACATACAAAAATTACTTTATAATTGTTTTAATTGCAGTAGAGAAAAGTCACAACACCAGATTGTTTCTTAAACCTGGAAAAGCTCAGCAATTAACCCTTTGAGGACCGTAAGATTTTGGAACGCCAAAAGAATCAATTTTTTTGTTTTTAAAGTTCGTACATTTCAGTTGCTGTAACTAAGCCATTTCATGAAATAATTGGCAAAAAGCTAGATCCATTTGTTGTTTGTTGATAAAAACTAATATTTTGACTCAAACCAAAAAAAAAAAAAAAGAGATGATACACGCAATTAAAAACATGGGACAAATACGTCCCTTGGTCCTCAAAGGGTTAATGCATAGAAAATAAAATCTTTTGGTAGTCAAAACAGCACCCATATACTGTATATTTTTCATCAGCATATATAGCCCATTTTCTTGGTTTCCAACCATAACATTTTTACTTAGGAATCAGAAAGGAGACTGTTCTACAATTTATGATTTACTTCCTTTAATTCTTTATAGTGTATCTGCAGTAAAAGGCATTAAATCCATTTTTGTGTTATGTCCAGAACAGGAATAGAGTGTAAAACATCCAATGGGGGTGCCTGTTCCAGTGAAGGCCTCAAGTAGGTATTTATACTTCTAGAACTTAATACGTTTATGAGTCCCTTCTCCAGCTATTAGTATATCTGATTAGATCAACATGTATAAATACATCAGTGGTTCATATAGTGTTATATAGAGTTATTCCCCCTTAGTTCATCACAGAGGACAAGGGATTACACTTTACGTCTGGAGGAAAAGAGATTTAATCTCCAAACACGGAAAGGTTTCTTCACAGTAAGAGCTGTGAAAATGTGGAATAGACTCTCTCAAGAGTTGGTTCTGGCTGGCTCAGTGGATTGCTTTAAAAAATGCCTGATTCTTTCCTTGATACACATAATTTACCGTATTTTTCGCTCCATAAGACGCACTTTTTTCCTCCCAAAAAAGGGGGGAAAATGTCAGTGCGTTTTATGGAGCGAATATAAAGCGGCCGGTCTGGTATTTCTGCCGCCACCATGTCAGAATACCGGGCCGGCCGCTCAGCTGTTCTCTGCGGCAGGAACTCACCTGTTCCTCAGTCCAGCGCTGTAGTCTTCCCGCGCCGGCTTCTTCCCGCCCCAGCATCTGTGACAGCCGGGTGCCCACTGCGCATGCACGAGAAGAGCTGCGCTTTGTAAATGGTCCGGCGTCTTCTGGAACACATGACAGGTCCCAGGAGACGACGGGGCCATTCACAAAGTGCAGCGCTTCTCACGCTGTCAAAGCCGGGTGCCCACAGTATAGGAAGGAGAGCTCCGCGGAAGTGGAAATGTAAAATTCAGGTACCCACTCCCGCTCCCTCCGTAAAGGTCCACAGTGTCTGGTCATGCCCTGTACTGTCTGCAGTTTCTGGTCATCCCCTGTACTGTCTGCAGTCTCTGGTCATCCCCTGTACTGTCTGCAGTCTCTGGTCATCTGTACTGTCCACAGTCTCTGGTCATCTGTACTGTCCACAGTCTCTGGTCATCCCCTGTACTGTCTGCAGTCTCTGGTCATCTGTACTGTCCGCAGTCTCTGGTCATCTCCTGTGCTGTCCGCAGTCTCTGGTCATCTCCTGTACTGTCCGCAGTCTCTGGTCATCTCCTGTACTATGTCCACAGTCTCTGGTCATCTCCTGTACTGTGTCCGCAGTCTCTGTTCATCTCCTGTACTATGTCCGCAGTCGCTGGTCATCTCCTGTTCTGTGTCCACAGTCTCTGTTCATCTCCTATACTATGTCCGCAGTCTCTGGTCATCCCCTGTACTATGTCCGCAGTCTCTGGTAATCTCCTGTACTGTGTCCGCAGTCTCTGGTCATCCCCTGTACTGTGTCCGCAGTCTCTGGTCATCTCCTGTATTGTGTCCACAGGCTCTGGTCCATCTCCTGTAGTATGTCCGCAGTCTCTGGTCATCTCCTGTAGTATGTCCGCAGTCTCTGGTCCATCTCCTGTACTGTGTCCGCAGTCTCTGGTCATCTCCTGTACTATGTCCGCAGTCTCTGGTCATCTGTTGTACTGTGTCCGCAGTCTTTAGTCATCTCTTGTACTGTCTGCAGTCTCTGGTCATCTCCTGTACTGTGTCTGCAGTCTCTGGTCATCTCCTGTACTATGTCTGCAGTCTCTGGTCATCTCCTGTACTGTGTCCGCAGTCTCTGGTCATCTCCTGTAGTATGTCTGCAGTCTCTGGTCCATCTCCTGTACTGTGTCCACAGTCTCTGGTCATCTCCTGTACTGTGTCCACAGTCTCTGGTCATTTCCTGTACTATGTCCGCTGTCTCTGGTCATCTGCTGTACTGTGTCTGCAGTCTTTGGTCATCTCTTGTACTGTCTGCAGTCTCTGGTCATCTCCTGTACTGTGTCCGCAGTCTCTGGTCATCTCCTGTACTATGTCTGCAGTCTCTGGTCATCTCCTGTACTGTGTCCGCAGTCTCTGGTCATCTCCTGTAGTATGTCTGTAGTCTCTGGTCCATCTCCTGTACTGTGTCCGCAGTCTCTGGTCATCTCCTGTACTATGTCCGCAGTCTCTGGTCATCTCCTGTACTGTGTCCGCAGTCTCTGGTCATTTCCTGTACTATGTCCACTGTCTCTGGTCATCTGCTGTACTGTGTCTGCAGTCTTTGGTCATCTCTTCTACTGTCTGCAGTCTCTGGTCGTCTCCTGTACTATGTCTGCAGTCTCTGGTCATCTCCTGTACTATGTCCACATTCTCTGGTCATCTCCTGTACTATGTCCACATTCTCTGGTCATCTCCTGTACTATGTCCGCAGTCTCTGGTCATCCCCTGTACTGTGTCTGTAGTCCATTGGTTCAGAATATTTTTTTCTTGTTTTTCTCCTCTAAAACCTAAGTGCGTCTTATGGTCAGGTGAGTCTTATGGAGCGAAAAAATCCGGTGACTGGATAACAACATTTATATGTAAAGTTGATCCAGGGAATATATGATTGCCTCTCGGGAGAATCAGGAAGGAATTTTTTCCCCTGCAGAAGCAAATTGGATTATGCTTTGCTGGGTTTTTTGCCTTCCTCTGGATCAACTGTGGGTATAGGATTATAACTTTTTTTTATGGTTGAACTGGATGGACTTTTGTCTTTTTTTATCCAAACTAACTATGTAACTAGCTAATCTTCTGTGATCCCATTATCCCAGTGTTCCCAGAGACTCTCCTATGATTCTGAATTCCCAGCACCAAAGTACTCTCAGAGAATCTCCTGTGATCCTGGACTCCCATCATCCCAGTGCTCCTAGAGACTCTCTTGTGATCCTAAATTCCCAGCACCCCAGTACTTCCAGAGACTCTCCTGTGATCCTGAATTCCCAGCACCCCAGTACTCTCAGAGACTCTCCTGTGATCCTGAATTCCCATTATCCTAGTGCTCCCAGAGACTCTCCTGTGATCCTGAATTCTCAGCAACTCAGTACTCCCAGAGATCCGTCTGTGTTCTTATGATCCCAGCACTACAGTGCTACAAAGACTCTATCCTTTGTATTTGTGCTTCTAGCTCTGCAGTTGCCTGTTCAGGTGAGTTGGAGGGCCACAGCCTGGGAGCCATCCTGCAACAAAGTCCATCACACTTTGTTGGGTGCTGTGGTGAAAACCAGATGGCTCCTTAGATCCTGTTCCTCAGCCCTTCTTAAGGGCTTTCAGCTTCCCTGAACATGCAGGCACTTAAAGTCTTGCTCCTACCAAGTCCTTGTAGTATCCTGTCTCCCTTTTATCCAGGGTCACCCTGTGGCTCTCTGAGTATTATTACCCTCTGCTGACACTCTGTGTCTCCACTGTCTTGTGCCACTCCATGGACCTAGGCTCCAGTGTCCCTTTATAGTGACCCACAGGGAACTGATACCTCTTATTGTCTCCTCTGAGGCCTGTGCCTCCTCACACTGTTAATTACAACTACCTTTGTGGTCTGACCTGTTCCTAGCGTCTTCTCGACTGACAACTCAATAATAAGAAATTATGTAAAATTCTTCAGAGAAAGTAGTTTATAAAAAACTACTAAGTGATTTTAAATTAAAGACATGTTGTACATTAAGTTTGTACATACTAGATGAGTCCAAAAACCATCTGTTACAACAAATTTTAAATTTACAGCACAACAAAATGAATCAAATATCATATTCAGCAGAGACTTATGAGCATTTTCGCTGCCAACTTGTATTTTCCATTTCTTCTTCAGAGGCAGTTGTAAAAAAAAATTACATTTAATTAAAAGGATGGATAATTGGAAGCAACATATAATTTTGTTGACATGATTAATCAGTAAAAATAGACATGATAAATACATTGTGGAGTTCTGGTATACATGAAAGATATAGATAAATCAGAGAATTGTAGATCTTTTCCTGATTTTAATTTGTTCCGGAAGAAAATGTTAAACAAATGAATAATTTGTTATAAAATAGTAAATTCATTACTAATTAGTTATGAAATAGCTCATTCATAAACAATTATAATAATTCTGTTTGCTAAGAAGAGAAGAGCACATCCTATTTTCTGTCAGCTGCATTGGAAGGCTCACTTCTGCATAGAAACCAATCAGCTTCCAGATTTTATTGCCAAAGCTTAATTGAAGAAGCTGATGTTAGAAGCTGATTGGTTTATATGCAGAAGTGAGTCTGATTTTGCACTCTCCAGATTTAGTAAATAAACCCCAGTGTGACTTGTCATGCAATTTGCGGGTTCAAAGTCACATGACAAGTCACATCCCGGTACTGGCAATGGCCCCATTCTAATTAATTGCAAACTGACTCAAATTGCAGCATCTTTGAAAAAAGTTCTTGCACTATTTTTGTGCGACTTCATTGCAACTTGCATTGACATCTGTTAATGAAGTTGTAGTGCAGCGCTAGAAATAAAAGTAACAAAATAGATATAAATTGACAAACACCTCTTATAGTGTATATGAAACGGTTCAAAGATGTCTAAAATATCCAATATTCCTTACGGCACAGCTTATAAATGGTGTAAAATAGCAATAGCTAATGTCCTGATACACAGTGCAACTGAATGTCCGAAAAATTAAGATGGTGATGAAACCACAAATAAACTGGGCAGAGGTGACTTGATTAAATCCCAGTGACACATACGATCCAGTGTCGTGCAGGAATAACGAGTAAATCGCACACTCACCAGAGGCGCAATATAAATGCGCATTTATGTCATATGTAACAGAGGTCCCCTCAATCCTGGATAGGATGTAGCCTGGAATGGATAACTCCTCAGTGGATAATGGAACTCCTAGAGGTCCTCTTTAAAGGCCTGGCTACGGACGGGTCTGCTGGGTACAGCTCTCCTCTGGGCTCTGGGATGGTCACCTGGGAGTCCTGGGGGATTAAATGCTCGATGTGGAGCAGAAAAAAGTACCCATGGTGTAGTAATTTGATCAAAAATGAAATAAATTTATTATGAATCAAAATTGAAAGTAAAAACACACTTTTTAGGTACTGAAGTAAAAAATCAATCCTTGTGCACAAAGGATGCGATAAATATAGAACGCAGCATAAACTGTAGTAAACACTGACCAGCTGGAGATAATGGGTGGCCGCCGGACCTCCGTGATCCAGCGGCTTGACGTCACGGCTAGCAGGGGGTCCTCCTTGATGCTTGGTCAATGGCACTTACCCCTTCTGAAGATGTACGTGTGATACAAAACGCACGTCAAGGAGGAGCCCCTGCTAGCCGTGACGTCAAGCCGCCGGATCACGGAGGTCAGTGTTTACTACAGTTTATGCTGCATTCTATATTTATCGCATCCTTTGTGCACAAGGATTGATTTTTTACTTCAGTAAAAAACTGCCCTATAGCAGAAATACTGCTACAGGGTGGCACAGCTGAGCAAAATCACGTACATATACTGTACGTGATTTTGTATTTCCGGGTAGGGGGTGCGATGCCATTCACAGTCTCAGCTGCGGCCGGTGAATCCCTGCCTGCACCAGGCGATCGCTGAGTATCACTGACAGGGAGAGATCTGTATTTAAACAACACAGATCTCTCCACTGCCAGCTCCTCCACACTGCTTTGTATGGCTCTGCATAGCAAAGCCATAAAAAGCAGTGTGCTTACAGTGTAACGCACACACACAGCACACAGTAAAACAGCACACAGTTAACCCTTTGATCGCCCCATACATTAACCCCTTCCTGCCCAGTGTCAGTACAGTGTCAGTGCTTTTTATTAGCACTGATCACTGTATTTGTGTCACTGGGGAAGTCAAGTGACACCAAGTCAGTTCCCACCAGTGTCAGAATGCCCACCGCAATCCCGCAGTCGCTGATCACTGCCATTTCAAGTAAAAAGAAAAAGTTCCATTATATATACTACCATTTGTAAACGCTATAACTTTCACGTAAACCAATTACTTTACACATATTGGGATTTTCTTTTAGCAGAATACATTTTGGCCTAAATTTATAATTAAAATTTTTTTACTGGACATGTTTAATAGCAAAAAGTCAAAAATATAGTTTTTTCTTCAAAATTTTCAGTCTTTTTTTGTTTATAGCGCAAAAAATAAAAAACACAGAGGAGAACAAATACCACCGAAAGAAAGTTACATTTGTGGGAAAAAAGGATGTAAATTTAAAGTGGGTGCAGTGTTGCATGACCGCGCAAAAGTAACACAGCGAAGTATCATAAAAAAATGGCCTGGTCAGGAAGAGGGGGAAATCCTCTGGAGTGGTTAAACTCTCAAAGCTCATGCACCACTTACTTTCCTCTTCATTGTGCTACTCCCCATACAACCCTACTCTATTTTGCAATACTGCATTATATTCCCGTGTGGATAATTCTCTTCCCATTTTTGTCATGGAAAATCTAGAGTAATTGGGAGCCCAAAGCCCACTGGGTTTAATTTACTAGGCAAATAAGCTTTTCACTTTGCAAGAGATTTTTCATTTTGCAACAGAATTTTCTCTTAGCTTCTTGTGTGAAGTGGAGCTCTTCTGCTTCCATCATGCACCTACTGTATGTGTAAGCAAAAATATTGTTTTCTTTTTATTTTCCTTTGCAAGGTGAATTTTCACCATATTCACTGAGTTAAGAGAAAATTCCCTTGCAAAGTGAACAGCACAATTGAATTTAATAAATCAATCCTACCATGTCACGGTATGGACAATGAATGCATTGCCATGTGGCCATATTTGTTATGCACAGCTGTTGACTGGTGAATTAGGACAGTGATCTGCTGTAATTTTTTAGATGTAAGTGGGATATTCCAACCATAAAGTGAATCTGAACCCAAAATGTTTTTTTTTTTCTAGCTTTGGATAGAGTGGGGAAGGATTGGAAACTGTCAAGTTTTTCATGCTCTTTGTGTCCCTGCTAGGAAATGTCACCTTCTGTGTTTTTTCCTGGTGATGATTGTAACAAGAACAAAAATCCAAGTGCAATGCATTTTTTCACATAATGGCACATTTACCTGTGAAATCACCTTCATTCAGTGATGTGATTCCCACGTACCTCCTTTTGCTTCATCACCAGTGCTGACGTATTTACCTGGTCTCCTTCTGGGTTCTGCATCTAGTCATCTTCATTGGCCTGCTCAGGATGATGTAGATATATTGCATGCACACAGGGATTAACTCATCTTGACACTCAATGCATTCCGGAAATGTAGACTGAGCTGCATATGCAACGCTAGCTCCCTTAGTAAAGTGAATTTTTTACATAGCTTAATCCCTTAGCAAGGTAATTCTAAATAGTGTACTGAATAAGATGAAGCTATGCTGATTTCAACAATGCAATCACATTAAAGCAAAATACATTTTCTTTTATTTGCTTTCACATGATTGGGTATAATGTATAAATGTGCTTATGAAGCTGAAGCCTGGAGTTTAGCTCTGTCCATGTTGCTGAACTTTTTTTTAACTTTCTTAAAATTACAAAAATGTAGGTAAAAAGTGATTTACCCCTCTTCCATCCTCCAAACCAAGTGAACGAATGTGCCGTTTGGAGGTGAACTCAACACATGACAATGCACAGTAGTGCATTACTGTGTGTTGTGGTGAACTATAATGCCATTGTGATGGGTGTCCTTTGGTTTAATGCATTGGCATTCCATTCACGTGTTGTAGTGTGTTGCATGCTTTATTCTTTTGGAAATCACTGGAGCTGAATGCACTGGTATGAACTTGGGCCACTGGAAAACTTGGCATTTACTGTACATGCACTCCGGATTCATTAAGAACTACAAGACAGCTGCAAAGGCTGTTGGTACTTTTAGTTAAATTTTTCATAGAAACCTGTGAATGAATGACGCAGCCATGTGAGTAAAGCCCCTCTGTTTTTAAATAGTGGCAGTGGAGAAGATCCCCGGCTCACTTTCTGATGGAGTGGGGGGTCAGGGAGAGGCTGCAGGAGCGGGAACATGTAACATGTTCCCAAAGATGAACCTATTCTTTAAAAATGTTATTCACTCATTTAGGAGGAGAATTGGTGGACCCTAACATGCAGCTAACATAAGCAGACATTCTCTCTCTATTGCCACGAAATACATTTAATGCTTCTGTCCTGTTTCCTATTCTACTGCTACATCTCCCAAAAATGTCATGCAAAAACTATAACTACACATGCTCTGTTCCTATGTGGCAGTCTTTGGGCATGGTAATAGATGATTCAGACACCAAACAGTTCATTGTATGGTGAGCACACATTGGCCACACATTGGCCCCATACCCCGATGATCTAGATTTTCACATGGCTTATTGCAGCAGACTGCAGCAGCAGGCAGTAACATAAATGCTAGATGCTATGTGGCACCATACTGTATGTGCCTGGTGTGCAGCTGCATGACAACTTTTTTCTTGTACAAGCCATTAGCCTGGGTTCCCATATGTGCGGGGTTGGTTTGCAGTGTGATTTCAAGCCCAGTCTGGTGCGACTTCATTCAGTGGTTCAGGTGTGATTCAGATGCAAAATGTTATGAAGTGTATGATATTGGAAATCGCACCTAAACTGGGCTGAAAATCGTACTGAAATCGCCCTGCCGCCGGCCCGCACATATGTGAACTGGCTCCTTAGAAAAGGCTTTTGGTTCATGCTAATCGGATGCATTTCAAAAAGCATCCAATTTGAATAAGTGTGACAGGGCTAAGAAATGTTTGCTTCAAGCAGGTGGGCTTAATAGTTATATGTAACTGACAATAAATGACTCAAGCACAAATAGGGGAGTAACAAGTGGTTGAAAAGATCTGTGAGACAGCCAGCTAGGAGACAATGTAAATCCTTCAAAAGCAGCAAAAGTCAAACACTATCTGAGCAGGACTTGTTAATAGTGGCCTGTAGAAGGAGCTAGATGCTCTGAGCGCGTAGCCTCTTTTCTGTGTTCCTAATGTATGAATAAAAATTATTTTAAAAATCTTCTTGCGCTTTGTGGAGTTCCTATATAGATAAGCTGCTAACACCCAATACTGTAACCTTATACAGCAACTAGAAGAATTAGATCATATGGTGCAGCGCTATTAAAGTACCACAATAATACATATAATGAGATGCAACAAAACTATTTAAAAGCATACGTCACATGTGCTCTATAGAATAAACATGCAACAGAGTGAATGGTATATAGTCCTGTACCAACTTTAGTAAAACATGCGTGATAGTCGGTACTAATTTCTTTAAATCAAATTGACATTCAAATTACTTGATTGGTGAACCTCAACAGTGATCAACGTGAAGAACAACACTCCTTTTATGATAGTTCATATTAAACAATTGTGCTCAACCTGAATGAAAATAACATGCATGTGGCCATAACGCATGTGAAATCAAGTGATGGTGTCAGCACACTCCTCCTGTGGCTAGATTGCCCCCTCACCTTAAATCTGCGACCCAATGGGCCCTCACGCCTTTAAGATCACAAAAGGACCTTTCTCCCAGGATGGATACCTCTGCCACGATCCTATGGACGCTCCTATGGACCCCTCAATGATGGGTAGGTATTCAGGACACTCTGAGCACTGCTTACAGCTGGGAAGGTCACTCATCATAACCATGATGAGTGAAAAAGAAAACTTCCATGATGCAGTAATTCTTGTAAAAATCGATATTTAATATAAATAGGTAATGCTCACTCACAATAGCTGATAATTCACTTCAGTAGGATGAAAACCTCATGCCTGGATATACTGCATGGGTTCTGGCTTGTTTGGGTGTATAAAGATGGCCACCGCACCAGATGTGCGTCACCGCGGCCAAACCAGAAGCTGCGTCACGGCGTATCTACGCGTTATGTCACCGTGTCTCGTGACTTCGTCAGGATGTATTATTGTGGTAATTTAATAGCGCTGCACCATATGATCTAATTTTTCTGTGTTCCTGTTATCTCTTACATCTGACCCTCTGAGACTTCTGGTGACGTCACTTCAGCCGGTGCGTTCCATGCTGGTAGTGCGGCTTCTTCTGGCTTCCTCTGGGAACAGACGCCGTTGATCAGCTCTATTACACCTCCATACCTAAGGAAGATCCTCTTCACTGCACCCACGGCATTACCATCCTGCTGTCATCATGACATACCAGCGGTACCCTTCAGGACAGACTAGAGTGGTCTTACATCCTAACATACATGAGCTTATTTTAATTCTTGTTCTTGTGAGTGTTTTTATTCCCACGAATTAAAAATTACTGTAACATACTGCGCATAGCTTGGGGCCTCCTGTTCCTTTTCTCTCCTGATCTTTGTACAAAGAGCTGGCCCTGCTCCATAGGACAGCTGCTGCTATACTACACCTACCCCAGAGACATCTTCATAGACTTTATTCACCTTTTATGTATACTAAATGGTATATATGTCTATCATGTGCAACAACTATATAAGCCTGAGTAGAAGCATACCATAAACTTGTATACAGGTGAAACTTGAAAAATTAGAATATTGTGCAAAAGTTCATTTATTTCTGTAATGCAACATAAAAGGTGAAACTAATATATGAGATAGACTCATTGCATGCAAAGCAAGATAGTTCAAGCCGTGATTTGTCATAATTGTGATGATTATGATTACAGCTCATGAAAACCCCAAATCCACAATCTCAGAAAATTAGAATATTACATGCAATCAATAAAACAAGGATTGTACATAGAACAATATCTGAAAATTATAAGCATGCAAATGTACTCAGTACTTGGTTTGGGCCCCTTTTGCAGCAATTACTGCCTCAATGTGGCGTGGCATGGAAGCTATCAGCCTGTGGCACTGCTGAGGTGTTATGGAAGACCAGGATGCTTCAATAGCGGCCTTCAGCTTTTCTGCATTGTTCCGTCTCATGTCTCTCATCTTTCTTTTGGCAATGCCCCATAGGTTCTCTATGGGGTTCAGGTCAGGCGAGTTTTCTGGCCAATCAAGCACAGTAATCCCACGGTCTTTGAACCAGGTTTTGGTGCTTTTGGCAGTGTGGGCAGGTGCCAAGTCCTGCTGGAAAATGAAGTCAGCATCCCCATAAAGCTTGTCTGCGGAAGGAAGCAAGAAGTGCTCCAAAATCTCCTGGTAGATGGCTGCGTTGACCCTGGACTTAATGAAGCACAGTGGACCAACACCAGCAGATGACATAGCTCCCCAAATCAACACAGACTGTGGAAACTTCACACTGGACTTCAAGCATCTTGCAGTGTGTGCCTCTCCATTCTTCCTCCATACTCTGGGTCCTTGGTTTCCAAATGAGATGCAAAAGTTGCTCTCATCAGAAAAGAGGACTTTGGACCACTGAGCAACAGACCAGATCTGTTTTTCTTTAGCCCATGTAAGAAGTTGTTTGTTGTTCAGGAGCGGCTTGACAAGAGGATTACAACATTTGAAGCCCATGTCCAGGATCCGTCTGTGTGTGGTGGCTCATGATGCACTAACTCCAGCCTCAGTCCACTCCTTGTGAAAGTCCCCAACACTTTTGAATGGCCTTTTCCTGACAATCCTCTCCAGGCTGCGGTCATCCCTGCTGCTTATGCACCTTTTTCTTCCACACTTTTCCCTTCCACATAACTTTCTATTAATGTGCTTTGATACAGCACTTTGGGAACATCCAACTTCTTTTGCAATTACCTTTTGAGGCTTTCCCTCCTTATGGAGGGTGTCAATAATGGTTTTCTGCACAACTGTCAGGTCAGCAGTCTTTCCCATGATTGTGATTCCTACTGAACCAGACTGAGAGACCATTTAAAGGCTCAGGAACCCTTTGCAGGTGTTATGGCTTAATTAGTTCATTAGAGTGGGACACTTTGAGCCTAGAATATTGCACCTTTTCACAATATTATAATTTTCTGAGATTGTGGATTTGGGGTTTTCATGAGCTGTAAGCCATAATCATCACAATTATGACAAATCACGGCTTGAACTATCTTGCTTTGCATGTAATGAGTCTATCTCATATATTAGTTTCACCTTTAAAGTTGCATTACTGAAATAAATGAACTTTTGCACAATATTCAAATTTTTTGAGTTTCACCTGTATATGTGACATTTTTGCTCCAGTACTCCCCCCCTTTTTATTGGAGTTTTTATGCCTCCGAGCCCCATATTTTCCTCCACTTAATAGTTATATGTATCTTTTTCAATTTCTACTTTGAGCAGTGTCTAATTATTTAGTCTAATTATTTAAGCAGATCTGCATGTCTGACCAAAAATAGGTACATTAAAACCAAAAAAAGCGAACAGTGAAATTGGTTCAAAACTAGAGAGAGAGAAGTATTCTCATTGTTATTCTAAAAAAAAAAACTTTGTGTAAGAATAAATCTACTTTAATGATGTCTTCATGCCTTTAACTATCATCCACAAATGCAGGCATTTGAATTTAAAAACAATTTTCTGCTTTTCAGTTAGACCAAAGAAAAATAAAAAAAACCTTTTCTATCTCCAGCACCCAATATGAGCCAAATAGTGCAATTTGCCAGGCACATCTGTATTTGTATATGAAGCAACATTTTTGAAGAGTAAGCATTCTGTGCTCCTTTTTCAGCTACTTAGAATGTGAAATAACTGTGAAAAATGGAAGCGGTATTGAAGTCTGACAATTTCTATGGAATTGAGTAGATTTTTTTTACACATGAAAAGATTCAATTTATTTTACAGCAAATAAACTACAATAACTGTAATCACACTTGATGCAAATGTATGTGAAGGCAACTTTCTGGAAAACAAATCACATCTATTAGCTATAATCATTACCATACTTAATGCGGAACTTGTGGAAAATGAACATACATCTCATTCTGAGGACTCTACTCACTGGTGCATGAGCCCTGGGTATTCCTCATGCTTCACATCAAATACAATAGTCAGTTAATTAAATTACCTAGTTATATAAATAAACAGTTACAGTGTTTGTAATCACTTTATTATTCAGAATTTTTAAAAAGTAGGGAAAATTTATTAAAGTGGTTTTAAATGCAAAAGGTTTTTTACCTTCATGCATTCTATGATTCTAAGATCGGGGTATATGGGCAGCACAGTGGCTATATGGTTAGCACTTCCGCCTGGCAGTTCTAGGGTCGTTGCTTCAAATCCCAGCCACAGCACCACCTGCCTGGAGTTTGCATGTTCTCCTTGTGCCTGCGTGGGTTTCCTCTGGGTACTCTGGTTTCCTCCCACACTCCAAAGACATGCTGATAGGTTAATTGGATCCTGTCTAAATTGGCCCTAATATATGTATGTATGAATGTAAGTTAGGGACCTTAGATTGTACACCCCTTGAGGGTTAGGGACTGATGTGAATGTGCAATATATATGTGTAAAGCACTGTGCAAATTGACAACACTATATAAGTACCTGAAATAAATAAATATGCATTTATTTATTTTTTTAAAGGTGAACTCATCCTTTAAATCATTTACTGTATTTTTTTTTAGCACTGCAATGCCCTTTCACTGATGAAGTCTACCAGGTCCAGTTGTCACAGTGCCTCTCTTTGGGCAAGGCAGTGTGTCAGCCTGAGCTGGAAGATTTGTTTGTTCCAATCACAATGTTATAGCTATCGTGGTGATTGCAAGGTATGACACCACACTAATCGGGACTGATTTATTGAAGGCAAATATGCTGTTCACATCACAAATACAGTTGCGCTGTGCAAGGAATTTTCCCAAGAACTTAAAGAGGTGAAACTCTACTGACATTCATCATTCAATCATATCCAAACAAAAGTACTGTTTTTTTTATTTTTTTTACACTTGTTTGCCCATTCTTTCCAAAATGAAATGTCACCAGATTCAATAAGTTTCAGTTAATATAAAGTAAGGTGTGACATGAGACCAAATCAGGTACCAACATCCCAAAATTACAATTTATAGAAACAGTTGAGTGCACGAACTTTAAAGGCACTGCAATACATTAGAAATAACAAATCTTTGTTCTTGCACAAGATAAAACCATGTAAAATTAATGGCTGATTTTACAAAAAACAATATCAACTCTCATCAATGTTTGAAACCTAATAATCTGAGATCTTGATGTTGAAATGTCCATATAATGACAAACAAGCTTGCTATAAGTTATCCACCTGTAATGCTATTTATGTGATGACCAACAGATGTAAAGTAAATTCCACTTTTTCCAACATGCTTCGTGACTTTTTTCTGATGAACCTCTGAGGTCTACACAACGATACATATAGTAAAATCATAAGTGACATAAAAATGCTGATGCATGCTAATATGAGGCTAAAAACATCAGAAATTCTGAATATAATACAATAATTGCATAATCAATTAGGTAACATACTGTATAATCAAATGTGACTCAAAACAATAAACATAAGTACTACACAATCCAAGTTCACTTTTATGAATATATAACAGTCCGAAAAAGTGCATCCACTTTAAAAAATCTTCCACCACTGTTGAAATATCCTCCCGAGTTAGTGCTGGTCACCTCTCACCAAAGAGAAGAAATGTGAATTCACCGCAAACAAATGCTGCCAGAGAATAAGCAGCAAACAGCATTTAGGGTAGCCTAGTCAAGGTTCTCTCTCACTCACAGAGCATCTGATCATCGATACCTCCTCTCCTCCGTTGGGGGCAGCAGTATACACTTGCCTCCTGAATAACAGTCTCCATATATAGTGACTGGGTTTCAGTGTATTTGCACCTTCTGTTTTTCCAAGAAAATTCTGATTACTTTTTGAGGTACTAATATTATTCAACCAATAAAAATAGTTGGTTGAATAATACACCACTGTGCAAAATGTGACACAGAATTCTTCAAACTTCCTCTTGTGCCAAACGTGCCTCCACCAAATAGGAGAAAAACATGTTCACCTACTCTTAGACCTCATGAACAGGTCAATATTCGCTCATCACACCATAATGCATACACCCCATGTTCAATAGGAAACCTCCTTCTCCAGTCTTCCTCTCGATACTGCTGTACAGCTCAAATCTTCCCTCTGGTGTTCTCACATGTCATAGATTAGGGATACCAAAAACGGAAAAGCAGAACCATAGTGTTCACTATTTTTAAAACCTTTATTAGCACCCAAGATAAAACACTTACAAGATATAAAAACAGGAAACTTAAACTGCAAATCACAGTCACTGCTCACTACCACGATCTCCAGGATGGCCACAAAACGATGTCACAGGCGGACTTGGCTCCTCCCGCCTATACGTGTTGCGCCCCTTGATTGGGCTTCCTCAGTAGTAAGACCAGCCTATTAGTGCTACCTAATGGGGAACAATATAGACCACACTATTTTGTCAACTGTCACACAAAGGGTATTATTTATTTAGCAACCTGTGAATGTGGCAGTTTTTATGTAGAGAAGGCATGGAGGGAAATCTGAATGTACAACCACATACATGGTCATGCGTCTCATGCTGTGAATATTCATGGCAATAGATTTACTTGGATATTGCTTATGGTATTTAATCGGGTACACCCAGATCCTCAACGTGAGGACTGGGACAAAATCCTCCTACAGTTACAGCTGAAGTGAAGTTTCTATCTCAAATCAATATTCTCCAAGTTTAACCTCCTCGGCGGGCTGATTCTTTCCGATTTTTTGTGCTGAAAGCGGTACCTTTTTTTGCATGGAAATATGTAGTTTTTTATTGTAGGCTGTAATTTTTAGGAATAACTCACTGGAATCTGTACGAACAAGAGTCTAGTAAACATTCCGGATATGATAAAACTTGAAACACGAAATCATAAATTATAATTTAATAAATAATCATAAAAAATAATAATATAATAATAATAAATTTAATTCAATAATATAATCAAACCAAAAACACTGAAATTTGAAATACAGAGGCACATTCGCACATCGCTGAGCAAAGTCGCAAAATCGTTTTCAGTGTCTGATGACGAATTTCCCCACGAATCATTATCACTCAATTCTGCAAGTGGTTCTGATTTACTATCGCTGTTCTAAAACCGCTTTTGACGTAAAGGGACGCTTTTTGGACGCCATGGACTTTTCTAAGTTTCCAGGCAGAAAGAACAGTCAAAATGCAGGCAGGGCACAGGACAAAGCAGTAGGGACAAAATATATGTGAAATGCATTGAAACAGCAATGACAGCAAAAATGACATTTTTAAAAAATTTCAAATTTCCCGCCGCCACAGGGACCGAAACACGGAAGCCAGATGCCGGCATCGGCCGGAGGAGATGGCCAAGGATGCTGCAGGGGACACATTGCGGGAGCGAAGGACAAGGTAAGTGCTGCAGGGACCCCCTGAGCAAGGCCGCATGGTAAGCCCGAGTGTAGCTCGGGGTTACCGCTCTTGGTATTGAAATTTTACCCCGAGCTACACTCGGGAAAACCGCTAAGGAGGTTAAATGACACCTTAAATGTCCAGACTTTTCTGGAAGGTTATTACTCCAAATATGAGGGAAAGAAAAATGAATATTTGAAAAACAAAATTACAAACATGTCATATTTATCTGCTCTGTTTAATAGTTTTGCACAGAGCAGCCCCCATACTTCTCTTCTCGGGTCTCCCGCTGGTGCTCCTGGCTTCTCCCCCCTGTCAAGTGACCACCATAGCAAGCCACTTGCTTGTGTGGGCTTGCTCCTGAGCCACACTCAATGTGTCTATTGACATCCTGCCACCCGCTTCCTCCTCACTGGCTGTGATTGACAGCAGAGGGAGCCAATCCCACTGCTGTCTATGAGGAGGGAGAGAGTAGAGAAGGCTTCTGCTTTTTTGCACAGCGCTGAATTGAGATCGGGCTCAGGTAAGTTTAAGGTGAAGACTGAAGGGGAGCTGCACTTGGAAGGTTTTTTTACCTTAATGCAGAGAATGAATTAAGATTAAAAAAAATTTAGCCTTTAGGACCACTTTAAGGATACCCAATAGATCATATAGCTATGTATAAGGATGGTCACTGGTATTTCTGCCCTGCAATTATGTACATATGGGTGGGTTTATTCACTTACCCACATGTGCATATATGATACATATACTGTTTGTCCATATCTATTTTTTTCCCAGTTAATGTAAATGGATTTTGTGCTATTTTGTATATTTTACATATTATGTATTTATATTTTGAGCAGTGTTGCAAACCTCCTGCAGAATTTTTTACTGACAATTTTTTTTTCTGAAGGAGCACATTTTTACTGACAACCTGAAAAATGACAATAAAAACTAAGACAATCAATATTTAAACAGTCAAAATATAATATGGAAACACTGACAATACCCATAACAAGTAATTTGACTGGTTTACTTACAAAAGTTAACACAGCATGACAAATCATCAGCCCCGTATATTTACAGACAGTTGTAAAAAAAAATCACTGATTTTTACAATCTGTAAATTAAGTGATGGTTGGTAACACTGATTTTGAGTCATAGGTTCCTGCCTGTGTAGCTGGTATATGCCCCCATTTTTTCAGTGTATTTGTTTTGAGGTACTGCTCTGCATTTATGGTCCTCTGACATAAAGTTGAGATTCTTGGAAGCACTGTGTGGTAGTCTGGAGTGCTGCAGGTTTTTTTGAGGTTCCACTTGATGCTTTGATGGGCTCATTCATGCAATTGTTCAAGGTTTGGGGCTGCTGCATGTTTCCCACCTGTAACTATGACCATCTGGAAGGCAAGCCTGTGTTCCAAGATGGATGTTTTGTGTCAATGTAGCACGCTGCGCACTAACACCATTGCCTTTCTATCAGGCTGTGTCAACATGCTAATGGGAAACACACTACTAAACAGTACTCCCGTCCTCATCCTGTGTTTTGATTGGGAATATCCTGACAGGATTGTGTTCCTGCTTGTTGGTGGTATCATGCCACCAGACTCTTCTTCCCCACACTGGCCATTATATAAGAAACATGTTTTGGGGACAGACTGTCTTTATGTCCAGCAAGATTAGTGTGGCCAGTCTGATCCCTATGGCATGCCCATTCTGATAGCTGCAAGGTAGACCAGTTTGATTTATTCCATTTAAAACATATATATATATATATATATATATTAATTTTTTTCAAGGCTGATAAGTACACAGCTCTCCTTTCCTCTGTAAGCTTCAGAATTTCAGATGTTTATGGCCTCATATTAATATGGAGCAGTATTTATGTTACTTATGATCTTAGTATATATCATTGTATAGATTTCATTGGTTTATCTTTGTCCCTGAGGAAGAGCGACTCGAAATGCATTGGTAAATTGCAGTTTCTTTACATCTGTTGTTCATCACATGAATAACATTACAGATGGATAGTTATTTCAAGTCTGTCATTGTATGGACATTTCAATATCAAGATCTCAGATTAATAGGTTTTAAGCATTGACAAGAGTTGATTTTGTTTGGAAGATTAGCCATTACTTTTATATGATTTGAAAGAATAAACATTTGCTATTTATTTTTTCATTTGTGTCCTGCACACCCAACTCTTTTCTAGACTATATTCAGTAAGCATGGGGAGGGGGATCCCCTTGCAAAATAAACAGTATAGTTGCCTTTAGTAAATAATCTCTATTGTTTTTTTATTGCTAGGCAAGACCTGTAGCTTTCATTTGACAATGGGGTATGAGAACAAGTAATGTGCAAAAAATACAGTATGTGTTTCTAGTTCTAACCTGGAAATTTTAATTAACTGTGGATGTTAATAGTCCAACTGCAGACATAGCCTGGATAAAGGAAAATTAAACAGTTTATCTGATTAGCAACATTTTTGTCAATACTTGGGACTTGTGCATTTGATTGTTTTTTTTTTCATGAACGTCAGCTTTAAAGAGCTGAGTGCAAAAATCAGTAATTATCTTAATAGTGATAAAACAGTGTTGAACATGCCAAGCAAGTTGAGATAAAGAGCAAGCAAACATTTAATAAACAAGATTAAAAGAATTATTGAGCATACAATCTTCCTGCAACAAATACAGGGGAAATTGACATTGAAAGGTTGTAGTTTTAATTAAGCTTATCTTAGCATCATAATATTTCATCTCTTTTCCTCATATTTCTCATAATGAGTAAGCTACTGAAGTCAAAATGAAAGTGCAACTAATTAATAGGTTTCCTTTTGCAAGTAACATATGGTTTGCACAATAAAATGTATTGCCAGTTTTACAAATAGGAAAAAAAATATAGGATTTTAAATCAAATATATTTATGGCCCTATGCAGACCTCTAAATTAACTTATGTATTCTGCAATCATGTACACTCAAATCACAAAGCTATAATTATAAATATAGTTGACAAAAATGCATTTTTTGACCTTTTAGCTCTATCTATCTATCTATTTATCTATTACAAAAGAAAAATTTATTTAAATGCATACAAAAATAATATATCTATTTATTTCTTGTAAAATATAAAAGATGAAACTATGTCAAGCAAATAAATACCAAATATGTCAAGCTTCAGAATTACCTGCTTCTCTCACAGATGGACTCAATTGGGCTAGAATATGGAAGCTTAATCTGCATGATAATTATATTTCCAAACCTAAACTTTGCCAACTCAGCCCAGAGATAAGGTCATTCTATTCTGTCAAAAGCCTTTGTGGCATAAAGTGTCAGCAAGGCTCTGGTGCCTTAATATCAGGGGGAGTTTCAATATTAATAGACTACAGAGATTAATTGCAGGAGATTTTTGTGGCATAAAGCTAGCCTAGTTAGGGTGAATGATTGAAGTGATATTTCCAAAAATTTTCTTTCACAATATTTTTACTGAATTAAAAAAAGGTTATACAGAGAATACTGTAAACAGGTGCAAGAGCCTACAATGCAAAGTAGGAAAAGGCAAAACAGAGATGCCACATACAGACAGGTCCTGTTTACATCATAAACAATTAGAACAAAAATATCTGACAATAAAAGAAGCACAACCAAATGAAGGTGCCCTGAGTTCAGTACATTTCATTAGAAAAATAAGGGTAAGTATGACTTCCAATGGTTGAAGACCAGGGGGTAAAACTAAACTTGAACATTAAATTACTTAGAGCGTAGTAAAAATTGTACACAGAACAGCACCTAATGTCAACCTGTATATAAATATATATATATATATATATATATATATATACACACTGTATATATATATATATACTGTATATAAAGAAAAGGACCTAAAGACCAATTCCAGGGTCAAAAGGGCTAACTCGTATGCCCATGGATATGAAATAGAATGCTGCCCCAGGACAGGGAGACAACATTAGCAAAATATTGATGCTGCAAAAAGAAGTCAGGAGAAGATGAACCATTTCAGCAAGATTTCTACCAGTGCTAAAAAGTCAGAAAACAAAAAGAGCAGGATAAAATTAAGGAGGGGAGAAAAGAGGGAAGGACAGGGGGAGAGGGCCTCAGAAAAGGAGATAGGCCCCACCCCAGGGGATCCAAGGCCACTATAGATGGGCCAGATAGGAGTTTTACAAATCCTAAGAATGGGTTTGTAATTTGAAACTGGTCTAGCCAGGGTTGCCATTGCAAAGCCTTTGCAATGGTTTGTTTGGTGGCCATGAAGATGTGTTTCACCAGACACATTCTCATTTCATTATTTCTGGTATGGGTCTGTGGAGTAAAGCCTCCCATGAGTCCTTGCATATATGAGGATGAAAGATTGTATTAACCAGAGCAGGGGCGGACTGACCATTTGGAAACTCGGGCACTGCCCGAGGGCCCGCGGTCAGTAATGGGCCCCATGAGATGCCCCTGGTACCTTTTTCATAGGCTTTTGTGAGTTTGGGCAAGGACACAGGGGCCCCATGATCCCCTATTGCCCGGGGGCCCCATGAGTTGTCAGTCCGCCCCTGGACCAGAGCATACACTCAAATCCAAAGGCATATAACTTTGAGCTTATCCACTGTGAACAGTATGAGAGGATTAGGGGAGCCTAAAAAGAAGGAATAAAGCAAAGAAACCAGGCCGTGTGTGGTCGGGCGAGTATGGCATCTGGATTCAAATGCAGTTGAGGGCTTGGAGCTATCATTTTTCCAGAATCTAGAAAGTGACAAATCTGAATATAGCGGATTTCTCACGGCTTCAAACGTCTCCTTTAGCTGCAAAAAGGTGCATACACCATGGGTCATAAGAAAGGAACGAACTGTTGTCAGACACTTACAGAGCAACCATTTAAAGCTATGGGGATCATGAAACCCTGGAGGGAACAATGGGCTGTTAAGACCTCTAGAAGTGGGAGATGGGGTGAAAGAAGTCCTGTTCAATATTTTAGAGAGACCCATACCTCAAGGGAATGGGTCTAAATTAGGTTTAAAGGTTTAGGGAAAAATTAAGCAGGTAGCCATGGCCTTGATAATAATGGGATGGGATCCACATCTATGAGATCAATATATGTCCAAAGAAGAGCCATCTGGCATATATCTGTATTAACCACTTGCCCTCCTGAGGATTTACCCCCCTTCCTGACCAGGCCATTTTTTACATTATGGCTCTGCGTTACTTTAATTGACAATTGCACAGTCATGCAATGCTGCATCCAAATGACCTGTCACGTGTCCCAGAAGACAGGGAGGAAGGACAACTTTGCGGAAGTGGGAGCAGGTACCTGTCAAATTCAGGTACCCGCTTCCCCCCCTTCTGCTCCCCAAAGGTCTGCAGTCTCTGGTCATCTCCTGTACTATGGCTGCAGTCTCTGGTCATCTCCTGTACTATGTCCGCAGTCTCTGGTCATCTCCTGTACTATATCCACAGTCTCTGGTCATCTCCTGTAGTATATCAGCAGTCTCTGGTCATTTCCTGTACTATGTCCACAGTTTCTGGTCATCTCCTATACTATGTCTGCAGTCTCTGGTCATCTCCTGTACTATTTTGGCAGTTTCTGGTCATCTGTACTATATCCGCAGTCTCTGGTCATCTCCTGTAGTACATCAGCAGTCTCTGGTCATCTCCTGTAGTATATCCACAGTATCTGGTCATCTCCTGTACTATGTTCACAGTCTCTGGTCATCTTCTATTCTATGTCTGCAGTCTCTGTTCATGTCCTGTACTATGTCTGCAGTCTCTGGTCATCTCCTGTACTATGTCTGCAGTCTCTGGTCATCTCCTGTACTATGTCAGCAGTCTCTGGTCATCTCCTGTACTATGTCCTCAGTCTCTGGTCATCTCCTGTACTGTGTCTGCAGTCTCTGGTTATCTCCTGTACTATGTCCGCAGTCTCTGGTCACCTCCTGTACTATGTCCTCAGTCTCTGGTCATTTCCTGTACTATGTCCGCAGTCTCTGGTCATCTCCTGTACTATGTCCGCAGTCTCTGGTCATCTCCTGTCTGCAGTCCATTGGTTCAGAATATTTTTTTTCTTGTTTTTCTAGGTGCGTCTTGTGGTCAGGTGCGTCTTATGGAGCGAAAAATTATGGTAGATGCAATGGGTTACTATACGTAGCATCTTTTGCACTCTATAGTCATAAATATAACCTTTTTCTTTCAACAAATCAATCTATTCAATAAAGCAGAGGCAAAAATGAAGTATCTGTATAAAAGAGTCAGATTCCATTACATCTGAGTGGGCAGAATAATATCCCTTTAGCCTGGAGAGAGAGCAGGACTTTGAGGACCGTGACTAGCTGCTGTTACAGCCTAGGACAGGCTTCCTCTTTCAACCCTAGGGCAGGGAGAAACCTGATTGATGACCAGGGAGACTGAATGGCCACAAGGATGGGAGCTAAGCCCTGCACACTGCTTGATGAAATGAGACCAGAGGTTAGGCTAGGCGGTGTGTGTGCTTGGGAATGGACAGGTTATTGTGAATCTGGATACTGGGCTGGGGGCTACCATTGTGCCCAATGTATGCATTCTGCAGGAAGCCTGAGTAATATTCTCTCCTATGACTAGGAGAAACTGGTTGCTATTGTGCCCACATAACCATATGCCACTTGTAAGTGGCTGCTGTTATGAAGGGAAGATATCACGGAGCTACGGCTTAGGATCCAGCTGCAATGAACTTTGTTGCTGCAAAATGTCTGCTGTGCTGAATCTGGAGCTGAGTGTGCTAAAGAATCACATGTTACTCCTGTGCCATATCTGCCATGTGTTGTTGTGCTGAACAGTAAGGCTGAGACTATGCCACTGTTCTAGTATGCTGATCTTCCAGTATCCTGCAGTTCTAGTTTCCTGCTGTTGCATTACTATGCTGTCATGTAAGGCCAATAGCTCTGTGGATCCCTGCAGAGACACAAGCTAGGGAGGTAGGCCCAAGGCCTGATGCACTACATTTGAACTAACTCCATTCAGGAGTTGCGGATTTGTGCATATCTTCATATCTTGAGTGCAGGATCAGCCATCTAGAATTGGACTGCATTCGAGAGAACTTCATCAAAGCTCCTGGAGTTGTGAGGAGCTTGCAGATCATGTACATACTTGATGGACCATTTGGACTTTTTTCTGATTCCACTCTTCTATGTTTATGTGTTTTTATTGTTATTATACAGGATGCAATAGAGTGCAATAAAATGGTTCCAAGTCTGTTCATGGTCACTTGGGTCCAGGCACAGGGTGGGTATTCAGTGGTGTAGGGCAGAAAGACCCAAGAAATCCAGCAGCTCCTCCAGGGGGAGCTTTGAATGTGGAAGCTGATCTCTGATTAGTTAAAAGTGTAGTACCTTACTACATTTTTGCATATGTTTTTTTTTCTGACAGGTAGTTATTCTTTATCATCTTGTTGCATTCTAATATGAAATAAAACATGAAAAGACAGTTATTACTGTATATCCCCTACACTATAAAAAAAAAATATATATATATACACACACACACATATACACACACATATATATATATATATATATATATATATATATATACACACACACATACATATACACATATATATATGCACTGTAAATACAGTGTATATACAGTGTGTATATATATATATATATATATATATATACATACATACAGTATATATATATATATATATATATATATATATATATATATATATATATATGCTAAATTAAGCTGTTAATTGTACTTCTAACATTCCAAAACTTAGCAAGAACGCTGTCAGCTATAAAACCACACATTTACTATTATTGTTTTTTTAACACAAGCATTAAAAAGGTCAAGTGTATTAAGCAAGATATACAGTACTACACCGGGGAAGTCAGCATGCATATGAAAAATGATGTTCACAGACTGTTGTGCATTTTGTCAGCTTCCACAAATTTTGCTGAGCACCTCTTGTCTTTTTTGGAGAGCCATAATAATAACTGATTGGGAAAAGGGTAGATTAATGAAGATAATCCATCTAGAAGGAAGGTATTTTCAAAATTTACAGCACACAAGGTGGCTTGGAATGTACTAGACATCCAAAAGGTTCAACCCAAGGTCTTTGCTAGCAACTAAGCTGTAAATAAATTTGGATGAAAGGAAACTATATTTCTATCACTAGAGCTTTATCATATTTTTAGAAACTTTACTTCTTTTCCTTTTTGCAGCAGCAACATTGAGATTCAAGATAAAATTCAGAGTTGTAATTTAGCTTGATGCACAAGGAACCATATCATTGCAATAAAAGAATTAAATAAAAAAAATATGCACGGAACTAAGAAAGCTTGGGTTATCTATTTATTTATCTATCTACAATAGAAACTCAAAGGGAATATACTGTACGTCTACTTTAAGTACAAGTTACGCTATTATAATTTCCCACCTCTATCACACATCTCCTATGTAAAACACATAATATTTGCAGCTATTGGGCCAGTATAGGGATTTCATTCAGACAGCCTTTTTCTTTATGCTTTTTGTCTGGATTTTTATATTTTCAAACTAAACTAAAAAACTGTTTCAAACCTACTGCCAACAGGGTCTTTTAAGACAGTGGTGGGCCCAGGGCAAACCTATTCTGAGTGGACACTCGTAAGTTTATTCCTATACCGCTTCTCTGCTGTATCCTGAACCTCTCCTCCAGCTCCCAGTTCATTAAATATGTTTGATTAATAGCACTGTATGCCTCACAGTGTGCAACATATTTGTCTGATATGTGCTGTACAGAGAATTGTGAAGCCAGACAGCAAGACCTTGAAATTATTTTCTGTTCCAGCTGGTTATAAAGGCTAGCATGGAAGAAACTAATGCATTTAACTTGTGATACAATTGTAGCTCTTCCCTCTTCAAGTAGTGTGATATGACCCCCCTAAGTAGTGTGGCAGGCTAACATTTGGGTCAGGGGCTGCAGGAGATGAGCCACAGTCTTTTGTAAGTTGCAATGGCTTTTTCTCTAATTAATTTGGCTATTCATTCATATTGAGCAATCAAAGATACCTTTATTAATGTCTGACAAATACTTCTTACAGTGTTCATTAGTTTCTTCTACCCATCTTCCCTGTGACACTCTTCAGCAAGAAGATTCCTTGCAAGCCTAACTACTCTAGATATCCACTTCAGCAGGTAGCATAAATTGGTTCTAAAGGCAGAAGGTTTTTTATGCATTAAGGTGAAAAACCTTCTGGACGCAGCTCCCCCTCAGCACCTCCCCCCTTATACTTATGTAAGCCTCACCTCAATCCAGCGATGTGCATTAGAGCAGTGGCTCTCTCTTCAATGGCTCATCCAACAGCGAGAGCCATTGGCTCCTGCTGCTGTCAATCAAAGCCAGTGAGCCAATGAGGAGAGAACAGGGGGCGGGCCGAGCTATGCTTTGTGTGTGAATAGACGACTTCCATTCACAAGAGCACGGCTCAGGGGTGAGCTTGCTCAAGTGCCCCCATAGCAAGAGGCTTGCCACTGGGGGCACCCCAGAAGGGGGGAGGAGCCAGGACCACCAGCGGGTGACTCAAAAAAAAGAGGGTCAGGGCTCCTCTGTGCAAAACCATGTTTTTTTTTTTTTTTGCAGATGCTCCCTGCTTCTTTTTTAGGGCCGTTTGTCTCCTGAGAGCTGCAGCCTTGATATTAGACAGAACCATTTTTGCCACAAGTTGGAGGCTCCCTTTGATAGGTGGGCCAGGGCAACTGCCTCCTTTACCTTTTTGGATAAAACATCCCTGACTGCTACTATTTTTATGAAGCCTCAGCTTTTTTTACAGGTCCTCTCGTGCTAGTGCATTAAGTTGCTACTTTCAAAATAATATATAAACTGTATATTCACCGCGCAAGTGTGATGTGAAAATATATAAGACCTGACACCTGAAAAAGTGCACAATATATTACTCACCTAAATAAATAAATGAGTACATAAAATGTGTAAATATGCAGCTGCCCTAATAGTGAATAATCCAATAATCCCCTCATGAAACAATGACAAATAAAAGCAGCACAAAAAAAAAGTGAAACACAATAGCAAAGTGGGAATATAACACAAAATATAACACTTCAAAAAATATACACAAATATTTAAATCGTTTGACATAAGTCCATCAACTGAAAAATGAAAATTGCGATGAAGTGCAAAGTCCTTATTGATCCAACGAGATCACCACGTGAACAACATAATGATAATTGATTGAATAAAGTGCACTCCGATATCACCACGTGCTTCAGAAGAAAGCCTCCCCCAATTCAGTAGCACTCCCCAGATATCATGGCCCATCCAATCCTGATAGGCAATAGTGCTTGTGGTGAGTGTCAGATCATCAATCAACAAGCCCTTCATCAATTAGAGACTGATGTGATGGCGGGACATCCAACAAACTATTAAACTCCTTACGCAGGGAAAGGAAACTCATAGCATGAATCCATTAAAAACCATTTATTGGATAGATTATTGCATGCCAAAATATCCACAATAACCGTTAAGGGTACCTGCATATCACATGGAGCGAGAGTCTCACCCGATCCTACTCGCTGCACACGAGCGATACATCACTTCTGGCGTGGGATGTAAGGTGGATGTCTCATTCCAGAGTACATCATGCGGCCTGGCCCTGACACGTGTTTTGTCACCTGACTTTATCAAAAGCAGATATACTGCTACAGGGTGGCACGGGTGTGCAAAATCACGTATATTTATATGTGATATTGCATTTCCGGGTAGGGGGCGTGCTCACACCCTACCCGCGCCGCTATTCGCGGCTGCAGCTTTCAGTCACTGGGTCCCAGCCGGTGATAACTCACCAGCGCCCGGTGATTGCCGAGGCTCTCTGACAGGGGGGAGAATTGTATGTAAACAATACAGTTCTCCTCACTGTTAGCTTGTGCACACTGCTTTGAATGGAAATGCAAAGCAGGGTGCTTACAGTGAAGCACACAGACACAGCCTCATAGTAAAACACACTCAGCACACAGTTAACCCTTTGATCGTCCCAGATGTTAACCCCTTCCTGCCCAGTGCCATTAGTACAGTGTCATTGCTTTTTATTAGCACTGATCACTGTATTGATGTCACCAGTCAGTTCCCTCAAGTGTCAGAATGCCCGCCACAGTCCTTGCAGTCCTGCTATAAGTTGCTGATCACCGCCATTACTAGCAAAAATGAAAAAAAAACAAAACATTTGTAAATGCTATAACTTTCATGTAAACCAATTAATTTACACGTATTGGGATTTTATTTTTAGCAAAGACATGTAGCAGAATACATTTTGGCCTAAATTTATGATGAAATTTTATTTTTTAAATTTTTTTACTGGACATGTTTAATAGCAAAAAGTAAAAAATGTTTTTTTTCTGAAAATTGTCTGGCTTTTTTTTTATAGCGCAAAAAATAAAAAAACGCACAGGCAATCAAATACCACTGAAAGAAAGCTCTATTTGTAGGAAAAAAGGACATACATTTTATTTGGGTGCAGCGTTGTATGACCACGCAATTGTCAGTTAAAGTAACACAACACCATAACGCAAAAATGGCCTGGTCAGGAAGGGGGGTAAATCCTCAGGAGAGCAAGTGGTTAATCATAGTCATATCTGTAAATGTCCCTGAAAGGTACAATGATATACCCGACACCTGGCTATACTTTATTGACCCTTGAACAAACAGGCTGTAAATAATTTTCAAAACAGTGTAAGAAATCACTAAGCCAAATCATCAGCATGACAGGCAGGTAACTTTCTTAAAGCAGAGGTCACAATAACATCCTATACAATTTTTTTTATGAGAGGTATCATTTTAAAGGCTAAGTTTACCTTTTTTTTCTAAGTTCCAGCTTCCTTATTTGCCAATAAACCATTAATGAACCTCTTTTACAGAAAAGAAAACCTTTCTTTTGTATTCTAGGACAGGCTTTACCTCAGCCACCAGTGTCTCATATAGAAAACTCCTCCATTACTTCCTGTTTTTTGTCCTGGTATTTGGGGCAGGAAAACTGTTAGTGAACTAAGGAAGTAGTTCAGCAGCTGACCTCATTAACCCACATCCAGCACCTGCCCTCCCCCTCCCAGAGATTGCTCCTGCTCCCCTCTGTAGTTACATGCTTTTCCAATGCAGGCATTGTTAGTGAGCACCATTCACCTGCTATACACAGCCAGTGTCCTCCTCTACTGATTGATCGTTTTGTATGTTACCTTCATCTTGTATAGATCGTTCATTTGGAAGAGTGTAGTAGAGCAGTACTGAAAATGGGAGAATTCTATCCCTAGAAGTCTGTTAGGCTCACCATACACCTGTACAATCTCCTTTAAATCTACCATCAACTATGTAATGGAAGGGCCTGTTTGATTGGATACAAAGTGATTGATAGATAGGTGTGTCCTCCTACCTGTGTTTCCCCGAAAATAAGACACTGTCTTATATTTCTTTTAGCTCAAAAAAACACACTAGGTCTTATTTTCGGGGTAGGTCTTATTTTTTTAATGTACAGGTGTGGACGGGGTGCAGAGGAGAGATGCAGACAGTTGTGGATGAGGGTTACTATAGAGAGGGCCGGCTGATGACAGATGACAGTTGTGAGCTGCAGTCAGGTGTTGCAGAGGTGAATTGACAGGTGAGTTTCAAACAGGGTGCAGAGATGAGCCCAAGTCAGGGTGCAGGGGTGAGTTGCAGGGGATGCAGAAGTGAGCTTCTATCTTCCCACACAGTGCATCAAGCACACTCACTCACCACTCCTCCTCTTCCTCACTGGCCAGTGATCACCCCTGGGGCATTGGCTTCTATGCATTAGGGTGCAGGATGAGATGCCCCACCCCACCCTTAAACACACTGCACCCTCAGATATCTGTTCCTTCCCTGTCCCACAGTGAGTACAGAGGTAGGGGGGTTCTGTGGGATCAGATGGTGCTGTTACTTACAAGAGGGATTGTCACTTGGAAACACAAAAGCCGCGCTTCTGTGTTCATAGGAAACAATAGACAATTGGTGTACACAGGGACAGTGCCAGAGGTGGTGGAACAGTTGATCACAACTGGGTCTTATTTTCAGGGTAGGCCTTATACTTCAGCAATTCCCAAAAATAGTACTGTGTCTTATTTTTGGGGTAGGTCTTATTTTTGGGGAAACAGGGTATTAAATAATTTTTATTAAATCTAAAGGAGATTGTATAGAGGTTTTAGAATTAGTTTGTATAGTGTATGGTCACCTTTGTGCACCTAAAATAAACTAGTTGTGCTTTCTGTGCCAATAATTGTTAATGGCAAACACAGAAGGAAACACACATTTTGTTGGGTGCAAAAATGCCCAACAAATGTGCTACAAAAAATGTGCAAGCTGCAATGCACTTAATCCCCCATGAGGTAATTTACTGCTTTGCAGTTACTTTGCTGTATGTAATCCTCCCTACTACAAGCTTAGATTATGCTCCTTGGTTATTGTACCTAAGAAAGATCCAGAAAAAAAATAATTTCATCTTTCTCAGCAACTAGTTTCTCAGTTAATAATGGTGAGGAAATGAGGGTACAAAATCCATCCTTCCATAAGGTATTGGACAGTGGGTTCAAGGACCCTTTTAGGAAAGACTGATATTAAATCAGCCTTTTGACTCTTCTTGAATACTTTCATTAATATTATATTAATAGGGAATTTTACATAAACATATTCCCTCCCATGGTCTACTCTATCGCCTGCTACTATTTAAAGATTTTCAGTTGTTTTCTTGAATAGGTAGTTCTGGAGAGGGTTCTGAATTTCTGTTGCACTACCTGGCATCAAAATAGATACTCCTGAGTTAGTTTTTTGTATGCTTCAGGATGAATTTGCCACCTATGTTCATTGGTTAGAATTCCCAGATTCAGTCCTTTTTGGGTCATTTAATATTCGCATGTAAGGTGATGCCAGTGGGTAGAGCATTTTTTGAAGGCTGGCTTGAGCTAAAGGCAGTAAATCACCACACCATTATATAAAAGTCACCCCTATATAGAAGCTGACCGATCAGTGTGATAAAATTTCTGAATGAAACGGAGCATTTTTGATCCTCCTAGGTGAGTGGCATTCAGAAAACCATTGCTACATATAGCTATTGCAATGTAATTATACAGGAGAAAGGAGGGTTGGATTGCAGAAAAGTATCTGTCTGCCTTCTCTTTGCTTATCTGCCTTTTTGGTCGGGATTACATTATTCATGGCATTATTAAAGACTGTAAGCACTTGACTCTAGGGACCCAGTATCAAACAATTGTTATTATTGCCTATATTGGCACTACTACTGGATGTTTGCTTATTGAACTTTGAATCCCTCATCTTTCATGTGGCTTTTTTTTTCTTTTTCTGTTCAAATCTGCTAGTTTGTTCCAAATAGCCAGAAATTTGAAGGGGGTATTTGAACCTGTGAATTTTTTTTTTAACTCTAGCAAGTCTTATTTTCTTATTGTTTTATTTTCACCTTTCAAAACAGGTCAACTGAGTAAGAGAAAAGGGTTGTGTTTTTGTGAAGTCTCATCTGTCCAGTCACTTTTGTCCATATATATTCAGCTATACAACCCTCTTCTCTAGTCTTTCTAGTTCATACTAATTCCACATTTTTGAGTATATTTTCGGGTGGTGTTGACCCCAAATGGGTCTCCCTTTCACAGAATTCTCCACATATTAATTTCACAATGGTGCGGCCATGGCTGCAGCTGGTATGGGTTTCACTGATTATAAGTTGTGGTGTTTGGGTAAATGGGAATCTTCCTGTTAATCACTGTATGTTAATCACTTCTTTTATGTTAGGTTTCCAATCAGTTCTGACACAGATTATTGGGGATTCATTCATTTATTTGGCCTTTAGATTAGCGGCAATCACTGACAGAGAGCAGGGCTGCAGTAGCTCTGCTTTCTCTCAGTTCCCTGACAGCTCCTGACATGCTGATCAGGAGAGAAGAGTTTATCTCTCCCGATCAGCGTGTCCCAGTGCAGTACACACGCCCACCCCCTAGTAATACACTCCCCTCACATAGTTAACCCTTCCTCCCCAGTGCCATTAGTACAGTGTCAGCATTTTTTTTGCACTGATCACTGTCTTGGTGTCACTGGGGATGTCAGTGACCCCAAGTCTGTTCCCCCCCAGTGTCAGAATGTCCGCCACAGTCCCGCAGTCCTGCCATAAGTCACTAATCACCGCCATAAGTCACTGATCGCCGCCATAAGTCGCTGATCGTCGCCATTATTAGTATAAAAAAAATTTAAAATCCGAGTATCTTTCCCACCATTTGTAAACACTATAACTTTCACGAAAACCAATTAATTTACACGTATTGGGGTTTTTTTTTAGCAAAGACATGTCGCAGAATGCATTTTGGCCGAAAATTATGACGAAATTTGATATTTAAATTTTTTTTACTGGACATGTTTTATAGCAAAAAGTCCAAAATATTGTTTCTTTTTCTCAAAATTGTCAACTGTTGGAGTGATTGTTCGCAAATTGAAGAAATGCAAAATAACCATCAATCGCCCTCGGTCTGGAGCTCTATGCAAGATTTTGTCTCAAGGAGTAAAGATGATCATGAGAAAAGTAAGGGATCAGCCAAGAACAAGACAGGATGAGCTTCTGAATGATCTCAAGGTAGTTGAGACCACAGTCAGCAAGCAAACCTTTGGTAAAAAAAATATGCCGCCATTGTCTGAAATCCTGCAGCACCCGCAAGGTCTCCCTCCTCAAGAAAGCACATGTACAGACCCGTCTGCAGTTTGAACATCTAAATGATTCAGAGAAGGATTGGGAGAAAGTGTTGTGGTCAGATGAGACCAAAATTTAGCTCTTTGACATTAACTTGACTCGCCATGTTCGGAGGAAGAAAATTGCTGTCTATGTCCCTAAGAACACCATCCCTACAGTCAAGCACAGAGGTGGAAACATTATGCTTTGGGCTTGTTTCTCTGCTAAAGGTACAGGCCGACTTTGCTGCATTGAGTGGCCAATGGACGGGGCCTTGTATTGTAAAATCTTGGATGACAACCTTCTTCCCTGAAGATGGGTCATGGATGGGTCTTCCAGCATGACAATGACCCAAAATAAAGTAGTGGCTCAAGAAGAAGCACATTAAGGTCATGGAGTGGCCTAGCCAGTCTCCAGACCTTAAAGTGGAGTTCCACCCAAAAGTGGAATCTCTGCTTGTTTGCCTCTTCCCATTCTCCACTGCCATATTTGGCCCCTTTTGGAGGGGAGAGGATACCTGGTTTTGACAGCTACCCTCTCCCACTTCCAGCTCAGTTCCTGTTCAGTTTTTTAATATTTTAAATTTTTTTTATTTTTTATTAAATTTTTTTACATACTGTGACCAGAGGAATACAGTATTTCCATAGCGCCATTGTACTACTCTGGGGAGGTTTTTGCACATTATGATTACTTATAACAGTGAAATACATCAATTAATTCAGTTTTTACTATTGCAATTAGCTGTCATTGACTACAGCTAATCACATGGTACAGATGGTCTGTAATTGGCCCTGTCTGTACATGTGATTACTGTGACCAATCACAGAGATCAACACAATAGTACACAATGAATGGCATGAATGGATGCCATCCATTATATACAATTGTCAGGGGATTTGCTGTGAAAGGTCACAGCGATTGCATGGTACTGGCTGTGGGCCCTGTAGCAATTGTATGTACAGAGATGGACGCGGTCATCCATCTTGCTACAGATCCTCCATCTTGTATCATTCTCTCTCCCTCCAATCCCCCTCCCTCAGGAATTTGGTCTGTATGTATGCTGAGATCAGAGGATAGCTTCATGGTTATAAATCCCAATTAGCCTGGGCCCAGTATGTCTGTGAGACTCTTGCTTGGAGAGGAACGTAAAGCTATAAACTAGTCCTTCACTGAACATGAAAGACATTCCGAGATAATAGTAAAACAGACATCCTATTTATAACCCCTTTTCCATATAATTCATATCTTAAGATAGTAAATAATTACAATGAAACAAAGTATATATTCGGATCGCTCAGTTTAATGCGAGTTGCCTGATATCTTACACCCCTAGTTAAAGTCTACAGGAGAGGAGAAAGCCATATAGTTCTAGCTGAAATAGTAACATATGGCATGTTTGATGTCTGGACGTTCAGGATATCATTCTGCATATTAATCTACTAGTGGTTAGGCTGCTACATGTACCTAGGGAAGATTATTGACCATGGTATAACTTGCGAGGGATTTGGTCATAGCCTGAGTTCCCCGCCTTAAACACCCCTCCCCAAATGAGGCGATTTGTTCTCTGCTTTAAGTAGACACCCTGCTGAGTTCCTAGAAAAGAGGCTGTTATGCTTGGAGCAGTAAGTTGAAGAGATATCCCTTTTAACATCAGGAACCAACTTTGGGAGAAAAGGCACCCTTTTGCTCAGGACCCTTGAATCTGCTTAAACCAAGTACTCTGGCAAGTATTCTACCGCTCTAAACTTCTTTCTGTTATCTCTCTGCTGTGTTATTGCTCTCTGTATTTTTTTTATATATATATTGGCTACATCTTTTTCTGTAAATATTTTTATTGCACCATTTTGACCTTTTTAGTAATAAATCCTATTATCTGAAAAGTGTTGAACTGTTTCTAAAGCTCTTTAATGCAAACTAAGAATCCCTGTCTCTGAAGAGCGCTACTGTGTGTTTTAAAACTTCTGTATATATCTGCCTGCGATGACAGTGTGTATACAGACGCTTATTCAAACATCATAGTGTTATTGCTATTATTGGTGAGTTTCCTCCTACTCTGTACAAAAGGGTGGTGGTGGCAGTGTGAAGGGTTAATTGCGTAAATAACCTGACCCAGTAACAATCGCTCTCAGGCTGCGGCACATAGATTGTGGACCATTAGCTGGAAAATCTTTGTGCAGGGTGCAGCTGGGCGTGGCATTGTTATGCACGTGACAGCGCAGTTTTAGATTGGCTAGTCCTTCGGTCACAAGTTGGTGAGAAGGGCTGGGGGTCTGACGCCGCGTCCGTCACAGGCCCATACACTGATCTGTCATCCACCTTATCCGTTGGACACAGCAAGTAACAGATCTCACTACAGTGTGGCCAATGGGGCGCCTGCGAGGTGCATTCTGGGGAGGATGTCATCTGACATCTACCCAAAACGGCAAATGGCCCACCGAGCTGTCATTTTACTATAGGCTGGGTGGGAAGGTGTTAAGGTGGCACCAGTCCATGGAGGAGCAACCAAGACATCCTTGGACAGCCGAAGCACTATCAGGTTTAGATGAACTTGACTAACAAAATAAATCCAACACTCCTCCTTACACTTTCTAAGCAGTTACAGCAACCTTTTTTTTACTCTTTGATTTTAGGGATTTATATAAATTAGTAAAAACTAACAATTGTAAGCACCCCTGTAACTGTTAAATGGAATGGCTTGCTCCTACACTCAAACTGCCACTTTTGGTACACAACCTGTCTGTCTCAGGAAGCTGATATAAGCTGAGGAAAATAAAGGATAAATAGAAAATTAATAGAGCCACCACTTGAATTGGTAAACTGTAATATAATATTGCCTATAGGTCAAAAGTGGTTTTAGACTAGCTAAAAGACAGTGACAGTGAATTAGAATCACTAGTAGAATTGAGCAATAGTGATTCATGGGATAATTCATCATCAGACACTGAAAGTGAAGACAGCGATAATTCTGCAACTGAGCTAAGTGATGTGTGAACTTGGTGCTCTATTGACGGTGGTGCGGATCAGGCAGCGCCCCCAAGATTCCCATTTACTGGAGCATCTGGTATGAAAGTAGATGTTGAACATGACAATCCCTTTGCATACTTCAAATTTTTTCTGACTGATGAAGTTATTGAAAAAATAGTTACTGAGACAAACTGGTACCAAGAGCAACAATTGGCTACTCTGCATCTGAACTTTTCAGATGACCAGTGACCAAAGCTGACATTTGGAAATTTCTGGGCCTAATAAAACTTCAGGGAGTGGTGGGGAAACCCCTGCAGAAGTGGTATTGTACAACTAATAAATTACTTGCTACTCCATTCTTTGGCATGGTCATGTCAGAGTACAGATTTTCCCTGATTATGAAATTTTTACACTTCGAAAACAACGAAGAATTTGATGAAACTACTCATCCTGCAACAAAACTAAAGAAAATTTGGGAAGCATCTCAAATGATTCTAAAGAATTGTCAATGAAGCTATGTGCCAGAAAGAGATATCAGCATAGATGAAAGTCTAATGGCCTACAAGGGAAGGCTCAGCTGGGTACAATACAGTGCATCAAAGTGGCAAAAAATCCTACATGCTATGCAAATCATCAACTGGCTACATTTGTAATTCAGTCATATACACTGGAAAAGGAACAAAATTTAATCCAAAATACAGCAACTATGGAATGGCACAATCTTCCGTTCTGTCACTAATTGAGCAATTGCTAAATCAGGGCTATTGCGTAACAACCGACAACTTTTATACATCTCCTGAACTTTGAGATTCTTCTGCAAAACAAAATAGATGCCTATGAAACCGTTAGGGCTAACCGGCGCAACATGCCGCCAATGTTTGGCAATAAGAAGCTGAAGACTGGAGAAATGGTTGCCTGGCAGAAAGGCAAATTGATGGCACTGCGATGGCGTGACAAGAAAGATGTGTGCCTAATGAGTACAATTCATAATACCTCCACTGTTATGGTACGCACAAAAGGTGGGAAAGAAATCGTGAAGCCACAAGTAGTGATAAACTACAATAACACCATGGGAGGTGTCAGCAGAGCTGACCAAACAATGACATTCTACCCAGCAATGAGGAAACAGCAAAAGAAGTACTATAAGAAGATCTTCAGACATCTTTTTGAGCAATGCTTGTGGAATGCCTACATTCTGCTCAAAAAAAAGATTGACGAGCCTGTGATTCATTCTGACTTCATTTGGAAAATTGCTGAACGTATCTTTGTGAACCACCAAACACCATCAATGGCTGTGAATAGAGGTTGTTGTGCTGTTGGCGTTGTCAACCCAGAACACTTGACTGGTCGTCACTTCTTGGACCGAGAAAAAGTCAGCACTTACAAGGATGTGAGTGGTTTGTTGCTCGAAGCGAGATGACGGGAAAGAAAAGCAGAAAGGAAACCAGGTTCCATTGTCCTGATTGTGACGTCGGACCTTGTGCAGTCCCATGCGTCACAATTTTTAATACCTGGGAGGTTTACTAAACCAATATGCAGTGTCTAGTAATATTGCACCCTTGTTTGGACAAATTTCAGTGTTTTTGGTTTGATTACATTACTTAATTAAATGTATTATTATTATATTATTTTTTATAATTATTTATTATATTATAAGTTATGATTTCATGTTTCAAACTGTATCATACCTGGGATGTTTACTAGACTCTTGTTTGGACAGATTTAAGTGAGTTATTCCTAAGAATTGCAGGCCTACAATATAAAACAACAACTTTCCATGCAAGACAATGTATCGCTTTGACATTCAAAAATACTGACATAATCAGACCACCAGGGAGGCAAAAAATTTTTATTTAAAAAAAAAAAAAAAAGAGTTTGCCCCCCCCCACCCCCAATCCATACCAGACCCTTTAAGTCTGGTAGGAAGGTTAGAAGGGACCCCACAGTAATTTTTTTTTCTTAAAAAAGTGCGTGGGGTTACCCCCTAAAAGCCGTACCAGGCCCTATAGGCCTGGTAGGACTTTTAAGGGCAACCCACCCCTCAAGCGTGGGAAAGCGTGGGGCCCCCCTAAATTCCTACGAGACCCTTGATCCGAGCACAGGCCTGCAGGGCAGAAAAGGGGGGGACGAACAAGCATCCCCCCTCCCTGTGGCTTACCAAGCCACGTGCCCTCAGCATTGGGATGG
This sequence comes from Staurois parvus, assembly GCF_062004578.1. Taxonomy (NCBI): domain Eukaryota; kingdom Metazoa; phylum Chordata; class Amphibia; order Anura; family Ranidae; genus Staurois; species Staurois parvus. The sequence goes on along the minus strand of NW_028318342.1, from coordinate 923,713 downwards.
TGTCTCCATGCAGACGGGACAAGAGCCTTTTTCCCACAACCCTGGGAGGTCCTTTTCCCCATAACACTGGGCTGGCAGTTGTGGGGGTCTCTGAGCAGGGGAGCTCATTAGCATCAGGGTACCCCTTTAAATAAGGGGGCACCCTGATGCTGCCCCCCTTGGAATGAGTAAGGGGTACTGGTGCCCCTTCCCATTCACATGCAGATGGGGACAAGAGCCTTTTTCCCACAACCCTGGGAGGTCTTTTTCCCCATTTCCCCATAACGCTGGCCTGGCGGTTGTGGGGGTTTGTGAGCAGGGGAGCTCATTAGCATCAGGGTACCCCTTTAAATAAGGGGGCACCCTGATGCTGCCCCCCCTTGGAATGAGTAAGGGGTACTTGTGCCCCTACCCATTCACTAAAGGGTTAAATTGAATCAAAAATAAAGAGACCGGTCTTTTGAAAAAATCCTTTATTAAACAAAAAACAAATCAAAACAAAAGTTTTTGACAATCCCTTTATTAAAAAAAAGCCAAAAAAATGGTTCCATCGTCAATCATGGCATCCAGTGTTGTCATGATAACGCTGCACTCACCACAATCTGACATTTGCTAGTCAGATGTAAACAACTGGGTGGAGCTAGTGGTGACATCATCGCTAGCTTCTCCCAATTGTGCTGTGATTGGCCAAAGCATTTGCACCTGACCCGTAGTCAGGTGCTATGTTTTGGCCAATCACAATGCACCGTGAGAGCGCAGTGCATTGTGGGGGCCGGCGGGTGAACAGCCTGCCGAATGCTTTTACAGTTCGTTTACACAACCGGCCGATGTTCGAGTCAAATTTACATTACTTTTGATTTATTGGTTACACGGTTTTTCTTGTTCAAACGTTTTATTGGGTTTTTTAACATAGGGGAAAAGACAGTGGCAGTAGACATTACATAGGCATGAAAGCACAGGGAGTAACAATCACATTAATAATGCAATTACAGAGAAGGGGGGAGGAAGGGAGAATGAGAAAAAAAATATATACATATATATATATATATATAATGTTTCTCATGACATAAAGTGGGCGAAAGCTATGAGCAAAAAATAGCAAAATGACATAATGGATTTGATAGGTGGAGATACAAACTCCCCAATACTACATAAGGGGAACAGGAGGGTCAGAAGGAAAGTGGGGAAGGGTAGGGTAGTTGACTTCACAATTACGAAATCTATAGGGAGAGAAACCAGAGTAATGTAAAATATATATATTTATCAAGGGTTAAGAAGTGATTAGTCAAAGTTTGGCACGAGAAAACACTCTACCCAGGGGTTCCAAACATTCAAGAATTTAGGGATAGTATCTAGGATTGTAGCTTCCACTTTAGCGTGAATCATAGCCTGAGTAACTCTATTCTTAACAACTGCAATGCTTAAGGAGGGAGATTTCCAGGATTTGGCTATAACCTGTTTAGCTGCTGTGGTAACTTGTAGAATGAGTTTGAATTACGAATTGGTTATGCCAGGGGGGGCGTAAGTTGTGCAGAGCTGTAACCGGGTTCAGTTGGAGCGTATTTGCGCCAAGTTTGGATAGTATGCTAAAGACATCAGCCCAGAAGACTTGAGCGATTGGGCAATCCCACCAAATGTGAAAATGTGTCCCTAGGTCTACGCAGCCTCTAAAGCATGTGGAGGAGTAATTTGGAGTGTATTTTGCAATTCTCGCTGGGACCAAGTACCAGCGAGTTTAAACTTTATAATTGGTTTCCAAAGCTACAATATTTTGAGAGGATGACTTGGTATTGGCCCAGATGTGGTCCCAGTCAGAAGGGTCCAATTGCCGGCCAAGTTCAGTTTCCCACTTATGGGTATATGAGGGGGAGGACGTGGTGACCGAGGTTGTAAGGAGGGAAAATAGGTATGAAATGAGGCCTCGTCTGTGGGGTCATTGTGACAAGCCCGTTCGATGAGAGACATGGTGTTCGCTTGGTTTTGCCGTTATAGTGTAAGGAGCGTAGAAGTGTTGTAGTTCTAAGTATCTGAATATTTCAGAGGCTGGGAGTTCATGTGTCTCACGCAATGAGGCAAAAGATTTAAACTTATTCCTCAATATGAAATGATGGGTTCGGAGCAGGTTAGCTGAGGTCCATAGTTTGAATCAGAGTGGTAATGACCATGCTGGGGGGAAGACCGGATTTCGGAGATATGAGAGCAAGGGGTTATGCGATGATTGTAAAAGCTAACGAGATTTCAGTTTGTCCCATAGCGATAGAAAATGAGAGGTGATGGGGTTCGTTATCAAATGGCGGTCTATTGGTCTTAACCAAAGTAGGTTAGCAGTGCACAAGGGATCACATTCTATAGATTCAAGGACCACCCACTGAGGGATTTCTTGGGTCGCATGGTATTTTGGCAATTGTGCTAAATGTGCCGCCTGATAGTATTTGCCTATATCCGGGAGACCAAGACCACCATTAAGTTTAGGGCGGTATAGGGTAGAGCGAGGTATGCGGGGGCGGACAGTGCCCCAGACGTAGGAAAAAATTTGACTTTGTAATGTGCGAAGATAGTGAGTGGGTACTGGGATTGGGAGAACTCTGTTATAAATACAGAATTTTGGGAAGAATTGACATCTTCACAACTGCTATTCTGCCTAGTCATGCAAGTGGTAGGGAGGACCATTTAATCATGAGAGCGGTAAGATGGGTGAGCATAGGAGTATAGTTAGCTGCATATAGATCTGAGATATTGGGGGTCAGTTTTATACCCAGAAAAGGAATAAGGTGCTGTGACCAGGGAAATGGAAGAACCTGTTTCAAATGAGACAAATCTAAAGGAGGGAGGGATATATTAAGTTCCATTGATTTCTGGGGGTTTATTATAAGAATAATAATAGTGAATATGCCAAAACAAATAAGTTGATAAAATAACACCCTACCACAAATCAAAAAAATTCATAAAGTCCAAATAAAGTCCAAAATCACAGATTCAAAAAACCACACATATATATACAAAAATGTCCCTCTTGTGTAAGAAAGTGATATATTGGAAAATCCAAATAGACAGAGCCTCCCAATGGCTTCCACAAGCAGTATTACCTCAAATGAAAAAGAAACAATCCATAGTGCATTATCCTTTAATTAATCTTAACGTCAATATGTGAAGTCACTCCAGTGAAAATCACACAGGTGATAAGATAAAATGAAATAAAATTAAAAATAAAAAATATAAGTGAAAAGCAAATGTGTATGTGAATCACTCTTCAGTGCCAAAAATCACACAAACACAGTGTTCACTTCTAATTAAAGTAAGGAGTAAATACCCTTACCAGTATCAAAAATAATCTCGCCTTAGTGTTATCCAAGAAATACAATAATACAAGAAATACAATAATGGAATTAGCCCTCCTGTAGAGATCCACACGGATTACCATGATTCCAGAGCACCACCTAAGGTCCATCAACACTAGCACCCCAGGTGTCTCCTCACAGTGTACTCCATCCAGATAACCATATATGAGGAACAAAATAGTGTAATACCGCCACACACTATGACCTTAAAGCTTTAATAATAATGCTGATGTTTGCATATCTTTAAAACCGCTTTGTGACTAAGTCCAATGACGAAACGCGTCAAGGGAAGTGACCTCAGATGTACACTGAAACCGGAAGAGCGGCAGCGGCCATTTTGGAAAGTGGAAGGGAGCGTACACAAGGAGCCTGGATGTTTCCTGGATGGCAGAAAGGTTTTTATATATACACAAAGCGGTTTTAAAGATACGTAAATGTGAGCATTATTATTAAAGCTTTAAGGTCATAGTGTGTGGCGGTATTACACTATTTTGTTCCTCATATATGGGTATCTGGATGGAGTACACTGTGAGGAGACACCTGGAGTGCTAGTGTTGATGGACCTTAGGTGGTGCTGTGGAATCATGGTAATCCGTGTGGATCTCTACAGGAGGTGGATCTCTTCCATCGTTGTATTTCTTGGATAACACTAAGGCGAGATTATTTTTTATATTGGTAAGGGTATTTACTCCTTACTTTAATTAGAAGTGCACACTGTGTTTGTGTGATTTTTGGCACTGAAGAGTGATTCACATACACGTTTGCTTTTCACTTATATTATTTATTTTTATTTTTAATTTTATTTTTATTTTATTTTTATTTCATTTTATCTTATCACCTGTGTGATATTCACTGGAGTGACTTCACATATTGACGTTAAGATTAATTAAAGGATAATGCACTATGGACTGTTTCTTTTTCTTTTGAGGTAATACTGCTCGTGGAAGCCGTTGGGATGCTCTATCTATTTGGATTTTCCAATATATCACTTTATTACACAAGAGGGACATTTTTGTATATATATGTGTGGTTTTTGGTTTTTTGAATCTGTGATTTTGGACTTTATTTGGACTTTATGAATTTTTGTGATTTGTGGTAGGGTGTTATTTTATCAACTTATTTATTTTGGCATATTCACTATTATTATTGCTTGCATCTTTAGGGGTGGAGGTGGAGATTATGCTACAAGGGGATTTGACATTTGATTAATTTGGAAGTGGTATTATAATTTGGTTTATTATAAGGCCAGAGAGTAAGCCAAACCTCTCGAGGACCCGGAAGAGGGAAGGAGAAGAATTCAAGGGAGAGGTGAGAAAGAGTAAAATGTCATCCGCGAAAAGGCATAGTTTGTGATGGGAGCCACCTATCTCGAGTCCACGGACATCCGGATTTGCCCTAATTAGAAGAGCCAAAGGTTCAATGGCCAAGGCAAAGAGTAGGGGGGAGAGAGAGCAGCCCTGTCTGGTACCACGGGAAATCAGAAGTTGGGCAGACCTGTGACCTAAATATCTAATTCTGGCCGAGGGTTTGCAGTATAGTGAGAAGATCCAGGATAAAAAGTGAGGACAGAAGCCCCCCCCGGCGCAGAATGCAGTGCAGGTATGGCCACGAAACCATGTCAAATGCCTTCCGGATGTCCAAGGACAGGAAACAGGTGGGAATGTTGCGAGATTTAGCAATATGTGCTAAGAGAGTTGCGCATCTGACGTCTCTGGCTTGTCGAGTTGGGATGAAGCCCACTTGATCATTGTGGATTAGAGATCCTATACACGAATTGAGGTGCGTGGAAAGAATTTTGGCTAGTAATTTGATATCTATATTGAGGAAGGAGATTGGCCTATAATTTGACCACTGTGTGTCGTCCGAATTCGGTTTTGGGATCATTGAGATGTTGGCTTGCACAGTTTCAGGGTTGAAGACATGGCCTGACAATATGGCGTTAAAGGCATTAGTAAGGATAGGAGTTAGAAGGTGGGCAAATTTCTTGTAATATGTGGTAGAAAAACCATCAGGTCCTGGGCGTTTATGGGGTTTTACAAATTTTAATAGCGTTTAGGGTTTCGGTTGGGGTAATGGGTTGCTCTAAAGCTGTCAGCTGGTGCTCTGAAAGTTTTGGAAAGGGGAGAGAGGCCAGAAGATTGTCAGCCTGGGAGGGGTCAAAGGGTGTGGAGGAAGCGTAAAGTCGTGAAAGATGTTTGTGATAGATTTGTAAGATGCGTTCCGGGTTACTAGTGAGGGTGCCACAAGGGGTGCGTAAGCGAATAGGTCTGGTGATCTGGTCAAGCCTACGAAGCAAAAGAGCTAAGAATGTACCAGGTTTATTTGCTTTTGTGTAGTATTTGTGTCGGAATCTATGTAGTGAAAGCTCCGCCTGATCCTTGAGGAGAAGACCAAGGGCCAGTTGAGATCGTTCCAGGGCTTTTCGGTTGGCTAGGGAAGGGGTTGCTTGGAAGGCTTCATGAGATTGTTTGTAGGTTTGTTCAAGGAGAAGGCGCTGCTGTTTTTTCTCTTTATTCAAAAAGGACACTTTGCTAATGCAGAGCCCATGTGGGACTGGTTTATGTGCTTCCCAGAGTAGGAGGGGGGAGATATCTGGGGTTTGGTTTAGAGATATGTAGTCTTTGAGAGCAGCTTCGATATCTAAGCAATGGGTTGGGTTTTCTAGCAAATTGTCATTGATGATCCAGGAGGGGTCAGTAGGGGATGTAGCCAGAGAGGCTACGATTCAACCAGGGAATTGGAAGAATTTCAGAGGCCAAAAGCTGGGAGGAGGAGCTAGCAGTTATGAGAATGTGGTCTATTCTAGAGAAGGTCTTATGAGAGTGAGAGTAGACAGTATATTGGCGTTTAATCGGGTTAAGTTCTCTCCAGGTATCTGTCATAGAATAACACTGTAATATGGGTTTGTTTGGAGTTAAGTAAGGGGGAGGGTTGAGGGGACTTGTCAAGGAAGGGATATAAAGTACAGTTTGAATCCCCTCAAACTAACACAGTACCACATTTATGGTGATCAATAACTGATAATAAGTGAGAAACAAAATGGTAAGGGACCTTGGTTTGGGGCATAATATGTAGCGATGGTAACTTCTACATCCAAAAGTTTTCCGGTTAGCAGGAGATAACGACCCTCAGGGTCTTTAATCTCAGTACCCATCGTAAAGGGTGTCGTACGATGGAAGGCAATGAGTACCCCTCTACGCTTGGTAGGGGCAGAGGCTGTGTAGACCTGCGGGTAGCGGGGGCAAAAAAACTTAGGAGTAGAGTTGGGAGTGTAGTGTGTCTCTTGAAGGCATACTATATGGGCTTTATGTGATGCAAAGGTGCGGAATGCCTTAGTACTCTTCTGTGGTACGTTGAGATCCTGAACATTCAGGGTGAGAATATTTAAAGAACCCATGGGGAGAGTATGGTGTATTGGATAGTAGGGTATTGCCAGCTGGGGGGAATCTGGTAGTCATTGTGAGAGACAGATGGGGGGAGGATAGAGTTAGGGAAAGGTGTCAGGAAAAGGAAGTAGAGGGCCATTCTAGGCCTAGAAGGTGGTCCCCAGAGTCACCCAAAAACAGGGAGGTCTAGGGAAAAATAGTAGCCCAAGTGGTATTAAACGAACAATACCACAGAAGCTAGTGGAAAGTGCACAGGTACGTGGATCGTGGGGATGGCAGCATTTAGATTAATATAAAATAATGGGTTCCCGGGGAAAAGGCAGGTAAATGGGTTCCCAAAGGAGCCAAGGGGTCCTGAGTTTGGGCGGCATCGGAATTCTCGTGCTGCCAGAACTGAGGTCTCCGTACATATATTGAAATATAACCACAAGAAAATAATGTTAAAAGTAGTATGTAAGGCACAACAAGCTCTCAAGGATATAGGAGAGACAAAAGTTAAGAAGACCTGTAACTTGCGGGAAAAAACGAAAAAGAATTTTCCCAATACGTATAAAAAACAAAAATTGGACAGAAACCAAAATGAGCCCTGAAGGCTAGCATAAGGATACACAACGTCTGCATCTGACTGTGGGGTAATGAGAATAGACACCATAGATGTCAGTCTCTGCGGTGGCAGAATTCAACTCTGTTAGGCATTTGTGAGGAGAGAAGAGTTGATTAACGTGACTCAGTCCATGGTGTCTTGTGGAGACAGAGCAGGAAATGAAAAATGCCCTGTGGATGTTAAATTGACCATAGGCAGAGCATGGAGGGTGTGGTTTCTGCAGTGAGCAGGACGCCGAATGCCGTCTGGAGCTTTCTGAGGGTGTTGTTGGAGGGTGTAGCTGAAGATTCCGCAGGGTGTTCAACATTTTATCGGGTGTCTTCCAGATGTAGTCTCGGGCTTGGTATTGGAAACGCACTGCAAAGGGGAAGCTCCATTTATATTGTATGCCGTGTTGCTGGAGCGCTTGCAGATGGGGTTTCATAGCCCTGCGTTTAGCGATAGTAGTGGGGCAGAGGTCCTGAAACAATTGGTAGGTGTGACCTTGAAACATTAGAGATTCCGCGCTGCGGGCTGCTTGTAGGAGTTGCTCTTTAGTGTTAAAAAAGAGTTTGGCTATGATATAGCGCGGCGGGCCATCAGTGCGTCGTGAAGTTAGTGCCCTATGAACCCTGTCCATTTCCAGGCGTTCAATTGGAATGGCTGGAGCAAACTCTTGGAATAGGGCTGTGATGGTTGATTGGACATCGATGACCGATTCTGGAAGGCCAGATTTGAGCGCCTAGCCCAGTTTTCAAAGTCCTCAAGACCCTCTTGTAGTGTCGTGTTTTCGTCACGCAGGAGGTCAAGGTCATCTGCATGTGTCAGAAATGAGGCGTCAAGGTCATCCACTCTCTGTTCCAGGTCAGCAGTGCGTTGTCCTAGTTCGCAAATTTCTTTGGACGGCGTATCTGTGATGCGGTCAGAGGTCTGTTTCAGGGCTTTGTGCTGCATTCTCTCGAAGCGCGTGAGTAGGTCAGGGGATGTAAGGTCAGGTGTAGAAACATGAGTGGGGGCCTCTGGATCGATATCACACTCACCCTCAGATGCGCAGGAATGGCTGGGCTGTGTCTCTTGCAGGGCTGCATATGGTTGTGCAGCATGCTTGATGCCAGGGAATGGAGCGGTGGCCATCTTGGAGCAGGCTCTGGTCAGGGCCTCCTTAAAAGGTTTGCTGGGCGGCAGAGCATGGTGATGGAGCGCTCTCCTGACCATGTTGGAACGAGTCAGGGGGGGTTGCCATGGAGACTGGAGCTACTAATTTGTCAGTTCAGGCTGGGATCCGTGGGCAGACAGCTGTGTTTTCCCCACGGTGAGACGGAGCCTTAGGGGGACATGTTCGTCCCGCCGGCCGCACATGTTCACTCCCCCAGTTGCACAGTTTTTCATATTAGATACTGCTTTTTTGTTTAGCTACACTTTAACTCCACTGTGCAGTAGTGCAGGTGCCCTGTCTAATCCAATGTTGGTGTAGGACAGATTTGTTTTGTGGAGACTTCAGGGGTCTAAAGAGACATTTGATTTCTTTTCTCTGTGGGTAGGGTCCTGGGTCCCTGGGTACCTTTGTACTGTAAATTCAACTGTAATTAAATCCTTGAACTCACAGTATGAGAAAATGCAGCTGCTGTAAAGGTTACTGATTCAGCATGTTGCAAACAATACTTTACAACCTTAACAGTGACATATGTCGCAGGGAATTAGTTAAGGGCCATGAATGCCTATTAAATTTGAACATATATGTGTTTCAATTTGGAAAGAAAACAGTTTTTTAGGTTTCTCAAATCTGGACACAGTTTTGCTTAAAATTAGCTTTGAACTTTTGTTTTAGTATTTTATTTAGACCTTTTTAAGAACTGAGGAACAAATTTATTCCTGGGAATATTTCAAAAGCTATGAGTTACTACGCTTGAAATTATGGTTTATATCTGGAAAAGTAATTGTAAGCGTAGCAATAAAAATGGTTATATACAATTAAAAAGTTAATTTTGATAGAATAATAACAGTGTATTAAGTATTTTTATGAAGGCATAATGCCATTTTATATTTTTCAATTAGAAGTACATTTTTTGTTTACTTTTTTATTTTATAGCCTAGAACTAAGAATTACCTTACAGAGATTACTACAAAACTGTCAAACATTGGCCATAAAAATGTGTTTTTCATGGTGTAACTTTCTTATATTTTTAATTGCAATCATAATTAAAATGAAAGTAATAGCTATTTTTATGCTTGGTGATATCCCAAACGTACACCATTTATACAGATATCACATCCTCACTGCACATAAAAAGAAAATATAGTCATTATAAAGCTGTATAAAAAGGTAAAAAAAAAAACCTAATTCCATAATGAAAGCACAAAGTTGCTTAAACAATTATATATTCACCAGCTTTCTGTAATTAAAATGTTATACAGATTTAACAATAGCAAAGCACTCCTTATTGTGCTCACTTGGCCTTTAGTAATATGAACAAGAAACAAAAGAGGAAGAAATTCTAATATAAGAACGTCATTTTTTATGTAGCACTTTTTCTAACTTTTCGCTTGGAATCATCCAAATTCCAATAAAAAGGCTTCCCCCACTACACATTTTATGTGCAACAGGGGGGCACTGCAGTTTTTTTACATTCATTTTCTCAGCTAAAATTTGTTTCCATAAAACAAATTATTGTAGAGTTTTTTATATATCATTGTAGAAGCCCAAGTACCAAATATTACTAGCAGAAGCAATGCAGATCAAATCTAAAAATTGCTTTTACTGGTCCCAGTGTATAACTGTCTACTAAAAATACCCAGTTTCCAATATCCAGGTAGGTTTAGGAGTGTTTCACAGTTTGTAGGGCAATTTTGTTTGCTGGTGGATAAATGTGTACAATGTACTCTGGGCTGACTTACAGTGTAGAAAATTTAGAAAGCTAAATGATGCAGTAGCTAGCCAAAGTTACTTCTGACATGCGTGAACTTGCCCGTATTTTGGTATTTACTGTGAGCATTACATTTATTATTAGCTTTTATGTAAGCATAACCCTTCCAGAGGTTTGACTAAAATTTACGATGGTAACCTTTGCAACACTTTGCAACAGAAGACACTCCAACTAAATCCGAGAAAGAGAGAATTAAACAGATCACATAACACAACAGATTTATTTATCTGATCCACTGTAAGCCTGAAGACAGATTAAAGGTTATCTGGTGCATAATGCATGCAGAACAATCACACAACACCAATAAAACAACACAGGATAATGTTAATACATGTCTATGTGGCTATGTAATTCCTTTTTACAAATAACATCCGTATGTGCCTGCAGGTCATACATTTTCAGCTGGAAAATGCTTTAACTGAGGCCTTGTTGAAAAAGTAGAGCGAGAACCAATTAAGAACAAAAGGGAAAAAAGAACAACGTTTTAAAACTGTGTTCTACAAATTTAGGCTGATTCCAGAAGGCTCAAGAATTATATTACAAGCCTTTAGAAAATCAGTGTGGTTAGGTTATCATGTAATCATGTTTTAGTTTATTAAACTAGAAATAATGTATATACAGTATACATGTGTGTGTGTGTACAGTATTTGAATATTGGTGGAATTTGTGACACTTTGAGCAGGTCATAGTTTTGTGTTTTTTATACCACAATCTCGGCATAATTTATGGATGATTCCTAATAACTAATACTCTAACAACTTTGACACTGAGTATCAGTAACTTCTTTTTTACAGAAGGCCAATAATCTGTATGTCAATGAAAAAAAAAATTATTGTGGCATTGGGAGATATTTATCACATTCATCATAGTGGGCTATATTCAATGTGACATTCATCCATAATAATTACTGTAGTAATCACCGGCTATATTTGGTGTCAGTATGTTTTCTGTGAAATTGTTGGCAATTTTTTCATAGAAACTGATCTCAGTATGTATATAATTTACAGTATGTTCTCTAAGGCTGGAATTTATAGCATAAAGATGTGGGTAGTGAAAAAAATCACATACCTCACAACCAGGGGCGGACTGACAACTCATGGGGCCCCTGGACAATAGGGGATCATGGGGCCCTGTGTCCTTGCGCAAACTCAAAAAAGCCTATGAAAAAGGTACCAGGGGCATCTCATGGGGCCCCCTACTGACCCTGGGCCCTCGGGCAGTGCGCCCCTGCTCACAACCTTTGAACTAGAGATGGAGGGAAACAATGGCATTGAGATGGTATATGCTGGTGTGGGTTAAATTGCTTGTAAACCCCATCTTCATCAATTTTAAAAGACATCTACCTTTTTATACTTTGCTTCATAAAAATCCAAATCGCGGGGCCATAGCTTGGAACTTTTTGCACTAAACGGCCACCCTCAAACCTGGAAATAAGTAAAATAGGGAGATAATTTTCCTTTACTGAAACCCCACACTCACAGCTATGTCGCAATGTTCCAAAGATCTTTCACACCCAGCCAGCAACAGGCCCAGGCGATCCCTCCACGTGCTCCTCTCTGTCTGCCATGTCACATCGATAGTTGGACTCACAGCAGCACCAGAAGCAGAAGCAGAGACACTGTCCTCTCCCTCTGACAACAAGTACCAAAGATGGAAGATTTGCAACACATAGTTTTGGACATCAAAAATGCCCTCACAGATGTGTTATCGAAGCTCAAGGAGGAGCTGTGTGGGGTTTCAGATCGGCTGGTGGAGGTTGAGCGAATATACAAGAACTCCAACAGCATGGCGCCCAGTACTACTTTCACCTTATTGCAATGCAATGCAAATTGGAAGAACTGGATAATAGGAGCAGATGCAGAAATCTGAGAATCAGAGGCATACCAGAATCCGTGGAACATGACCAGATTCCTTTCACCCTACAATCCTTAGTGAACAATTTACTAGGAAGGCCTCAAGACTCACCAGTCAACTTTGAACAGGCCCACAGAGCCCTTCATCCCAGAGGAAATTACCTTTAACGCTGCAGAGGTAAACATTTTTCAAGATCTTTCCCAAAATACCTTAAACAATAGGAGGGCATTATGCCCTATACGGTCTGCCTTGACAGAAAGGAACTTCACATATAAGTGGCGCTTCCCATTAGGGCTCTGTGTGACTGTGTATCGTCGGTCTTTTACATTACAAATGCCAGCAGATCGACCACAATTTTTTTACCACGTAAACATCCCCCCACTTTAGCTTTCCATAAATCTGGAAGGAGCTCATTCCTGCTAATCCTGAACAGCACATGCTATGCCATTGGCTGAATGGTACCCCATACCGCCACAGACAGCTGAAAGCTGCTCCAGAGGAACCACCAGGCGCTCAAGAAGATCCTTGACTAAGGACTGCTTACCACTGGGAATTTCTCTAGCTCTCTCCATAACTTCTATTGTTTTAAAAATGTATTCTGGGACATCTTCCCCTGCCTCTATCCAGCATATGGGCTTAAACACCATGACAAACTATGTGTGTTGTTGCATTTACTCTTTTAGGCACCGGGAGGCTCTCCCCCCTTTTCCCAACTCAGACATCTGCTCCTTGGTGAAGCCATTCTGATGCATTAACTTACAAGACACAGCTGTGAGAACTTTGGAATTAACATGGATCTTCCCTGGGCCCATAGCTCATGTTGGTAATATATGCCGCAGTGACATTCACTCTAATTACGATGCTCCGATATGCCTACACTCTCCACTCTCTTATAAGGGGCTCTCAAACCAGTGTTCCATGTTTAATGCTTGCCTAGGTTGTATATAATTTCTTTCAGTTGATAACTTTAGGCAGTACTGTCTCTCTATGCGTGCTCTTAAACAAAAGATATCAGGCTCCTGATTTTGGAATACCAAGTTAGTGGCGATGATCATTGCTGTGGAGATGTTGTAAATTTCTAGTAGAGTGAGGGTGTTAGGTACCTGACCGGAGGCTGCAATAGAGAGAGGGCTCCCCTTACGGCTAAGTGCAGTGCGCCCCTGGAGGTGGAAACAGGAGGTGCAATGCCCAAAGAAGCCAGTGGTGTTGCTGCTTGGAAATGTCTGACGAGATGGAACCCGTGGATGCTCCAGTTGCAGGAGGAGTTTCTCCAGAAAACACATGGATCCCGGAGGATGGGTAGTGTAGTCAGTAGCCAGAGCCAGGATCAATATGGAACAGCAGACAAGAGCAACTTCAGGATCAAGCCTGGGTCATACACAGAGTAGCAGCAGACAGGAGCAAGGTCAGGATCAAGCCGGGATCATACACGGAGCAGCAGACAGGAACAAGGTCAGGAGCAAGCCGGGATCAAACATAGAGCAGCAGACAGGAACAAGGTCAGGATCAAGCGAGTCGGTAACAGGAAATCAGCAGGAAACGCAGGAACATAGGAACAGGAGGAGCTGACAATAATCCAGCAATCACTGATCAGAGCTGCAGTCCTTATAAAGGCCACTGAGTGCCAGCAATTAGTGCACCCTGCGTGTGCTGGTGTGTTTTCGTTCACAGGAATGCTTTATTACGTGTCGCCCGCCTATGCACATGTGCATGTCTTTGCGCGTATTGGTGCATTTGCCTGGGCTTCCTCGTCTTTTCCTCTGACAGAAGGTGTACTGTATGTTGGTTCCATTCACTGGGCTCCTGAACTTCCTCTGGCTGGATCTCTGACCCTTGGAGGCAGACATGGGAGCCTGACCTAATCTAATCTTTAGACACTCCCTCCAGGATCATGCCTTGATATGTTCATCCCCACAGTAATGGTCCATCAGAGACAGTTTAATGTTCTTTAGCTTGATTAGAAGTAACAATTTCACTATAGATCTGATATTGGTCTTCTTTTTACGTGTTAACATGTTAAAGTGGTGTCACTCAATGACCGCAGTCCCCCCCCTCCTACTCCAGAACCATATCTCTGTGAGACGTCAGTCCTTCTCTCATATAATCAAGGCCTTCTCATTTTGAATGACATATTGTCTCTGCAGGGCAAGAACTGCAGTCGGAGTCTCATCTACCACCCAATGCCAATAACGATTATTGCACCCACATCTCTTACAAAGTTGACCATACCCCCCATCTATGGGCTATTCATGGGATTCACATCCCAATATTCATTGGGTAACACCAAACTTTATGGTCCATTATGGCGTAGCACAGGGGTGGATGCGGTCAGATAGCTGAAACACGCTCAGCAAAGTAAGTTACACTGTATTTAGCTAGTTTTTCCCATTGTGAAACTTGGTTTAGCTATTGTTCAATTGCAACCCCATCTTATCCTGTTCATGAGAGAGGTAATATCTCTTCTTGCTGGTTGTTTTTGTGCTTTTAAGCATAGCCATTTGCCCATGTAAATGCTTCAGGTTTTATTTCTTCTCATAATTATTCTATCAAAGTCCTCCCACTGGGCAGACACCTCTTCCCTGTCAGTCAACCCGTTAGCACCCCAAATCAGCCTGGTCCCTGACCAGACTGAATCCATTCTCCGATCTAAACTGTGGGCTAGAGCAGCCAGTCTAGTCCAACCCAAACTGTTCTATATCTGTCTACATTTCTTCTTTTCCATTTCTTCTTTTCTCTGTTCCTTTTGTTCTCCATTTTTTCCCCCACGTAACTTTAACTCCAGGTCCCTGTTTCTCCCCTTCCCTCTATCCTTTCCCCTCTCTCCCCATCTCCCCTTCCTTCCCTTCTCTTCACCCTATCTCTACTACTATTCCCCTCACCTGAATTCCCCCTAATAATTGTCAGGGGGAGGCAGAGAGGACAGCACACACTCCTTCCTTTGCTCTCACTTTGCTTAAATATTGAGCAGTCTTTCAGCTCCCAGTGCGAGTGACAGATCCAGACCCGAGTTCCGAGCCTGCTCAGCAAGACGGCCCTAAGGACACACTCGCCCCTACCATAATTTCCACTCACTAATGCGAGCAGGCAAGTGGAAATTTCAAGGCCTGCTCAAAACACTAAAGGTCTGAATGTACTCAAAAAGAGATTTACGGTTCTTTTTGCAAGAGACCCATTTTAAAGGCCCTGATATACCTAAATTTATAAACCTTAAGTTTCCTTCTGTATACTATGCTTCCTCTCTTGATTCCAAGACAAAGGGGTCAGCCATATTGTTTTCCAAAAACTTTGGAATGTTTTCTGTTTATCAAAGGGACAGCTTATGACCGTCCCATGCTATTTGTGAACTTCTACTGTCCCAATGAGAGGCAAGTATCCTTTCTTCCAGAAGTGATGAACATTTTGATTCCTTTCCATACAGGGATGTTAATTTTTGGAGGTGTCTTAAACCTATTCTCGATTCTTCCTCAAGCTCTTCTTCAGTTCCCTATTGAGCCCTCAAGCAAATAAGGGTTCAGTTGAATACTTTGTTCCTCCACAACTCTTTGAGAACATTATATCCGGATACCAAAGACTACACTTTTTTCTCCCCTGTGCAATATAAGTACTGCATCATTCAGTGGCTCACACACAAATGTGTACTCTGTGGTGAATGCATTTCCCTGGCAACACAGATAAAAAAACAAAAGCAGGTGTACATGGAAAACCTGATAGATAAACAATGCTCCTTTAAATTGTCACATAAGAAAAGCAGACTAAGGTTATGATTCCTTATAAATGGCCAGGAAAACCCTCCTAGAGGAACTGGGAAAGCAGACCATGTGCACATTTGTGCCTTCTACCAAACTATTCTATGAACAGGCTAATAAAAGTGGTAAATTGCTGGCGAGGCTGCTCCAGGGAAAGAGAGCACAAATGACAATGCACTCTATACAAGACAAAACGGGTAAATGTTTCAACAAAACAGAAGAAATTGCTAAGCAATTTGTTAATTACTATACCAAACTGTACAACTGAAACTCTATGCCAGGAGTCTGCCTCTATTTCTCACAAATAACCTTACCTCGCATCCTTTCAGATGCCTGCCTTAAGCTGAAGCAACCTATTTCAGCTGCAGAATTTACTTCAGCCCTAAAACTAATGTAACCAGACAAATGTCCTGGACCTGATGGCTTACCCACCCAATGCTACAAAAATTTCATGCCTCACTTCCTGATTGCCTTTAATCCTCTTGCACAATGTAAAGAACTCCCTTTACATAAAGACCTCACATCATAGTGCTACCCAAGAAAGGCAAGATGAAACTCATGTTCAAAATTATAGACCCATATCACTTTGAAATGTTAACTTAAAGATATTTGCGAAAATCCTTGCCAATAGATTAATGCTTTTTCTCACTCGCCTGATATCTCCAGATCAGGTTGGCTTTGTCCCCAGCAGGGAAGCCTGAGATAATACCATCAAGTCACTCAACATTCATCACTGGCTCTCTGGCTCTGCCTTGGAGGGATTCTTTCTATCAATGGATGCAGAGAAGGCATTCGCCAGGATGGCCTGGGACTATATATCTGTCATCCTGTCCTCCTTAGGCCTGGGTACCTTTATGCAATCCAATATTTTGACTCTATACACCAACCCTCAGGCCAAAGTTAAAGTCAATGGCTACCTGACGAACACCTTCCGCATCCGAAACGGTGTGAGACAGGGTTGCCTGCTTTTCCCGATTATCTTTGTTCTAACATTAGAGCCTTTCTTGTGTTGCATACGCACACACCCTGACATATCTGGTGTAACTATAACAAATAAAGAATACAAAACTGTGGCCTTTGCCGATGACATTCTCTTCTATCTCACAAAACCAATGGTCACACTACCTTACTTACTTAAAGAGTTCCAGCTCTTTGGGGAAATATCCAACTTTAAAATTAACCTGCACAAATCCTAAGCATTGAATATAACCCACCCCCACACCCTAGTCCAGAGTTGCCAAGATTAATTTCCTTTTACATGGTCTTTTAAGGCCATTACATATCTAGGGATTCAATTACCCCGTAACTTGTCCAATTTATATCTTATGAACTTTCACCACCTATTGCAGTACTTCAAAAAAGACATGGAGGTCTAGGAGAAATCAAGCCTCTCTTGGTTTGGAAGAGTGGCAGCAATTAAAATGACCTTATTACCACATTTCCTATATCTTTCACAAGCAATCCCAATCTGTCTACCCAATGCTCTCTTCTCATCCCTTCATTCATCCATTTGTACTTCTTTCTGTCTTTGGAAAGGCCAAACCCTAAGACTTAGCTTAACCAAACTCATGGCCCCAAAGGACAGAGGTGGGATTGGCCTATCGGACCTTAAAAAATATCATAAATCATCCCTATTGACCAGACTAGTAGCCTGGCATATTAATAACAACTTTAAAGATTGGGTCACAATTGAACAGCAATGGACCCAAGGCACTTTGACAAAACTCCCGTAGCTCAATTCGGGCGTTCAACCATCTCTACTTAAAGGCCATCCACTAATATCTACAACTTTAAAATGCTTCTAAGAGGCACTCAAAGCAACATCAATTGCCTCCACGCCTGACCCTTTAACCCCACTCTTACACAATCCAGCCTTTCCCCCCTGGCTTGGAGGTGGGCTTTGTGCTTTTATTCAACACCAGGTCTCCTTCTAGGGCATACCAATTTTTTAACAAAGGGAACTTTCACTCTAAAGAGGACCTGGACGTGAATCTCCTGAACTCTACATTACCTATGTGGTCCTACTTATAATTGAGGCTTTTTCTCACCAACCCTAAAAGCCGAGATTCACACTGCTGTCACCTTAGCTCTTTTGAAAGGTTATGCACCTCAAAGCCCTCTCAAAAGCATCTCATTTTGGCCATATACTCAATTCTTACTGACTTAAACCCAGACTTTCTCCCCCAGATTGCCAAATTATGAGAACTGGAGACTGAGACCCTCTTTATGACCCAAAACTTAGAAGCCATATGCAAGACTGTCCATAAAGGCACTCTGGATGTGTCGACCCAAGAGCGCAACTTCAAAGTAATCCCTCTTTGTTACAGGACACTCTCTCACCTCCATAAAATATTTCCAAAGGTCCCTGATAAATGTTTGCATTGAAGAGGTGCAGTGGGGACCATGCTCCATCATTGGTAGCAATGCCTCAAACTATTACCCTTCTGGACACAAGTACACAGGATACTGTAGCAGGTTTCTACCTACTCTTTAGCTTTTTCACCATGTCAATTTCTCTTACTCCATTCTACCCAAAAAAGGCTTCTCTTATCATAAATCACTAGCTATGCATATGATAAATGCTGTGCTCATGTGTATCCCGATGTTCTGGAAACACACCCAAATACCTCCTCTCAAAGACTGGTTCAACAGACTTAACAAGGTGGCAGAGATGGAGGAGTTGATCGCTATCTCCTTGGATAGGCTGGATAGCCACCTAAAAACCTGATCCTTCTGGACTCACTCCCAATCTACTTTGGAGTATCACAACATCATGACCTCTTATTAATTGGAACTCTAATTTTTGTTCATGATGGAGATAAGCAAATTGCATTTATTTTAAATCTGTCTTCTCCACCCACTTCTGTTCCCTCACCACTTTCCCCCCCCCCCCTTTTGTTTGCTTTCTCTTTCTTTCCTCTCTTTTCTCTCCTTTTTCTAGCTCTTCTTTTTTCTCTTCTTCCTTTCTTTATTTTTCTATTTTTAAATCCAAAACCTTATTACGATGATCATAGAATATCAACATATTGCCTTCATTACAAGGTCATGTCCGTACACCTGACAATAAACAATTTTTTGACCTCCCTCCTTTATATCTCTTTTTTTGTCCAAAACAATTTCTTCTTATATGTAGGAAGACATGTAACACTTACAGTTGCAAGAAAAAAGTATGTGAACCCGTTAGGATTACGTGGAGTTTTGCATGAATTGGGCATAAAATGTGCTCTGAACGTCATCTAAGTCACAACAATAGAAGAACACAGTCTGCTGAACATAATACTACACAAACATTAGATGTTGCCATGGTTTAATTGCACATAACATGTAAACATTCACAGTGCAGGGAGGAAAAAGTATGTGAGGCCCTAGCTTAATGACTTCTCCCAGAGCTAATTGGAGCCAGGAGTGAGCCAACCTTGACTCCAATCAGTGTGATGATATTGGATGTGTTGCTGACAGCTGTCCTGCCCTTAAAAAACACACACCTGTTTTGGGTTTACTGGTTTCAAGAAGCACTGTCTGATGTGAACCATGCCTCGCAGAAAAGAGCTCTCAGAAGACCTACGATCAAGAATTGTTGACTTGCATGAAGCTGGAAAGGGTTACAAAAGTATCTCCAAAAGCCTTGATGTTCATGTGTCCATGGTAAGACAGACTGTCTACAAATGGAGAAAGTTTAGCACTGTTGCTACTCTCCCTAGATGTGGTCGTCCTGTAAAAATGACTGCAAGAGCACAGCGCAGAATGCTGCATGAAGTAAAGAAGAATCCCAGAGTGTCAGCTAAAGACCTACAGAAATCTCTGGCACATGCTAACATTTTTGTTGACACATCTACAGTAAGGAAAACATTAAACAAGAATGGAGTACATGGGAGGACACCACGGAGGAAGCCATTGCTGTCCAAAAAGAATATTGCAGCACGTTTGAAGTTTGCAAAAGAGCACCTGGATGTTCCACAGCACTACTGGCAAAATATACTGTGGACAGATGAAACCAAGATTGAGTTGTTTGGGAAGAACACACAACACTATGTGTGGAGAAAAAAGGCACAGCACACCAACATCAAAACCTCATCCCCACTGTAAAACATGGCGGAGGGAGCATCATGGTTTGGGGCTGCTTTGCTGCCTCAGGGCCTGGACGGATTGTTGTCATTGATGGGAAAATGAATTCCAGAGTTTATCAAGACATTTTGCAGGAAAACGTACAACCATCACACGTACAACCAACTGAAGCTCCGCAGAGGATGGGTGATGCAACAGGACAATGACCCAAAGCATACAAGTAATTCAACAAAACAATGGCTGCAACAGCACAGAATACGCCTTCTGAGTCCTGACCTCAACCCAATTGAAATGCTGTGGCATGACCTTAGGAGAGCGATTCACACCAGACATCCCAAGAATATTGCTACACTGAAACAGTTTTGTGAAAAGGAGTGGTCCAAAATTACTCCAGATCGTTGTGCAGGTCTGATCTACAACTACAGGAAACGTTTGGTTGAGGTTATTGCTGCCAAAGGAGGGTCAACCAGTTATTAAGTCCAAAGGTTCACATACTTTTTCCTCCCTGCACTGTGAATGTTTACATGTTATGTGCAATTAAACCATGGCAACATCTAATGTTTGTGTAGTAATATGTTCAGCAGACTGTGTTCTTCTATTGTTGTAACTTAGATGACGTTCAGAGCACATTTTATGCCCAATTCATGCAAACCTCCACGTAATCCCAAGGGGTTGACATACTTTTTCTTGCAACTGTATGTGGTAAGAAAACCCTGGGTTGCTCTTTATTTCCCAGATGCAACTTTTATACTCTTTTTTTTTCTTTTATCTCCCTGTGCATTTCTTTATACTGAACATAATACTGTAATCTCTTTTTCATAAATATATATTCATCCTTGATTGTAACCCTCTGAGGATGTCATTAAGCCTTGTGGTACCTATGTTAATCTAAAACTGCATATGCCTTTGTTCACCATATACCAATGTATACTATATTATGTATATTTTTCCACATTTTCTTTTAATAAATCTTTATGGAATAAAAATCCAAATTGCATTATTTGTACCTCAGTTTTTTAATCTCAGAGTCTATCAGAGCCCTATGAATGTCTCCGGTCTATGTGAGTGTCCATGGGCAGGAGCTCATGAAATGGATTCATGACATCACTGACTACCTCCCACCTGTACACTCCCCCATAAACCATAGTAGTGTGGCTTAGTAGCCACACGCTTGGGAATTTGTATGTGCATCACCCCCAGGGTGCACACATGACACTGTCAATGTGTGAATGTCAAAGTTAACAGGCACTCAGATATATTTGAATTATATATATTATTGGCACAAAGCATTGGTGAGGTGTCTCCAGGCTCGAAACAGGATGGCACAAACCTGTCTGCCAGCCACACCCGCTCAGGAGTCCCGACCAATATGAAACACCTGACTTCATCTAGACCAACTATTTTCAAGCGAAGAACAGCCAATCATAGGGGAGCCGGAGGAGGTAGGGGGAGCATTTTAGGTGGATGGGCTGTGCACATCTACAGGACACATGCCCCCTGCTCGTGCATGAAACTGATTATTAGTCTGTCAGTCACGGGAGAGGGGGTGTGGCAACACAATTTGTTTGGATGTGTCATGTTTTTTTCAATGTAGGAAAAAGGGAAGGATTTTAAATGACTGGCTGCTCCATGACTGGTCAGACTAGGGACAGATGATTTCTTCTGCTTTACAGTGTGAGGTAGACTGGTCAGTTTATTTTTGATTATTTGGGTTTACAACTACGTAAAGAACACTTGCCACTATCAATATGCTGTTCAGTTTTGGTCACCAATCCTCAGTAAAGACACTGTTTAAAAAGAGTTCAGTGATGGGCAGCTAAGTTAATAAAGGGGGTGGAGGATCGCAGCTATGGGAATCAATTACATAGATTACAGTTATTCACTCTAGAAAAGAGGGGCTTAAGAGGGCTTATGATTACAATGTACAAATATATCAAAGGTGACTTCAGTAGCTGTAATAAATTCTTTACTCTAAAGTCCCTGAAGAAGACACACAGCCAAGAAGGTTTAACATTAGGTCTGGTTCACACTAGTGCAATTTCAGATGCAACTTGGGTAGCACAGAAACGCATGACAATGAAAATCATCTTGAGTTCAATGGTGCCCACTGACATCAATGCAACGCAACTGCAAGGTGACTGTGGGAAAGGTACATGTGCTACTTTGGTGTAATGCCGTGCAATTTTGTGCCCCATAGTCTTCAATGTAAATGTACCAAAAGTGTATGTACATACATTTTTGGTGCTTTTTGCCCAAGTTTTGTGCTAGTTGTTAGGAACCAACACAAGCTGGCATCCTAACAACCAGTGAATCATGCTGCTCTGATAGCAGGGATGAGTTATTGGTTATTAAGGAGCAGACACCAATGACTTTTTCTTGCTGAAACCAGAATGTAATAAATGAGCCTATAGGCTGGCCTCATAATAACATTTTTTAACGCAAATTTTTTTGCAGAATATAGGTGTAAGATGTTACAATAAATCCACTTTGCAAAACACATCATGTGTATGACAAGATGGCTTCCTCCTGGAATCATAAGTAGTACAACATCTGTGATGCCAGCTTCCAGACTGGCAGGCTTCTCAGTGTACAGGTGAAACTCAATAAATTAGAATATCGTGCAAAAGTTCATTTATTTCAGTAATGCAACTGAAAAGGTGAAACTAATATATGAGATAGACTCATTACATGCAAAGCAAGATAGTTCAAGCCGTGATTTGTCATAATTGCGATGATTATGGCTTACAGCTCATAGAAACCCCAAATCCACAATCTCAGAAAATTAGAATATTGTGAAAAGGTGCAATATTCTAGGCTCAAAATGTGTCCCACTCTAATCAGCTAATTAAGCCATAACACCTGCAAAGGGTTCTTGAGCCTTTAAATGGTCTCTCAGTCTGGTTCAGTAGGAATCACAATCATGGGAAAGACTGCTGACCTGACAGTTTTGCAGAAAACCATCATTGACACCCTCCATAAGGAGGGAAAACCTCAAAAGGTAATTGCAAAAGAAGTTGGATGTTCCCAAAGTGCTGTATCAAAGCATATTAATAGAAAGTTATGTGGAAGGGAAAAGTGTTGAAGAAAAAGGTTCACAAGCAGCAGGGATGACTGCAGCCTGGAGAGGATTGTCAGGAAAAGACCATTCAAAAGTGTTGGGGACTTTCACAAGGAGTGGACTCAGGCTGGAGTCAGTGCATCAAGAGCCACCACACACAGACGGATCCTGGACATGGTCATCCTCTTGTCAAGCCGCTACTGAACAACAAACAACGTCAGAAGCGTCTTACCTGGGCTAAAGAAAAACAGACCTGGTCTGTTACTCAGTGGTCCAAAGTCCTCTTTTCTGATGAGAGCAACTTTTGCATCTCATTTGGAAACCAAGGACCCAGAGTATGGAGGAAGAATGGAGAGGCACACACTGCAAGATGCTTGAAGTCCAGTGTGAAGTTTCCACAGTCTCTGTTGATTTGGGGAGCCATGTCATCTACTGGTGTTGGTCCACTGTGCTTCATTAAGTCCAGGGTCAACGCAGTCATCTACCAGGAGATTTTGGAGCACTTCATGCTTCCTTCCGCAGATGAGCTTTATGGGGATGCTGACTTTATTTTCCAGCAGGACTTGGCACCTGCCCACACTGCCAAAAGCACCAAAACCTGGTTCAATGACCGTGGGATTACTGTGCTTGATTGGCCAGCAAACTCGGCCTGACCTGAACCCCATAGAGAATCTATGGGGCATTGCCAAGAGAAAGATGAGAGACATGAGACCGAACAATGCAGAAGAGCTGAAGGCAGCTATTGAAGCATCCTGGTCTTCCCTAACACCTCAGCAGTGCCACAGGCTGATAGCTTCCATGCCATGCCGCATTGAGACAGTAATTGCTGCAAAAGGGGCCCAAACTAAGTACTGAGTACATATGCATGCTTATACTTTTCAGAGGTCCGATATTGTTCTATGTACAATCCTTGTTTTATTGATTGCATGTAATATTCTAATTTTCTGAGATTGTAGATTTGGGGTTTTCATGAGCTGTAAGCCATAATCATCACAATTATGACAAATCACAGCTTGAACTATCTTGCTTTGCATGTAATAAGTCTATCTCATATATTAGTTTCACCTTTTCAGTTGCATTACTGAAATAAATGAACTTTTGCATGATATTCTAATTTTTCGAGTTTTACCTGTATATGCCATGACTTGTTATCAGTTGTAAAAGAAACAGAAGCAAATTTAGCAAAGCAAAGTACTTAGTATATGTTAAAGTATAACTAAAAACAACAACATGTTTAACATTTTTGGTATATAGTGGAGAGGGACTAGTCAGTGTTTTTTTTTATTTAAGTCTTTGTCCCTATTAGGAAGATTTTACCTCTTTTTACCTCTGTTTGTCTTGTTTACTATGATCACTGAGAGCAAAGGTGAAAGAAAATCTAACATTTTGTGTTGTCATCAGAACAGGAATAGAAAGAAAATACTCCAGGTGGACAATGGTTCAGATTACCCTGGTGATCACTTTGGAAGGATTTCTTCTCGAAGTGAAGGAAAACCTCTCCAAAGAGATACAGATGGCAATAAAAACAAATAAATATAATGTGAATATGATACCAAATCAAAAAACCCTTAAACCTACACTAATTCCAAATTGGAAAAAACTTTCAACCCCTGAAAGCTTAAAATCAAATAAATTAGTCCAAAAGAAAATCTTCCCTCGTATACCAAATAATCTACCTATATATAAAACAGCAAGACTTTCCCCATATAATTATATACAGTCATGGCCGAAATTGTTGGCACCCTTGATATTTCTCCAGGAAATCATGTATTTCTCACGAAACGTATTGCATTAACACATGTTTTGCTATACACATGTTTATTCCCTTTGTGTGTATTGGGACAAAACAAAAAAAGGGAGGAAAGAAAGCAAATTCGACATAATGTCACACAAACCTCCAAAAATGGGCTGGACAAAAGTATTGGCACCCTTTCACAACTGCGGATAAATAAGAATGTTACAAGCATGTGATGCTCCTGTAAACTCACCTGGGGCAAGTAACAGGTGTGGGCAATATAGAAATCACACCTGAAAGCAGATAAAAAGGAGAGACGTTCACTTAACCTTTGCATTGTGTGTCTGTCTGTGCCACACTAAGCATGGACAACAGAAAGAGGAGACGAGAACTGTCTGAGGACCTGAGAACCAAAATTGTGGCAAAATATCAACAATCTCAAGGTTACAAGTCCATCTCCAGAGAACTAGATTTGCCTTTGTCCACAGTGCGCAACATTATCAAGAAGTTTGCAACCCATGGCACTGTAGCTAATCTCCCTGGTCGTGGACGGATGAGGAAAATTGATGAAAGATTGCAACGCAGAATAGTCCGGATGGTGGATAAGCAGCCCCAAACATGTTCCAAAGACATTCAAGCTGTCCTGCAGGCTCAGGGAGCATCAGTGTCAGCGCGAACTATCCGTCGACATTTAAATGAAATGAAACGCTATGGCAGGAGACCCAGGAGGACCCCACTGCTGACACAGAGACATAAAAAAGCAAGATTACAGTTTGCCAAAATGTACTTGAGTAAGCCAAAAGCCTTCTGGGAAAACGTCTTGTGGACAGATGAGACCAAGATAGAGCTTTTCGGTAAAGCACATCATTCTACTGTTTACCGAAAACGGAATGAGGCCTACAAAGAACAAAACACAGTACCTACGGTAAAATATGGTGGAGGTTCAATGATGTTTTGGGGTTGTTTTGCTGCCTCTGGCACTGGGTGCCTTGACTGTGTGCAAGGCATCATGAAATCTGAGGATTACCAAAGGATTTTGGGTCGCACTGTAGGGCCCAGTGTCAGAAAGCTGGGTTTGCGTCCAAGATCCTGGGTCTTCCAGCAGGACAATGACCCCAAACATACGTCAAAAAGCACTCAGAAATGGATGGCAAAGAAGCGCTGGAGAGTTCTGAAGTGGCCAGCAATGAGCCCAGATCTAAATCCCATTGAACACCTGTGGAGAGATCT
Organism: Staurois parvus; assembly: GCF_062004578.1. Taxonomy (NCBI): domain Eukaryota; kingdom Metazoa; phylum Chordata; class Amphibia; order Anura; family Ranidae; genus Staurois; species Staurois parvus. Next base: position 897,815 of record NW_028318342.1, on the reverse strand, counting down.
TAAAATTGCTGTTGGGAAAAGGTGTCCTTCCAATAAGAGAGACCTGGAGCTGTTTGCAAAGGAAGAGTGGTCCAAAATTCCGGGTGAGAGGTGTCAGAAGCTTATTGATGGTTATAGGAAGCGACTGATTTCAGTTATGTTTTCCAAAGGGTGTGCAACCAAATATTAAGTTAAGGGTGCCAATACTTTTGTCCAGCCCATTTTTGGGGTTTTGTGTGACATTATGTCATATTTGCTTTTCTGCCTCTGTTTTATATTTGTTCCAATACATACAAAGGGAATAAACATGTGTATAGCAAAACATGTGTTAATGCAATACCTTTTTTGTGTGAAATACTTGATTTTCAGGAAAAATATCAAGGGTGCCAACAATTTCGGCCATGACTGTACGTAAACTAACACAAAATCATAAAGTCCAGTGTCTCAGTAATCAGAAACAAATCATAAAAGTCCAGTGTCTCGATAATCAAAAAATGGTAGAACTAAAAGAGATATATTTCTTGCAGTGTTGATTGTGTTCAATGATTTTTGTGAAAAACCTCAAAAATAAAGAAACTCACAATAGTGCATTACCATAGCATAATAATAAAAAAAAATAATAATATATAAATATATATATATATATATATATATACACCTATATATACACATACATGCACACATACATGTGTATCATAAAATTGTGCAACACTAAGTGATATAAAATAGTGAAACACTTGTGAAAACCTCCCAAAAAGATAATATAACACTCGTGCTCAAAAATTAAGAAATCCTGAAGTGATCCACTCAGTGAGACTCCTACCCACACGTGACACTTCTAGTGAGTAAGGCAAATATACCCTTACCAACAGTAGAAAAAACCCACGCCTTTATAGTATAACACTGTTCAACAGGTAAAAAGTTTTGGGCATAAAATTAGCTAATCTTACATAATTTTAGGGTGCTGAAAATGAAAATGACCCTAAAAAATATTGATTGGCTCTAGTTTCCATGATATATTCACCCATCTAATGACGTAAGCCATTCAAAATTATGATGCAACTTCAGCTGCATATTGCGCAATTGATACTGGTGACCAATAGAAAATTGCATGTATACTGAGATGATGCAATATTAGCCTTTAATTGCATCACTTCACTGCATAAAAGCTGCAGTATCTGTAGCTGATTGTAGTTCGACAGCGTCTTTACATTTCGTTTTATGCTTATATAGGCTACTCAGTAATGCCTCGAACTTGTGTGAATAAAGCAGATAATTTCTGCTATATCTGCGGTGAAATAACTTTTATCTCACAAAAAAGGAGGATAACAGGAATGATTAAGAAAGCCTACAACTTGAATTTTGGCTGCAAGATAGGAGACCAGGACAAGAGCTGAGCACCACATATATGCTGCAATTCTTGTGGGACGGCACTGGAGCAATGGTTGAATGGAAAAAAGGCATATATGCCTTTCGCTGTGCCAATGATTTGGAGAGAGCCAACAGATCATATTAGTAATTGTTACTTTTGTATGGTGCCTCCAATTGTAAAAGGGCTAAATAAGAAGAAAAAGTTATCTGTGCACTATCCAAATATTCCATCGGCAATACGTCCAGTTCCTCATGGAGAGGGGCTACCAATTCCTAAAGCACCAGAATCCTTCGTGGTTGAGTCAAGTGAGGAAGAACCTGAAGCGTGTAGTCACGTGCAGTTGTAAGAGATAGCCCTTTCCTCGAATACAAGAGAAAAGCCAAGAGAAGCAAAACCGACACAAACTGAAGACAAAACTAGTGAGAATCCTATGTATTAAAATGATTCAATTTAGCTTATGGCTATAATTTTTCTTGGTAATCCTATGCAATATATTATGCCATTTAGGCTTTGTTATGTAGTCAATATCACTTGCTTTATATTTGTGGAAAGACATCTATCTATATAATTATTGTACATTATGTAGTCATTACGCCTATAGTAGAAAACTTTCCGTTTACAGAAAAACTAGAGCCAATTGACACATTTCATTGTTATATTTGAACTCAGAATGTGAAATTCATTAAGAAATGGATCCTTTTGTTTCCAAAACTGGCAAAAAATAAAAATTTGTTGAACAGTGTAATTAGTAGAAATCCTCCAAAGGAACTTTCTCCTCCTCTCCTCCTTCACTTATTGTTAGGGTAATGTTGTAATGCCATCCACATTCGCAGGTCTATTATCATGGATTTACCAGGCTCCAGTATAATGGAAATTAACCATGACGTACCTCCATGTATATTTAGAGTAGTAACATTTTAATAAATCTGCTTACATTTAAAATTTAAAAGTTTGCGATTAGGAACAAAACCCCACTTTGTGGGGATTACCAGGCAGTTCCCACAGTTTCCCAGGCAGTTCACACACGAGGTATCCAGTGATTCCCCAACAAAGATGGCCGCTGTAACACTTCCGGTTCCTGCTCCTTGCGTATGACGTCACTTCCTCTTGACGCGTTTCGTCACATCCGGGACTTAATCATAAGAGAGACTTATGATTAAGTCCCGGATGTGACGAAACGCGTCAAGAGGAAGTGACATCATACGCAAGGAGCAGGAACCGGAAGTGTTACAGCGGCCATCTTTGTTGGGGAATCGCTGGATACCTCGTGTGTGAACTGCCTGGGAAACTGTGGGAACTGCCTGGTAATCCCCACAAAGTGGGGTTTTGTTCCTAATCGCAAACTTTTAAATTTTAAATGTAAGCAGATTTATTAAAATGTTACTACTCTAAATATACATGGAGGTACGTCATGGTTAATTTCCATTATACTGGAGCCTGGTAAATCCATGATAATAGACCTGCGAATGTGGATGACATTACAACATTACCCTAACAATAAGTGAAGGAGGAGAGGAGGAGAAAGTTCCTTTGGAGGATTTCTACTAATTATACTATAAAGGCGTGGGTTTTTTCTACTGTTGGTAAGGGTATATTTGCCTTACTCACTAGAAGTGTCACGTGTGGGTAGGAGTCTCACTGAGTGGATCACTTCAGGATTTCTTAATTTTTGAGCACGAGTGTTATATTATCTTTTTGGGAGGTTTTCACAAGTGTTTCACTATTTTATATCACTTAGTGTTACACAATTTTATGATACACATGTATGTGTGCATGTATGTGTATATATAGGTGTGTGTATATATATATATATATATATATATATATATATATTTTTTTTTTTTTTTTTTTTTTTTTTTTTTAATTATGCTATGGTAATGCACTATTGTGAGTTTCTTTATTTTTGAGGTTTTTCACAAAAATCATTGAACACAATCAACACTGCAAGAAATATATCTCTTTTAGTTCTACCATTTTTTGATTATCGAGACACTGGACTTTTATGATTTGTTTCCGATTACTGAGACACTGGACTTTATGATTTTGTGTTAGTTTACGTATATAATTATATGGGGAAAGTCTTGCTGTTTTATATATAGGTAGATTATTTGGTATAAGAGGGAAGATTTTCTTTTTGACTAATTTATTTGAATAAAAACAAATAGACAAAGTTTATATTTCAATATTCTTTATTGATGATTTTCAAGAACAGAATATAGCTGAAATAATTGGTTCAATAGCAAAAGTATTTATACAACATCAAAATGATAGTGAGTATTTAAATACCCCACCGGTTGGCTGGGGTTAATAGTGGGATTTAGGCATTAACATCAATAGTAGTCTTGGCTATGTGTAGAACCTTGGTAAGGTGTGTGAGGTGATAATGGGGTATTGAATAAGGTTGGGGGGTAGGGAGAAGGATAGGGAAGGGGGGTAGGTGTAACGGGGTGGAGAAAGGGGATATTAGTCTAAAGGTGGTAGGTAATGCAGTGTTATGCATAGTATCAGAGTTGTACCGAGCAGTTAGGATTTTGTAACCAGTGATTCCATTGGAGTTTGAAGTTGTGTTGGGTAGAGTTGTTAAAGGCAGATCTTTTTTCCATTTAACATTGGAAATTAAGGTCTGTGATTAGTGACTTGAGACAAGGAGTATTGGTAGTGTTCCATAATCTAGTTATATTGATTTTGGCTGTGAAGAGTGTGTGGACAGTGATAGTGCAGTAATTGTAGGGGAGTTTTTCAATCCCAATGTGTAGGAGTGCAAGTGAGGGGTTTGGGGTTATCAGTGTTTTTGATATTTCAGAGATTAACTGGAAGACACTGTTCCAAAAGGATCTGATTGATTTACAGGACCAGAGTATCTGTAATCTTGATCCTACGTCTCTGCATTGTCGCCAACAAGAGGAGGAGTGTTTTGGGTTGTAAATGGCTAGTTTGACAGGTATTAGGTACCATTGGTGTAGAATTTTTAGGTATGATTCCCAGTGCGAACTACATCAGGAGGATTTGTGAGTGGTGTTAAATGTTTTTTCCCATGCTTGTGTCGTAATTGGTTCTGAAAGAGTTTTTTCCCAATTGGTTAGGGATGTAGATTTTAGAGTGAATTGTAGGTTTGTCACATACTTGTAGAAAGTGGAAATGCCTTTACCTTAGTATTGTGGTTTGGTAAAGAAGTGACATGCGGTGTGTGGAATTTTTGTGGTATGAGGTATATTTTTTGTTTGTATACAGTGAGCGATTCTTAGGTAAGTGAAGTATTCAGTGGTAGGGAGATTGAATTTGGTTTGGAGATTTTGAAATGAGAGCAGGGTGTGGTTTATATAAAGGTCTGCTATATTATGTATACTCAGCTTTTCCCATTGGGAGAAGTCTAAAGAGGGCGTAATGGAATGGAGTATGTTAATTGGGATAAGTATTTGTTTGGTGTCTGTGTATTCGGTAGTCAGAAGATCGTACCAGGCTTGTAATGTGGCTTGGATACATGGATGTTTCAGATGATAGTTTGTTCATGGTGTTGATGTAATTAGGAATAGGTTTTGGGGTTTAAGTGGAAGAAAGGGCAGGGTTTCCATTGTAGACCAGATTTTTTCTCTTGTTGGATTCCACCAAAAATATATTTGGTCAAGAAGAGTAGCATTATAGTAGGATTTTAGATGTGGGAGGCCTGTGCCTCCTTTGGATGTTGGGCGTATTAGGAGATTGGTGGTACATCTAGGTTTTTTAGAGTTCCATAAGAATTTGGTGAGGATTGATTGTAATTTGAAGAAAAATATGTTGGGTATTGGTATGGGAAGTGTGCAAAATATATACAGTATTTTGGGTAGGATGTACATTTTCAGTGTTGCTACTCGACCTAATTTGGAGAGTTCTGAGGTGCGAAAGGTAGCAATCTCCTGGGGGATAGTTTCGAGTAATATTTTGTGATTAGAGGTGTATAATTGGTCTATTGTTGCAGTGAGTCTGATTCCTAATTAGGGCATATTATTTTTTTCCCAGGAAAAGGGAAATTGTTTGGCAAGTAGTACTTGGGTTTGGTGCAACATATGGAGATTTAGGATTGAGGATTTGGTTTCGTTAAGTTTGTAATATAAGACTGTAGAGTAATTTTGGAGGTGGGTACGTATTGTTTGAAGGGATCTGTTTGGGTTGGTTATCATCAATATGATATCTGCAAATAGACTAATTTTATGTTCTGTGTTAAGGTGTTTGATGCCAGTAAATGTCGGGTTGTCTCTAAGTTTAGAAGCTAAGGTTTCAATGAGCAATGCAAATATTGTGGGAGACAGTGGGCAGCCTTGTCTGGTACCATTGGTGATATTGAAGGGGTCTGATAGTGTTCCATCTGTTAGTACTCTGGCTGATAGGTGGGAGTATAATGAGAGAATGGCTGTTAACATCCATCCTGTGATACACAGGAATATAAGTCTTCTAGTGGCGTTGGGTGCTTGGCAGCCTGGTATGAATCCTACTTGGTCTGAATGTATTAAGGTCGGAAGATAAGGGAGAATTCTGCGAGCTATAATTTTTGCATAGAGCTTTATGTCTGTATTGAGTAAGGAAATTGGTCTGTAGTTTTGGACAAGTTGTGGGTCTTTGCCAGGTTTTGGTATTGTTGTTATTATGGACTGTAGCATGTCTTTAGGGAATGTACCGGTGGTGGCGGCATGGTTAAAAAGTTTGGTCAGATAGGGTGATAAGTCAGGGGCAAATTGTTTGTAAAATTTGTTTGTGTATCCGTCATTTCCTGGAGATTTGTTTAGAGGGAGTGTTTTGATGGGCATTTCTATTTCTTGGGGAGAGATCGGAATAGACAAGGCGTCAAGTTGAGATGAGGAGAGTTGGGGAAGTTTGGTTGTTTTTAGGAATTGTTGTATGGATGCAAGTGTTGGTTGTATAGTGTCAGAATCGTTTTTAAGATTGTATAAATGTTCATAATAATTCGCAAAGGCATTGGCTATTTCTTGTGGATTTGTGGTTAATGCATGTGTGGTTGGGTGTTGAACTGAGGAGATTTTGGATTTTAGGCGTCATTGTTTGATCAATTTGGTTAGTAAGGAATTGGTCTTGCTACTCAGGAAATAGAATTTGACTTTCATTTTTTGAAGATTAACGTTGTATTTATAAAGCAAAAGGGTTCTGAGTTTGTTTCTGTCTGTGGTGAGGGATGAAGAAATTGAGGGGTTTGGGAATTTTTGTTTTGTTCTTCTTTTGTTTTAATGGAAATGAGAAGTTCGTCAATTTGTTTGTTTCTTTGTTTGATAGTGCGAGAGGTCAATTGTATAAGAATACCTCTCATGTATGCCTTGTAGGTGGATCATAATGTGGGTAAAGAGATGTTAGGTGTATCGTTTAATTCAAAGAACATATTGTGTGCGTTCAATATATGTTTCTTGTGGTCTGGATTCTTCAGTAGAGTCAAATTTATTCTCCATATTCGAGGGATCGAAGAATGTTGATTGCAGTCAAGATTGATGGTAATTGGAGCATGGTCTGACCATGTTATGGAGCCGATCTTGGAGAAGGTGACATGCTGTAACGTCCACTTGTCTGTGATGAAAAAGTCAATTCTGGAGTAGGATAAGTGAGATGGGGAATAATAGGTGTAATCCTTTTCTGTGCCGTGTTGGCATCGCCAGATGTCGTAGAGATCGTTGGTGTGTAGAAAGTGGTTAAAGGTATGTTTGGAGGAGCATTTGGGAAGAGGAGTCCAGGAGTGGATTGCCTATGATGTTGAAGTCTGCCAATGAGTAGTCTGCCTTGTCTTTGGGAAGAGATGGTTGAGTTTATTTTGTTAAAAAATTGGAGTTGGTTGGTATTTGCACCGTAGACATTGACTAGGGTGTATAGGATTCTGTTGAGTTTGCATATTAGGATATGGTAATGGCCTTGGAGGTCTGCTACTTCTGAGACGTATTGGAATTGAAGGGAGTCTCTTATGGCTGTAATGACACCATTTTTTTTCTTGGGGTTGGTCGCCATATATATCGAAGAGAAGTGGTGTATATTGAGTTTAGGGACTTTGGTGGAGGCAAAATGGGTTTCTTGTATGAATAAGATGTCAGCTTGTAAGGATTGAGCTTCTTTTAGTAGTAGGGATCTTTTGTAAGGAGAGTTAAGACCCCGGACGTTCAGGGATGATATGTTAATCATTGTGTTGGATGTGGACGGGTTGCATGAAGTAGTAGAGATGGTTTTTGGGTTGTGGAGAGAAGTAGGTTTCTTTTTGTTGTAGGTGGAGAGATTCCAGAGGGAAGGAGTAGTGAGCTTGGTTTGGTCGCTGGTTTGAGGAGGGTATTTCATCTTGTGGTGTAGATTTTTGAGGGGAGAGAAGTTGATTGGATCGACTGGTGGTATGAGGAGGGAAAAGGGATAAAAAGACTTGTAGAAAACACAAGTAACATGTGTAGCATATTTTGCTACTGTATAACGGGGAGATTTGAACACGCATGACTTATGAACGAAGTAACACTGAATGAAAACTTGAGGTCTGGAAATATTCTGATTGGGGATGTCTGCCCGCCGTTAGTGGTTTGTGAAGTGGTTGGGTGTTGAGCGGTGTAAGGGATTGTTGGTGTATGACCATTCTGTGTCCATTCGTTGTGGACGAGTAGGTGTGGATTGGTGAGAGTCCACTGGTATGATATTCCATGTTTTCAGGAGTTCGATGCCTGCTTCTAGTGTTTTGATCGTATAGGGCTTTCCTTGGTGTTTGACAGTGAACTTCGTGGGGAAATCCCATTGGTAGCAAATTCCATGATTCCGCAGCACTTTTGTTATGGTGACAAGCTTCTTGCGGTTGAGAAGTGTGGCTTTGGATAAGTCAGCGAATAATTTAATATTCTTTGGGATGCTGGGATTGAGGTAGGGTTTCTAGCAGCTATCATTTTCTCTTTCACGTGGTAGAAGTGTATATGCGCTAGGATGTCTCTGGGTTTTGCGGCAGGTAGGAATGACGGTTTTGGTATTCTGTGTGCGCAGTCTATAGCAAGCTCTACATATGTGAGAGAAGGGATAAGGTGCTTCTGGTATTGTTGGATGTAAGGAACTATGACATCCACAGTGATAGATTCCGGTATACCGCGGAAATTAATATTATTCTGCCAGGAGCGGTCTTCTAGGTCTGCCAGTTTAAGGTTAATTTGTTCTATGTTGGCTTCATGATCTGCGTGTGCGTCTATTAGGCCATTGTGTGCCCCGAACATTTCTCCCATTTTATTCTCAATGTGTCGAATACGGTGATCTTGTTTTTGTACCGCGGTTGAGATTTGAGATAAAGTTGTTGTCAGATTGTCATGTAGTGTTGGTCGCAGAGAAAGAACCATACTTTTCATTGAGATTTCAGTAATAGGTTGATCAGAAGCAGGAAAGTTTTCAATCAAAGATGGAGTAGAAGTAATAGTAAATGAAGGTGGATAGGAAGGCTGTAGATCAGGTATAGGTTCTATGTCCAGTCTGGGCTTGGACTTAGCAGGACTGCTAGTGGAGGGAGATAGGGGCATAGAGGACTCACCCGCCCTCATAGAAAGAGTTTATACTCTACCTGTACCCTCCTTTGGATTGTAACTGAAACTCATTAAATTTCTGGACCCAACTCTTATTCCGTTTGTATTATCCCACAACCCTAAATAAAAGAGAGACAGCAAACAAGAGATAGTGAGATGTTAAAGATGGTAAAATGTTAAAGACAAAGCAATGAACTAGAATAAATTTAGATTTGTCAAACTTCCTTGCCTATGGGAGAAGAAGTTTGCAATCAGCAAGTCCCAAACCATACAAACAAATTGACTTGCGAGCCACTGAGGTATATTATAAAAATATGAGTATTAGATCGCTGGTTAATATGCCCACTCTCATGTGATGTGCGTTTATAAAAAAATATTTAAATAATTAGCGCGCTCTAATATCATCAAAAGGTGAATTATTTTTCAAATTATTGCATTTTTATATTATATTATTGATTTTTCTTGAGGTTTATAAATGGAAGATTTGCACATTGTTATAAGGATTGCACATATAGGGATTTGCTAATATGATATGATTGTATCAGTTTTTCACATGTTTTAATTTATTTATTTAATTAGTCACGGCACATCAACAATTATTATTTTTATTTATTTATAAGCACTTTTTGATTACACCTTTTTGATGATATTAGAGCGCGGTAATTATTTACATATTAAGTCCCAAACCATGCATCCAGCTGCAGTGCTCTGGCTTGTTGGGTCTGACAGCTGGCATACCTCTGCCTCTATCTCATTAGTCAGCTACCAGGGATAGTGCTGCTCAATGTACTGTAGATGCTATGAAGGACACAACTAGCCTGGAAGCCTTCTGAGGAGAGTAGAGAAACTCACCCCCAGGATTGGCTAACTGTGGTCTCTACCTCTGCCCATGTTCTTTAAAAGGTCTGTCAATTGTTTCGGGTTGGTCAAAAACAAGATGATCATATGTGTGCCATAAGTTGCCAAAAGTTTAGTAATAATGGAACTGGCTTAAAATTCCTCTCCAAGCTAAGTGAGTATCCAAGTGCACCCATGAAAAGTTTAAGTATGTGTGTTAAGAGTGAAAATACACACATGCACTCACAAGTTTGCATATTGCAGAGAACAGAAAAATGGGAAAAAGACATCAAAGTATTTAATTTGCTGAATCAACACTTGTATCCTTTTCCTTGTACAATTTAACACCTCTTTTGCACATTATTACCTATATTAGTGGTCATTTTCCTAAACCATTCCAAATACACAGCTAATTCACTTATGAATGGCAGACTTCAAATAATTATTCAGGGCCTCATAAAACAGCTCATAGAAATCTCACTGCATTTCATGAATTGCTTTAAGTAGAAGTAAAGGTAAAACTTTTTTTTAATTTTGGGTAATGTAGGGGGGCTTATAGCCCCTGTCTGTTCACCATCTGTGAGATCGGGAGATATCCCTTCACTTCTATCTCACAACCAAACAGAAATTTAGAGAACATTCCTCAAAGTGAAAGAATTGCTTGATATCACCAAGGTGAATAAAATTATCATCCGCATTGGGAGCTTTCCCCCTTATTCCTGTTCTGGGGAAAACCCCAAATTTATGATTTTTTTTTACTTTCACTTTCAATGATATTGGTAAACAGTACAATTAGAGAGGGTGAATCTTCCTAGCAGGGGCACAGACTGCAATAAAAACATGACAGGTGTTTTAATCTCTCTCCACTCTCTCCAAAGCTAAGAAAAATGTTGCCTTTAGTTATACTTTACACCAGCCAAAGCCAGTCAGCCCAGCCAAAGCCAGCCAAGGTCAGCCAGCACATGCCAATTCAGCCAATCCAGCCAAGGCCAGCCAGCCTGTCAGCTAACCCAGCCAATGCCAGAAAGTTCAGTTAAGGCCATCCAAAGCTAACTAATCCCCCCCAAATATGCAGCCCATAAAACAGGCCAGGAAGAAGAGTTTATCTGTCCCAACCCCAAGAAAGGTTCCAACAAATAGGACATAGTAAGAACTCCTCCAGGTAGGCATTTGACTCTGAGGGATGGAAGAATCTGCCATATGCTCTGGGCTCTTCAAGCAGCCCTCTTTAAAGCCCAGGGGAGGGAACATCAAAATATGGCCCCTGTGAAGTAATATGTTAATGCCTTTATAAGACTGTGGGTTACCATGTCCCCCCAGACCTTTGCTGCTTAAAACTGGAGACTGGGGGGGGGGGTTCATTGAATTAATGCAGTGGGTCAACAGCCATGCCCCCATGCAGAAGAGTGCACTAGATATTGTGTGCCATATTAAGAAGGTACCTAGTGAGACGGCCATCCGTAGAGAGGATTGTACATTTTGGGTGACTCAGGGAATGCCAATGGATGATGTTGCCAATCCTCATCTAGGACACCATCACTGGAGTGGATTGCCACAATGATATTGATGCTTAGCACCCTGGTAAAGAAACACACCCAAGACAACTTGTGTCCTTTGAATTCTTTTGTATTCCAATTTTTCTTATGGTCTAATATAAGCTTACTTATAAGTGAACAAGCCACCAGAAGATTATTGGATCAATTTGCCTGACATTTTTTCTGGCATTCCAAAATGTTGATAGCTTGTTTTATGGCTTTTATCTTGCCTGCCCTTAGTTGCCCGTATCTCCTGGTAGCCTCCTTTTGGAGGACCAGTCTCCTGTAGATGTGTGCCCAGTCACACACTCTTGGGGAACCCGTGTTCTCTCCTGGTAAGGGAATAATTGTCTGGTTCACAAATTGGGAGAAACGCTGGTATTGCTGCACAAAACATACTCAGAAACACATTTTCTTCACTGACAGCAGACGATCATTAACTATCATTAGGAGGAGAAGGAGTGTCAGCCCACTGCAGAAAAGCCTGGAGGGGAATATAGGTTTATTATTCATGATTTGTCAAACAATTTTACTATATAGTCCATTTGTCTAATGTATTCCTTCATATAAATTTCCAGTTCATCATTTCTCACTGGAACCTTCTGCTGGAGCAGGGGCCTCCTCCACATCCATTGATGGAGTATGCAAAATCACTTTAAACTGGCTATTTGTTCAAGGCTTACATTATATTTTGCAAAACTTTTTTTCCGTTTTGGGTTGTTTCAGGGACTGTCAGGCACTCACATACGCGATATGGAAAATTCACTACCAGCTTAAGGAGAGTTGTCTGAAAGACTTACTACTTTGAGTATTAGGATTTGTGTCACCCATTTCCAGACAGCAGCATTTCCTCTCTCACCAGTACAAGCCTAGTGTTCACCTCTGTATTATAAATCCCTAAAAATGAAGTGTGAAAGTGCTGTGTCCTGTCATTGTGTGAAAAGGGTTCATTGTCACCCAAGGTTCTCATACAGGCAGGCTGAGTGGATTCAAGCTGCTTGAGTCATTTCTGTTTCCTCAGAGACCGATAAAACTTGGTTTGGGTTCTGGAGTCCAAAGGCTTCATAGAGAATTGAGAGGGATGAATTCTTCAACTCTGGGTCTATGTTTTGAGACAACCAGTATCCTGATTGTGCAGGTATGTGTCACATACCTGACTGTAGAGCCCAATATGACAAGGGTGGCCTCTTGCACAAATTCCCGTCCAAGCACCCCTGGTAGTGGGGACAGGCACTGCTAGGGCAGTGGAAGGGCACAGCTGTTGTAGTGGACTGAAGCATGGCAGCACGGGAATCCTTTTAGTGGTAGTATGGAGGCTGGTAACAAGCCTTGTTCAGCAGTAGCCAGGTAGACATGTCCAGGGTCAGGATCAAGTTCTAGGTCAAAAACAGGCAGAAGTTGGTAATCCGAGCAGCAGACATGACAGGTAGGGGTGATCCAACAGAGGTGTCAGACAAAGTCGGGTCAGGAACAAGATTATTAGACTTTCAAAAACCAGGAACACAGGAACTAGAGTTGAAGACAATCCAGCACTAAAGCCAGGCAGACTCTCAGTTTAAGTAGGCTGCTAGGCGCCAAGATCTGTGGATGTGTGCACATGCCTAGGGGTATGTGCACCTGTTCACACATACAGTATGTGCCAATGCTCATCTGTGTGTGCACTGTAGTCCTTGCTTGTCTTAGACTTATGTGCATGATTGTGCCTGTATGTAAACGAATTAGCACCTGCTGCATAGAAATGAGCACCTGCTGTACAAGATCCCTGACAGTATGTGCATCCTTATTAGCATAGGGGCTGGCTATGATTCAGAGCTTCCTGCTTGGAGACAGGTGTGAATAGATACTGGGAAAGTGTTTTTTTTTGGCCTCAAAAAGAGGCAATCTGAATAGGCTGTCACCTGTGAGAAAGAAATAGTGTTTGAATACATAGGTGGTGTGGGAAAATCCAAGTGTAAGGACCTTTACTTAAAAAAAAAAAGTGAGCATAGTAAGTCCTTAAATGAACGTTAGGGAGTGGAATACATCCTTGAAACTATACTTGAGCTGAACCCCCACAAAATCTAGATGTCCTTCTGTCAGTTCTGAGCTAATGTCAATATCCTCAATGTTGGTGTTCCATTGTTTCCTAACATAAACAATGTAAATACTATGATCAGCCTTGTAGTAATGTATTACTTCAAATACAGTGTGGAAGACTGATAACTTTGGAATACTATTAGGCAATATATGATTTTCAGCTGTTATTGTCTATGCATCTAATTCAGAAGTAGAGCATGATTAGTTTGTGCAATTTTTTCAAAGTGAATGCGCGTAATCTAAGAGAATGAATAACAACAAAGATCAATATAGGGTGCTCACATTGTTGACTGTGTTATTGCAGAATCAGAAAACATTTTTGCATAAGCTAAATGTGAATACAATTAAGGTGTATATAGACACAAATTGAATGTAATAAAATTAATTTGTGATACAATATGGAAACCCCATCAATTTTTTATGCTATCTGGGTTTCCATTTTGAGAAATGTTCCATTATTTTATGGCCTGTGTGTCATATTTTTACAAATAGAAAATATGACAAAATATTAACCAGGGAAAATAGGGAAATAGAAATTCTGTTATGTGTTTGATCTTTGCACTATATTCCTTCTCAAAGCATTTTGTATTCTGCTTATTTGACTGTTTCAGATTGGATATAACTTGCTGCATGTTAAAAAGGTATGCAGCAGAAAAGGCTGTCCAGTGAAATCTGGCCAGGAGGAAAACCTGATAGTGGAGCTAACCCTTTCCTAGACTAAACACAATTTCCAGCTAAAGTGCATGAAAAGTAACAGTCCTTCCTTTCAGTGGTGACGCACCGGCACTGCAAGGGTTAACTGTTTTAGCATAGGGGGATATGGTCAAACAGTTTTACTTACCTGATCCTCTCCAAATAATACCACCAGTGTACCCTTTAAAGACCTATATGTTTGTCCTACTATAGGAGATCGTTTAATAAAGGGTAGTATATGGAGATCTTAGAAGGTAAAGTACTTTTTCTCTGCGCAATCTTCACTACGCGTATTGAATACAGTGGCAAAACATTAACAAACAATACACAATATTCTGGAAGGAATATATAACCTATAGGATTAGGTTTAGCACATGACTGGATATTAGTAGCTGGCCAAACTTCCAAATAGTGACTGAGCCAAGTAAATATTTCACTGAGAAATCACTTAGCAAACTACTGTGTTTCTATCCATAAACTTAACAAATATTACACAGCCCTATTGAAATAGTTCAAGACTTTTACGGGGAAATAAATGTTTATGCACCAACAAACAACAGGCCTCACTCCTACTCCCACCCCCACATCCCCTCCACAAATATCCACAAAATAAAAATTAAAAAAAAAAAGTGCATACTATTCAAATAACAGTATGGAGATCAGATAAATAGATGACAAAATAAAGGTTTCAAGCAGTTTAGAGCAGTATTCAAACTAATAATAATAATAGTATTGTGAAGCAAACGCATGCCTGTAAATCAGTCAGAAAAAAGACTGCCATAGCTTATCCAAAAGAAACATAAACTAGTACAGTCCTTTATACTGTATAATACACTGACCAACCACTTTATTATGTACACCTGTTCAATTGCATGGTAACACAAATTTCTAATAAGCCAATCACGTAGCAGCAATTCAATGCATTTAGGCATCTAGACGTGAAGTTCAAACCAATCATCAGAATGGGGAAGAAGGGGATTTAAGTGACTGGGATTTTCACGTACAACCGTCTCTAGGATTTACAGAAAATAGTCCAAAAAAGAGAAAATATCTGGTGAGTGGCAGTTGTGTGGATGAAAATGCCTTTTTGACGTCAGAGATCAGAGGAGAATGAGCATTCAATTTCAGCTGTGACATTCAGATGATAGGGTCAGAAATTGGCATAAACAACATGAAAGCATGGATCCATCCTGACTTGTATCAATGGTTCAGGCTGGTAGTGGTGGTGTAATGGTGTGGGGGATATTTTCTTGGCACTAGCAAGGTGTACCTAATAACGCGTCCAGTGAGTGTATATATGTGAACTCCACGTTCAGCGTTTAGTGGAAAACTTTCTGCCAAAACCACAACACTGATTCACTGCCAATATAGCTGCAATTGCCGGACTCAGCAGTGGGTTTTCTCCTCCGGTCCCCCCTTCTCTTTCTCCTCGCACAGTGGGACTATGGACAAACCAGAGGACATTAATTTGAGCCTATGTATGAAGTGCCTGTATGCATGTTTTCCAAATAAACCTTTTTTTAATAGGCCCCCTTTATCCAAATTTGGGTCATATGCAAGGCTAGCTCAATAAAATTATTTATTTTTTTTACTATGAGTGAAAGACCTATTCTGCCGAGATGTTAGGGTAGAAATGGTGCACAGATAATAAGGATTGGGATTCCTGTTTATATTCGAGTTATTGTGATTTTTATTTTTAATTTTGCTTTTTTCTACAAAGCTTTAGCATCAATAGACATCTACTATGAGTCAAAGTCCTATTTTTCTGTGTGTCCCAGTTATAAAGAACCATTTGCATAATTAGTGAAAGATGTGGCTAATATGAAAACAATTTACACAAGCAAATGTGACGTACACCTACTGCACAGACTGGATTTATATGGGTATTATGGAGGAAGTAAAATAACAAAGAAAAAGAAAATAAATTTGAATACTGCTATTGCTGGTTACTCTGTGTTGCCTGGATCTGTGTTTTCTACAAATATGTATTTGGTGCAAAGGAACATAAATGAAAGCTAAAAAAAATCTTAGACAAGTACTGCAAGTAAAAAATGCCATACCAATGCTATTGGGAGAGTGCATCTCAAATCAAACACAGGCTAAGGTTACTGCACTTGGAGGTCAAACTAACACGTGCCTGAATACATGGAGCATTTACGTTGCAGCGTACACTTATTGGCTGTCTAACTTTCTGTCTTTTGCACATGCATTGTTTGCTTATTACACATGCTCTGACAACACTAAAAAGAGAACATACAGCTAGTGTGCATTCACTGGTTTTACTGTGACAATTGCTTTTAATTACTGTATAGTGCAGGCAATTCTTTCTTCCTATTTCGATGTGAGTGATGAAGGAAAAAAACAGTACCAAAAGAGATAGGTAGTGTGACTGCAGATAAAAGTAACCAAGTAACTAAGTAAAAACAAATGAGTTTTAAAACAGTGCTGGAATGTTATTTTTATGTTCTCTTACCTGCTACTTTAAGTCCTTTGACAGCAGGGTGGGATACAGTGCATGGGGGGGTGGTGATATGTAACCACACTCCTTCGCAACTACAGATACAAAGAAATGAAAATTGGACAACAAATAGAAAGTATTCTTGTTTCTAAGCAGAAATAAAAAAAATAGTTTAGTTACATATTTATTTACAATCATTACTCAACGCATGACACTGAAAGAGCAAATGCCACACTATTTCTTACCAGCTAAATATATTTAATTGTTATGTCAAACCATATCCTGTAAAAACTCACTTATCTTGGTTAATATATATATTTTAATATAAAAAAATAACACATTACACACACATAGCCTACCAGCCATCTGTTCAGACAACAATACATCCTTTTAATAAGATTTTTAAATGGCACAATTAAACCACGCTTGTGATCAACAATATTGCAATCAAATGAGATCATTTTGGACCAGATGTTCAATTTGTTGTAAACAAGACCCTCTGGCCTTCATGCCACAGAAATATCTGGTGACTAGTAATTAATAAATGTAAGCTATTTTTCAGTGTCATCTTTTTCTTGCTTGTTGTTTAAAGAAAAAATATGAATTTAATTTGGTAATGTCTGTGAGATCAGCTTGTTTTTCAAAATTATTTCAACTCCGTAATAAGTTGCATGTAGGCTGGACATTCATTTCAAATATGTGTTTACTTTGGAGGGACAATCCTTTTTTAATTTTTTTTTCATTAATATTCCACTCTCACTTTCTGCTGCAGCTGCTCATTTTTTAAGTCTAGTTTACCATTTTCCTTTAGGAGATATATTATTTAACCACAAGACAAATGCAAATCTATAAGAGTCCATTCATACTTGTGTGACTTGTCATGGACTTTAGGGTCAAAAGTCGCACGACAAGCCGCACCCCATATTTCCCAGTGAGTACCATTCAGTCACAGTGACTTGAAATTAGTTCCTGCCCTACTTTGGTCTGACTTTCACACGACTTGAGGGCCAATGTAAACCCACCAAAGTCGCATGAAAGTCACTGCTGAATGACATATATGCGACTTGTATGTGACTTCGTAGAGCACAAAAAAATCATTTTTGGTCAAAGCCAAAGTCGCATCAAAGTTGCACTTATCCAAAGTCCCATCAAAGTTGCAGAAAGTTACACTGTAAAGTTGCAATGAAAATCGCATTATTTTGGAGATGCACAAGTGTGAATGGAGCTTTACTTGTAATAGAATTTAGGATGTAATAATAGTAAAATAAACATGTTATTTATTTTCAAACATTAGTATGGAAGAAAAGTGACCATTTTTTAAATATTTAGCCAATTCTAGAGATGTAGTAGAATTTTGTCAAGTTTGAATGTATTTTAAAGATGACTTCCAGGTATGGATATTTTTTAAATAGTAACATTGGTCCAGCTTGGACCAATGCAATTATGGATATACCATACTTGTGGGATAACTCTAGAAGCTGGAAATCACTGAAATAGACACGCTTCTCTAGTGATCTCCATATGCTTCCAGATCCCATGCCGACTGGCAGCCCTGCTGCATTGTGCACACAGGACGTCAGCTACTCGGCATGGGCTGTATTCAGAGAATGCTTTGCATCTTCTGAAAGAATGCAAAGTGTTCTCTGACTGGAGGAGGAGGAGTGTGTGATGTCATCCCCGACCTCTCTGTCCAATCATTTTTCAAAGCGTTCTTTGAATGGCACCTGTTCTAAAATATCCATATATGGTGTCACAGAAACCACCATGACTTGGGCTCCTGGAGGGACCTAGGGGCCAGTCTCCTTTCCACTATAGACCCATGACTAAGGAGACCACCTCTTCGGTGACAAGGAACATTTTCCCCAAAAGAGTTCTATCACTTCCCTGGGTACCTGGCTGGACATTAATTATACCAGCTACCATTTCCATGCAATTAATGCTAGAGGAACTGTTTCTGGGACCCTTTGTCATACTATGCATAGTGGAACTATGAGCAGGGGGTGGATTCCAGCATATGTGGGGTTAAGTAACCTTATTATCTGGTTGCATGGCATCAACTATTGTTTTCTGTAATTAGGTTTAGGTAATAAGCTCTCACTTTGCACTTTGTTTAATCACCTCCAGAGTCCAGACTGCTAGGTGTTGGGAAGGAATCCTATCATGTACCCGGTGAAGACTGGAATGTTATGGAGGCCTCTCTTGCACCTCCTGCCCAACATTCCTGAAGGTGGAGACAGAGAGTGTGAGGGCAAAGAGTGGCGTGATTGCCAGAGTAGCTGGCTGGTAGTGTCCACTCTGTAGGTAGGTAGAACTGTAGTCTCAGTCCTCAGAATGGAGCGCAGGAGCAGCTTGGCACAAGAGCAGAAGATTAAGCAGCACCAGGAGACAGACAGCATACAGCAGTCAGCAGTGACTGGGCAGCAAGGAACCTAATAGGCAGGCAGAGCAAGTCCAGGAAGCAGGCCAAGGTCAGTAACAGCCAGGTAATGCAGTACCGAAACATTAGGCAAAGGCAAGTCCAGTAAACAGACTGAGGTCAGAGTAATCAGGTGAGCAGAGTTTAAACAGGAGCTGAAGTGAAGTCCAAAGGCAAGCCAGGTCATACACAAGTAAGCAGGCACAGCTGATCAGGTCACAGGAACAAGCTGAAGACCATTCACCAATTGCTGATAATGACAGACTAGTTTAAATAGGTCATTGAGCGCCAAGTGTGCATGATAATTGTAATGTTCGTGAGTACGATGAACTGGAACAGCACATCTTTTGCTTCTTCGATCATAAATATGAGCACATGAGCAATGTATATGAATATGAGCATAAGCCTTTACAGGTTCTCTGGTACTAGAAATGTGGGTTCTCTTACAAATCCATTGTTTACTTTTGTTTTATTATTTATTTGTTAATGTAATGTAATTTTCTCCTGGGACTTGTAATGTGGACCATACCTGTCTAGGAGGAAGGTTTTTGTGCATAAATGCTATGATGTTTGTTAATAAAATCAGTCCTTGTTTTACTCCAACATTGGTTCTGTCTGGTGCTTGCGGTAAATTTGCTATATTCTGGTTCCAGAGTGAAGGAAGCTGTAGTTTGGTGGAGATACCCAGTCTGGGTGTCGGGCAGTCCATCAGACCTGCAATTCATCTTTAAATTAAAGTGATTATAAAGGTTGCTAATAAAAAAGATGTTACACTAGGTAATGTTACACTTACCTACAGCCACTTACCCCCTTTTTTGAGATTCTCTGCCTGCACTGTCCTGCAGGTACCCACTCAGCAAACCAGGCATTAAGGAGGCACCGATGTGGGTGTGCTCCCAAGCCAGGCTGTGTGCATCCATGGACACACACAGCATTGCCAAGATATGCCCCTGCTCCCCCCCCCCACCGAAGTTTGACTGACAGCATCAGGAGCCATGGACTCCTGCTGCTCTCAGTCTTACCTCTGAATTCAGGAAGAGAGGAGAGCTGCAGTTGTGATATGCTGGAACACTGAGAGGTGCAAGGTAAGTGTTTAGGAAAGGGAGAGAGAAAATGTAGCATTACATTTTTTACCCCCAAAGGAGAAGTAAGGTCAAAGCTAATTTGACTATACTTCTCCTGGAGATCACAGAAGTGCGGTGCGTTCTGCACTCCTGCTAAAGCCACTGTCAATTGATGTTGTTCAGTCATTCCAGACTGTGAATAGCTCCCGAATTTGCAGTTGACACCCACTCTCCCAGATGCATGAACCAGCAGCTGGATCGTCTCTCAGCGAGCTGCTGGGAGAATGAGCAAGCCGCTCTTACCCCCTCTACAGCCTGGCGCTCCAGTGAGCACTGTAGAGGCAGAGCAGAGAGCTGATACCTGATGGTCACCTGCCCTCTGTTCACTAAAGACTGGGAACTGTGAAAATACTCTTTGATCGCTCAATTCTCAGTCTTAAAAGCAGCAGGAGAAAGATGCAGCATCGGATCGATGCTCCATTCACCTAAGTAAGTGTTTCTGGGTTTTTTTCAGAAACCAGAAATTCTCTTTTAATGCAGGCAGTGAATTAAGGGGTAAAAAATAGTTTGAGTTTAGAACCAATTTAATTAAAAATATACTGATGCTTTTCATAATTTTTTCCATCTTCCTTTTTTTTATACCGCTTTTGTTGTACTGGTTTGTAGTACTAGTGCTAGCTACACACGTAAATGATGCAAGTGCTTGATAGAACAATATATTTGATGAAAGAACTGTATGTTTTAAAGACTCAATGCATTAAATGGGCAATTTGATCAGCAGTTGATTGTTTTTCATTAAATATGAATGAGCACTCTTTCCAACTGAATGCAATTAATTGTTTTTTTTCCTTTTTTTATAGCAAATGGTTATTTTAATTTGTTCAAACTACAAGTGATCACTTATTGTTATGGATATCAAACATATACAGCACTTTCCCCAAAATGTAATGAGATGTTAGACAATATTCAAAAAGTAATATTCCAAAAATAATATCAATTCATATGAAATAAATATATACATCAAATACATATCATAGAAATCATACAATTCATATACCTCAATGCATTATGGTAATTGGTTCATAAACTGCTAAGTGTACATTTATTACATATAGTGCAAACAAATGTATACTGTATCTCCACTCTTAGTGGTATAAGGTGCTAGTGCCTAAAGTGATATTAAACCTTTATTTATTATATTTGTATTTATTTATTTAACAAACATGTTATACTTACCTGCTCGGTGCAATGGTTTTGCACAGAGCAGCCCTAATCTTCGTCTTCTCTGATCATCTTGTGCACATCTCTGAATGGAGATCAGGCTCTGCTAAGTATGTGGAGGTGGGGCTGGGGGGACCTTGCAGCACAGAGGGTTTTTTTACATTAACGCAGAGAATGCCTTAAAGTAAAAAAAAACCTTAAGGCTTTAGAGCAACTTTAACAACAAAATATACGTCTATAAACAGCAATAGTGTTCCTTTGATGGAAAAATGTGCACATCTCCACACATAATAGTATAAAGTGCTTTACACTTTAAAATGTGCACCCCAGTGATTTAGAATCACTCATTGAGTTTCTTTTACATCTTATCAAGATGGTCAGAAAGTGGTGAGTAATAATGACTGATAAATAGGGAGGCAAATGAATTCCTGGCTTTTCAGATATTTCCTTGTGGTTCCAATAAAGAAAGCACGAGACGAGAAGAGAGGCTCATATTGCAATAATTTAACTTCATTAAAATATTATGATAAAAAACAAACAGTACCCACAAATCAAGTGCTCTGCCCAGCACTCAAGAATGACAGCATACAATATGCATACAGTACATATAAATTCCATGCCACTGCAGAAAAATGGATCTCAAACTCCAGTGTGTGTATAACACTTACAAGTATGTAGTAGTATCACAGTATCTTGCCATACCCAGTGCATATTATCACATACTGCAACACTTGTGTGAGCATCCCACACAGGCTGGAGTTTGAGATGCAAGCTTCTGCAGTGGCATGGCACTTTTATGTACTTTATGTATATTGTATGCTGTCATTCCTGAATGCTAGGTAGAGCACTTGCTTTGTGAGTACTATTTGTTTCTATCCCAATATTTTAATAAGGACAAATTGTTGTGATATGAGCCTCTCTGTGTTTTCTTCAATGGAAACATGAAGAAATACTTAAAGGACCAGAAAGTAATTTGCCTCCCTATTTATCATGAATCATTACACAGCTCTTTCTGACCATCTTTTCATTAGGGGTAAAATAAATCTAGTGAGTGATTCTGAATCAACAGGGTGCATGCTTGAAGGTGTGAAGCACTAGCACTGAAAACTATTAAGAATGGAGATATGCACATTTATGCTTTAAAAGGGATACTAATGCTGCTTATGGACTTATATGATTTATATGAATGTTGTTGTGAAGCCCTAGTTCTTTAAACCAGTAATTTGCTTTCACTATATGTATTTAATGTACACTAAAGTGATTTATGAACTTATTACTATGCACTGATTTAAATGAATTGTATGATTTATATGATAAGTATTTCATATGAATTTAAATTATTTTAGAATATTACTTTTTGAATCATTTGTTTGACATGAATTTTTGGTGAGGGGTTTATGCCTGTAAGTAAATATTTTGGTAAGCTCTGTATTTATGTGATATATAGGATATATACAGCTGCTATTGGGAAGGGGGAACACAAAGTGAGGGTGGAGTTTTCAAGAGTTTTTACTTATTGTTATGTGTATGGACAGTTTAAGGCATCTCAAGTGTCCTGTTCACTGTAAGGATCTCAATCATTGATACTTTACAGTTGTGTCCAAAATTATTCAACCCCCAATGCTGTAAAGGGGTTTAGGGACTATAGTGTACATTTGGAATTGTATTCAGAATCAAATCCTACAAGGACGTTGTAACTACCCAAATGCAACTAAAATGACATCAATTGTTTATGTAATACAGTAGTAAATGGTTCTTATGTGGTTTCTTCATTGCCACAATTATTCAACCCCTTAAAGACTACCACTCTGAAGAACAGAGGTTCATACAGGTGCTTTCCATCAGGTATTGAAAACACCTGTGGATGTCACCGAGCAGCAATCAAGCATAATAAGCACCAATTAGGCAGCTTTAAAATGACTGTGATACTCAGCTCCTTCTAGACATTTACTGGTGTGGTTACAAACATGGTGAAGGCAAGAGAATGGTCCAGGAAGACAAGAGAAGAGGTGATTTCTCTTCACAGGAAGGGCAATGGCTATAAGAAGATTGCAAAGATGTTAAACATACCAAGAGACACCTTAGGAAGCATCATTCGCAAATTCAAGGCAAAGGGCACTGTTGAAACGCTACCTGGTCGTGGCAGAAAGAAGATGCTGACTTCGACTGCTGTGCGCTACCTGAAGCGTAGAGTGGAGAGAAGTCCCCGTGTGACTGCTGAGGAACTGAGAAAAGATTTGTCAGATGTGGGTACAGAAGTTTCAGCCCAGACAATAAGACGCACACTGCGTAATGAAGGCCTCCGTGCCAGAACTCCCAGGCGTACCCCCTTGCTGTCTCCAAAGAATAAGAAGAGTCGACTGCAGTATGCCAAAAGCCATGTGGACAAACCACAAAAGTTGTGGGATAGTGTTCTGTGGACTGATGAAACAAAATTAGAACTGTTTGGGCCCATGGATCAACGCTATGTTTGGAGGAGGAAGAACAAGGCCTATGATGAAAAGAACACCTTGCCTACTGTGAAGCATGGTGGAGGGTCAATCATGCTTTGGGGCTGTTTTGCTTCTGCAGGTACAGGGAAGCTTCAGCGTGTGCAAGGTACCATGAATTCTCTTCAGTACCAGGAGATATTGGATGGAAACGTGATGCAGTCCGTCACACACCTGAGGCTTGGGAGACGTTGGACCTTTCAACAGGACAATGATCCCAAGCATACCTCCAAGTCCACTAGAGCATGGTTGCAGAGGAAAGGCTGGAACATTTTGGAGTGGCCATCGCAGTCACCAGACTTAAATCCGATTGAGAACCTCTGGTGGGACTTAAAGAAAGCAGTTGCAGTGCGCAAGCCTAAGAATGTGACTGAACTGGAGGCCTTTGCCCATGAAGAATGGGCGAAGATACCCGTAGATCGCTGCAAGACACTTGTGTCAAGCTATGCTTCACGTTTAAAAGCTGTTATAACTGTAAAAGGATGCTGTACTAAGTACTAAGATTGAATGTCACTTGGGGGTTGAATAAAACTGATAATGCTGTGAGCACAGAAAAGACATTTGTGGTTATTTCATTATAACTGTTATGTTATATTTGTCTGACCTACAAGTGCCTCTTTAATGTAAATGTAAGCAAGATGACTGAATGATCAAAAGCAATGTCAAACTGGCCAAAACACTCAATTTCAGTGGGGGTTGAATAATTTTGGACACAACTGTATAGTGGTCTACTTGAATGGTTGATATTGCATTATACCTTTCAGCAAAAGTGCCAGGCCAAGCACCATTTGGCCTTATATTTCTTTTCTTATAGCTAAGATAATTAGAAATAAGGTATCAGAAGTTCCCCTGTCTAACAAACTCTACCCCTCCCCCCAAAAAAGAAAGCTTTGCTTCTGCTTTGTGTAATAATCACCAATATCCCTGATCAACAAAGATGTCACATTATTCACCAAACTCATCTCTATTAGATTGCAACCCTGCATGAAAATCGCTGATCCTACTGTTGGGCTTTGTTCCCTTATGAGAAGCATGTGACAAAGCAGTCTGCACAATTTATCTTATAGACTGTGCTATAAAACATGCTTGCTGTTATGCCTTCCGTCTGTTGATGCCAAGAAGGAGTTTGATTACCTAGACTGGGGATTAGTATTTGTCATGCTTCATACCTATACCAAGTCACTATCCACACCAGAATATGACAAGGATGCCCGCTTTTCCCAATCCTTCATACTGTATATTAGCCATGAAGTACCTCATCATGGTGGTCCAAGTGAATCCCACTATTCAAGGCCTCCTGGTGGATGGAAAACACCATAAAGTGGGCCTCTGCATGTACAACATGTTTCTAACCCCAGATTCGCAATCTGTCAGGACCAGTGTCATTACTTGGGTCACCTGCTGGTGGCACTGTTGAGTCGAAGGGTGCACTTCCGGTGGTCACCAGTGGGTATATTCCACTAGCTGGGCTGTCCTAGTAATTAGGCTGCACTGTATATAATCCTGTCCTTGACTGAAGTTCAGTGCTTCAGTGTTCTTCCTGCAAGCTGTCTCCCTGCCTGAGCCTGATCCTTGTTCCTGATCTTTGTTCCTGTACCTGACCCTGAGATCTGTTCCTGTGACCTGTTCCCTGTAGCCTGCTCCCTGCCTCCAGCTCTCCCAGTACCTTGCTCCCTGCTTCCCTTGTTTCCTGACTTAGACCTGACCCTGTCTTGCTTATGTGTGTTCCCTCTATTTGTATATCGTTAGTTAGGTTATCATTTGGGTTGCTGCACTTTCACGTTTATTTTGTCACTTTACATTGTTTATGGCTTATTGGTGTTGGTGTTGTAAGAGTGATATTTATGTTAATAAACTTCATTTAATCTTACTCAGCCTAGTTCCTGATTTCGCAAGGTACAGCCCACTAACCTGGTCATCCTTGCTGGATACTTGCTCACTCTCATGGCAGAGTTTTGTTTGGGGAAAGTCAGCCACTCATTTAAATCTGTGCAGACTTGGCTTAGTTTAGTATCCCCAAGAATGGTGATGATAATACTCCCTCTTTCTGTGTTTCAGGTGCAATCTCTGGTGTGCCTATTAAAAGATGATAAACCCTATTTCCTTGAACATTATTCGGTATATACACAAGAGGCCCTGTTTGATTGTATCAATGCAGTACATTCTCTAGTCAAAGGAATTGTAAATTGAGTTTTGTTCAGCTCCTACTCCAAACAGGGTCAGATATTTCCTATTCAGCCTATAACGATGCCAGATGCTCTGCTCCCGTCTTCCACATTGCAACTTGTTCTGGTGCAGCCTGACACACCATTGCCTGCTCCATTCAAGCCTTCCACCATGCCAGTTGTTCCGGTCAAGCCTACCACCACACCTGTCATTCCAGTCCAGTCCATGTTAATTGAACCTTCTGCTTCAGACCTGCCTGTCATTGCCTTAACCTTGGGCCAGTCCAGTCCTGCCTTATTCCTAGTCCTGCCTTCTGCCTTTTCATATCTGGGATTCTCAGTAATCAGGCCTCATTCTACAGCAATTATATCTGCTCAAGCCTGTCTTAGGAGTATCATCCATCCTTTGGGCAGACTGTCTCATTCAACCAAGTGGGGCCCTCGTCCTTTACTCCAAGCCAGCCTGCTTCCAGCCTGTGCTACAGTGACCCAGTTTAACTTCAACAATATGTCACCTACTATCCAGCGTACTGGTTCTCTGTCCACCTTCCAATTTGGCTCCATAGACTCTCTGCTGGCTAATCAAACTGACCTCACTGATACCCTGACTATTTCCCAGCCTGATGGCATGCTGCCTGGGCTAGTCAAGTAATTAAGCTTTCATACTAAAAAGAATTTCAAAACTTTGGCCTACTGATAAAGTTCAGAGTGAACTCTCATAACCCATTGTCTTATTTGTGACTCTCAATAAAGAGCATTTAATTATTCTCCACCAAATTCCCTTTCCAGTGGGCCACTGGATCACTGAAATGCCTGGGACTCCACATATTAACAGATCTCTTCAAATTTAAATTAAATCAATTACATGCCAATTCTGCAGGATGTACTACATAAGCTTAAGATAATGGTCTTCCAAAGGCATTTTTGGTTGCATGGCTTTATTTAGGATGGGCATGCTACCACACTTTTTAAACATTTTCAAACATCTCCCCATAAACAATGTATATATCCTTTTTCATCATATTGAACTGCACGTTGATATGATACGTTTGCGCCCACTGTCAGTCCCATTTGTGGGACGACAGTCTATCCTACCGTAAATATTCAGGATACCTAGGTCTTCTTCAGTTAGGACTATATTAGTAACCTGTACTACTGACATGTGTTATTGACTGGATGTTTCATGGAAAAGATAAATTGTGAATCAGAAGACTCACTAATGCCACCACCCCCTAATCTCCTTATCTTGGATTCAACCTGAGGATTAGTGATGGGCCGAACACCCACCTGTTCGGTTTGCGGTTGAACATTCGAACCTAATGAAAGTTCAACAGTGAACTTTGAATAAGCGGTATCTTACCACATCTGAGTATGCAGTAAGATACCATACAGCTACTAAAATACCGCATGAGTTATATTATTAAGTCGTGGTATTTTAGTAGTGAAAACATTATTCAATGTTTCAGCTGTCAAAAAGAATTGACAGCATTGCACGGCAATCAACAAATTAAAAAAAAAAAATGTGTGGGGTCCCCCCCTCCATCCATACCAAGTCCTTCAGGTCTGGTACAGATTTTGAGAGGAACCCCCAATGGCGTGCACCCCAGCAAAATCAATACCAGATCCTTATCCGAGCAGGCAGCCCAGCAGGTCAGGAAAGGGAGGGTGAGCGACTCCCTATTTAACCATATCAGGCCACATGCCCTCAATATGGGGGGGTGCTTTGGGGCAGGGGGATCCCTCCTAAAGCACCTTGATGGGGACAAGGGCCTCTTCCCCACAACCATTGCCGTCGGTTGTGGGGGCCTGCGGGTGGGGGGCTTATCAGAATCTGGATGACCCCTTTAAAAAGGAGGCCCCCAGAGCCTGGACCCCCATGTGAATAAGTATGGGGTACATTGTATCGCTACTCATTCACAAAAAAAAGTGTAGTGTAAAAAATGACAGTAGACAGTCTTTGACAAGTCTTTTATTAAAAACAAAAATAAAAAATGTCCCTCGAAGTAGATCCAACATCAATCACAATGCCCGCCGACCCAAAAAAAGAAAAAAGTTCCACTCTTGACGATAGCTCCCACCGTCTGACAGCCGCACTGTGATTGGCCAAAGCATGGCACATCAACTCGTGGCCAATTAGCAAATGTGCGTGCACAATTGCATGCACAAGTGTGCAAGTGAGCATGCAAATATTTGACGGCACATTGGCGCAAGGCAGGCTATTTTAGCTGGGCTAGTGCCTTGCATTAGTGCCGTTTGGTCTATTACGTTTAAGCATCCGTTCATCCTGTTACCTGTGATTCTGTTGCTGATCGGATCTATTATTGACTCTGCCTGAACGCTGCCTGTACCGACCCCTGGCCTGCCCTTTGACTATTCTTCTGCTTACTGTTTATGGTTGTTCTGCCAGCTACATGCCGACCTGGACTGTCTGACCTTGCCTTACTCTGCCTCCTGCACCTGAACCAGCTGATCTATGCCTGCCAGTATCCATCTCCTACACTTCTGCCAGTGTGCAATCTGGCAGCTGCTTCTACACCTCTGCAAGCGTGTCATATGCCAGTCTGCTCCTGCACTTCTGCCAGCGTGCCATCCACAGCTGTTCCTGCACCTCTCTGTCAACATGCATCTGCAGAAGTCCTACCAGGCACTCATGCACCTCTGTCCTATGGCACTCCCTGTTACTCTACCAGGGCCCCTGAGCCAGAAATGTAAGGGAGTCCTTCCACTGCACTTCAAGTTCTACTACCAGGTATGTTACACCAACACTACTGAGGACTGTCTATCCTCCTCCCACTACCCTTCTAGTCTGCATTTCCTCTTCCTGTGGTGATGAGTTTAATTGCTCCAAAACTCATCTTCTGTGGGCCTTATGACACCAACATTGGGAAACCCAGCATTTCCCTGGCCTTTTTACATTTTTGTTTGAAATTAATTTGTCCCCTGGGGGAGTGCCCAGATTTTAGTCTTAAAGTGATTGTAAATGCTCAGCTTTTTTTTTCTTAAAATATTAAACATGTTATATTTGCTTGCTCTGTGAAATGAATAGGGGTGGTTTTGCCTTCCCTCTACATAATAAATATGTACTATCTTGTTTGTCCCCATCATTAGCTAGTCAAAACTCTGATAATATTAGTGGTGATAATACAATAACAATACTAGCTATAAAAATAAACACAATGCTGAAAGAAGCAAATGTTTTATTTATTTACAAAGAAAGTAGAACACTAACATAGAAATCTAAAAGAAAATTACAGAGCACATAAAAATAAGAGTAGAGAGGATACATCCTTCCTTGATGTTCTGCATCATGGTTGGTCTCTAGGAAGAAAGCGGCATACCATGGCATACCCTGGCCTTTTATACCACACACAAAAACCCACACTCTCTGACGCCTCCTGCCTAGCCCTTTGTCCAATAAGCAAAAGGCATTACATTTCAGGAAGTGTGTTGCTGTCCTTGATAACTACCAGCAGATGGCATTAATATATTGCCACCGAGCTTTGTGGCCCAGTTCAGCATCACGGCCCACATCTGGTCCATGATGTTCTGATTGAAAGCAATGCAATTAAGCATTGTAATCTTCACATGCCTAGGAGATCTTAAGGTGAGGCTTTCTTATCTCCATGCCCCATGCCCCACCACTAGGGGTTATACGTGAAGTGTCTTCCAGGATCAGGATTCTAGTAAGCAATCTTTTGTTACACACACCCTGCTGTTCTACTGTTCTATTGGCATTCCAGAACTACCCCTAGCAGTGTCCAGATGGTTTAGGTATAACCAGATATCCACAGTCCAGAAATACATATATTGCCAAAAGTATTGGGATGCCTGTCTTTACACGCACATGAACATGGCATCCCAGTCTTAATCCATAGGGTTCAATATTCAGTTGGCATACCCTTTGCAGCTACAATATCTTCAGCTCATCTGGGAAGGCTGTCCACAAGGTTTTGGGGTGTGTCTATGGGAATGTTTGACCATTCTTCCAGAAGCACAGTTGTGAGGTCAGGCACTAATGTTGGACGAGAAGGCCTGGCTCACAGTCTCCACTCTAATTCAGCTCAAAGGTGTTCTATCGGATTGAGGTCTGGAATCTGGGCAGGCCAGTCAAGTTCCTCCACCCCAAACTTGGTTATCCATATCTTTATGGACCTAGATATGTGCATTGGTGCGCAGTCATGTTGGAACAGCAAGGGGCTATCCCCAAACTGTTCCCACAAATTTGGGAGTATGAACCTGTCCAAAATGTCTAGGTATGCTGACCTCGTAAGAGTTCCCTTCACTGGCACTAAGGGGCCAAGCTCAAGCCCTGATAAATAAGCCCATACCATAATCCCCCCTCCACCAAACATTACTCTTGGCACAATATACAGAAAAATAGTGAAGCGCTACTAATATACAATATAATATTGATAATACAAATTGTGATAATAATAAATAAAGTGATGAGCAATGACACACTGTGCTCTGATCTGCAAGGATCAATAAAGTGCTAATTATAGTGATATCAAAATAATTGTGACAATCCTCAGTGATAAATCAGAAAATTATTCCAAATAACCATAAATATAAATGACCCCCTATACTAACCATACCAAGTAATATGTAATGACACAAAAAAAATGTGGTCCCTTACAATACAATAAGGGAAAATGCACATGTGGTATTAACGTGCAAAATATCAATAAATAATAGTGCCTTAAATAACAATGTATATAAAACCATATGCAAATTCCTGATAATCCCCAAAAAATAGTACAATGAATATTTGTACTGTGATCTTTGAAGAACAAAAACAATCATGCAGGTGGTGAAGTGATCTGGTGACCTTCACTCAGGTGTCAAAATATCCTCAAACAGCAGCAATGCCTGCTCACCTCCACACACTGGCCCTAGGGGCCAACACGCTTTTAGGATCACCTTAAACCTGGATCCTTAAGGTTACTTCCTCCACCCAGGGACAAACAGGTGTCTCATATGCTCCTCTTTTCAGCAACTCTTACTTGGATGGTACTGCAATACCTCTCATTCTCCACCCCCACTCCAGATCATGTTAGTGAAACATAAAAATAATATCCTCCATAGTGCAATATGTTTGTTTAATAAGGAAAAATAAATAGCTAGTGTTACAGTCACATATGCTCCAAACAGAAATCGCTTTTCACCACATCCTATGCGTGTACTGCATGGGGCTGGGTGTAGCAATATGGCCGCTGCGCCGAAACCGGAAATGGCGTACCGACGCATTGCGTCACGTGCCTCGTAACTTCATCAGGGTTAACGCCCACTTGTGATCGTGATTTCTTTAAATACACAGCCAAGTGTCAGACTTAATAGGGGGCCATAATACCGAAGCCCTCACTCCTCTACTTATCCCTATTCCTCATAATAGATGTATTGTGAATGGGAAAATTAAACACACTATACTAAAGGCTGATATAACTAGTGGTGACAAATGCTACCTGTAATTTCAATAACCGGGACTAATGCAGGCCATAGACGGGGAGAAAAAATCTTCTTCTTCATCATCCTCACCCTCTTCTTCTTCTTCATCCTCATCCTCATCTTCTTCTTCATCATCCTCATCCTCTTCTTCTTCCTCATCCTCATCCTCTTCTTCTTCCTCGTCCTCTTCTTCTTCTTCTTCTTCATCCTCATCCTCTTCTTCTTCTTCATCCTCATCCTCTTCTTCTTCTTCTTCTTCTTCATCCTCATCCTCTTCTTCTTCTTCTTCATCCTCATCCTCATCTTCTTCTTCATCATCCTCATCTTCTTCTTCTTCCTCATCCTCATCCTCTTCTTCTTCTTCTTCTTCATCCTCACCCTCTTCTTCTTCCTCATCCTCATCCTCTTCTTCTTCTTCTTCTTCTTCCTCATCCTCTTCTTCTTCCTCTTCTTCTTCATCCTCTTCTTCTTTTTCTTCTTTTTGTCTTCCTCTTGCAGGTGACTGCTCATGCGCAGATTTTTTTATCGGTAAAAAATCGGCCGATTTGCCCATCATTGCTGCGAAAATCGGCCGATCGGCAAAATCGGCCGTTTTTTCCCCCAACTTTACCGATAAAAAAAATTGGCCAAAATACTGAAAAACGGCCGAACAAATAGCCCACTAACGATCCCAAAATCGGACGATTTTATTTTCGGCCGAAAAATCGGCCGATTTTCGACCCATCTATGGCCTGCATAACTCCTTGGGGAAAAAAATGCTTAATATATGATCAAAACAGGACACATGCCTGGATCTCTCTATTTATATATATATACCATATGCATATACAGTTGCAAGAAAAAGTATGTGAACCCCTTGGGATTACGTGGAGTTTTGCATGAATTGGGCATAAAATGTGCTCTGAACGTCATCTAAGTCACAACAATAGAAGAACACAGTCTGCTGAACATAATTCTACACAAACATTAGATGTTGCCATGGTTTAATTGCACATAACATGTAAACATTCACAGTGCAGGGAGGAAAAAGTATGTGAGGCCCTAGCTTAATGACTTCTCCCAGAGCTAATTGGAGCCAGGAGTGAGCCAACCTTGACTCCAATCAGTGGGATGATATTGGATGTGTTGCTGACAGCTGTCCTGCCCTTAAAAAACACACACCTGTTTTGGGTTTACTGGTTTCAAGAAGCACTGTCTGATGTGAACCATGCCTCGCAGAAAAGAGCTCTCAGAAGACCTACGATCAAGAATTGCTGATTTGCATGAAGCTGGAAAGGGTTACAAAAGTATCTCCAAAAGCCTTGATGTTCATGTGTCCACGGTAAGACAGACTGTCTACAAACGGAGAAAGTTTAGCACTGTTGCTACTCTCCCTAGGCATGGTCGTCCTGTAAAAATGACTGCAAGAGCACAGTGCAGAATGCTGCATGAGGTAAAGAAGAATCCCAGAGTGTCAGCTAAAGACCTACAGAAATCTCTGGCACATGCTAACATTTTTGTTGACACATCTACAATAAGGAAAACATTAAACAAGAATGGAGTACATGGGAGGACACCACGGAGGAAGCCATTGCTGTCCAAAAACATAATTGCAGCACGTTTGAAGTTTGCAAAAGAGCACCTGGATGTTCCACAGCACTACTGGCAAAATTTACTGTGGACAGATGAAACCAAGATTGAGTTGTTTGGGAAGAACACACAACAGTATGTGTGGAGAAAAAAAGGCACGGCACACCAACATCAAAACCTCATCCCCACTGTAAAACATGGCGGAGGGAGCATCATGGTTTGGGGCTGCTTTGCTGCCTCAGGGCCTGGACGGATTGTTGTCATTGATGGGAAAATGAATTCCAGAGTTTATCAAGACATTTTGCAGGAAAACGTACGACCATCTGTCCGCCAACTGAAGCTCCACAGAGGATGGATGATGCAACAGGACAATGACCCAAAGCATACAAGTAATTCAACAAAACAATGGCTGCAACAGCACAGAATACGCCTTCTGGAGTGGCCCAGTCAGAGTCCTGACCTCAAACCGATTGAAATGCTGTGGAATGACCTTAAGAGAGCGATTCACACCAGGCATCCCAAGAATATTGCTACACTGAAACAGTTTTGTGAAGAGGAGTGGTCCAAAATGACTCCAGATTGTTGTGCAGGTCTGATCTGCAACTACAGGAAACGTTTGGTTGAGGTTATTGCTGCCAAAGGAGGGTCAACCAGTTATTAAGTCCAAAGGTTCACATACTTTTTCCTCCCTGCACTGTGAATGTTTACATGTTATGTGCAATTAAACCATGGCAACATCTAATGTTTGTGTAGTATTATGTTCAGCAGACTGTGTTCTTCTATTGTTGTGACTAAGATGACGTTCAGAGCACATTTTATGCCCAATTCATGCAAAACTCCACGTAATCCCAAGGGGTTCACATACTTTTTCTTGCAACTGTATACTCATTACTGCACTAGAGGAATACTAAAAAATATTATAAAATACTTTATTAATTATTGTAATTAAAACCATGTAGATGCATTAATATTAGAAACAGAGGCAAGGGGAATTCCTAAGCTAAATGTATAAAAACCTAAAAAAATATATAAAGAGGGGAATATTATAATTAATTAAACTTTTTTTTTTTTTATTTACTCTTGGCAAAATGCAGTCAGGCAAGTACCATTCTCCTGGCAACTGCCAAACCCAGACACGTCCATCAGATTGCCAGACAGAGAAGCATGATTTGTCACTCCAAAGAACACATCTCTACTGCTTTAGAGTCCAGTGGCGGTGTGTTTTACACCACTACATCTTCACATTGCACTTGGCGATGTAAGACTTGGATGCAGCTGCTTGACCATTTAAACCCATTCCATGAAGCTCTCTACGCACTGTTGTTGTGCTAATCTGAAGGTCACATTAAGTTTGGAGGTCTTTAGCTATTGACTATTGACAGTTTGCAACTTCTGTGCATTATGCGCTTCAGCATGTGCTGAACCCACTCTGTCATTTTATGTGGCCTACCACTTCGTGGCTGAGTTGCTGTTGTTCCCAGTTGCTTCCACTTTGTTATAATACCACTAACAGTTGACTGTGGAATATTTAGTAGCAAGGAAATTTCAGTGATAGACTTATTGCTCAAGTGGCAACCTCTCACAGTACAATGCTGGAATTCACTGAGCTCCTGAGAGCGACCCATTCTTTCACAAATGTTTGTAGAAGCAGTCTGCATACCTAGGTGCTTGATTGTATACACCTGTGGCCAGGGAAGTGATTGGAACATCTGAATCCAATGATTTAGAGGGGTGTCACAATACTTTTGGCAATATAGTGTATCTGATATTAAAAAAACATGTTGCGCCTTCCAACAGTTTTGCACAGAGAGGACCTGAACCCCCTCTTCTGGGGTCCCCTGGGGTGCTCCTGTACCTGTGAGGATAAAGAGAGAGAGAGCAGTGGTGCTGCTCTCGAGCACAGCACTGGATTGAAAGAGAAACCAGGAAGCTCTGTGGGAAGCTGATACTAGAAGGTTTTTGCATAAAATGCATTGAGGTAAAAGAAGTATACCTTTAGAACCAATTTAAACATGGAGAACATTGATTTGACAGCTTCAGCTTAATTTTGCTTTAACCTCTTCACGCCTGTGGTAAGCAAATATGTGCCTTGACCTTGGGCCTTGACACCGAGCAGCCACATATTTGCATACCATTTGTAAACAAACATGTGCTGAGAGCGCAAGCCCTGCATGCTCCAAGCACGTGTTGGTGTCCCATGGAAAGGTCCCGATCTCTCCTTTTCAATTGGGACCTTTCTGATCATGTGACTGCCGTGACAGCCAATCATGACTGTCACATGACCCTAAACCCCAACCCGGCCTCCCAGGATCAGAAACCCCTTAAAGGGCCAGGAGGCAACGGCGTGAAGGGGTTAATGGGGTTTTGATTTGGCATCTGAACTTTTAATATGTTCAGCCAAATCTCTGTGAACCAAACCCAGGTATGTTCAGCTCATCTCTACTCTTTATCATTTCCCTAACCTGGAACATATGCTGGCTCTCCTATTTGGAGACCTATCCCCCCTTTCTCATCCCTAGCCACCAGTACCTTACCCTCCATCTAATCATGCATTCTTCCCAGTCAGCTACACCACTTTTCTGCTCTACATTTTCTCATTTCCTCCTTTAGTACATAGAATAAACTGCATGCCAACATTTTCACAATCCTGTACTCCCATATCACAATGGCCCATAATGCCATAACCCTGTTTTTGTTATTAACATACAGTTTGTGAAAAGACCACAGGCTTAACTGTTAGGATACTCAATTTCATGTCGGTGGCCTCCTTCCAATCATAACAGGTACAAAGTACTTTGGGAATAGTGCAATTCAGACACTGAGGTGTGAAACGCAGAATTCAAAGTTGTTATTATTGTTTGAATTTAAATACCGAGATATTACTGAATATTTCAGGCACTGTCCATAAAGCACCAATCAAAATACATTATATAATTAAAGTGTTTGTTCACCAATTCCAGAAGTTTGCCAAGCAAAATAGGTGAGTTGGAAGCTTTGGTGCATGAACATAACTATGATTTAATTGGTATAGCTGAATCTTGGCTTCATTCTTCACATGACTGGGCCATTAATATTCCTGACTATGTTCTCTTTCGGAGAGACAGGGTAAATAGGAAAGGTGGTGATGTCTGTCTCTATGTGAGAAGTAATCTCAGAGCGAGTGTGAAAGAGGACCTAGTTGATGGAGAGTGTGATGAGGCTGAAGCATTATGGGTGGAACTGCACAAGGGGGTGAGTACTACAAAGGTAATCATTGGAGTTTGTTATAAGCCTCCTAGTGTTAATGAGGAGGTGGAGATTCAACCCCTTGCACAGATTGAAAGGGCTGGGACAGTGATAATAATGGGGGATTTTAACTATCCAGAAGTTGACTGGAGTAATGGTACTGCAGGAACAGTTAAAGGGCAAAACATTTTAAACCTACTACAGGACAATTTTATGGTACAGTTCATTGAGTTCCCAACTAGGAATGATGCTTTGCTGGACCTGGTAATCTCAAACCATGCAGAGCTTATTATGAATGTCCATATAAAAGAACATCTGGGTAGCAGTGACCATAACATGATTTCATTTATTGTTAGTTGTAAACAGCAAGCACATACAGGAAAAATAAAAATGCTCAATTTTAAGAGAGCTAATATTCCAAGGCTGAGAGCTGTTGTCCAAGACTTAGACTGGGAGGGAATATTGGCATCAATGAACACAACACAGAAATGGGATTTCTTCAAAAAGACTGTATGTGAATACGCTGCAAAATATATTCCCATGGGCAACAAGTTTAAAAGGCTAAAAATCAAACCTATGTGGCTTACGGCCAGTTAAAAAAGCTATAGATAATAAGAAAAGAGTTTTTATTAACTATAAAAATGAAGGAACGCTATCATCATTTGAAAACGAACAACAGATTGCAAAAGACAGCAGGACAAACCCCCAAAATTCTTCAAATATATTAATAGTAAAAAGGTTCGGTCCAAGCATGTAGGCCCTTTACAAAATAATCTAGAGTGGGTGACTGGAGACAAAGAAAAGGCAAATTCATTAAATACCTTCTTCAGCTCTGTACATACAAAGGAGCATGGGGGAGCTCTTGTCCATAATGGACATGGAATTGACACAGTTCCAGAAGATCCAAATTGGCTCAAAACTGATATGATCAAAAAAATATTTAGACAGAATAAAGGTGAATAAAGCACCTGGACCAGATGGCATACACCCATGGGTCCTTAAAGAATTGAGCTCTGTCATTTCAAAGCTATTGTTTCTAATTTTTAGGGACTCTTTAATGACTGGCATAGTACCACTGGATTGGCATAAGGCCAATGTAGTGCCAATATTTAAAAAGGGGTCAAAATCTTTACCAAGTAATTATAGATCTGTTAGTTTAACTTCTATAGTTGGGAAGATACTGGAGAGTTTAATAAAAGACCAAATAGATGAGTTCTTGCTGGAAAAAAATATTTTACGCAACAGACAGCATGGATTCATGAAAGACACAAGTTGTCAAACAAATCTGATTTCTTTTTATGAGGGGGAGAGAAAAACCTTGGACAGAGGGGTGGCAGTGGACGTGGTATATTTGGATTTTGCAAAAGCGTTTGACACAGTTCCCCACACATGGCTAATGTGTAAGGTAAAGAATGGTAAAGGTAAAGAGTAAAAACATTGATGCCTCAAAGCAACAATTTGCAGTTGTAGCTTTTACAGAATCATCTGTCATTTGACACAGTTTGACACAGTTCCCCACACACAGCTAATGTGTAAGGTAATGTATACAGGCTCGGAAAAACTGGCTAAAAGATCGTATTCAGAGAGTAGTGGTTAATGATTCATACTCAATGGTCTAGGGTTATCAGTGGTGTACCCCAAGGTTCAGTGTTGGGACCCTTACTTTTTAATATATTTATAAATGATATAGGATCTGGGATTATAAATACCATTTCAGTCTTTGCAGATGACACCAAGTTGTGCAGTGGAATAACGTCCTTACAGGATGTCTCCAATTTACAAGCCGACCTCAATGCACAATTTAATAGGAAAATATGTGGCAAATGCAATTTAATGCTGATAAATGTAAGGCTCTGAACTTCGGAGCTAAGAATATGCATGTATCATACATACTAGGGGGGGTACAACTGGGGGAATCAATGGTGGAGACGGATCTGAGAATTCTGGTAGTTCTGGTAGATCACAAGCTTAAAAAAGGCATGCAATGCCAAGCTGTGGTATCTAAAGCAAGCAAAATCCTCTCTTGTAATAAAATAGGTATAGACTCCAGAGAGAGAGATATCATATTACCCCTGTACAAATCATTAGTAATACCTCATCTGGAATATGCAGTTCAGTTTTGGGCACCAATTCACAAAAAGAACATTGGGGAACTGGAGAAAGTATAGAGAAGGGCAACCAAACTGATAAGAGGCATGGAGGAGCTCTGTTATGAGGAAAGATTAGAGGAACTAAATTGATTCTCTCTTGAGAAGAAGAGATTAAGGGGGGATATGATCAACATGTATAAATATATCAGTGGTTCATATAGTGTATAGAGTTATTCACCCTGAGTTCATCACAGAGGACAAGGGGGCACTTTTTACATCTGGAGGAAAAGAAATGTAATCTCCAAACACAGAAAGGTTTCTTCACAGTGAGAGCTGTGAAAATGTGGAATAGTCGTCCTGAAGAGTTGGTTCTGGCCAGCTCAGTGGATTGCTTTAAAAACAGCCTGGATTATTTCTTGGATACTCAGAATATAATTGGATACTAACATTTATAGGTAAAGTTGATTCAGGGAATATCTGATTGCCTCTCAGATGATCGGGAAGGATTTTTTTCCCCTGCAGGAGCAAATTGCTTCATGCTTTGTTGTTTATTTTCCTTCCTCTGGATCAACTGTGGGTGTAGGATTATAACTTTTTTTTTTAATGGATGAACTGGATGAACTTTTGTCTTTTTTCAGCCAGACTAACTATGTGACTATGTAATTATGTGACTATGTTATAATAACTCACCATATGGTGCGTAATAGAAATATAGCAAACATAATAATAAGCTCAGCAAAACTTCATGTCCGAGGACACTTGTAGATAACAACATTTCAGTCCCCGAAGAACATTTTGTTTATAGAAAAAAAAAATTGGTTAGTAAATACAAAGCAAAGGTTAGTTAACTATTAACCCTTTCACAACTTTCCTTTTGTCACAACATGACAGCTAATATATATGGCCTTTTAGCCATTTACCTGTACTGATTCAATGAGTGTATCATTGTCACCAAATTGAGAATACATTGTATGCAACAACATAATCCAATTAGCCCACAACATGCTATTATCAAACCACCAATGATTTGCCTCAAACTTCCCAGCCCAGGTGTGTCAAAACATCCAGATAACCAGTCCAACCAATTACCAGCAACATCCTGTTTAATTCCTGGGGCCAACTCATGTAAAGCTGGCATATGTGATTGTATAGAGGTGACATAATCACTCAAATTAAAACAGCACATTCCTTAAAAACGTACACAGCCATAATTTGTTTTAAACAGTAAATAATCTATAATCACTTGATTCTGAAGCACAGCGTTCCTTGGAGGTCGAGTAATAATTCCTGCAAAACCATGGAAGTATGATTAAGACTTTTTGCCATGCTAAATGCTAAAGTATTAACAGCTCTTGTATTACATAATGCTAATGCTGCTAATAGATACAGTTAAATTAGTGTATTCAGCTTTGGAAAGCAATGTAATATCTGATATACAATCTTCTGATACACTTTCGGTTTCCCTTTTTAATCTTAGGACCATCTCCTTATCTTTAGGATGATCAGGCAATAATCATACTCAAATGGCTCAAAGTACAAGACTCTCCAGTAATATTGGATGGGATATATGAATATGTGGTATTTCCACAAGAAAACAACCATCCTAAAGGTAGTTTGACATGCGTAATATGGTTGGGTTTGGTAAAACATGATCACAAGTCATTCTGTTATGTACTGAAATACATGTTCTATTAGGTTTACAAAAAGATCCTATTATGAGGGGATAGGGTTGTTGGATTTGGCCCATATGTAAATCTTAGATACCAACACTGGGGAATCTCTTCAGAATCACATGTCATATTATAACATACATTTCCTTGGCAATATACAAAGTGTTTATACTAGTCATATTTTCCCAGCGTTTAAATGAATCTGGACAATTCGACAGTACTCATACAATGAAATAAATAGTACATTACCCACTCTCACATCAGTATCATTAGTTAGTACTCTAACATTATTCAGCAAAACTTGTGCTGGAGTAGGAACGGCTTCCAAACATTTAGTTACAAGGTCAGTAGCATTAAACATATCTGACAAACAAAAATTTTAAGTATTCATCCTATCCATGTAAACCAATACATTCTTCAATTGCTTTATCAGTTCATGTGGATGTCTAGGTTTGGACAGGAGGTCAGTCTCTTGGGGTTGCAGGCAAATATACATTAAGTCCTGAGGGTGATAATAACATGTACTAATCACCCAAATCAAGAGTGCAAACATAAAAATTGCTGCGCTACCTCTCCCAAAAACTACTGTAAATAATTAATAAATAAATGAATAAACTCCCTACTACACAAAGAGTCCCCACAAATGTGCATGTGCTATAATGCCCTGTGGGCTGGCAATTATATCCCTCTTCCCCAGTGACTAAATCCTAAATAAACCAATGAGTAAATGCAAGGTGCTTAAACGACAATAGTGCTAAAAATAGCACATACAGTTGTGCTCAAAAGTTTACATACCCTGGCAGAAATTGTAAAATGTTGGCATTGATATTGCAAATATGACTGATCATGCCAAAAAATGCTCTTTTATTGAAGGATGATGATCATATGCAGCCATTTATTTTCCAATAGTTGTTTGGCTCCTTTTTAAATTGTTATGATAACAGAAATCACCCAAATGGCCATGATCAAAAGTTTACATACCCTGGAATGTTTGGCCTTGGTACAGACACACAAGGTGACACACACGGGTTAAAATTTCAATTAGAGGTTAATGTCCCACATCTGTGGTTTTTTAAATTTCAATTAGTGTCAGTGTATAAATAGTCAATGAGTTTGTTAGCTCTTATGTGGAAGCACTGACTAGGCTAGATACTGAGCCATGGGGATCAGAAAAGGACTGTCAAAAGTCCTGCGTAACAAGGCAATGGGACATTATAAAGATGGAAAAGGACATAAAAATATGTCCAAAGCCTTGAATATGCCAATCAGTACTGTTAAATCACAGATTAAGAAGTGGAAAGTTCAGGGATCTCTTGATACCAAACCAAGGTCAGGTAGACCAAGAAAGATTGCAGCCTTAACTGAAAGAAGAATTGTCTGGGATTCAAAGAAAAACCCACAGGCAACCTCAAAAGAAAACAGGCTGCTCTGGAAAAAGATGGTGTGGTTGTTTTTAAGGAGTACAATACTGTGATACTTGAACAAAAATAAGCTGTTTGGTGGAAGTGCCAGAAATAAGCTTTTACTGCACCAATGCCACAAAAAAGCCCGGTTACAATATGCCTGACAACACCTTGACATGCCTAACCAGGCTTTTTTGTGTCATTGATGCAGTAAAGGCTTCTTTCTGGCACCTCCACAATGCAGCTCGTTTTTGTTCAAGTGTCATCATATTGTGCTCCTTCAAAACAACCACACTGTCTTTTTCCAGAGCAGCCTGTATTTTTCTTGTGGTTACCTATGGGTTTCCCTTTGTATCCCAAACAATTCTTCTGGCAGTTGTGGCTGCAATCTTTCTTGGTCTACCTGACCTTGCTTTGGTATCATGAGATCCCCGAACCTTCCAATTCTTAATAGGTGATTTAACAGTACTGATTGGCATAGTCAAGGCTTTCAACATCTTTATATGTCCTTTTCCATCTTTATAAAGTTCCATTACCTTGTTACGCAGTTCTTTTCTGATCCCCATGGCTCAGTATCTGGCTCAGTATCTAGCCCAGTCAGTGCTTCCACGTAAGAGCTAAAAAACTAATTTCTGCCAGGGTATGTAAACTTTTGAGCACAACTGTATACAATGCCATAAACTGTGTATACAGTGAAGTTGTATAAAACAATATATATATATATATGTCACAATAATGTGCAAACAATTGAAAGTTCAAAAACAATCCTAAAGAAACCCCTATTCTCCGGTGTGAATATTAAGTGATACAGTAATAAATCTTCTTATCCATAGCAATTCTCTGTGCATACTGCTCCAATTAGTGCTCTCCCTCCAGAGCCCCACTCACCATAGATAATTGACCACATGGAATAGTAGGTCAAATATCGCATAAGACGTTGCAGCGTTCTCCTGCAGAAAAGTTGGCTGTCTGTGTGGTCTTGACACCTCTATAAGCTGATGACAGACTCCATAGTGGAAACAGCTCTAGATCAATCGTTTGCGACAAAACTCCTCCAGAACCTCCACAGTACTCCTCCACCACCTTAAAAACATCAAAGGGAAACTTCCATAGCGTAACACCGTATGTATTAGGTAAAAAACATTTAAAATTGCACTTACATAAAAACCATGTACAGTATATGGCACTTTAAATCCCAGCAAAAAGCAATTCCTTCTCAGAGGACAAGTGTAGCGCGATCAAGTCCCACCCTACATGTTTCGTTGTATGATGTCATCAGGAGCGTTTTTGTGAGAGGCAGCACAGCAATTTTTTATGTTTGCACTCACACATTTGTTCACCAGTACACATTTGTGATTTTGCTAGCAGCAACCAGTCTAATTGATTAGTCCTCTGCGCTGGTTATACTCACACACTACCAGTGTGAGACAACCTAATATAAGGAAGATTGTACAAGAGATTTGCAGATGCAAAAGCATCGACATATTAATCTGTCTCTTTTTGGATGTCTTCCAGAGAGACACTATCAATTACTTCACTCTCTAACATGTCTGTTTCATGGGCTTCAAAAACCTTCTTCGTCCTCTTTGTCTGTGCCTAACTCCTTGGGTCGAGGAGAATCTGGGACTTTCTTTACTCTTGACGCATGGATCCAGGTCTGAGAATCTGCTGTCAAAACTGCTGTACGTGTCACGGCTGTTATCATGGTGGGCTCTCCATAAGGTGGGTCCAGAACCTTGTGTTTATGCAGGGCCTTAACAACCACATTGTCTCCTGATTTGAAAAGATGTGTTGGTTCCTGTGTGGGAAAAGAGAGAGATACATCACTGTAGATGCCATTCAAAAGCCTTTGGATCAGCTCTAGGTTCCCAGGCATAATCACCATTGGACCTTTGGTCCAGGGGGGTAGGAAATGGTCTACATATTGAAATTCAAAAGGTGGCAATTTTGTGGTTTTTGTTTGGTGTCATCAATATTTCAGCCACAGCAGGCAGATATGTTTCCCATTTAGCAAATGTACCCCCAGTGGCTTTCCTCAGCTTATCCTTAATCATCCTGTTCATTCTCTCTACCGTTCCTGAACTCTGTGGATGGGAAGGGATGTAAAATTTCAAATGAATAATAATTAATTTAGCTACCTGTTGTATCACTTTAGATGTAAAAGCTGAGCCTTTGTCTGAATCAATCACCAGAGGGCATCCCCAACTCGGAATGATTTCTTTACACAAAATTTTGACCACCGTTAAGGCATCCTCCTTGTTGGTAGCAAATAACTCCAGCCACTTATTGAACTTATCTACTATAACCAGCAGATACTTACCTCTCTTATTGTTGGGCATATGTGAAAAATCAATCTGTAACTCCTCAAAAGGACCCTTTGGTGAAAGAGGTGTCCTGCACTATTATTCCTTAAACAAATAACACATCTTCCTAACTTATCTTACACCTGCTGTGCTAAGTTTTGTACGCAAAAACAATTTTTAATTTCCTGAAAAGTTATCTGCCATCCTCTGTGCCCTATGCCATGAAACTGTGCAATAAGTACTGGTACACTGTGTTGAGGTCTTATTATTATACTGGATTTATATTGCGCCAACAAATTGCACAGCACTTTACAAAATGAAGATAGACATTACAATTACAATACAATTTGGTACAAGAGGAAACAGAGGGCCCTGCTCATTAGAGCTTACAATCTAGGAGATCCCTATTATACCATCTTTGGACATTAGACCGTTCTGGTTCAATGTCAACATTTTGTTTTTCCAATATTGAATATCCTCTATAGTGGCGGTGTACTGTAAGTCTTTAAGCAACTATTGTTCTGGGAGCATGGGGAGCTCTAACATGGTTAAAGTAAGGTTTGCAGACTCCTGTAATGACTGCAAGGCTGCTTCATTGGCCATACTGTAAGCCAATGCATTGCCCAGAGCAATGGGGTCATGTGAAGATGTGTGAGCTCTACATTTTATAACAGCAATAGTACGTGGCTTATGTATAGCTTCCAAAAGATCATTCACTAAGGATGCATGAGAAATACCTTTACCATCAGTGGTGACAAACCCTCTTGCCAAAATTATGCACTACACCAAATACATACTTGGAGTCTGTGTAAGTGTTAACATCCTTTCCCTCAAACAATTCACAAGCACGAGTCAGAGCTAGGAGCTCGGCAGCTTGCACCGAAGGATAAGAGAGGGGCTTTGTTTCCCACATATCTGGAAGTGGAACAACTGTGTATCCTGGCAAATATGTATTGTCATTATGTCTTGTACACGAACCATCTACAAAAATTTTAATACCTCCTTCAATTGGTTCTTGTAACATGTCAGCTTGTCTGGGCCGTCATGTGCTGTGTGGTAAGATTCTTTAAAATTTGTAATACATGG
The DNA here is from genome assembly GCF_062004578.1 of Staurois parvus. Taxonomy (NCBI): domain Eukaryota; kingdom Metazoa; phylum Chordata; class Amphibia; order Anura; family Ranidae; genus Staurois; species Staurois parvus. Next base: position 853,217 of record NW_028318342.1, on the reverse strand, counting down.
TGTGTGGTATGCAATGCTGTGTTATGCCCCAATGTAATAACCATAGATGCCTCCACTCCCATAGCACACACCACCAAAGCTCTCAGACAGTCCGGCATGTCTTGGACAGGCACAGGGGCTACTTTGAAAAAATAGGCTACTGGGCGCATGGCCCCTCCATGCTCCTGAGCGACTACCACCGCCATGGTTTTACAATTGTCTCTAGCATACACATGAAATGGAACAGTATAAGAAGGTAAGTCCAGAGCAAGAGAGGAAACGTAAGAGGGCTTCAAGGCTTTGTAGGCATCACTTAAATCCTGGGTCCACAGTATTTGGTCAGGTGCCTCAACCTTAGTAGTTTGCCTCAATATATTTTCATATAGGGAAAGTCAAGTATCCATTGCCTGCAGTAGTTGACCATACCAAGAAAGGACAGCATATCCTTCTTAGTCATTGGGTAGGGCAGATCCAGAATGGCTTGGATCCTTGACTTACTCACAGTGCGCATACCTTTTGTCAGAGTGAAACCTAGATATTCAACATATTCTTTGCATAATTGAATCTTATGCTTCACCACCTTGTGTCCTTCATCACCCAAATAAGCTAACAGAGACAAACTATCCTGCCTGCATGCCTCTCTGCTCGGGTTGCACACCAAGAGATAGTCACTGTACTGTAAAAATACCAAACCATTACAAGGAATCCATCCCTTCAGGAACTCACAGAGTACCATAGAATATACCGCCGGGGAATCGATGTAACCCATAGGCATATGATGCCAAGTTATTTAGCGATTGTCAAATGTGAAGGCCAATAGTAGTTGTGTCTCTTCATCAACAGGAATGGAAAAAAAGCATTACTTAAATCGAGGACGGTGTAATATTGTGTGGTGCAGGGAATAGAGGCCACCAGTGATGATACATCTTGAACAATAGGGGCTACAGGCACTACAAGAGCATTAACTGCCCTTAAATCCTGAGTAAATCTGTATGAACCATTGAGATTTTTAACAGTATTAATAGGGGTGTTATAAAGTGATATCACTGGGGTAAAAATTCTCTCTTGCAAAAGTGTTTCATTCATGGGTCGAATACTTTCCAGCTTTTCTTTAGCCAAAGGGTATTGCTTTTGAAAAACGTGTTAGGTGTGTGTTAGGCTTCAGTATGGGTTTGTATGGTGTACAGGGTATGAATCCTACATCCAACTTATCCCTTGCCCATACTTTGGGATCTACCCCTTCCAATTCCTCAATGGCAATAAAACAATATAGTGATTCCATATGAACACCTCCTTCAGTGCTTGCTGTAATGACACTTTCTAATTGTCCTAATAAATATCTGCCTAACAAACTCACTGGGCAATTTGGGATGGCCTTAAAAGAATGATTTATGATGTGACCTCGCCCATAGGGATTGCTCACCTCTAATGGTGGGATTTCCCAGGTTTTGGTCATAACCCCAGTTATTCCTATAGAAGGTTCACACTCCAGTACAGCACCCTTATAACATGCTGCCCTTAAACAAGAATGGATGGCTCCCCTATTGATTACAAAAGATAATGTCACACCTCCTACCAAGAGAGATATGGAGTGTTGTTCAGCATATTCAGAAGAGAGCTGGGGGAGCATGAGGGGAACACCTTCTGGGCAGCCCTTTGTTGTTTATTTTGCCACTAGAGTGGATATTTTATGGCAGCCTGTGCTGTGGGGATGAAAAGGCGTGCTTGTGGTGAAAGAGCTTGTGAGGGCACGCTTGATATATTCTGATTCTGTGTCACATTTGGACATTGATCTATCCAATATCCAGACTGACCACAGGAAAAATAGCTGTTATCCCTGGGATTGAAGACTTTAAACTTCCCCCCTTTCCCTTTAAAATCTCCTCTTGTGTTGTTCCTGTCACATCTGAACTCTTGGTCTGGCATCTCTAGGATCACAATGCTGTAATCATTGAAAACGAACCTTTGTATTTGTTTTAGGAAGATCAAAACACCCTGCTGAATCCTTCTCCATTACTCTGGTTTCAAATCTTTTAGCATTCATGTCTGTCCACTCCAACACTAACTGTTGGATTAATAATGAGACCTCTGGTCTAAGTCCTTGCATAACTGCCTGTATGTATATAATTCCTAACTTCCATGTTGTCAGATGCAATCCCGTTTCTTCTTTCCAGACCTTCTGAAATCTCTTAAGGAACTTCGTAGTTCATCCCTTACTACCCTGCTTACAAGCAACTGCTGTAGCTAGTGACTGCTTATCTCTCCATAACCTCTGCATTTCTGCAGTTAATTCCTTCTACATCTGTTCCTGTCCAGCAGCAGTTCTCCACTCCTAGTCTATAGCTGGCTTAGATGATTCATGAAGCTCATTAATGGTAGACACCTTAGCCCTTTTCCAACCTGATTCCACATTCATTATATCCCAATATCCCATCAATAATTATCTTCATATCCTGTTGTGAACATTGTCGCCCTTGAGTTGCTCTTTTCAGATAGTTGATGGCAGCAGTGGGGTTCCTCTGAAGATCAGGACAACCCTTTATGATGCCATTAACTTCAGTCATTTCTATCGGCTTTACCACCACATCATTACCCACAATGATGTAAGGGTACACTTGGGTGGCTCCCTTTTCATCTCCAGCACCTTTTCTGTCTCTCAGATGATACCTATAAAATTCTTATGATTCATCCTGCTTAGGTTGACTCACCTCTTCATCTCCTGCTGAATGTTCTGACTCCTCACGTGCTGTGTCCCTCTCTTGTACTGCCTGCTCCTTTACAACCAATTGTTACTTACGTAGTTTTGTTACCTTGCTTGCTACCTTGCCCTTCTTGGTTTTGTTTATCATAGCAGCCACAGTTTCCTGCATCTGCTCCAACTCCTTTCCCAATATAACTTTCATGTCTTTCCACTCTCTTCTTATTTCACGTACTGATAGACCTTTAATTGATTCTTCCCCTGATAAACCCTCACCACCACCACCCATCAACTCCAAATGGCTTTCTTTGATCAGTTGGCGATGCCTTGGTAGAATCAGGGAATGGAACACCTAGCGACTGTGGTGGGGAAACCAGTGGAGCAGAAGGTGGGGCCCCCCTGTGAGCTGGGGCAGAAATTAATGAATATCTCCTCTGATTGCGCTACAACAAATAATCCTCATCCTTAGGGAACTGAGGATACAATTGAGTATAATCAGGAAGCACAGTGGCCAGTGTCACAGAGGTGTCAAGAAAAGGATTATTATTCTGCTTGTTAGTGAGGCAGAAGGGGTTTGTATTGGGCGCTTGTATCCTGGAGCATATTTCAACCAATTTAACGCTTCCTCTTTCATATAAGTTATATCCCACTCGGGATCTGGATCAAAATATGGAAAGGTAGTCTTGTCCCCTAAACATAGACTCTTTATCATGTCCATATGAAAATCATTATTGTCTCCTTCCCTGGGAAAAGGACTGGCACTACCCATAGTTTCTGCCAATGTCACCAAGTTGTCCAGCCATGGGTTAATATAATAATAATCCTAAGATGACACTATGGTAACATAGTCTTTACATGTCTCATTAACTTATGGCTGGGGTTTTTCTAGGGCTGATCCCTTTTCTTTATTTAATTTTGTTAATGATTTCCTTTCTCTTAATACTTTATGTGGTGGCTTAGGAGGATCTGGGTACTTGCCCTTACCTTGGGAGTTTTCCATTGCCACCTAAAGCAAAAAAAGCAAGGTTATGCGAGCGAGCCTATGTGTTTTTGTCCCAGTGATTACTTCTTGTGCAGGATGAAGCTGTACTAAACTCACACAGAGCTCCGACAAAATTCTTTTCAACTGCACAAGGGCTTTGCGCCTTAAGATCACTTGGAAAAATACACCCCTATTCTGACTCTTTCAGACTGCCACCATGCTTTCACCTGTCCAAGGTCAGTGGTGAAACCCCCTAACTGGGCAGATGGTGTGTCTTGCAATCTTCCAGAGACTTATAATACATCTACTTAACAGTTTCTCTAGTTGCAAGCGTACATAAGCAATTTAACACACTATTCTGTATGATTGGAGAGAGGCACATATACAAATCTTTTATAAATCAACCTAGGTTTTCAATCCCATGAAAACTGCTCGTGCTACCGCAGCACAGAAGCTTGTTCAAGATAGGAGGCAATCGGGGCAAAGTAAGACAAGAACTGCTCACTTACCTCCAAAGGCCAGACCTTATCCCACACTTCTGGCACCAGTTCTGTTAATTTCATGCTAAAAGCCTCCATCAAATCATAAGAGGTACAATGTACTTTGGGAATAATGCAATTCAGACACTGTGAAACGCAGAATTCAAAGTTTTTGTTATTGTTTGAGATAATACCGAGATAATACTGGAGGTGTCCATAAAGCACCGATCAAAATACATTATAGATGTTACAATAACTCACCATATGATACATAATAGAAATTTGGCAAACAAAATAATAAGTTCTGCAAAACTTCATGTCCGAGGACACTTGTAGATAACAACATTCCAGTCCCTTGATAACATTTTGTGTATAAAAAAAAGTTGGTTAGTAAGCACAAAGCAAAGGTTAGTTACTATTAAGCCTTTCATTACCTGTTTGATCGAACAATTATTAATGATTGTAGCTTATTTTACAGGTCCCATTAAACACTTATATTTCCTGTATTAGTTAAAAATGCTTAATAAACTTTACCATTTAAAAAATAAAACATAAAATACACAAATGTCTTGAGAATTCACAGGCTCATCCAGTTCAACTATATGGGTGATTTTTTTTAATACTTTAACAATTCCCATTGCCCTGTACCATCTTCTTCCTGAGGAAGAGATCTAAAATGTTGTTTGAGCTTTCCACCATTCTCAACTGGTACCGCTTCCCGAAGGCAGAGAGTTTCACATTTTTACTGCTTTTTTCACATTTTAACAGCAAAGAACCCTTTCTGCAATCTTTCTTCTAACCTCAAACCATGCCCTCATCATGAATCTTAGATTAAATTAAGTTTACTCCAGAGAGAATAAATTGATTTCAGCTAATCTTTCCTCGTAGCTGCAATCCTCCATGCCTCTCATTAGCTTGGTTGGTTCTCTCTGCACTTTCCTTAGTTCCCTATTATCCTTTTCATGAACTGGTGCCTAAAACTTAACTGCATATGCCAGATAAGGTGTTTCTAAAGATTTTTACAGAAGCTAAATTATGTCAGTCTCTCTTAATACAAGAAAGTATTTTGCATGCTTTAGACACTACATCTTGGTATTGCATGCTATTATTAAGTCTGTGATATACCAAAACACCCAGATCCTTCTCAAACGTTGACTCCTCCATTTCTGATCCTTTTTACAATACAGTATATGATGCATGCATATTTTTATCCCCCAAGTACATAGCTTTACATTTATCTACAATAAACCTCATTTGCCACATAGTTGCCAAATCAAAGAGTACAGTAAGGTCTGCATGTAAGTTAGAGACATCCTATAAGGAAGTTATTCCACTGCATTGCTTGGTGTCATCTGCAAACACTAAAATGATACTTTTAATTCCAAATTCTATTATTTAGAAATATGTTAAAAAGTAATGAACACTAAACCTTTGGGTATACCACTAATAACCTTAGACCATTCTGAGCATGGATCAGTAATAAATATTCTCTGAATATGGTCTTTTGGCCTTTTGGACAGTTTTTTATCCATTTGAAAACTGAATTTTCTAATCCTCTAAACTTTCTCTTGTATATTATCTATGCATGGGAGACTGTATCCCATGCTTTTCCAAAGTTCAAGTATACCATATCCAAAACCACTTATTTGTCTAAGTTTTTGCTTACCTCCTCATAAAATGAAAACAGATTTGTTTGCCAACTTCAGTTTTTTTATAAATCCATGTAAACTATTTCTTATATTCATATGTATGACAAAAACTCTTCTATGTGATTTGTATGAAGCTCTCAAGTATCTTCCCTACTATAGAAGCTAGAGGTGTAGAAGTGATACTGAGCCAGTAATGAAAGAGTCTCAAATAAATAGAAATAATGACTTAAAAATAACAGAGCTCCCTTCTTTGAGGGCCTGTGGGTGCAAGCCATTTAGGCCAGGTGCTTTATTCACCATTGTTTTGTCTACATGTTTCTGGACCATATCAATTTTCTTTTATATGAACTTTAATAATAAACTCTGCATTCTTTGGGATTACCAGGTTCAGCATAGCATCATTTCTAGTTTGGGCTTCTGTAAATTGTACTATAAAATTATCTTGTAATAGGTTCATTTCTGTTCTTTCATTCTTCATTTCAGCAGTGCCATTACTCCAGTCAATATCAGGGTGGTTCAGATTTTCCATTATTACCACTATCTGTGTTACTGTCACTGTTCTATCAGAGCAAGATGCTGAGTCTCATACTTACTAAGAGAGCAGTGATTTTTTTCATGAGCTGAAAAATAAAGAGCAGCAATAACAACAATAAGTATATTTACCTAAAACTGTAACTTAGACTACATTTACATCTTTGCATGGTGTGCAATACATATTAAATGCCTTATACATACATTACCATACATCCCTATGGAACATGCATTTTTATGGTAAATGCTCAAAGATGCAGCAAGCAGTAGTTTGTATTGTACTGCACTTGAATTACATTAACATTCAGAGACGTGAATGCACATTTTGTTTCAAATGTTCAGCCATTACTCCTTAGTAACAATTTCTTTGCCTTGCTCACAGTTAATATTGTGTAAAGTAAAGAGGCCTAAAAATAAAATTAAAATAAATCAGATTTATTACAATATGAAGAAATTAGAATTGAAAATGGTTGGGCTCATAAGGATGATTTCAGAAACGTGTACGTTTTTCCTAAAAATAGTTAAAAATATTGTCTTAGTTCAAATGGCTCTAAAAAAATATTTTGTGACAGAGTCAGGAAAGATTCTTGTTAAATGCCACTGAATGATTAAATGATTATTAAGTTAAATGGTGTTTAACTTAATTACATATTATTGTACTGTATGTATGCCAACCTTGCTTTAAATGCAAACAACACATTTTAGCAATAGCCATAATTTGATATTTTAAAATGGGTCTTTAAAAGAATTTCTTATTTCTGGGCTTCAAACTACAAAAATGAATATGTTTCACACATTTTATAATACTGTCATCTTGTCAAAATGCTCTTTTTAAATCTTACAAAAAAGAATGTGAGGTAATAATGGTTATACAACCCTATAATGGAGTGCTAACCATGACTACCTAATATGCCTTTGTCACAGTTTGCTCCATACGTAGACTTTTGGGGGGGTTTTCCTTTTTCCATCCTTTTTCCATATTTTTCATCCTTTTTCCATATGGGGTACCACTTATACGTGGACAATTTTTATTCATCCACTATTTAGACATTTGTTCAATTTTGGAACTGGTGCTTGTGGCAAAGTGTGACCTAATGTGTGCCCACCATTAGAAGTGGGTGGATGCAGGGCGGTATATTCTAATGGTGGGCATACCACACACTTTTTCTGGCAGAGATTTCTTCTCATTTTTGTCATTCAGTCCACAGGCTGCATACAAAAAAAAAGAACATAGTATATATACCCAACAAGGACCAGCGACGTACTGGTACATCACTGGACTTTGAATGGTTATACCAGGATGATGCCTACAGCTGCAGGCATCATCCTGGTATCATTTTTTCAGCCAGCGATCGGCTTTCATGTAAAAGCAATCCTAGTGGCTAATTAGCTGCAGAATTGCTTTTACAAGCAGCGGGAGATGATCCCCCCCCTCCTCCGCTGCCTTCCATGGCCTTCTCGGGCAGTCTTGTGCCATCGGGAAACCTGAGAATGCAGCCGGTGTTTCTGCCAGCTGACCATAGAGCTGATTGGAGACCAGAATGGTGCCAATCATCTCTATAGCCTAAGAATTCGGAAGGTACAAGCATTTCATCACTTCAGTTTCGCAAGATATAAACAGCGCCATTTGTAAATTGGGAAAGCATCTGATCACACCAATTTTGGTTTGATTAGATAATGTAAGGGCAGAGGAGATATCTAGAGCCTGATAGACCCCAGATTTCTCAAAAAAAAATATATGACAATGCCCATTGAAGTTATAGGGGATATTTGCATTCCCTGTTATAGCATTAAAAGTTATGAAAAAAAAATGAAAGGTACAAATGAAAAAATAATAAAAAAGAATAAAAAAAACTAAAAAAAAAAATCGCCCCTCTCATGCCTTACCTGTGTGCACAAGCGTTGACCCTGTGCCGGCATGTAAACAGCGGTTGCACCATGCATGTGAGGTATTGCTGTGAACGTCAGATCAAGGGCAGTAATTCTAACGCTAGACCTCCTCTGTAAATCTAAAATGGTAGCTTTTAAAGCGTTGCCTATGGATATTAGAAATGTTTGCAGTTTGTCACTATTGCACGGGCATGCAGAGTTTTAAAGCATGTCATGTTTGTTATCTATTTACTCGGCATACCATTATCTTTTATATTTTATGAAATAATTGGCCAATATATTGTGTTTTTGTGCATTAATTGTAAAAAAAATTTTTTTTTTTAAAATTTGCATTTGAAAAATCGCTGCGCGAGTACCATGTGCTATAAAAAATTGTAATACCCACCATTTTATTCACTAGTGTGTCTGCTTTAAAAAAAATATATAATGTTTGGGGGTTTAAATTAATTTCCTAGCAAAAAATACAGATTTTTTTCATGTGAACAAAAAGTGTCAGAAAAGACTTGGTCTTCAGGTGGTTAGAAGAGTGAGTGATGTGTGGCATAAACTTCTAATGCTGGGCATAAAACACCCCCACCCCCCAAAACGACCCCTTTTTGTAAAGTAGACACCCCAAACTATTTGCTGAGAGGCATGTTGAATCAATAGAAGAATTTATATTTTTACCACAAGCTTTTGGAAAATGACAAAAACAAATATTTTTTTTTTTTACACAAAATTGTCACTTAAATGATTTACTGCTCACACATGCCATGGCTATATGTGGAATTACTCCCCAAAATACATTCTGCTACTTCTCCCAAGTATGGGGGTAACACATGTGAGAGATGTTTTGGCAGTCTAGCCAAGCACCGGTCCCCAAAATCCAATAAGCACCTTCAGGCTTTTAATGGGCTTTATTTCCTCATTACACTTCCAGACTACCTATCACAGTTTCGGAGGCCCTGAAATGCCAGGATAGCACCTAACCCCCCAAAATGACCCCTTTTTGGAAAGTAGACACCCCAAGGAATTTGATAAAAAGCACGGTAAGTATTTTGCAGATCTCATTTGTTGCCACAAGTTTTTGGAAAATAAAGAAAAAAAAAAAAAAACATATTTTTTCTATTTTTTTTAATATATCAAAACCTTGTGAGAAAAAATTAGATCTGAAAATACTCACCATGCCTCTTTTTAAATTCCTTGGGGTGTCTACTTTCCAGAAAGGGGTCATTTAAAGAGGTTTGGTGCTATCCTGGCATGTCAGGGCCTTCAAAACTGTTATAGGTAGTGAGGAAGTGTAATGAGGAAGCTACGTACCTTCAGGCTTTCAAAGTGGTCATTGGATTTCAGGCTCCTGTATGTGGCTAGGCTCCCAAAAAGTCTCATACACGTGGTATCCCCATACTCGGTAGAAGTAGCAGAATGTATTTTGGGGTGTAATTCCACATATACCCATGGCTTGTGCGAGAAATAAATTATTTAAATGACAACTTCGTGTAAAAAAAAAAAAATGTTTTGTCATTTTCCAGAAACTTGTGGGAAGAAAATAAATCTTCCATGGACTCAATATGCCTCTCAGCAGATAGCTTACTTTCCGAATAGGGGTCATTTGAGGGTGTTTGTACTATCTTGGTATTTTAGCACCTCAAGAAATGTGATAAGCAGTCAGAAAGTAAAAGTTGTGTAAATTCCATTATCTATGCCATATTTTGTAGACGCTACAACTTTCACACAATGCAATCAATATACACTTATTGGGAATTTTTTAATTTATGACGAAATTTTAGTTTTTTTGGATAATTTTTATGACCGAAATGAGAATATATTGGTTTTTTTTAAAAAAAAAATTTTCTTCAAAATTTTTCTGGTTATAGCGTCAAAAATAAAAAGTGCACAGGTGATCAAATACCACCAAAAGAAAGCTCTATTTGTGTGAAAAAAGTACATAAATTTTATTTATGTACCGTATTGCATGACCGCGCAATTGTCCATTAAACTAGCGCAGCGCTGTATAGCAAAAAAATGATGTAAATTGCAGTATCTATACCATAGTTTGTAGACGCTATAACTTTCACACAAAGCAATCAATATACACTTATTGGGATTTTTTTTACCAAAAACATGTAGCAGAATACATTTTGGCCTAAATTTATAACTAACTTTGAGTTTACTATATATTTTTTATAGCTGAAAGTAAAAAATATTGTTTTTCTTCAAAATTTTTGGTCTGTTTTTGTTTATAGCATGAAAAATAAAAAGCGCACAGGTGATAAAATACCACCAAAAGAAATCTCTATTTGTGTGAAAAAAAGGACATTTCGTTTGGGTGCAGCATTGCATGACCGCGCAATTATCAGTTGAATTAGTGCAGCGCCGAGTAGCAAAATGAGGCCTGGTCAGCAAGGGTAAATCCTCAGGAGTGCAAGTGGTTAATTATATGACCTTCAGCCCCACGGTAAAGGCATAGATGCGACGCGATCGCTCTTGTGAGGCGTGTTCAGCCTAACTGCATAGGCTCTTCAGATGTCGGTACGGTTGCAGAGGTAAGTTGGTCAGGGGCTTTCTGGAAAACAGGAGCAAATGAACCCACTGGGGGGGTGACATGAAAGAGCCCTTTCCAGATCTTGCTCCTGGAAGCGGATATCGATTTGGATGCTAAGAGCAATCAAGTCATCCAGGGTGGTGTTTATGATTCTTCCAGCTAGTTCATCCTTAATACAGTCTGTTAGACCCTGGCAAAAGGTTGCAGAAAGGACCTCATTATTCCATGCCAGTTTTGAAGCTTAGGTGTGAAACTGAACTGCATATTGTCCAACAGTCATGCTACCTTGACAAAGCCGATGAAGAGCTCCTGCGGCAGACGAAGTCCTAACGGGCATATTGAAGGTTTTACGTAAAGCTTGCAGTAAGGCTGAGAGGATGCAAATAGTTGGATTTTGACGCTCCCACAGTGGCGAGGCCCAAGCCAGTGCTTCACCAGAAAGGAGGGAAATCATGTACGCCTCCTTGGAACAGTCAGTAGAAAAATGGTGGGCTGCTAACTCGAAGTGAATTGAGCACTGATTGATGAAGCCCCGACAAGCTTTGGGATCATCAGAGAAGCGAGGCGGTGGAGGCAGCTGGAGTTTCAAAGGACTGTGTTCCACTGGAGGAACAGTGGGGGTTGGAGCAGCAGGAACCGGAACAGGAGCCGAAACAGAGGGTGAGGAAGGGGACACAACCTGCAGCTGATCCAACCGGGAGGAAAGTTCCTGCAGACACTGCATAATACGTTCCTGATAGGCCTGCCGGACATCGACTCTCTGCACCAAACACTGGAGTTGTTCCAGGAGAGGCTGCTGGGTCTCCACAATGATCAGGACTTTGAATTAGAAAGAGTCAAAGTACTACCAGTTGGGAAGCTAGGAATGGTATATTGTAGAAACACACACAATGGTTTAAATATATTTCCAAATATCAGAATACCTCTTTAATATACTACACAAGCAAAACTTTATATGATAACACTCAATAATGCCACATCCGTTCTTGCCTATATATTATTCTCTATAGGGTGATTACAGGTACACATTTGGCCTATTACAGCATGTAAATGAAAAGAATGATTGTTATACATTAATTTTCACTTTTGCCTTTTTAACTGAATATGCAAACATATATTTTTCTAGAATATGGCAGTCATAGAGTAGTCTACTTTGGGCTTTTGGCACCACAAATATCTAGTTTGAGACATGACATTAAGCTGCAGGTAATACCTGTAATAAATATTGATGAGCAAAACTTACCTGGGTTTGGTTTGGGGCAGGTTCACTGAATCTTATACATCAGTATTGACTATGTTCTATGTTATTAGGCAAGGGAATGAAACAAACGGCATTTGAGATGGGCGCTGCCATGTATATATACAGTAAAAGCAAATCCCTTTGGCAGGGAGCAACTATTTTATTAATTCCTAAACTGGAACATTAAAAATGAATAATGCCCTGTATCTTCCTGTGAAGTGACGCATCTGTACGTTTATGCCTGTAAGTGACAGCTTTCATCTACATTAGACTGTTATCATAGATGAGGGTCTGGTGTAGGTGTTAATGGGGATCCCTCCATGGTGCAGGGTTCCCCCTAACAATACATTCCAGACCCTTACCCTTGATAAGGTTATGGTATGGATGTGAAGGGGGACAGCACACCAAAAAAAAAACATCATTCTCATATTTTGTCAGTGTTGTCACTCAGTATATCCTGTTCCAGTGTGTGGCCACTGTCATGTGTGATAATTAAGTGATGGAATCAGACATATCAGTGAGTTTTTCTTTTGATGGGTTGACAGGCATCATTTTAATGATTGGATGAGGACCTACTTTGCTGTACAATGTGATGGATTTACATTTTTTGAGGGACATTAATTTTTAATAAAGGACATATCAAAAAGTGTATATCTTTCTTTACTATATAAATATATTTTTTTGTACCCTTTACTCATTCACAAGGGGGGACAGTATCTGCAACACCCTTTTTTAATGAAGCCATCCTGCCTGCAGATCCCCAAAATCATTGGGTCAGAGTTGTGGGGAATAGACCTTTGACCTCATCAACATGGGCACAATGTGCTTTGCTAGGGGGGAGGGTCTCCCTTGAAAGGTACTTTCCCTCGATGGTATGGTTATGGAAAGGGAGTTCACCCCTTTCTGGCTTACTAGGCTGCATGCTTGCCTAAGGATCTGGCGTGGGTTTTCTTGTGTTTTTAGCACAGGGTTCCCATTTAAAATTTATATACCAGGATTGGCAATCCTGCTTCACAGGGAAGAGTCACCTTGTTCCACAGTTGAAGGTGTGAAGTAACCCAGGTATCCGATCACTGCCCTCTTTACAGATTTGTGACAAAAGACTGGCCAACCTCACACAGCACTGTCACTTACACAACAATGACACTCTCAATCCCACACTGCACAAAGATTTTCCAGCTTGCAGAACCACAATCTAAGTGTTAACAGACTGAGAGTGATTGTTACTGAGTTTAGCTAACTAAGCAATTAACTTTTTAAACTGCCACCACCGAATTTTAACGAAGAGCCGGAAACTTTCATAGGATTAGCAATAACAATTATGATGTTAAAATGAACATCTGTATACGTACTGTCACCACAGACAGGTATATTCAGAGATTTATCATATACAGTAGTGCTCTTCAAAAGACAGGGGTTCTTTTAGTTTGCATTAGCATGTTAGAAACAGTTTCAACACTTTTTAAAATAGGGTTAAAATGGTGCAAATAAAATACAAAGTACAAATTACAAAGAGGCAACAAGCAACAGAGAAATAAAAAGGAGTTGAGGGTGAGAATGCAATGTCCTGGTTTCAGAGTCCAATAAATAATAAGACTGTACAGTGGCTCTCTCTCAAGTCTGGTGAGTTGTTTTGTTGCTTGCTTTGATGTTAAATGAGAGCTGTCAAAATGTGGTTGCATTCCATGTTCAAGGGGGATGTTGACAGAGACCATTTGACCAATCATCTGGTCTAAGGGATGGTTGCTGGGATGTTACTACATTTATAACCAAGTCCTAGATACAGTTTTCTATAGGTATTAAGACCTCTGAATGTCTTCTATTTACAGACTGCTAACATGCATATTATTTTCCAGCATGAAATTTTCTTCGGAATGAATATAAATATAACAGGTTTCATATATATCTAAAGAAAAAAATGGTCACCTACCCAGGTCTATAACTGGCTTTTTAAACAGCGAACATGGAAGGCGTCACAAAGTAAAAAATAGGACTATCCAGTTCAACTTGCCAGCCTACCCCAGACTAATAATGGCTATTGTCGGCAAGGAACATGGATAAGTATAACTTATCAAAAGAGGGGGATAAGAAAGCTAGTTCAAACTGCCAGCCCATTAGCCAACTATCAAAAACCAAATTAACCTGTCTAAGAACAAGCGTTTAAAAACAGGGGTGTAGTTAGCACACATTTGCAAATACATGCGTAAGCCACAGAGCCGCATCACGGCACCCTGAGTATCTGTGGCCCTAACTCTATAAATCTTGAGAGTCCTCACAATGAAGGCACATGCATTTAAATGGATAGAAACAAGGGCAGGTGAACCTGAGGGAGGCCACCCCTCATTAAGGTCATGGGAGCGCACCTGACACCCAGCATGTAGCACAACGGCAGCCAGGGTGTCCAATGCACCCACTGAACCTCCAAAATTAACATACAAAGAAAAAACTGGTCACCTACCCAGGTCTATAACTGGTGTTTTAAACAGTGAACATGGAAGGTGTTACAAAGTAAAAAATAGGACTATCCAGTTCAACTTGCCAGCCTACCCCAGTCTAATAATGGCTATTGTCGGCAAGGATCAGGATAAGTATAACATATCAAAAGAGGGGGATAAGAAAGGTGCCATGACGTGGCTCCGTGGCATACGCATGTATTTGCAAATGTGTGTTAACTAAACCCCTGTTTTTAAACGCATGTTCTTAGACAGGTTAATTTGGTTTTTGATAGTTGGCTAACTGGCTGACAGTTTGAACTGGCTTTCTTATCCCCTTCTTTTGATAAGTTATACTTATCCATGTTCCTTGCCGACAATAGCCATTATTAGACTGGGGTAGGCTGGCAAGTTGAACTGGATAGTCCTATTTTTATTTCGTATATATCTACATTACCTAGGAGGGATATGGGGTGCCAGTTGTTTCCTATATTCTCTAATATGGGGGTGTTTGAACTTAAAACGCTACAGATTACCTGAGAGAGATAAATATGTCCTTGTACTGGATGCACTATTACTATTTCATGAGTTTGGAAATATGCTGAAGTTTTATAGCCTTGGCTGCTAAGCAGTCTATCAGGAATGTGTATTGCTATCGAATTTACAATAGGGGGAGAGTATTAAAACTCCAGTCACTCAAACGGGCAAGTCAGACATTTTTTTTAGGATTTTCCAGACTGAAGCGTGGATTCGACTAACATGCATGAGAGGGCTTGCATCTGTCCTGATCTGATAAGAAGGTTCTGGCATCTGTTAAAAGTTTGTGCATTGTATAAACTGAAGGAAGGAGCGGGGGAAAGGTCACTGTGGCTATGCCGTTTTAGGACAAAATGGCATGGGAGACTTGTGACATGAACAAAATGGCTGCTACTCACACAGCTATTCATGTGCCTAGTACGCACGACCATTACAGAGGCACCACAGCTCAGTGCTGCACATGATAGAGTGGTGGGTTCTGTCAATGTTGAATCTTTCCATATTCCAGCCAGGACCTGGGAAGGACTAGAAGGAGCACACACTTCCACTGCTCCTCCCATGCTTTATATACAAATAAAATACAATAATTTTGAATATATGGAATTTTGCACCTGTACCCACATGTAAACGTTTTTGTCTTTATCTTTATTTGAACAAGGGATGTGGTGCCTTGATCACCCATCAGTCCAACCACATATACTTTATCCTATTTCATGTGACTTATGTTGCCATGCCTATTTTGAACTAGGTGGGTTAGGTCTTCAGAAAATGACAGCTGGTGGGAGGGGATTGAAGGGCAGGCTAAAAAGGCAAAGAAATAATTTTTTGAGTTAGGGTGTGTGGTGCCCACCAGATTACTGTCCAGTTTGACCCCATCCTACTCTAAATTTACTCCATGTAAATTTCATGAAACTATTACTTGCTACATAGTGAGAATTATGGTAGAGTAGCAGAGAGAGCATATTCTCTCCTTTGATCTGTTTAGTGTGGGGCGCTTTTATGCAGCTACAGGGTGTAGTTGGAGTGATGAGACTTTTTCTATCCCAAGTATTTATCATAAGGTAACTGAAGAGAATGTGCAGGAGATTAAGGGAGAAAGTTGTCAAGAATGTGAAGGCAGAGGTCGCTAAACATAGCACATACTGACAACATTATGAGTTGTACTGTAGATGTAAGCCATGTACTGGGGTGGGCTCCCCAGGATACAGTGAAGTCACGAACGAGGAAAGCAACCCCAACACCAGCTTTTGCCACAACAGAATTTTACTTAGATGTGGCAAATAAACACAACCACAAATGCTGGAAACATACAATAAATTTACATACACCCAGCCCAAAGGCTGAGACCCTTGTGCTGCACAGCATGGCACCTTCTGATGGAAGAAGGTAGAAAGTGAAGTATTTTACCTATTGGCGGGCACAACTAAGCTGCCACACCTTACCTGTTATTACCCTAAAAGAGCAGGAATCAGTGTATGGGTGTATGGTATGGGCTAGCCTGCGGTGCAGCACAACAGCTTACAATCTTACACAAATCTACAATATTCCCCCTCCCATAACTGGTCCTGTAGCACGTGCCTGAGTATTCCTTCTGAGCAAAACGCCAGTCTGGCTTGAGTTTGTAGGATTTCATCAGCTCTCCAATGTGAAATGTCACTTTAAGTTATGGAGTCCTTCCAATGATCAGTAACAACACTTGTGGCCTGACACAAACAGAGACCCTAACTAACTAACTATAGGCCTGGACTCAGTCTCAAGGTGCCAACACTGAAATGAGGTGCGTGCACAATCTTACCGACCCGAGTCTGCTTTGCATCCGCTGGTGACTCTGAACAGAATAAATGTCTCTCCAACAAGCATGCGTTCTCACCATATATGTTGCTTAGTTCCTCTGCTGTCATCAGCCTTCCAGGCAGCAATCTCACCAGCTTCCTGGCAGCAATCTCATCAGCTTCCTGGCAGCAATCTCATCAGCTTCATTTAGCTGCAGCTCTGGTTACGGAGGGACGCTTCCACATCTGGATGTCATCAGATTCTCAGCTCACAGGGCCCCTTATTCACCATGCTCCAAAACATGGCTTCTCTCTCTCCTTCCTGTTCTCTCCAACTCTGTGTGCAAAAAAACCCCACCTCTTCATGAATATACAAATATCTATGCAGTCTGAGGCTGTGTTAGAAGAACAGTGACATCTTGTGGCTAAACCGCAGAATGTCAGTCAAAACATTAATTTACTTCCAGACAAACAGTGTTCAAACAATGAGAGCTGTTTCCCCATCTCACATAGATATACAGTATGTGAAACTATGGCCAAGAGTACTAATCTTGAGTTTTGGTGCAAAAATTCTTGGCTGACAGTGTAAGGAACCTTTGCTTTAAGCAAGGGATATAAAAGTATAGACACATATATAGTCATGGCCAAAAATATTGACACCCCTGAATTTCTTTCACATAATGCACCACTGAGCCCCGAAAATTGTTGCAATTACCAAAGCTTGGGCATTCTCATGTTTATTTATTTTGTTTGCATTGATGTGACACAAAAAAGTGGAGAAACAAAAAGCCAAATCTGACACATTCCATGTAAAACCCCAAAACTGTACTGGACAAAATTATTGGCACCTACTCAAAATTGTATGAATTAGTTGCATTCCAAGTTTGTGATGCTCCTGTAATTGGAATTAAACTCACCTGTATCAATTACCAGGTGCTGGCAATATAGAAGTCACACTGGCAACCAGTTAAAATGGTGAAACATTAACATTTCTGTTGTGTGTCTTTGTGTGCTACATGGAGCATGGAGAAGAGAAAGAGCAGCAAAGAATTGTCTGAGGATTTGAGAACAAAAATTGTGGAAATGCATGGACAATCTCAAGGTTACAATTCCATCTCCAGAGATCTTCATGTTCCTGTGTCCACTGTACGCAACATTGTCGAGAACTTTACAGCCCATGGCACTATAGCTAATGTCCCTGGACATGGATAAAAGAGAAAATATAATCAAAGATTTCAGCAAAGGATATATCGAATGGTTGCTAAAGAACCTTGATCAACTTCCAGACAAATTCAAGCTGACCTTCAGGCACAGGGTACAACTGTGTCAGCTTGCACTATATGGCACCATCTGAATGAGAGGGGACACTTTGATAGGAAACCCAGGAGGACCCCACAGAAATATAAAAAGCCAGATTGGAGTTTGCCAAAACTTACCTGAGGAAGTCAAAATCCTTTTGGGAGAATGTGCTGTGGACAGACAAAACTAAATTACAACTTTTTCGTAAAGCCCATAATTTTACTGTTTTCAGAAAAAGAAATGAGGCCTTTAAAGAAAAATAACAGACTGTACAGTCAAACATGGTGGAGATTCACTGATGTTTTGGGGTTGCTTTGGTGCTTCAGGCACTGGATGTCTTGACCGTGTGCATGGCATTATGAAATCCTGAAGACTACCACAAAATTCTGAGGTGAAATGTAGGGCCCAGTTTCAGACCATCGTGTTTCTGTCACGGGTCTTACAGTAGGGCAATGACTGAAAGCACACGTCAAAAAGCACCCAATAAAAGTTTAAAACAATTCGCTGGAGAGTACTAAACTTGCCAGCAATGAGTCCAAATCTAAATCCCATAGAGCACCTGTGGAGAGATCTCAAAACAGTGGTTTGGAAAAGGAACCCTTCCAATCTGAGATACCTGGAGCAGTTGGCAAAAGAAGAGTGGGTCAAAATTCCAGTAGGTATAAGAAGCTCATTGATGGTTACAGGAACTGATTGATTTCAGTTATTTGTTACAATGGGTGTACTACCAAATATTACATTGAGGGTGCCAATAATTTTGTCCAGTCCATTTTTGGTGTTTTATGTGGAATATGTCAGATTTGGCTTTTTGTTTCTCCACTTTTTGTGTCATACAGTACAAAACAAAAGAAATAAACTTGAGAATGCGTAAACATTTGTAATTGCAACAATTTTCTGTGTGAAGTGGTGCATTATCTGGCACAAATGCAGGGGTACCAATATTTTTGGTCATGACTGTAGCTACTTGGTACAATAGATTTTGACACATAAATGTCCTCCATGGCTTTACAGTTTGCAATACAGAAGATTTATTTTGGTAATGACCTCAGCCTACATCTCTATCCTTTGTTTACTTTCAACTGTCAGTCTGATTCATAGCAACCAGGTAGCACTGTGTGGGAAGCTGACGTATTCTTGAAATCTTTCCAGCACAAAATGCCCTGCTGTGGCATCTCTGATGACAGCTCAGTGTTGGTCCAAATTACCACCAATTTGCTTATCTGCCAGTTGGTGGTAATTCTCGAATTTTTTGGAGTCATAGCAACAGATTCCAAATGTGGTGGTAATGATATATACCTGAATCTACATGTAGGGCTGCTTTCTAAAACTGTTCCCAGGCTTTTTTTTGTTTAGGTGCAAGCCATTTTAAAGTGGCTATAATGGCAAAAAGTGCTCTAACTGCTTTATTAAATTTCCCCCATGACGCTTTAGCAAAGTAAATGTCATTGAGTTACATCTACTATATCTACATCTACTCTGAAGTAATAGGTTAATTTTTATACAATAAATATAGTGTTCATTATGCTATGACAACCCAAGATGTTATTATACTTGATTCTTAAAATGTATATACCAGAAATATATAGTGCTAAACTATAAATGAAGCTGCAAATGAAAAAAATATTTAATTGATTGTAGAGCACTGTGACTTAAAACCATGACCTTTCCACTTGAGCCTACTGTTTTACACATTATACACAAAGTGCGAAAATCATCTAATTGGTAATTATATTACGTGCAGCAAGAAAAAAATAGTATAAAATGAAGTTAGGTTTCATTTTAATTGGCATAGTTGCAGTGAACATAATTATTTGATCATCTTTTTTTGTAATCGGCAAGGATTACAAATAGTTTATGTGGCACCAAGCCACGACATTTCACTGCAGGAGACTCCAGCAGTCATCTGTCTAGTGCTAATGAAGGTGAACAGGCTAGAATACTGCAAGGCAAATTAAATTAACAACTTTCAATCAGAATTATAAAGGTATCACAGAAAATATATACCATAATATTTGTGCACGAGGAGCAGAAAGTATATTGTTAATGTGAAGATCAATTTAAATGAAAACATTTTTTCACTTAAATTGACTTCATATAAGCTTTAAAAATGGGTTTTCATAAAGTTTTCTATAAAGTCAACTTCACTATTATGCATTCTCTTGGAACAACTTGTGTTCCTCTGTATGGAAACTTATACAGGGGTTGATTGTTATGCAGGCTATTTAGTGATGATGATTCCTCGATGGACCATATATTATCTTGTCACAGATTAAAAAAGACAACCTTATCTTTTTGACAAGTATTAAACAAGAGCTTATAGATTTTGTGTTTTATCTAAACCAGAATGCTTTAAATTTTCAATTCACTTTTGATTTATGTCAAGATTAACGTTACGTTTTGAATATTGTCACTAGCAAAGAATTGTATGATAGTATTTACACTTCTTTATAACCTACAGCGGATATTATTCCAATGGGTCAATATTTAAAGATATTAGGAAATTGAACCAATAAGGAAAAAAGCAAATTCATGAAAACAAAAGCCACCTGAACACAGATTCAAAGACAAATATTTTCATAACCCTTTCTTGTGCTGTGAGTATACAAAAAATGTGTTGGAAAAAGATGAAGAACTAACACTGAAGAAGATTGAGCTAGATTTGTTCCATGATTTTCATGCCAGAATAAATATAGATATGATATATAATAAGCAAACTTTGGCACTGGTTGTAGCATGGTGAATGTTTTTCCAAAATAATTTTTTATACTCAATTACCATTATTTTTTTATAAGCAACTTCCTTAAGGGACTCTTGATCAGTGGTGCGGGCACCACACTCCAAATAAGAATCATTTTACCAAAAATATAAATCAGGGACTCTTAAGATGCTTACAAAAAAAACATATATTCTAATACATCATTAAAACTTATACAACTGTTATTAAATTCGAAAATAAAGTGTTCACAGGACTGAGATTGAGCTCTGCAGTCACTTTTGCAGAAGTTGTTTTCTTTTTCTAGGTCATAATCTGCCCAATGTCCATTTGTCCCTTTTGGTCAGGTGTAATGCTTTGGCCAATCACAGCACAAATAAGTGGAGCTAGTAGTGATGTCACCGCTAGCTTCGCTCAGTTGTTTACATCTGACCGGCATCAGGTCTGCCCAGCATTGGGTATCGGGTTCTTTTTAAATTTTGGGACGGCATTGTCGTGTCATTGCTGGACACTGTGATTGACGATGAATTACAAAAGTGGAACCATTTTTTTGGATTTTTTTCTTAATAAAGGACTTGTCAAAAACTACTGTTGTGTTTTTATTCACATTTTACACTTTTTTGTAGAATGAGTAGGGGTACTATATACCCCATACTCATTGACAAGGGGGTCCGGGATCTGGGAACCCCCTTATTAAAGCATGCTTCCAGATTCCAATAAGTCACCCCCCCACGGACCCCCAAAACCCTAGCTCAGGGTTGTGGGGAAGAGTCCCTTGTCCCCATCGGCATAGGGACACCGTCCTAATGCTGGGGGCACGTGGCCTGGTTAGCCACAGGGAGGGGGGATGCTCATTCGTTCACCCCTCCTTTCCTGTCCTGCCAGGCCTGTGCTCGGATAAAGGGTCTGGTAGGAATTTAAGGGGGGCCATGCTTTTACCCCCCATTTTTGGGGGTGGTGTTCCCCTTAAAAGTCCTACTAGGCCTAAATGGCCTGGTAGGGCTTTTAGGAGAAACCCCACGCACTTTAAAGAAAAAATTTTACTGTGGGTCCCTCCTAACTTTCCTTCCAGACCTAAAGGGTATGGATTAGGGGAGACCCCACAATGTTTTTGTTTTTTGTTTTCTATAAAAATGGCATTTTTCAAAAAAAATGTCAGTCCTGCTGCAGCAGGTTCTATACATTGTACAGATGTGCAACTTTGCAGTTTAAGCGGACCCCCAGGCATGATATTTAAAGGAGTTTTTCTTTTTTTAAACTTTAAGCAATGAAAAATTACTGCCCTTTTAAAAACAGTACTTTTTGAAAAAAAAACATTTTTCACTGATTCATGTCTCTCAGGGCAGTACCTGAGTCCCCATACCCCTTTTATAGTGGACAACTTAGATATAAGCCTTCAAAATGGGCACTTTTGAATTTCTAGTCCCACAGACTTGCAATAAGTTTTAAGCTTGTGGTCGAACTTTTGTTATGTTCGAATGTTCGACCTCGAATCAAACAAGGGGGTGTTGAGGTTTCAATAGCACTAAGTACAGTCTGTCAGAAGAATTGGCTGTAAAAGGCTCCTCTGCTTTCAACTGGAGGAGCTCCATCACATAGATGCAGCATGTTCATCCTCTTACCCATAATTTCCCGCAATTACAGGCTACCAAGAAGGTAATAGCTATTCATCCCCACCCACCATTTCAAATGTATTTCAAATGCATTATGAATTAATTTGCATAATAAATATTCATACTCCCTTTATGCAATATTTATTGCATAGTCTATTTAGTTAACCTCCCTGACGGTATTCCCGAGTGTAGCTCGGGGTAAAGTTTCAGTAACACAAGCGGTAACCCCGTGCTACACTCGGGAATACCCTGCAGAGCTGCTCCGGCATCTGTTCTTCACTTACCTTGTCCTGCGCTCCCGCGATGTCCCTTCTGCAGTGTCCCCGGCAATGTAATCCAGCGGATGCCGGCACCTGGTTCCGTCTGGATGTACGGGGGATGGAACGGCGGGAAATTTGAAAATGACAAAAAGTGACATTCACTAAATACACTAAAATCACATAGTAAAACATTACTGTATCAAAGCGTTTCACATACATTTTGTCCCTAGTGCTTTGTCCTGTGCCCTGCCTGCATTTTTACTGTTCTTTCTGCCTGGAAACTGAGAAATGTCCATGGCGTCCAAAAAGCGTCCCTTTAGGTCAAAATCGGTTTTAGACCAGCTAGAGAACAGCAATAGTAAATTAGAACCACTTGCAGAATTGAGTGATAATGATTCGTGGGGAAATTCGTCATCAGACACTGAAAACGATTTTGCGACTTTGCTCAGTTATGTGCGAACTTGGCGCTATATTTCAAATTTCAGTGTTTTTGGTTTTATTACATTATTAAATTACATTTATTATTATTATATTATTATTTTTTATGATTATTTATTAAATTATAATTTATGATTTCGCGTTTCAAATTTTATCATACCTGGGATGTTTACTAGACTCTTGTTCAGACAGATTTCAGTGAGTTATTCCTAAAAATTACAGGCCTACAATAAAAAAAATACATATTTCCATGCAAAAAAATTTACCGCTTTGAGCACAGAAATATGGACATATTCAGACCGCTAGGGAGGTTAATGCAGTAGTAGCTGGTGGAAATAATTGCTGTACAAGGTGAAAGTGTAACTATAGACAAAACATTTGTTTTCTTCATTTTGGATAGAGCAAGGCAGGGTTATAACCCCTGTCAGGTTTTTTTCGCATCTGTGTCCCCTTACGGAGATTTCCTTTCACTTCCTGTCCCATAGTCAAACAGGAAGCAAGAGGATTCCCTGCAAATTAGGAGAATTCCTTGGCAACATTTATTTTAGTTGGAGCCTGGAAAGCATTGAACCAGCAATCAGCAGATTACTGGTGCCACGCAGGACTCCTGCAAATCTGTCAGTGTATCTGTCTGCTCGTACCTCATACAGGCAAGCAGATACACTTTGAAAGGAAGAGTCAATGAACTACAATAGTGCTCCACAGCGTTGTGGTAGTTCATTGAGAACTACAAGCCGACAGCCACAAAGGCTGTCGGGCTTGTAGTTCATTCATTCACAGAAGACAGTAAATTGTTGTATTCTTTTACAAAAATAGCTGGATATATTTCGAAATGCACAAAATATAACTGGATAATGACATTTAGAGTTAATAAAACCAGAGACTGATGATCCAAGAAATGTCTGATTCCCTTCAGGGGATCAGGAAGATTTGTTTCCCCTGATGGAACAAATCGGACAATGCTTATAGGTTTTTTTCCTTCCTCTGGTTCAGCTGTGGGTATAACCACTTCCTGCCTGTTGTATTATTAAAATATGGACTTTGCGTGGTTCTTCATTTAGGGGAGGACGACCTCCTAGTTGTGCACTTCGTGTGCACCCGCTGACGCGCTCAGTGGACGATCCTGTGACCGTTGTGGTCAGTGGACATAGCTGATCACAATGCTCAATATCTGGCCACTGCAAGCTGCTCAGGTGTAATGTGATCACTGTGACCAATCACAGAGATCACATGATAAACTTGTAAACAAACTGTCATGAATGGCTTTCATTTATGATAGTTTGCTTACAATTGTGATTTTTGTGATCGATCACAGTAGGTCATTCACAGCGGCCTTCTACCATGTGATGCTGTAGCCATCACAGCAATCACAGTAGTAAGCAAGCTATCAAGAATTACTGTCATAACTGTAACAAGCAATCACAGTGTAAAAAAAAAAAGAATCCAGATCACCTTCCCACAGTAGCGCAGAGTCTCCTCTGTTCCTCTGCTATAAGCTCACTTCAGTGACCATGAAATTATAGCAGAAATATTCGGCAGACTCTGCTGAACAAAACAATAGCTCTGCTTTCTGGCTAACAAGCCACTGGTCAGAGATTTTTACCTAAAATGCCCCACCTCAGCGTTGACACCACAGCCACCTCTCTACCTGTCACCCGCTGCTTCCCCTCTCCTGTTCTGCCTAAAATGCCTGCGCTGCCATCTCTCCCTCCCTCTCACTGTCTCCTGCCTCCACCACCGATCCCCCCAGCACCAATTCTCACCCCCCTGTATTAGCTTACCTCCCTGTCAGCATGGATCCTCATGTATCCCATGCAATTTCCGGCTTCCCACCACTGTCTCCCCTGCTAGCATTTGCAGTGTTAAATACTGCCCCCCCCCCAATGCTTTCCCTCTGCCCACTGGGCCCCCCTTCAGTGCCCCCCCACTCACTAATCCCCAGAGGCTCCCATGCAGCCGGATTTCCCTTTACCCCTCCCTCAGGCTGCAGCTGCTGCCCGGGAGATCAGTGAGTAGAGTGTCAGGATGGGGGGGGGGTTGGTAAACCTGTGTTCACCAGCTCATTTTCTTTCCTGAATGAACAAAGTGATCGGTAGTGATCACTCTGTTCATTCATCACTGACATGAACCCCATACATGTGTCAGTTTGTGAATGAATAGGAGTCTCTATACAGACTTCTATCTCACTGCAATGCAGCTCAGGTTGTAGAGAAAAGGACTCTTTTCAGTCCCTTTCCCCCTTTCTCTGTCTCTCTAAAGAGACATTAGGGGTCTGTTTAGATCCCTAAAAAAAATAAATAAAATTGTAAAAAATTGTAAAAATAAAAACCTAGTAAGGGTAGGTTTAGACTTGCATCTAAATCTTCCTTGCTGCTGAAGTCCAATCCACATTTGAATCACTATCCAGAGGCTAGTGACAGGTGGTGAGGAAGCATTTCAACGCCTCATTACCATAAATTTGAACCCCATTTATGCTGACAAATGCGCTGCAGCTGCGTGCATTGCACGCAGTTGTGGGACCTTTGCAGCACTTCTCTATTGACTTGAATGTGTAGTGTTTGGATGGCAGCATCACTACAAGTTGGGTCAACTAGCAGCAGGTGTGAAGCAAAGTCTTTTATAAACACCCACCTCCGCTACCTATTGCAGCTTATGGGGGTGGTTGGTGGGTTGCAGAAATACAGCTCAACTGCGCATTTTTGCTGCCCTCCCAACCACAAGTGTAAAGGCCTAAGGCTTTGTTTACGTGGATCATACTACAGGGAGACTGTGTTTATCTTCACATGGATGAACAGGTGTTCTGTGCATCCTCATGCAGACCATCGCATTGATGTCAATTGAGACACAGCAGCTGCATGGACTCAGCCACTACTCCCAACCTGACATCCATGTGGGTGCATGTCCCTGAACTCACACTGTCAGCTTTTAAGGGCATACACCTACACCTCCACAGATGTCAGATCTGTCCTTGCAGCCACTGTGTGCTAATTGACATGAATGGGGCTGCCTACACAGGGATGCACAGAACACCTGTGCATCCCCATGTGGGTAAACAAGGCTCTCCATGGGCATGCGCTTTTTCTACGCCCCATGTAAATGAGGCCTTAGCAGGACTTTTGCAAGAATTTGGTAAGTTATGTTGTGTTCATATGAGAAAATAAGGATTTTAGTGAAAAGAGCGATTTGATAAACATTTACGCACATATCACATGGCTCAGTAGCACCTTTCTTTTATTCTACTGGTCATGTGCTTTCAGAAAATATATGGCTTGGGGGGGTCTTTTACAAAAGTGAAAATGTAAACTTCCAGATTTTAGAGAAATTTGATTAAGCATGAGATTGTGTGAAACGCGTTAACAGGTCCTGTATTCATGTCCTGCTGTTTTGTGTATACTATGGATCAATAAATATACACTATATTCATCAATCCTCTGGTGTGCGGTTAACCCTTCTTCCTGATGCCCAAGTCAATTGCCCAATGATGTTGATCCTCCACCACCACGACTCGCTGTCACAATGATGATACCCCACCACTACTGCCTTTGCAAGTGCCAGGTGTAGATAGCTGGTCAAGACCATATTAGGTAAATGATGTGACCCCAGATGCTGTTACTTTTCTTTACATTTCAACAGAACCAGGGATTTGCCATGCCATTTAGTGTTGGTATTGCTACAGTTGCTAAGTGTCAAATTCCTAGCTGATGTTTATTTTACCGAGCTGCATTTAAGATTGGTTCAGGAATTAATATTCAACCTAAAGCCCATGCCTAATAACAATAACATCTTGTGTATTTCATTTATTTTACTTATTTATTTTATTTACAGCAAACAAGAAAAAAATAGCTTTACAAGAAAAAATATTATTGCTTAACAAAATGTTTAGGTTCAGCATTCTTTTTGTCATAGCACAGCATTTTTCTGTGTTTTAGAATTCTGGCTGTTTACTTATCTCTAGCTAAAATTCATTTTTTATCTTAGATTGAATTGCACCATTTGTCTAATAATAGTTTTGGTTTTAGCTAATATACTATATTTTAAACCTGCACATTCAAAGCAATTTATACTTGATTGTAAAATCAATTTAACTGAAGCATGGCTACACTGTTATTTATGCAAGGCAATTCTTTAAAATGGTATTGTGTTTTTCCTTGTAGAAAACCTGAAATATAAATTGAAGGCAGATGCAAAAAAAGTGAAGCCTTTACATGTAGAACATATACTGTATACCTAAACAATAGGGTACAAATGAATATTATAATACCTGGTTTTATTTCCAAAAGGGAAAAGGAAATAACAGTTTTAACATTAGAAAGCCCTGTGTTTTCCATAGATTCCAGTGCAACAGCTTTAAAGAGAAACCTTTAATCTATTTAAAAATAAAATATACAACCATAGTTTCCCATATTAACCACCTCAATACTGGGCACTTTTACCCCCTTCCTGCCCAGGACAATTTTCAGCTTTCAGCGCTGGCACACTTTGAATGACAATTAAGTGGTCATGCAACATTGTACCCATGAATGTTTTATAATTTTTTTTCACGCAAATAGAGGTTTCTTTTGGTGGTATTTAATCACCATTGGGTATTTTATTTTTTGTGCTATAAATGAAAAAAGACTGAAATTTTTTAAATTCTTTGGTGAAAATAACTCAAATCAATGTTTAGTATTTAATTGGTAGGAAAGTTATAGAGTCCATAAACTATGGAATATATTTTAAAATCAATCAATCTTTATATACTGATGGCCTATCTTATTTCTTGAGGCCCAAAAATGCCAGAACAGTACAAATACCCCACAAATGATCGCAGTTTCCAAAAGTAGACAGTCTGAGGTATTTAGTAAGAGGCATGGCGAGTTTTTTAAAGTTGTAATTTTTTCATAATTTTGTGGAAAATTAAGAAATTAAAAAAAAAATCTAATTTTTTTTACATACTGTCACCAATGCAGTACAGCATCATCTTATAATTGGTGCGGTGTTGATCAGGGACATTGACTGGTGACATATTTATTTTTCAGTTTTTGTTTTTAATTTTTTTATTATTTATTACATTTTATTTTTTTTTTAAGATTTTTTTCTTACTCTTGTGGACAGAGCAATACAGTGATTCATTCAGTAGTTATTGTTATTATCTGTGATTGGTCACAGCTGATCACATGGTACAGATGGGCCGTGATTATCCCTGTCTCTATCATGCTATCACTGTGACAAATCAAAGCTAGCAATACAATTGTAAGCAATGCATGGTATGAAATTAAGCCATTCATTGTTTAAAACCATCATGTGATCTGCTGTGATTGGTCACAGCACTTGCATGGTACTGGCAGTGAGTCCCTGCCCGATCCTGGTAGGATGACATATGACGTCCTCACCAGCATAATAAGGATCCCACCTGGCCTCCATATTACAATAGGCTGGGAGCGAAAGTGTTAAGGTAACAGAACTTTGTAAAAAAAAAAGGTAATGTACATTTTCTGTTCTCTTTATGGTCATTGTCACTACCACTAATGTCAGGACTATCAAAAACGATCAGTGTTCTTTTTTGCCAGCATTATGTCATGGTTAGCTGTCCTTTTTTATAACATTTGGCATGGTTAGCTGCTGCAAATACTTTGGTGCTGCAATTTAAAGAGAGGAGAGCTTTTGCCAATAGCTGGGTTTTAAGACTTTTAAGAGTTTCTAGGACTGATGTCAAAGAAAGTCATTGAGAAAATGGTCTTTTTTAATCAAGAAGTTGTAGAAAGGGTGAAGAAATGCTTTGGAGAAGAATTGAAAACACTGTCAATATATCCTAGATACAGTATGTATTGCACTACTGTCAGGGATGCGGGTGTGACCAGAAGTGTGTGGACTGACACAGGGAAACGTAGGCTTCAGATATAGTAAATAATATCATTTATTGAGACTAACAATACAAATATAAACGCAGTGCACCAAACCTCAAGCTAACACAAATACATACAACAAGGTGAAACAAACCCAAACCTAAACTGATATAGATACACAGGTACATACACATATAGAGCACAACGTAGTCAGGCAGGCCGGGTCAATAACTATCGGGCAGGTAGGTACAGGAGGAGCAGGCGGAGAGAATGGTCAGGGTCACAAGCCAGGGATCAAACAGGAGAAGTAAGCAGAGGTCAGGATCAGGCAGGGTCGGCAACAAGTCAAGCAGAAACAGGAACAGGAACAGGAATGCAGGTTACAAGATACAGGGGCCCATGGAAAAACACACACCAAGGCCCTGACTGTGAGTCTGGCCATTCCTTAAATACAACCCCTGCAATCAGCTTCAGGTGTTTTGGCTGACTGCAGGGGTGAGTCTCTGATTGCAGAGAGCACCCGCTGGCCAGCCCTGGTACTGCAGCCCACAAGGCAGGTGAGTCCCACCGTTATTGGCAAGTCCATTCCTGACAACTACTTTTCAACTCAATGGTAACTTGAAGCCAATAATTACCAATAAGCAAATGTGGTTGGGTTTGATCCACAGGCTGTTCATTGGACTCACATCTGCAGGCGGTTCATTGGACAAACTTTCATCTGAACCTCACTGATATCAATAGGGGGTGAATCTTTAAAATCAGCTCTGCCCATTTTCCAGACAAGTAAGCAAGGGATTGTCAGAGAGAAAGATGAGGCAGGTTTTAACTTGAAATAGAAATTAGAGTGTATTATGACAGATACAACAGTCAGAATAACTGCACAGACTTGCTGCACATAATATAAGCAGTTTTACTAGGCCACAATGTGAGATGGAGATATGAGCCAATTTTTATTGTAGAATACAACTTAGAGTGTGATATTTCTGGGATGAAGGCCACATATTCTGTAGATTACAGAGACGACATTGCACTAGTGCTGAAAGTGAAACGCTGGTCTTTCTGGTAGACCGCGTTTTAAAATTGACACAAGGTATGCTGTTTATCACGCCAAGTATACACAATAAAATGTAATTTTCACATAAAAAAGGAGTATTGTACACACTGCATGGGCGTTATTTCTAAAATTTCTTGTAGGTCTCATTGGCTAATGGCTATACCATATCCATATTTAGTTTCGGAGGGCCAACAAAGTAAAGTTTATATTTTTCAGATTAGGAGTGAAGTAACATGGTACATGCAAAATACGCAGTATTTCTACTGTACAATTTCTTGTAGTCCTCATTTGGGTAAAACACATCCCTTCTTTAGATTTGGAAGACAACAAAACAAATTAAGGTTCATATTTTATATTAGAATTTCTATAATTTCTTGTAGGCCACATTTAGATCACATCCCCATTTAGCTTTGGAGTATCAAATAAGTAATGTTTACTGTATATTTTTTCACAGCTTGATTGATGAAATATGGTACAATCTGCACAGTTGTAAAATGAAAAAAAAAAATTCTTGTAAGCCTCATAAGCACTAACTTCATGCAGCTTTTGAGGAAAAAAAAGTTTATATTTTTCACTTTTATAACTTAAGGGTAGTGTACAGACTGATTAGACAGTATTTAAAATTTTCATGTAGGCTACATTTTAACCATTTGCCCTCCAGAGGATTTTTCCCCCTTCCTTCCTGAATTTTTGTTATTCAGTTCTATTTCAGCTGGTAATTGCGTGGTAATGCAATGCTGTACCCAAAGGAAATTTATGTCCTTTTTTCTCACAAACAGAGCTTTCTTTTGGTGGTATTTGATTACTTCTGTTTTTTTATTTTTTGCACTATAAACAAAAAAAGACAGAAAATTTTGAAAAAAATTATATTTTCTAATTTCTGTTATAAAAAATATCCAAACAAACTCAAATTTTGTCTTAAATTTAGATCAAAATGTATTTTTCTATATGTTTTTGGCAAAAAAAAAATCTCAATAAGTGTATATAAATTGGTTTGTGTGAAAGTTATAGCGTCTACAAACTATGGAATAGATACTGGAATTTACACAATTTTTTGCTATAGGGCACTATGCTAATTTAACTGACAATTGTGTGGTAATGCAATACTGTACATAAATGAAATTTATGTCATTTATTTCACACAAATAGAGCTTTCTTTTGGTAGTATTTGATCACCTCCGGATCTTTTACGTTTTGAGCTATAACCAAAAGAAGATTAAACATTTTGAAAAAAAAACAATATTTTCTCATTTCTGTCATAAAAAATATCCAATAAACTAAATGTTTGTCATAAATTTTGTGTGAAAGCTATAGCATCTACAAACTATGGTATGGATACTGGAATTTACATTTTACGCTTTTATTTTCTGACAGCCCATCACCTCTTGGGGTGCTAAAATGACAGGGCAGTACGAACCCCCCCAAATGACCCCTTTTCAGAAAGTAGACACCTTAAACTATCTGCTAAGAGGCATGTTGAGTCCATGGAAGATTTATTTTTTTCCACAAGTTTTTGTAAGATGACAAAAACATATTTTACACACAGTTGTCTTTTAAATATGGTATATTACTCAGACATGCTATGGGTATGCCATGGGTATGTTTGGAATTACACCAAAAATATATTCTGATACTTATCCTGAGTATGGGAATACCACAAATTTGAGACTTTGTAAGTGCATAAATTCTTCATTTCACTTCCTCACTACCTATCACCGTTTCAGAGGATCTGAAATTCCAGAATAACACAATCCCCCCACAAATAACCCCTTTTTGGAAAGTAGACACCTCAGAATATTTGCTGAGAGATATATTGAGTCAATGGAATACTTTATTTTTTACCACAAGTTTTTGGAAAATGACAATTTGTTTAATTTTTACACAAAGTTGTCACTTAAATGATATATTACTCACATATTCCATGGGTATATGTGGATTTACACCCCAAAAAATAAATTCTTCTACTTCTACCGAGTATGGGGATACCATATGTGTGAGACTTTTTGGGAGCCTAGCCACATACAAAAGCCCGAAATCCACTTTGAAAGACTATAGGTGCACACTTTCTCATGTCATTTATTCACTACCTATCACAGTTTTGGAGGCCTTGAAATGGCAGGATAGCACCAAACCCCCCCAAATGACCCCTTTCTGGAAAGTAGACACCCCAAGAAATTTAATAAGAGGCATGGTGAGTATTTTGAAGATTTCATTTTTTCTCAAAAGGTTTTGAAATAGAAAAAAAGAAAAGAAAAACATGTTTTAGTTTTCTTTCTTCATTTTCCAAAAACTTGTGGCAGCAAACAAGATCTGCAAAATACCGACCATGCATCTTATCAAATTCCTTGGGGGGTCTATTTCCAAAAAGGGGTCATTTGGGGGTTTTGTACTATTCTGGCATTTCAGGGCCTCCGAAACTGTGATAGGTAGACAGGAAATGTAATGAGGAAATAAAGCCCTTTAAAGCCTGAAGGTGCTTATTGGATTTTGGGGTCCTGTACGTGCCTAGACTGTCAAAAAGTCTATCACATGTGGTATCCCCATACTCCAGAGATGTAGCAGAATGTATTTTGGGGAGTAATTCCACACATATCCATGGCATGTGTGAGCAATATATCATTTAAATGACCACTTTTTGTAAAAAAAAAATTGTCAGTTTCCAAAAACCTGTGGTAAAAAATAAATTCTTCTATTGACTCAATATGCCTTAGAAGCTTATGCCACACATCACTTTCTCTTCTACAGTGAAGGAAATAAGTATTTGATCCCCTGCTGATTTTGAATGTTTGCCCACTCACAAAGAAATGATTAGTCTAAAAATCTAATGGTGGGTGTATTGTAACACTGAGAGACAGAATAGCAACAAAAAATTCAAAAGAAATGCATGTCTAACAAGTTATGCATTGATTTGCATGTTCACGAGGGAAATAAGTATTTGATCTCCTATCATTCAGCAGGATTTCTGGCTACCAGGTGTCTTTCATACAGGTAACAAGTCTCTTAAAGGGAGTGTTGCTAATCTAATTTTGTTACCTGTATAAAAGATACTTGTCCAGAGGAGCAATCAATCAGATTACAAACTCTCCACCATGTCAAAGACCAAAGAGCTGTCCAAGGATGTCAAGGACAAGATTGTAGACCTACACAATGCTGGACTGGGCTACCAAACTATCGCCAAGCAGCTTGGTGAGAAGGTGACAACAGTTGATGCAATCATTCACATATGGAAGAAACACAAAACAACTGTCAGTCTCCCTAGGTCTGGTGCACCATGCAAGATCTCACCTCGTGGAGTGTCAATGATCATGAGAACAGTGAGAAATCATCCCAGAACTACACATGAGGATCTTGTCAATGATCTCCAGGCAGCTGGGACCACAGTCACCAAGAAAACAATTGGTAACACACTACGCCGACAAGGATTGAAATCCTGCAGCACCCGCAAGGTCCCTCTGCTCAAGAAAGCACATGTTCAGGTCCATGTGAAGTTTGCCATTGAACATCTGAATGATGCAGAGGAGGACTGGTTGAAAGTGTTGTGGTCAGATGACACCAAAATCGAGCTTTTTGGCATCAACTCAACTTGCTGTGTTTGGAGGAGAAGGAATGCTGCCTATGAGCCCAAGAACACCATCCCAACTGTCAAACATGGTGGTGGAAACTTTCTGCTTTGGGGGTGTTTTTCTGCTAAGGGAACAGGACAACTGCACCGCATCAAAGGGACCATGGACGGATCAATGTACAGTCAAATCTTGGGTGAGAACCTTCTTCCCTCAGCCAGGGCATTGACAATGGGTCGTGGATGGGTGTTCCAGCATGACAATGACCCAAAACCCACGACGTGTGCAAACCTGGTGGCCAACTACAGGAAACGTCTGACCTCTGTGATTGCCAACAAATACTAAGTCATGTTTTGTGAATGCGATCTAATTGTCAGAGCCTGGAATCGAACCTGGGCCTTCTGCAGTGAGAGACAGTGTTTCTTCTCACTGAGCCACCTGGAATGCTGGACAGCTCCCTTGACAATTCTTTGGATGATCCTGCCTTTGCCCTGTTTTGTCTTGAACCTTGAACTCCTTGCTCCTCCCATGAACGTCCTATAAAAGCCATGTCTCTGCACTTCCTGGTTGCCCGATTATTGTGCCTTACCAGCCAATATCCCGCTTATTGTTCCTGCTGCCGTCTACACCTCCGCTACCGACCTTTGGCTTGTTCCTGACCACGATTTTGTCTCATCCTCATCCACTACCATCTGTGACGGACCCTTGGCTTGTTTGACTCTGCTTCTGCTTATCCCTAATCTGTTTGATCCGCTATCGGTTACCAGCTTCCTCATTCCCTGGTGGGGTGATCCTGAGATCTGCGACCTGGTATTGACACACAGCCAAATCCATCTCCACCATTAGGAGCTCTGGTGAAAACCGGTTAATGCTTAGACCCCGCACCTCAGGTGAGCCTGTGTGATTTCCCATGGTGACTTGCCTGTGTACCTATCCTGCTGGTTTAAGGTAAGCCTTACATTACTATAGCAACTGGTCTCTGAACCTGACCCAGACCGTGACACTAATACTTATTTCACTCATGAACATGCAAATCAATGCATAATTTGTTAGACATGCATTTCTTTGGAATTTTGTGTTGCTATTCTGTCTCTCAGTGTTACACTATACCTACCATTCGATTTTTAGACTGATCATTTCTTTGTGAGTGGGCAAGCATTCAAAATCAGCAGGGGCTCAAATACATATTTCCATCACTGTAACTACTTGAAGGACAAGCCTTTTCACATGGAACAAAATCAGTATTTTTTGCTAGGAAATTACTTTGAACTCCCAAACATTATATATTTTTTAAAGCAGACACCCTAGTTAATAACATGGTGGGTGTTGAAATTTTTTATGTCACATAGTATTCGCACAAAGATTTTTCAAAAGCAAATTTGTTTGAAAAATACACTTTTTTATGTTTAATACACAAAAACACAATATATTGGCCAATTGTTTGGCAAAATATAAAATATGATGGTATGTCGAGTAAATAGATACCAAACATGACATGCTTTAAAACTGCGCATGCTCCATACAGCGGCAACAAACGATATACATTTTTAATATCAATAGGCAACGTTTTAAAAGCCTTTACAGGGTACCATTTTAGATTTACACAGGAGGTCTAGTGCTAGAATTACTGCTCTCGATCTGACGTTCGCGGAAATACCTCACATGCATGGTGCAACTACTGTTTACATTCCGGCATGGGGCCAACGCTTGGGCACACAGTTGTTATCACAGGGGATGTAACTATCCCTGTGCAATCCTACAGCAATAGGCAGTGACAGGTATTCTTTTCTGAGAAATCTGGGGTCTATTAGACTCTAGATATCTCCTCTGCCCTTACATTATCTAATCAAACCAAGATCGGTGTGATCAGATGCTTTCCCAATTTACAAATGGTGCTGTTTATATCTGGCGAAACTGAAGTGATGAAATGCTCGTAGCTTCTGATTTCTTAGACTATAGAGTTGATTGGCACCATTCCAGTCTCCAATCAGCTCTAAGGTCAGCTTAGAGCTGATTGGAGACTGGAAGGTGGCAAAAACACCAGCTGCATTCTCAGGTTCCCCCAATGGCAAAAGACTGCCCGAGAAAGCCGTGGAAGACAGGGGGGTTCTCCTCCCACTGCTAATTAGCCACCAGGATTGTTTTTACATGAAAGCTGATCACTGGCTAAAAAAAACTATATCAGGATGATGCCTGCAGCTGCAGGTATCATCCTGGTATACCCACTCGAAGTCCAGGGATGTAATAGAATGGTCCTTGTTGGGTATATATGCTATATTATAAAATATATATGCTGAAGCATAGGGGCCATATGCTATTTTCTTTTTTTTATGCAGCCTGTGGGCTGAATGAAAAAAAGAGAAGAAATCTCTGCCAGAAAAAGTGAGTGGTATGCCCACCATTAGAATACAGTGACCTGCATCCACCCACTGGGCACACATGAAAAAACTGAACCAAAACAGATTCCTCTGTTTACATCGATTGATGTGGATGAAGAAATCTCTACCAAAAAAAACAATTAAAAATATATGCCAAAGCATAGGGGCCATCCATCCACTGGCCACCCCAGGCCGCCATGCTTGGGCATGTATACTCTTTTGTAACTGCGGTGAAAAATCTCATCCAACAGCGCTGCACGCACTGACGTATATTCTGAGATCAAGACCCTGTTGCTGTCAGAATAAACAGATCAGAGCTGCAGCTGAATGGCATTCCTGCAAAGAAATAAGCAACGGTTAATGATGAAACAGTAGCTCAATAAAACAACATTTTATTGAAATCTGTGACAAAAAATATTTTACAATATATATGCTAAAGCATAGGGGCCCACTGGCAACCTCAGTATCAGTATGTTCTTTTTTTAACTGCGGATGAAAAATCTCATCCACGTATATTCTGAGAGCAGGACCCTAATGCTGTCAGAATAAACAGATCAGTGCTGTAGCTGAATGGCATTCCTGTAAAGAAAACAGCAATGGCTAACAATTAAACAGTAACTCAAAAAACATTAACAATAAAATAGTAACTCAATAAAATGACAACTATTTTTGTTTTTTGTTTTTTTACTTTTTATGTTTTTTTTTTTTCTATTTTTTATTTTTTTTTATTTATTTTTTTTTTTAAACTAACATCCATATGGTAGGGTCTCACAAAATGTGCTAGCCAGTTTCCTGACTGCCAAACATCTTTCAAGACCATGTGTATATATATATGTGCTTTAGAATGTGCCATGCTATACCCTATACTAATACTCCACTAGTGTATGGTAGCAACGGAAGCAGTCCTTGAGGCAGAGACCAGGTTGGCCAGGACAGGAGGGACAAATAAAGTGGGTGTCACACCTAATTCCATGTCTGCTACAGACACAACATTTTTTTTTGGGGTGATTTTTGGGTTGGGGTACCAGGAATGGCATTGTGGAAATGCCTCTCATGCAGCTGGATAACTGCATCTGGGTTGGGGGTTCGGGCCACATCACCTTTTGGATACAAAAGGGCCGTGATGATCTCTTCCTGGAGTTTTAGGAAGGATCGACTTTGTTCAGATGCTTTGTAAAGTACCAAAGCGTTGTACAGAGCCAATTGAAATAAATAAACGGACACTTTTTTGTACCACAGTGTGGCTTTTCAGGAAACTAAGTACAGCTTTATCATCTGGTTGTTGACATCCACCCCTTCCATTTTAAGGTTACAGTGGTGGACATAGAGGGGCTTCTCAACAACACCAGCTGCCATGGAAATTTGGATGGTTGTGTCTGCATGATTGGAAGACAGGATGAAAACATCCCATTTGTGCTTCTACTTCACTATGAGCAATTCATCATTGTTCAAGCAGGCTTTTTCCCCCTTTCTAAGATGGGTATTTAAAAGCCATTGGGGGAAGCCCCAGCGAATAGATTGCACAGTGCCACATGCGCCAATTCCAAGATTGTATAAATGTCTAAATTGTGGCACGCTTGTATAAAAATTGTCCATGTATAAGTGGTGACACCAAGTCCCAAACTGCTTCCCATGTAGTCTGGGCATCCAGGGGGCTCCGCGTGACTATCTTTTCCCTCGTAAAATCCAAAGATTACATACTGTATATAGCCTGTCTCACAGGTCTTATATATCTTGACCCCGTATCTGGCACGCTTGCTGGGAGAAATTGAATGCAAGACAGCCAAAAAAACTAATGAAGGACTCATCAACAATGTTTTTCTGGGGAGTATACACATCTATAAATTTTTGGTTAAGGTGATTTACGAGGGGCTGAATTTTGTGAAGCCTATCATATTCAGGGTCACCCAGATGACGACCGAGTGCATTGTTGCTGAAATGCATAAATCATATTATATTCTCATATCTATGCCTGGCCATGGCAGCAGAGAGCACGGGCATATGATGAATTGGACCAATACAGCAGCAATTCTTTTTTTTTTTTTTTTTTTGGTAATTCTCGTGTTGAGGGTTAGGTCCAAAAAAAATTATATTCGGAAACCGTCATAGGTTTCCATGCAAATGGTCTCGCAAGGTTTGAATTTGGGTTGGCGGTGATAAATTGTTGTGCATATAAATTGCTTTGATCCACAATCAATTCATACAGATTTTTCATGAAAAACAGCTCCAAAACAATCAAGGGGAGTAGTTAAAAAGGCTGTTTCACCTGAATTCTGGGTTGGGCAGTGAATGGGGAAGTACGGTGCTGCAGAATTTGTGGGCTGCCAAACAGGATTTGCAAGCACATCCGGAAAGACACTTTGGGTTTTACGGCCTATGTGTAACTTCTTGGTGGCTGCGGGACACTACTTGTACTAGCCACCGCACCAGCTTGTACTGCACTTATGAGACTCGTCACGTCACCAACTGATACTGCAGTGCTGGTATGTAAAAGATCAGGATGTACTAGTCCACTGGTGCTTGCCAGTTCACCAAATGGAAGAGCAGCACCAGTTATGGCACTCTGCTGCATATGAGAATCATTATGCAATTCTAACATTTCAGCAACCTGGGACCAGGGTCGGGTATGCCTGACTTTAGCAGGGACCATCGTCTCCATCGTCTGAGCTATCTGTCAGGGTGCCGCTGCTGTCTACAG
This sequence comes from Staurois parvus, assembly GCF_062004578.1. Taxonomy (NCBI): domain Eukaryota; kingdom Metazoa; phylum Chordata; class Amphibia; order Anura; family Ranidae; genus Staurois; species Staurois parvus. The sequence goes on along the minus strand of NW_028318342.1, from coordinate 814,666 downwards.
CCTGATTCTGTCAGTGAGGCTTCCCCTTCGTTCTCATCTGACATGGTCAGAATCCTGTAGGCCTCTTCACTAGAGTACCTTAAATTTGGACAATTTGGTCACTAAATGTATAAGTTATAGTGCGACTAATGGGAAAAAGAGCACCTGGCTATCGGACTAGTGATGGGCCGAACACCCCCCTGTTTGGTTCGCAGTCGAACATTCGAACCTACAGAATGTTCGACCGTGAACTTCAAACAAACAATTTACTGAACGATATCTTACCGCATGTGAGTATGTGGTAAGATACCACTCAGTTGCTAAAATACCACGAGTTATAATATTTAGTCATGCGGTATTTTAGTAGTGAAACATTCATTATTGTTTAAGCTGTCAGTGAGGTTCCCCGCTGACAGCTGAATGTAAAAAGAATTGTCGACATTGCCCGACAATTAAAAAAAAAAAAAAAAAGGCATAGGGTCCTCCCTCCCATCCAGACCAAGCCCTTTCGGGTCTGGTATGGATTTTGAAGGGATCCCCCAGGCCAAAATGTTTTTTAAAAATGTCATGGGGGGTCCCCCCAAAATCCTTACCAGACCCTTATCCAAGCATGCAGCCCGGCAGGTCAGGAAAGGGGGGATGAGAGAGCACCCCCCCTCTTGAACCATACCAGGCCACATGCCTTCAACATGAGGTGGGTGCCTTGAGCAAGGGGGGCTCCCCTCCCCAAAGCACCTTGTCCCCATGTTGATGGAGACAAGGGCCTCTTCCCCACAACCCTGAGCGTGGTTGTGGGAGTCTGTGGGCAGAGGGCTTATCAGAATCTGGAAGCTCCCTTTAACAGAGTACAAGCAGTACATGGTACTACTACCCATTCACAAAAAAAAGTGTAGTGTAAAAAAGACATGAGACAGTCTTTAACAAGTCCTTTATTGAAAATAAAAATGTAAAAAATGTCCTCCGAAGTAGATCCAGCATCAATCACAATGCCCGCCACCACCACCACCGCTGCTACCTGAAAAAAGACAAAAAAAACCCCGCTCAACTCACGTTGCTGGCTCCTGCCATCTGTCAGCTGCGCTGTGATGATAGCTCTTAAATACTGCCATGACATCACAAGGGACGGGGTTCACCCCACCCCCTTTTGACATCATCTTGTGCTGTGATTAGCCAAAGCATTGTGGTCAGGTGCATTGCTTTGACCAATCACAATGCACTGTCAGGGTGCAGAGCAGTGTGGGGCGTGGCGGGAGAATAGCCCACCGAACACCCATATTGTTCGTGTGTTCAGCGAACACACGAACGGTCAATGTTCGAGTCGAACTTAAGTTTGACTCGGACATTCAGCCCAACACTATCAGGGACTGCTTGAACAGCCACAAAAAATTGTACCTGCTAGTGAAAGCAGAGATCAGGCCTGATCTTGCAAAACCCTGCAGTTTTGTGTGCAATGTATCAAGTGACAGTGATCTACTGACACTGCACTTGCTTGGGGTAGAAGGGGGGGCTTAAGCATAGAGGCTAAACGCAGGTGCTGGAAGGTGTCCTGCTAATGCTGCTTTTCTGGGGAAACTATACTATCGTGAACGCTGGTTTAGTTCTGATCTGATCAAAGATATTGATCCGTTCAAGCACTATACTAGCAATGGAGGTTTATTGTGTATGTGAGCGTGTTCCTGGCAATCAGAGGGTTAAATGCTATGATTGATGAAGTACAATCTGACACTATCTGTGAGGGATGCTAACTGATGCTAACGCAAGCTGAAGTTGCCTGTGACACTAATACAGTGATCAGTAAAGCAATCTGTACATTGTACAAATGACACTGGTGACAGGGCAGTGAAGGGGTTAACTGGGGGCAATCAGAGGGTTAATTGTGACCTATCAGTACTTTTACTATGTTGACTAGGTTACATGTATTTGTGAATACACCCCAATCCTTGCTGGAGTATTTACATATATCCAGCTAGATCTGAGAGTTCCTACACTAAAGAGGTAGTTCCATCTGCAATATACATTTATTGATAAAGGTACATAATATATACAAATTACACGCTAAGCAGTATTAACAATACAATGTACAGTTTAAGTTCCTTGACTTATACGTGATTTACAATTTACCCACAAAATCATGTTTAAAATATTATGTACAATAAGTATGAAGTTAGTTTACCTCTCAACTTCAGGTCCAGTCATCCTGTCTGCTGTGTGTGTTCCATCACAAAGAGCCCCCCAGCTGGGTGACCAGGCCTTATATCCCCCTTCCTTTCTGTACTGTGGCTAATATAATGCTCACTAATTGGACACTGTACCTAACCAATGTATATTGGGCACAGCCTGATCGGAAGTTCAAAGAAGGCTGCTGTTTACCACTCGTGTGAGATATGCCAAGGGGACAACAAAAGGCCAGAACTTGTATAGTGGAAAACTCTATATATATTTACACCAGTATGAAAGCTAGAAAGTTTGATGCTGCAAAACACTCCATGGTTTAAATACTGTATATTTCCATATAACTAAAATATACTTGTAATTATAACATTATTTACATCCATTAATGGAGATTTCACATAAACTCATTATCTAACAGTCCGCCCCTTGTGACCATTGAAACTAGGCCACACCTAAAATAATGATTTATGTGTAATCTTCTTTAACCTCCCTAGTGGTATGATTATGTCCATATTTCTGTGCTGAAAGCAGTACATATTTTTGCACGGAAATATGTCTTTTTTTTTTTTTTTTTTTTATTGTAAGCCTATAATTTTTAGGAATAACTCACTGAAATCTGTCCGAACAAGAGACTAGTAAACATCCCGGGTATGATAAAATTTGAAACACAAAAAATTAAATTATAATATAATAAATAATCATAAAAAAGAATAATATAATAATAATAAATTTAATTCAATAATATAATAAAACAAAAAACACTTACATTGAAATATAGCGCCAAGTTTGCACATCACTGAGCTTAGTTGCAAAAACTTTTTTAGTGTCTGATGACGAATTTCCCCACAAATCATTATCACTCAATTCTGTAAGTGGTTCTGATTTAACTATCGTTGTATTCTAGCTGGTCTAAAACCGCTTTTGACCCTAAAGGGACGCTCTTTGGATGCCAGTTTCCAGGCAGAAAGAAAGGTAAAAATGAAGACAGGGCACAGGACAAACCAGTAGGGACAAAATGTATGTGAAATGCTTTCAAACAGTACTGTTTTACTATGTGATTTTAGTGTATTAGTGAATGTCACTAATTTTAGGAGATGGCCGGGGACACAGCAGGGGACACATCACGGGAGCGCAGGACAAGGTAAGTGAAACAGGGAATCCCAGAGCAACGCTGCAGGGTAATCCCGAGTGTAGCTCGGGGTTACCACTTTTGGCACTGATAATTAACCCTGAGCTATACTCTGGAATACCGCCAAGGAGGTTAATATTCAGAATTTTGCTGTTACCTTCTGAGTAAAATAAACTCTTTGAAAAGACTCTTTAAATTTTCCATATCTAACAACTATAAGGTGTGGTGCTTTTGACTCACTTGGATCTGCCTTCTTCTCTCTCTGGAACGGAATGTGCCCCAGGGAAAGAAGATTGCATCATTTCCTGTGCCTATGTAATGTAAACACAGCACAGGAAGATCTGTGACAGAGCAGTGAACAATCAGCCAGGCGCGGACTGACAAATCATGGGGCCCACGGGCAATAGGGGATCATGGGGCCCCTGTGTCCTTGCCCAAACTCAAAATAGCCTATGAGAAAGGTACTAGGGGCATCTCATGGGGCCCCCTACTGACCCCAGGCCCTCAGGCAGTGCCCGAGTTTCCAAATGGTCAGTCCGCCCCTGCAATCAGCAGATATAGGCCAAACGTAACTGGCCTGATCTGCTGACTGATAGGCGCTGCACCGAATCACAGCACCCCCCCTACCCACGAACATGGCGGGAGTGCGGATCATGTATATATAGGGCAGTCTGTCATGTAGTAGTAAACCTGCTATAGGGTGGAAAGCAACTGGTTAAAGAAAATGACAAACCACATGCAGTTTTACAACAAAACAAATCCACACCCACATAATTTGAGGCACAATGCCGAACTAGCCCAGCATACATTTTGTTTGCTAATAATCAGCTATAGAAACATGGGGGAGATTTACTAAAACTGGTGCATTCAGCATCTGGTTCAGTTATGCATGCTTGCCATTCAGCTTCTAACTTCAGATTGTTCTATTAAGCTTTGACCAGGGGCGGACTGACCATTTGGAAACTCGGGCACTGCCCCAGGGCCCGGGGTCAGTAGGGGGCCCCATGAGATGCCCCTGGTACCTTTTTCATAGGCTTTTTTGAGTTTGGGCAATGACACAGGGGCCCCATGAGTTGTCAGTCCGCCCCTGGCTTTGACAATAAATCCTGGAAGCTGGTTGGTTTATATGCAGAGCTGCACCAGAGTTTGCACACTCCAGTTTTAATAAACAATGGGACGTTGGCTTTCATAGTGGACTAGATGAACTGCATATTTTACACACCAGAAGGATAGCCAAGAACTCCTTACTATGTTAATTTATGCACTAGGTAATTGCCTTACCTTTGTTATGTTGGGTTAACCTGTTTTTGGGTAACTCTGTGGAGAGTCAGGGGAAGTTTCAGAGCAGGTTATTTGCAAATAGTTTGGGAAAGGTCTTAAATATTCATGGTGTGCTTGTTTGTGGTGAAGGGAGCAGATTTGCCATAAACAAGACAAGGAGTATCTATTTAACTTTTTAGTTAAAATCTATGCATACAGCTGTTCTAGGTATAGACACATAAGATCAAAGGGGCTCCTAAAAAGTGGCCAATCAGTGTGTTTGCCATTGTACTGAATGGGGAAAAATGTGTATATTAAGGAAGTTTTCGTTATGGTTAAATGTCACAGGAAGGTTATCTGAAAATTTGTAATTATTGCATGAATATTCTAAGTATCCATCTACCTTGTCTGTACCTCTGTCTTATGAACTATCATTGAACTGATTAAATGCATCTCTCTGGAAAAGAACTGTTAGTTGCTGCGGGAAAAGTACATTTATAAATATACACAGGTCATACGTCCTCATCATTGATATAAGACAACACTGGCGCCGTGAACCGGATTCAAATTGTTTTGATGGTAATAGTAGTAAGCAAAGGGATTCTCGGTACCCCAAAACTGAAGCAAGATGCAAAGAAGTTTACTCTGCAAGGTGGAACAGTTTTCCAAGGCATGTAAGCCATAGTAGCCAAAGTCAGGTCTTTTAAAACCCAAATAACAAGGTTACGATCTGAGAATAGTCAGCTAAAGCAAGAAAGACAACAGTTTATGGAGCGACTGAAAGAGCTGAAAATGGAGGTGTCTTCATTTACGCAAAGATACTACACTGGGATGAACAACCATTTTGTTGATAGTCCATAGACAGTTAGATGTGTGGTATGAGTTTTTCCAATTAAAGTTCTTTGGCAAGATTTAGCTACTGCTCTCACAGATTTGGCCTCAGTATTTGGAACATTAATGGAGGACCTTGGCATAGTTTTATGTTTCCAAGGACAAGCCTTCAAGATTTAGTTTTTTTTTTAATGTCAGGTGGGAAATAAATTACAAATTGGTTTTTTTGTATTTTGTATAGTTTCAGCCACCTTAAAGACAGTTGCCAAAAGGTTGCCATTGACATAATAATGTCAAGGGAGGGAAACTGCTAGCAGGTCTATCCATATGCGTGAAGAGAAAAACCTATTTTTCAACATTGTGTGGGTGTGTGTGTGTGTGTGTGTGTGTGTGTTGTTCATACCGTGTTTGGGTTGCTCTTGTGTTTTTTTTTATTATCATGTCATAGTGGCAACATAGGTTTAAAAGGTTTAAGATACTGCTCTTAATGAGAATAGAGAGAGAAAAGGTTGAAAGCTGTTTTTTGTTTTTAAAGTAAGAAGACTTTGTTTTATCTTCAAACACAATGTTTAAGGACTTGACTAATGAACTTTTGAGAAGTTCTTGTCTTTCAGATGTTGTAGACTGAAAATGCTCATTTGCAAGTGAAGAACAGGATGCCATGAAAATCCATGAAAAGCTATGCTGTGTTCATACCAACATACATGAATTACAAAGACTTTAAACTAATGGACTGATGAAGCAATGGACTTTAGATTGTGATTTTTTTTTTTTTACTACCAACATTTGTTTCCTTATTTTCCTTATCTTTTATCTCTTGATCTTTGTCTTAAAACCAGAAAGAGGCATTTAAACCTGATAATTTTAAAACCTGTATATCCTGTACCATCTCTATACACATAACTCCTGAGGTGAGATGCTAAAAAATGGCTTTGTATAACGTATTGGGTGTCTGAGTATTTGCACACTGATGCTCAGACTAGGCAGAATAAAATGAGAATAAAATACTTTGGGTGGCTTTGTATAAATTTATAAGAGGGGTGAGTGAAAGTTATCACTTGTGTAATCATGGGGATATTTTAGAGGCTGGTGAAGAGAGATGTAACCAGTTTCAATTTCATATTTTATATGAGCCATTATGAAGCATTCAATACCTCAAATCACAATGCAACCCTGCTAGTTAATTATATGTTCACTATTTATGAATCAGTACAGAACCTATTCAAGTGGGGGAATATGTAGGCATATAAAATGTGCGTATCAAAGATATAACTATATATATATAAAATATGAGTAAATGTACTTTATATACATTAATGTATGGGAAGTTGGCATTCATAGTGGACTAGATGAACTGCATATTTTACACACCAAAAGGATAGCCAAGGACTCCTTACTATGTTAATTTATGCACTAGGTAATTACCTTAACTTTGTTATGTTGGGCTAACCGGTTTTTGGGTAAATATGTGGAGAGTCAGTTACCAACCCGCACTAAGATTGCGCTTCTGGTGAGTTTGCAATCCCACTAATCTGTCACACACCATCGGATGATCACTTCTCACCTTATGGTATATTTCTGATTCCCAGATTAGTTACACACAGCTTGCTGGGATTTCATTTTGAATAGCACCTTCATGCCATAAGAGCTAATCAATGGGACTTACATGTGTTTTTTATTGATTTCTGGTTGTTTTTAGATATTTATCAGACACGTATCAGTTTTATCACATGCGCTGCACTTTTTCTTGTTTCATTTTATTCATTAGTATCAGTTGGGGGAGTTTAGTACTTTTATATAAGTAAACCAGTCAATAATTTCACAGGACAACTAGATTTGTTTCTCTATTACAAAATTACTTCTATTGAATGCCTTCTCTAAAAACACACTGACTGCAGGGTAGGCCAGAAGCTCATTTAAATGTTGGGCAAGATTCAGCCAGTGGTAAAGCCTGGACACACAAACGTCCAGGGAGTCCTTGGTTCTAAGAGTGACTGCATCAGCCCATGACCTGAGATGATCAAAGATCACATGGTTTAGGTGCTGCCTGTGGCTTTTACCAGCAGCCAAGCTAATGCCCTCTAAAGAACAACTTTACAACTTCATTGAGGAGGCCACCTCCTCTTTTTGATGACCTGAAGATCTGAAGCATGTAGGAATCATGGAAGGGAACCTGACTCTTTATGGAAAGGTGTCCAAGGGGTTCCTCCACAGGACTTCTTCCAAGTGGCACATATTTTGTTCCTCTATTATGGCAGGATTAGGTCTTGCGTTCCCTTTTTATTGGGGATTCAAAAGTGTGGTCAACCAGTAATGGTTCTTCTACTTCATGGCCCAAATCCTGGGGTCCAGGCACTGCAGCATGAATGAGCCAATTTCCCACATGGTTTGGTTGGCATAGGAATGCAAGTTGGTGTCACTGAAAACAATGTTATACTCAAAGATCTCACCCCACCCAAGTACAACTTTTGGTGTTTGAAAGAGGTGAAACATATACCTGGAAGACTGAACCATATCCTTCTTGTCCATACCTCTTATCTATCCCAACCCTCCTTCTAGTGCCTCTTCTGTCTTATAATGCCTTATAGGGATGGAGTTAGATGTAAAAAGATCCTGCAGGCCCTGAGACATCATGAAGTCCTTGTCTTCTTGCTGCTGCTGTACCTCTATTCCTCATCTATCATACTATGAAGTTGGTTCTTCAGCAGGGAAACCAGGGAGATCATGTTCTTGTCTCAACTCATTCTCGTTACTTCTTCAAATGGTGACAGGATGGTACACACATTCATTATCTGAAACCACACGTTAAAAAAAAAAGAGCCTGTCCTTATCCCATACTCACACAAATACCCATTAATGACCCTCTTCTGTAAATGCAGCCACTGCAGCTCAGCCAACATCAAGTTCCAGCTGTGGGAATATTGCATATTAAGCAATGGGCATTCAGCTTTCTGGACTACATATCTGAGGTCATATGAACTCTCAGCTGACCATGTGGACCAGTGACATACAGATATTGCCTTCCACATGCTGGTGAAGGGCAAGGATGTCCCACTGGGAAAAAAATGATGACTGGGTACTTGCTATTGTGGCACAGCACAGGTTGCAAAGTCATGGGAGTAGGCAGACTCCACCAACTGCAACAAGGTCAGCTGTAAAGCCAGCAATTTTGCCAAGCTGATATTGAGATTCTGGGAATGAGGGTAAATGGGTGAATATGTTTTTTGCCTCCAGCAGCTGGAGACTAAACACCTGCCAAGGATGCTGCTGGAGATTGTGGGGTAAGTTTAGGAGACTTACAATGAGGTTGAAGCCTATGTTTGGCCATGTTCTGAGAGGTTCCATGCTGACTCTCTTCCCTGCTTCATGCGCCATAACTTAGGACTTTCCAACCCCTTGTGAGACTTCTGTTCCTATTGCTTGAGGCTGCAGATGGTGATTCTTTTGGAGTTCGGGGAGCGGTGGAAAGGTGGAGCAAAAGGAGTATGGGCCTTTTGTTGCCAATTGGTATAATCAAAGCACTGCTGGCATGAAGCATTGTGATGAACAGTCATGTGTATTACTATGAATGTTGTTATCAAATCAGTAATGTAAATATGGTTCTGCAAGCTGTAAAACATTATATTTTTGGTTTTGGGTTTTCTTGTTGGGTCCTTTAATCTCCAGTGTCAGTGGGTCCCTTGCCCCATTAGCTATATTGAGGTTTTCACCATTTCCTCTCTCTGCCATACATCCTGGCTGATGCTGGATGGGACCCCTCCCCACTGGAAGTGATGCACTATGATGTCATGACATCACATCTGATGTCAAGACGCAACAGCCGTTGAACCACAGCTGTTGTAGAAAAGGTGCCCGGTTCCCAGCTTTGACAGGTCTCATCTGAGAAAGAGTAAAATCCTGCAGGGGTATTAATTCTTTCACATTCTATCTTAAACCATAAACAGTTTTAGCTGGATATTCACTTTAATGTTTAAATTACATTTTGTTATAAAAAAGATCTAAAGATTGGGGATATGGGAAAATGAATGTGTAACATTCACTTCAGGTGAATCGATCACTTTAATTTAAAACATATACCAATAAGAAGCACCTACAGTAAATGTTTGGTGAATGCCATGTTTCCTGTTTTATAAATATGTTCTATGACTATGAAATGTGCTTTAAGAGTGATATACAGTATCTTATTCATTTCTGCTGCTAATACAGAAAATGAACCAAATAAAACCTTTCCCTGCTTGCATTTAAAAATACATACAGTGATATATTGATGCATACAGAGCTACAATAATTTGCTTATTTAATATCTTCCTGGCTTTCAGCTTAAAAATGTAACTTACATTTTTACTTTACTTTAGTTTACCTGGCATTACCTAGCTTTACACTTCATTAAATAAGACCCTGTGGATTTTAATATGAAGTTTCAAGTATCTCCCAGAACTACGATAATGTGGTTGATTTATTAAAGACAAATAGGCTTTTAAGTTTGCAAGTGAATTTTCCCCAGAGCTTAGTGAATGTGGAGCAATTTACCTTTGCAAAACTTACCCAATCATGTGCATGGAAAATAACAAGCAGCATTTTGCTTGCACATGATTGGATAATTCATTCACTAAGTTCTGGGGAAAATTCCCTGGCAACGTAAAACTTCCCTTTAAAAAGTCTATTTGTCTTTAGTAAATCAACCCCAGTGGGGTTAGAGTTCTGCATGGGTTTAGGTACATACCTAAACCCAGTCATGGATTTGCATCTCATGCATGTGGTAATGCAGAGATCACCATGTGCTGCAGCCCTTTTTCGCTTACCCATTGTGTACTTTTTTTTTTATTTTTTTTATTTTCAGGAGTTTTTTTGGCAGCCAACATTTTCAATATTAGACTGTTCAAGAACTGACTTGCTGGTATGCAGATAACCACAGACATATATAGATTTATTTGGATAATTATACACTTGCGGGTATCCAAACAGAGAAGACAATGTGTATATTACAACAGCAGGAAGAAAAATAGGTGAAAGAAATCTTGTCATATAAAACCAACACTAAGTTTAGAAGGGTGTTATTTGATAATACATTCATAAAGTCACAGTGAGAGGGGTAGAATCCTGAAAAGAACAATGGCTTTGGAAAGATGAACTTTAGCACTTCTTCAGCTTCTAATTAGCTGAACTGGAGCCATGGTGTGAATGAGTCATTCAGTCAATTCTGCAGGTTTAGCAGCCCCACTAGCTCTGCAATTTGCTGATGTTATCATTACTTTGGACGGAGACACTTGGTTAGCATTTTAATAAGCACATTTATTGCAATAATATTTCTGTGAAGACGTATCAAATGTAACCAAGAATATAATCTACATAATATGATTTCATAGAGGTCAAAATTAAATCCTTCATTGGAAATTTTAGGGAAATGTAATTTCTATTTTACAGATCACAACTGGGAAGATTAAAAACTAATTACCTGGTCAGGACACATATGGAATACATTTGTATAAAAAATAATGTACAGAGCACATTTTTAAATTGTAGAACATACACACATACTATAGGTTCTGATGGAAAGAAAAAAAGAAAGCTTATTCAAGGGACATGTTTTGCCATTGTTTAAGGTCCATCGTGCCACTTAGAAATGTATATTCTTTTAAAATTTTTCAGATGGAATAGATATCATATTCATTTAACCACTTCCTAACTCCTATATGTATTAGGCCTGACAGCAATTGGTTATAAGGAATGAGCACAGTGTTTGGTCCAAATGTATGCTCAGACTAAACACTGGCTGTTTGGACATTTGTTTGAACACCAAATGTTTAGAGCATTTGGCATAGACAGACACGACAGCTTCTGGCTGTCAATGGTTGCTAAGGAAGCAGTGGGTGCTTGGTTCCATCATGTTCTTACCAACCACTGATGTCACTTGGCCCATTCACCTACATGGCCAGAAATCCCCAGCTACGTATGTAAATGGGCAGGGAATGGAGCGGGTTACGTCATTGCCTTAATATGGCCAAAATCATATTTGGTCAATTATGTCACCTCTATCCCTACCCCTTCTTTTATATAGATGACAGCTTGGGGAGTTGTTATTCAGCTAAGAGTACCATCAGGATCAGTTGTGTGTATCAGGTCACCGTTTTATTTTTTGGCGCGTTCACAGACAGCATCATGATTGATGATGAATTTACAATGAGGGGTGATTTTTAGGATCTTTATTTATTTATTTTTTTAATAAAAAACTTGTCTAAGTAAAACTCTATTTTTCATTTTGTAAATGTCAGTGCTATAAAAAAATCACTGCTCCCGGCCACATGGAGTTTTTAAAAACATTTTTTTGCATTGGTGCATGCTCATCAGGGCAGTGTTGACTTACCCGTACTATTGTTTTTTTTACACCCCCTTGCCTATTGAACCAGAAAATGGGCATTTTTTATTTGACAGATTTGACAGATTGATTTTAGAGGGGTTTGGATTCAGCATCAGAACTTATTTGATGTATGTCAAAATCTGGGCAGTTCAGCTCATCACTACTGGTTATAGCAAACTCATAGCTGCAGCCATGAGCTTAGTATAATTTTTTTACAGTCAATGATTAGCTCTTCATTAAAAGTGATCTGGGTGGCTCTATATCCACCCAATCACTTTCAATGAAATGAGAAGGCCCTGTCTTTCCTTCCGCGGCCAGTGACAGTGGTTCCCAGGTTCTACTGCTCCTCCAGAGAGCCCCCGGACCATGATAAATGGCTGGGATAGCTAAACACAGATGGAGGCCAAAGAGCTTTTGCTGTACTTTAATAAAATAATCTATAATAAGGATAAATTATTTAGAAAGCTTACAATGAGGATATACAGGCATCAGTGGCCCATAGTGATCCTAATCTTTGGCCAGATGATGCACTGAGCATTTGATGTAATTTTATTTATACATTTAAAATTATAACAGCTGTTAGGGTAGGGACAAAAACATCAGGGAAAATAAAATTTTCATTTTAGGCATGCCACAACTTAGCAGACATACATAGAGACCCTAGAGCATATATTCCGTAGCAAACTACACTTGTAAGTAGACTCCACATAAATACATTATAGTCTTTGCACATGTTCATGTGCTCATGTGCTTCACAGACATACAGTAAATTCCCTGAGCATACAGTTTCCTTGTTCACCCAGAATCAATGTGTCAGGATACTTGCATATCCTCTTGTAAATTGGGCTCAATGGTTGTTCTTTACTGCCCCTTCTCAAAATGCAAGCCTGGTAAAAATATTACACTATCTATATGGTTAATATCTTAGCAGCTGCAAAAGGAAATGTATAGTGGTTTTGCATTTTTGTCCTTTATTGTTTTGCTATGGTTAGCAGAAAAAGAGATGTACAGGATATATTCAGGTACACGTTAACTATCACATATACATAGTTCTTATCACACACATAACTTTCTAGTTTTTAACAGGGCTCAATAACTCAAGCTTGAACTTGAAAGAGTCAGAATAATGATTCATCTTTCTCTCCCTTCCCTGCTTTCTCTGCTGAAGCAGCTGAGTTTCAGAGAGAGCCTGGGAAAAGAGAATTTACTGCTCTCTCTTTTTAGAAAACCCATATTGGGGAATGCATAAAAACTGTCAGTACCTGTTGGAAATAAGTACATGGCTTTGGGGGAAGCACTATGTTCACCATATGGACGCACCATCTTTACTGCAGCTAAGCTTCGTTCACACCACAGTAACTTTCACATAGACAGCGCAATGAAAGAGAAGTTTTGTAGCGAGGTAGATGGAGCTTTATGGGTGTTCAGAGACATTATATCACCATCAAGTCTGTTCCTATTGTGATTGCCAAGAGGCAAATTTCATATCCATTAGAACTCCTGCTATTGGCAGACCTGATGTGGAACTAGTCCCTCAGCTTTCCCATCATTGCCCTCCTGGGCACCTCCCTAAAATGCCTCTTCCACTCCTCCTTCTCATTTTCCTTTCCTCCGTTCCCAAAATCCATTCACTATATCCCTCTGCTCCTCCCAAACAATTGTATATTGTGTCCTCACTGCTTCCTTCACCCCTCTACGGCACCCACCACCTCCTCCTAATACTCCACTCTCCCACTGACCCGAACACCTCCACTATTAGTTTCACACGCTCCTGCACATCCCGCTCCCATGCCACCTTTCTCACCCTTCTCCTCCTCCTTTCATGTGCACTCCTGAACGCCCGATCGGTGTGCAAGAAGCTTACTGCCATCCACAACCTCTTTGTTTCCCGTTCCCTCAACCTCCTAGCAATCACGGAAACCTGGATCCAGGCCACTGACTCTACCTCCCCTGCTGCACTCTCCTACGGAGGTCTCACCTGGACCCACTCACCCAGACCCAACGGTCATAAAGGTGGTGGGGTTGGTCTGCTCCTGTCACCACAGAGCACCTTCTGAGTCCTCCCAAACCCCCCCTCTCTATCCTTCTCCTCCTTCGAGACCCACTGCTTCCAACTATTCTCCCCAACCCCCCTGAAGATTGCTGTGATATACCGGCCTCCTGGATCCATATTCCGCTTCCTGGATGACTTTTCCTCCTGGCTACCCTTCTTCCTCTCCTCTGAGCTACCCACCATCATCCTTGGGGATTTCAACATCCCTGTCAACCTCGACAACCCGGCCACATCCCATCTCCTCCACTTAACCTCCTCCTTTGCACTTGCACAATGCATACAATCCACCACCCACTCCGACGGTAATATCCTTGATCTCGTCTTCTCCAACCGCTGCGCTCTCCACAACCTCACTAACACCCCTTCCCTCTCTCTGACCACAACCTGATTACCTTCTCTATCTCCTCGTCCTCCAACACCTACCCCTCCAAATGTCACACTACTACCAGCCTTAACCTCTGCAACCTTAACCCTGCCCCCCTCCACTCTGCAGCTGATCAACTCCACGACAGCATCCTCCCCCTGTCCTGCCCCGACTTGGCTATGACTGCCTATAACAACGCGCTGTCAACAGCCCTTGACTCACTAGCGCCTTTAACCACACGCAACATCAGACTCCGACTGCTCCAGCCCTGGTAGACTGATCACACCAAAACCCTCAAACGACACAGTCGTGCCCTGGAGTGACTATGGCGCAAAACCAAATCCCAACAAGCCTTCACCCGCTACAAATCTGCCTTCCACACCTACACCTCCTCCCTCCACGCAGCCGAACAAGCCTACTTCCTGACCCTCATCAAGGCCCTCTCCTCCAATCCTCGCCGACTCTTCTCCACCTTCAACTCTCTACTCTCTCCACCCCCACCTCCACCCAGCACCTCACTCACCGCCCTTGCGATTGCCAATAACTTCAAAAACAAGATTGACACAATTTGCAAGGATATCGCCGCAACTCACACTCCCTCTCAACCCGTCCCCTCTCACACAGCTACCCCCTCATCCCCCCTCTCCCTCGACATAACCCGCAGGGACTTCGTCACTGCTCAAACTCTCTCCAACCCTGCCCCTCTCACACAGCTACCCCCTCATCACCCCTCTCCCTCGGCCCCACCACTGCTCTGACCTCCACTTCCACCCCACCCTACATTCCTCATACTGAAGCCCCCTCAACACTCCACACCTTTGACCTTACTACCATCGAGGAAATCTCCAAGGTCCTCTCTGATGCCCGCCTCACCACCTGCCCCCTCGACCCTATCCCCTCACAACTCCTACAACCTCCTTCTCCCTCCATCCTATGCTCCTTCACCCACATCTTTAATCTCTCCCTCTCCTCCGGCACTTTCCCCTCCCCTCTGAAACATGCACACATCACCCCCATACTTAAAAAGCCCTCCCTGGACCCCAATGACCCGAACAACCTCAGACCCATCTCCCTGCTCCCATTCACATCCAAACTCCTCGAGCGCCTAGTCTACACCCGCCTAAGCTCTCACCTCAACGACAACAACCTCCTCGATCCCCTACAGTCCGGTTTCTGTACCCTACACTCCACTGAAACTGCCTTACTCAAACTCTCCAACGACCTGCTAACCGCCAAAGCTAATGGCCACTATTCAGTGCTCCTACTCCTTGACCTCTCCGTGGCCTTCGACACAGTCGACCACCCCCTCCTCCTCAAAAATCTACACTCCCTCGGCCTCAGAGATTCTGCTCTCTCCTGGCTCTCATCCTACCTGTCACAACGCTCTTTCAGCGTTACCTATAATGCTACCACCCCTCCCCCTCACTCCCCCTCTCTGTTGGGGTCCCTCAAGGCTCCGTCCTCGGGCCCCTTCTCTTCTCCATCTACACCTCCTCCCTTGGCCAACTCATACACTCTCATGGCTTCAACTACCACCTATATGTCGACGACACACAAATCTATCTCTCAACCCTCCACCTCACCGCCTCAGGCTCCACCCGAATCATACACCTACTGAGCGACATATCAGACTGGATGTCGCTCCACTTCCTTAAACTGAACCTCCAAAACCGAGTTTCTTGTCTTCCCCCCAGCCCTGACCCCATCCCCCATTGACTTCATCATGTCCAACAATGCCACCATCAAACCCACCCCGCAGGCCAGAGTACTTGGTGTCATTCTGGACTCCAACCTATCCTTCCAGCCCCAAGTCCAATCTTTAACAAACTCATGCAGACTCCACCTCCGCAACATCACCAAAATACGCGCATTCCTAACTCCATAAACCACTAAACCGCTCATCAACTCCCTCATCATATCACGACTCGAATACTGCAACTCCCTCCTTACTGGCCTTCCTCGCCGCTGGCTATCCCCGCTTCAGTCGATCCTGAATACGGCTGCCAGACTCATTCACCTTTCCAACTGCTCCGTTTCCGCCACCCACCTCTGCCAATCCCACCACTGGCTTCCGATTGCCCAATGGATCAAATTCAAAATCCTAACACTGACGTAGAAAGCTGTCCACCATACTGCCCCGAACTACATCACCGACCTAATATCCAAGTACCACCCTGCACGCACACTCCGCTCCTCACAAGACCTCCTTCTCTCTAGTTCCCTGGTCTCTCCTCCTCCCATGCCCAGCTCCAGGACTTCTCCAGGGTGTCACCCATCCTCTGGAACTCTCTGCCCCAACCCATCAGATTATCACCTACTCTCCTCTCCTTTAGGCACACCCTGAAAACCCACCTGCTAACTTGCCGACCTCCTCCACTCTTCCTACCACTCCATCCCCCACAGCTTTCTCCTCCTGTGCCACCATCCCCTCCCTCCTAGATTGTAAGCTCGAAAGAGCAGGGCCCTCGATCCCCTCATGTTTTGCATTGTATTGTTATTGTTCTGTCACATGTTCTGTCCCCCTTTGTAATGTACAGCACTGAGCGAACTATTGGCGCTTTATAAATACTGTATAATAATAATAATCAGGGTCCCTTCATTTTCAGCATCACTGGTTGCTAGGGGTCTGATGACTGTGAAGCTAACAGAATCACTGAAAACCAGTGAAAGATGCTGAGGGAAGGAAGTAGCTGTGACAAACATGCTGCTCTGCTACACAGTATACAGAGACAGGCACTCTGCCTTTCTCTGTTTGTCAGTTTAGACGTGGTTCTAATTACCTCCAGTTTAATTATCTATGGACTGGAGGTCATTCTTTTTTAATGTAGTGCAGCCATAGAACACAAATTGGCACTATAAAGATCTGTTGCATGTTTCAGTAAAGCTAACTAAATTGGCAGGGCATGTAGAATCTGGCACAGGCCATTTAAAGTGCCATACAGCCAGAAAAGTGTTGTAGGTGCTTTGCTGAATTCTCTCCAAATGGCCTAATGTTTATTTGTAAAATATACGTGTATAAATATATATGTCATTCCTAGACATATATTTTGAGTGTTTCGATCGGATTTCAAGCATTTGCATTTAAAAGATTAAAATATGCTACATGTAATCCAAAGAAGAGGTCTGTTTCTAACTATTTTCACATACAATTTCCTTAATCCAATTAGAAACATCTGTGAAACTTGAGTGAAAAAAACATTTATAATTAGATCTCATTTTATTATACATATTACATTTTTTTTCACATACATGTTTATGTTTTACAAAAAGCACAACAATGAGCTTTTTTATGTACATTAACCACTTGCCCACCAGCCACAGTACATTTACTTTTTATTAACTTTTTTAGTCATTTGGGACATTTTTGCACTTTTATTCATTGATTAGCGCTGCACATATTTCTATACAGTACATTTACTGCAGCAAAGTGGTCGGAACCACTGCGCAAAATCACATATATACGTGATTTTGCATTTCAGGTAGGGGGCGCGCATGAGGCGTGCGACCGCTGGTGCGGGTGTCAATCACTGGGTCCCAGCCGACGATTACCTGCCAAAGCCCGGCTATTACCGGCAATCACTGATGGGGAGGAAGGCTGCATTGTTTACACTGCAGCTCTCCTCCCTGTCAGTTTGGGCACACTGCTCCGGATCGCTGAGCACAGCCTTCCGGATCAATGTGTTACAGTGAAGCACATACCCCCCCTGCCCCCTAGTGAAACACTCCCCTCACATAGTTAACCCTTTGGTAGCCTTCAAATGTTAACCCATTCCTCCGCAGTGCCATTAGTACAGTGTCAGTGTTTTTTTTTTTTGCACTGATCACTGTATTGGTGTCACTGGGGATGTCAGTGACCCCAAGTCAGTTCCCCCCCAGTGTCAGAAGTCTACCGCAGTCCCACCATAAGTCACTGATCGCTGCCATAAGACTCTGATTGCCGCCAAAAGTCGCAGATCGCCGCCATTATTAGTATTAAAAAAAAAAGTCCAGTATATATACGGCCATTTGTAGATGATATAACTTTCACGTAAACCAATTAATTTAAACGTATTAGGATTTTTTTTAGCAAAGACATGTCGCAGAATAGATTTTTGCCTAAATTTATGACAAAATTAGATTTTTACATTTTTTTACTGGTCATGTTTTATAGCAAAAAGTCCAAAATATTGTTTTTTTTCTCAAAATTGTTGGTCCTTTTTTTTATAGCGCAAAAAATTTAAAACGCACAGGCAATCAAATACCACCAAAAGAAAGCTCAATTCATGGGAAAAAAATACGTAAATTCAATTTGGGATGCAGGGACCACGCAACTGTCAGTTAAAGTAACGCAACACTGTAACACAAACTGCTTCTGTAACCGCTTCCTGACCATCCTATAGCAGAAATACAGCTACAGGGCAGCACATGTGCACAAAATCACGTATATATACGTGATTCGCACTCCCATGGTTTTCACACCCCTCCCAGATAGTGTCATATTGCCATCAGTACACCAGTAAACACATTTAACCCCTTGATTGCCAAGAACACGCTCATACACAATAAACCTCCATTGCTAGTATAGTGTCTGAACCGATCAATATCTTTGATCATATCAGCACTATACCAGCATTCACATTAGTATAGCGTCCCCAAAAACACAGCGTTAGCGGGATCAGCCACGGCACCTGCCAGCATCTGTGTTTAGTCCCTATGCTTACCCCCCTTCTCCCCCAGCAAGTGCAGTGTCAGTAGGTCACTGTCACTTTATACATTGCACACAAAACTGCAGTGTTCACAGAATCAGGCCTGATCTCTGTTAGCACTTCCCAGGAAAATTTTGATGACTCTCACATGCAGCAGCGTACCAGTACTAGTGCCGCTCTAACTTTTGGTAAACTGGCGAGCACCAGTGGCCTAGTACATCCTGGTCTTTCACATACCAGCACTGCAGTATCACTTGGTGACGTGATGAGCCCCATAAGTGAGCACAAGTATTGTCCTGCAACCACCATTTGCACACAGGCCCGTAGAGCCCCTAGTATTCTTCCGGTGTGCTTGCAAATCCCGATTGGCAGCCCACAAATTCTGCAGCACCCATACTTCCCCCATCCACTGCCCAACCCGGAATTCAGGTGGAAACAGCAAATTTAACTACTCCCCTTGATTTTTTGGAGCTGTTTTTCACGGAAGATCTGTATGCGTTGATTGTGGATCAAAGCAATTTATATGCACAACAATTTATCACCGCCAACCAAAATTCAAACCTTGCCAGACCATTTGCATGGAAACCCATTATGGTTTCTGAATTTAAATTTTTTTGGGGCCTAACCCTCAACATGGACATTACTAAAAAAATGAATTGCAGTTGTATTGGTCCACAGACCCGATTCATCATATGCCCGTGTTCTCTGCTGCCATGGCCAGGCATAGATATGAGAGTGTAATGTGTTTTATGCATTTCAACGATAATACACTCTGTCGTCCTCGGGGTAACCCTGAATTTGACTGGCTTCACAAAATTCAGTCCTTCGTAAATCACCTTAACCAAAAATTTGCAGATGCCTATACTCCCCAGCAAAACATCTGCATTGATGAGTCCTTCATTAATTTTTCTGGCTGCCTTGCATTCAAACAATTTCTCCCCTGCAAGCGTGCCAAATATGGGGTCAAGATGTATAAGACCTGTGAGAGGGCAACAGGCTATACTTATAAGTTTCAGATTTATGAGGGAAAAGATAGTCACTTGGAGTCCCCCGGATGCCCAGACTACAAGGGGAGCAGTGGCAAGATAGTTTGAGACTTGTTGTCATCCCTTTTCCATATGGGGTACTTTTTATACGTGGACAATTTTTATTCAAGCATGCCACTACTTAGACATTTGTACAATCTTGGAACTGGCGCATGTGGCACCATGCGACCTAATGTGTGCCCACCATTAGAAGTAGGTGGATGCAGGGTGGTATATTCTTATGGTGGGCATACCACACGCTTTTTCTGGCAGAGATTTCTTCTCTTTTCTTCATTCAGCCCACAGGCTGCATGCAAAAAAAAAAGAACATAGCATATATACCCAACAAGGACCAGCGACGTACTGGTACATCACTGGACTTTAAATGGTTATACCAGGATGATGCCTACAGCTGCAGGCATCATCGTGGTATATTTGTTTTCACCCAATGATTGGCTTTCATGTAAAAGCAATCCTAGTGGCTAATTAGCTGCAGTGGGAGATGATGCCCCCCTTTCCTGCTGCCTTCCACGGCCTTCCGGGCAGTACCTTGCTAACGGAGGAACTTGAGAATGCAGCCAGTGTTTCTGCCAGCTGACCATAGAGCTGATTGGAGACCGGAATGGTGCCAATCATCTCTATAGTCTAAGAAATCGGAAGCTAAGAGCATTTCATCACTTCAGTTTATCAGGATATAAACAGCGCCATTTGTAAATTGGGAAAGCATCTGATCACACCGATCTTGGTTTGATTAGATAATGTAAGGGCAGAGGAGATATCTAGAGTTTGATAGACCCCAGATTTCTCAAAAAAGAATATATGACAATGCCCATTGAAGTTATAGGGGATATTTGCATTCCCTGTGATAGCATTAAAAGTGATCAAAAAAATATGAAAGGGGCAGTGTAAAATGAATATAAAACATCTAAATAACTAAAAAAAAGAAGCACCCTTGCCCCCCCCCCCCATACCTGTGTGCGCAAGCGTTGACCCTGTGGCAGTATGTAAACAACGGTTGCACTATGCATGTGAAGTATCACCGTGAACATGAGATCAAGGACAGCCATTCTAACACTAGACCTCCTCTGTAGATCTAAAATGGTAGCTTGTAAAGGCTTTTAAAACGTTGCTTATGGATATTAAATACGTATGCAGTTTGTCACGATTGCACGGGGCATGCGCAGTTTTAAAGCATGTAATGTTTGGTATACCATCATCTTTTACATTTTACCAAATAATTGGCCAATATATTGTGTTTTTGTGCATTAAAAGTAAAAAAAAGTGTATTTTTGTTTTAAAAATTACGCTTGAAAAATCGATGTACTATGGAACATAAAAAATTCCAGCACCCACCATTATATTCACTAGGGTGTTTGCTTTAAAAAATGTATAATGTTTGGGGGTTTAAATTAATTTCCTAGCAAAAAATACGGATTTTTTTCATGTGAACAAAAAGTGTCAGAAAAGGCATGATCTTCAGATGGTTAAAAAAGTGAGTGATGTGTGACATAAACTTCTAATGGTGGCCATAAAATGCCCCTACCCCCCAAAATGACCCTTTTTTGGAAAGTAGACACCCCAAACTATTTGCTGAGAGGCATGTTGAATCAGTAGAAGAATTTCTTTTTTTACAAGTATTGGAAAATGACAAAAAAAATATTTTTTTCTTTATACAAAATTGGCACTTAAATGATGTATTGCTCACACATGCCATGGGTATATGTGGAATTACTCCCCAAAATACATTCTGCTATTTCTCCCGAGTATGGGGGTACCACATGTGAGAGACGTTTTGGCAGTGTAGCCAAATACAGGACCCCAAAATCCAAGTAGCACCTTCAGGCTTTTAAAGGGCTTTATTTCCTCATTACACTTCCTGACTACCTATCACAGTTTCAGAGGCCCTGAAATGCCAGGATAGCACCAAATCCCCCCAAATGACCCCTTTTTGGACAGTAGACACCCCAAGGAATTTGATAAGAAGCATGGTGAGTATTTTGCAGATCTCGTTTGTTGCCACAGGTTTTTGGACAATGAAGAAAAAAAAACAAAAAAATATTTTTTCTTTTCTTTTTTTATATTTCAAAACCTTGTAAGAAAAAATTAGATCTGCAAAATACCCACCATGCCTCTTTTTAAATTCCTTGGGGTGTCTACTTTCCAAAAAGGGGTCATTTGGGGGGGTTTGGTGCTATCCTGGCATTTCAGGGCCTTCGAAACTGTGATAGGTAGTGAGAAAGTGAAATGAGGAAGTTATGCACCTTCAGGCTTTCATTTTTTTTATTGGATTTTGGGCTCCTGTATGGGGCTAGGATTCCAAAAAGTCTCACATATGTGGTATCCCCATACTCGGTAGAAGTAGTAGAATGCATTTTGGGGTGTAATGCCACATATACCCATTTTGTCATTTTCCAGAAACTTGTGGAAAAAAAATAAATCTTCCTTGGACTCAATATGCATCTCAACAGATAGCTTAGGGTGTTTACTTTCCGAAAAGGGGTCATTTGGGGGTGTTTGTACTATCCTGGTATTTTAGCACCTCAAGAAATGTGATGGGCAGTCAGAAAGTAAAAGCTTTGTAAATTCCATTATCTATACAATAGTTTGTAGATGCTATAACTTTCACACAAAGCAATCAATATACACTTAATTGGATTTGTTTAACCAAAAACATGTAGCAGAATATATTTTGGCCTAAATTTATGATGACATTTTAGGTTTTTTGGATATTTTTTTATGACAGAAATGAGAAAATATCATTTTTAAAAAAAAAAAAAATTTTTCAAGATTTTTTTGTTTATATCGCAAAAATAAAAGGCACAGAGGTGATCAAATACCACCAAAAGAAAGCTCTATTTGTCTGAAAAAAGGACATAAATTTCATTTATGTATCGTATTGTATGACTGCACAATTAGTTAAACTAGTGCAGCGCTGTATAGCAAAACAATGGCGTAAATTGCAGTATCTATACCATAGTTTGTAGATGCTATAACTTTCACACAAAGCAATCAATATACACTTATTAGGATTTTTTTTTACCAAAAACATGTAGCAGAATACATTTTGGCCTAAATTTATAACTAACTTTAAGTTTACTGTATATTTTTTATAGCCGAAAGTAAAAAATATAGTTTTTCTTCAAAATGTTTGGTCTTTTTTTGTTTATAGCGCAAAAAATAAAAAGCGCACAGGTGATCAAATACCACTGAAAGAAAGCTCTATTTGTGTGAAAAAAGGACGTAAATTTAATTTGGGTACAGCATTGCATGACCGGCAATTATCAGTTGAATTAGTGCAGTGCCGAGTAGCAAAAAGAGACCTGGTCATTAGGGTGGGTAAATCCTCTGGAGGGCAAGTGGTTAATGAATTTTCTTGATGACATGCATTTAGGAAGGGCTTAAAAAACAAACTAATTGCCTGACATGCATAGGAAATGTTACATATAGGTTTTTGCCTTATTTTCTACATTGCTAGGAATATAATACAACATAATAACAGCATGCTGTGTATGTGAATGGCTCATATAAAAAAATAGTGAATTTTATTCTTTTTAATTTGCTTGAAGTTTCTGAAATAAACCCTAGGTTTGTACTGCAGAAAACTATGCACATGTGAACAGACCCTTTTATGAGATCCAGTACAGAAATGAGAAATCTATGGTCCATTTACACTTGTAAGACTTTCTGCAGTTTATTACATAAGGTTTACCCCAGGAGACTGTATTACTCACATTCACAGCACTGAAGAAAACTAGTATGACTATTTGGAACAGTGCAGGAAATCATGGCTACAGAAGCAACATGGGAACTGCTTACAGTGGGTTATGACCCATATTTAAAAATGAAAAGTAAAGTACAATTTTATGATCTTGTTAACCCTTCCACACTACAGTGAGAATCAAACAAAAAAAATATATAGCGAAACATAAACTCAAATATATAGTGATTTTTGTTGTATACTTCTTTGGGCTTCTGTATGTGGCAGAAAGCTGAGCAGCTGGCGGTCATCTCAGCATTCTTCTAAGTACTGGTTCATACTCACATCTGCATCTGTTTTTATATGTACATAGTCATTTGTCAGTTTGTGAGTATAATTTATTATTGGTCACAATAGAGTTGTTTGTTCTGTTATCACACTATGTGAGCCTTTTTCTTTATGGTGCTGATGTAATGCATCCTGGGATCTCGAATCCATCGTGTATGCGATTAGTGGAAAATTATTTCCGCTGAGCTTATACAATTTTTTCATCTTCCTTAAAGCCATTCAAGCTACATTTGTCTGTCTTATACAAGATTGGCATGCACTTTTGGTGAGTGCATTTCCAAACGTTCCAAACTTTTGGTGAGTGCATTTCCAAACGTTCGGTTGTAAAGGATCACTGTTGAACTGATTGATTGAGTATTGATCGGATTGAAGATTCACTGATGTGTTTTTTCAAGAAATGTTTTCATGAACTTTTTTACTTTTACATTCATTCATACACACATTACTATTAGGTTGGCGTTGGACTATTTGTTTATTTGACATGGATTGGACTCAGGTTGGTCTCCCCTCTGAGGATGTGCGTGGCACGAAAAACTTTAGGAGGAGCCAACACACCGTGACGTCACGCTGCCGGAGCCTCGTGAAGGTCCGGCGGCCATCTTTATCCTTGGCACTCTTTGTGTGGCTCCTTTTTGGAGCTATTAAAATGCAGAGCCTTCTCATGATCCTGGCCTATCCAAGTACCCAGAGGAGGGAATCCCTGTAACACAGGCTGCAGACCCATCCATCCTTAAAGGGGACCTCTGGGTGAGCAGACATTTTATCCAGCACACGAAATTCTGCTGTGCTGTTCCATACCTAGAAGGAAGAGTACCATACGCCTGGCTTATCCCGCTCCTATAAGTGGACCGTGGTGGATTTATTTATATGCGCATATTCCCTGCACATCCAGTGAGTGCTCAATTTTACTATAACTTCCAAGCACAAGCATCTGAGTTCTGCTGAATTTGGGATCCTGTATTTCTATCATCATTTTATTATTTATAAACTTTTATGAACTTTTTAAGTTTAATTTGTCACTTTATTTAGTGCTGCACTTCTTATTTATTGTAGGAATCCAAACCTGAGAAAGCTTCATGTGGAAATGTATCTATAGGAGAAAGCAAAAGGTTTGCAAAACACTTGTTTTATTGTTGGTGACTGGGAGAAGCCCTTCACCTATCATACAGGAAACTTTACTGATTAGTTAGTTCCTGGATAGCAAGGCTTTTTCTGTTTTTGTTTTGTGTTGTTTATGTGAAACCTTTTAAATAAAAACTACTAGTCAGAATTTAAGAAAGACCTGCCACTGGACTGCCTTTTTTCCATGGAGGGTGATCCCTACTTGAGTTATGATGCGGGCAACTTCCTGAGTAAGTGAAAAGGTGGAGGCTATGATAAGGGCTCATGTGCACTGCAGCTCCTAAACTGACTTTCAGGAGCTGTTCAGCATTTTTTCCAGCAGCCCCTGAACTCTCCCTATTGTTTTCCTGTGTGTCCAGGTACACATAGTCGTTTACAGGCGTTCACAGGCAGTTGAGTTTACAGTCGTTTTTTTGAATGCACCAAACTTGAGTTCAGGAGTAGATTTTACCGGTGTTTCAAACGCCAAACGCTTTTGAATGCGTGTAAACACTTGTAAACACGATTAACCGCGTTTATAAACATTTAGAAGTGTTTTTTAACCGTTCCATGTCCAGATGCTGTCCAGAGCCTTTTTTCATTATCAGAAATGCTGCAAAGCGTTTTCCATGTATTCAAATGGACCTAGTACACCAGCGCAATCAATTCCAGATTTCGTGTGAAGGAAAAAATGGTAGAGCATGCTGCATTATGCTCATGATAGTGAATACAACCAGAAAAGACAGGTAATCTCAACACATACTGCTCTCTCTGCTTCAGATCTCTCTATTCCTCTCAAATTGTCTAAAATAATTAATTTTATACTATTTTTCAGTGCGTTCTGGGCATTTGGAAAGATCTCATGAGGTTATCTTTTAAAAACTCTTCTAATTGCAAACACGCATAAACGCGGTATGCAAAGACGGCTAAACTGACATTTTTTAACCAACATTTTTCAGCAGTCAGTTTCCATCATTCAGAAGAGTTTTCCAAATGCCCCGTGTACATGAGCCCTAAGAGCCTTGCTGGAGGCCACTGCAACTCAGCAGAAAACCAACCTCCAGTTTTCAGAGGTTCAGCAGAAGATTGTGGAGATGCAGCAGAAGGTCACTGCAGCGCAGCAGGAGACAAATTGCCAGTTAGTGGAGGCACAACAAGCAGACCTAGAGTTCTTCAAGGAGGTGGCCCAACACCTCATGGAGTTAAAAATAAGCTTCGCAGGTCCATTACTAGTGGAGCAGAAAATGCTGTGTACCAGCTTTTACCTGCAAAAGATGACACCTGCAGGTAATGTGGAAGCCTACTGTACCTCACAAATTTTAAGAGAGTTGCTGTTCAGGAAGGATGGCAAAAAGAGCAATGGACAGGACTGCTAGCACCTTTTCTGACAGGTGAACCCCAAAAGGCAGATTATGACCTGGAACCTGATGCTAGGACCCTAAAACTGCAGACCAGCTGGTGCACCTGCTGGAGAGATATACTGCACCTGAGGACCTACTGAGCACATCCATGCAGCACCCCAATATCTCGAGGGGTGAAAAAACACCCAGAGGATCAGGTAAAACTGTGTCAGGGTTCAAGGGCTCAGGGAAAAGTTGCAAGACTGTTTTTATAGATGATGAGACTGGGCCCAGGATCTGGAGACTGGCCAAATACTGTAGGTCAGGAAGGCTCCTGAGGCCATTTAGAGGAGTAAGTGCAGAATCCATAAAATGTTATCTTTGCCATGCGTTAGGTTATATTGCTGCTAACTGTACCCTAACTGAGAAATCAATGCATTGTGATAATGCTTATTTGGAAAAAAAAGTGTCACTTTTTGCAAAGGTGGCATGCAGTGCATCAAGTCAGGGATGAATGGAAAAATAAATGTGCGTGATTTCAGTTGATGGAAAGCCAGTCATTGCTCTACTAAATTTTTGTAGCATTGTGACATTAGTTAAAGGTGATTTTGTTAATCCTACGAAGTTTTACCCTAGCACTATTGGGGTTATTTGTATACAAGACTACCAGACTGCTATGACTTAGATTGATACACCCTGGGGCTCTGTGACACATTTAGTAGGAGTGGAACCCTCATTGCTTGAAGAAGCTATAGTGGGGTGAGATTTTTCCCACTTTTGTGGTTAAACAAAAGGAGTCAGGAGGACATAACCCCTTTGCTGGGGAAACACCTGAACTCACTACTGATCCTTTTGATTGCAAAATGGAAGGGGAAACTGTTGGTTTGTCCAAGGAAGGGGTAGAACCTTTTTCTCTCTCTGTAATGGCTGAGGAAGAAAAGGGGTTGTTCAAGCGTGGTACCATGATAGGTTGCCACCTGTGAAATAAGTCCATCCATGAAATTTCTTTGCTACTAAATATTTTACGGTCAACTGTTAGTAGTATTATAACAAAGTGAAAGCAACTAGGAACAACAGCAACTCAGCCACGAAGTGGTAGGCCACGTAAAATGGTAGAGCGGTATCAGCACATGCTGAAGCGCACAATGCGCAGATGTCGCCAACTGTCAGCAGAGTCAATAGCTAAAGACCTCAAAATTTCATGTGGCCTTCAAATTAGCACAGCAACAGTGTGTAGAAAGCTTCATGGAATGGGTTTCAACGGCCGAGCAGCTGCATCCAAGCCTTACATCACCAAGTGCAATGCAAAGCGTCGGATGCAGTGGTGTAAAACACTTTGCCACTGGACTCTAAAGCAGTGGAGATGTGTTCTCAAGAGTGACGAATCAGGCTTCTGTGTCTGGCAATCTGATGGATGTGTCTGGGTTTGGTGGTTGCCATGAGAGCGGTACTTGCCTGACTGCATTGTGCCAAGTGTAAAGTTTGGTGGAGGGGGGATTTGGTGTGGGGTTGTTTTTCAGGCGTTGGGCTTGACCCCTTTGTTCTAGTGAAGGGAACTCTTAAGGCGTCAGCATACCAAGACATTTTGGACAATTTCATGTTCCCAACTTTGTGGGAACAGTTTGAGGATGGCCCCTTTCTGTTCCAACATGACTGCGCACCAGTGCACAAAGCAAGGTCCATAAAGATATGGATGGGTGAGTTTGGAATGGAGGAACTTGACTGGCCTGCACAGAGTCTTGACCTCAACCCGATAGAACATCTTTGGGATGAATTAGAGTGGAGACTGCAAGCCAGGCCTTCTCGGCCGACATCAGGGCCTTACCTCACAAATGTGCTTCTGGAAGAATGGTTAAACATTCTCATAGACACACTCCTAAACCTTGTGGGCAGCCTTCTCAGAGTTGAAGCTGTTCTAGCTGCAAAGGGTGGGCCAACCCTAAGGACTAAGACTGGGATGCCATTAAAGTTCATGTGCGTGTAAAGGCAGGTGTCCCAATACTTTTGGGAACATAGTGTGTATATATATATATATATATATATATATATATATATATATATATATATATAAAACTTCCTACTGCGCCCTCTGGTTCCGGAGGTTCTAGTGGACATACACCACTCAGAACCGCTGGTCAGCATGGAGCTGGATACTGACCCTTGGCAGGAAGCATCCACTGATGTCTCACCTGATTGATATGCTGACATTTTATCATGCTCTAATAGTGCATTTTATTCCATGCATTTAAATAAACGTTTCTGGCCTATTACACTTAGAAGCACCTCCTCTCTTCCTTTGATGCCATTCAGAGCCTGACTTCTCTATTCTGGAGTGCTGCTGCTAGCGTTGGATGGTCATCCATTTCTCCCTATATGGCTGTTTCCAGTCTACACACATGACTGTTTTGGATTCCCATGGTTTTTTTTTCTAGCAGAGCACCATATATACCTTACTTATTCTCAGAAGTGTTGAAACTGTTATAGCTGCAAAGTGTGGGCCAACTCATTATTGAACCCTACTGACTAAGATTGAGATGCCATAAAGTTCATGTACATGTAAAGGCAGGCATCCCAATACTTTTGGCAATATAGTGTATATACATTTTGGAGGGATATTAAATGCTAGTGCTTTGCTAGATGAGGAGTCTGTTCGAAGATCTTCATCTCTTTTTAATTTTAAAGTACAATTTTAGAGGGTTGGAGTTACCCAGTAAAATGTGTCTTTTTTTATTTAGTGCTACTATATATTGGAGATCTAAATGCATATGTATAAAGTAGAAAAAAAACAGAAAACCAATTCAAAGATTTCATGCCATTTCATACAAAAATAATAGGCTTGTAAAATGTTCAAAATACAGCTCTGACATCTGCTATTGTCTTTTTAGACAGAAGCTTGATGCCAGCAACTGAAATTATTATAACTATAAGGCAACAATAGCTGTAGCTTTTGTGTAACAAAATGAATAGGATCTTTTCTAAATGTACAGATTCAAAAAATAGGTATTTGTTGTTGAGAAAAGTACAGTTTCCAGTAAAGTACAAAGTAGAGTGATGCACAGTCCATGGTTTCCCATGCTACATGTTAAAAGCTGGATTTCAGACATTATTGCCAAATAATACTGTATGGTTCACCAAGCTGAGAGAAATTTCAGGCATTTTGAATGCCTGAATTTTTTTTGAGGGAGTTATTAGGGTCTGACGTTTTTCACTTGTAATTTTAACATCTGATTTAATAGCTTTTCCATTCTGCAAAAAGCTCATTTGTGTACATTAAGAGCACTTCAGCTTTTCATCTGGCAGAAGCAAGTAAAATGCGAGCAATCACTGATTGCAGTCTTCTATAACATTAAAGGAAGATTGCTGGGCATAAAAAAGTATGTAAGCAAAAATAGAAATAAAACGTTTCAATCTATCTATATATAGTATAGTCATTATTTGTGAATTTGCACGATAATACAGTACTAAAATATGTACAAAAAATAAAGTAAGTAAACTTTGGGTTTTCTTCTCCAACTCCGGTGGCTCACACAGAGGGGTGCTGGTGTGGAAAGAGCCTGTGCTGGCTCAAAGCATGAAGTTAAAGAAAGGAAAAGACCCAATAACCGCACTCCAACAAGACCTAAGTGTAATGTACTGTACAGTAGATGAAAGCGACTGCAGCCTGGCTCCATACAGGCCATGCCACCCGCCATGTTCTTCACCCTGGGGCTTAGTCATGGAGTATGGTTAAGCCCCTGGGAGGGGAAGAATTCTGGGCACTGGGAAACCCTTGGGCCTAAATCATGAATGGGATATGACACCCTATTATGAATGGGAGAAAGTTAGACTTCTTTGATCTTAGTGTTTATTTGTATTTATCTTTTGATAATATATATTTTCTAGTCTCCATATATAGGCTTTTTTCTTCAATTATTTGGTACTGTGTTTTTTGATGGTTTTACATTTTAAATGTTTAGTCTTTAGTATTTTTCAACGAACACAGTAGCATCAGCCGGTTAATTAGCAGCTGCATTCCATTTGTCAACTCAGGTTTTTTCAATGAGAGTTTTCAATTAGTGATTTATTTTGTTTGTTTTTTATGTGTGTGTATATATATATCTGTGTTTGGCAATGTATTTTGAGATATGACTAAGTACTAATGGAGCATAAAATGCGTTAGCAGGAGTCAAGTATCCCTGTCATGTTTTGTGAAATATGCCATAAAAATAAATAAAGGTGATTTTACTGCATGATCCCATCAGATGTTTCTTTGTCTATCGGAGTCTGATGCGAACAAGGCTAGCTCCCGGTATTCAGTTGTGAATGGTAGGGGAACAGGGGACCAACCTGGAGTGGTGTTCATTGTTTTTCTGTCTTACTGATTTGGGGAACCTGCTCAGTAAGTGATCCCTGCTACCCTACACACTTTGTGGATTGTACAACATCACATACACACACGATTCACCTTTCAATATGGAAGAGATGATCTCTGCTTCCACTTCTGATGAGGGGAAATATATCAGGACTCTTATGTTACCATAAGACAATCCACTTAGATCGAGACAAGGAAGTAATCTATTGCAAGCTGCAAATGATGCTAATCTTATTATGAAATTGTTATTCCGCAAGTTGGAGCATCTGATGGTGTAAGAAATTAAGACCTATTGGGACGTTAGTACCCTTACAGAATAGAAAGGTTCCGACATTTGAATTTTCAGATGATGTTTTGAAAAAAGAATAGACTGATACTTTGACAACATATTCATTTAATCTTATGGAAATTATTATTAAGGCTAAGAAGAAGGAATTGGATAGACTGCAGCAGAGATCTCATCGTACAAGGGTACATTACATCTTTACAGAATAATCCTGGTTTCACAGATTTGGACACACGATTAATAACACACGAGTAATAAATTGGAGAAGGATGTGACCTCTAGTAAGGAGAAATTGTTAAGGGATAAATTGGATTATGAGACTAACAATGTATATGTATGGAAAAAAAACAGTTTACATGTTGATACGGAAAAAAGGACACAGTGCACCTAAAAAAAAGTTAGTTTTGCTGATCCGGAAAATGACCCTTTGAATGATACCTTGGCAGTAACAGCTTCTGATTTTTCACCTGATCCAAGTTATTGTTCTGTTACTGAAGATCACTCTTCTACTTTATCACATTAGAATGGGAAGTCTCACAAACAGAACAAAAAGAAACAACAGGGTACACCAAAACAAGGAGGGGAGGAAAGAAACATAAACGCAAATGGAAGCATTCAGTATCAGCTTCGAGGCCAGATATAGAAATGATTCATAATGTTTCAAATTTGTCTAATAGAATGTTGTTTATTGATGAGATCTCTCTTCTTTCAAAGGGTTTGAATTTTTGTCCTAACAGGTATTTCAATTTATTTGAAACTATACTTAATGTTAATAAATTTGTTCTCTTATTAACTCTTAAACACTTCTATAATGAACGTAGTGAGATTGCCATAGAAACTGATGTGCATCATAGTGTTGAAGTCCAGAGTCTCAGCTGTGCTGAATTGTGTGCAGTGTGTGATCTTGAGGATTTGGCCTCTGAATCTGGTCCAGTAAATGTTGATTATTTGAGTTCCACCACTATACCTTTTAGGCTTAGATCTGATTTTTATCCATTTCCTCAAGGGGTAAGGATATCGAGAAAGATCTCACACGTTTGGCATTGAATGTTTCAAATTCTGATTATTGTTTTTCAGACAAGCTTACAGTAAGGAGAGATCAGCTTTGAAAGTACTTAGAGATGATCCTAACATCGTTATTAGAGGCTCCGATAAAGGAGGTCTCAAAGTGGTTTTGGATGCTGCTTTGTAAAAGGAAGAGACTTTGCTCCAGTTTTCAGATGTTGACACTTACACAAGACTTAAGGGTAATCCTACAGCTTCTTTTACAAAGGATTTGAGGTCTGTGATCTCTAGAACTATTTAACAGTAGGCATTTTTTCACAGGATGAAGGTGAGATGTTCATTCCACAAGCACCCATTATGCCTGTGTTTCATCATTTGCCCAAGGTTCATAAGGGACTAAATCCCCTGAAGGGCAGACCTATAGTTGCAGGCCTAGGATCTTTGAACAAACTCCTCAGCCAGTGGGTGTATCATCAGCTGCAACCACTAGTGGTAGAATTGCCTAGTTATCTTAGGGAGACCAAACAGCTATTGGTGATGTCACATGATTTTGAATGGCAGTCTGATTATGTATGGGTTACGTGCGATGTAACTAGCTTGTATTCTTTCAGCTCATTTTTTTTAGACATTTTAGCACATATTCCTTAGTTCCTAAGGAGTTCATCCTTTTGAGCCTGGAGTATTTGTTGACTCATAATTATTTCATGTTCAATGGGGATTGCTATCATCCGAAGTGTAGGACATCTATGGGAGCTAGGTTCTCCCCTTCCGTAGCCAACCGTTATATGGGTCGGTGCGAATGGACTAGCATTTTTGGGAGGACAATCCTCATCAGTCATGTATAAGTTGTACTTTCGCTACATTGACAATCTGTTGTTCATATGTTCCAAGGTTATCATTAATTTGGATGATTGGCTGAAGTATCTTAATGATAATGAACTTAACTTGCAGTTCATCGGGCATATGGATAGTGGATCAATCCCTTTTCTTGATGTTATTTTGAGTAGTGAAAAATGAGTTTTTTGTCTAGGCTCTATAGAAAGCCGTGTGCTAGTAATACTCTGCTCAGGGCTGATTCAGGGCATCCTCATCACACAGCAAAAAACATTCCGGTTGGACAGTTTTTGAGGAGGAGGTACAGTTGATGTGGAATCATTTTGAGTGTAGGGGTTATCCTGCGTCAGCACTGGGCAGAGCTTTAGGTGTAGCTTGGAATAAGAAACAACATAATCTATTGGTTGACAACAAGAAGAAATCTAGGACCTATGATGTTCCTGTTTTTTCAGCATCATATAGTACGGAAAATGTTAAAATTAGGCACATAATAGAGAAATATTTACCTGTGTTGTTTAATGACTTGTTTAATTAAGGAATGCCAAAGTCCTTTCTAAGGGCATTAAAACAGTTTCATGAAGGGTGCCTACCTCAAGAGGTTATTTTTCCCCTAGTTTGTTTTCTAGCAAGCCTGTTCCAGTATCTCATTCACTTCAATTTAAGGACACATTCAATTGTGGCGGTGATTGTCCATGCTGTCCCCATGTCAAAACTGGTGACACTGTGCACTGGATTAGTAAGGGAAGGGATTTTAAGATCCTTTCCTTAATTAATTGTAATACAAGGAATTTGGTTTATGTTATTACCTGTACACTCTGTTCCATTCAATACGAGGGTCATACAACATGTAGATTGAGGGACCGATTACATGATCATCTTTATGATATTGGTAAAGAACATTAGTCTAATGTAGTGAACCATTTTAATAAATGCCATAATGGTGTTGTATCTAGATTCCAAATACAAGGTATGGATAGGGCTTTAATCCACGCAAGAGAATACTGTGGGGAAAAAATATGTTTTTTGGGATTTTTTCTCTTGGCAGTAGGAAAACTTTGGGGTTAAATCATGAGTGGAATGTGTCACACTATTATGAATAGGAGAAAGTTAGACTTCTTTGGTCTTGGTGTTTATTTTTATTAATCTTTTGATAATATATATTTTCTAGTCCTGTGCCCCATGTATAGGTTTTTTTCTTCCAAATATTTGATACTGTGTTTTCAATGGTTTTAAATTTTAAATGTTTAGTGTTTGGTATTTTTCAATGAACACAATAGCTGCAGCCGGTTAATTGGCACCTGTATTCAGTCAACACAGGTTTTTTCAATGAGAGTTTTTTAGTTTTCAATTAGTGATTTATTTTGTTTGTTTTTAGTGTGTGTGTGTTTGTGTGTGTGTGTGTGTATGTGTGTATGTGTGTATATATATATATATATATATATATATATATATATATATAATCTGTGTGTGACAAAGTATTCTGGGCTATGATTAAACGCTAATGGAGCATGAAGCACGTTAGCTGGAGTCATGTTTTGTGGAATATGCCATAAGAAGAAATAAAGGTGATTTTACTGGATGTGCGTCCTTCGGATGTTTCTTTGTCTATGTCGAAAAAGTAGTTGAGGGACCTGACAGGGTCCCAATGAAGTCACGAGGTCACGTGACGCAACGCGTCGATGGCACCTACGTGTGACGCACTTCCGGCGTGGCGCCATCTTTGTACACCTAGCGCTTTTTCTTCATGCAGTACACCTTGCATATTGGATTCTACCTTGATATAAGTTGTATACTGGGCTCATTGGATTTTACTTTGATACAAACTGTATACTGTGCTCATTGGATTCTACCTTGATGTATGCTGGACTCCACTTCATGTCAACTTTATTCATGTGAGTGCACCTCTAGCTTATTTCTTTTATATACCATTAAACATGGAGATATGTTCTTTTTGTTTTATGGGTATATGATTTATGACATCTATGAGAGTGATACAGCTGCTTGCAGACCGGTTATGTGGAATGGTGATTATTGATTATCTGTTGGCACCATCTGAATAATAGAGTGGTTATTCTGAGGACCCAGAGGAGTTTTCTTGCTTTGTGGCCCTGCAGGGTCATGAAGTAGATGTGAGAGGCCACTGCAGCCATTCCTTTGGGAATCACATTGAGAGTGTTTTGACATCTACACCGTGCATGAACAGGAAGATCACTGCACCAATTTATGGACTTTTAACCACCTTATATATGATGTGTGTTTCACATAGTGTGCTGCTTTGATCCCTTATTAGGGATTCACATTAGTGTTTGCTACCTTGTGTCCCATTTGGGTACCTGGGGGTCACTATTTATTATATCCCCATGTGGATTGGGGTCACGTGTGTTATATGATCACTGGTAGGTCTAATTCTTTGGACCTTTTTTTTAGTTCATCTATTTATATACTCTATCACTTATAACTGTTTATTTTGCTATTATAGCGCTGCATCATTATATGTACAGTCAGGTCCATAAATATTGGGACATCGACACAATTCTAACATTTTTGGCTCTATACACCACCACAATGGATTTGAAAGGAAACGAACAAGATGTGCTTTAACTGCAGACTGTCAGCTTTAATTTTAGGGTATTTACATCCAAATCAGGTGAACGGTGTAGGAATTACAACAGTTTGCATATGTGCCTCCCACTTGTTAAGGGACCAAAAGTAATGGGACAATTGGCTTCTCAGCTGTTCCATGGCCAGGTGTGTGTAATTCCCTCATTATCCCAATTACAATGAGCAGATAAAAGGTCCAGAGTTCATTTCAAGTGTGCTATTTGCGTTTGGAATCTGTTGCTGTCAACTCTCAAGATGAGATCCAAAGAGCTCTCACTATCAGTGAAGCAAGCCATCATTAGGCTGAAAAAACAAAACAAACCCATCAGAGAGATAGCAAAAACATTAGGTGTGGCCAAAACAATTGTTTGGAACATTCTTAAAAAGAAGGAACGCCCCGGTGAGCTCAGCAACACCAAAAGACCCGGAAGACCACGGAAAACAACTGTGGTGGATGACCGAAGAATTCTTTCCCTGGTGAAGAAAACACCCTTCACAACAGTTGGCCAGATCAAGAACACTCTCCAGGAGGTAGGTGTCTGTGTGTCAAAGTCAACAATCAAGAGAAGACTTCACCAGAGTGAATACAGAGGGTTCACCACAAGATGGAAACCATTGGTGAGCCTCAAAAACAGGAAGGCCAGATTAGAGTTTGCCAAATGACATCTAAAAAAACCTTCACAGTTCTGGAACAACATCCTATGCACAGATGAGACCAAGATCAACTTGTACCAGAGTGATGGGAAGAGAAGAGTATGGAGAAGGAAAGGAACTGCTCATGATCCTAAGCATACCACCTCATCAGTGAAGCATGGTGGTGGTAGTGTCATGGCGTGGGCATGTATGGCTGCCAATGGAGCTGCTTCTCTTGTATTTATTGATGATGTGACTGCTGACAAAAGCAGCAGGATGAATTCTGAAGTGTTTCAGGCAATATTATCTGCTCATATTTAGCCAAATGCTTCAGAATTCATTGGACGCTTCACAGTGCAGATGGACAATGACCCAAAGCAGACTGCAAAAGCAACCAAAGAGTTTTTTAAGGGAAAGAAGTGGAATGTTCTGCAATGGCCAAGTCCATCACCTGACCTGAATCCGATTGAGCATGCATTTCACTTGCTGAAGACAAAACTGAAGGGAAAATGCCCCAAGAACAAGCAGGAACTGAAGACAGTTGCAGTAGAGGCCTGGCAGAGCATCACCAGGGATGAAACCCAGCGTCTGGTGATGTCTATGCGTTCCAGACGTCAGGCTGTAATTGACTGCAAAGGATTTGCAACCAAGTATTAAAAAGTGAAAGTTTGATTTATGATTATTATTCTGTCCCATTACTTTTGGTCCCTTAACAACTGGGAGGCACATATGCAAACTGTTGTAATTCCTACACCGTTCACCTGATTTAGATGTAATTACCCTCAAATTAAAGCTGACAGTCTGCAGTTAAAGCACATCTTGTTCGTTTCCTTTCAAATCCATTGTGGTGGTGTATAGAGCCAAAAATGTAAGAATTGTATCCATGTCCCAATATTTATGGACCTGACTGTATATGTGATTTAGGATATAGGATAGGATGCTAGCTGCTTCTTAATTATTTTATATAATTATAACTTTATACATAAGAGCACAGGGGGGTCTTTATATATTTTTTTACCTATGTAAAAATGTGTTGCAGAACTTTGCAAATCTGGGCTGCAAATACACAGTAAATGTGTTATGCAGACTTAAGTACTGGTGTTGCTAACTTGCTAGATTAATGTCCCCCAGATAGAAAATGCACTGGAGTGGATGGCAGAGAATCATGCCATGTGTAGTTCATTGTGATCATTATATTTTGATGTTATGTTCATTTCTTGTATATTTATTGCATATTTAAGAGATTTTAGTGTGCACTGGACTTCTGCTTTAAAGAGTTGAGGGAGAAAAGAGTAAGTTCTTGTAGAGGTGGTGCTGCTGCCAAATGGAAGAGAACATTTCCATATATGAAAAAGATGGAATCTTAAGAGGAAACCTATATATAAGAATGTTCATTTTTCTGACATGTACTGGAGATAAAATGCGTAGAACAATGTGTGGCAAAAAATGAGGATACTGATAGATGTGCTGATTAGTGATAGCTAATAGGGTACTGATAGGAGGTAGATGGAATATGTTGATGCGAAAATTAGGTGTACATTGATTGTTGTGAGTGGATTGTTTGTTAGACAGAGGAGCTGGAGCAGAGAAGGACTATGGGGGATGATAGAGGATTTTCATGAAAGTGAGCCCATGTTGTGACCTTTAAATATGCCTATAGTCCCCCTGCTGTGGTCTCAAAGGCAACATGATTCCCTTAAGTAGCAGAGGTGGTACCAGTGTGTATTATATCAACACAGTCGGGAATAGAAGTCCAATTTTCTGTACTGATATTCATTTTGTCATGAAAGAGTTCATGTGGCTCCTAGCTTTTGCATGTCATTCACTAAATTCTCCTGCTTTGTCCTCCCTCTTGCCTTCTTTTGGCACAGGCATAATGTTTGTTTCAGTTCTTACCATAGAACTTTAGAGGTCTCTTGTTGAAAGTCCAAGGTTGAATTAGTGATGCAAGGAGACAAACAAATCCCCAGTAGGTATGAAACCAAATATAGACATGATGATATTTGGTCAGTGACATCACACCAAATCTGGGACATTACTGACCAAATATGGTCATGTCTACATTTGGCCAATGATGTAACATGAGAGACCTTGCCATTTTGTTACATAGGTATATAGTTGGTAAGGTTGAATAAAGACATCAGTCCATTCAGTTCAACCTGTGTGGGTGTGTGTATGCATTTATGTCTGTAGCAGGGGTGGACTGATAACTCATGGGGCCCCCGGGCAATAGGGGATCATGGGGCCCCTGTGTCCTTGCCCAAACTAAAAAAAGCCTATGAAAAAGGTACCAGGGGCATCTCATGGGGCCCCCTACTGACCCCGGGCCCTCGGGCAGTGCCAGAGTTTCCAAATGGTCAGTCCGTCCCTGGTCTCTAGAACTTTCCATATCCCTGTATATTGGCTATGTTAAAATGCCTATCTGAAAGTTCCTCACACTTACTGTTTTAACAGTGGTTTGAGGAGCATGCAGATGACGTCTTCCACCTACCCTGGGCACCACAGTCACCAGACCTCAATATCATAGAGCCCCTATAGTCAATTTTGGAGAGCAATTTCCAGGCTCATTTTCCACCTCTGGCATCTCTGCAAGAACTGGAATGATTTTTGCATGTAGAGTCGTATCAGTTTCCATTATCTACTATCCAAGACTTATATTTGTGAATTCCCAGGAGAATTCAGGACGTCTTGAATGCCAAAGGTGGTGCAACATCATATTGGGTATGAATTTGTTCTTTTACCTGGTGTTTCCATAATTTTGTCCAACCCCTATATATATATATATATATATATATATATATATATATATAGTGAGGGATTAGCTCAGTAGCAGGTTGTGCTTGACCACCTGGATGGGTCAGAACACTGTGAAAGAGGCTCAGCACGTTAGCAGGTACTTTTCCCCTCCCTCCTAGATTGTAAGCTCGAAAGAGCAGGGCCCTTGAATCCCTCGTGTTTTGTTTTGTTACTGTATTGTCTCATGTTCTGTCCCCCACTATAATGTACAGCGCTGAGCAAACCTTTTAGCCTTTTTTAACCTTTATAAATACTGTATAATAATACTTGGTGAATAAGGTTGTGCTTTATTTACAAAGTCTGGTGAACACACGGTGCATACATCCAAAAACAGCAAAACAAATAAAAACAGAAAATAAAGCATTCCCACACTGGGCTACTAACTACAAACACAGGTTTCCTATCTAGCTGTCTGAATACAGCCTACCACTGCACAGACGCAGGGTGTTCACACAGTCCAAGATCACACAGATTATTCCTCACCACAGGATGGTTTGGTTGCTCCCCAGTCTGCCCTGCACAGCCAACTGGTTCCAGGTTGGAGCATTCTCCTTATGCAGCCTGGGAGTTTTATAGAGCCCAGAGCCCTTAACTCACTACACCTGAGCTAATTACATCCTCAGTGAACCACACAGGCTCATTACACAGCCTGTGTGGCTCACTGAGGATGTAATTATATATATATATATATATATATATATATATATATACTGCTCATAAAAAATTAAAGGAACACTTTGAAAACACATCGAATCTCAATGGGGAAAAATATCATGCTGGATATCTATATTGATATGGACTGGGTAATGTGTTAGGAATGTAAGAATGCCCCGTCGTTTGCTGGAAATGAAAATTATCAACCTACAGAGGACTGAATTCAAAGACACCCCAAAAATCAAAGTGAAAAAATGATGCATCAGGCTAGTCCATTTTGCTAAATTTCATTACAGCAACACAAAATGGTACTTGGTAGTTTGTATGACCCCCATGTGCTTGTATGCATGCCTGACAATAATGGCCCATGCTCCTAATGAGATGGCGGATGGTGTCCTGGAGTATTTCCTCCCAGATCTGGAGAAGGGCATTACTGAGCTCCTGGACAGTCTGAGGTGCCACCTGGCAGCATCGGATGGACCAAAACATATCTCAGAGGTGTTCTATTATATTTAGGTCAGGTGAGCATGGGGGCCATTCAGTGGTATCAATTCCTTCATCCTCCAGGAACTGCCTGCATACTCTCGCCACATGAGGCCAAGCATTGTCATGCACCAGGAGGAACCCAGTACCCCCTGCACCAGCATAGGGTCTCACAATGGGTCCAAGGATTTCATCCCAATACCTAATAGCAGTCAGGGTGCCATTGTCTAGCCTGTAGAGGGCTGTGCGTCCCTCCATGGATATGCCTTCCCAGACCATCACTGACCCACCACCAAAATGTTTGTCATGCTGAATGATGTTACAGGCAGCATAACATTCTCCACGGCTTCTCCAGACCCTTTCACATCTGTCACATGTGCTCAGGGTGAACCTGCTCTCATCTGTGAAAAGCACAGGGCCCTAGTGGCGGACTTGCCAAATGCCAATTGAACTAAAGGACGTTGGGCCCTCAGGCCACCCTTATAAAGTCTGTTTCTGATTGCTTTGGTCAGAGACATTCACACCAGTGGCCTGCTGAAGGTCATTTTGTAGGGCTCTGGCTGTGCTCATCATGTTACTGCTTGCACAAAGGAGCAGATACCAATCCTGCTGATGGGCTAAGGACCTTCTACGGCCCAGCTCTCCTAGAGTAACTGCCTGTCTCCTAGAATCTCCTCCTTGATATTGAGACTATGCTGGGAGACACAGCAAACCTTCTGGCAATGGCACGTATTGATGTGCCATCCTGGAGGAGTTGGACTACCTGTGCAACCCCTGTAGAGTCCAGGTATCGCCTCATACTACCAGTAGTGACACTGACCCTAGCCAAATGCAGAACTAGTGAAAAACAGTCAGAAAAGATGAGTAGGGAAAACAATGTCAATGACCTCCACCTGTAAAACTATTCCTGTTCTGGGGATCCTCTCATTGTTGCCCATCTAGTGCATCTTTTGTTAATTTCATTATCACCAAAGCAGCTGAAACTGATCAACAACCCCCTTCAACCCCCTCTGCTACCTAACTGACTAGATCAATATCCCAGGAGTTTAATTGACTTGATGCTCTACTCTGATTAAAAAGTGTTCCTTTAATTATTTTGAGCGGTGTATATTTTATATATATTTTATACAATATAATCCAATGCTAAATCTCCTTAATGCGTGTTTGGGGAAACAATTTTTTTCTTTCAATACTTTTTATTAAAGTTTTTAACATTACATGTCAAAGGACATTAAAGGAAAAGGGAACAATAAGGAGAAAGAGAGAGTAAGGGATCCATAGTAACAGAACTATTTAAATGAATGGTTACTGCTCTAAAAAATGGTCATAACAGAGATGTACAGTTTCGAGTTCTGAGTGAACGCTAGCAAATATGCCATGTGTTAAAAAGATAGTTTCTATACCATTTAAGAAAACACATGCACATAAAACTTGCTATCCACCCATGTTTTCCAATAGTTATCAAACCTTTTACAAGATGCTGTTTTATGCAAAAACATTTTTTCATAGGAATAATGGGTGTTAACCAGATCTATAACTTCAGAGGGATTAGGAGCTAAATTGCAAGTCCAATGCCTGGCAATGACCGTTTTAGCTGCTACTAGGATGTGTAGAGTGACTGTTCTCATATCATGAGGGAAAAAATATCTAAGTATAAAATAGCTAGGGCTGGGTCTGGTTTTGCCAGAATCCCTGTTGTCTCTGATATAATTGAGAAGTTTTCTCCAAAAGCTAGTGAGGTTTTTACAGGCCCAAAAAATGTGAACTAGATTTCCTACTTGCCCACAGCTTCTCCAGCA
This sequence comes from Staurois parvus, assembly GCF_062004578.1. NCBI lineage: Eukaryota > Metazoa > Chordata > Amphibia > Anura > Ranidae > Staurois > Staurois parvus. Next base: position 772,882 of record NW_028318342.1, on the reverse strand, counting down.
TAGAGGAGAGCGGGACTGTGAAAATTTTGTTATTTGGTATGGTGTCAGGTACCATCGGGTGAGTTGTTTTTGGAATTGTTCCCAATGAGATATGTTCTGCGATAGCATGTAAGTGGATTAAATTGCTGTTCTCCATTGTGGTTTGGAAATAGAATTCCCATTTCTGAAAGTAAGGTAGTTTCACAAAAGTCAGTTTATTTTGGAAATTATTATAAAAAAGGGAAATACCTTTAGAGTTTGGCAAGGAAGAGGATAAAAATTGCCATGTGTTCTTTGGTATCATTATACATGGGTGTGGGTGCTTGTGAAAGAAGCTAAGTAGTTTTGAGTGGATGTATAGTGTAGACTTGGGCATGCCATAGTCAGTCATTAATGAATCCATGGTTTTTATATGGTTATTTTGGAGGATGTTATTGACCCACTGAATACCCATTTCTTTCCATCTCTGAAGGGATAGGTAAGGTATAAGAATTTCCAAGCAATATATATACAAATAAAACCTGTGCAGTGGACTGAAGGTAGTGTGTTAATTGAGCTGGCTGCTGCTAGCCGTACGACAAATATGTGTATATAAATGCTGTGCTGTCACTTGTGATTTTTAAATGGTAAAAATTGCTATCTGTGCCACACTTCAATCATGATTGTGACCCACAAATAGATACATAACTGTTACCATATAAACATACTATGCCTTATATGCACCCTTACTCACCAGGGCCTCTCTGCATCCCTATGGGTAGGGGGAAGTATACATATCTATATACCATGCATACATAAAACCAATGCAATAAACTGTGCTATGATTGTGCAAATAATGTGCAAATTATGGTGCAAATAATACAACAATCATGTTCATCAGTCCTCCCAATATGAACCAGTTTTAATAAAAAGAGGTATATAATTGATAAACATATATGCAGTGCACTTGTGTGCAAATATTTAAAGTCCCAGTGCGAAACACTTTCCACATTCACTTCACAAGTGCTACAATGGGATACAATGATCAAAAAAGTGGCAGCTCAGCATTTATATACAAAGGATTTTCAAAGGTTTCTATTGGATAGAGGATAGGGTGTTTACATGTAGCTTGGGAGGATTGTGATAATAACTTTCTCCATGACAAGATAGAGGTGCTTGTTGAAATGGAAAGAGAGCTAAGATTTAAGGGTTTCCAGGAGTCTGCTAGAAGAAGAGACAATTTGTGGGAGTGTGTAAGGGTAGATTCAATATTTACCCTTAAGATATCTTGGGGTGGTTGGACCCAAGGTTTGGAATGCATGAAAATTGTTATCTATATCTGGAAGTCCAAAAACACCAGCCCATTTATGTAGTGATTTTAATGTGGAGCTATAGGAGGTCGTTTGAGGAATCGGTAAAGTGCAGAAAATATAGAGAATTTTTGGGAGTATTTGCATTCTGAACATGGCTAATCCTCCTGCCAGTTCTATTATGGTATAACTTTGATATCTTTTCTTAAAGTGGTAATCAAGGGTTTGTAGTTGTTATCCAGCAAATGAGCAGTTGAGGATGTCAAATTGATTCCTAAGTACGGGATGCTGCCTTCTGTCCATGTATATGGTAGTTGTGAGATTAAGTGGTTACGTGTTTCTCTATGAATACCTAGGTCTAAAATTAGGGATTTTGTAAAGTTTACCTTATAGTAGGATACATTACTGAAGTTTTGTAGAACCTGATAAGCAAATGGGAATGAGATGAGAGGTGAGGATAAAATGAGGATTACGTCATCTGCAAAGAGGTTTATAACATGCGATTTCTGATTGAATTTAAATCCAGAGCTATAAGGGTGAGTTTGAATAGTTTTGGCTAAAGGTTCAATCATTAGGTTGAATATTGACGGGGACAATGGGCATCCCTGGCGTGTATCATTTGATATGATAAAGGGTTTTGAGAGAAGACCAAAATGAAGACCCTAGCGGAAGGGTTGGAATAGAGAGCTAGGATTGCAGAGGAAATGGGACCTTCAAACCCGAATTTGGATAATACTGCCGACATGTAACCCCAGTGTACACGGTCGAATGCTTTCTCCACGTCTATGGAGAGAAGGAGGGAAGGTACTTGATTTGTTTCTGTGTGGTGAATGATATCAATTGTTTATCTGGTGGCATGGGGGGCTTGTCTGCCTTTGATAAAACCCATCTGATCTGGTTTAATGAGCGATGTGAGAATGTTCATGAGTCCCATTGCTAGTTGTTTTGTGTATATCTTCACACCAGAACTGAGTAGATTGGACAAAAATTTGTCAGGGTATTGGGATCTTTCCTAGGTTTGGGGAGTTACGCTATGTGCTACCAGCATCTCAGCTGGAAAGGAGTCAGTTTCAACTGCCCTAGTAAAAAATGATTGTAGATGGGAGGGTTAGCAGGTCTCCAAATTTTTTAACTTATTCGTTGGTTAGACCATCTGGTCCTGGTGATTTCCCTAGAGTCATTTATTGAATAATTTTGCTTAGCTCTTCTGAAGTGAAAGGGGTATTAAGGTATTCTAGTTGGGAAGAAGACAGAGTAGGGAGATTTAGTTTTTTTTAGAAACTGTTGTATGTCATTATGTGTTGGTTGAGGAGTTTGTGAATCAGTTTTAAGATTATATAATTACTCGTAATAGCTCAGCTCTGTACATTACAATGGGGGACAATACAATAACAATACAGTGTGATACACGAGGGGTTCGAGCTTACAATCTAGGAGGGAGGGGATAGTGGTACCGGAGGAAAAGCTGTGGGGGATGGAGTGGTAGGAAGAGTGGAGGAGATCGGCAGTTAGCAGAGGGTGGGGTAGGCTTCCCTGAAGAGATGGGTTTTTAGGGTGCGCCTGAAGGAGAGGAGAGTGGGTGATAGTCTGATGGATTGGGATAGGGAGTTCCAGAGGATGGGTGATGCCCTGGAGAAGTCCTGGAGGGAGGCATGGGAGTAGGAGATCAGGGAACTAGAGAGAAGGAAGTCTTGTGAAGAGCGGAGAGTGCGTTTTTGGTGGTATTAGTATATTAGGTCGGTGATGTAGTTTTGGGCAGAATTATGGACAGCTTTGTACGTCAGTGTTAGCAGTTTGAATTTGATCCGTTGGGCAATCGGAAGCCAGTGGAGGGACTGGCAGAGGGGGGTGGCGGAAACGGAGTGGTTGGTAAGGTGGATGAGTCTGGCCGCCGTATTCAGGATTGACTGAAGTGGGGATAGCCTGTTTTGAGGCAGGCCAGTGAGGAGGGAGTTACAGTAATCGAGTCGTGATATGAGGGAGTGGATGAGCTGCTTAGTAGTTTCTGGGGTTAGGAATGGGCGTATTTTGTCGATGTTGCTGAGGTGGAGTCTGCATGAGTTTATTAGCGATTGGACTTGGAGCTGGAAGGACAGATTGGAGTCTAGTATGACACCAAGTACTCTGGCTTGCGGGGTGGGCTTGATGGTGGCATGGTTGGACGTGATGGAGAAGTCAGTGGGGGGGGGGGGGTGTGCAGGCTGGGGGGAAGACTAGGAGCTCGGTTTTGGGGAGGTTCAGTTTAAGGAAGTGGAGCGACATCCAATCTGATATGTCATTCAGTAGGCTGGTGATTCGGGCGGAGACTGAAGGGGTGAGGTGAGTGGTCGAGAGATAGATTTGTGTGTCGTCGGCATAGAGGTGGTAGTTAGAGATGAGCGAATTATTCAAAAATTCGATTCGGCTGATTCGCCGAATTTGCGGGAGAAATTCGATTCGATGCGAATTTATTCGCCGCAAATTTAACTTATTTAAAGGCTTCAGAGAGCCTTTATATTAGTGCAGAACACTGTACCTTTAATTTAAATGCCCTTGGAGTCTGCTGGGGAAGAGAAATAATACTGTCAGTCAGTATGACATGCAGATGAGTGCCGTCGATCTTAGAATCACCGCACACTTCACTCATTTGGGCAGTCACAGGGCACGATGAAGAAGAAGAAGAAGAAGAAGAAGAAGAATGAAAAGAAGAATGAAAAGAAGAAGAATGAAAAGAAGAAGAAGAAGAATGAAAAGAAGAATGAAAAGAAGAAGAAGAAGAATGAAAAGAAGAAGAAGAAGAATGAAAAGAAGAATGAGAAGAAGAATGAAAAGAAGAAGAAGAAGAATGAAAAGAAGAATGAAAAGAAGAAGAAGAAGAATGAAAAGAAGAATGAAAAGAAGAATGAGAAGAATGAAAAGAAGAATGAAAAGAAGAAGAAGAATGAAAAGAAGAAGAAGAATGAAAAGAAGAAGAAGAATGAAAAGAAGAATGAAAAGAAGAAGAAGAATGAAAAGAAGAAGAAGAAGAAGAATGAAAAGAAGAATGAAAAGAAGAAGAAGAAGAATGAAAAGAAGAAGAATGAAAAGAAGAAGAAGAATGAAAAGAAGAATGAAAAGAAGAAGAAGAATGAAAAGAAGAATGAAAAGAAGAAGAAGAAGAATGAAAAGAAGAATGATAAGAAGAAGAAGAAGAAGAAGAATGAAAAGAAGAAGAAGAATGAAAAGAAGAATGAAAAGAAGAAGAAGAAGAATGAAAATAAGAAGAAGAAGAAGAATGAAAAGAAGAAGAAGAAGAAGAATGAAAAGAAGAAGAAGAATGAAAAGAAGAATGAAAAGAAGAAGAAAGAAAAGAAGAAGAAGAATGAAAAGAAGAATGAAAAGAAGAAGAAGAATGAAAAGAAGAAGAAGAAGAATGAAAAGAAGAAGAATGAAAAGAAGAAGAAGAAGAAGAATGAAAAGAAGAAGAATGAAAAGAAGAAGAATGAAAAGAAGAAGAAGAAGAATGAAAAAAAGAAGAAGAAGAATGAAAAGAAGAATGAAAAGAAGAGGAAGAAGAATGAAAAGAAGAAGAAGAATGAAAAGAAGAATGAAAAGAAGAAGAAGAAGAATGAAAAGAAGAAGAAGAAGAATGAAAAGAAGAAGAAGAATAATGAAAAGAAGAATGAAAAGAAGAAGAAGAAGAATGAAAAGAAGAAGAAGAAGAATGAAAAGAAGAATGAAAAGAAGAAGAAGAAGAATGAAAAGAAGAAGAAGAATGAAAAGAAGAATGAAAAGAAGAAGAAGAAGAATGAAAAGAAGAAGAAGAAGAATGAAAAGAAGAAGAAGAAGAATGAAAAGAAGAATGAAAAGAAGAAGAATGAAAAGAAGAAGAAGAATGAAAAGAAGAAGTATTCCAGTACAGCAAAAAGTGTATCTGCAGAGAGCTCCGCTATTTCTGACAGTTCTCTGACAGTTCCTTCACATTTACAGCGGTTGAAACATTGTATCTATTTATTTCCGAATAAAAACATCTGTATCCTAAATGGAAACAAATAGATACAATGTTTCAACCGCTGTAAATGAACTGTCAGAACTGTCAGAAATAGCGGAGCTCTCTGCAGTGACACTTTTGCCGGCTGATCGGGAAAAATTCGATTCGTGCACCCGAAGTTGGCTAAAATTCGGATTCGATGCGAATCGAATTTTTCCCGATATTCGAAACAAATTCCACTTCGCCTGGTTCGATTCGCTCATCTCTAGTGGTAGTTGAAGCCGTGAGAGTGTATCAGTTGGCCAAGGGAGGAGGTGTAGATGGAGAAGAGAAGGGGCCCGAGGACAGAACCTTGAGGGACCCCAACAGAGAGGGGAAGTGAGGGGGAGGTGGTAGCATTATAGGTAACGCTGAAGGAGCATTGTGATAGGTAGGACGAGAGCCAGGAGAGAGTGGAGTCTCTGAGGCCAAGGGAGTGTTGTTTTTTGAGGAGGAGGGGGTGATTGACTGTGTCAAAAGCCGCAAAGAGGTCGAGGAGTAGGAGCACTGAGTAGTGGCCATTAGCTTTGGTGGATAGCAGGTCGTTTGTGAGTTTGAGTAAAGCGGTTTCGGTGTGTAGGGGACGGAAGCCGGACTGTAGGGGGTCGAGGAGGTTGTTGTCATTGAGGTGGGAGCTTAGGCGAGTATAGACTAAGCGCTCAAGGAGTTTGGATGTAAATGGCAGCAGGGAGATGGGTCTAAGGTTGTTCGGGTTGGTGGGGTCCAGGGAGGGCTTTTGTATGGGAGTGATGTGTGCGTGCTTCAGAGAGGAGGGGAATGTGCCAGAAGAGAGGGAGAGATTAAAGATGTGGGTGAGGGAGCGTAGGATGGAGGAGGAGGGAGATCGTAGGAGTTGTGAGGGAACAGGGTCGAGGGGGCAGGTGGTGAGGCGGGCTTCAGAGAAGACCTTGGTGACCTCCTCAGTGGTGGTGGGGTCAAAGGAGTGGAGTGTTGAGGGGGCTACTGTGTGAGGGATGTTCGATGGGGTTAGATGGATGTTAGATGGGGTGGAGGTCTGAACAGTGGTGAGGCCAAGGGGGAGGGGTGTTGAGGAGGTTGCTGTGTGAGAGGAGGTAGGTGAGGTGGAGGTCTGAGCAGCAGCGATGTCCCTGCGAATAGTGTCAATCTTATTTTTGAAGTGATTGGCGATCTCGAAGGCGGTGAGTGAGGTACTTGGTGGAGGTGGGGGCAGAGAGAGTAGAGAGTTAAAAGTGGAGAAGAGCCGGCGAGGATTTGAGGAGAGGGTATTGATGAGGGTCAAAAAGTAGGCTTGTTTGGCAGCGTGGAGGGAGGAGGTGTAGGTGTGGAAGGCAGAATTTTGCGGGTGAACGCTAGTTGGGACCTGGTTTTGCGCCATAGTCGCTCCAGTGCACGACTGCGTCGTTTGAGAGTTTTGGTATGATCAGTCTGCCAGGGCTGGAGAGGGCGGGGTCTGATGCTTCGTGTGGTTAAAGGCGCTAACGAGTCTAGAGCTGATGACAGCGAGTTGTTATAGGCAGTTGTGGCCAGGTCGGGGAAGGACAGAGGAAGGATGCTGTCGTAAAGTTGATCAGCTGCAGAGTGGAAGGGGGCAGGGTTCAGGTTGCGGAGGTTCCGGCTGCTAATAGTTTGACAATTGGGGGGGTAGGCATTTGAGGACGAGGAGACAAAGAAGGTGATGAGGTTGTGGTCAGAGAGAGGGAAGGGGGTGTTTGTGAGGTTGTGGGGGGCGCAGAGATGGGAGAAGAGGAGGTCCATGTTGTTCCCATCGGAGTGGGTGGCGGATTGTATGCACTGAGTGAGTGCAAAAGAGGAGGTTAAGTGGAGGAAGTCTCCAAGGATGATGGTGTGTAGCTCGGAAGAGAGAAAAAAGGGTAGCCAGGTGGAAAAGCCATCAAGGAAGTCGGGTCCAGGAGGCCGGTAGATCACAGCAATCCTCAGGGGGGTTGGAGAGAAAAGTCGGATACAGTGGGCCTCAAAGGAGGAGAAGGATAAAGAGGGGGGTTTGGGAGGACTCGGAAGGTGCTCAGTGGTGACAGGAGCAGACCAACCCCACCACATTTTCGACCGTTGGGTCTGGGTGAGTGGGTCCAGATGAGACCTCCATAGGAGAGTGCTGCAGGGGAGGTGGAGTCAGTGGCTTGGATCCAGGTTTCCGTGATCGCTAGGAGGTTGAGGGAGTGGGAAACAAAGATGTCGTGTATGGCAGTGAGCTTTTTGCAAACCGATTGAGCGTTCAGAAGTGCACAGGAAAACGGGGGGGGTGGTTTTGGGGAGCAGAGGGACAGTTACTAGGTTGAGGGGGTTTCAGCAGGACGTGGAAGTGGGAGGGTGTCTTGTGGGTGGGCAAGGAGGTGGAGGGCCAGGGTTCGGGGAGATGTCCCCGGCGGTTAGGAGAAGAAGGGTGGGAAAGGTGGCATGGGAGCGGGATGTGCAGGAGCGTGTGAGTCTACCAGTGGAGGTGTTCGGGTCAGTGGGAGAGTGGAGCATTAGGAGGAAGTGGTGGGTGCTGTAGAGGGGAGAAGGAAGCAGTGAGGGCGCAATGAACAGATGTTTGGGAGGAGCAGAGAGATATAGAGAAGAGATTTTGGGAATGGAGGAGAGGAGTATGAGGAGGAGGAGTGGGGGGAGGCATTTTAGGGAGGTAAACGGAGTGGCGGACAGGTGTGGTGGGAAGCTTGGTTGCAGATAGTCTAGCGTGCAGTGGCGTATCTCGTCGCTGTATCTTCAGGTAGCTAGAGTTATCGTGCCTAGGAGCAGGGTGGGTAGAGTTCAGGTCGATAGGGTTGTAATCAAGCTGCGAGTATCAGTTTGTGAAAGTCTGGTTAGAGGGGTGAGGTTTGGTTTGCGGAGATGAAGGGCGGTCGTCAGCAGCGGAGGTGTTTTCCAGGTGGTGGAGATGAAGGGTGGTCGTCAGCAGCAGAGGTGTTTTCTAGGTGGTGGAGATGGGGTGTGGAGAAGGTTGTGAGAGGTGGGCATCAGATGTGGGTGATGGGCGTAGTAAGGCTGGGGGATCGCAGAGCCAGCAGTCGGGTCTTCTCCCGCACTGTGTTCCAGGGGGTCATCAGGTGGGTTTCAGGTCCAAGCAGGTCAGGTTGCGCTGTGGTGGGCGATGGTAGGCTTCACCAGGTTGAGGTCGTCCGTTGAGCTCAGCGGTCCGGGCAGGGTTGCGTCGTGGGAGGCAATGGTGGGCTTCACCAGGCCGAGGTCATCTGCTGGGCTCAGTGGTGTGGGAAGCACTCGCTTCAGGACAGCCTTACGGGTGTGGATGGCGGTGTGCGGGTGGGGCTCCTTTAGGCCAGGAGCAGGCTCCCTTTGGCTTGTCCGGAGGGGGTGTCATGGTAGGCCACAGTAGGCCCTGCCAGGCCAGGTGCTTGGGTACTGAGGTAGGCCGCGGCCTAGGTGGTGCGGGTCCCAGTTGCTTCACGGCAGGGTCGGGGGGACCGCCGGTGCCCTCACCCAGCCCTCAAACTAACCGGGTGGTAGGGTTGTGAGGTGGGGGCTGGGTAGTGCGATTGGCCTGGTCAGGTGGCTGGTGTGGCTTCGGGCCCAGTTGTGGTGCGGCCTGGGTGGGGCATGCGGCCTGGATGTGGGCTGCAGCGGACGGTGGGAGGCAGCAGGGTTGTGGGATGGGGGCTTATTTGGTTGCCCCTGTGTACAGTAGTCCCTGGTGGGTAGTGGTTTGCAGGTCCCCTGTTAGTGTCCCTGGTGGCTAGTGGTGTGACAGCGGCTGGGCCCTTCAGGAGCGGACGCCGCTGTACGGGAGTCGGTGGCGGAGCAGCAGGGAGGCTCAGCCGGCCACTCCCCCAGCGTGCCCGACGTACCTGGGCTCGAAGCAGCTGAGGAGGGCTGGGGTGGAGGCAGATCGGCATGGATGGATGGAGGCCGTGGACAGATGGCCGGGATCATCGCCGTGGAGGGTGCGGCACTGCCGGAGGTCTCCCTCTGCTCCAGGTGGGTGAAGGTGGCCTGGCTCCTGGGGGATGGCGGGCGGGAGCACGGAGGCATGTGGTCGCCTCCGGTCGCCATCTTGGCATCACACATTTTGGTCTTTACTCACTGGGCCCATAGTCTATTCACACAAAATTTGCCTGCTTTATTATTGTATGCGTAATAATTCATTTTTAATTTGCGTAGGTAATTATCATGTTGTTTGCACAACAACCTTCTTTATTTATTCAGTAGGTTTAACAATTCAGTTGCTAGTTTGGAAGTAGAGGAGGATTTGTTTTGGGTGTCTAGAGTTTAGCTGATTATCATAATTTGACTTTGAATCCTAGCTGTATTAGTAAACTTTTTATGTATGCCTTATGGGTATTCCAGAGCATAAATGCATTTGTTTCGGAAAGGTTGTTGAGCTAAAAAAATTCCCTGAGTTTTTCATTTAAAAATATTTGAGATACAGGGTTTTGGAGTAAAGAGTTGTTACATCTCCAAGTAAATACTGCTGGGCAAGTGTTTTCCTCCAAGATAGCCATATATATAACAGCATGGTCAGACCATGTGATATTAGATATGGAGGATGAGGACACTTTTTGCAAAATCCATTTATCCACTATAAACATCTATACGTGTATATGAATTGTGTCTCGGAGAGAAATAAGTAAAGTCATGTTCATTTGCATGGTGGCAATGCCATACATCGTAAACATTTTCTGCATGCAAGAGTCCCCCCAAAGAGCGGGAGCGGACTGTTGCTTGCAAGGAGGTGTATATGCCTGGGTCCAGTGTTAAAATCTTCACAGATAATTAAGTTTCCCCTACGTACCTTTGACATTTTACCAAATAACTTATGTATATATCTCAATTGGTGTGAGTTTGGAACATAGGCATTAACCAGCGTATAAATAAAGTTGTTGATAGTACAAACAAGTATAATATATCTACCGTTTGGATCTAGAAAGATATTGGTAAATTAAAAGGATACTGGGTCTCTAATAGCAAGCATCACTCCCCTTTTTTTGACAGGAATTGATGCCAAGAATATATGAGGGTAGTTTTTATGTACGCAATGTGGCGTAGAGTCCCTGTGGAAGTGAGTTTCTTGTATAGCTATTACGTCAGCCTTGTTGGAAGTTGCATCTTTCCAAAGTGAGTGTCTTTTTGCTGGGTGGCCTCGGAAATTTAGAGACATTATATTAAGTCCCATATTGGTATATTCGGCTGAGATGTGGCGTAATAGTGTAGATCTGGAGGATGGTATTGTTGACTTCTTCATCGATGGCTATGAGTGGTATGTTGCTAGCAGTACTCATTGTGAGAAGTAAAGATGAGTAGTAAATCTTGAAAGATGACATCAAATTGTGCCTGGAGAGCTTTGGGAGCATAACAGTAACTAAGTGTAGGAAGTAATATTCATGAAAAACAGAGTTAAAGTAAGGTCGTCACAGGTGTCTGGTAGAACATTATGTGCTTATGCTTATAATAGGCTTTTCCAATTTTGTGCAATATCTGCGGTAATAAAAAATATTGCTAATTAGAAGCCAAGTAGAACAACAATAAAAATAAGGTCCAGGAAGAACCTATGTGAGCAGTAAAAACTGCAGAACATCGTAATTTGGGGGTAATTATTATTATTATACAGTGTTTATATATCGCCAAAAGGTTTGCTCAGCGCTGTACATTAAAGTGGGGGACAGAACATGAGACAATACAGTAACAGTACAATACATGAGGGGTTCGAGGGGCCTGCTCTTTCGAGCTTACAATCTAGGAGGGAGGGGGTAGAGGTACAGGAGGAAGTGGCTCTGGGGGATGGAGTGGTAGGTGGAGCGGAGCAGAACGGCTGTTAGGTAAAGGTGGGGTAAGCTTCCCTGAAGAGATGGGTTTTCAGGGTGCGCCTGAAGGTGAGGAGGGTAGGTGACAGTCTGATGGATTGGGATAGGGAGTTCCAGAGGATGGGGGAAGTCCTGGAGAAGTCCCGCAGTCAGGCGTGGGAGGAGGAGACCAGGGAACTAGAGAGTAGGATGTCTTGTGAGGAGCGAAGAGCACGGGTAGGGTGGTATTTGGGGTAATGAGTAGAGTGTTCGGTACTCCTTTTGTTTCCAGAGTTGAGGAGCTTGAACTGGGCTGTGAAGCAAAGTTGTTCCCTCTAGTGTTTTTTCTGAGCGGAATGTTTTTTAGTAGCTCTTTGCCAGGCTTGAGTGATAATGCTAAATATGTGGCGTTGGTTCTGTGCTGGCTGCGATTCAGGTATGATTCCCCAAGTTTTGAGGAGTTCGAGTCCCTCATCCAAGGAAGTAATTAAATGTGACTTACCCTTATGGGTGATATTCAATTTAGCCGGGTACTTCCATTTGTATATTATTTTGTTATTTCACAGAGCTTTGGTGATGGTATTCAGATTACGTCTGAGCTGCAAAGTAGATTGAGAGAAGTCTGGAAGGACCTGTAGGTTTGCTGACTGTGCTGGAAGGTGGTCTATATGACTGACAGCTTTTGCTTTCATGAATGGACATAAAAGGACATCTCTTGGTACCTCTAGAAGTAAAAAGGCAGGTTTTGGGAGTCTATGTATTCTATCAATAGTGAGATCAGCGGAGGTGAGGTTTGGTAACACTGCTCAAAATATGTCTTGAACATAGTGGGGCAGTTGTTGTGTTTGTATATCGAATTCCCTTTATTTTCAAATTGTTGCAGCGTGATCTGTCTTCCAGGTCAGCCAGTTTTGCTTTAAGGTAGGATATATCTTCTTGCTGAGAGGTGTGGGAATCAACCAGTGCATTAGAGGAGGATGTGATCTTGCACAGTTTATCCTCTGTATTGCTCACTCTGTCACCCAATGCCTGTATGTCAGCCTTACATTGATGGATAGATGATATAATATCTGATTGCAAAGATGCACATAGAGACATCAGCATGTCCTTTAAAGTAGTGTATGATACAGGTTGTCCTGTAGTTGGGAAGTCCGCAATCAGGTCGGGCTTTATAATATCAGGATATTTTGTGGTTGCAGGTCCACTTCCCTCCATCAAAGGGTCATTGTTAAGTCTTTCCGCTGTATCCCGTCTTGGACGTGATTTAGCTTAACTTGGATGCGTGGATGAGGTTGATTGACCTGAGTAGTTGGTGTCCACTGCCGGCCCCATGTTAGCCTCTGAGTCTGGCAGCGACTCTGAGACATCATCCAGAGGTCCAGGAATGCCACAAGGTGCATAGTCTCTGCCACCATTTTGGTGTGGTCTGAGGAGTATGGTCGAAAAGAAACTGAAAAGTTTCTTCACAGAAGCTGATTCTTGCTGGCTTCGCCACATGCCTCCAAAGTGAGCGGAGGCTCAAAAAGGTGCGGAATCATTCTGTGTATCAGTAGCTCAGCTATAGGCAGCTGTAGATGTAGAACAGCCCAGTGTCAGAGTAAAGCTTCGTAGTTAAGTGGCCATTTTGCCAAATGGTCCCCACGCCCCTGGGAAATCATTTTGTATACCCTGTATCCTTTGTTGTATGTATTATATTCCTTTGAAAAAGTTGTGATGATAAAACATGTAGGGGGAGGGGCCAGAAGATTGAACACTGAACTTCTCTGAATAACAGCGTTATATAAGATATATTAAGCAATCCAGATGCTTTCATCTTATGCTTGTTCATAACTGAGCTTTTATACACTGGTACAGTAGGATGCACCTCACACAGAGCATGTTATGATTTTTAATAAAATTGGCTTTAATTTATATACTGTACTACATTATGATACGTTCCTGTTTGTGTCTCTATTTGAGTTTGTTTTACTGAAAACCACAGAGGATTGGTTGCAGCTGACAGGACACAGAAGTCTCCTTTAAACAAGCGTTGTCAGACCTTTTGTTAACCAAAATGTCAATATGTTCTGATGAGTGATTTGATACACACTGGATAGAGTGGAGCATTTCGATACATACTGTAAATATGGCAGTAGGATTGAATGAAGAAGCACAGATTTTTGTTTAGAATATTTTAATAAGTTGTTTTGCACTGACTATTTTCTATATGTATATAGAGAAAGGGTTTTATGCACGGACTTGAACATTTTATATGCTGCATTTTTTTTATTGATTTATACATGGAGATATATACAGTATATTTTTTAAGGTAAATATTTCTAAAGTAGTATTTTTTGTTTTCTATATAAACAGTATATGTTTCATAGAGCATTCTGAATTTGTGGTATAATATATATAGACATCACACTATAACTTAAGGACATGTGTACCAAGAGTCAAAGCTCAACTAAGGGGACACGTTTTTTTTTTAGATGAAGTAATAAGGTTGGGATTATTGTTTGTGTTAGTGGTATTCGCTCTCTAATTGTCCTAATCATTGATGTCACCAGGATGAGCACGAAATTAAATCCAAAATTTGTATTTGAAAAATCTTTCAATTGAGAAACGTGTTATGGTGACAGCTGTCTAGATGGGATTTCCATCATATTGCAAATATATCTTTTCTCTTTCTCTCTCATTAGGAGAGAAAATGATGAATGAGACACATGTCAAAAATATATATAAAAGGGTTTCTAATCATTCCCTACTCAATCCAAAAGGAGATGAAAAATTACTTTAGATGGTGTGAGAGTCCAGCAAGATGGTGTACGTACAGTAGCTTGCAGAAAACATCACACTGCTGATAATAATTGTTTCAAAAAAAAGTTATACAATTGGTGATTTTTTTTTTATAAAGCAATGATGAATTACTCCAGATTGTAGGGAGGTTTCACTTGTATGGAAAGAAAAATAGTAAAACTCCTGAAAAGCCCACAGTTGTACCCTGATAGCCCAGTTTAACTCAAATGAACCATGAGAGAAGTATGGGTGCTGCCTCTGCTTGTCTCTCTACATTTGCTCTATATTTGTTACAGATCACTAATTAAACAGCATTGCTACCAAAGCAGCAGACAACACTCCAGAGTGGGTAGGGTCAATCAGCTCCAATAAACATTGCTGCAAAATGAATGCAGTAATGACAGCCTTTATTAATTCCTCAGTACAGTTTTGGAAAATGTACAATATATAGCAAGGGCCTCAAGCTGTCAGCTCATTCAACTGTGCTCCCATTACATTGAACTTTAAAAGTGGAGGACAAACACACATTTAACAAAAAAAATCAAGCCACTGCTGTGTAGGTGAGCAGAAAACTAAGACAAGATTGCTGCTTGGTTACCATACATGCACAAGATCACTATCCCATCTTGCTTTCGGAAAACACTCTTTTAAACTCAGGTGTGTTATTCATGTTTCAGACTGGTAAGTAATGTCTATATACCACCTTGTTAGTTACATAGCTAATGAGTTTCTGCGTGAAAAGCAACCAGTCCTCATACTAGCTGGCAGATATTTGGAAGTTCCAGGTCCAAACTGCTGTGGAGAATCTGGCATGGGGTAGCACAAAGGAGCCAAATTATAAAACAGAATAAAATAATGACACAAAACACAAAATAATGCATTTCAACAAATTTTATTGGATTATTTTATTGGCCATGGTGTCATTCAAGGGGTAACCTTAAATAAATAATAAATACCATATGAAATGCTAAGTAAATCCATTCTGGCTAAAACCAAAACATCAACAAATACAGTCACTTTGTCCATCCAGATATATTGGATGACTAAACCCCACCAGCAGAGGTCAGATGGGAACCAGATGGCTGAAGCCTCACCAACACCATGGTCAATTCAATTATATATTGTAAACCAATATTCAAGCAAATTTCTGACGAATGTACAATGTCCTCTCGAAAGAGGCCTGGAAAAAAAAAAACCTTCTAATTCTATGTGAAGGTAGAAAACCCCTTCATCTGAGACTAGAAAGTTGTGAACTGTGCAATTAAGGCATCTCTGAATGTTATCAATATAAAAAAAGTTTACCTGCAGGGGACCACAACAATCTGGCAATCATCTCAAAAAAACAAGAAATGCCCAAGGAAACAACAATTTAAAAGAGTAAAAATCTCTTCATTTCACACAGAAGGTCTTATGTCTTATTCTTCCCTAAACTGTTTGCAACAATGTGAATAATCAGAATATTAGGCATGGGCCAAACACTAGTTAAATAGTATTCGTCCAACGTTAACTCCTAACTCCCCACCAAAAAACCTGAAAGTTGCTGTCATCCAAACATAAATTAGTAGAATAATTCCTCAATTCGGCCAGCTTCATTGTCCAAAAAGCGAACAAATGACCCACCATCCAAATAATGTATTTAGGTTGACCTGAAAAAAATAATTAATTTAATAAACAAATCAAGACAAACATAGATCTTAACTAGAGATGAGCGAAGTATTCAAAAATTCGATTCGACTGATTGGGCGAATTCGTGGAAAAATTTCGATTCGAGTAGAATATATTCGCTGCGAATTTAACTTCTAAAAGGGTGTTTCTAGGCTTCAGAGAGCCTTTATATTAGTGCAGAACACTGTACCTTTAATGTAAATGCCCTTGGAGTCTGCTGGGGAAGAGAAATAATACTGACAGTCAGTATGACATGCAGATGAGTGCCGTCGATCTTAGAATCACCGCACACTCATTTGGGCAGTCACGGGGCCAAAACCAGAGTGTGGAGCCACAGTGTGGCGGTGGAGGCAGCAGCAATGGGAGGCCATACAGAACCCTATGACAAAAATGGAAAACACCAGCAGTGTGAGGAGACCTGAAAGTGGCACATGGCAGAGTGTGGCGATGGAGACAGCAGCAATGGGAGGCCGTACAGGGACCCATGACACACTCTGGACCTGGCAGCAGCATGAGGAGGCGGTACAGGGGCCCATGACAGATTACGGGCCTGGCAGCAGCATGAGGAGTTGGTACGGGGGCCCATGGCAGATTACGGGCCTGGCAGCAGCAATGGGAGGCCGTACAGGGACCCATGACACACTCTGGACCTGGCAGCAGCATGAGGAGGCGGTACAGGGGCCCATGACAGATTACGGGCCTAGCAGCAGCATGAGGAGTCGGTACGGGGGCCCATGACACACTCTGGACCTGGCAGCAGCATGAGGAGGCGGTACAGGGGCGCATGACAGATTACAAGCCTGGCAGCAGCAACTTGGACAGGAGGACGTTCAGCTTCTGCACCATCGGGTGCGTGCTCGCAAACTGTTGTCTCTTGGAAACGGATTCCAAGAAAGACTGCTGACGGAATCCGTGAAGAGGAGTAGCAGGAGAAGGAGCATCTGAACGAGCGGAATATGCCAACAAGCGACAACAGGGGCCCATGACAGATTACGGGCCTGGCAGCAGCATGAGGAGTCGGTACGGGGGCCCATGGCAGATTAGGGGCCTGGCAGCAGCTATGGGAGGCACGTAATCTGCCAGCACCCTATGACAAAAAATGGAACACACCAGCAGTGTGAGGAGACCTGAAAGTGGCACATGGCAGAGTGTGGCGATGGAGACAGCAGCAATGGGAGGCCGTACAGGGACCCATGACAGACTCTGGACCTGGCAGCAGCATGAGGAGGCGGTATAGGGGCCCATGGCAGATTAGGGGCCTGGCAGCAGCTATGGGAGGCCCGTAATCTGCCAGCACCCTATGACAAAAAATGGAACACACCAGCAGTGTGAGGAGACCTGAAAGTGGCACATGGCATGAGACACTGTGGACCTGGCAGCAGCATGAGGAGGCGGTACAGGGGCCCATGGCAGATTAGGGGCCTGGCAGCAGCTATGGGAGGCCCGTAATCTGCCAGCACCCTATGTCAAAAAATTCAACACACCAGCAGTGTGTGAGGAGACCTGAAAGTGGCACATGGCAGAGTGTGGCGATGGAGACAGCAGCAATGGGAGGCCGTACAGAGACCCATGAGAGACTCTGGACCTGGCAGCAGCATGAGGAGGCGGTATAGGGGCCCATGGCAGATTAGGGGCCTGGCAGCAGCTATGGAAGGCCTGTAGTCTGCCAGCACCCTATGTCAAAAAATTGAACACACCAGCAGTGTGTGAGAAGACCTGAAAGTGGCACATGGCAGAGTGTGGCGATGGAGACAGCAGCAATGGGAGGCCGTACAGGGACCCATGAGAGACTCTGGACCTGGCAGCAGCATGAGGAGGCAGTATAGGGGCCCATGGCAGATTAGGGGCCTGGCAGCAGCTATGGGAGGCCCGTAATCTGCCAGCACCCTATGACAAAAAATGGAACACACCAGCAGTGTGAGGAGACCTGAAAGTGGCACATGGCAGAGTGTGGCGTAGGAGACAGCAGCAATGGGAGGCCGTACAGGGACCCATGACAGACTCTGGACCTGGCAGCAGCATGAGGAGGCGGTACAGGGGCCCATGACAGATTACGGGCCTAGCAGCAGCATGAGGAGTCGGTACGGGGGCCCATGACACACTCTGGACCTGGCAGCAGCATGAGGAGGCGGTACAGGGGCGCATGACAGATTACAAGCCTGGCAGCAGCAACTTGGACAGGAGGACGTTCAGCTTCTGCACCATCGGGTGCGTGCTCGCAAACTGTTGTCTCTTGGAAACGGATTCCAAGAAAGACTGCTGACGGAATCCGTGAAGAGGAGTAGCAGGAGAAGGAGCATCTGAACGAGCGGAATATGCCAACAAGCGACAACAGGGGCCCATGACAGATTACGGGCCTGGCAGCAGCATGAGGAGTCGGTACGGGGGCCCATGGCAGATTAGGGGCCTGGCAGCAGCTATGGGAGGCACGTAATCTGCCAGCACCCTATGACAAAAAATGGAACACACCAGCAGTGTGAGGAGACCTGAAAGTGGCACATGGCAGAGTGTGGCGATGGAGACAGCAGCAATGGGAGGCCGTACAGGGACCCATGACAGACTCTGGACCTGGCAGCAGCATGAGGAGGCGGTATAGGGGCCCATGGCAGATTAGGGGCCTGGCAGCAGCTATGGAAGGCCTGTAGTCTGCCAGCACCCTATGTCAAAAAATTGAACACACCAGCAGTGTGTGAGAAGACCTGAAAGTGGCACATGGCAGAGTGTGGCGATGGAGACAGCAGCAATGGGAGGCCGTACAGGGACCCATGAGAGACTCTGGACCTGGCAGCAGCATGAGGAGGCAGTATAGGGGCCCATGGCAGATTAGGGGCCTGGCAGCAGCTATGGGAGGCCCGTAATCTGCCAGCACCCTATGACAAAAAATGGAACACACCAGCAGTGTGAGGAGACCTGAAAGTGGCACATGGCAGAGTGTGGCGTAGGAGACAGCAGCAATGGGAGGCCGTACAGGGACCCATGACAGACTCTGGACTTGGCAGCAGCATGAGGAGGCGGTATAGGGGCCCATGGCAGATTAGGGGCCTGGCAGCAGCTATGGGAGGCCCGTAATCTGCCAGCACCCTATGTCAAAAAATTCAACACACCAGCAGTGTGAGGAGACCTGAAAGTGGCACATGGCATGAGACACTGTGGACCTGGCAGCAGCATGAGGAGGCGGTACAGGGGCCCATGGCAGATTAGGGGCCTGGCAGCAGCTATGGGAGGCCCGTAATCTGCCAGCACCCTATGACAAAAAATTCTACACACCAGCAGTGTGAGGAGACCTGAAAGTGGCACATGGCAGAGTGTGGCGATGGAGACAGCAGCAATGGGAGGCTGTACAGGGACCCATGAGAGACTCTGGACCTGGCAGCAGCATGAGGAGGCGGTATAGGGGCCCATGGCAGATTAGGGGCCTGGCAGCAGCTATGGGAGGCCCGTAATCTGCCAGCACCCTATGACAAAAAATGGAACACACCAGCAGTGTGAGGAGACCTGAAAGTGGCACATGGCAGAGTGTGGCGATGGAGACAGCAGCAATGGGAGGCCGTACAGGGACCCATGACAGACTCTGGACTTGGCAGCAGCATGAGGAGGTGGTATAGGGGCCCATGGCAGATTAGGGGCCTGGCAGCAGCTATGGGAGGCCCGTAATCTGCCAGCACCCTATGTCAAAAAATTCAACACACCAGCAGTGTGAGGAGACCTGAAAGTGGCACATGGCATGAGACACTGTGGACCTGGCAGCAGCATGAAGAGGCGGTACAGGGGCCCATGGCAGATTAGGGGCCTGGCAGCAGCTATGGGCGGCCCGTAATCTGCCAGCACCCTATGACAAAAAATGGAACACACCAGCAGTGTGAGGAGACCTGAAAGTGGCACATGGCAGAGTGTGGCAATGGAGACAGCAGCAATGGGAGGCCGTACAGGGACCCATGAGAGACTCTGGACTTGGCAGCAGCATGAGGAGGCGGTATAGGGGCCCATGGCAGATTAGTGGCCTGGCAGCAGCTATGGGAGGCCCGTAATCTGCCAGCACCCTATGTCAAAAAATTCAACACACCAGCAGTGTGTGAGGAGACCTGAAAGTGGCACATGGCAGAGTGTGGCGATGGAGACAGCAGCAATGGGAGGCCGTACAGGGACCCATGAGAGACTCTGGACCTGGCAGCAGCATGAGGAGGCGGTATAGGGGCCCATGGCAGATTAGGGGCCTGGCAGCAGCTATGGGAGGCCCGTAATCTGCCAGCACCCTATGTCAAAAAATTGAACAAACCAGCAGTGTGTGAGAAGACCTGAAAGTGGCACATGGCAGAGTGTGGCAATGGAGACAGCAGCAATGGGAGGCCGTACAGGAACCCATGAGAGACTCTGGACCTGGCAGCAGCATGAGGAGGCGGTATAGGGGCCCATGGCAGATTAGGGGCCTGGCAGCAGCTATAGGAGGCCCGTAATCTGCCAGCACCCTATGACAAAAAATGGAACACACCAGCAGTGTGAGGAGACCTGAAAGTGGCACATGGCAGAGTGTGGCGATGGAGACAGCAGCAATGGGAGGCCGTACAGGGACCCATGAGAGACTCTGGACCTGGCAGCAGCATGAGGAGGCGGTATAGGGGCCCATGGCAGATTAGGGGTCTGGCAGCAGCTATGGGAGGCCCGTAATCTGCCAGCACCCTATGTCAAAAAATTCAACACACCAGCAGTGTGAGTAGACCTGAAAGTGGCACATGGCAGGGGCATGATTCATGGCGGATTTAGTCAGTTGTGTCAGGAACTGGTGGTTTGAAATCCAGACTAATCCACGCCTGATTCATTTTCACAAACGTGAGTCTCTCCACACTTTGGGTGGACAGTCGTGTCCTCCGCGGAGTTACAATACCTCCTGCCGCACTAAACACGCGCTCCGATGCCACGCTACTGGCCGGGCATGACAGCCTTTCAAGGGCAAATTCAGCTAGTTGGGGCCAAAGGTCAAGTTTCGTTGCCCAGTAGTCAAGGGGATTGTCTACCTCGGTTGGCAGGGTGCTGTCCAAGTAGGCCCAAGCCTGTTGTTTGAGGTCCTGCTCCAGGTCCACCTGATGCTGCTGCTGCTGCGGCTGGTTAGTAGTTTCCTCACTGCGCTGGTGAAGAAAGCTACTCATCATCGACTGCAGACTGAGGCAGCCGCTGCTGGTGGAGCTGCCACTGCTCCTACCACCCCACCCCTCCCCTGCTGCCATGGCAGCGGAACGCGAGCGCACAGGGCCCACAGTGTCTGAGGATGGACGTTGGCGCACAAAGGCAGAGACCAACTGACTACATAGGTGGTTTTTATAGTACGTTATTTTGGCCTCCCTCTCAGCAGGTGTGAAAAAGGCCACCATTTTTGAACGGTAGCGAGGGTCCAACAAGGTGGGCAGCCAAAAGTCATCCCTCTGTCTGATGGTTATTATTCGGCTGTCGCTACGCAAGCAACCGAGCATGCTATGGGCCATTTGTGCCAAGGAATGCGAGGGACTCCCTGCCTCCATCTCCACAGCATACTGCCACGGTGCGTCTGGGTCCTCTGTCTCCTCTTCCTCCTCCTCTACCAGATGCTCCTGCTCCTCCACTCCTGTCTGCTGAGTGGAAAAACCACCCATTTCACTCAATAATTCCTGAGCACAAATGTCCTCCTCTACCTCCTCCTCTTCTTCCTGTCCTGCCCCCACAGGGGTCATGTGGCGTTGAGATCTGTGCGCCACGTCTACCGCACCCTGACCAGCCATTGTTAACAGCATTTGTTCCAGGACGTGCAACAGAGGAATGACGTCGTTCATCCCATAGTCCTGGCGACTCACGAATAGCGTGGCCTCCTCAAAGGGCCTGAGCAAACGGCAGGTGTCACGCATGAGCTGCCAATGGCTGACATCGAAGTTACACAGGGGAGTACCTTTATCCGCTTGTAACATCAGGAAATCGGTGATGGCCTTTTGCTGTTCGTAAAGGCGGTCTAACATGTGTAGGGTTGAATTCCACCTTGTTGCAACATTGCAGATCAGGCGATGCTGTGGAATTCCGTTCTGCCGCTGCAGCTCAAGGAGGGTGTGCTTTGCGGTGTAGGAATGGCTGAAATGCATGCAAAGTTTACGTGACATTTTAAGGATGTCTTGCAGTGGGATGGTGGATTTTAGGAACCGCTTGACAACCAGATTGAACACGTGAGCCATGCATGGCGCATGGCACAACCTTCCTTGACGCAGAGCAGACACCATGTTCTTTCCGTTGTCGGTCAACATGGTTCCGATTTTGAGTTTGCGCGGAGACAGCCATCTGTCGATTTCTCTGTTCATTACACTGAGAAGTTCCTCCCCTGTGTGACTACGTTCGCCAAGGCATACCAGGTGCAGCACAGCGTGACACCGTTGCGCCCTGCACATGTGATATGCCGGTCGGGTAATGGGACTTGGCACGGGGGTGGCGGCTGAGGACACGAAGGAAGAAGAGGTGGTAGAGGCGGACATCTTTGCCGGACCAAGGACGTGCAAACGTGGAGGCAAAAGCGGCGTGACCTGTCCAAGTTGCTGGTGCTGCTGTGACGGCACCACGTTCACCAAGTGGGCCGTAAATGACATGTACTGTCCCTGACCGTAGTTACAGCTCCACACGTCGGCGCTGCCGTGCACTTTGGCAGAGACTGACATGCTCAAAGACTGGCCCACCATCTCTTCTACATGTGAATGCAGGGCTGGCACTGCCTTTTTGGCGAAGAAATGACGGCTTGGCACTCTCCACCACGGCGCGGCACAAGCCATCATTTCTCGGAAAGGTGCTGAGTCCACCACTTGGAAAGGGAGGGACTGCAGCACCAGCAACTTGGACAGGAGGACGTTCAGCTTTTGCACCGTCGGGTGCGTGCTCGCAAACTGTTGTCTCTTGGAAACGGATTCCAAGAAAGACTGCTGACGGAATCCGTGAAGAGGAGTAGCAGGAGAAGGAGCATCTGAACAAGCGGAAGATGGCAACGAGCGACAACTCCCCTCAGCAGAGGTGTTGGAGCCTTGACTGGCTGATAGAGGGCGATTGACGTCGGGTGATGGAGCAAGTAACGGAGCGGGTGATGGAGCGGGGGCTGGGGTGGGCAGAACCGCCGTATCTTTATCACGGTTTTCCCAGGCCACCAAATGGCGACGCTGCATATGCTGCCGCAACGCTGTAGTCCCAACATGGGCCCCCTGGCCACGCTTGACTTTCTTGCCACATAGTCGACATACGGCTACGTTTACTTCCTCGGGCGGCTTGACAAAAAATTGCCACACCGCCGAGTAGGAAACTTTGCCCCCGATACTCCTCACTGGCTGACTGCTGCTTCCTCCGTGCACACCGGCACCACTACTGGCCGTGGTGGTAGGCTGCAGTGGAGCTGGTGCTGTACTCCATGGCCGTTTGCCTCCACTGACACTGCTGCGACCCTGCTGCCTCCTGGGCAACCCACCGACTGTTTTGCTCGCTGCCAAGCTGCCACCCTCTTCTCCTGGTGATGCGGAAGCAATAGCCTGATGATGACGAGGCTGCCAAGTGCGATCAGCCTCATCATCATCAATTAGGGTCTCCGCCTCACTACTAGCCCCCTCGGCTGCGTGTGGGTCAGGAGACAGACCTGTCTCTAGACCGGCTACCGAGCCACTCTCCTCGCCAGTACTTCTTCGCCTGGCTGCTGAAGAGGCGGATGTCTCCCCCCGTTCCTGACCGCCCTCTGTTTGCTCTTCCTCACTGTACAGTGGGGCTGAGCCCACAGCATGCGATACTTCGCTTGGTGAGGGAACACCAAAGGACAGGGGCAGGTAGAGGACACGTGATTTCAGTGGGCTTGGTCCCGGGCCATGCCAACTAACGGTTGTGTCTGACGTACCCACCGACCGTTGGCTGTAGGTGTCAGAGGTGACCTGGGAAGAGGAAGACGACCGAGCCAACCAATCGATGACGGCAGGGTTGTCGGTGGAGACACGACCGCTGGATGACACCGGGAGCACTGGCCTCTGGCTGCGAATAGTGCTGCCTCGACCCCTTCCTCTGCTGCCACGTCTGCTCGCTCCTAAAACATTGCCTCCTCTGCCACTCCTCTGCATGTTGTCTGACATACTCTTTAATTAAACGATTCTGTGTCCCTGAGTAACAATTCTGTGTCTGTCACTGAGTAACAATTCTGTGTCCCTGAGTAACGTTTCTGTGGCCCTAAGTAACAGTTCTGTGGCCCTCAGTAACAATTCTGTGTCCCTCAGTAACAATTCTGTGTCCCTCAGTAACAATTCTGTGTCTGTCCCTGAGTAACAATTCTGTGTCCCTGAGTAACAATTCTGTGTCCCTGAGTAACAATTCTGTGTCCCTCAGTAACAATTCTGTGTCCCTGAGTAAAAATTCTGTGTCCCTCAGTAACAATTCTGTGTCCCTCAGTAACAATTCTGTGTCCCTAAGTAACAATTCTGTGTCTGTCCCTGAGTAACAATTCTGTGTCCCTAAGTAATGTTTCTGTAGCCCTAAGTAACGTTTCTGTGGCCCTAAGTAACATTTCTGTGGCCCTAAGTAACGTTTCTGTGGCCCTCAGTAACAATTCTGTATCCCTCAGTAACAATTCTGTGTCTGTCCCTGAGTAACAATTCTGTGGCCCTAAGAAAAGTTTCTGTGGCCCTAAGTAACGTTTCTGTGGCCCTAAGTAACCTTTCTGTGGCCCTAAGTAACGTTTCTGTGGCCCTCAGTAACAAATCTGTGTCCCTCAGTAACAATTCTGTGTCTGTCCCTAAGTAACAATTCTGTGGCCCTAAGTAACGTTTCTGTGGCCCTAAGTAACGTTTCTGTGTCCCTCAGTAACAATTCTGTATCCCTCAGTAACAATTCTGTGTCTGTCCCTGAGTAACAATTCTGTGGCCCTAAGTAACGTTTCTGTGGCCCTAAGTAACGATTCTGTGGCCCTAAGTAACGTTTCTGTGGCCCTAAGTAACGTTTCTGTGGCCCTCAGTAACAATTCTGTGTCCCTCAATAACAATTCTGTGTCTGTCCCTAAGTAACAATTCTGTGGCCCTAAGTAACGTTTCTGTGGCCCTAAGTAACGATTCTGTGGCCCTCAGTAACAAATCTGTGTCCCTCAGTAACAATTCTGTGTCTGTCCCTAAGTAACAATTCTGTGGCCCTAAGTAACATTTCTGTGGCCCTAAGTAACGATTCTGTGGCCCTCAGTAACAATTCTGTATCCCTCAGTAACATTTCTGTCTGTCCCTAAGTAACAATTCTGTGTCCCTAAGTAACGTTTCTGTGGCCCTAAGTAACGTTTCTGTGGCCCTAAGTAACGATTCTGTGGCCCTAATAATGTTTCTGTGGCCCTAAGTAACGTTTCTGTGGCCCTCAGTAACAATTCTGTGTCCCTCAATAACAATTCTGTGTCTGTCCCTAAGTAACAATTTTGTGGCCCTAAGTAACGTTTCTGTGGCCCTAAGTAACGATTCTGTGGCCCTCAGTAACAAATCTGTGTCCCTCAGTAACAATTCTGTGTCTGTCCCTAAGTAACAATTCTGTGGCCCTAAGTAACGTTTCTGTGGCCCTAAGTAACGATTCTGTGGCCCTCAGTAACAATTCTGTATCCCTCAGTAAGAATTCTGTCTGTCCCTAAGTAACAATTCTGTGTCCCTAAGTAATGTTTCTGTGGCCCTAAGTAACGTTTCTGTGGCCCTAAGTAACGATTCTGTGGCCCTAAGTAATGTTTCTGTGGCCCTAAGTAACGTTTCTGTGGCCCTTAGTAACAATTCTGTGTCCCTCAATAACAATTCTGTGTCTGTCCCTAAGTAACAATTCTGTGGCCCTAAGTAACGTTTCTGTGGCCCTAAGTAACAATTCTGTGGCCCTAAGTAACGTTTCTGTGGCCCTAAGTAACGTTTCTGTGTCCCTCAGTAACAATTCTGTATCCCTCAGTAACAATTCTGTGTCTGTCCCTGAGTAACAATTCTGTGGCCCTAAGTAACGTTTCTGTGGCCCTAAGTAACGTTTCTGTGGCCCTAAGTAACGATTCTGTGGCCCTAAGTAACGTTTCTGTGGCCCTCAGTAACAAATCTGTGTCCCTCAGTAACAATTCTGTGTCTGTCCCTAAGTAACAATTCTGTGGCCCTAAGTAACGTTTCTGTGGCCCTAAGTAACGGTTCTGTGGCCCTAAGTAACGATTCTGTGGCCCTAAGTAATGTTTCTGTGGCCCTAAGTAACGTTTCTGTGGCCCTCAGTAACAAATCTGTGTCCCTCAGTAACAATTCTGTGTCTGTCCCTAAGTAACAATTCTGTGGCCCTAAGTAACGTTTCTGTGGCCCAAAGTAATGGTTCTGTGGCCCTCAGTAACAATTCTGTGTCCCTCAATAACAGTTCTGTGTCTGTCCCTAAGTAACAATTCTGTGGCCCTAAGTAACGTTTCTGTGGCCCTAAGTAACAATTCTGTGGCCCTAAGTAACGTTTCTGTGGCCCTAAGTAACGTTTCTGTGTCCCTCAGTAACAATTCTGTATCCCTCAGTAACAATTCTGTGTCTGTCCCTGAGTAACAATTCTGTGGCCCTAAGTAACGTTTCTGTGGCCCTAAGTAACGTTTCTGTGGCCCTAAGTAACGATTCTGTGGCCCTCAGTAACAATTCTGTATCCCTCAGTAAGAATTCTGTCTGTCCCTAAGTAACAATTCTGTGTCCCTAAGTAATGTTTCTGTGGCCCTAAGTAACGTTTCTGTGGCCCTAAGTAACGATTCTGTGGCCCTAAGTAATGTTTCTGTGGCCCTAAGTAACGTTTCTGTGGCCCTTAGTAACAATTCTGTGTCCCTCAATAACAATTCTGTGTCTGTCCCTAAGTAACAATTCTGTGGCCCTAAGTAACGTTTCTGTGGCCCTAAGTAACAATTCTGTGGCCCTAAGTAACGTTTCTGTGGCCCTAAGTAACGTTTCTGTGTCCCTCAGTAACAATTCTGTATCCCTCAGTAACAATTCTGTGTCTGTCCCTGAGTAACAATTCTGTGGCCCTAAGTAACGTTTCTGTGGCCCTAAGTAACGTTTCTGTGGCCCTAAGTAACGATTCTGTGGCCCTAAGTAACGTTTCTGTGGCCCTCAGTAACAAATCTGTGTCCCTCAGTAACAATTCTGTGTCTGTCCCTAAGTAACAATTCTGTGGCCCTAAGTAACGTTTCTGTGGCCCTAAGTAACGGTTCTGTGGCCCTAAGTAACGATTCTGTGGCCCTAAGTAATGTTTCTGTGGCCCTAAGTAACGTTTCTGTGGCCCTCAGTAACAAATCTGTGTCCCTCAGTAACAATTCTGTGTCTGTCCCTAAGTAACAATTCTGTGGCCCTAAGTAACGTTTCTGTGGCCCAAAGTAATGGTTCTGTGGCCCTCAGTAACAATTCTGTGTCCCTCAATAACAGTTCTGTGTCTGTCCCTAAGTAACAATTCTGTGGCCCTAAGTAACGTTTCTGTGGCCCTAAGTAACGTTTCTGTGGCCCTAAGTAACGTTTCTGTGGCCCTAAGTAACGATTCTGTGGCCCTCAGTAACAATTCTGTATCCCTCAGTAACAATTCTCTGTCTGTCCCTGAGTAACAATTCTGTGTCCCTAAGTAACATTTCTGTGGCCCTAACTAACGATTCTGTGGCCCTAAGTAACGTTTCTGTGTCCCTAAGTAACGTTTCTGTGGCCCTCAGTAACAAATCTGTGTCCCTCAGTAACAATTCTGTGTCTGTCCCGAAGTAACAATTCTGTGGCCCTAAGTAACGTTTCTGTGGCCCTAAGTAACGGTTCTGTGGCACTCAGTAACAATTCTGTGTCCCTCAATAACAATTCTGTGTCTGTCCCTAAGTAACAATTCTGTGGCCCTCAGTAACAAATCTGTGTCCCTCAGTAACAATTATGTGTCTGTCCCTAAGTAACAATTCTGTGGCCCTAAGTAACGATTCTGTGGCCCTCAGTAACAAATCTGTGTCCCTCAGTAACAATTCTGTGTCTGTCCCTAAGTAACAATTCTGTGGCCCTAAGTAACGATTCTGTGGCCCTCAGTAACAAATCTGTGTCCCTCATTAACAATTCTGTCTGTCCCTATGTAACAATTCTGTGGCCCTAAGTAACGTTTCTGTGGCCCTAAGTAACGATTCTGTGGCCCTCAGTAACAATTCTGTATCCCTCAGTAACAATTCTGTCTGTCCCTAAGTAACAATTCTGTGTCCCTAAGTAACGTTTCTATGGCCCTAAGTAACGTTTCTGTGGCCCTAAGTAACGATTCTGTGGCCCTCAGTAACAATTCTGTGTCCCTCAATAACAATTCTGTGTCTGTCCCTAAGTAACAATTCTGTGGCCCTAAGTAACGTTTCTGTGGCCCTAAGTAACGATTCTGTGGCCCTCAGTAACAAATCTGTGTCCCTCAGTAACAATTCTGTGTCTGTCCCTAAGTAACAATTCTGTGGCCCTAAGTAACATTTCTGTGGCCCTAAGTAACGATTCTGTGGCCCTCAGTAACAATTCTGTATCCCTCAGTAACAATTCTGTCTGTCCCTAAGTAACAATTCTGTGTCCCTAAGTAACGTTTCTGTGGCCCTAAGTAACGTTTCTGTGGCCCTAAGTAACGATTCTGTGGCCCTAATAATGTTTCTGTGGCCCTAAGTAACGTTTCTGTGGCCCTCAGTAACAATTCTGTGTCCCTCAATAACAATTCTGTGTCTGTCCCTAAGTAACAATTTTGTGGCCCTAAGTAACGTTTCTGTGGCCCTAAGTAACGATTCTGTGGCCCTCAGTAACAAATCTGTGTCCCTCAGTAACAATTCTGTGTCTGTCCCTAAGTAACAATTCTGTGGCCCTAAGTAACGTTTCTGTGGCCCTAAGTAACGATTCTGTGGCCCTCAGTAACAATTCTGTATCCCTCAGTAAGAATTCTGTCTGTCCCTAAGTAACAATTCTGTGTCCCTAAGTAATGTTTCTGTGGCCCTAAGTAACGTTTCTGTGGCCCTAAGTAACGATTCTGTGGCCCTAAGTAATGTTTCTGTGGCCCTAAGTAACGTTTCTGTGGCCCTTAGTAACAATTCTGTGTCCCTCAATAACAATTCTGTGTCTGTCCCTAAGTAACAATTCTGTGGCCCTAAGTAACGTTTCTGTGGCCCTAAGTAACGATTCTGTGGCCCTCAGTAACAAATCTGTGTCCCTCACTAACAATTCTGTGTCTGTCCCTAAGTAACAATTCTGTGGCCCTAAGTAACGATTCTGTGGCCCTCAGTAACAAATCTGTGTCCCTCAGTAACAATTCTGTGTCTGTCCCTAAGTAACAATTCTGTGGCCCTAAGTAACGTTTCTGTGGCCCTAAGTAACGATTCTGTGGCCCTCAGTAACAAATCTGTGTCCCTCAGTAACAATTCTGTGTCTGTCCCTAAGTAACAATTCTGTGGCCCTAAGTAACGATTCTGTGGCCCTCAGTAACAAATCTGTGTCCCTCAGTAACAATTCTGTGTCTGTCCCTAAGTAACAATTCTGTGGCCCTAAGTAACGTTTCTGTGGCCCTAAGTAACGATTCTGTGGCCCTCAGTAACAATTCTGTGTCCCTCAGTAACAATTCTGTCTGTCCCTGAGTAACAATTCTGTGTCCCTAAGTAACGTTTCTGTGGCCCTAAGTAACGATTCTGTGGCCCTAAGTAACGTTTCTGTGGCCCTAAGTAACGATTCTGTGGCCCTCAGTAACAAATCTGTGTCCCTCACTAACAATTCTGTGTCTGTCCCTAAGTAACGTTTCTGTGGCCCTAAGTAACGATTCTGTGGCCCTCAGTAACAAATCTGTGTCCCTCAGTAACAATTCTGTGTCTGTCCCTAAGTAACAATTCTGTGGCCCTAAGTAACGATTCTGTGGCCCTCAGTAACAAATCTGTGTCCCTCAGTAGCAATTCTGTGTCTGTCCCTAAGTAACAATTCTGTGGCCCTAAGTAACGTTTCTGTGGCCCTAAGTAACGATTCTGTGGCCCTCAGTAACAATTCTGTGTCCCTCAGTAACAATTCTGTGTCTGTCCCTATGTAACAATTCTGTGGCCCTAAGTAACGTTTCTGTGGCCCTAAGTAACAATTCTGTATCCCTCAGTAACAATTCTGTCTGTCCCTGAGTAACAATTCTGTGTCCCTAAGTAACGTTTCTGTGGCCCTAACTAACGATTCTGTGGCCCTAAGTAACGTTTCTGTGGCCCTATGTAACGTTTCTATGGCCCTAAGTAACGATTCTGTGGCCCTAACTAACGTTTCTGTGTCCCTATGTAACGTTTCTCTGTCCCTAACTCTCTCCCTGCATACAGCCAGGTCTGCCTCTGTTGAATGACTGGAGGCAAATGGAGAATTCTAAAATGGCCGCCATTTATAGCTCGACCATTACACTGTGCTGGCTGGCTGGCTGCTGATTGGCTAATGCGATCACATGTCATGAATGAATGCATTATGGGTCAGCGCGCCTTGTCTGCGCGCCTTCCCAGACATCCCCGCTCCGTCGATGCACATGTCGCCGCCATTTTAGGAAAAATTTCGATTCGCGCATCCGAAGTCTGCTTATTTTCGGATTCGACGCGAAATTTTCCTAATATTCGAAACGAATTCCACTTCACCTACTTCGATTCGCTCATCTCTAATCTTAACGGTCACTGTCTCTCCAACCAGATTTCACTTTTTCAGGGGAGAAACCCAAACCACTAGCAGTGGTGGAATGAATGAGAAGAAAACTGAAAACCATAAAGATTAGGTTTTTTTCAGGACAGGAGGAAAGGACAGCTGAAAATTGAAATCTAGTTAGCAAAGATAGTTAAGCGTGTATAAAGTATGAACCAGGGTTGTAAAAAAGGTTGTATAGCTATATATTTTGATGAAGCTAATACTGGGCAAATGGCTACATTCGAATTATCCACCATAGAAACATACAAAAATAATAAGAAAGAATTACTGTAGATGCTTTATTGGGAGCCATAAATTCCCCAAGCCTTAGAGCCCCAAAAAATGCCAGAGTAAAGGCACGAAAAAGCAATATCTCAAATTGTGAAAAACAATTGTCAAAGAGTCAATGACTGAAACTAATTTACCTAGAAGGTCAATATAAATGGGGCATGTTCTATCCATAGCTGGGTGTGACCTAAATAACCATTTAGTACTTGCTTAACCTGATAAAAAGATGATAATGCAGGTAGTCCTGAAAATCTAAGAAAAACTGGTACTCCTGCTAGAATTTTATGAATTGAGGCTGCACTAAATTTCAAATGGATTAAATAAGAAGTAAAGACCACAGCAATATAAGAATTGGCTAATTGACTTCCAAACAATCAATATTCATAGAAGAACAAAAATAAAACCATTTTTCCCAAGAATTTAGGGAATCTTCCCATGCCTTCAAAGAAACCATATTCCTGAGGGATGATGAGAAGAAATCTGGGTATGGGAATCTGGATGGATCAGATTCTGGAGCCAATTCTTGAAATCTCTTGAACTGCAAATGAAATAAAGCATCTGCAATATAATTATTAGAACAGGATATGTGTTTGGCTTTCAACCAATATTTCATGCAATGAAGTACCAGAAAATGGAGTAATTTTATAAACAACTCCGATTTGGAAGAAAAGCAATTATGGTGAATGAAACCAAAACCCAGGAAGAGCTCCAACAGAACTAGGTTTTGAAAAATTTGGGGAATTTTCCACTTAGCCTGCCATTCTGCAGTGCACCAATGGACTGCTAAAAGGCACCAAATCTAAAAGACCCAAATGCATCTGTATTGAAATATAACACAGAGTTATCAATTGCCAAATTGTAGAACCATTGAAATTATTTATCAGCTCGTCCCAAATTTTCAAATCCTCTTTCACCTATCTAGAAATATAGAAGTGTGAATAAGGATTTTTTATCCCTTTAGTGACCAGAGCCAATTGCCTTGAGAGTACTCTAGCTACAAGAATGACTCTAGCTGCGAAGGCAAACAGGCCCAGAAGAGATTGGCCTTCTTTCAGCAACACTTTCTTCCTGGACAAAAAGGAAGAAATCAATGACTTCATACAGATCAATTTAATGGCAGGTAATTAAAATTCCATATTGACAGAATCTATAGAAATACCTATGAATTCAAGACAAGTGGTTGGGAAAATGGTTAGCACCTCCGCAAGTGGGATTCCAAATGACTCACACATATTGAATCATGACAAATAAAATAATCATCCAGATAATGTAAAACTCCACCTTCTGGGTATAGATCAGAAAGAACCAATTGGAGGAAAGTAGAGAAGGCTTCAAAATAGAAGCAAAATAAGAAAAACCCCATGGGCATGCATTTGTCAAAAAAGATAAACCCTCAAAGAGTTGAAATCTTGTGGGTGCATAGGTAATAAACAAAAAGCTGATGGATAATAAAGCAGATCTGCCAACACATGCTAATAACACAAGAGCTATCAAAAGAGGCATATGACACAGCACCATCAAAATTGAATACCTCACCATTAAGAGAATTACCATGTGGGTAAGAGAGGTGATATATTAAGCAAAAAGAGCCTGGTTCTTTTTAGGGACAAGACCCAAAGGTGACAACCTAAAATTAAAAAAAGAGGAAAAGAGAAATGGCCAGGAATTCTGTTTTCTTTGGGCTCTTTCAAAATATTTTCTTTAACAATGTCTGAGTGAATAAGAACTGATCCTAAATTATTCATTAATAGCAACCCTTACCAGTTATGGATGGTACTAGAAAACCTTATTTAAAACCATCATGCAAAATACCTAGCATCTTGATGTTTGGATAGTGGGGGAGCCAAGGTATTATTCTTGAGAGTTTCACTCATGTCTGGGTTTTTGATAGTAATGTCATGGGGTTGAGGTAGCACTGTTGTAGTGGAGAGAGACCTTATGAAAACACCAGATTGATAGGTGTCTGCCAGCACAGTATGAACACTCGTGTTTGTAGGGACAGTTGGATAATAACCCACATTGCCCTTCATTGCAGGCAAAGCTGAAACCTTTTGAAAGGAATTCTGTATGCTAGAGTGCAGTTTTTGTACAAACTGTGATCTCTGGAGTAACATAAGGTTTAACCAGAGTCCAACTTTTTTGACTCCCCAACATAAAGATGAATGTACATATAATTTCTGCCTAAAATTCTCATCATAAGTGAACCCGGCTGTACCGCCAAAATGACGAAAGGCCTTTGCAACAATGCCTAGGTACTGAAAAAGGCTTGAACACATTTGCCTAAGATAGCAGCATATATACACAAAGCTGGAAGCCAATTTTAAAAAGTCTTAGGGATGGCTCTCCTTTATTTTTCCGACCTGTCCTCAGATTTTTTACCAGATTAGATAAAAATTCCTTGGAGGTATGTAATAAGGATATTATATCTATAAATACACTCTCCAGATTTTTTTCTTCACTGAAAAGGACAAATGGAATCCCAAAGGGGAAAGCACACAGGGAAGAGCCTCTTTCATACAATTTCCTGCTACTGTTGGTCTAGGACTTGATACAGATGGTTTTGAAGCAACCGAAGAAATACTACATTAAACAGGAGAATTAATAGTTGTAGGATTAGTTTTAATTTGCATATGGTCACTAACCACATTTCCAGAACTGTTCTTTAACCACTTGCCCTGAGGAAGGTTTTACCCCTTTCATGGTCAGGCCATTTTTTGCTATTTGACATTACACTACTTTAACTGACAATTGCATGGTCATGCAACACTGTACATACATGAAATTTATATTTTTTTCACACAAATAGAGCTTTCTTTTGGTGATATTTTATCACCACTGGGTTGTTTATTTTTTATTATATAATTGAAGAAAGAAACATTTTGAAAAAAAAATATTTTTTACTTTCTGCTATAAAACATATTCAATAAATTTTTTAAAAAAAAATCAAATTTCTTCATGAATTTAGGCCAACACGTATCCTGCTACATATCGTCCAAAATCCCAATAAGTGCATATTATTTGATTTAGCTTCTATAAGCTATGGTATGTATACTATAATTTTTTTATATACTAATAATGGCAGTTATAAGTAACTTATAGTGGGACTGTGGTACTGTGGCGAGCAATCTGACACTTGCTGAAGCTAGCTGGGAGGTATACTAACTGACTGATACTGACCTCAATAATGTCACTAATATAGTGATCAGTGCTAATACTATATACTGTCATTGTACTAATAACACTGGCTTGGAAGAGGTTAACATCTAGGGGAGATCAAGGGGTTCACTGTGTGCCTAACAATGTGTAATATGTGTAAGTATGCTGCTTTTACTAAGCGATCTTATTTTTTTTCTCTCGTTTCTAAAAAAACAGTAAGATCCCCTGTCAGTGTACAAATCTCTGTGCTTTTTACCAACACAAGGCTCTCTTTAATGAATAAGCTGATCAGCAGGTCCCAGTGATCAGTCATTGGCTGGGACCCACTGATTGTCTTGTGCTATAACAAATCACCTACCCGGACATGCTGATCATGTACCTCAATATTGGCTGGGATATCCTGAGCTGGTTCTGAAACCAGAGGGGGATGGGAGTCTTCATGAAAACTGTGCTGAAGCCATTCACCCCCAATGCTCTCAGCTCACTGTGTGAGTTGGCCAGGGAAGCTTTCTATCTTCTGCAAGATCAGGCATGCTGGTAAAACATGGTCCAGTCCTGAAGAAACTGAGGTTGAATGGGAGGGCAACAGGCTCAAATAGGCACAAAACAGACCAATGTTGATCAATGGTAGCTTGTTGCTAAGGAAGAAATCCACTGCTCACCAATAGCATTCCTGTAATAAAGAGAGAGGGACAAAGCAGACCATGGCCCTTTGTACTATTCCATGGGGGTCCCACTGAGCGCTAGGGACCCCTACAATCCTGAAGCAGATTAGCAGATTAGTTGGAGTCATCTAGAGCTTCATAAATGCGGTGGTGCATTCATTTAGATGTCTGTGAGGTAGCGCAGCCCGGACAGATTCACAACAGCAATTATATATCATCCAAATATGTTAGTTGATTGCTTATGTTTTTGAGGTAGCACACTCTCTGAAAAGCATAGAAGAAAAATTGTTAAAATCCCAACACTTTCCAAAATAATATACATCTCAACCTTGTTTTTTCTGGAAAGTCTTTAACCCCTACAAGTAATTTGCATAATAAGTCAAATTCTTGGTATAATAAGAAGCATGTGGCTATGTTTTTCCAGATAAGATCATAAGATCTACAAGTATGCCAACTGTTTTTGTGTTCTTTATTAGGTTGGCACTTGCTATTACAGAGATAAGCAGTAATAAAAAAAAATGTCATGCATGTCAAAAAACATAATGCAGTAAATATTAAATAGAAGCTTTTCTCCACACTATAATGTGACTCTCTGCCAATATTTGTTGGCTCTGCACTGATAAAACTGTTTTCAAATAGTAGTACTAATCTAATGCAATATAATTTAAAAAACAACATTTTGTGTTCCTTGTTTTGTGAAAAATTTGTGCCAAGAACAGGAAAGAATAGATGGAAGTAGGAGGGGATGGGCAGGAGTGGGGGGTCTGGAGGAGGGTACCATTGAATAAATGATAATAATGTTTGTATATTTTTTTACTTTGGTTATGTCACTCGAGCATGCTATTGTCCTATTTCAACTTAGAACATCCTTAATACAAGTATCTCCATTTCTGAATTAGAACAATGGTTTGGAAAGTTAATTACATTATTTTTCAAAAGTTACTGCAAACGACTCTGTTTGTGGAATGTTCACCCAATAAGTTATGAATGTTCACATAATAAGTTTGAGAATGTTCACACAAGTTGTGTGAAGATTCACTTCAATTATACAGTTATGCACAGATGAAATAAATAAGCGGTGATTTTTTTTCTTCAC
Organism: Staurois parvus; assembly: GCF_062004578.1. Taxonomy (NCBI): domain Eukaryota; kingdom Metazoa; phylum Chordata; class Amphibia; order Anura; family Ranidae; genus Staurois; species Staurois parvus. The sequence goes on along the minus strand of NW_028318342.1, from coordinate 737,610 downwards.
ATGATTGGATAAATAAAGTGAATGTTCTCACAATTTATTGTGTGAACATTCTCAAAGCATTTCATCCTCAATATTTAGTTCTAAAGATGTTTCTATGGAGTTGGGATAACCGAGTAAGAGAGATAGAGACTCATGTTTAAAGTTTTAAGTACTTGTTAGTCAAAGGTAACCAGAAAGAAGATTAGCTATGAGTTTACTGAAGGTATTTTCTGCAAATGACAGATGATTCTGTAAAAGCTACAACTGCAAATTGTTATTTTGAGGCATCAATGTTTTTACGCTGTTTTCTTTACCTGTACCATTCTTTACTTTACACATTAGCCATGTGTGGGGAACTGTGTCAAACGCTTTTGCAAAAACATGTCCACATGACATGAAAAGAAATCAGATTTGTTTGACAACTTCTGTCTTTCATGAATCCATGCTGTCTGTTGCTTAAAATATTTTTTCCAGCAAGAACTCATCTATGTGGTCTTTTATTAAGCTCTCCAGTATCTTCCCAACTATAGATATAGACTCCCTTAAGAGTTGGTTCTGGCCAGCTCAGTGGATTGTTTTAAAAAAGGCCTTGATTCTTTCTTGGATACACAGAATATAACTGGTTACTAACATTTATAGGTAAAGTAGATCAAAGGAATATCCAATTGCCTCTCAGGGGATCAGGAAGGAGTTTTTTTCCCCTGCAGGAGCAAATTGGATCATGCTTTGTTGGGTTTTTTGTCTTCCTCTGGATCAACTGTGGGTGTAGGATTATAACTTTTTTCTCAGCCAGACTAACTATGTAACTATATAAATGTTAAACTAGCTGGTCTATAATTATTTGGTAAAGATTTTGATCCCTTTTTAAATATTGGCACCACATTGGCCTTACGCCAATCCAATGGTAATATGCCAGTCATTAAAGAGTCCCTAAAACAATGGCTTTGAAATGGTTGAATGTTCTTTATAAATTGCATCAGGAAAATACAATAATTACCATAATAATTTGGCCACTAGGTGCAGCTGACAGTCATAGTGAATTAATAATTATTTGCTATAATCATCAGTATTCAATCTGGAATGAAAAAACCCTAATACCATTTAATTTTGCCCCCATTCTCACAGAAACAAATGTACACTCAGTTTCTCAGGACAAATAGCTCCCTTAGTGTGGTTGATGTTGATAAATTAGTTGATTTGGAGATCCCTGTATTGTGGGGGCTAACCCAAAGGACTTGTCCTCAAAGAGTAACTCCACTTTTGTTGAGGAAAAAAAACATTCCATCTGGGTGATGTATAGTATGTACATTGCAGGGATTTTAACAAACTTCGTTGCAGATTCCTACCTTTTGTTATTCTGAAGAAATTGCTGTTTGTTTATCTGTGTCCATGTGTCGAGTGAATCTGTATGGGAGTGGTTTTATAATTATCAATCAGTTGCTGCACCTGCAGAACTCTAATGAGGAAAGCTGCACACCTTTAGACATGATTTCCCTTTGAGTGTATCACACCAAAATGATATTTTTGTTGCAGGAGATGCTCAAAATCTGATTTGTATCTTAGTGCAGACTTCTGGGAAAATCAGTAGGCCAATCACACAAGTAGGAAATTACATTTCTGGGGGGCATTCTGTACACCATCTGTGTACAGAACACCTTCAGATAGCCATATAGCATTGCATTTTGCAGAAAATTACAGTGCTGCAGATGTAAAAGGAAAGGTAACTTTTAATAAAATTAAATTACAATGACTCGTATCACAATTGTATACACTGTATTAATATTTTTTTTTTTATTTGCTATTTTTTTTCCCACAAAATTGGAGTTACCCTTTAAAAAAATGTGCATCACTCATTAAGGTTTATTTGCTAAAGGGGTAGAGGTTGTTCATTTAGCAAAGTTGATTTTAACAATCTTTTAGAAAATAAGGATTTCTGCTTAAACATACACACGATTCCCACATGAAATGATAGTTACTTTGCTAAATGAACAGTCAATTCTCTCTTAGTAAATCAACCCCATTATACTGGGTTTTTTTGCAAGAAATCTAAAATCTGTTAAATCTTTGGATATGGTATGGTGAACACTTCTTAAGAGAGTGTATGATATTTTTAATAAGCTAGCTGGAAAACCTTTTCAGACAAAACTTAGATATAATTGAACTATTATGCTTATGCATAGACAATCACTGCTTAAAAGTATACTAAAATCGTATGTACAGCTACCTCAATAGCATTGTGTAGGTGTAGCCAGGTGTGGGCTACTGCAAAAAAAAAAATCATTACATCACTTCCTGCCTATAGAGGGGGGAATTACTCTTCTCCCCAGAGAGCAGAGGATCTTGGAACCTGTAGTCCTGCTGCCAATCCTCCCTGTATTCTAGATCCACTTTTTAACTATGGATCCTAGAAGAGCTGAATAAATAAAAGATGATGGGGAAGCTTAGAAATTTGACTGTATCTGGTGGGCTTCCTTTCTTGACCTGGGGACATCAGAGAGAATGGTCATGTATCCACACACTTAACAGTCCAGCCTGTGCTAGTGGAAGACCATATCTGCATCTGTGCATCTTCCCTGCACATCACTGCTCTGAGTGCTCTCAGCTGCTCAGCTGACCAGAGACTTTCACAATCCTCCTCATCCGTATCTATCATGGCTCTCCGCACATCAACAGCCGGCTGCATGATCACTGCTTCTTCTGCAAAGGGGTATAAGACTCGCTCAACTCACTCTGAAGCCCCGAAGACCATATTTGAATAAGGATTGGGGAGTGGGCAATTGCCCCCCCTTTGCTTGCTTGTTGAATAAGGACAGTGCTAGCAGACACCTACTATATATGTGTATATCCAACCCAGCCAAGGAAACATCGCTTGTCACTTCCTTTAAACTGTCCGCAGACCTGATTCTGTCATTTACAATCACTCTTCAACATTTAAGGGCCCCAACTTGCTATCAGAAAACCTTTTCCTTACTTTCGGGACTGACTCTACTTTATAATCACAAATATCCCCTACACATTTAAAGGGGCACCCCTCCTCTATCTAAATCAATATAATTAAAGGTCATTCACCTGGTTCATTTACCTTGTGCCAGTGGCTGCAGGGGAGTGGCTGCTTTACTAGGCATTCTTCCCCACAATCAGTGTTGCACTCTCAATAGGCAACTCTGACACCGTTTGGGTAATCAAAGTCTAACGTTAACCACTACTATCTGTTTTGAGTTACCATTGATTATTCTTTGTTGATCATGTATATTGTTGCAAACAATTGTAAACCCCTTAAGCATTAACTTGTGCCAATTTGAATTGTGGTTGTTGAAATCCGTGTCTATTGCCCTTTACTCTGTTCTGGGTATTAATGGTGATCGGTTTATTTGAACTCTGGTAATCAAAACTATGACTGAACCTAGAGTGTCTGAAGGGACAAAGAGCTTGCAAGGTCGATGCAGCATCAAAGAACAAGCATCATCCAACGGCCCCAATGGAGGTAGAGCTACATAGGGATCCAAAATAATCTCTTTCCCTCTTTTACTCTCTACACCATGTTCTTGATCTTATATCCCTGATACGTTATATTCTCTAACCTTGGGGATCTTGGATAGCATTATTGGACAACCAAAGCTCTCCTTGGTTTTCACTCATTCCTTAGCTCCCCATCTATCAGTTAACTCTTTAGGAAATCAAAGTATTTTTTGGATATAAAACACACAGCTAAAATTTCTACTGGATTTTTTTGGGTTCCCCAGCAAGGGATCATTTGATTATATCCTCTGAAGCAAAAAGGATGGAACAGAGACTACAAGCAAGTTAGGTGCCATGGTGGTTGGGACTTTTCCCTTGTTCAGTTTTAATCCCTGGAACTAAACCTGAAGTTATGACGATGTTCGTCCCTGTTTCCTGGGTCCATCTAGGTGCTGGAACACTGTTTACATGTAAAGAATTGAAAAAAGTAAGAGAACATATTTATTGTTGAATGGATGTTAGTTTATTTTTGAAAGGAAAAAAATATGTCTTCTGACAGAGTCATATGTTACACTTGTATTTATGACTTGCTTCTTGATTTATGTTTTTCAGCATATTGGAACAAAGAGGTTATAAATGCTTGTATTTGTTTATTTATGTTAGTGTATGATTAATAGCGCAGCTTGTGATATTATTTTTATTGTTTCTATATGAAGGGTTTAATTTTTATATTAGATCTGCAGCTGATTGGCAACATTGTAATTAAAAAGCATGAAAACTAGACACATGCACACCAAAAATGTGTTTAGTTTTGGATGCATTCATTCATTGAAGAATTCTGTTTTGTCATTTTTGTTATGTTGACCCAATTCTTTTTCAGAATTTGTTTTGTGTCATCGGCATGTGTTTGTTACATTCTTTGGTCTGGGTGGATTAAAAAAATTTAGCCGTTTTTCTGGAAGATTACTATATATTCATTATATTATCGAATTGGACTCTAGTCCAATAATATCGACCTCCGTCATGTGCATAAGAAATAAAAAATGGAACAAAATTTGGATCCATTCATTTTCTGAATCCGAATTATCAAACACATTTGATAATTTTAAATCATTTCCCCATTGGTTTGAACTACTATCTCATCATCCGAATAAAACTCATGAAACGAATGCATTTGTTAATTTCATTAAAAAAAATTTTGAATTTGTTGCCATTCATTTCTGAATTTCTGAGATTTTCCAAATCCCCAAAAATGAAATATTTGGCCAAAAATTAACTAATCGCACATGTGGTATGGAAAACATGAACCTGTTTATATACAGAAAAATATAAACTTTCATTATGAATTTTTGTAATTTCAGCCAGTTTTGTAATTTTTGTGAAATTTTGTCTATACGTTAAGCCCTGATACGTTTTTGGATGCAATTTTGACCACAGTGATTCTCATGACATGGAAAATAAAATGTATTCCTATGAAAGCCTTCACATCTATGCAGTCCACATGCAGTGCATTTCGGAAAAGGGTCATGTGCATGTTTGGAGTAGTGCGATTCGACACTGAGGTCCATAGAGTTCAGTGCACTGTAAATCACACATGGAATGCTTATCTATTCACATCAAATGTGATTCTAGTGCATTTTTTGCCACTCCCATGTATCTTACTGAGCTGATTTCCAGAAGAGAGAGAGATATTGATTGCTATCCAAGCTGAACTACAGCTGAATCACACTGAAGGTACTCCTTGAATCAGACTTAAAAAATGAAGGAACTCACACCGAACTCACAGTGTGACCCTTGCCTTAAAGTAATAGTTTAGGTATTTTCAACCCCCTTAGTCTTCCATTTTTTAAACACACATTCAGGGGCAGACTGACCATTTGGAAACTCGGGCACTGCCTGAGGGCCCGGGGTCAGTAGGGGGACCCATGAGATGCCCCTGGTACCTTTTTTCATAGGCTTTTTTGAGTTTGGGCAAGGGCACAGGGGCCCCATGATCCCCTATTGCCCGGGGGCCCCATGAGTTGTCAGTCCGCCCCTGCACACATTTAATATGTGTATTTTAGAACGAAGAGTTAAACTCAAAACATTATATATTTTATGAAAGAAGAGAAACTGTAGACTAAAGTTTTGGATAGAGTGGAGAGGAATTAGAACACCTGTCAGGTTTGAATGCTGTCTGTGCCCCATTAAAGAGATTCACCCTTGCTATTTTTCCTCTTTACCCTTATTGAAAATAAAAGTAAAACAAAATGTCAAATTTTGGGTTGTTCCCAGAAAAATAATAGAGGGGAAATCTTCCAATGGGGACTCTAGTTCTGGTGACCTGGAGGGCCCCAGGAGATTCCATTAATTTGCAGAGATTTTCTCTCACTTCCTATTTGGCTGTGAAACAGGAAGTGAGGGAAAATCTCTGCAAAGGGACACAGATGGCGAAAAAAATAATCTGACATGAGTTATAACTCTCCTTTGGATAGCAAAATAAATAAAAAAGCTTTGCCTATAGTTTCATTTTTAAGTTTCTTTTTAAGTTAACTGTATTGTACACACAGCTTGTTGAATATACTTTGAGAAGGTAAAATGAGGACATGGTAAGTATCCATCATCTTGTAATTTCACAATGAATAGGATTGTTGATAAACTGAAAAACAAATTAATTTTGATAAAGTCAGTGCAGATTCCTCTTTTAGAACAGACTTCCTTTAAAAGGTCCACCAGTTCTCAGAAAGCAGAGATGACATGTCCATAACACATGAGCACTGGACTTAAGCTATCCACACACGCCATTGCAGAAACACTAACTTTAGAGGATAAATGTACTTTTGTACAGTTGTCTGTAATATGACATCACTTTCCCACCATCATTCCTAAGTGTCTCCCCCCATCCATCATCATGCCAGTTCCCTATGTGTAGCCTGCTGGGGCCAAGCAATCTTCAAGTCTTAGCTGAGCAGCTTCTTCCTCTGTGCACATGTGGACAAATCCAATTTATTTCTATGAAGATTCCATCCACCATTGGAATGCATAACAGACAAACTCTTCATAGGAATACGTAGTATTTTTCCACGTCTGTACAACAGATGACAGTACGTACAGTAATCCTTCCTGAGAGGTACTGGAATATTTTTAAAAATTGGCAGCCCAAGCCCTATAGGCATTGTTTTCATTATATTTTAATTATCACAATGTTGAAGATATTGGGTAAATCAATAAATAAATCAGAACTCATTTTGATATATTTAATTGTACTTGGGTTCAAAATTATCTAGCTACCTACCAAGTAGCAAATAAAGGGTTTGATAAACAAAAGGTGATTAGACTCCCACAGCATCTTTCACCAGCACCAATGTGATCTGAGTCTAAAACCTAAATGCAAAATAAAATGCGCTTTTTCTTTTTTTGACCACTGTTGGGTTAAAAATAAATATATTTCTGTAGATAAAGAGTGCACATTTTATTCTGTAATTTGTCTTGTTGAAAATGACACTCAAATTATGATTCTAATACAAAGCATTGTAAAGTTATTTTGAATTTAGAAATTAAGTAAAGTTTTTTTTTTCACTTTTCTGGGAGACTTTTCTTTGCACTTTTTCTTAAAATGTGAAATGTGTAAATATATGTTAAATGTGTAAAAACATTAAAGTGTTACTAAACCCACAACAGTAAAATCAGTCTTTATATGCAGTAAAGCTTGCTTGTTATAATCACTATGGATACTAAGGGGTTAATCCTCCACATTGTGTAAAAAGGCTGTTTGATCCTGTCTTCTCTTATCCTCCCCTTCTTTTACTGTCCCCAGTCCATTTGTTGATAGTACAACACCCTTGGAGACACTCTGCACATGCTCAGTTTGGTGTGTAATGCTAGAAAAGTTTTTTTTATTTTGTCTTGAGGGTGCATGTGATCAGCACAGGCCAATCAGCGCTGTCCAGACAGAGGGTCAGGGGTCATGCAGCCTCGCAGTATAGTAAGGGCAGAATGAAAACTCCTCCTATAAGCTTTAACCAGTGCTCAGCAAGACACTGATAAAAGTAACAAGACTGCTGTATGCTGCTGATGAGAAAAGGTACTTACAGGTTATATTTACTAAAATAAGTGTATTTCTATGTTCTGTGTATTCTGGAAAACCATATACAGTGAATGCAGGGTCATGTGTTTAGTAACACTTTAACACACCAAAACAAAAAAGTTTAAATATTAATGGTTAATAAAAGAGAAATGAACAAAAAAATCAGTAGGAAAATTATAATTAAATTAAGGAGTCTAAGGAGTTAATTAGGGCTGATTAGAGTAAATGAACATTTTATTTAAAATAACTTTTTTTACTTGTCAGGATGCTTTAAGGCTCCATTCACATTAGGGCATTTTAAATCGCGGACAGAATTGCCACGATTCTGCCCATGATTTCAAAATGTTCTGTTAAAATGACAAATTGCGGAACCGCATGTTCAGGTGCCATTCATTTTCAAAAAGCAAGAGCAAATGAATGCTGAAACTCCTGCGCTGGTTGATGAGCTCCACAATGTCAGTAACCCCACATGGAGTACTTTTTGGGAATGCAAGCCTTGCTGCCCTCAATGGATCAGGGAAATCCAAAGAAGCTGTGTGCAAAGAGCTCTGAGTTAGTGGTTCTGCCTCGAAACGCGTCAGTAATTTGGAGGCTTACAGTCCCCCAACAGCCACCATCTAGGGCAGGGGTGTCCAAACTTTTTTCAAAGAGGGCCAGATTGGATGAAGTGAACATGGTGGAGGGCCGAACATTTTTCCGAACATTCTTTGAACCATTACAATTAAATGCAAATAAATTATTTTATGCCAAGTTAATTGCAAACGACATACTTTTCATTTCATAACATTAAGATCAACTGACAGTTGAGTTTTCACAATGTATTGAAAATAAATTTAAAAAAACTTACCTGCACTAATGTGAAGGGTGAAAAAGGTAGCTGGAGCTGAAGCCTCTGCTCGGCAGCCGGGAGGGGAAGAGAAACACACTTCACGCTGGAAGCCCGGCCCTGACGTCACCACACTCTGTCGCTCCCAGCGCGGCGCAGTCACGCATGCACACTGCTCTCAAGCAGAAGACTGTCTGCCACAGAAGGGAGGGCCGTACGACAGCCGCATTTACACAGACCAGGGAGAACGCGCTGCAGTCAGGCATGCGCACTGCCCTCTGCTCTCAAGCAGAAGACTGTCTGCCATAGAAGGGAGGGCCGTGGGAGGGCCACATTACACAGAGCAGGGAGGGCTGTTGGAGGGCCGTATTAAACCGACCCCTGGGCCGTAAATGGCCCGCGGGCCGGACTTTGGACATGCCTGATCTAGGGAGATTGGACTATACTGTCTTTTTTGTGATGTGCCTTTGATTTTATTGTTTTGTGAGTACGCTACTTTTTATTCAATAAATCTAATTTTTAGAAGGTAATGCACTAGGCCCATGCACCCTCTGTTTCTGCATTCCAATCATTTTAAGTCACAGCAACTCTGGCTTTAATTAATAAAAGCTGAGAATTGCTGAGGATTGGGAGGGGGGACCCTGAACAGCATGGCAGAAGGACTGGATTTGTTACACACATCCTGTGTACCATGATGACCTTTTTTTGGATGTGTGTAGCATGTACAATGTCTAGAACTAATTAAACAAATTATCTGTTTTTCTTTTGTCACTCTAACCTTCCAGCATGGCAACTATCCATTGTAATGCTTTGTAGAAAAAGTCACTTTTTTTTTAATGCCTTGAAGGCATACAGGCATTCCACAGTGTGGTATATGTGTCAGAATCAGGAATTTCCTACGAATAAAATGTTTACCTTGCATTATGTTTTCTTTCATTTGTCTACTGTAAGCCAGCCCAAACTTTGTTTTCTAAAAGATGGTTGTAGTTTATTCTTAACCACTTGCCCTCCTGAGGATTTACCCTCCTGAATGACCAGGCCTCTTTTTGCTACTCGACGCTGCACTAATTCAACTGATAATTGCGCGGTCATGCAATGCTGCACCCAAACGAAATTTACGTCCTTTTTTTTTTACAAATAGAGCTTTCTTTCGGTGGTATTTGATCACCTGTGCGCTTTTTATTTTTTGCGCTATAAACAAGAAAAACAATATTTTTTACTTTCAGCTATAAAAAATATATAGTAAACTCAAAGTTAGTTATAAATTTAGGCCAAAATGTATTCTGCTACATGTTTTTGGTAAAAAAAATCCCAATAAGTGTATATTGATTGCTTTGTGTGAAAGTTATAGCGTCTACAAACTATGGTATAGATACTGCAATTTACAACATTTTTTTGCTATACAGCGCTGCGCTAGTTTAACGGACAATTGCACGGTCATGCAATACGGTACATAAATGAAATTTATGTCCTTTTTTAACACAAATAGAGCTTTCTTTTGGTGGTATTTACTCACCTGTGCACTTTTTATTTTTGGTGCTAAAACCAGAAAACTTTTGAAGAAAAAAAAATGTTTTTGAAAAAAACAATATTTTCTCATTTCGGTCATAAAAAATATCCAAAAAAACTAAACTTTCGTCATAAATTTAGGCCAAAATGTATTCTGCTACATGTTTTTGATTGAAAAATTTCCAATAAGTGTATATTGATTGCTTTGTGTGAAAGTTATAGCGTCTACAAAATATGGTATAGATAATGGAATTTACACAGCTTTTACTTTGACTGCTCATCACATTTCTTTAGGTGCTAAAATACCAGGATAGTACAAACACCCTCAAATGACCCCTTTTCAGAAAGTAGACACCCTAAGCTATATGCTGAGAGGCATATTGAGTCCATGGAAGATTTATTTTTTTTCCACAAGTTTCTGGAAAATGACAAAACTTTTTTTTTTTTACACAAAGTTGTCATTTAAATGATTTATTTCTCGCACAAGCCATGGGTATATGTGGAATTACACCCCAAAATACATTCTGCTACTTCTACCGAGTATGAGGATACCACCGAGTATGCGGATACCACTTTTTGGGAGCCTAGCCACATACAGGAGCCTGAAATCCAATGACCACTTTGAAAGCCTGAAGGTGCGTAACTTCCTCATTACACTTCCTCACTACCTATCACAGTTTCAAAGGCCCAAACATGCCGGGATAGCACCAAACCCCCCCAAATGACCCCTTTCTGGAAAGTAGACACCCCAAGGAATTTAAAAAGAGGCATAGTGAGTATTTTGCAGATCTCATTTTTTCTCACAAGGTTTTGAAACATAAAAAAAGAATAGAAAAAATATGTTTTTGTTTTTTTTCTTCATTTTCCAAAAACTTGTGGCAACAAATGAGATCTGCAAAATACTTACTGTGCTTTTTATCAAATTCCTTGGGGTGTCTACTTTCCAAAAAGGGGTCATTTGGGGGGGGGTTAGGTGCTATCCTGGCATTTCAGGGCCTCCAAAACTGTGATAAGTAGTCAGGAAGTGTAATGAGGAAATAAAGCCCTTTAAAAGCCTGAAGTTGCTTATTGGATTTTGGGGTCCTGTGCTTGGCTAGACTGCCAAAATGTCTCTCACATGTGGTGCCCCCATACTCAGGAGAAGTAGCAGAATGTATTTTGAGGAGTAATTCTACATATACCCATGGCATGTGTGAGCAGTAAATCATTTAAGTGACAATTTTGTTAAAAAAAAAAAATTATATTTTTTTTGTCATTTTCCAGAAACTTGTGGCAAAAAAATAAATTCTTCTATTGATTCAACATTCCTCTCATCAAATAGTTTGGGGTGTCTACTTTCCAAAAAGGGGTTGTTTTGGGGGGTGGGGGCGTTTTATGCCCAGCATTAGAAGTTTATGCCACACATCCATCACTCTTCTAACCACCTGAAGACCAAGCTTTTTCTGACACTTTTTGTTCACATGAAACAAATCAGTATTTTTTGCTAGGAAATTAATTTAAACCTCCAAACATTATATATTTTTTTAAAGCAGACACCCTAGTAAATAAAATGGTGGGTACTACAATTTTTTATGGCACATAGTACTCGTGCAGCGATTTTTCAAATGCAAATTTTTTTAAAAAATACACTTTTTTTACTTTTAATGCTCAAAAACACATTATATTGGTCAATTATTTCATAAAATATAAAAGATAATGGTATGCCGAGTAAATAGATACCAAACATGACATGCTTTAAAATTGCGCATGCCCCGTGCAATGGCAGCAATCTACAAACATTTTTAATATCCATAGGCAACGCTTTAAAAGCTACCATTTTAGATTTACAGAGGAGGTCTAGTGTTAGAATTACTGCCCTTGATCTGACGTTCACGGCAATACCTCACATGCATGGTGCAACCGCTGTTTACATACCTGCACAGGGTCAAGGCTTGTGCATACAGGTGTGCGATTTTTTTAGTTATTTTGATTCTTTTTTATTATTTTTACATTTGTACCTTTCATTTTTTTTTTTGCTTTGATCACTTCTAATGCTATAACAGGGAATGCAAATATCCCCTATAACTTTAATGGGTATTGCCATATATTCTTTTTTGAGAAATGTGGGGTCTATCAGACTCTAGATATCTCCTCTGCCCTTACATTATCTAATCAAACCAAAACCGGTGTGATCAGATGCTTTCCCAATTTACAAATGGCGCTGTTTATATCCTGCAAAACTGAAGTGATGAAATGCTTGTAGCTTCTAAATTCTTAGGCTATAGAGATGATTGGCACCATTCTGGTCTCCAATCAGCTCTATGGTCAGCTGGCAGAAACACCGGCTGCATTCTCAGGTTCCCCCGATGGCACAAGACTGCCCGAGAAGGCCATGGAAGGCAGTGGGGGAGGGGGGGCATCACCTCCCACTGCTTGTAAAAGCAATCCTGCAGCTAATTAGCCACTAGGATTGCACTTACATGAAAGCCAATCGCTGGCTGACAAAAACGATACCAGTATGATGCCTGCAGCTGTAGGCATCATCCTGGTATAACCATTCAAAGTCCAGTGATGTACCAGTACGGCTTTGGTCCTTGTTGGGTATATATACTATGTTCTTTTTTTTTTGTATGCAGCCTGTGGACTGAATGACAAAAATGAGAAGAAATCTCTGCCAGAAAAAGTGTGTGATATGCCCACCATTAGAATATACCGCCCTGCATCCACCCACTTCTAATGGTGGGCACACATTAGGTCACAATTTGCCACAAGCGCCAGCTCCAAGATTGAACAAATGTCTAAATAGTGGCACGCTTGAATAAAAATTGTCCACGTATAAGTGGTACCCCATATGGAGAAATGATGACACCAAGTCCCAAACTATCTTGTCACTGCTCCCCATGTAGTCCGGGCAACCGGGGGGGCTCCACATGACTATCTTTTCCCTCGTAAATCTGAAACTTATAAGTATAGCCTGTTGTCCTCTCACAGGTCTTCTACATCTTGACCCCATATCTGGCACGCTTGCAGGGGAGAAATTGTTTGAATGCAAGGCGTCCAGAAAAATTAATGAGGGACTCATCAACGCAGATGTTTTGCTGGGGAGTATAGACATCTGCAAATTTTTGGTTAAGGTGATTTGCGAGGGGCTGAATTTTGTGGAGCCGGTCAAATTCAGGGTTACCCCGAGGATGACAGAGTGTATTGTCGTTGAATTGCATGAAACACATTATACTCTCATATCTATGCCTGGCCATGGCAGCAGAGAACATGGCAAATGATGAATCGGGTCTGCGGACCAACACAACCGCAATTCATTTCTTTTAGTAATGCCCATGTTGAGGGTTAGGCCCAAAAAAAATGTAAATTTGAAAACTGTAATGAGTTTCCATGCGAATGGTCTGGCAAGGTTTGAATTTGGGTTGGCGGCGATAAATTGTTGTTCATATAAATTGCTTTGATCCACAATCAACGCATACAGATATTCCGTGAAAAACAGCTCCAAAAATCAAGGAGGTATGTGAAAGACCAGGATGTACTAGACCGCTGGTACTCGCCAGTTCACCAAAAGGTAGAGCGGCACTAGTACTGGCACTCTGCTGCATATGAGAGTCATCAAAATTTACCGGCAAGTGCTAACAGAGAACAGGCCTGATTCTGCAAACACTGCGGTTTTGTGTGCAATGTATCAAGTGACAGTGACCTACTGACACTGCGCTTGCTGGGGGAGAAGGGGGAGGGGTAAGCGTAGGGGCTAAACACAGGTGCTGGCAGGTGCCGGGGCTGATTCCGCTAACACTGCATTTTTGGGGACGCTATACTAATGTGAACGCTGGTATAGTGCTGATCTGATCAAAGATATTGACCCTTTCAGACACTATACTAACAATGGAGGTTTATTGTACATGAGCGTGCTCCTGGCAATCAAGGGGTTAAATGTGATGACTGGTGTACTGACAGGCAATCTGACGCTATCTGGGAGGGGAGTGAAAACCATGGGAGCACAAATCATGTATATATATGTGATTTTGCGCACACATGTCGCTCTGTAGCAGTATTTCTGCTATAGGGCGGTCAGGAAGCGGTTACAGAAGAGGTTTGTGTTACGGCGCTGCGTTACTTTAACTGACAATTGCGCAGTCATGCAACACTACACCCAAATTAAATTTACGTCCTTTTTTCCCACAAATTGAGCTTTCTTTCGGTGGTATTTGATCGCCTGTGCGTTTTTTATTTTTTTGCGCTCTAAAAAAAAGGCTGACAATTTTGAGAAAAAAAAAAACTATGTTTTGGACTTTTTGTTATAAAACATGTCCAGTAAAAAAATGTAAAAATAACATTTTGTCATAAATTTCAGCCAAAATGCATTCTGCGACATGTCTTTGCTAAAAAAAAAAACGATACATGTAAATTAATTGGTTTACGTGAAAGTTATAGCATTTATAAATGGCGGGAAAGATACTGGGATTTTTAATTTTTATTTATACTAATAATGGCGGCGATCAGCGACTTATGGCGGCGATCAGTGACTTATGGCGGCGATTAGCGACTTATGGCAGGACTGCGGACATTCTGACACTGGGGGGGAACTGACTTGGGGTCACTGACATCCCCAGTGACACCAATACAGTAATCAGTGCAAAAAAAAAATACTGACACAGTACTAATGGCACTGGGGAGGAAGTGGTTAACATTTTTATTCAATGACAAGGTTAACTGTGTGAGGAGAGTGTTTTACTAGGGGCGGGGGTGTGTACTGCAGGGAGACACGCTGATCCGGACAGATAAACTCTTCTGTCCCGATCAGCTTGTCAGGAGCTGACAGGGAACTGACAAAGAGCAGAGATGTGTGTAAACAATGCAGCCCTGCTCTCTGTCAGTGTTTGCCGCTAATTGCCGGGAACCGGCCAGTGATGACTGACCGTGACCCGGCGACTGACATCCGCGTCCGCGATTGGTGACAGAGGTAGGGCGTGGCGTGCGCCCCCTACCTGTTTTGCAATAGCACGTTTTAAAACGTGCTGTTGCGCAGCCGTGCGCCCTGCAAACGTTTTAATGCAGTGGCTGGTCTTAAAGTGGTTAAGGAAGTATAATCCAGAACAGTTTGACATAGATGTTCTTTATTATGGACCTATGTGGGATTATTTGCTCGTATGATTTCCGATAATGATCTGTAGATTCTAGACTAACACAAGTACAAACTGACCTGCAGGTATTTTAATTACCATATACAGTATCTATAAAGGAAAATATGAAACCCCCTCACAAAAAAAATGTTGTGATGGAATCTTAAAAAAAATAAAAATACAAAAATTACCTATGAAGACCAAAGATAATGGGGTCTGGTGGAAAGGTTGCTCCTTAGTTTCAGAAAATACCCACTGGAAAGGAGGAAGTAGACTGGTGGCAATAGAAGTATTGCAATTTAGGCAAAAGAGTAATTAAATAACTCTTGTATTCAGAATACACTTTAAAGTGAACATATGGCCAGACTATGGGCAATCACATATTTACATATTCTTAACCAGCAATTAAGGAGCTTCAAAACAAACCCTTGCTGACTTATGTAGCTGCAAGCAAGTAAAGCAATTCCTTTTCAAAGTTCAAAGCAGAAGCACTGAGGTCATTCAGTCATTTCAGCAGCACAACTCACCCTACTCCCCATCCCAGACTGCCTTATCTGTGCTTACATTAAAGATTATTGTCTGAACAGCTGCTCTTCATCTCTGAGCAAAAGTTACAGCGACAATGAGAAAGATGGTACAGGGCTATTAGAGTCACCACTGGTGCTGTTAAAGAATCTGGCATCTTGTATACATGGCCAAACACTCCTTTCAGCAATCATTGGAATTCAGTAATGGTTGCAATGCACTGTTTTACACAAACCAATTATGTCTAAATGTAATAAAAACCTTTGGAAGCAGACCAAAAATGTAAGTTTTGGCATGCTTCACTTTAATGAACAATAGCTTTTAACCATGTTTTTAGCACGTGTGGTCATTATTATTTTTAATACTATGAATATAATTTTGTTTAATAATCACAGAAATTTCAAAATATTAGGCATTGTCCGGTGCAATGGTTCAATTGACTTGTGATTAGACATGTGCAGTTCATTTTGTTCTGAATCGTAATTTGGATAGAATTTTCCATTCTGAATTACAATAGTAAAGAATTTGAACGAATCTGAAATAACAAAACAAAATTTGGCTAAAATGGCTAAAAGATTGTATTCAGAGAGTAGGGGTTAATGATTCATACTCTGCATGCTCTAGGGTTTACAGTGGTGTACCCCAAGGTTCAGTGTTGGGACCTTTACTTTTTAATATATACGTTATTCCACTGCACAGCTTGGATATATATATCCAAGCTGTGCAGTGGAATAACGTCCTTACAGGATGTCTCCAATTTACAAGCTGACCTCAATGCATTGTTTAATTGGGCAAATATGTGGCAAAAGAGGTTTAATGTTGATAAATGTAAGGTTATGCACTTGGAGGCTAAGAATATGCATGCATCATACATACTAGGGGGAGTACAACTGGGGGAATCAATGGTGGAGAAGGATCTGGGAGTTCTGGTAGAGCACAAGCTTAATAATGGCATGCAATGCCAAGCTGCGGTTTCTAAAGCGAGCAAAATCCTCTCTTGTATTAAAAGAGGTATAGACTCCAGAGAGAGAGAGAGAAAGATATCATTATACCCCTGTACAAATCATTAATAACACCTCATCTGAAATATGCAGTTCACTTTTGGGCACCAATTCACAAAAAGGACATTGGGGAACTTGAGAAAGTACAGAGAAGAGCAACTAAACTGATAACAGGCATGGAGGAGATCAGGAAAAATTGGAGGAACTGAATTTATTCTCTCTGTAGAACAGGAGATTAACCATTTCAATACCGGGCAATTTTACACCTTCCTGCCCAGGCCATTTTTCAGGTTTCAGCGCTCTCACACTTTGAATGACAATTGCGCGGTCATACAACATTGTACCCAAACTAAAATTTTATCGTTTTCTTCACACAACTAGAGCTTTCTTTTGGCGGTATTTAATCACCGCTGGGGTTTTTATTTTTTGCTAAATTAACAAAAAAAGACCAAAAATTTTGAAAAAAAAACACGTTTTTCTTTGTTTCTGTTAAAAAAGTTTACAAATAAATAATTGTTCTTCATAAATTTAGGCCAAGATGTATTCTGCTACATGTCTTTGGTGAAAATAACCCAAATTAGGATGTATTATTTAGTTTGTAGGAAAGTTATAGAGTTCACAAACTATGGTATAGATCTGAAAATTGATCAATCCTGAAGTAGTGACAGCCAATCTAATTTCTTGAGGTCCAAGAATATCAGAATAGTACAGATATCCCCCAAATGACCCCTTTTTGCAGAGTAGACAGTCCGACGTCCTTCATAAGAGGAATCACGAGTTTTTTGAAGTTGTATTTTTTTTGTCATAATTTTTCGGAAAATGAAAAAATTAAAAAAATTATTTTCACTATTTTTTTTTACATACTGTCACCAGTGCAGTACAGTGTCATCATATAACTGGCATGGCGGTGAACAGGGACACTGACTGGTGACAGTATGAAAAAAAAAATATATATATATATTTTTTATTTTATTTTTTTTATTATATTTAATTTTTTACAAATTTTTTTTTTTTTTAAGATTTTTTTTTCATATTTTACTATGACCAAAGTAGTACAATGTTACCATAGTAACATTGTACTGCTTTGGGGAAGTGATCAGTATTTTTTTTTTTTTTACACAATTTGCTTATACTGGTTCTGGCCAGCTCAGTGGATTGCTTCAAAAAAGGCCTGAACTGCATATTCCAGATGAGGTATTACTAAGGATTTGTACAGGGTGAAATGATCTCTCTCTCTGGAGTCTATACCTCTTTTAATACAAGAGAGGATTTTACTCGCTTTAGAAACCACAGCTTGGCATTGCATGCCACTATTAAGCTTGTGATCTACCAGAACTCCCAGATCCTTCTCCATCATTGATTTCCCCAGTTGTACCCCCCTCCCTAGTATGTATGATGCATGCAAATTCTTAGCCCCCAAGTGGATAACCTTACATTTATCAACATTAAACCTCACTTGCCACATAGTTGCCCAATTAAACAATGCATTGAGGTTGGCTTATAAGTTGGAGACATCCTGTAAGGACATTCCATTGCACAGCTTGGTGTCATCTGCAAAGACTGAAAAGGTATTTTTAATCCCAGACCCTATATAGTTTATAAATGTATGAAAAAGTAAGGGTCCCAACACTGAACCTTGGGGTACACCACTGACAACCCTAGACCATTCAGAGTATGAATAATTAACCACTACTCTCTAAATCTGATCTTTTAGCCAGTTTTTTATCCATTTACATACAGATTTTTCCAAGCCTGTAGACTTTACCTTACACATTAGCCGTGTGTGGGGAACTGTGTCAAACGCCTTTGCAAAATCCAAGTATACCACATCCACCGCCACCCCTCTGTCTAAGGTTTTACTCACCTCCTCATAAAAAGAGATCAGATTTGTTTGACAACTTAATGCCCATAATGACTAGCCAGTCTTCCCTCCTCTATATGTGTCCATACCCTCTTGCCTCTAGATCTATTATTACAGCAGATGCATGCTTCATATAACTGTTAACAGCACTATTCTATCTTTTCTTACCTACACCCACCAGCCACTTTATTAGGTACGCCTGTTCAATTGCTTGGTAATACAAATTGCTACTAAGCCAATCACATGGCAGCAGCTCAATACATTTAGGCATCTAGATGTGGTGAAGACTTGCTGAAGTTCAAACTGAGCATCAGAATGAGGAAGAAAGGGGATTTAAGTGAGTTTGAATGTGGCATGGTTGTTGGTGCCAGATGGTCTGGTCTGAATTTTTTTAAAAACTGCTCATCTACTGGGATTTTTACACACAACTATCTCTAGAGTTTACAGAGAATGTTCCAAAAAAGAGAAAATATCCAGTGAGTGGCAGTTGTGTGGATGCAAATGCCTTGTTCATGTCAGAGGTCAGAGGAGAATAGACAGACTGGTTTGAGATGATACAAAGAATAAGAGAGGGTAGAAGTTCATAAATATGCTGTATCACCCAATATATGGTTTCTGCCCAGTAACCAAAAAACATGAATGCAAAAAAGAGGGGTAGTGAAAAAGAATTCACAGAAAAGTGGTTACATCATGGACAGAATGCGATACTCAGAATAATTCCCAAAAATTATGCTTTATTACACAATAGTTATAGAAAATACGTAAATACCCCGGTTCACCATCACCTCAGTATGAGATGATACACAAGGACCTAAAATCACATAAAAACAACATCAAGACTGGTCTTAATATAAATGTGCTGCATAAGCAATGACAGAAACTTGTCTAGTGCATTTGCAGCACCAACACATTGGTTACACCACCAGTAGAGGGTGTGTCAAAAAATTGTACCATCAGGTATATACTGTACAGCGCTATGCAATATTGGCTGATAACAGGCACCATATATTAATAAAATTACCCATAACCCTATCAAGGCAATGTGGGTCAAAAATTGTAAATATAAAGGGAGGGTACAGATGCTCCTATAATGACAGGATGATACAATAATAGCAATGCAGCCCCTATGTAAGGCACAAGTGAGTGGTGAACATGTATAGATTCACAATGGACATGCCCATATGTAAAGATGCAGAATTATTCATGAAAGAATCGCTGTTGGTATCCTTAGTGAGGTAAAGATGATAAAGATGGCAGGGCCCTGCTTCACGGGGTTTCTTCAGTGCAACGTGCGGACTATAAACCACCTTAATATAGATGATAGTATGAAGCCTGCGGGGTCCTCTGTCTCTTGTAATATATAATTGGTGCCTTGCACCTAGATTGTGAATCATATTGTCCCCATCCTGCAATAAATATATTTCTGTATGTGTAGAGTGGCAAATAAACGCCTTTTCATTTAGCTGTATGACAGTTCATTCACCACCTGAGCCATAGGTGATACTTTCTGGAAGTTTCCTCCGTCTAGATTACCAGGTATAATCCCGGGAACAGCCACTAACATCGAGCCTATGACTGGCGGGCTCCGTTCTCCCCTTGGTGCAGCCTTGCACACAAATATGGCCGCTTCCCTGCTGGTCAGCGTGTATGGCACCAATGTGCATGACCGGAAGTGACGTATCTGAAGTATGACGTCAACGCGTTTTGCCGATGGGCGTATCTCACTCGGCTTCGTCAGGACCAATGAGACATCTGCCTTTCAGCTTCCTATTTATACTGGGCTCAGTGCCGCCCATATATGCAAATCGGTTGCTGGCAATCATTCTCAATGGGGAAAAAGAGCTAATTACTTAGCAAAACAGCTGGTCATTTAACACAATTAAAAGAGTGGACACTTGGGCACACCAAGAGGGAGGAAAAATGTCCTACTTTCTTATGTCATTAAGAGGGATCAAATGTTTGCCACCAAACCTCCCACAAGGTGGCGCTGCCAATTTATAGTTCTACGTACTTGACTATTTTTCTAAAAATACTTGGAGATCACATTCAATATTTAACCCTTTTGGGAATAGAGTATCAAGTTTATAAATCCAATATTTCTCACGTTTTAATAGTTCTTTATCAAAGTCACCTCTCCTCTGAGGGAAATTTAGTGCATAAATACCTTTCTGTACAGTATATACCTGATGGTACAATTTTTTGACACACCCCCTACTAGTGGTGTCATTGCTTATGCAGCACATTTATATTAAGACCGGTCTTGATGTTGTTTTTATGTGATTTTAGGTCCTTGTGTATTATCTCATACTGAGGTGATGGTGAACCAGTGTATTTACGCTATTGTCTATAACTATTGTGTAATAAAGCATAATTTTTGGGAATTATTCTGAGTATCGCATTCTGTCCATGATGTAACCACTTTTCTGTGAATTCTTTTTCACAACCCCTCTTTTTTGCATGGTTTGAGATGATAGCATGGCAACAGTACCACAGATAGCCACTCATTACAACCAAGGTATGCAGAATAGCATCTCTGAATGCACATTGCTTCGAACCTTGAAGC
This sequence comes from Staurois parvus, assembly GCF_062004578.1. NCBI lineage: Eukaryota > Metazoa > Chordata > Amphibia > Anura > Ranidae > Staurois > Staurois parvus. Next base: position 716,716 of record NW_028318342.1, on the reverse strand, counting down.
TGATGGGCTACAGCAGCAGAAGACCACACTGGGTGCCACTCCTATCAGCTAAGAACAGGAAACAGAGGCTACAATTCATACAGATTTACCAAGATTGCACAATAGAAGATTGGAAAAACATTGCCTGGTCTGATGAGTCTTGATTCAGATATTCAGATGGTAGGGTCAGAATTTGACGTAAACAACATGAAAGCATGGATCCACCCTGCCTTGTATCAATGGTTCAGGCTGCTGCTGGTGGTAGTGTAATGGTGTGGGGGATATTTTCTTGGCACACCTTGGGCCCCTTAGTACCAACTGAGCATCGTTTAAATGCCATGGCCTACCTGAGTATTGTTGCTGACCATGTCCATCCCTTTATGACTACAGTGTACCCATCTTCTGATGGCTACTTTCAGCAGGATAATGCACCATGTCACAAAGCTCAAATCATCTGAAACTGGTTTCTTGAACATGACAATGAGTTCACTGTATTCCAGTGGCCTCAACAGTCACCAGATCTCAATCCAAAAGAGCACCTTTGGGATGTGGTGAAACGGGAGATTCACATCATGGATGTGCAACTGACAAAACTGCAGCAACTCCATGATGCTATCATGTCAATGGACCAAGATCTCTGAGGAATGTTTCCAACACCTTGTTGAATCTATGCCATGAAGAATTAAGGAAGTTTTGAAGGCAAAAGGGGGTTCAACTCAGTACTAGCAAGGTGTACCTAATAAACAGGCCAATGAGTGTATAACACTATGATGGACAAACAGTGACAACATAACATAACCACCAATCAATACAGTTTTATTAAGGAGAGTAAAATAGGTACCCCCTGTCCCCAAAATGCCTTACAGGTCAAGGAGCCCTCTAATGTCTCTTTTCGAGACAGAGAAAGGGACTAAAGACAGTCCCTTTTTATGCAGCCTCAGCTGCACTGTAGATGAATGAATACAAGTCTCTGTTTAGAGACACAGTTTACTATGCTTCAGTGATGAATGATCACAGGAACCTTTAGGGAAAACATGACATCATCATGCCCAGAAGTGTAAGTTTGGCCATCTTCCACATCTAATCAGGGATATTCATCCTTAATGGGGCAATATGGCTGTATGAAGAGTGTTTTAAAAGTCAATTTATCTGGTGCTCTGGATCTTACAAGTGCATGTTACTTTGTGAGTGTTTTATTCTCATTTAATAAATTGAAGTAATTAGTCTAATACTGCACCATGAGATTCTTTCTATTTTATCTTTTTTTTATTGAACTGGTTAGAGCCTGTGGTGTTAAACTGATACTCATCTACTCTAAGCTGGTTGGAAGAAAACTGTTAAGGATTATACCCAGATTGTTGGGAAAGTGTTTTTGCCTTACCTTTGTGTAGGTCAATTCCTGAGGTAAGCGGCAGCTTTGAGAGATGGTGGTGCACTGTGGTGGAGCACATCAGCAAGTTTTTAAGGAGCATGCATGTTATATGTATGTCATGAAGCACCGTTCCTTTTGAAGAAATGAATCTGAATTAATAATTTTGTGGGACTGTATGTTTTAAACTTTTGTTTGTTATCACATAAATTGCATTTGTTTTTTTCTGTGTTTATATGGATTTCATTCACTATATATGTGAGGTTCACACTGACTGTTTTATATAAATATTGATGTATGATTTTTTTTATATACATATATATTTATCTAACTTTTGCACAGTTTATTTTAGTTGCACTGTTGAGATATTGAGACCAAGTGGAGTCAGAGTGTCCAGTTCATGAATCCACTTGGTCTCATTCTGTGACATTCTGTGACACTTTCTTAGACATATATCCCCCTCGCTAATGCTTGGATACCCTATGAATACCATAGAATAGCAAAAGGGTAGGATCCTAATTATATTTCAACCTGGAATGATTTGACACACTATGCTTTTGATAGTTATTCCTAATATTCGTTATGTGTTCCCCTATACATTTAGACAATCTGCACATGGTCCTCCTCACATACTGTTTGTCACATGAGCACATAAGAAGGTCCTCTGTACTCTGTAAAAGTGGACTGAAGCTGGAAAGTCACTTGGATCACTTCTACGTCACTGGCTGAGAATTTTGGTACTGGAGTGATAGACAACGTGAGAATGTACCTGTATATCCTAAAGATGTGAAGTGGTTAAAGTATTAAGTGATTGACGTTACAAGTTGCAGAGCTACAATAATAAATTACCAATGTTGCAACTGAATGATGTGGAGATATTTAAGCATCTTTAAGTAAATTACAACAATACCTCTATATACAGACAAGAAATGCACATCATACAAAATCATTTTATATGAAGGTTCTTTAGATACAGTTGTGCTCAAAAGTTTGCATACCCTGGCAGAAATTGTGAAAGTTTGGCATTTATTTTGAAAATATCATTCCTCTTATTTAAGGATAGTGATCATATGAAGCCATTTATTATCACATAGTTGTTTGGCTCCATTTTAAATCATAATGATAACAGAAATCACCCAAATAGCCCTCATGAAAAGTTTACATACCTTGGAATGTTTGCTCTTGGTACAGATAAACAAGGTGACATACACAGGTTAATATGGCAATTACCACATCTGTTGTTTTTTAAGTTGCAATTAGTATCTATATATAAAGAGTCAGTGAGTTTGTTAGCTTTCACATGGATAAACTGAGCAGGCTAGATACTGAGCCACGGGGAGCAGAAAACACCTGCTTAACAAGATAATGGAACTTTATAAATCTGGAAAAGGACATGAAAAGATATCCAAAGCCTTGAATATGCCAGTCAGTAATGTTCAATCACTTATTAAGAAGTGGAAAATTCAGGCATGTCTTGATACCAAGCCAAGTTCAGGTAGACCAAGACAGATTGCAGCCACAACTGCCAGAAGAATTGTTTGGGATACAAAGTAAAATCCACAGGTAAACTCAGGAGGAGTACAGGCTGCACCGGAAAATGATGGGGTGATTGGCATAATGTACTTCTTTTTTAAGAAGTACATTATGCCAATACAAAAAAATGTCCTACATGGTCGAGATGCCAGAACGAAGCCTTTACTGCACCAATGCCACAAAAATTCCGGTTATAATATGCCCGACAACACCTTGACATTCCTCACTGGGCTTTTTTGTCCAGGAGCTGTTGACATTTCACAGTAAAAATCTAATTCTGAGGTATTTATGCATTATATATGCAGGAAGATAATTTGTACAACAGGTAAATTGGCAGAGAAAGAATAACAGAAAGAAGTCATAGTAAGAGAAAGGAAGGTTAAGCTAAAGGAAAGTTTTCCCTCTTGGATGATGCTGTTTACCAGGTTAAAGAAGCTGGACAATTGCCAAAAGAAAAAGTCATAGTTGAGTGGTAAGAGATGTCTTGTCTCTATAAAATACACTGCTCAAAAAAATTAAAGGAACATTTTGAAAACACATCAGATCTCAATGGGGAAAAATATCATGCTGGATATCTATACTGATATGGACTGGGTAATGTGTTAGGAACGTAAGAATGTCCCATCGTTTGATTTTCGAGGTGTCTGAATTCAGTCTTCTGTAGGTTGATAATTTTCATTTCTATCAAAGTAAAAAAAATGATGCAGCAGGCTAATCCATTTTGCTGAAATTTCATTGCAGCAACTCAAAATAGTGCTCAGTAGTTTGTATGGCCCCCACGTGCTTGTATGCATACCTGACAATGTCGGGGCATGCTCCTAATGAGACAATTACTGTGCTCATCCTGTTCCTCCTTGCACAAAGGAGCAGATACCGGCCCTGATGTTGGATTAAGGACCTTCTACAGCCCTGTCCACCTCTCCTAGAGTAACTGCTTGTCTACTGGAATCTCCTCTATGCTCTTCAGACAGTGCTGGAAGACACAGCAAAACTTATGGCAATGGCACATATTGATGTGCCATCCTGGAGGAGTTGGACTGCCTGTGCAATCTCTGTAGGGTCCAGGTATCACCTCCTGCTACCAGTAGTGACACTGACCCTATCCAAATGCAAAACTAGTGAAAAACAGTCAGAAAAGATGAGTAGGGAAAAAAATGTCAGTGACCTCCACCTGTAAAACCATTCCTGTTTTGGGGATCATCTCATTGTTGCTCTTTTAGTGCTGTTGCTAGCTAACCTGTTGTTAATTTCATTAACACCAAAGCAGCTGAAACTGATTAACAACCCCCTCTGCTAATTAACTGCCCAGATCAAACTAGGAGTTTAATTGACTTGATGCTATACTCTCATTAAAAAGTGTTCTTATCATCCAGTATTTGTCCTCCTTTTTCTTTAAAATCATGGTAAGGTTTTCCATTTCTTGGATCTCCTCAATCCTCACCTTCAAACAAGCTATAGAAGGGGGCTTATACTTTTCCATAATACCGGAATACAAGCCTTTGGTGCTGTGAGCAAATGTTTAAGTAAGGAATTTTTTAATTTCTTCTTGGATAGTGGATTGTCATTCAGGGGGTAAGCAGCTGGGTCTTTGTTTAGGGTCACTCCCGTTAGGGTCTTGATTGTATTTTATACTTGATCCCAGAAGTCTGTTAATTTTGGGTAGTCCCAGAAAATTTGTAGAAGAGTCCCCTCAGACTCCCCAGAGTGCAAGGTGTGAGGTACCTAGGGTAACATACGGTTCAGGTTTGCTGGAGTTCTATACCACTGCGTGAGGATCTTATATCCCCCTTCCCAGTATCTACTGACCAGGGAAGCTATGAGGGAAAAGTGAAGGATTCTTTTCCTCCGGACTTGTTAAAAGGAGGTGTTGAGATCTCATTCCCATTGACTTAAAAAAGGGAGTTCCGGCATGTCGCCCAAGTCCGTTAAAAGAGCTGAAGTTAAGTGAGCTTGGAAGTTTGAAAGCAGTTGCCCATCTAGGCAGATCTGCTCTAATGGGGTGGGCTGATGCAGTATGTGGTATTCAGGTGGAAGGGACCAAAGATGTCCATTTAATTGATAAAGGTGGAGGAAGTCAAGCAAAGTATGAAACTGAGATTTAATGCTGCAGCTCAACATAAGTCTGTGGTTAGAGGAGAAATTAATGAGTGTACAAGAATTCCATTGCAACAGCTCATCAAATTGGGGGTCTTCCATGCCTGGGCAGAATGTCAGGGCGCCAAGTATTGGGATCAGAGGACTTAGATGGGGAGAGAGAGTAGAGGCCCTAAAGGGGGTGCAGAAACCCATAAAGCAGCACCTATCATGGGATGCTGCATAATCGTTGTAGAGCAGGAGAAAGAGGAGTCTAAGGAAGTCCCGCTAGGAACAGACTACGGTGAGGGGTACTGTGTCAACCCAGGGTTTGTGATTCTGCATGACACACCATTCCATAACCCTGGTCAGATGGGAAATTTTGTAGTATTTCACGGGGTCAGGGAAAGCAATCCTCCCCTTTCTTACCTTAGGTAAAAACAATATGGATCTGCAAACTCTCGCTGGTATGCCTAACCAAATGAAATGGACAAATTGTGACCGTAAATCTTTCAGGAAACCCTTTGGAAGTTTGACTAGCAGCTACTGTAATACAGGTAAAAAGAGACTTTATTTTTTGGGGGTCTACTAGAGTATTTGTGAAAGTATATGATGGTTGTATGGCCGTTAGCTGTCTTGACTATCCTAAGAGTTTTTACACACCTCCCGGAGTTTTTCACAGTCTGTAAGAGAAACTAATTGGATTGATGATGCACAAAAATACAATCCTATTGTCGGGGATCGCCGCGCCGCTGTGCTCGGCGCAGGCGCAGTGCACCGCCCTGTGCAGGGATACGGGCGCCGGGACCTGGCCGACCGCGGCAGCCAAGTTCGCGCATGCGCAGTAGAGACCACGGGCGCGCACCTGGCACCAATGACAGCGCAGGGCGGGATATTTAAACAGCCCTGAGCTGTCATTCAGTGCCTTCTGGTCTCCTTGTATCCTGTGAACCTGTGAACCTGTTGTAGTAAGTTATTGACCCGGATTGTGCCCTGACCTTGCTGTTTTCTCCTGTTCCTTGACCCTTGCTTGCCTGACCTCTCTCCTGAATGCCCCCTATTGGATCTGACCTGCTGTTGCTGACCTGGCGTGTGACCCGACTATTCTTTGCCCGCTGCTCTGTACCGCACCGTCCCCATAGTTACCGACCCGGCTTGTATGACCTTGCACTTGCTCAGCCATCCATCCATCCATCCCTCTCAACGGGGTCTCCAGACCTCCTCATCATTGGCTCTCTCCCGTGGGAGCCCCTGGCGAATACCCCTACCACTGACGGGTGTCCTCAGTAGTCACGACCTGGTCCCAGGGTACTCCAAGTCCATCCCCACCATCAGGGGCTCTGGTGAACAAGTACTCTGGGGCTTAGACTCCATACGCTGGGAACGGCCGATCAGTGGAGTGCTAGTGGTACCGCCGGGCGGTCCCTTACACCTATCTGTAGAGGTTATGGAACACAGAGAAGGTTGACAGTCTGGGCTTTCCTGGAGAGGACAAAGTATGGTACACCCATTAAGGGTTTGATTGAGTCCTGACCTTTGTGTACTGTAGGGTTGGTACTTCTGGTTAGTTTTTTTATATTATTAGTTGAGAAATGGAGGAAGGTATATGTGTGAGAAGACACAAAAGTGACAAGATTAACAATGGGTTATTGCTTTTTATTAACTTTTGATAATAACTTTGGTTTGTAATGCTGCATATGTTTCCTAATTGAAAAACAATGTTATAATTTTGCAGGTTTGGTGATGTTTTACTAATATGAGGGGTTATTAGCAAACAAATACATATATCCTATTTTTTCTATCAAACATATAACTCAAGAGTATGTTTAGTCCACTTTATGGGATTATACTTGTTGCTTCAGGGAGATAGATGAATTCAATTTCCAAGATGTTTTGAGGTCAAATAACTGACAGGAAAGATGTTTAAATTCAGCTTTTCTTTGTTTTAAATGGCTTCTAGACAGATAATATCTACTTGCAAGGTTGCCTTGTGGGCTACCCGGCAGAAGATTGGTGGGGAATACTGAGGTGATGTTATTTTTTTAGAAGTTAAGCGCATAGTTTTATGTTTTAAAAGCTGTATTTTGCAACTATTTCTGTGTTATGAAATTCTATCTTTGAACGAGGAGTGAATAGTCTAACAAATAGTTGGAAATATTCAAGGTTTTGATAACGAGAGCAGGGATTGCTGCAATGTAAAAAAAAATTATATTGCAGGAAATGTAATAAAGATGACAATTAGAGATGAGCGAATTATTCAAAAATTCGATTCGGCTGATTCGCCGAATTTGCGGGAGAAATTTGATTCGATGCGAATTTATTCGCCGCAAATTTAACTTATTAAAAGGGTTTCTAGGCTTCAGAGAGCCTTTATATTAGTGCAGAACACTGTACCTTTAATTTAAATGCCCTTGGAGTCTGCTGGGGAAGAGAAATAATACTGTCAGTCAGTATGACATGCAGATGAGTGCCGTCGATCTTAGAATCACCGCACACTTCACTCATTTGGGCAGTCACGGGGCACGACGAAGAAGAAGAATGAAAAGAAGAAGAAGAAGAATGAAAAGAAGAATGAAAAGAAGAAGAAGAATGAAAAGAAGAAGAAGAATGAAAAGAAGAATGAAAAGAAGAAGAAGAAGAATGAAAAGAAGAAGAAGAAGAATGAAAAGAAGAATGAAAAGAAGAAGAAGAAGAATGAAAAGAAGAAGAATGAAAAGAAGAAGAAGAAGAATGAAAAGAAGAATGAGAAGAAGAAGAAGAATGAAAAGAAGAATGAGAAGAAGAATGAGAAGAAGAATGAAAAGAAGAATGAAAAGAAGAATGAGATGAATGAAAAGAAGAAGAAGAAGAAGAATGAAAAGAAGAATGAAAAGAAGAAGAATGAAAAGAAGAAGAAGAAGAATGAAAAGAAGAATGAAAAGAAGAAGAATGAAAAAAAGAAGAAGAAGAATGAAAAGAAGAATGAAAAGAAGAAGAAGAAGAATGAAAAGAAGAATGAAAAGAAGAAGAAGAAGAATGAAAAGAAGAAGAAGAAGAATGAAAAGAAGAAGAAGAAGAATGAAAAGAAGAATGAAAAGAAGAAGAAGAAGAATGAAAAGAAGAATGAAAAGAAGAAGAAGAAGAATGAGAAGAAGAATGAAAAGAAGAATGAAAAGAAGAATGAGAAGAATGAAAAGAAGAATGAAAAGAAGAAGAAGAAGAATGAAAAGAAGAATGAAAAGAAGAATGAAAAGAAGAATGAGAAGAATGAAAAGAAGAATGAAAAGAAGAAGGAGAAGAATGAAAAGAAGAAGAAGAATGAAAAGAAGAATGAAAAGAAGAATAAGAAGAATGAAAAGAAGAAGAAGAAGAATGAAAAGAAGAATGAAAAGAAGAAGCAGAAGAATGAAAAGAAGAAGAAGAATGAAAAGAAGAATGAAAAGAAGAAGAAGAATGAAAATAAGAAGAAGAATGAAAAGAAGAAGAAGAAGAAGAAGAATGAAAAGAAGAAGAAGAAGAATGAAAAGATGAATGAAAAGAAGAAGAAGAAGAATGAAAAGAAGAAAAAGAATGAAAAGAAGAAGAAGAAGAATGAAAAGAAGAATGAAAAGAAGAAGAAGAAGAATGAAAAGAAGAAGAAGAAGAATGAAAAGAAGAATGAAAAGAAGAAGAAGAAGAATGAAAAGAAGAAGAAGAAGAAGAATGAAAAGAAGAAGAAGAAGAATGAAAAGAAGAATGAAAAGAAGAAGAAGAAGAATGAAAAGAAGAAGAAGAAGAATGAAAAGAAGAATGAAAAGAAGAAGAAGAAGAAGAAGAAGAATGAAAAGAAGAAGAATGAAAAGAAGAAGAAGAAGAATGAAAAGAAGAATGAAAAGAAGAAGAAGAATGAAAAGAAGAATGAAAAGAAGAAGAAGAAGAATGAAAAGAAGAAGAAGAAGAATGAAAAGAAGAATGAAAAGAAGAAGAAGAAGAATGAAAAGAAGAAGAAGAATGAAAAGAAGAAGTATTCCAGTACAGCAAAAAGTGTATCTGCAGAGAGCTCCGCTATTTCTGACAGTTCTCTGACAGTTCCTTCACATTTACAGCGGTTGAAACATTGTATCTATTTATTTCCGAATAAAAACATCTGTATCCTAAATGGAAACAAATAGATACAATGTTTCAACCGCTGTAAATGAACTGTCAGAACTGTCAGAAATAGAGGAGCTCTCTGCAGTGACACTTTTGCCGGCTGATCGGGAAAAATTTGATTCGTGCACCCGAAGTTTGCTAAAATTCGGATTCGATGTGAATCAAATTTTTCCTGATATTCGAAACGAATTCCACTTCGCCAGGTTCAATTCGCTCATCTCTAATGACAATGCAGTCATATTTATTCAACAAAGTTAACACCAGAGGTAACTCAAACCAAGTTCTTCCAAATGGATGTTCACAGTTTTGTCTTGGGATGCAATATTGGACACGTTTAATGTGCAAGATAAGTAGTTGGATCACTTAAACTGGGGATCTAGAAAAATTTAGGAATCTATTGCAAAACATGCACTGGAGAATACTAGGATGGTAATTTGTGGTCAGCATGTCTTTATCAAAGTTCCCTGTAGTACCAGGAATCACCCAATGGGGTCAGTGAATTTGATGTTTGATAAGAATAGGAAATTGTACCACAAAGTTTTTTTTCACAGTTAAGCATGTTTAGTGCACCTATATGTACAATTTCCTAATAGATTTTGGACAGAAGGATTAAGAAAATGTTGATTTATACAGACAGATTATGTCTACTCATTAGGAATTATAAAAGTAAAAGGCTTTAATGCTCTTGCAAGGGCAATTTAGACTTTGAATGTTGAGCATAATGATTTTTACTCCCAGACCATATTTGATTTCTAACAAATGACAGCCAAAATTAATTATCTGAATTATAAGTAGGTGGGAGCAAGTAAGAGAGTAAGCAGGGGAAAAAGTAGAGTAGAGAAAAATAAAAATGAGTAAATGCAAGAAACGGCTTGTAAAACACATGCATGGGATTCAAATGTTTTTAAGGAGAGAAAATATATATGGGTACTTGTGTGAATTGTTGTTTTGACCTAAAAGAAAAGTGATTAAAAAGTGGGGGAGGTGGATGGGGAAGAGGCTTCAGAAAATGAGAGTAATCAAAATTTCTAACAAAATGCCAAGACAAGCAAAAGTTGCAGCACTAGTATAAGATTTACAAGGGTGAATTTATGAGGATGAAAAAGGTAAATGAGCATGGAAGTGTGAGTAAAAAAATCAAAATAATCATTCAAGTGGGTGGAACTGTGAGAAAGGCATGTAACACCTCTTAACAATGGACAGATGTAACAGGGTGCACTCAGATGTTTAACCGGAGAGAGAACTGAGAAAGTAAAATCTATGGGTTGATTTTCTAAAGTAAAATAGGTTGTTCAGTCAAGAGAAGTTACCCATTGCAAGGGAATTTGCCTCAGAAGTTAGTAAATGTGATGATGTTTCACTTTTCAATGAATACTCAATCATATGCAAAGCAAATTTAAAAAAAAACAGTATTTTTTCTTGCACATTCGTGAATGATGATGAGCTTCTCCTCATTCAAGCTCTGGGGCAAAAATTCCCTTCTAAAGTGCAAATTCCTTTCAAAGTGAACTGCTTTTAATTGCCTTTACTAAATCAACCTCTGACTCAATTCCTCTTATTTGGTAGGATGATGGGATTAACAGTTAACTTGTTGAAGGTTTTTAAATGTAAACTTGTTCAAATGTTACTATATATAGCAACAGTACTGTTTTTTAATCTCTACTTTTTTAATTAAAAAGCAAATTTTAAGACCTAGTCAGTGACATTGTTTACACTGAGGTTAAGTAATTTCCTTACAGTCCTTCTTCAGTGAACAAATACAGTTACAACATTATAATTTTGTAGCAAGACACAACCCGAGAGTCTGTTCTGTGTCATATATTTGTACTCAAAGCCACAAACTACAGAGATAAAAGCTTTACATGATTGTGTAATTTCTAAAGAAGGATCATGGTTTAGAAAGTAGATGCTAACTCAGGAAAATATGTGAAAAAATAGGGCTCTCTCTATTTGGAGAATAAATAATAAGGCATTGTCTTGGGAGGGGGTGGGGTGCTGTGATCTTTGGGAGAGGTAATAAATACTTGTAGCAGGTGAGCTCAATGTCATCTGTGCACACATCATAGGAGCTAGAAATAAGCAATAGTTGATCCCCACACATAAACAGGGGGGTGGTTTTTGGATTTCCCCTTACTCATATTAAAATGATGTACTATCTTGGCTATAATTAGCTATTATATCTAAGCGCTGACAATATTTACAAAACACTAAAAAACACTACTACTATGTCAGATGGACAATAAAGGACTTAAGTAAGAGTCAAACATCACTCTCTACATGAAAATGTAAAAAAAAAGGGTAATATCAGGTAATATCAATATAAATACCTGAAAAGGGAAATAAATAAAAGGTAATTAAAGCAATGAAAGTGATGAAAAAAGACCCCTCCAGATCAACATGTACCCACATAAATATGAGCTTGCTTCATCAACTCATCACCACACAATTATTACCGCCTTTCCCCTCCCATTTTTTACTGTAAACTATCACAAACAGGTTCCCTTAAACCATCTTGTCTCAAATTGCATTGGAACTGTATAGTCTCCTTTTAAATTGTAAAGCGCTGTGCAGGGGTGGACTGACAACTCATGGGGCCTCCGGGCAATAGGGGTCATGGGGCCCCTGTGTCCTTGCCCAAACTCAAAAAAGCCTATGAAAGAGGTACCAGGGGCAACTCATGGGCCCCCTACTGACCCCGGGCCCTCGGGCAGTGCCAGAGTTTCCAAATGGTCAGTCCACTCCTGGCACTGTGTGAACTGTTGGAGCTGCTGTATATAAATGATTTATAATAATAATGATCAGAAGTGTAGACAGACTTAAGGAAAACATGACCAGTTATTTAATTCAATTAATCCTTATAATGCAACAGTCTGAAGTTCAAAAATCCAATTGCACTCACATTGCAGAAGCAGATGTTGGGGATTACTGTCCCTCATTAAATGTGGTATATAATTTTTGACCATGCATCTAAGCTTAGGGAGGGTATAGCAAACATTGTAACAAATGTTTTGCAACAGACTGATTAAATGAACCACTGTCGTAGATCTGTCAGATTGCAGATTTGGGGTTGGCAAATTGTTCTTTAAACAAACATTTTTCTCTTGTAAAAAAGGTCCACGTGGGCATCAGAGTAAGTCAATGACAAATTAACTAGTGCATGTGAGAAGATTTATAATTTTTGGCTAAATGTGGATTTAGGAAAAATGATGCTGTTATTAGGTGAATGCAGGTGACACAATTTGGGCATTTATAGTCCCAGCCGGGGCGGACTGACAACTCATGGGGCCCCCGGGCAATAGGGGATCATGGGTCCCCTGTGTCCTTGCCCACACTTAAAGCACACCCAAAAAAGCCTATAAAAAGGTACCAGGGGCATTTTATGGGGCCCCCTAATGACCCCGGGCCCTAGGGCAGTGCACGAGTGCTCGAATGGTCATTCTGCCCCTGGTCCCAGCATAGGTAGTGGCAGCCAAGTCTTTGTTGTAGTAAGTGATGCAAAACGATAGTGCGTAAGCAAGTCCCAGATGCAGTTGTATCCAATAGTAGGAGAAGCAGATTTGGCTAAAGTCAGACTTTGATCACTAGAAGTCACAGATCATTTAGAGGTAATTGTCCTTCTGACAACATAGTTATCAGTAGAAAATGCTGTTGCAAAAAAAAGTTTACTACCATGTTTTATCCTTTTTGCAAGATTGCAATAAATGTGGAATCAAACCAACTGTTTGGGGATTATTTACTAAAGCTGGTTCACTCAGAATCTCATGCACCTGTGCATGGTAGCCAATTAGCTTCCAACTTCAGCTTGTTCAATTAAGCTTTAAAAACCTGTAAGTAGAAGTGCACAAGATTTTAATTGAACCAGCTTTAGTAAATAAACCCCTAATTTACTAGACCAGCAGGTCTAGTAAATTAGGCAAGTAAGTTTAATAAATAAATCATTTCAACACTTTGAGCATTTACTATAGTAGATCAGATGCCAGTCTATATTAGAAATAACATCAATATAGCATTGGTAGAACAAAACATGTTGCCTCAAATATGGCAACAGAACAATGTTTGTAAAGTTGAGTATGTATTGTATGTGTTGGAAAACAAAGGTGTCAGATTGGAACCATCACAATTTTCAAAAAGTATTTGTTTTAAAATGTATTTGTTTTAAGAACGGAGCCTAATCCTGTTGGCCTGAGAAGTAGATCTGCTTACCAGGAAGCTTACTGAGTGTTCTGTGGATTGCCGGAAAAAACCCAGCATAATAAACCCATGTATTTTGTATACTCTCTTTTAATAAAAGTAGGCAAGAAAAATACAATTTATGGCATGACTAAGAGGTGAATTACTTCAGACTCAAACAGTTTCAAATTTCCTTGATTACCTCTCTTCAGAGATGTTGGTTTCACTGCACCCAAAACTTTACTCACCACCAGGTTTGTAAAAAGTGAAGTATTTTGTCCTTTTGGGATAGGTAAGATGTTCCTTTATTACAAATCAGGGGTGATTTATTGAAAACAAGGACAGCACAGAATAAACAATCCCATATACAATATACATAATTACATAGTTATTCTGGCTGAAAAAAAAGGTGCATTTAGTTCAACTATAAAAGGGAAAAAAAATTATATCCTATACTCACAGTTGATCCAGGAGAAGGCAAAAAACCCCAGCAAAGCATGATCCAATGTGCATCTGCAGGAGAAAAAAATTCCTTTCGGATCCTCCAAGAAGCAATCAGATACTCCCTAGATCAACTTTACCTATAAATGTTAGTATACGGTTATATTATATGAATCTAGGAGAGAATCCAGGCCTTTTTTAAAGAAATCTACTGAGCTGGTCAGAACCAGCTCTTGAGGAAGTCTATTCCACATTTGCACAGCTCTTACTTTGAAGAAACCTCTCCACATTTGGAGATTAAATGTCTTTTACTCCAGACATAAGGAGTGACCCCGTGTCTTCTGTGATGACCTTAAAATGAATAACTCTTCACCAAGTTCACTATATGAACCACTGATGTATTTATACATGTTGATCATATCCCCCTTAATCTCTTCTCAAGAGAGAATAAATTCAGTTCCTCTAATCATTCCTCATAGCTGAGCTCCTCCATGCCTCTTGTCAGTTTGGTTGCCCTTCTCTGTACTTTCTCCATTTCCCTGATATCCTTTTTGTGAATTGGTGCCCAAAACTGAACTGCATATTCCAGATGAGGTGTTACTAATGATTTGTACAGGGGTAATATGATCTCTCTCTCTCTGGAGTCTATACCTCTTTTAATACAAGAGAGGATTTTGCTTGTTTTGGAAACCGCAGCTTGGTATTGCATGTCATTATAAGTTTATGATTTACCAGAACAGCCAGATCTTTCTCCACCATTGACTGCCCCATTAGCACTCCCCCTAGTATGTATGATGCATGCATATTCCTAACCCCCGAGTGCCATACATATCTGACAAATTAAAAACAGACTAATAGAAAACCAACCATACAATGCATTGTAGCATATACCATTTACATTTATGAAAAGGACAGTGAGTCCTGGCTCAGGCACAGAAAACATAAGGTAAAATCCGGTGAACTATTGGTCTTCCAAAAGGGAGTGACTATCTGAGCAACAGAGTAATAAAGTGGCAAAAAGAGAGACACAAGGGGTATAAAAATTAAAAGGATAATGGGAAGAAAGGGAGGAGGGAAGGGGAAGAAAGAAGGAGCTGAGAGTAGTGGAGAGAAATATATGTGAGATCCCTAACTCGAAGTCCAAGGAGAACACACTTTATCATACTTCCAGGGACAGCTTTGATTAATTTAACTGATTTTCTACATAGGTAGGGCTTCCATGGCTAGGGGGAGTCGAGGAGCTCTTCACCAACAATTTGTTCTATTTTTTTTTATATTGTAAATTTTTATTAAGGGTCAGTGCCCATTTTTGTAAAACATAACATAGTTACAATAACAACACTGTAAGTATAAATGTTGCAATGAAAGAAAACCATCATATAAAGGCAACAAAATTAGGATAAATATGAACATGAATACACAGCATGGTAATCTGCCCAATTGGAAAACATAAAACAACATAAACCTGCACATCACTGGAAATTTGTTCTAATTTTAAAGTGATCAGTAGGGTTTTTGTTTTTACTAGCTATTATTTTCCTCCCACCAGTCCACTAACAAACAAAAACAAAATCTATCCTGGAGAATTACTCTGTGTTTGTTAGGCCACAGAGATATCCTGAACATGTGTACTTCAGATATATAGTGTGCACTGTAAGAGCTACTTTCCATCCTCTCCTCATACGTGCTACATAGATTGCCTCCAAAATGGCTCTCTGATGACAAATTGGCCACTGGTTATTCCCAATACAGGGGTGTATTCCACCCAAGTAAGTTTAATACCAGCTGCTTAACCTCCCTGGTTGTATTCCCAAGTGTAGCTCATGGTAAAGTTTCAGTACCAAAAGCGGTAACCCCGAGCTACACTCGGGCTTACCATGCGGCGTTGCTCAGGGATTCCCTGCAGCGCTTACCTTGTCCTTCGCTGCCGTGATGTGTCCCCTGCAGCGTCCTCGGGCATCTCCTCCGGCCGATGCCGGCATTCGGCTTCCGTGTATCGGTCCCTGCAACGTCGGGACGTAATTTGACATAGTAAAACATTACTGTATCAAACCATTTCACATATATTTTGTCCCTACTGCTTTGTCCTGTGCCCTGCCTGCATTTTGACTGATCTTTCTGCCTGGAAACTTAGAAAAGTCTCTGGCGTCCAAAAAGCGTCCCTTTTGGTCAAAAGCAGTTTTAGACCAGCTACAGAACAGCGATAATAAATCAGAACCACTTGCAGAATTGAGTGATAATGATTTGTGGGGAAATTCATCATCAGACACTGAAAACAATTTTGCGACTTTGCTCAGTGATGTGCGAACTTGGCGCTATATTTCAAATTTCAGTGTTTTTGGTTTGATTATATTATTCAATTAAATTTATTATTATATTATTATTTTTATGATTATTTATTAAATTATAATTTATGATTTTGTATTTCAAATTTAATCATACCCGGGATGTTTACTAGACCCTTGTTCGGACAGATTTCAGTGAGTTATTCCTAAAAATTACAGGCCTACAATAAAAAAAATACATATTTCAATGCAAAAAATGGTACCGCTTTCAGCACCAAAAATCTGAAAAAATCAAACCGCCAAGGAGGTTAAGTACAGTACATATTTGTGTCTTTATATGTAATTTTACCATTTAAAGGACAGCCACACTTGTTCCCCCTTACAATCAATGGATTTATCACAACGCAACTGAAACTAATGAGTGTAAAATCAGATCACTATGAAAGCATGGTTTCCAGGACAGGCTGCATTAATGCCTTTTTCTAGCTCTGTGATTCACTGTGTTCTAAAATGCTTCTCTATATGAGAATTACTTATTTAATTCTTGCTGTACTTTCGATCTGCTTCCCAAATAGTTGACAAATAAATTATTTTGAAGAAGGCATTTTTCAATGTAGTAATATTACTGCTTGCCCTTAATGCTTTTGCTCTTTAGTTTTTATGTCCTGCTATAAAATTTTTATGAGGGAATAAATTAAGATTTCAAGTGCCAATATTGTTTTCCAACATCTGAGCCACAGGCCTTCTTTAATTGTGGAGGTATCTCCTGTGATATGTAATGTACTTTAGACAAACTATATAAGATATTGCCATCTGTTTCGAATAAGACTTTACAGTTTCCTTATTTTAATAGTTCCCATTTTCAGATAAAAAAAGAATGATGGAATGGATTATGAGACTTATCTGGAAAATAACTGAAAGAAAACTATTGTGAAGCTTATTTAGATATTTTACAATTTTTTATATGTAGGAGATACTGTTGTATCTTTGTAAGAATCTGTATGCTTAAAAATAATTATGAAACTAACTTAACAAAACTACTCAGAAAGCACAGATGATGTGCAAAATGTGGTAATCCATAGCAAGTAATCAGATTCCACCTTAATGTAGTTAAAGGATTTGAGAGGATTTATGATTGTTTGCAATGGATTTCTGTACTTTGCACTAATGTATGGTTGCACTACACAGGCAAATTACTCTTGTAATTTTTAAATATGACTGTGGATAAGAATAACAAAATAATTTTGCCTAAGGCAGAAGTCATATCAAATCTAGATGGTTCACTGTGCACTGGTATTGGATAATACTGTAAGGGTTCAGAGGTTAAGGCATGTTTGGCTTTTCCAGTGATGCTTATGGAATAATAAGGTTGAAAACTAGTATGTTGCACAAGCAGTCACATGGAAGATAAAAACGAATATGCTTCCCCCCCCATTTCATTAAATACCTTATGGTCGCTTTCACATGTTGGTGCCCCTTGAAGAATGATTTGTATTCTCATCACTTTTCAGAAGTAATTTGACAGGTTTAACCTTGTAATTAGAGATGAGCGAATCGAACCTGGCTAGAGATGAGCGAATCGAAGTAGCCGAAGTGGAATTCGAGTCGAATATCGGAAAAATTTCGATTCGCGCCGAATCCGAAAAATAGCCTAATTCGGACGCGCGAATCGAAATTTTTCCGAAAATGGCGGCTGACATGTGCGGCGACGGAGCGGGGATGTCTGGGAAGGCGCGCAGACAAGGCGCGCTGACCCATAATGCATTCCTCAACGACATGTGATCGCATCAGCCAATCAGCAGCCAGCCAGCTAGCACTGTGTAATGGTCGAGCTATAAATAGCGGCCATTTTGGAATTCTTCATTTGCCTGCAGTCATTGAACAGAGGCAGACCGCTCTGTATTAGGGACAGGGACAGAGTTAGGGCCACAGAAACGATACTTGGGGACAGAGAAACGATACTTAGGGACAGAGAACTATTACTCAGGGACACAGAATTGTTAATTAGGGCCACAGAATCGTTACTTAGGGACAAAGAAACGCTAGTTAGGGACACAGAATTCATACTCAGGGACAGACAGAATTGTTACTGAGTGCCAGAGAATTGTTACTTAGGGCCACAGAAACGTTATTAGGGCCACAGAATTGTTACTCAGGGACAGACAGAATTGTTACTGAGTGCCAGAGAATTGTTACTTAGGGCCACAGAAACTTTAGTTAGGGCCACAGAATTGTTACTCAGGGACAGACACAGAATTGTTACTGAGGGCCACAGAACTGTTACTTAGGGCCACAGAATTGTTACTCGCACAGACACAGAATTGTTACTCGCACAGACACAGAATTGTTACTGAGGGCCACAGAACTGTTACTTAGGGCCACAGAATTGTTACTCGCACAGACACAGAATTGTTACACAGGGACACAGAACTGTTACTGAGGGCCACAGAACCGTTACTTAGGGCCACAGAATTGTTACTCGCACGGACACAGAATTCTTACTCGCACAGACACAGAATTGTTACTCGCACAGACACAGAATTGTTACTGAGGGCCACAGAACTGTTAGTTAGGGCCACAGAATTGTTACTCGCACAGACACAGAATTGTTACTCGCACAGACACAGAATTGTTACTGAGGGCCACAGAACTGTTACTTGGGGCCACAGAAACGTTAATCAGGGACACAGAATTGTTACTGAGGGCCACAGAACTGTTACTTAGGGCCACAGAATTGTTACTCGCACAGACACAGAATTGTTACTCGCACAGACACAGAATTGTTACTGAGGGCCACAGAACTGTTACTTAGGGCCACAGAATTGTTACTCGCACAGACACAGAATTGTTACACAGGGACACAGAACTGTTACTGAGGGCCACAGAACCGTTACTTAGGGCCACAGAATTGTTACTCGCACAGACACAGAATTGTTACTCGCACAGACACAGAATTGTTACTCGCACAGACACAGAATTGTTACTCAGGGACACAGAACTGTTACTGAGGGCCACAGAACTGTTACTTAGGGCCACAGAATTGTTGCTCGCACAGACACAGAATTCTTACTCGCACAGACACAGAATTGTTACTCAGGGACACAGAACTGTTACTTAGGGCCACAGAACTGTTAGTTAGGGCCACAGAATTGTTACTCGCACAGACACAGAATTGTTACTCGCACAGACACAGAATTGTTACTGAGGGCCACAGAACTGTTACTTGGGGCCACAGAAACGTTAATCAGGGACACAGAATTGTTACTGAGGGCCACAGAACTGTTAGGGCCACAGAATTGTTACTCGCACAGACACAGAATTGTTACTCGCACAGACACAGAATTGTTACTGAGGGCCACAGAACTGTTACTTGGGGCCACAGAAACGTTAATCAGGAACACAGAATTGTTACTGAGGGCCACAGAACTGTTACTTAGGGCCACAGAATTGTTACTCGCACAGACACAGAATTGTTACACAGGGACACAGAACTGTTACTGAGGGCCACAGAACCGTTACTTAGGGCCACAGAATTGTTACTCGCACAGACACAGAATTGTTACTCGCACAGACACAGAATTGTTACTCGCACAGACACAGAATTGTTACTCAGGGACACAGAACTGTTACTGAGGGCCACAGAACTGTTACTTAGGGCCACAGAATTGTTACTCGCACAGACACAGAATTCTTACTCGCACAGACACAGAATTGTTACTGAGGGCCACAGAACTGTTACTTGGGGCCACAGAAACGTTAATCAGGGACACAGAATTGTTACTGAGGGCCGCAGAACTGTTACTTAGGGCCACAGAATTGTTACTCGCACAGACACAGAATTGTTACTCGCACAGACACAGAATTGTTACTGAGGGCCACAGAACTGTTACTTGGGGCCACAGAAACGTTAATCAGGGACACAGAATTATTACTGAGGGCCACAGAACTGTTAGGGCCACAGAATTGTTACTCGCACAGACACAGAATTGTTACTCGCACAGACACAGAATTGTTACTGAGGGCCACAGAACTGTTACTTGGGGCCACAGAAACGTTAATCAGGGACACAGAATTGTTACTTAGGGCCACAGAACTGTTACTTAGGGCCACAGAATTGTTACTCGCACAGACACAGAATTGTTACACAGGGACACAGAACTGTTACTGAGGGCCACAGAACCGTTACTTAGGGCCACAGAATTGTTACTCGCACAGACACAGAATTGTTACTCGCACAGACACAGAATTGTTACTTGCACAGACACAGAATTGTTACTCAGGGACACAGAACTGTTACTGAGGGCCACAGAACTGTTACTTAGGGCCACAGAATTGTTACTCGCACAGACACAGAATTCTTACTCGCACAGACACAGAATTGTTACTCAGGGACACAGAACTGTTACTGAGGGCCACAGAACTGTTACTTAGGGCCACAGAATTGTTACTCGCACAGACACAGAATTGTTACTGAGGGCCACAGAACTGTTACTTGGGGCAACAGAAACGTTAATCAGGGACACAGAATTGTTACTGAGGGCCACAGAACTGTTACTTAGGGCCACAGAATTGTTACTCGCACAGACACAGAATTGTTTCTCCCACAGACACAGAATTGTTACTGAGGGCCACAGAACTGTTACTTGGGGCCACAGAAACGTTAATCAGGGACACAGAATTGTTACTGAGGGCCACAGAACTGTTACTTAGGGCCACAGAATTGTTACTCGCACAGACACAGAATTGTTACTCGCACAGACACAGAATTGTTACTGAGGGCCACAGAACTGTTACTTGGGGCCACAGAAACGTTAATCAGGGACACAGAATTGTTACTGAGGGCCACAGAACTGTTACTTAGGGCCACAGAATTGTTACTCGCACAGACACAGAATTGTTACTCGCACAGACACAGAATTGTTACTGAGGGCCACAGAACTGTTACTTGGGGCCACAGAAACATTAATCAGGGACACAGAATTGTTACTGAGGGCCACAGAACTGTTACTTAGGGCCACAGAATTGTTACTCAGGGACAGACACAGAATTGTTACTCAGGGACACAGAATTGTTACTGAGGGCCACAGAACCGTTACTTAGGGCCACAGAAACGTTACTCAGGGACACAGAATTGTTACTGAGGGCCACAGAACTGTTACTTAGGGCCACAGAATTGTTACTCGCACAGACACAGAATTGTTACTCAGGGACACAGAATTGTTACTCAGGGACACATAATCGTTTAATTAAAGAGTATGTCAGACAACATGCAGAGGAGTGGCAGAGGAGGCAATGTTTTAGGAGCGAGCAGACGTGGCAGCAGAGGAAGGGGTCGAGGCAGCACTATTCGCAGCCAGAGGCCAGTGCTCCCGGTGTCATCCAGCGGTCGTGTCTCCACCGACAACCCTGCCGTCATCGATTGGTTGGCTCGGTCGTCTTCCTCTTCCCAGGTCACCTCTGACACCTACAGCCAACGGTCAGTGGGTACGTCAGACACAACCGTTAGTTGGCATGGCCCGGGACCAAGCCCACTGAAATCACGTGTCCTCTACCTGCCCCTGTCCTTTGGTGTTCCCTCACCAAGCGAAGTATCGCATGCTGTGGGCTCAGCCCCACTGTACAGTGAGGAAGAGCTAACAGAGGGCGGTCAGGAACGGGGGGAGACATCCGCCTTTTCAGCAGCCAGGCGAAGAAGTAGTGGCGAGGAGAGTGGCCCGGTAGCCGGTCTAGAGACAGGTCTTTCTCCTGACCCAGACACAGCCGAGGGGGCTAGTAGTGAGGCGGAGACCCTACTTGATGATGAGGAGGTTGATCGCACTTGGCAGCCTCGTCGTCATCAGGCAATTTCTTCCGCATCATCAGGAGAAGAGGGTGGCAGCTTGGCAGTGAGCGAAACAGTCGGTGGGTTGCCCAGGAGACAGCAGCAGGGTCGCAGCAGTGTCAGTGGAAGCAGTGTCAGTGGAGCCAAACGGCCACGGAGTAGAGCACCAGCTCCACTGCAGCCTACCACCACGGCCAGTAGTGGTGCCGGTGTGCACGGAGGAAGCAGCAGTCAGCCAGTGAGGAGTATCGGGGGCAAAGTTTCCTACTCGGCGGTGTGGCAATTTTTCGTCAAGCCGCCCGAGGAAGTAAACGTAGCCGTATGTCGACTATGTGGCCAGAAAGTCAAGCGTGGCCAGGGGGCCCATGTTGGGACTACAGCGTTGCGGCAGCATATGCAGCGTCGCCATTTGGTGGCCTGGGAAAACCGTGATAAAGATACGTCGGTTCTGCCCGCCTCAGCCCCCGCTCCATCACCCGCTCCGTTACTTGCTCCGTCACCCGACGTCAATCGCCCTCCATCAGCCAGTCAAGGCTCCAACACCTCTGCTGAGGGGAGTTGTCGCTCGTTGGCATCTTCCGCTCGTTCAGATGCTCCTTCTCCTGCTACTCCTCTTCACGGATTCCGTCAGCAGTCTTTCTTGGAATCCGTTTCCAAGAGACAACAGTTTGCGAGCACGCACCCGACGGTGCAAAAGCTGAACGTCCTCCTGTCCAAGTTGCTGGTGCTGCAGTCCCTCCCTTTCCAAGTGGTGGACTCAGCACCTTTCAGAGAAATGATGGTTTGTGCCGCGCCGCGGTGGAGAGTGCCAAGCCATCATTTCTTCGCCAAAAAGGCAGTGCCAGCCCTGCATTCACATGTAGAAGACATGGTGGGCCAGTCTTTGAGCATGTCGGTCTCTGCCAAAGTGCACGGCAGCGCCGACGTGTGGAGCTGTAACTACGGTCAGGGACAGTACATGTCATTTACGGCCCACTGGGTGAACGTGGTGCCGTCACAGCCGCACCAGCAACTTGGACAGGTCACGCCGCTTTTGCCTCCACGTTTGCACGTCCTTGGTCCGGCAAAGATGTCCGCCTCTACCACCTCTTCTTCCGCCGTGTCCTCAGCCGCCACCCCCGTGCCAAGTCCCATTACCCGACCGGCATATCACATGTGCAGGGCGCAACGGTGTCACGCTGTGCTGCACCTGGTATGCCTTGGCGAACGTAGTCACACAGGGGAGGAACTTCTGAGTGTAATGAACAGAGAAATCGACAGATGGCTGTCTCCGCGCAAACTGAAAATCGGAACCATGTTGACCGACAACGGAAAGAACATGGTGTCTGCTCTGCGTCAAGGAAGGTTGTGCCATGCGCCATGCATGGCTCACGTGTTCAATCTGGTTGTCAAGCGGTTCCTAAAATCCACCATCCCACTGCAAGACATCCTTAAAATGTCACGTAAACTTTGCATGCATTTCAGCCATTCCTACACCGCAAAGCACACCCTCCTTGAGCTGCAGCGGCAGAACGGAATTCCACATCATCGCCTGATCTGCGACGTTGCAACAAGGTGGAATTCAACCCTACACATGTTAGACCGCCTTTACGAGCAGCGAAAGGCCATCACCGATTTCCTGATGTTACAAGCGGATAAAGGTACTCCCCTGTGTAACTTCGATGTCAGCCATTGGCAGCTCATGCGTGACACCTGCCGCTTGCTCAGGCCCTTTGAGGAGGCCACGCTATTCATGAGTCGGCAGGACTATGGGATGAACGACGTCATTCCTCTGTTGCACGTCCTTGAACAAATGCTGTTAACAATGGCTGGTCAGGGTGCGGTAGACGTGGCGCACAGATCTCAACGCCACATGACCCCTGTGGGGGCAGGACAGGAAGAAGAGGAGGAGGTAGAGGAGGACATTTGTGCTCAGGAATTATTGAGTGAAATGGGTGGTTTTTCCACTCAGCGGACAGGAGTGGAGGAGCAGGAGCATCTGGTAGAGGAGGAGGAGGAGGAGACAGAGGACCCAGACGCACCGTGGCAGTATGCTGTGGAGATGGAGGCAGGGAGTCCCTCGCATTCCTTGGCACAAATGGCCCATAGCATGCTCGGTTGCTTGCGTAGCGACAGCCGAATAATAACCATCAGACAGAGGGATGACTTTTGGCTGTCCACCTTGTTGGACCCTGGCTACCGTTCCAAAATGGTGGCCTTTTTCACACCTGCTGAGAGGGAGGCCAAAATAACGTACTATAAAAACCACCTATGTAGTCAGTTGGTCTCTGCCTTTGTGCGCCAACGTCCATCCTCAGACACTGTGGGCCCTGTGCGCTCGCGTTCCGCTGCCATGGCAGCAGGGGAGGGGTGGGGTGGTAGGAGCAGTGGCAGCTCCACCAGCAGCGGCTGCCTCAGTCTGCAGTCGATGATGAGTAGCTTTCTTCACCAGCGCAGTGAGGAAACTACTAACCAGCCGCAGCAGCAGCAGCATCAGGTGGACCTGGAGCAGGACCTCAAACAACAGGCTTGGGCCTACTTGGACAGCACCCTGCCAACCGAGGTAGACAATCCCCTTGACTACTGGTCAACGAAACTTGACCTTTGGCCCCAACTAGCTGAATTTGCCCTTGAAAGGCTGTCATGCCCGGCCAGTAGCGTGGCATCGGAGCGCGTGTTTAGTGCGGCAGGAGGTATTGTAACTCCGCGGAGGACACGACTGTCCACCCAAAGTGTGGAGAGACTCACGTTTGTGAAAATGAATCAGGCGTGGATTAGTCTGGATTTCAAACCACCAGTTCCTGACACAACTGACTAAATCCGCCATGAATCATGCCTCAAACATGTGCCACTTTGAGGTCTCCTCACACACTGCTGGTGTGCTGAATTTTTTGACATAGGGTGCTGGCAGATTATGGGCCTCCTATAGCTGCTGCCAGGCCCCTAATCTGCCATAGGCCCTTATATACCGCCTCCTCATGCTGCTGCCAGGTCCAGAGTCTCTCATGGGTCCCTGTACGGCCTCCCATTGCTGCTGTCTCCATCGCCACACTCTGCCATGTGCCACTTTCAGGTCTCCTCACACACTGCTGGTGTGTAGAATTTTTTGACATAGGGTGCTGGCAGATTACGGGCCTCCCATTGCTGCTGCCAGGCCCCTAATCTGCCATAGGCCCCTATATACCGCCTCCTCATGCTGCTGCCAGGTCCAGAGTCTCTCATGGGTCCCTGTACGGCCTCCCATTGCTGCTGTCTCCATCGCCACACTCTGCCATGTGCCACTTTCAGGTCTCCTCACACACTGCTGGTGTGTAGAATTTTTTGACATAGGGTGCTGGCAGATTACGGGCCTCCCATTGCTGCTGCCAGGCCCCTAATCTGCCATGGGCCCCTATACCGCCTCCTCATGCTGCTGCCAAGTCCAGAGTCTCTCATGGGTCCCTGTACGGCCTCCCATTGCTGCTGTCTCCATCGCCACACTCTGCCATGTGCCACTTTCAGGTCTCCTCACACACTGCTGGTGTGTAGAATTTTTTGACATAGGGTGCTGGCAGATTACGGGCCTCCCATAGCTGCTGCCAGGCCCCTAATCTGCCATAGGCCCCTATATACCGCCTCCTCATGCTGCTGCCAGGTCCAGAGTCTCTCATGGGTCCCTGTACGGCCTCCCATTGCTGCTGTCTCCATCGCCACACTCTGCCATGTGCCACTTTCAGGTCTCCTCACACACTGCTGGTGTGTAGAATTTTTTGACATAGGGTGCTGGCAGATTATGGGCCTCCTATAGCTGCTGCCAGGCCCCTAATCTGCCATGGGCCCCTATATACCGCCTCCTCATGCTGCTGCCAAGTCCAGAGTCTCTCATGGGTCCCTGTACGGCCTCCCATTGCTGCTGTCTCCATCGCCACACTCTGCCATGTGCCACTTTCAGGTCTCCTCACACACTGCTGGTGTGTAGAATTTTTTGACATAGGGTGCTGGCAGATTACGGGCCTCCTATAGCTGCTGCCAGGCCCCTAATCTGCCATAGGCCCCTATATACCGCCTCCTCATGCTGCTGCCAGGTCCAGAGTCTCTCATGGGTCCCTGTACGGCCTCCCATTGCTGCTGTCTCCATCGCCACACTCTGCCATGTGCCACTTTCAGGTCTCCTCACACACTGCTGGTGTGTAGAATTTTTTGACATAGGGTGCTGGCAGATTACGGGCCTCCCATTGCTGCTGCCAGGCCCCTAATCTGCCATGGGCCCCTATACCGCCTCCTCATGCTGCTGCCAAGTCCAGAGTCTCTCATGGGTCCCTGTACGGCCTCCCATTGCTGCTGTCTCCATCGCCACACTCTGCCATGTGCCACTTTCAGGTCTCCTCACACACTGCTGGTGTGTAGAATTTTTTGACATAGGGTGCTGGCAGATTACGGGCCTCCCATAGCTGCTGCCAGGCCCCTAATCTGCCATAGGCCCCTATATACCGCCTCCTCATGCTGCTGCCAGGTCCAGAGTCTCTCATGGGTCCCTGTACGGCCTCCCATTGCTGCTGTCTCCATCGCCACACTCTGCCATGTGCCACTTTCAGGTCTCCTCACACACTGCTGGTGTGTAGAATTTTTTCACATAGGGTGCTGGCAGATTACGGGCCTCCTATAGCTGCTGCCAGGCCCCTAATCTGCCATAGGCCCCTATATACCACCTCCTCATGCTGCTGCCAGGTCCAGAGTCTCTCATGGGTCCCGGTACGGCCTCCCATTGCTGCTGTCTCCATCGCCACACTCTGCCATGTGCCACTTTCAGGTCTCCTCACACTGCTGGTGTGTAGAATTTTTTGACATAGGGTGCTGGCAGATTACGGGCCTCCCATAGCTGCTGCCAGGCCCCTAATCTGCCATAGGCCCCTATATACCGCCTCCTCATGCTGCTGCCAGGTCCAGAGTCTCTCATGGGTCCCTGTACGGCCTCCCATTGCTGCTGTCTCCATCGCCACACTCTGCCATGTGCCACTTTCAGGTCTCCTCACACTGCTGGTGTGTAGAATTTTTTGACATAGGGTGCTGGCAGATTACGGGCCTCCCATTGCTGCTGCCAGGCCCCTAATCTGCCATAGGCCCCTATATACCGCCTCCTCATGCTGCTGCCAGGTCCAGAGTCTCTCATGGGTCCCTGTACGGCCTCCCATTGCTGCTGTCTCCATCGCCACACTCTGCCATGTGCCACTTTCAGGTCTCCTCACACTGCTGGTGTGTAGAATTTTTTGACATAGGGTGCTGGCAGATTACGGGCCTCCCATAGCTGCTGCCAGGCCCCTAATCTGCCATAGGCCCCTATATACCACCTCCTCATGCTGCTGCCAGGTCCAGAGTCTCTCATGGGTCCCTGTACGGCCTCCCATTGCTGCTGTCTCCATCGCCACACTCTGCCATGTGCCACTTTCAGGTCTCCTCACACTGCTGGTGTGTTGAATTTTTTGACATAGGGTGCTGGCAGATTACGGGCCTCCCATTGCTGCTGCCAGGCACGTAATCTGCCATGGGCCCCCGTACCGACTCCTCATGCTGTGACGTTGCAACAAGGTGGAATTCAACCCTACATATGTTAGACCGCCTTTACGAACAGCGAAAGGCCATCACAGATTTCCTGATGTTAAAAGCGGATAAAGGTACTCCCTGTGTAACTTAGATGTCAGCCATTGGCAGCTCATGCGTGACACCTGCGCTTGCTCAGGCCCTTTAAGGAGGCCACGCTATTCGTGAGTCGGCAGGACTATGGGATGAACGACGTCATTCCTCTGTTGCACGTCCTGGAACAAATGCTGTTAACAATGGCTGGTCAGGGTGCGGTAGACGTGGCGCACAGATATCAACGCCACATGACCCCTGTGGGGGCAGGACAGGAAGAAGAGGAGGAGGTAGAGGAGGACATTGGTGCTCAGGAATTATTGAGTGAAATGGGTGGTTTTTCCACTCAGCGGACAGGAGTGGAGGAGCAGGAGCATCTGGTAGAGGAGGAGGAGACAGAGGACCCAGACGCACCGTGGCAGTATGCTGTGGAGATGGAGGTAGGGAGTCCCTCGCATTCCTTGGCACAAATGGCCCATAGCATGCTCGCTTGCTTGCGTAGCGACAGCCGAATAATAACCATCAGACAGAGGGATGACTTTTGGCTGTCCACCTTGTTGGACCCTCGCTACCGTTCAAAAATGGTGGCCTTTTTCACACCTGCTGAGAGGGAGGCCAAAATAACGTACTATAAAAACCACCTATGTAGTCAGCTGGTCTCTGCCTTTGTGCGCCAACGTCCATCCTCAGACACTGTGGGCCCTGTGCGCTCGCGTTACGCTGCCATGGCAGCAGGGGAGGGGTGGGGTGGTAGGAGCAGTGGCAGCTCCACCAGCAGCGGCTGCCTCAGTCTGCAGTCGATGATGAGTAGCTTTCTTCACCAGCGCAGTGAGGAAACTACTAACCAGCCGCAGCAGCAGCAGCATCAGGTGGACCTGGAGCAGGACCTCAAACAACAGGCTTAGGCCTACTTGGACAGCACCCTGCCAACCGAGGTAGACAATCCCCTTGACTACTGGGCAACAAAACTTGACCTTTGACCCCAACTAGCTGAATTTGCCCTTGAAAGGCTGTCATGCCCGGCCAGTAGCGTGGCATCGGAGCGCGTGTTTAGTGCGGCAGGAGGTATTGCAACTCCGCGGAGGACACTACTGTCCACCCAAAGTGTGGAGAGACTCACGTTTGTGAAAATGAATCAGGCGTGGATTAGTCTGGATTTCAAACCACTAGTTCCTGACACAACTGACTAAATCCGCCATGAATCATGCCCCAAACATGTGCCACTTTCAGGTCTCCTCACACACTGCTTGTGTTTTCAATTTTTTGACATAGGGTGCTGGCAGATTACGGGCCTCCCATAGCTGCTGCCAGGCCCCTAATCTGCCATGGGCCCCTATATACCGCCTCCTCATGCTGCTGCCAGGTCCAGAGTGTCTCATGCCATGTGCCACTTTCAGGTCTCCTCACACACTGCTGGTGTGTTCAATTTTTTGTCATAGGGTGCTGGCAGATTACGGGCCTCCTATAGCTGCTGCCAGGCCCCTAATCTGCCATGGGCCCCTATACCGCCTCCTCATGCTGCTGCCAGGTCCACAGTCTCTCATGGGTCCCTGTACGGCCTCCCATTGCTGCTGTCTCCATCGCCACACTCTGCCATGTGCCACTTTCAGGTCTCCTCACACACTGCTGGTGTGTTCCATTTTTTGTCATAGGGTGCTGGCAGATTACGGGCCTCCCATTGCTGCTGCCAGGCCTGTAATCTGCCATGGGCCCCCGTACCGCCTGGTCACGCTGCTGCTGGGTCCACAGTGTGACATGGGTCCTTGTACCGCCTCCCATTGCTCCCACTGCATGTGCCACTTTCAGGTCTCCTCACACTCCTGCTGGTTTCCATTTTGTCATAGGTTGCTGTATGGCCTCCCATTGCTGCTGCCTCCACCGCCACACTGTGGCTCCAAACACTGGTTTTGGCCCGTGACTGGCCAAATGAGTGAAGTGTGCGGTGATTCTAAGATCGACGGCACTCATCTGCATGTCATACTGAGTGACAGTATTATTTCTCTTCCCCAGCAGACTCCAAGGGCATTTAAATTAAAGGTACAGTGTTCTGCACTAATATTAAGTCTCTCTGAAGCCTAGAAACACCCTTTTTTAAGTTAAATTCACAGCGAATTTATTCGACTCGAATCGAATATTGTCCACGAATTCGCCGAATCAGTCGAATCGAATTTTTCATTTCTTCGCTCATCTCTAAACCTGGCGAAGTGGAATTCGTTTCGAATTTCAGGAAAAATTCGATTCGCATCGAATCCAAATTTTAGCAAACTTCGGGTGCACGAATCAAATTTTTCCCGATCAGCCGGCAAAAGTGTCACTGCAGAGAGCTCCGCTATTTCTGACAGTTCTGACAGTTCATTTACAGCGGTTGAAACATTGTATCTATTTGTTTCCATTTAGGATACAGATGTTTTTATTCGGAAATAAATAGATACAATGTTTCAACCGCTGTAAATGTGAAGGAACTGTCAGAGAACTGTCAGAAATAGCGGAGCTCTCTGCAGATACACTTTTTGCTGTACTGGAATACTTCTTCTTTTCATTCTTCTTCTTCTTTTCATTCTTCTTCTTCTTCTTCTTCTTTTCATTCTTCTTTTCATTCTTCTTCTTCTTCTTTTCATTCTTCTTCTTCTTCTTTTCATTCTTCTTTTCATTCTTCTTCTTCTTCTTTTCATTCTTCTTTTCATTCTTCTTCTTCTTCTTTTCATTCTTCTTCTTCTTCTTTTCATTCTTCTTCTTCTTTTCATTCTTCTTCTTCTTCTTTTCATTCTTCTTTTCATTCTTCTTCTTCTTCTTTTCATTCTTCTTTTCATTCTTCTTCTTTTCATTCTTCTCATTCTTCTTCTTTTCATTCTTCTTTTCATTCTTCTTCTTCTTCTTTTCATTCTTCTTCTTCTTTTCATTCTTCTTCTTCTTCTTTTCATTCTTCTTTTCATTATTCTTCTTCTTCTTCTTTTCATTCTTCTTCTTCTTCTTTTCATTCTTCTTTTCATTCTTCTTCTTTTCATTCTTCTTCTTCTTCTTTTCATTCTTCTTCTTCTTCTTCTTCTTTTCATTCTTCTTCTTCTTTTCATTCTTCTTTTCATTCTTCTTCTTCTTTTCATTCTTCTTTTCATTCTTCTTTTCATTCTTCTTCTCATTCTTCTTTTCATTTTTCTTCTCCTTCTTTTCATTCTTCTTTTCATTCTTCTTCTTCTTCTTTTCATTCTTCTTTTCATTCTTCTTTTCATTCTTCTTCTTCTTCTTTTCATTCTTCTTCTTCTTTTCATTCTTCTTTTCATTCTTCTTCTTCTTCTTTTCATTCTTCTTCTTCTTCTTCTTCTTTTCATTCTTCTTTTCATTCTTCTCCTTCTTCTTCTTCTTCTTCTTTTCATTCTTCTTTTCATTCTTCTTCTTCTTCTTTTCATTCTTCTTCTTCTTTTCATTCTTCTTCTTTTCATTCTTCTTCTTTTCATTCTTCTTCTTCTTCTTCTTTTCATTCTTCTTTTCATTCTTCTCATTCTTCTTTTCATTCTTCTCATTCTTCTTTTCATTCTTCTTTTCATTCTTCTCATTCTTCTTTTCATTCTTCTTCTTCTTCTTTTTATTCTTCTTCTTCTTTTCATTCTTCTTTTCATTCTTCTTCTTCTTCTTTTCATTCATCTTCTTCTTCTTTTCATTCTTCTTTTCATTCTTCTTCTTCTTCTTCTTTTCATTCTTCTTCTTCTTCTTTTCATTCTTCTTCTTCTTCTTTTCATTCTTCTTCTTCTTTTCATTCTTCTTCTTCTTCTTTTCATTCTTCTTTTCATTCTTCTTCTTCTTCTTTTCATTCTTCTTCTTCTTCTTTTCATTCTTCTTCTTCTTTTCATTCTTCTTCTTCTTCTTTTCATTCTTCTTCTTTTCATTCTTCTTTTCATTCTTCTTCTTCTTCTTTTCATTCTTCTTCTTTTCATTCTTCTTCTTCTTCTTTTCATTCTTCTTTTCATTCTTCTTCTTCTTTTCATTCTTCTTCTTCTTCTTTTCATTCTTCTTTTCATTCTTCTTCTTTTCATTCTTCTTCTTCTTCTTGTCATTCTTCTTTTCATTCTTCTTCTTCTTCTTTTCATTCTTCTTCTTCTTCTTTTCATTCTTCTTTTCATTCTTCTTCTTTTCATTCTTCTTCTACTTCTTTTCATTCTTCTTTTCATTCTTCTTCTTCTTCTTTTCATTCTTCTTCTTTTCATTCTTCTTCTTCTTCTTTTCATTCTTCTTTTCATTCTTCTTCTTCTTCTTTTCATTCTTCTTCTTCTTCTTTTCATTCTTCTTCTTCTTCGTTTCATTCTTCTTCTTCTTCTTTTCATTCTTCTTCTTCTTCTTTTCATTCTTCTTTTCATTCTTCTTCTTCTTCTTTTCATTCTTCTTCTTCTTCTTCTTTTCATTCTTCTTTTCATTCTTCTTCTTTTCATTCTTCTTCTTCTTTTCATTCTTCTTTTCATTCTTCTCATTCTTCTTTTAATTCTTCTTTTCATTCTTCTTCTTCTTCTTTTCATTCTTCTTTTCATTCTTCTTCTTCTCCTTCTTCTTCTTCTTCTTCTTCTTCGTCGTGCCCCATGACTGCCCAAATGAGTGAAGTGTGCGGTGATTCTAAGATCGACGGCACTCATCTGCATGTCATACTGACTGACAGTATTATTTCTCTTCCCCAGCAGACTCCAAGGGCATTTAAATTAAAGGTACAGTGTTCTGCACTAATATAAAGGCTCTCTGAAGCCTAGAAACCCTTTAAATAAGTTAAATTCGCGGCGAATAAATTCGCATCGAATCGAATTTCTCCCGCAAATTCGGCGAATCGGCCGAATCGAATTTTTGAATAATTCGCTCATCTCTACTTGTAATACCACATTACCACACAGCAATCACATGCATTGCACACAGTTGGGGCACAGCACCATTGAAATTAATGGTCAAATTTGACAAGCAGTGCTGCTTCAAACTCTGCAGCTTGAGTTAAAAATGTCACAGCTCTGGCATGTGTAAAGCTTTGTTCGGCTGTAGTAGCAGTAAAACCACTACTTAGCCACCTGTCCCCCCACATTCCAACCACCCATCTGAAAGCACCCTAATTACACTTCCCTATTTAATGCAGGCAGATCATGGGAAGAGGGAATGACAAGATGTACATATAACTTCCTTAAAACATTACAACAATGTGTCTCAACACTCCTCTCAAGAACCCTCAGTCCTGATGGAAGTGTTAGGCTGGCTCTTGTGATACGTTATGTAAATATCAATATGCATTGATGGGTGGATGCCAGTCTGAAGGAGTAGACATTCTTAAGGCAAACTGCACTGGCATGCAGGCCTTCCTAAGTAATGAACACATATTATTGAAAGAACTATACTTCGATGAATGAAAAGGGTGGGCCGGAGACATTAGGGTTGGGTGTGAAAGGTGATGGTGGGTGTCTTCAAACCAGGAAATGAGGCTGATTTGCTGCAGCTTTTAAGGAACACCATAAGAAGCTCTGTAAGCAAGATCAGTACAAGAGACAAGCCTGTACAACTCTGCATAACTCCAATTAAGGCTGGAGTTAAGCATGAGTTGTTAAACTCAATGTACTAAAAGCTGTACTTTTTGGAAAAAATAGAGATTTCATTTTATGTCATATATTGCTGTTTTAGGCACAGGATCTGACATTTCAGTCTTAAACTCAATCTAATAACAGCTGCAGTTTAACCTCTTCTTGACCACGCTATAGCCAAAAGACAGCTACAGCACAGTCTTCTGGGGGGAGTCCACGGATGTCCTCCCAAAAAAAAACTCCCTGGGGGCATGCATCCAGGAGTGTCTGTGATCGCTGTGTCCCTTGGATACAGCGCATCACAGATCTCGGCAAATGGCCAATCAGAGCGGCTGTTTACCATGTGATCGACGTGTCCAATGACATGCGATCACAAATGTAAACAGAGGAGGCCATTGGGGGTTGATCTCCTTCCTTCACACAGAGACGACTGGGAGAGAAGGAGTATATTCATATGGATCAGTTTGGTTTTATAACTAGAGAACTTGTTATCATTGGATCTCCATAAGGCTTGACTTGGGAATATCTTTTTATGACTCTGCAAGCCTTTGGATTTGGCTCTACATTTCTTGCTCTTTTGCAAATGTTATATGATACCCCTTTGGTGCAAGTTTCTATTAAAGGCTTTAGATACTCAAGCAAAAAATGGTCTGGTCCCCTGGCCCCATTCGACATGGCACTAGGCAGGGTTGCCAACTATCCCCTTTACTTTTCTCACTGGCGACTGAACCTTTAGCTATGGCAATCCATTCCCACCCTAATATCCATAGTGTCAGTTGTGGACAACATGAACATAAATGGGCTTTATTTGCTGACAACGTCCTTTTGTATATCACTGCCCCTCAAATCACCATTCCTAATCTACTGTCTTTGTTGCACCAATTCTTCCACATTTCTGAGCTATCTTTAAATGCTCAAAAAATGACAGCTCTTAATGTGTCTCTACCCCCTTTAGTAGAACAAGCTCTCCGAAATACTTACAATTTTCAGTGGGCACATAACTCCTGACTATATTTAGGGATCCAGTTAACTGCCTCTATCAATACCCTTTATTGAGCAAACTACCCAACGCTTTTTAATTAAACTTAAAGATGAATTACACCACTGGGTGGACTACTCTCTATCTTGGTTCAGCAGAATCAACTCGACTAAGATGACATTTCTACCCTGATTACTATATTATTTTAGATCCTTACCGATAGTGATTCAAAGAGGCGAGTTACAACGATTACAAGCTAAGTTCTATGCTTCATTTGGGGTAATAAAAAACTCTGGATGAACAAAATTACTTTATACGCCTTAAAGCCGAGGGGTGGGATTGGTCTCCCTAACCTTCATGCCTATTTCCAAGCTGTGCAAATTACTCAATCGGCCTCCACCACTACAAAAGGGCCTGCACCCCTTTGGGTTTCTATTGAAGCACTCTTCTGTCACCCTGTCGCCATTGGCTCCTTATTATGACTTCCTAACTAGGTACGCCCTCCTATATTGTGTCCTATCTTATCATATTCTTTAGTTGTCTGGGACAGAGTGCACCACTGTAAACCTTTGTTTTTTCCACATACACCCATGGCTCTGGTTTTTTGCAACCCAGAATTTGTACTTGTTTTGCTACCCTCATCATTTCAATGGTGGAATAATAAAGGGTTGTTG
Source organism: Staurois parvus (assembly GCF_062004578.1). NCBI lineage: Eukaryota > Metazoa > Chordata > Amphibia > Anura > Ranidae > Staurois > Staurois parvus. Next base: position 682,156 of record NW_028318342.1, on the reverse strand, counting down.
AGAATAGGAGACTACCTTAATGGGGATCACATGTTCTCTACAGCATTTTAGAGAAACATTGCATATGCCTCTTAATGAAATTTTTAGATACAATCAGATTGTCTCTTTTATTCGGTCTAAGATTAAGTCGCAGGATGGGCCACTTATGCTTACAGCTTTTGAGCTTTCATGCCAAACAAGAAGTCACTTGAGGGGCCAGGTCTCCACACTATATTCTCTCCTCACTGAACCGAATAGTAAGCTTCCTTATGTGACCCAATGGGAGTGAGTCCTGAATGTCACTTTTGATCTAGCTGATTGGCAAGATTTTGCTTTTGCATTATCTAAAGTATCAATCAACACCACCTTAATTGAAGCAAACTATAAAATGTTACTACGATGGTATTTGGCCCCCATTCGAATCACGAAGATGCACCCTCTGCTTCACCGCATTGTTTCCAGCGTTGCGGCCAGCTGGGGACTATATCACATTTGGTGGCAGTAACCGAGGGCAACTAGATTCTAGATCTGCATGTTTAGTTTAATCAATTCTGTGATGGGGGTGAATGTTCGTAGATCTCTGGAGATAGCCCTTTTTCATAAATGTCCCCAGAAAATAACAAAAATTCATAACTTATATGCTTATGACGGCCAGAATTACCATAGGGAAGTACTGGAAACAGTAGGTAATTCCACTTGACTATGTCAAGAATAACCTCAATTGGATTATGGTTAACGACAGATTCACCTGTATTCCTCATAATAATACTAACAAGTTTGATACCTTATGGAACACATGGAATTGGTACAGGTATATTTATATCCCTTGACAAGCCTGGATTTGACCTTCTTTCCTTCTTTATCTATTTCCTACTATTTCTATTTTTTTCCCTCTTTTTTTTCTATTTGTGATTAGCCAGGTCTCAGTTGATTGTATGAGGTGTTTAATGCATCAGATGATTATGATTTGGTTTGTACCTTTTAACAATGACCAGTGTTTTTTTTTCCTTACCCTATGTATCCTTCCCCTTCCTTCCTAGTTCCCCTCCCTTCTCCCAACCTCACCACTGCATTAGTCTCTTTTGATGTTTCTGACTGAATCTAAGTGATGTACTCTGCATTTGTGCAGAGATTAGGCATTACCTCGAAAAAATTATCTGTTTAATCCATACACTCCTTATTGCATTAACCACTATGTTATGACTATTGTTTAAATGTTGACATGGTTGCTTATGTAAGACAACAAAAATATAACATTCTTCTTCAGTAAAATCTATTGAAATATAATCTCAGCATATTAAATGCTTCACTCATTGAGAAAATAATAGGGTTTGTTTTGATAAATTACCATGCTGATTTTCTCCCATGAGCTGACAATTAATTTCCAGACTCTGATTACTAAAGGCTATACTTATTTTTAGAAAAAATAGAGGTCTGCTTTTAAATAAAATACAGGTGCAAGTGTTATGTAATATTTAAAATTTAGTGTATTTCAAGCTGTAGAATGGTGACTAAAAATAAAGGTCTTCTTTGCTGAAAAAGGGCTGAAAATCCATTTCAATTTCAAATTTTCAGAAACTAATTTGTCTTTAAAAAACTTTGTTTGTTCTGGGAGCTGACAATCATTTACACAACAGTGTACTATAAACAACACTAATTTGAAAAAGAAAACTGGAAATCTGCTTTTATAGTTCGGCTAATAAAATTTTTTTGAGGAATAAATTGAACTGTGCTAAAATAACTAAAATTACAAGAGCTAACTATCAATCTGCTTTCATTGTCAGACCTATAAAGATGCTCTGGACTGTTTGTGGGAAGAAATTAGGCTTTGTTCACCTACATATTGCATTAATATTAAAAGCCTGCATTAACTTTTGCACCAAGATGGTGGATTGTTGGACATACAACAAGGCATTATTAACTAGTCCCCCCAAAGCAATTTTTATTGGCACACATGTTAAAATTCTAATTTTTGGCTATACAATTACTTAAAACTCAATAATATCATGTATTGCCTGAAAGCAGAGGCCCTGTAAAATAAAAAAGATGATAGTTACAAATTTATTACACAGAAATTTTTTACACATTATAGGAAATTTGGGCAACTGTTTATCAAATCTATGTTATTAAGTAAATAATAGACTAAGAAGAATTTTAATACACAAATATTAATCCCCATTTTTTGCACAAAATACAAGATGAGGTATTTTTGTATGCCAATATAAAGATGAGGTATTGTAAAGTAAATATGTACCAAATGTGTCTGACCTCAAAACTGAGTGCATCATAAAATGGTGAAAAATGGTGGTACACAAAATTATCAATAGGCAATGCTTTAAATACTTTTTCAACTCATCAAATTAGAGTAGACCATAGATGGTTAATCTAGAATTACTGATCTCACTCTAATATTCTTGGTGATATATAACATGTGTGGCACAATCAATGTTAACATAGACGTGCTGAATTTGCATTTCCATTTGCATTTGTTAGTGTGTACAGGGAGATGAATTTGCTGTTAATTTTTTTCATATTCTTATTAAGATTTATCGTAATTTTTAAAAACATTTGTCATTTCATTTTAGCCAATGGCTGCCGCTGCTGCATCTCAGTCAATGAGGAAGGAGAGACCCGGGAGAGCCTCTGCTCTCATGCACATCGCTGAATCAAGATCAGGCTCAAATAGGTATTAGGAGGCTGAGCTGTACACTAAAGGTTTCTTTACCTGCATGCATAGAATGCAGGAATGTAAAAACTTTCAGTCTTTAAAACCACTTTAACCTAGTTTGGAGTAATTTCTTCTTCTTTTTGTGCTTTATTTGGATTGTGAGTGTGTGTTTGATATTTGTAGCCTTCAGCAGGTAAAAGGTCCCCTTTACGAAGAAATCAGGGATCTATTAGACTCCCCTTCCCCCCATGTCTTCCCTGTCCCCTACTTCAGCTAAGCAAGTACAGTTTGTGTTTGATTAACTGTTTCCCTGTTTACAACAAAGGGTTGGGAATGACAGTTCTGAAGATGGAATTGCTCAGAGATGATCACTTCTGACTTCCCACTCACCATGTTGTTGTGCTCCCAGATCACTTTTGCATTACAGCTGGGAGCTGGCTAAAGGAAGAAATACAAGCTACTGCAGCCATGTGGTTGGTGTAAACCCTTCACACTCTGGAGGCAAAGTGGTTAAAGGTGAAGTGGTTAAAGCCTGTCTACAGAAAAAAACCTTTTATTTAGATATGGTTATGACTGCTTAGAACTGTAAAGTTTTTTTTTTCCTGACAGTATCCTGATTTTCTTACTTGCTATATTTTTTCTGCAATAGCATTTAATAAAAGGAAAAGCCTAAAATATAACAATCTAAAGAAAAACAATAAAAGGTCAGTTACAAATAATGTGCTTGCAAACCAGATGAAACTGTTAAACTCAAAAATATCAACAGTAATAATTATAGATACATTAATGTCATAGGATTCTTATTCACATTTTGAATCTGGACCTATAGTTTTTAGCCTGGCTTTAATTCAAGAGTTCCCTTCTGCTTTTCATTTTTACCAAGAACCTGTATTCCTTTTCCCAGAAGTACACCCCTACCTATTATATTTAATCTACCTTCTACCTAGGTGAACACATGCCTTCTAAATCATTTCTTTCTTTACACAAGAAAAAAGGGATCATTTAAGTATATCTAAACTTCATCAAAACTTTCTGTTTTAGTTTTGGATAGAGCAGGGAAAATGTAAACCCCCCACTTGCCCACTGAGCACTTTTACCCCCTTCCTGTCCAGGCCAATTTCAGCTTTCAGTGCTATTGCATTTTAAATGACAATTGTGCGGTCTTGCAACATTGTACCCATATGAAAATTTCATCATTTTTCACACAAATAGAGCTTTCTTTTGCTGCTATAAAATCAAAAGAGGCAAAACATTTGAAAAAAAATGTTTTTCTTGTTTCTATTATAACATTTTGCAAACAGGTAATTTTTCTCCTTCACTGATATACATTGATGAGGCTGCACTGATAGGCAGCACTGATGGGCACTGATAGGCATCACTGATGGGCACTGAGAGGCAGCACGGATGAGGTGGGGCACGGATAGGCAGCACTGATGGGCACTGATAGGAAGCACTTATAGGCGGCACTGATAGGAGGCACTGATGAGCTGGCACTGATGATGCTGCACTGATATGCAGCAATGATGGGCACTGATAGGCGGCACTGATGGGCACTGATAGGTGGCACTTATGGGCAGCACTGATGGGCACTGACTGATGGCACTAACTGGCAGTACTGATGGGCAGCACTGCTGGGCACTGATGGGTGGCACTGCTGGGCAGAACTGATGGGGGCACTGGTGGGTACTGGTGGGTGGCACTGCTGGGCACAGGTGGGTGGCACTGCTAGACACTGATGGGCACAGGTGGGTGGCACTGCTGGGCACTGATGAGCACAGGTGGGTGGCACTGCTTGGAACTTGTGGGTGGCACTGCTGGGCACAGGTTGGTGGCACTGGTGGGTGGAACTTCTGGGCACTGATCATCAGGGCACTGATCATCAGTGCCCTGATGATCAGTGCTGATCTGTATTATGACAATTGCCGGTTATCAGCAGTACTTTCCTCATGCTGTGACAGTGTGAGGAAAGTGCAGCCGATAATCGGCAACTGCATTTACCCGGTGATCTGCTGTGTCATTGGACACAGCTGATCACGTGGTATAAGGCCGCTGTGATTGTTCTTTTACCACATCATGTGATCAGCTGTGTCCGTAGGACACAGCGATCATGGAGATCGGTGGCTGCGCGCCGCTGGGGGTGTGCAGGAGGGCGCGTTCTGGGAGGACGTCATATGATTTTGAAATATATTGAATATGGCTAAAATTGTAGTATTTCAAATATATGTCAATATATTTGGGAATAATATTTAAAATATATTTCACATATATTTTTCTTCTATGTGGGAAGAACTGAAATAAAATCTGACAAAGGTTCTAAACCTTCCCTACACCACCCTAAACAAAAAAGAAACAGTTGTCATTTGATACACTTCAACCTTTTCCCACTGATGTAACACACATATGCATTCAAACAACAAGTGGGCCTTAACGTTGGCTGTAGGAATTTATACATCAGTCATTTTCACTGTTCTGTGCTAACGGTGAGCTCAGTGTGCGTTCTCAACACAGAGACTCTGCTGACACTGACAGCTCCAGGTCATCATGATCAGCAGCCTGTGGGCAGGTGACCACTGCAACAGCCATACACAGTGGTCACATGATCAGGAACTCTGCCTCTTAAAGACCAGTGCCAAGAAGTTAAGAAATATCTTAAGAAATGGTTCTATTTCTTGAACAATCTTTCTGTCTGTTGCTGTATATAAAAATAATCTATATATAAATTACCCTGAATTATGTACATGGCTTAAATAAATAAATGCATAAACAGTGAAAAAATAGATTGAAAAACACATTTCTGACATTTCAGCTAAAACTATTTTAAGATGAGGCTAGATGTTTTCAAACATCAATTTCAAAGAGATGTTGCTATCACTTATTTCCTCCAGCTGACAGATCATAAGATTTACATCATTCGCTTCCAAGATTGTTTCTAATATTCAAATATGTCATTTATCAGCATTAGCATTCTATTCATATTAAGCACCAAAGGACTTATAGCTAAAATTAATTTAAAAACAAAGGATAATGTTCCATGTATTCATACAAGTATGAAACATATGTCATAGAGCTTTCATTATAGAATATCTTATTCACTCAGTGACATAACATTTGTATGCTTTTATCTTTTAGTATGATGATGCTATTCGGCATTTGCTACAACCGTTTACAATTTAAATGCATTTCTGACATTACAATTTCACATTGTTAAAGCAGCAGGAGGAACAATTTTGCATCTAATACTGTATTTTAATATGCACATAAATATTAAAATGGATTTGCAAGTACACTACAGCTAGGCTTATTCTGTATTTTCTCTTGTAGTGCACACTTTTTATAAGAGAGACAGATGGCAAAGTTAGATATTCACTTTAATGTTGGCCCGCCCAGCAACCCATACTCATCTTTCCTCTGTTACTTAGCAGCTCCATACTGTCACTGAGAGCAAAGACTATTACCCAGGGAAATGAGCATGTGACATATCCTTTATTTACCATGTGCACTGATGTATTTCTATCACTGGAACCTCTAGGCAGAAAAATCTTTTGCAACCAAAGCAATACCCCTTTGATAGGGCCAACTATTTTTTTTTAAGTGTATGTATAGCCTAAACTTACCGTATTTTTCGCTCCATAAGACGCACCTGACCATAAGACGCACCTAGGTTTTAGAGGAGAAAAACAAGAAAAAAAATATTCTGAACCAATGGACTGCAGACACAGTACAGGGGATGACCAGAGACTGCGGACACAGTACAGGAGATGACCAGAGGCTGCGGACATAGGACAGGAGATGACCAGAGACTGCAGACATAGTACAGGAAATGACCAGAGGCTACAGACATAGTACAGGAGATGACCAGAGACTGCGGACACGGTACAGGGGATGACCAGAGACTGCGGACATAGGACAGGAGATGACCAGAGACTGTGGACATAGGACAAGAGATGACCAGAGACTGCAGACACAGTACAGGGGATGACCAGAGACTGCGGACATAGTACAGGAGATGACCAGAGACTGCGGACACAGTACAGGGAATGACCAGAGACTGCGGACACAGTACAGGGAATGACCAGAGACTGCGGACACAGTACAGGAGATGACCAGAGACTGCGGACACAGTACAGGGGATGACCAGAGACTGCGGACACAGTACAGGGGATGACCAGAGACTGCGGACACAGTACAGGGGATGACCAGAGACTGCGGACATAGTACAGATGACCAGAGACTGCGGACACAGTACAGGGGATGACCAGATACTGCGGACACAGTACAGGGGATGACCAGAGACTGCGGACATAGTACAGATGACCAGATACTGCAGACAGTAAAGGAGATTATCAGAGACTGCTGACCTTTGGGGAGGGAGGGGGAACGGGTACCTGAATTTGACAGGTACCCAGCTCCCACTTCCGCGGAGTTGTCCTTCCTTCTTCTTCCCGCGGCGGCTTCTGTGACAGCCGGGTGCCCACTGCGCATGCGCGAGAAGCGCCGCGCTTTGTGAATGGCCCGGAGCCTGCCATGTGTCCCAGAAGACACCGGACCATTCACAAAGTGCAGCGCTTCTCTTGCATGCGCAGTGGGCACCCGGCTGTCACAGAAGCCACCACGGGAAGACTGCAGCGCTGGAGCGAGGAACAGGTAAGGTCCTGCAGGAGAGAAGAGCTAAGCGGCCGGCCCAATATTCTGACATGGTGGCGGCAGAAATACCGGACCGGCCGCTTTACATTCGCTCCATAAGACGCACTGACATTTTCCCCCCTTTTTTGGGGGGAAAATGTGCGTCTTATGGAGCGAAAAATATGGTATTTTTGTTTGAATAGATTAGAAAAGGGGTATGCTCCTTCCAGAGTACTTTTTGTTTTCTTAGAACCAATGTACTTTCACTGCCTGTACCAGAGGCAAAACAGAAAAATTTGCTGCTGGTAGGCAGCTCCCCCAGGCGCTGCAACATATCCATATGTTGCAGTGCTCATGTGCACTGCTTGCCTCCCCTGAGGTGCACATAGCGGCGACCTCTGCAACTGCTGTGTCCACCAGACACAGCGGATTGCAGTACTCATGAATGCAATTTATTCATGACATCATTGTTTATTACTGTGTGATCTGCACCTGGTGATAGCTGTGGGCCAATCTTAGCATCACAATAGTAAACAATGAGTAATGAATGAAAGCCATTCATGGCAGTTCAAATGATTGCTATTACACCGATCATAATTGTAACAGGCAATCACAGTGTAAAAAAATCCCTGATCACCCTAAGATGACACTGAACATCTCTGATGACTGTATGTTAAAAAAAAGAAAAACAAATGTTAAAAATATAGGAATAAAAGCTTATTTATCTATTTTTTTATATATACTGTCACCAGTTAGTATCCCTGATCATAGTCATGATGATACTATAATGCACTGACAATGTAAAAAAATGCAAAAAACGTATTTATTTTAAAATTTTATTTAATTTTTTTATATTCCAAAAAATTGTGACAAAAAAATTGCAACTTCAAAAAACTCACCATGCTTCTTAATCTTGTACTGTCTACTTTAGATATGAGACAGGCCATCAGTACATCAGGACTGATCAGTTATCAAATATAAATCCATAGTTTGTAGACTCTATAACTTTCCCACAGACTAAATAATATACTCAGATTTGGGGGGGGGGGGTTACCAAAGAAATGTAGCAGAATACATTTTGGCCTAAATTTATGAAGAAAGATTATTATTTGCAACAGAAACTTTGTTTTTTGATCAAAATTGTCAGTAGCAAAAATAAAAAATCCAGTGGTGATTAAATACCACCAAAAGAAAGCTCTATTTGTGGGGAAAAATTGTATAAATTTCATTTGCGTACAGCATAATTACATAGTTACATTGTTAGTCTGGCTGAAAAAAAAGACAAAAGTCCATCTATTTCAACTATAAAAAAAAAAGTTATAATCCTATGCCCACAGTTGATCTAGAGGAAGGCAAAAAAAAACAGCAAAGCATGATCCAATTTGCTCCTGCAGGGGAAAAAAATCCTTCCTGATCCCCTGAAAGGCAATCAGATATTCCCTGGATCAACTTTACCTATAAATGTTAGTATCCAGTTATATTCTGTGTATCTAGGAAATAATCCAGGCCTTTTTTTAAGCAATCTACTGAGCTAGCCAGAACTAACTCTTGAGGAGGTCTATTCCATATTTTCACAGCTCTTACTATGAAGAACCATTTCCATATTTGGAAATCTCTTTTCCTCCAGACGTAAAGTGTACCCCCTTGTCCTTTGTGATGACATGCTCTGGTCATGAAGCAAGTAAAAACCTTATGGAAGTTAATAATGGCTTTGTTTACAAACAGAAGGAAGCCAGTTGGGAAACATCATCTAGTGACAAATGCTATTCTACTTTTCTTTCTAATTGCTACTTTTGCTTTAATGAATCCTACAGATGTGTCACTTCACAGACAGGTTTAGGGCATCCCCCAAGCATGTTATATAAAATAATTGTGCATCTTTAGTGTTTTACTTTAGGATTTGTTAAAAGAGAGGCTCCCCGCTGAACTGTATTTTCTCAATTTCTGTTTGCATTGGTACATTTCCTCTCCATTCCAGTACCCAGCTACCCATGCCCTTTGTTTGACAATCCTTTGCCTATTAGCCTTAAAAGTGGAGAGGATTTATTATAAGGATTTGCCTCCCATTGACTTCAATATGGTTTGCATTAAAGTTCACAATTTGTGGATTTCTAGACTTGTTTATTGAACTTGCTCCTAAACTTAACCCAAGCAGATTCAGCTATCACTAATTGTAATTAGTCCTTAAAACATAACTTTCTACATTCCAAGCTACAGTAGAATTTGAAGGAAGCCAAAACTCAGAGACTTGAGTAAAACATGCCACATGTCCAGTCCTTATTGGTGATTTATTTTCAAGGACTCATTATATTATAGTGAATTGTTATTTTTAGGTAAATAAGAAACAAATCTAGTATCATACAAAGCGCCCTAAGTAATAAATATTTGTAAAGATAAACTAATGGAATCAAACAATACCTTATTAGACTTTTTTGGACACAACAGCAAATGTAACAACTATTCATTTGAATACTAATTGGACAAGTGAAGAGGATTTTATATGTTTTAGTGACAGGCACATTTATTTAAAATTCAGTTCTAATTAAAAGATAAAAAAAACCTATCAGCTTGAAGTCTGGATAAGCAGTTAACAGCTACCTTTATTTTAAAACTATTTTGTTAGGTCATAGAGTTTCTTGAGCTTTTTTTCTTACCTAGGACACTTTTCTTTTAGGTTGGATCAACACCATATCTGTTGCATTTAGCTTGTGCTAATGTCCATTAAGTTAACCTGACTCAATGTGGGCAAACATCCATTTTTAAAGGATTGAAAGGTATTAATTGCAATGATATGAAGTGTTCACAGCAGAAGCATTCCTTACCTGAACATTCATTGCATTGTATATTGCACTGCATTTATATGTAGCTTGTTTCATTTTCACAAAGCATGTTGGTGGGAACTGAGAAAATTTGGGAACAATGGATTTCAGCTTGTTAAAGGAGAAGTAGGCCAAGGCTCTTTCAGCTCTACTTCTCCTATGGATCACAGGAGTGCACTTTGTTCTGCACTCCTATGACCCATTTTCAGCTGACAGTAGGCTAAAGCCCTCTGTTGGCTGATGTCACTGAGACGGTCCAGTCTCTGGAGAGATCCTGACTTTAAAGTCAGGATTTACCCAGGATCTACCCAGATTCCTGACTGGCTGCTGTTTCAACCTCTTAGAGTGCTGCTCCTGCCACTCCACAGCCCGGTACTTCAGTGAGTGCTTGAGGGGCAGTGCAGAGATCCAGTTGCTGACAGTCACCTTCTCTTTGCTCAGTGAGATTTGAGAACTGACTGATCAGTGCTCTATGATCACTCAGTTCTATGTCTTAGAAGTGGAGGGGGTCAGATGCATCAGACCAATGCTGCATCCATCTAGGTGAGTATAAATGTTTTATTTTCATTTAGCTTTATTCAGTGATCTTTCCTTAGATAAAATGTACCTTTGATTATTTGCCTTTGTAATGTGTGTGTATGTGTATGTATATATATATATATATATATATATATATATATACAGTCAGGTCCATAAATATTGGGACATCAACACAATTCTAACATTTTTGGCTCTATACACCACCACAATGGATCTGAAATGAAACGAACAAGATGTGCTTTAACTGCAGACTGTCAGCTTTAATTTGAGGGTATTTACATCCAAATCAGGTGAACGGTGTAGGAATTACAACAGTTTGCATATGTGCCTCCCACTTCTTAAGGGACCAAAAGTAATGGGACAATTGGCTTCTCAGCTGTTCCATGGCCAGGTGTGTGTTATTCCTTCATTATCCCAATTACAATGAGCAGATAAAAGGTCCAGAGTTCATTTCAATTGTGCTATTTGCATTTGGAATCTGTTGCTGTCAACTCTGAAGATGAGATCCAAAGAGCTGTCACTATCAGTGAAGCAAGCCATCATTAGGCTGAAAAAACAAATCAAACCCATCAGAGAGATAGCAAAAACATTAGGCGTGGCCAAAACAACTGTTTGGAACATTCGTAAAAAGAAGGAACGCACCAGTGAGCTCAGCAACACCAAAAGACCCGGAAGACCACGGAAAACAACTGTGGTGGATGACCGAAGAATTCTTTCCGTGGTAAAGAAAACACCCTTCACAACAGTTGGCCAGATCAAGAACACTCTCCAGGAGGTAGGTGTATGTGTGTCAAAGTCAACAATCAAGAGAAGACTTCACCAGAGTGAATACAGAGGGTTCACCACAAGATGGAAACCATTGGTGAGCCTCAAAAACAGGAAGGCCAGATTAGAGTTTGCCAAACGACATCTAAAACAGCCTTCACAGTTCTGGAACAACATCCTATGGACAGATGAGACCAAGATCAACTTGTACCAGAGTGATGGGAAGAGAAGAGTATGGAGAAGGAAAGGAACTGCTCATGATCCTAAGCATACCACCTCATCAGTGAAGCATGGTGGTGGTAGTGTCATGACGTGGGCATGTATGGCTGCCAATGGAACTGGTTCTCTTGTATTTATTGATGATGTGACTGCTGACAAAAGCAGCAGGATGAATTCTGAAGTGTTTCAGGCAATATTATCTGCTCATATTCAGCCAAATGCTTCAGAACTCATTGGACGCCGCTTCACAGTGCAGATGGACAATGACCCAAAGCAGACTGCAAAAGCAACCAAAGAGTTTTTTAAGGGAAAAAAGTGGAATGTTATGCAATGGCCAAGTCAATCACCTGACCTGAATCCGATTGAGCATGCATTTCACTTGCTGAAGACAAAACTGAAGGGAAAATGCCCCAAGAACAAGCAGGAACTGAAGACAGTTGCAGTAGAGGCCTGGCAGAGCATCACCAAGGATGAAACCCAGCGTCTGGTGATGTCTATGCGTTCCAGACTTCAGGCTGTAATTGACTGCAAAGGATTTGCAACCAAGTATTAAAAAGTGAAAGTTTGATATATGATTATTATTCTGTCCCATTACTTTTGGTCCCTTAAGAAGTGGGAGGCACATATGCAAACTGTTGTAATTCCTACACCGTTCACCTGATTTGGATGTAAATACCCTCAAATTAAAGCTGACAGTCTGCAGTTAAAGCACATCTTGTTTGTTTCATTTCAAATCCATTGTGGTGGTGTATAGAGCCAAAAATGTTAGAATTGTGTTGATGTCCCAATATTTATGGACCTGACTGTATATATATATATTTACAAACACATAAATAAGAAATGTTAATCTTACTTGTGCAAAGGGACTGAACTAATTTTGTTAGTACCTTCTCCCACCACTCTTTTCTCCTTTTGTGCCTTTCTTTTGACCTTGCATCCTCTCCTAAGCCTGCTTTTCTTTCTTGTTCCTGTAATATATGTATGCTCTTCTGTATGCTACCCTCTGTTTTCTTCCCTTAAAAAGGCTTACTCCGGGAATAATTTACATTGTACATCTTTTTCTCTTTTTACATTATATTTTTTATTATTATTATAAAAGATTTATATAGCACCAACAGTGCTTTACAATATAAGGGGCATAGTACAATACAATTAAATACAGAAGGAATATTTAATATATACAGTATTTATATATACTGTAGGAACACTATATTATTTTCCTTTTTGGACATACAGTAAGTTTTTCCTTATTGTGACACATATGTTTTGGGGATTGTTTGTATATATTAATGCACGACCAATATCCCAGTGGACTCCACAATCTGTTTCCTATAACATTCTTTATTTGATGGGTTACTGTTTCTTTTTATTCCAGTATATCCACCCATTTCCCCTTTGTTCATGAAAAAGTAGTACTCCCAGTTTAGCAGACCTCTTCATGGTACATGATACATGGTTTCTTTACCTAAACCCTTATTACATTGGGATCCTAGATAGATTAATTCCTTTATTTGTCAAGGGAACATGGAAAGCTAGACAAATACTGTAGACTAGACACAATGATATGGGAGACTAATTTGACATACAAATATAGCAATATTAAATCTGGGGTTTAGGTTTGGACAAAACAGATCAAAGATAAATGCTACTTTATTGAAACTCATTGGAATATCAACATTCCTATAAAAAATGACCACTACCCACTCTGGACAGGGTTATTGAAAAAAAGAAAATGATAATGCACATAATGTGCACATTATAAAGCTAAACGTATTTTAGAGAGTGAGGACCTCACATTAAAATAATGCCTACATGAAATACCTACATTATTAGATACAAATTCACCTAAATATATTTTAACCTCTATTGTTATAGATGTCCAAGAGAATAGAAAAGACAAAGGTTTATATTCTGCAAAAGCAGTGTCAGGGATGCAGGCATCCAGTAAGGGTGATCAAATCAGTGGGGTGCACCTTAAGGAATTAGGAATTGGACTGCATAAGGTTAAAATAAGTTTATTAAGACAAATGACACACTTCCAACACCAACACCAGTAAATCATAAACAATGCAAGTGATAAATATATGTGAGAGTGCCAAAACCCCAAATAGTAACCTAACTAACTACATACAAAATGGAGGGAACACACATGGGCAGGACAAGGTCAGGACAGAGACAGGAGACAAGGGGAGCAGGGAGCAAGATACTAGGAGCAGGAAGCATGAAGCAAGATACAAGGAGCAAGTCGCAGGAGCAGGTCTCAGGGTCAGGTACAAGGATCAGGCTCAGTCAGAGATACATCAGTCAAGGGCATAATTTTATACATTCATGCTGGCCCATGTCAGGTGCAGCCTAATTACTTGGACAGCCCAGCTGCTGGGAGACACCCGTTGGTGACCACCGGATCTGTGCCCTTCAACTCTGGGAACAAAAGTGCCTCCAGCAGGTGACCTAAGTAATGACACAGGTCCTGAGAAGCAGTAAGGATTGTAAACTGATGGGGATTAATACAAAGGAGGTTATTTAAATTAATGTCCGCAGCCATGAGAAAGGAGATCATTACTGATTAAATTATAACCTGTGAATCAAGGCATGTTACATATATGCTGGCATGTCCTTGAAAAAAATAATATATAGGTAAATCCTCAAGGAAAAAAAATAAAATGGGACCATAATGTGCCAGACCCCTTTATTCAGTGCCATAATTCTAATACAAAATGTTTTTAATTGTATGGAATAAATACAATTTCTGGGCACCAGTGACGGGTCAGTATAAAGAGGGAAAAATCCACAAAAGAAACATATTGGACTTATAGAGTAGGCACCTGAGCATGAATATATAAATTTGTATTTTTATTGTATTTGTTAGATTATATTTTTTAGATTATTTATAGATTTAAAATGTTTCAGATAAATAAATTGCCAGAGATCATGAGCAATAGAAAATCAAGGAGAACAGAATAAAGAGATGTTTCGAATGAGACTATAATATCTAGTATGAATTGGAGTAAGAAGAAAATTTGCTGAATCTGAAAACTAATATAGGGTTTATAGGAAAGGAATGGGTCAATGCAAGAAAAGGTACACTAAGAGTTAGAAGTTGTAATGAAGAGGAATATTAGTTGTTATGTCAAGTCATTGTTAAGCTCTTGATGAAACATGAACAAGATGAAATGTGGTTGTGCCCTGAGCTTTAGTGACATTAATTACTTTATGAGGTTTTTCCCTGGAATATGCTTAGGTGGATAAAGTGCTTTTTTTCTGTATTCTTTAAACACTTCCATCCATGGTTAATCCCTTAACCTCCAGAAGGTTTTACTCCCTTCATGACCAGAGCATTGTTTTTCTTTTCAGCACTGTGCTACTTTAACGGTCAATTGCTCGGTCAAGCAACACTGTACCCAAATTAAATTTTTATAATTTTTTCACACAAATAGAGCTTTCTTTTGGTGACATTTAATCACCATTGGGTTTTTAATTTTTTGCTATATAAAAAAATACCAAACAGTTTGAAAAACTTTGAAAAAACATAGTTTCTGTTACAACATTTTGCAAACAAAAATATTTCTTCATAAATTTAGGCTAAAATGTATTCTGCTACATTTCTTTGATAGATAACCCAAATCAGTGTATATGATTTAGTCTGTGTGAAAGTTATAGAGTCTTCAAACTATGGTATTCATTTTTAAAAATTGATCAGTCCTGATGTACTGACGGCCTATCTCATTTCTTGAGGCCCTAAAATTCCAGGACGGTACAAATACACCCCAGATTACCCCTTTTTGGAAAGTAGATGATCCAAGGTATTTAGTAAGCTGCATGGTGAGGTTTTTGAAGTTGTAATTTTTTTTGTTACAATTTTTTGGAAAATTAAGAAATTAAAGAAAATTTTTTTTTCTCACTTTTGTTTAACATAATATCACCAGTGTAGTACAGCATCATCATATGACTGGTGTGGTGGTAATTAGGGATGCTGACTGTTGACAGTATGTAGAAAATAAATAAATAATAATTATAATAAAATCTTATTCAATTTAAATGTTTTCTTTTCTTTTATCCTTTTTTTAATATACTTTCATTAAAGTAGTTCAGTGTCGCCATAGGGACACTGCACTAATCTGGAAGTAGGGGGCATGATCAGGGATTTTTTTTTTGTTACACAATGACTTCTGTTACAGTAATGATCACTGTAACAGCAATCGTGAATGGGGGTCATTCATAACAGCTGTGGTGCCAGAGGCAATCGCATATACCCTGGATCAACTTTACATGTAAATGATAGTATCCAGTTATATTTTGTGTGTAGCGCTACCCCATTTGAGTTCCTTGTCTGTTCTGAGCCTGATTTGGAAGCACAACCCCTGCTGATACCGCCATAAAACTTTGACTAAGAGAATCCCCTGGCCCTGAAACACAAAGTAATCATACAGTATAAGGTGAACCAATATTCTGATTGTATTGAGATCTGAGATGCAAAGTGTACTGTACTGAAGTAACTTAAAAAAAAACAGCAGCATAGTCGGTAACTGGAAACAATCTGGGTTGTGGAACACTCTAATCAAGTCTGCAATGTGTTGCATGTGTATCTAGGAAAGAATCCAGGCCTTTTTCAAAACAATCTACTGAGCTGGCCAGAACCACATCTCCACATGTTCAAAGCTCTTACTTTGAAGAATCCTTACTTTGAAGAAACCTGTATTTTCAGTTTAAATCTCTTTTTCTCCAGATGTAAAGAATGATAACCTTAAAGTAAACTCTACACCAAGTTCACTAAATGGACCACTTATGTATTTATACACGTTGATCTTACCCCCCAATCTCCTCTTCTCAGGAGAGAATAAATTCAGTTCCTCTAATCTTTCCTCAAAGCGGAGCTCGTCAATGCCATTTATTAGTTTGGTTGCTCTTCTCTGCACTTTCTCCAGTACCCCAATATCCTTTTTTGTAAACCAGTGCCCAAAACTAAACTACATATTCCAAATAAGGTGTTACTAATGATTTGTACAGGGGCCAAATTATATCTCTCTCTCTGGAGTCTATACCTCTCTTAATACAGGAAAGGATTTTGCTTGCTTTGGAAACCACAGCTTGGCATTGCATACTATTATTAAGCCTAAGATCTACCAGAACACCCAGATCTTTCTCCATCATTGATTCCCTCAGTGGTTCTCCTCCTTGCATGTATGTCGCATACATTTTTTTAGCCCCCAAGTTCATAACTTTACATTTATGAACATTAAACCTCATTTGCCACACAGTTGCCCAATTATACAGTGTTGAATAGGTGGGATTCTGTGTTAAATCTCCATGAGAAGATAGTGTGATAGAGACAGTGGGGTTTATTTATTAAAGATGGAGAGTGCAATATCAAGCTAATTTCTGTATAGAAACCAATCAGTTTCCAGGTTTTATTGTAAAGCTTAAATGAACAAGCTGAGGTTGGAAGCTGATTGATTTCTGTGCAGAAGTGAGCATGATTTTGCACTCTCCAGTTTTAGTAAACGAACCCCAATGTAATAGCTCAACATCCTGTTATTTTGCATGAGGCTATCTGCGGAGGTGCATGCTGCTGTTATTAGGTGCTTTCAGTCTGGCATTCAAATTTTTGCCAAAGTTTAATTAGCTTTTATTTTGTATGCTTTGGTGCCAGTGCTGTACAATTAGTGATATGTACCACATATAGATCCAACGTAGGGAGACAAGCAGCACCCATGATTATGGTATTTTAAAAATTCAACATTATTTTTTTTTCCTATTTTTCTCCAAACATTTCCAACTTTGTCATATCTCAGAAATATTTAGGTCCCTGCAATCTCAATTTGTTCAACACTGCTATCTTAATATAATTTTGTATACTGTTTTGCTTATTATTCACGTCTTAAAATCTCAGCACCCTGCCTAGGATCAATTGCTATTTTTGTTTTTGTGGAATCTGCAGGATGTACATCATCTTGTTTGACCTTCACATCTTTCTTCATTGCACAGCCAGTAATCATATCACAGGATCTAAAAGTAGGCATGTTTAATAAGTGTGATGGATCTCCCTAAGAGCGTTATAATCGGTAATCTTAGTCCTATTGTTTTTTTGTACATTAAAACCAAAAGGTTATTACAAAATAAATCCTTCACTTTAGTTCATATTTCTAAGTCTATAGTGTAATGGCCTATTTACCATATTATTTGCAAGAAATGAACCAACTGTGACAGTTTGATCTCTGAGTGATTTTCAGGTATGTGTTCACTTCCTAAACAATAGTTGAGTACTGCCCTGAAATACTAAGAAATTTGCATATGTCATCTAGTTCCCTTATCACCAATTGTCATTGTCACTGACATTTGAATAGTCTGCTATTTTTGAATATAAATAGCTATTTGTGGATTGTGTTTAAGTTTGACTATTTAATAATTGTTTGAGGATTGCATATCTCCTTAAAGCTGAACTTATAAGTTCCTTTTAAATATTTGTTAAATTTCACAAAGTATTGTTTACATATGTTTTTGTTTAATTTGTATTTTTTCTTTGTTTTGGGTGAATTTATCTTTCTTTGTGTGTGTTTGGGAGGAGGGGGGTGTATGATAGATGATAGATTTTTTTATTATTTTGTTTTGCTCCCACGGTTTATGTTCCCCTACTCTCTTCCAATTCTTTACTGAAAACTACAATCTGATGCTACATAGCTATGGACATGTTTGTATTGATCTTTTCTTTCACTTCTAGATATACAGAATTTACCATTGTTAACCCCAAGCCAATGTTCTGCCCATCTGAGTCTACACTGGAGAGGTTAACAGAATTTCTTGAAGCAGGCTAAAGCACATTTCTACCCTAAGCCTATACAGTAGATCCTGCTTGACTCCTTGCATAAGACCTACTGGCTCCCTACCTAGATTATTACGGTAACCTTTTATATTGCCTAAATCTACATGTGGTCTGTGTAGATTGTACCTTTTTTGTTTAAATTTTCTTACTGGTTGGAAACTGCTATTGTCTGTAATCCCCAAAATATCTGTTTCTTATAGATAGGGCATCTAAATACTGTTTCTGCCATGTTGCATTACTAAATAACTATCCAGAGGGCCTATTACCTGGACTTGAATTGAATAAAGAACATTTCTATTCATAATTCCATTGGTTATTACACCTTATATTTCCTTGCTTATTGTTTCAGCACTTATCCTTACCCTATTCCTTCTGCTAAGCAGGGTCCCTGCTTAGAAATGCTAAATTAAATAGTAAACCACATGGCTCCAAATTGCGAACCAGTCTATAGTTCTGTTGCAGTCTCCCATAAATGTCCGTATTCGTGTCCGTATGTCCATACTTATTTGATTTGCTCTAACTGTACATGAATGGCTGAGACTATATGTTATTAATATTAAATACAATTTGTTTTCTTAATTTAAACCTACTGTACATACGAGAATGACTATTCATTCCCGGTGCTCTTCCAAATGGCCCCGGAAGTCAGTGGCTCCTTCAGGTCTCGGCTGGGGTGAGTCCTCACCTCTTGTTACTCCATCCAAACGCAGCCCAGACAAACATTGCTAGAGGAGAAGGTAAGGTTGCAGCACCAAGGTACCAGGAAAGTCCTAAGTTTCCCCATCTCTTACAGGCCTTCCGCCACTGCCATCTTTAGAGCGTTTTATGGTTAATATACAAGCAATCTTACATTGTCTTTATGAAATACTTTCCATAAGGATATGTCTAAAATGTTGAAGAAAATATATCTCACTGTCTAGGACTTTAGAGACAGAATTATTCATTTTGAAATCAAGTCGAGTATGTTTTCAACAGCCAATAATGAACTTGTGGATTCAAAGAACAAACATGGTTTAATATACAGTGGGTAAAAACCTAATTGGCTGACATAAAAAATCTATGTAGACAAAACAATACAAAATTTAGAAGTATTTTGAAGTGGTTTCACTAGCAGATCTTACCTATAACATATGCCAACTCTTCCACTCTCTAGTGCATGATAATAAGGACTACAAGATCATTATTGATGGGGTGCACCACTTGCGAAAACCAAAATTCTCCTCTGGGCATGATGAAAGGGATGCTATAGCAAAAATCCACTTTTACTATAGTAAAGAGCATGCTATCACTGCTACTAGGAAAAATACACCGCTCCCAGAGAGGTTTCATAGAGTATCATTATAGACAGACCTATCTTAGTTCACTATACAGGGCAGAAGAAAACTCCTTCTCCTAATGATGATACTATGGAAACATCATATTTCTTATAAATGGGTATACCCTACAGAGCTAATTATTCAATAGGACAAAACCTAAAACAAAAAAAAAATCTGTGACTTAACTCACTTTAGAGAGAAAAGGGTCTGGGGACTCAAGTGGCTAAATAGAGACATAGAACAGCTGTACATTCGGAAACCATCAAACACTTTTGAAATATAATTTTAAAATTCTCCATTGCTACCTTGAAATTAGAGAAACCAAACACGGCACTGAGTCCATTTGGGAAGCCTTGAAAGCATTTTTAACCTGTCTGTTTAAACATTTGATTGGAACGTTAGTATCCTATGAGTAGTTATTTTTCTGACTGAATTAAGATCAGCTAGGTGATGAAACAATGAATACAATAAGCTTTAAAACTGAAAAAAAATGTGTTCTGCCTGAACTAACCCACGGAATATAGAAATATGTAATTTAACTACTTCAAGACCAAACACTTTCACCTCCTTCCTGCCCAAGTTATTTGGCACGGTCATGCCATACAACATTGTACTACATACGTGAGACTTTTTCAATGTTTGGACTGATTATGTCCTTTACATTGGTCACCTCTGTATGAGTGGTTAGGAAATATAGCTTAGAGTAGAATCACCCATAGCAATCCCCATTCCCAAAAGTCAAACAAGTCTAGCCTACTAGCATGTGGCTGCTCCCTGGAATTCCATTTTCACTGGGCAGGAAGCACAGGAATCTGAAGAGAGGAAGAACAAAAGAGTTCTGTTGTTCCAGGAGTGCAATTGAGTTGTCCAAGGGGATGGCTGTGACAGGAATATCTTCAGTGGGACATGCAAATGGGTCAGTTCAGGCAGCAGGCAGTGACATGTTAAAAAAAAAAAGATAAAGGATCGGTCCAAGCAGCAGGCAGAAATGTGATCATTGTGAATGGCTGTACTATTAGGCCTCATTTACAGGGGGTGTATCAAAAAGTATGTCATGCGAGGGCCTTCTTTACCCCTTTGGGAATGCACAGATGTCCTGTGCATCCCCGTGCAGGCAGTCACATTTATGTCAATTTCGTGCAGTGGCTGCACGGACATGGCCACTGCTCCAAATCTGTTTGTGTTTGGGCACCTGCATGGATGCCATATTGGGAGCAGCAGCTATGACCGTGCAGCCAGAGTGTCCCAACAGACACTATCTAGGTCAAGGATTTTCCCTGGTTTAAATTGAGAAAGTGCTCTATTTACCTATTTGGGTTGAATATGATGATCTAGGAATTCTATTACATATTTGGATATTTGGATAGTTTTTTTTAAATCTGTATTTTATAAGGAATGAAGCTAGTTTGGTTGTGTTTTGGGTAGTGGTAGAGAGGGTCAACAATGAGGTAGGTTGTATCATAAAGGTACTAGCTAAAAGGTACACAGGATTCTCAAGGACACAGACTGAGGGAATGAGGGGCTCCAGAAATTCTGTTTAGAGTGGAGAAAAACTAAACCTTTGGCTTTCTCAGGGTTTTGTAATTCCTGGGTCAGCATCTGGAGCTCAGATACTTTGAAGAAATTTGATTGGGAAAAAGCCTCCAATCCTGTAACTGGGTCCTGTTGAAAACTAGCATGGTGAGTGTGCTGATGTGCATGCCTGTTATAATCTAGGACCTGAGAGGAGTTTGGTGCTCCACTCACTCGAACAGTCTGTGTGGTTGCAAGGAAGCGGTCAGAGACATACATATCTGCATGGTGCAGGTGCAGTCTGTGATAGAACAGATGGAGGCCCTAAGCCTGAGGGCCAGAGCAGCAGTGAGCTGCAAGAGAAAAAGCTGTGAGAGAGCTGACAGTGCCAAAGACAGAGGTACAGAATGTGTACTATAGCACAGCGGTGCTCTGTGTTGGTCTGTAGGACCAAACCAGAGGCCTGAGATTAGGGCCTAAATAATGGTGCTGCAAAACAAAACCAGGAAGCTAAAGTCATTTATTTTCATTTGTTTTCAATATTTTGAAGTGATGGTGAGAACCACTCTGAGGGCAACAGTTGTGCTTGTCTGTCCGTTTAAATAAAAGTGGGTCAACAAGCTCTGAAACAGTTTATCTGGCACAGACTGAACTCACTGGTCCACTGCACCTTGAGCAAAACCTTCACAATATACAGTTTATATGTAAAACTCTGGGATAGTTACATTTACTCTTACCAGATGTTGAGTTCTAAATTTGGTTTCTGGAAATTTTAAACATATAGTGGGATTTTGGACAAGACCCACAGTATAAAATGGGACTCATCTCTAAAATCCACAAATACAGTATAGAAGTGTGTAGACATGCTAGATCTAATCAGAATCTGCCAACATATCCACATCACCATATGAAAGTAATCATTTTTAGATATACATTAATTCCAGCTTTCCCTTAACTCAAAACACACCTGCAAACTCTCTGTCCCCTATTTCCAGTAGGGAAGCATCAGCGAGTGCCAAAATCAAGGATCTCTTTCCTGTGTTATACCTACAACCTGATTATAAATTCTGTTCAGTTTCACATAAGTGATTAGAAATTACCTTATCATCAGACACAGTACATACAAGTTCTGTTGTATAAAGACAGAAAAGGAGACCAATAATCACATCCTATGTCTCAAGCAGACCTAGCTTCCATGTGCTTCACGTTTAACGCTAGATCCTGCTTCTAATCTACTCCTGTTCCCACTGCTGGGGCTTCACTTCACTGCTGGTGCTCCAGGACCTTCAAACATGTGATAGGTAGTCAGGAAATGAAAAGTGTAATTTATGCCCCTAGAATGCCTGATGGTGCTACTTGGATGTTGGGCCTCTGTATGTAGCCAGGTTGTGTAAAAGTCTCACACATGTGGTATCGCAAAACTCAGAACAAGTAGCAGAATGTGTTTTGGGGTGTAGTTCTTCGTATGTACATGCTGAATGTTAGAAATATCTTATAAATTGACAACTTTTTGTAATAAATATGTTTTTTTTCATTTCCTTTCCACATTTTTAAAATACTTGTGGAAAAAAATGACGTGTTCAAAAGACTCATTGGGGTTTATTTACTAAAGCTGGAGAATGCAAAGTCAGTCTCACGTCTGCATAGAAACCAATCAGCTTCTAATCTCAGCTTGTTCAGTTAAGCTTTGGCAATAAAAACTGGAAGCTGATTGGTTTCTATGCAGAAGTGAGCCTGACTTTGTACTCTCCAGGTTTAGTAAATAAACCCCATTATGTCTCATAGAATATACGTTGGGGTATTAGCTTTCCAAAATGGGGTCATTTTGTGGGTAATTTCATTGTCCTGGTGCTCCAGGGTCTTCAAAAATGTGATAGGTAGTCAGGAAATTAAAAGTGTAATTTATGCCTCTAGAATGCCTGATGGTGCTACTTGGATCTCGGGCCTCTGTGTGTCCAGGCTGTGAAAAAGTCTCACATATGTGGTATTGCCATACTCTACTCAGGAGGAGCAGCATAATGTGTTTTGGGGTGTAGTTTCAAGTATGCATATGCCATGTGTGAGAAATAACTTGTCAATATGACAATTTTGTGTAAAAAAAAAAAATATTTCTTCATTTTACCAAGAATTGATGGGAAAAAATTACAACTTCAAAAATTAACCATGCCTCTTACTAAATAGCTTGGACTGTTTACTTTCCAAAATTGGGTCATTTGGGGGGTATTTGTACTTTCCTGGCATGTTAGGGCCTCAAGAAATGAGATAGGCCGTCAGTACATCAGGTGTGATCAATTTTCAAGATTGGTACCATAGCTTGTAGACTCTATAACTTTCACACAGACTAAATAATATACCCTCATTTGGGTTATTTTTACCAAAGAAATGTAGCAGTAAAAGTTTTGGCCTCAATTTATAAAGACATTTTACTTATTTGCAAAATTTGTATATAGAAACAAAAAAAGTGTTTTTTTTTATTTTCACCCTTTTTTTCGCTTATTTCGCAAAACATAAAAACCCAGTGGTGATTAAGTACTACCAAAATAAATTTCTATCTCTGTGAAAAAAATTATAAAAATATATAGCATGACTGAGTAATTGTCATTCAAAGTGCGAGAGCACTAAAAGCTGAAAATTTGTCTGGGCAGGAAGGGGGTAAAAGTGCCCTGTATTAAAGTGGTTAAGAATAATTATTAACAACACGAACAATAATTAAAACAGAGACTGTTTTATTTAAACAGTCTGCCTTAAAATATTAGTGAATTGCAGTAGATACACAAACTAATAAATAGTAATATACAGTATGTCTCTGGTAAAACAAACACTCTGTCATGTTTTGCCAGGGATGGCTTCCAGCTTGTTGTTGTCAGTACAGCAGGGATTCATTTTACACTACAGTAAACTAACAAAAGCATTACTGTATGTGAATGTGCTTTTTCTATTTTTTTTCTCTCTCGTGAGTAAAAATTCCACTATTTCAAGATCCACAGTTGGGATCTGTGCTTGTTAAGCTACTGCCGTATCCTCTCCGTCTTTGCCCTAATTATGACGAGAATAAAACAGAAACACATTTCCCAATATAAAACATTGTATTTGTCAATATATCTTTACTCCCTTGTTGAGCAATTAAATTTTGTAAACATGCCAGAAGCAGACGTGCTGCATAACATATTGTTTTGAATTAATTTCACTAACAGGTTACACTTTTTTCCAGAAATAATGCCAAAAAAGACATTTAAACTATAAATAAATAAAGAAGGCATTATTTTTTATGTATTATCTACAGTACACTTTGAAACTGAGCTAGTGCCTACAGGACTATGAGTAAATAGTTTACTGACATTTTAATAAAGAGATTAAAATAATAGTTGGTAGTGAAAGCTCATGAGGACATTCATTAGTATGCATCGGCAAGTTTGTTATGCTTTTAGCTGCCCCTGTGACATTAGATAATATTTCAAGGGCAGAGCTTGTAATTTTATAAAGAAAACAAATAAAACACCATAGGCATGGATACATTCACTAATATTTTGTTTACTATTGTGCAGCCATAACTATATCCTGTGTGGTTGCAAACCAGATTACATATAATGTTAAAAAATAACCATTCATACAAAAGTAATGGTTCCATTTTTCTGCATAATATAGAAAATACTGCACAACCCATAATGCACTAATTCCATTTGTGAAAGAAGCCACTAGCAGCAGGGAGGACATGAGGCCGGGAGCTGGAGCCAAGGTAGGAGGTGTGCATATCATGGTGGGCACTGGCAGATTTAAGGGGCCCACAATCTCTGCACAACCCTCCCTAGGCAGTGCATCTCTGCCATCACAGTGTATACCAACCTCCCTATCTGCTCACACTGTACCCATCCCTTGGCCACCTCCCCCTTTTAACCAGAACAGCACAGCAAGTCTCTCCCAACCCTCTGACCCCCAGTCACAGTACATCCACCCTCTGCTCACCCCAAATCCCTGCCTGAGCCACCTCAGCCCCTCACACACACACACCTATCTCTCCCCAGCCACCACTAACCACACTGCACTAACCCTGCACATACCCTGCACATACTGCATCCCCTACTGGCCACTTCAATTTCCCATTCATTCTATGTCACTCACAGGCTACCTCAGTGCTTCCTCCCATTTACAGCACAGCCCTCTTCAGCGGCTACTTCACCCCTCAGTTAGAACATGTCACTCTCATTACACCTCTCATCTTTCTGCTCACATTGCTTTTCTTTCCAATCTACTCAATCCCCACATACACACACCATATGTACATACGCTATATTTTCCCCCTCCCCAAGTCTCACTACATTACCCCCTGCTCACAGAACATTGCTCCTCATCCAACCGAACTCCACTTACAGCATATCCTTCCCTGGTCACCCTAACCCCATTCAAAGCACTTTCCTTGCTGCACACCCTAGCCCTACTCATATTTCTTTCCTCCCTGGTCACTCCATCTTTGCTCTATGTTCAACTCTTCCCAATAAACTCACCCCCATTTATGTTGCATGCCTTCTTTTAGTGCATCTCTCTTTGGCCACCCTACCACCAGTCATGGTGCATCCCTCCCTGACCATCCCACACCTGCACACGGTCCCAAACTACCTTATTCCCTCTCTATCCCAATCTGTCTTGCTATCTCCTAATCTATCCACCTTCAGACGATCCCTGAAAACCTTTCTCTTTAACGAAGCCTATCCTGCTTCTAACTAGTAAACTGCCATTTATTTCCTCCATCAGCTCATCCCCCCACAGCTATTACCTTTTATATCACTCAACCCCTCCTCCTAAATTGTAAGCTCTAACAAGCAGGGCCCTCTGTTTCCTCCTGTACCAAATTGTATTGTAAATGTCTGCCTTCATTTTGTAAAGTGCTGCACAAATTGTTGGCGCTATATAAATTCTGTATAATAATAAATAATAATAATAATATTCCTGCTCATACTGAGTCCCTCCACAGCCACCTCACCCCTTGCTTACACTGCATCTCTCTCCAGCCATTTTTTTCTTTTTTTTCTTTTTTTTCTTTTCCTCATTTATTTTCACCCGGAAATTATTTTTTTATGGAATTTTTTTGTCCTCCTCCCAGGGGGAGGCATTGTGTGGTTTGGTGGTCCCCAAGTCCTGAATTCCATGTTTGGTGGTTACAAAATAAAGGTATTTATAAGGCTTGTATGTTGATGGATATTTAAATTTATTGTTTAAATAAACACTGATTGTTGGCTTATAGTTTCACAGAAACTGAACACATGGGGTTTATGGTACCCACAAAACGTGCCGTGACAAATCATGTAATTCACTCCTGCCAACTGAACACCTATACTATATTAAAGTGTTACTAAACCCAGGACCCTGAATTCACAATAGCTGGTCTCCCACAGTACACATAACATGGAAATGCAATTATTTTAGTAAATATAAACTGCTAAATACCTTATCTCATCAGCAGTTAGAGCAGTCTTGAGACTTCAGCTGAGCACTGGTTAGAGCTTGTAGGAGAAGTTTTCATTCTGCTCTAGGAGGATGCAGAACCTCTGACCTCTGTCTAGACAGCACTGATTGGCCCTGTGCTGATCACATGCACTCTCCCAAGAAAAAAAACCTCTCTAGCAATACACACCAAACTAAGTATGTGCAGTGTGTCTCCACACAATATCTCTTATTAGGAGATAAGGGGGGGCACTGGAAGAAGGGGAGGATCAAAGAAGACAGGATCAAACAGCGTGCTTTACTGCATATACAGACTGATTTTACTGTTGTGGGTTTAGTAACACTTTAAGTGGGGTTGGAGAAACAACAATATGATGTATACTGTATATTATATGTTTGTATTCATAAGGAAATGTTGTGTTAGGCATAGTACCCCCTATGTTTTAATGTTTTTACAGATGTAAAGTTAACAGTGTTTAGATTTTTTGTTCTGCTCACATTAAATGACAAAGGCACTTATTAACAAGATCAGCATGAATTGTACTTGCTGAAAGTGTTCTTAGCCTGAAAAATAAAAAATAATGCAGCCACTATTTCCATGGACTGGTAAATTGCCCACCCACAGTATATTAACTATGAGCAGGCAGCAGCTGCAACCATTGTGACATACTGGTACATCTGGCACACATGCTCACTGGTGCCCCCCGGGGTGCGCAGTGGTACAATCCTGTGACCGCTGTGTCCACAGGATCCTGTGACTGTTGTGAGCAGCCGGGGTATCATGTGATCACTATGACCAATCATAGTGATCGCATGATTATTATGTAAGCAAAACTGTCATGAATGGCTTCCATCATGAATGGCTTATTAGCCGTAGCCAGTCACACCATCAGAATAGTGAGCAAGCTATCATGAATGAAAGCCATTCATAACAGGTTAAACTATTACCCATAACATTGATAATCTCTGTTATAAGCAATAATAGAATTCCTGATCACCCCCCAGAGTAGTACAGTGTCAGTACAACTCTAATGACAGTTAGAAAAAAATTGTAAAAAAAAAAAAGAAAAACAAGTTTAAAAACTGAAACAACTTTTTTTGTTTACATACTGTCACCAGTCAGTATCCCTGATCACTGCCACACCAGTCATATCATAATGCTGCACTGCACTAGTGACAGTATGAAAATAAAATTATGAAAACAGACAATTTTATAATTTCTTCATTTTCAAAAAAATTGTGACAAAAAATTACAACTTCAAAAAACTTGCCATGCCTCTTACTAAATATCTCAGACTGTCTATTTTTCAAAAAGGGCACATGTAGGGGTTTTTGTACTGTCCTGGCATTTTAGGGCCTCAAGAAATGAGATAGGCCCTCAGTACATCAGGATTAATCAATTTTCAAATATAGAGCATAATTTGCAGGCTCTTTCACACAGACTA
The DNA here is from genome assembly GCF_062004578.1 of Staurois parvus. Classification (NCBI taxonomy): domain Eukaryota; kingdom Metazoa; phylum Chordata; class Amphibia; order Anura; family Ranidae; genus Staurois; species Staurois parvus. The sequence goes on along the minus strand of NW_028318342.1, from coordinate 654,011 downwards.
AATAATATACACTGATTTGAGTTATTCTTAACAAAGAAATTTAGCAGAATACATTTTGACATAAATGTATGACGAAAGATTTTCTTTTTCAAAAACGTGTTTTTTTCATAATGTTTGGTATTTTTTCATTTATATAACAAATAATTAAAAACCCAGTGGTGAATAAATATAAAAAAAGCTCAATTTGTGTGGGAAAAAAACTGTATAAATTCCATTTGGGTACAGTGTTACATGGCCAAGCAAATGCCAGTTAAAGTAGTACAGTACTGAATAGCAAAAATATGCCCTGATCATGCAGGGGGTAAAACCTACTACAGTTCAAGTGGGTAAATTAGTTTTATTAGGTTTAGTTATACTTTAAATAAACATACAGCCAAAACAGATTACATGCTCCTTTGGCAGGCGCTGTCTACATTTCACAGCCTGTCAGGGAAAGTGCATGTTAATAATAGCAGATTGAGATGATAAGGCTGTAATGTCACACATGGGAGGGGAAGGAAAAGAGCTAACAGTTCAGTCATATGGAGCCACTTAAATGAGGACAGAATTATGTTTCAGTGTCTGCACAGTTTTGAATTAGGGAGCTCTTCTTAGAAGGATATTTAAATTTTTGTAAAGCACATGCAGTATAGTTAGTTTAATGTCCATAGCCTTGCCACTTGTTCAGCTTAAAGACAGGAATCTTTCATTTGCTTTTTGAGTATGTTGAGAGCAGGGGCGGACTGACCATTTGGAAACTCGGGCACTGCCCGAGGGCCCGGGGTCAGTAGGGGGCCCCATGAGATGCCCCTGGTAACTTTTTCATAGCTTTTCATAGTTGCCCCTGGTAACTTTTTTGAGTTTGGGCAAGGACACAGGGGCCCTATGATCCCCTATTGCCCGGGGGCCCCATGAGTTGTCAGTCCGCCCCTGGTTGAGAGTGGTGGACCCAGAAACAATAAGCATTTTCGGGGATGTTATCTTGAAATTTGTAAGCTGGCTTGTGGAATGTTCACCATACATGTTTGTTGAGTACACTATTATACAATGGCATTGCTGAAATCAACGTTATACAAACACCTGTTCTGTGGGGTGGTAGCAATGTTCCTTAGTTCAGTTTCAGCATCAATAAAAAAAAAATGCCATCATCAATCACAAGCACAAGCGTAGTTATATGGCGCTAGGATGACTGGGTGGGTCAGGTAGGGGTAATGAAAAAAAGTCTCATAGAAAGTCCCATGAAGGCTATATAAAACCAATAGGATTTATTTTGAAAAGTCATTATGATGAGGCAGCAGCTTCCCTGTAGAGTATTGAATGTACTCAATGTATGTAAAATAGGAAAAAAGGACAAGGAGCGCTGCCATCTAAGTGTAGATGTATAGGTAAAATACAAGCAAAATACAAATAGCACTTGCATTTATTAGGTGGTTAAAAGCATGTAACACTGTGAATAGATGCAGAGCTTAGCAGGGTCACTGCTGGGTTAGTAGGGCTAGACCAGGAGATGACCAAGAGCTGTGTGCAGTGCAAGCGCTGCTAAGGGCTCATGTACACTGCAGCTCACGATTAGGAGCGGTTCAGATGAAATTCATCTCATGAGTACAACACAAACAGTCCCCAAACAGGTAAGCTCTGAGGAAGAGGATAAGTCCTTGAAATGCATCAGTCTGTGAATGTCCCATCATTGTTTCATATCTTGATGTTTGCCGACTGTTTGTGCTGTACTCATGAGATGAATTTGTACTTTTAATGACTTTGTGAGTATAATACTTTTTTTTTTACATATTAAACATTCCAAAGGATAATGCACTAGGCCAGGGCGCCCTCCGTTTGTTTATCGTTATTGCAGTGCTCCCAGACCTCCCCAGTCTTGTGAGGGCAGCAAGTGCACCCCATGAAGGCCAAGTTTTGACTGCAGCCATTTACACTTTTTGGGCCAACTCTCCAAGAGCAGGAAAATTTCAGTTTTCCATTTCTTTTTAGATTTAATTTGGTGTCAGCCAGGGATGGCATCAGATGTGTCTATAGTTAGGTGGTATTTTTTTCTTTCAGCAGACATCAAGGGGTGTTCACCAGGTGGATCTGCATAGTTGGACAATGGACAATGTGATTGAGGAGGGCAATAATTGATGTTCCCCTAATTGATAAAGGGGCTTCCAGGTTTCGAAAATCCCCAAAAATCCCCATAACCACCTCACTAGGGTTGTGAGGAAGAGGCCCTTTGTTAGAGCAAGGCACCCACCCAAGTTGATATCCTGTGACCTGGTGTGGTTCAGGAGTAGGGGTGCATTCTCATCCCCCTCCCCTTTCTTGGTCTTCTAGGCTGCATGCTCAGATAGGAGTCTGGAATGAATTATGGGGGGACCCCACACTATTTTTCTGTTCTCTGCCCTTGAAATCCATACCAGACCTCATCAAGAATAAGGGTCTAGTATGTATTTTTGTTGACCCCCGCCCCCCCCCCCCCCCCCCCACGCCCCACACACACACACTGTTTTTTTTTTTGTAAGGGTCTCCATTAACATAATTTAGGAAAAGGGCCTGGTATAGATTGGAACTTCTGGTCATGTGTTTATAAACAGAAGTAAAGCAACAAAATCTGTAATTTGTAAGCAATTTCAACTGGATTGTTTTATTGTTTCTTTGTAAATGTCAATTTTGCTGTGGTAGGTTAAATACATCATACAAATGTGCCGCTTTACAAGCATATTAAGGGCATCCCCAAGTATGTTATTTAAAGGAATTTTTTATTTTGTATATAAAGCAATATTAAAATCGCTCCTCCTCAACCATTTTTAAAATTTCCCCAGAGCTGTACCCAAATCCCATACCATTTGTTTGACAATCCATTGCCTATTAGCCTACAAAATGGCCATCACTGTTTTTTTTTAACATTCAGCTTTCATTGAATTCAATAGGGTTTGGATTCAGCATGTGTATTCATGTTCTGCTTATCTGCCTCGTACAGGACCCTGGTACATTAGAGCTAATGAACAGATTATACATTATTACTAATGGAAAAAAAAATATTTTTAACAGAGTAAGGGAAAGTTATTATCCATGCCAGTTGTTTCTTTTTTGGCATCTGTGTCCCACTAGGGAGATTTCCCTTTCCTTCTTGGCCCATAGCATCCTATAGTCAAAACAGGAAGTGAAATCCCTCCAAAGCGAGGGAATCCCTGATTGTTAATACAGTTAGCTTTCCCTCTTGTTTCCCCTCTATTCCTGTGCTGGTGATAAACCACAATTTTGGATTTTGTTTCCTCATTTTGCTCTTAGCAATAATAGTAAACAATAAAGAGGATAAATCTCCCTAACGGGCACTGATCCCCCTCCACTCTATCCAAACCTAAGGGTTTGCCCTTAGTTATACTTTAAGCCAAGACATATGCTAGTCCATTTATTTTGGACAGTTTGAAGGTGAAATTAAACAACAGCAATACCTGCGTAACCTACAAATCCAAGATTTAGTGTATTCACTGCACCAGCAGGTTTGACAAACTATTTTTTTTTTTTTTTTTTTTAGAAACAAAAGGCAAAAATATTCTGAACAAAAAAAAAATTCTTAATGGATGACTTAAAAGTTACTGTCTTCTCCATCTGTATTACATACATAGTTCCCTTATACCGTAACTGATTGTGAGGTCTTACACCTTTTGTATTCCCCCTTATGTCCTAATAGTTTATAAACGCTTCCACCTTTTCTAACCTCTTCCTTCTACCGTAAATTATTCCTTCTACAGTAATTGATTGTACATTCTCCTGACATGCCAACCTAATTGCCTTCACCCCTGCTTTTTACAAGACTCTTTTAAATTCATCCCTGGGCCTAAATATATATTAGAACTATTAATGATATAATTTGGCCAGGTAAAACATAATAAAAACTGTGTGATTGAAGGCCTATAGTAGATTTATAGCATTGGTGCTGATATTATGCAATGTCTTGATGATGCATGATATCATTATAAGCGCTATAAAACCTCCATTATCCAATGTTCACACAGATTTTAACATGTTTTATCTGTTTGTATAGTAAATCTTCCTTTATATACTGTTTCAAATTGATGTTGTGTTTTATGTCCAGAATGTTAACAATTGCTCCTTACTAAGTTTCTCTGTGATATATACAGAAAGATCATATAAATGAGTCTATTATAAGGATTTTAGGTAAGTCTTGTGTATATTAATGTTATGTTTTGTATTTTTTAACTAAAAGTTTTTATCTTTCTTTTAATGTTGATATAAAATCTATCAAGATTGAATTTGAGCTCTTCAAACAACAGGCTTTTTGTGTAAAGCAGCAACTATGGCTTATGAAATATATCCTAAGGGCTCCTGTACACTGCAGCTGCTAAACTGAAGTTTAGGAGCAGTTGTACGTTTTTTTCAGCAGCCTCTGAACTCTCCTTTATGTTTTCCTATGTGTCCATGTACACATAGTCGTTTACAGTAGTTTACAGGCAGTTGAGGTTACAGACAAGTTTTTTAAAGCACAAAAATCTCATTCAGGAGTAGAGTTTACCAGCGTTTCAAATGCCATGCGCTTGTAACCGCGTGTAAACGCTTCACATCAAAAATGCATGCTCAGCGTTTTCCATGTATTCAAATGGACCCAATACACCAGTGCAGTCAGTTCCAGGTTTCTCGTGCAGGAAAAAATGGTAGAACGTCCTGCATTGTGCTAATGATGGGATCCATAGTGAATACAACCAGAAAAGACAGGTAATCTCAAAACATACTGCTTTCCTTGCTTCTGCTCTCTCTATTTATCACAAAATGTCTGAAATAGTTAATTAACTATTTTTTAGTGCATTCTGGGCATTTGGGAGGATCTCCTCAGGTTGTCTTTTAAAAACGCAAAAAACGCAAAGGCATATTCCAGATGGGGTCTTACTAATGATTTGTATAGGGGTAAAATGATATGTCTCTCTGAAGTCTATACCTCTTTTAATACAAAAGAGGATTTTGCTCGCGTTAGAAACCGCAGCTTGGCATTGCATGCCATTATTAAGCTTGGGATCTACCAGAACCCCCAGATCCTTCTCCACCATTGATTCCCCCAGTTCTACCCCCCCCTAGTATGTATTGTGCATGCATATTCTTAGCCCCCAAGTGCATAACCTTACATTTATCAACATTAAACCTCATTTGCCACATAGTTCCCAATTAAACAGTGCATTGAGGTCAGCTTGGAAGTTGGAGACATCCTGTAAGGACGTTATTCCACTGCACAGCTTGGTGTCATCTGCAAAGACTGAAATTATATTTTTAATTCCAGACCCTATATCATTTATAAATATATTAAAAAGTAAGGGTACACCACTGACAACCCTAGACCATTCTGAGTATGAATAATTAACCACTACTAAATATGATCTTTTAGCCAGTTTTCTACCCATTTACATACGTTATTTTCCAAACCTGTAGATTTACCTTACACATAAGCTGTGGATGGGGAACTGTGTCAAACGCTTTTGCAAAATCCAAGTATACCACTTCTGAACGCCACCCCTCTGTCCAAGGTTTTGCTCACCTCCTCAAAAAGATTGCTTAAAATCATTTTTCCAGCAAGAACTCATCTATGTGATCTTTTTATTACTCTCCAGTATCTTTCCAACTATAGAAGTTAAACTAACATGTCTATAATTACTTGGTAAGGATTTTGACCCCTTTTGAAATATTGGCACCACATTGGCCGTATGCCAATCCAGTGGTACTATGCCAGTCAATAAAGAGTCCCTAAAAATGAGAAATAATGGCTTTGAAATGACAGGGCTCAATTCCTTAAGGACCCGTAGGTGTATGCCATCCAGTCCAGGTGGTTTATTCAGTGGTGTATTTAGGATTTGTGCTGTCCTAGGCAACACAAAAATTGTCGCACTCCCCTCCCCCCCACAGAAAGAGCCTGACATTGACCAAGAACACCCCTGTCCTCCACCTGAGCCTTCCACTATCACTGCCCCCTATACACCAGCCACCATCCCCCATGGCGAGAGAGAGAAAGACACTCACCTTCACAGCTCCGGACATCACCAGGAATGAGAGTTGGGCTGTGCATAGACCATCATGAAACCCACAGCATCTCTCAGAACCCACCAGGTCCCCATGCCATGTGTGTCCCTTCTTCCGTCCCTTCTTCCAAGGGGCAATGCTGCCCCCCCTGAAAAATGCCGCCCCAGGCTAATGCCTTGTTTGCCTTGTGGTAAATACACCCCTGGGTTTATTCACCTTTATTCTGTCTAAATATTATTGGATCATATCAATTGTGAGCCAATGTGGATCATCTGGAGCTGTGTCAATACCATGCACATTATGGACAAGAGCTCCCCCGTGCTCCTTTGTATACACAGAGCTGAAGAAGGTATTAAATAAATGTGCCTTCTCTTTGTCCCCAGTCACCCACTCTAGATGATTTTGTAAAGGGCCTACATGCTCAGACCGGACCTTTTCACTATTAATTTATTTGAAGAATTTTTTGGGGTTGGTCCTGCTATCTTTTGCAATCTGTCATTCATTTTCAATTTTTGCGGCCTTTAGGTACTATGAACTGGAAGGGACACTAGGAATTGATGTGTTATCTATGGCTCAGGAAATGTGTGTGGGAATGAGTTCATTTTAAATAGAAAAGAAGACTGGCACTAGACATAGAGCTGGTTGAATCAAACAGTAGGTGAGACACAGAAACACCCATATTTTCAGTCTTTGAACAAGTGTCTATGAGAAAACAAGTAACAGAAGAGATATGCATGTTTAAGCTGTAAAACTATAAGTAACAGTTTACCTGCTGTGAAACTACAAGTAACAAAACAGCTGCAGCCTTGCATGTCCATATAACTTGTAACAGGTCAGCCTAATGCTGAAGTACAGGATCAGGTTTGCAACTAATCTGTGATATGCAGGCACTGTGGAGCAGTTTATTCTCAAAACTCACAATTAAGGATGAGGTTCAGTTTTACTGTTACCATAGGTTCACAATGAATCCTGCAGGTTCATGGACCTGATGAAATACAGAGGAAATGTGTCAAAGTAACCATAGTGCATTGCTTGTCCTTTAAACTTAGGTCAACTGCTTACAAAGGCAATAAGGGGACTTTTGGATATGCCAGCCCCCTTGTAATAAAAGGGTGCACATATTGGCAAGTTGTTTTAGCTGTGATAGAGAGAGAGAATATGTAGTCCTGCCTACAAAGGCATAGGGAGATATTAGTGTAGGCCCTGGCTGGTCTGTTAAAGTAGATGTAAAATTTTGCTGATTGTTATGTCGGTGCAAAATGTTTGTATCTTAAAAAATTGGGATGGAGAGAGAGTTTTTTTTTCTAAATCTTTTTCATCCATTATTACATCATAATGCTGTAGAGGTCCTACAGGTCCTTTATAGCCTCAAGGTTTAGTGCCCAACACAAGTTCGGGCAAAATTTTGACTTTTAGGGCATTTGGACACAAAATAGCAGTATAATTTATGCTATTGCACATGACAGTTTCTCACTGTCAATGGTTGTTATTGATGGCAGTGGATGCAGGTCACTCCGAATCCTTACCATTCACTGATGTCACTGGCCCTATTCACTTAAAAGGTTAGGTATCCACAGTCATGGGATTCCTGACCTTATAGAAAGGGGTGGGTAGTTTTAAAAAATGTCATGGAGTTACCCCCTCCAATTCATAAAGGGCCCTTTACATCTGGCATGAATTTTAAAGGTGACCCCATGCAAAAATCCCAATCTTCTCCCCTAAAAAACAGCATGGGAAAAAAAATCCATACCAGACAGTTAATCCAAGCATATCACCTGGCTGGCCAAACACAAGCACCCCTGCTGCTGAACCATACCAGGCAACATGCAGGCAAATTGTGGGATGGTACCGTGTCCCCATGTTTATGAGGACAAAGGCCTCTTCCCCACAACCCTTGCCCACTGCTTGTGGGGGCAAAGGGCTCATTGGAATCTGGAAGCCCCCTATTTGGTTAATGTTGTCATGGGTAACAATGGCATCATTTACTATATATAGTCATGCTGATATATGGTCAGTGACAAGCCCCAGGATACACCACCCTCTTGTATATAACATCTGTCATCCACTGGCTTTGTCATTTAGTGGAAGGCAAACAGATCAGATGTTTTTCAGCTTCTGTGTTTTTTTCATTTTTCAGAGGGTCAGAGGGCATAATAATTGACATGAATCTTAATCAATTTCTGATGTGATTGATGGTGGATGTACACCAGGAGACATATTTTGGGTTTTTATTAAAGAACTTGTCAAAAACTGTGTTTTTTTGTATTTAAATTTTTTGTTGTTTTTTAAATTTTGTTATTTTACCTTTTTATTTTCTAAGTTAATAGAAGTACTATGTACCCCATGCTCATTTACCTGGAGGGGCTGCCCCCTTATCGTTAAAAAGGGCTTCCGGATTCAGATAAGCTCCCCCTCAGCAGACACCCACACACCAGGCCAGGGTGGTGGGCCATTGTCCTAATCGGCATGGGGGCAAGGTGATATGCTGGGGGGTTCTCCCTTGCATGGTATCCTCATGTTTATGACATGTGACCTGGTATAGATCAGGAGGGGGTAGTTGCACAATCACCCTACCGCCCCCCACTTTCCAGGCCGCACGATCGAATTAAGGGTCTAATACAGATTTTTAGGGGGACCTCATGCATTTTATGGTGGGGGGATTTGACTTTGGGGGATGGGGTCTGCTTCAAATGGTTTCAACAGTGGATCATGCTTGGGCAATGTGCATCAGTACAACAGCTTATAGTTTCCTTTGGGAGAGATGTGACAGGGTGATTTACAGGCAGAGAATTGTGGGAGACAGGGGCAACGAATTGTCACTTCAAAACACAATAAGTGCCTAAACAAGGACCTATATGTATAAAGCTTATATGTGATTTTAGTGGTTGTGTTGAATTTACATTACATACTATTCTTGAGTTTTTTGAATTGCAGCATTTTGGTACAGATCAATATCTCTCAGCAGCAACTGATTGATAGGCAGCTCTTCAATTGTAAACACTTCAGCTACTTTTTTAGGGGGCCTTTTCCTTTTTTCAGATAATTCATTTGGGATGCTTGAAAAGTATCATGCAGTTGTTTATGACAATCCATTGAATTTCTGCTTTTTTTATACCACTTAACTGTATCCCTTAAAAAAAAAATTAAAAACACGTGTACCCATTCTGGACACCTTCACCTCAGGTGTTCTGAAGTCCCTGCCATATTCCCATATACCCCCAAAATGCTTGGTCTTGTCTAGAACATCTGAATTTAGCAGTAGCATCTGCAGTAACTGGTTGTGCACTGTGATCCAGGTCTGATAATCTTTTTAAAAGTCAGTTTCTTTGTTACAACCGTTCCAGCCCACTGCACTGAAGGCCATTTCTGACATCACACATGCAGTAGTACAGGCTGGTATTGTGCATGCATATTACACCACATTCAGCCAGTGGTACATCCTTGACACCCAGTTGTCCATAGATATGATGGCTTGTAAGCATTTTAGTTATAGTCTTACTGGTCCCTGTTTATGTTTAAATTTAAAAAATAAAAAAAAGTAAATTTGTAAGTAATGTTAAAAAAATTCAAAAACAAATATAGATGGTTGGTGGGAAATTGTAAAGACCATACCAGTGTTTTTTCAGCTGGTATGGAAGCAGTCGAATTGTCAAGCTGGCATATAGGTGCAGGGCATGTGCAAGGTTTGGGGACATTTTTTTCTTCTGTCCTTTTCCTCCTGTCCCTGGAGAAAGACTCACAGGCTAACAAGGACCAACTGTAATTGAAACCATATGTGGTGGCTCTGCACATTTCTACCCACGCTGCATGCCATCCCTGACTGTGTTTAGAATAAAGTAAATTTGTAATTAATTTTTAACAAGCAGTCATCACATCATTACTGCAGCTCCCTAGAGCTACTCCTTATGCCATATTCACCTAGGATGTGGAGGTGGAGGAGGAAACAATGAAGGAAAAAGGATAAGAGGAGTAGAGGGAGTAGGAGGTGAAGGTAGACAAGGGTGAAGTGGAACAAAAGGTGATGGAGGGGGAGGAAGAAGAGGTCACATTTTGGGTTATGTTGACCTGTACTGCCTGGTGGAAGGAGTCAGGTGGAGCTAGCACATCTCTACAGTAACGCCCACTGCAACAGTAATTCAAGCTCTGCAAACATCATGGAGTTTATTTACTAAAACTGAAGAGTGCAAAATCTGGAGCAGACCTGCATAGAAACCAATCAGCTTCCATTTGTTTTGTCAAAGTTTAATTGAACAAGCTGAAGTTGGAACCTGATTGGCTACCATGCACAGCTGCACCAGATTTTGTACTTTACAATGTTAGTGAACCAACCTTCATGTCTTTTTAACATAATACACATAGCTTTGCCTGAATGTATCAATTTAATACAATAAAACAAATTCTCTGTGTTACATGTGATTGCACTCCAGATCACACTGCACAACATAACACCCTGAACTACTTATCCATACTCCTTATTGCTCCTGTGTAGGAGAATAATACAACACCTATTATCACCTAAGACAATAAGGAGCATAGCAAGTCAGTCCTACTCACTGAAAACAACACTGCATTCTCACATAAAGAGCAATACAATAGCATGCAGTATACTGTCAATTTCAGAGAAATTCATGATTCCTGAGATTCAGTGTGCACAGGGAGGAATGGGGAGTCCCTCTAAATATAGACATTCTTATTCAGATGAAACAAACAGTTGTTAAATGGGTTTCAGTCCAGATCATACTGAACAGACACTAATTTGAGCAACATGCTGCATAGGAATTCCTGACTCCAAAAATTCACCGTGCACAGGGAGGGGGGTAGACTCTGCAGCTGACTCTTTTTAACCCAGATGAAACTGGTTCTATGCAAGTTGTTTTCATCCCCTAGTAGCAGTGATTGACACTCCCCTGTAGCGCAGAGGTTGTATCTAAAATGCTCAGTGGGACTTATAGGAGACTGGACATCTGCAGACAACAGGTCTGCCTATTGTAATGTCCTTCAAAAACGTTTGTAGGTATACAATGTAAAAAGGAGGGGGAGAAAACTAATGAGAAGCACAGAGGCAACAGCAAATGGGACAGAAAGATATTAGACTAGAGCTCAACCTTAAAGCAGATCTTAGATTAAAAGGCAAAGTCCATTTATTAAAATTACCCCTGCCCCCCCCACCCCCTTTACAAATCATCACCTGATACCTGTAAAATAGCACACCTATGGAAAAAGTTAAAGTGATAGTTACATTACTGCTTCTGTACTGGATAAGAAGGTATCTTGATCCTTTCACCAAGATCCTGAACATGCAGTGTATCCCAAATATCACCAGAAGATGCTTCCACAAAAATCAGTGCAAAATTCTCATTTTGGATTTGGAATCCTTAGCATTTCTAGGATCTTCCCATTCTGGTGACTACCCAAAACTTGGGGGTATCTTTCACTTTAATTTTATGTGATAACAGTAAGCAGGACAAATAGAGAAGATGGATCTGTCTAATGGGGACACAGACAGGCAGACCTAACAGGTTTTTCTAATCCTTCTCAACTCTGTCCAAAAAAAAAAAAAATATTTGCCTTTAGTTATACTTTAAGGCAAACATGTTGCATTGCCCCAAAAGGCCAAAAGCACATGTTTGCCTTAAGCTAAAATAATATTGCCACAGTGTACCCTGCTGTAAAAGTAATCAAATATTCTATGAATAAGCCACAGTTGGAAATGCATACTGCATTTTTTTCCTTGTATGTCAGATGCTTAACAACATAACAAAGAAAATTAATACACTGGCACCAAGGAACAGTACTTTTATATCAGCAGGCAAGTGAACCAGAAATTAACATGGGTACTTTGAGACTAGACTTGGCAATAAACTCCTTAAATACCCTTTTCATGTCTTTTTTTCATGTGAAAGCTAAAACGCAGCAGAAAACGTCCACTCTTAATGATAATCTTAACATAGTCTTGTGGCTCCACACAACTCAATTACTGACAAGGCCCAAGTACCAGATAAAGATGCTGAGACGAATGTGAGCAAACAAAATAAAATGAAAAAACAACAAAATGAGAGAGCAGCAGGTTTCTTTGATTTTTTTCAAGGAAAATGCTTTGTGGCAAGATTATTGGGAAGCAATAAGTTGGTTATTATCTCCAGACTGCAGGGAGTCTCTAAGTAGCTGAACTGCTGCAGTAGCTTCCATCTGTGGAACTCTAAAGAAAGACGCTTGCAGTGATTGGAGAATTGCAGTTTAAATAAGCCAGAAGAAACTGTAAGGTATTTTTAACCTCAGTCTAGTTATATGTGTTAACCTAACAACAGCTAAAATTGTCAAACAAGTAACACAAGCATGACTGATGTTGATTGCTCTGTTTTTGTCCTTCTGTAAATAGTAGGATGCAAGAAAAAAGTAAGATTTTGCTTACAGGTTAAAAAAAAAAAAAGAAGAGAAGGAAGACAACTAAAAAGGTAATTATGAGTAAATAATATTAACCAGGGTTCAACCACTTTCCCTCCAGAGGATTTACCCTCCTTAATGACCAGGCCTCTTTTTGCTACTCGGCGCTGCACTAATTCAACTGATAATTGTGAGGTCATGCAATGCTCTACCCAAACAAAATTTACGACTTTTTTTTTCACACAAATAGAGCTTTCTTTCGGTGGCATTTTATCACCTGTGCGCTTTTTATTTTTCGTGCTATAAACAAAAAAAGACTGAAAATTTTGAAGAAAAACAATATTTTTTACTTTTGGCTATAAAAAATATATAGTAAACTCAAACTTAGTTATGAATTTAGGCCAAAATGTATTCTGCTACATGTTTTTGGTAAAAGTGTATATTGATTGCTTTGTGTGAACGTTATAGCGTCTACAAACTATGGTATAGATACTGCAATTTACACAGTTTTCACTTTCTGACTGCCCATCACATTTCTTGAGGTGCTAAAATAACAGGATAGTACAAACACCCCCAAGTAGACACCCTAAGCTATATGCTGAGAGGCATATTGAGTTCATGGAAGATTTATTTATTTCCACAAGTTTCAGAAGCTTTACAATGTGAAGTTCACAGGCTGCCTGCTGAGCGAGAAAGGAGAGACTACCAGGGAGTTAAGATAGGACACTGTTCTGGTAAGTGTCACTCCGTTGTGTCTCCCTGGCAGCATAAGCAAAAAAAAGTAGAGCTGTAACTATCCCACCAGCCCTGAGCGCTGTCTAATTTAGTTTCACAGACAAGTGAAACTAAATTAGACTGAGCGAGAAAAGAGAGACTACCAGGGAGTTAAGATAGGACACTGTTCTGGTAAGTGTCATTCTGTTGTGTTTCCCTGGCAGCATAAGCAAAAAAAAAAAAGTACAGCTGTAACTATCCCACCAGCCCTAAGCTCTGTCTAATTTAGTTTTACAGACAAGTACCTCTATATTGGTATACCCCCCTCCCTCATCCCAGATTAACTCCCAGGACATCTGGGGCAGTGTGCCATGCCAACTGTCAAATGCCACTCTTAAACAACTACTTCACCTAAAACTAATATTTAAAGTGACGCTTGCATAATTAGCATTACATAGCGCTTCTAGATGGATCAGTGTTGGGCTTTTTTTTGTTTAAATCTTAATTACCCAGTAAATGAAAGAATATGATACACAACATTATGTAGATTTAGTAAAATTATGCATGATAGCGTTATGAGATAACATCATTCTTAGACACATGCTAATGGTGTTAGCTTAGAAAAGCATGGGGCTTTCTCCTTACATCTCGCGCTTCTCCCTGATACACCAAAATACAATGTTCCCTTCTGGCTCTGAACATCAAGCCTTATAGTCATGGCATCAAGCAGATATACGCTCCCTAACTTCTTTCTTCACTTAGTCCACCTTCCAATCAAAATCTTTTCAAAGCCTAATTCCCAGTACACACGATGAGAATATTTGATGAATGATCATCCTTTTTTATGCATGCTAGTCTCATATCGAAAGTGAAGAGGTTACTAAGGTTACGGAAATTCTTGTACGACAGGAAGAAAATTCAGACGTGATATAATGTATTTTTATTGTAATTTCATACGGAAACTGTACTGATTAAATGAAGATCGTACGATCTGGTATAATATGAGAAATATTTTCCTGCTAGTCCCTTCAAATAATTTCGGATGAAAGAGGTGTACGAACTATCAGATTATTGTATGATCTCTTCAAAAGTGGTATTTTTCATATGATTTTCTGATCGTGTTTACTAGGCATCACTCAGAAATATGGTGTCAGGAATGGACTTGCCAATGGTGGTGGGACTCACCTGCCTTGTGGGCTGCAGTACCAGGGCTGGCCAGTGGGTGCTCTCAGCAACCAGAGGCTCACTCCTGCAGTCGGCCATCACCTGAGGCTGATTGCAGGAGGTGTATTTAAGGAATGGCCAGACCTGCAGTCAGTGCCTTGGTGTATGTTTCCCATGAGCCCCTGTACCTGCATCCTGTCTGCTTCCTGCCTGATTCCTGATTCTGCTTGATCCTGACCCTGAATGAACTCCACCTGTCCTTACTTCGGCTATTCCTGACCACTCTCCAGCCTGCACCTTTGGTACCTTGTCTGCCTGATTGTTCCTGACCCGGCCCGTCTGACTACGCTCTGCCTACTCCTTTGTGTCTTGTCTGCCAGATGATTCCTGACCCGGCCCGCCTGACCACTCCACCTCACCAGCCCTGACTGCTCTTATCTGTGTACATTCCGTTATCAGTTGGAGGTTTGGTTTTGTTATATTGTGCGTTATATTTGTGTATAACCCTTAATAAATTATATTTACACCATACTTGAGCCTGCGTTTCCCTGTGTCAGTTCACGCATCTCTGGTCTTACAGGGAGCCCTGACATATGGCCTCTCACTTAACCATGCACTCCACTTTCATCAAATCACCAGCTATTTGAAATTGTACATTAGAAAAATTAGGAAGGACTTTCAGCCTTCTTTATCTCAGCCATATAACCCCCTCTTCTTTACCAAAAACTTAGAGGTGTCTACTATTAGAAAATGGGCCAAGGATTTTAGTTCTGATCATATGGTGAACAAACTGCTTAAGGAATATCATACTACAACCTCTGCAATGGGTAGTGAAACATGGAAAGAAACATAATTCAAAATAATGCATCAAGCATATGTTTTGGACCTGTCAACCAACAACTGGCTTCTAGAACCAAGGGAGAGTGTACATTGTTTTAGTCACTCACCTTCTTCCATCTCAAGACCCTCTCCTTCTTTTTGGGGACTTCTTAGCACATCCAGGGGCAGACTGACAACTCATGGGGCCCCCGGGCAATAGGGGATCATGGGGCCCCTGTGTCCTTGCCCAAACTCAAAAAAGCCTATGAAAATGGAACCAGGGGCATCTCATGGGGCCCCCTACTGACCCCAGGCCCTCGGGCAGTGCCCGAGTTTCCAAATGGTCAGTCCGCCCCTGAGCACATCCCTCCTCTACCTCCATCCTTCGAATTCCTAAATGGATGCATATCTGCCTACTTGCAACCAGATACTCCATTACCAGCAAATAGAGCTCTGCTCATGCTTGTACTATTACTGATTTTAAAGCTGCTATTTAATATACCTACCTAAATGAGAAATGTGATGCTAAACTGAACTCTCGACTGGATTCTTCTCACTTTCAGACAAAATGTGGGGATTACATGAAATCCATCTCTTAGGCATGAATTGATCAGTTCACAAGTTTTTGTGCATGTACTAATATACATTACCGTTCTTTTTTCAACACCTACCAGTCTCAAGAGTATATTTAACAGTGAATTACAACCCAGCTCACTTATCATCCCCTCTGTTCCATATCAACAGGTTATGTTCTGGTTGTTACTTAACTTTTCCCTCCCCATTAATTTGAGATAAAAGCTCACAATATCTCCAATGTCTTCCCTCATCCAGGGAATGGTATGGAAAATTGTAATAGCTATGTAACTATGTTAATCATTTTTATAAACAGCATATCATTTCTGCTCTGTAATGTCAAATATATACAGTTGTGTTCAAAATAATAGCAGTGTGTTGAAAAGTGAATAAAGCTCAAAATCCTTCTAATAGCTTTTATTTCCATACACACAAATGCATTGGGAACACTACACATTCTATTTCAAATCAAAACATGAATTAAACTATATCAAATTTGTGTTGTTCCTCTAAAACAATTGAAGAAAGGTGAATATTAGACTGTTCAAAAAAAAATAGCAGTGTTTGTATTCTTCTTTACAAACTCAAACATTCACTATATAAACTGAAAAATGTTTGAAGAATTTGCTTTCCTTTGAATCACTTAATAGGCCCAACACCGTAGTATGAGAAACATCCCCATATCATGATGCTTGAGCAACCAAGCTTCACTGTCTTCAAACTGTCTCCGGCCACTAGACCCAAAAAGAACAATCTTACTTTCATCAGTCCACAAAATGTTGCGCCATTTCTCTTTAAGCCAGTCAATGTGCTCTTTGACAAATTGTAACCTCTTCAGCACATGTCTTTTTTTCAACAGTGGGACTTTGCGGGGGCTTCTTGCAGATAGCTTGGCTTCACATAGGCGTCTTCTAATTGTAACAGTACTCACAGGTAACTTTAGACCTTCTTTGATCTTCCTGGAGCTGATTGTTGGCTGAGTCCTTGCCATTTTGGCTATTCTTCTATCCATTCGAATGGTAGTTTTTCGCTTTCTTTCAAGTCTTTCAGGTTTTGGTTGGCATTTTAAAGCATTTGAGATCATTTAAGCTGAACGGCCTATCATTTTCTGCACTTCTTTATATGTTATCCCCTCTCCAATCAACTTTTTAATCAAGGTACACTGTTCTTCTGAACAATGTCTGGAACGACCCATTTTCCTCAGAATTTCAGAGAGAAATGCCCTGTAACCAGCATGTACAACATTTGCTGCCTTCCTTCCTTAAATAAGGGCAATAATTGCCACATGTTTTTCAAAGAATGAATGACCTCACTAATAGAACTCCACACTGCTATTATTTTGAACATGCCCCTTTCAATTAGTGATTCAATTGCACAGAGTCAACAGCATGCATGTCATGACTGTTGAGTCTGTTGGATTTATATTACTCTACTACACCTGCTAGTAAATTATTTGCCATGTAGAAATATCATTTCTACCAAAAACAGTGATTTATCAGGTTAGTGATGTCTGACTGCTATTATTTTGAACACAACTATATATGTATGTATATATATATTGTGGCAGTGCGGTGTCCTGCCACGGTCAAACTCAAGTTGAAAACCCTGGATTCTCAACCAGGCAGGTTGAGGGGCTCCAGAGAGTTAATGTATTGCAGAGGAAACTGACTTTTCGGTTTCCTCATTTATTCATTAAGTTTGTTTTGGGATCTGGAGCCTGGAGATTTCAAAGAGATCTGGGAGGGATGAAATCTCCAATCCGGGGTCCGTGTTTTGAGAACCCCCAGCACACTGATTGCACAGGTGTGTGCAGGCCTTTTTATAGAGTCCTGACCATAATTCTGGGCTCCACCCCGGCAGACGGAGTCAGGAGGGCTCCACCCCGGCAGACAGGAGGTCTCTGCCTTGGAGTCAGGTGAAAGCCAGACTAGCTGTGTGCTAGTGGCCATAATTTGGGAAGAGTCTGCAGGAGACAGACAGTGAACTGTGTACAAGCCAGGAGGCTGAATCTTTGTTGGTATTTCTTGATGGTGGATACCCCTGCGTGGGAAGCATTTGTGTTATTTGAACTTTCTTTAAATAAAAGTGGGCAAAAAAGCCCTTAAAGAAGCGAGTTGCTGTGTGCTTAAACAAGAAAAGCTCTACCAATTGAAGCGAGTTCCCACAATATATATATACAGTATATACATACTGTATACATATATATTCAACTAAACTTGAGCACCAACTTTTGACACAGTGTGAGCTTTTTCACAAATTATCTAGTATAATCTTGACAATGGTTGTACTAAAATATTTCTCAATAAAATTTGCTTTAAAAATAGAATGATTTTGACAAAAAGAAACATGGGCAGTTGAATGGAGAATACATAAAACAAATGAAAAACTGAACAAAGAAGAAAGGAAATACTTAGCTCTATTGCTGCCTGAACCAGAAGAACATTGTTCTGTTAAATAGAAATCATCTCCTGGCATCTGCTTAGAAACAGACACTGGGTCAATGGGAGGAACCAATAAATGCAAAAGGGACCAGCTGGTGAGAGAAACCATTAAACACAACTAGGGACAAGGAGATGTTTCAGGGAAGTGATCTGACTTCACTTTGCGGCAAATGCTTAAAACAGAACTGTAGACTTTTTTTTTTCCCCCATTATACTTACCTAGGTGGATGCAGCATTCTACATATGTCCCAAGCCTGCTCTAAGTGTGAGAACTCAGTGATCACATGAGTGCTGATCTCTGAGTTCTCACAGCCGTTCTGAACAGAGAGCGGGACTGTCAGTCACCACTGTCTGCTTTGCCCCCCCAGCACTCAATGGAGCGCTGGGCTGTGCAGGGGCAGGAAGAGGGGGCTCAGGCTCTCAGCGGCTCGCTGAGAGTTTGAGCCAGGTGCCACTCCAGAATCCGGGGTGGATCCCAACTTTGAAGTCGGGATCTTTCCCCAGCTTGGATCAGCTGAGTGATGTCAGCTGACAGCCGGCTTCAACCCGCTGTCGGCTGAAAATTGGTCACAGGAATGCAGAACGAACTGCACTTCTGTGATTCACAGAAGTACAGCCAAAATCTTAGGCTGTGCTTCTCCTTTAAGAGAGTTTGCATTTGCCTTCTTCTAGACCAAAGCTGTAAGAGATGTGAGAAGTTGAACTTGTACAAGTGTTTTGTTAACCTTATTAACTATATTAATAAGCGTGTGTTGCTTCTGGCTAGCATAGAAACTTGCCACAAGTCTGCCTGTTCAATACACATAGCATAAAGTAGGAATACATCAAAGACACTCATTATATTTTTTTCTGTATTTGTTCAGAAATCAACTTTAACCACTTGCCTACAGGGCACTTATGCCCCCTTCCTGCCCAGGCCAATTTCCAGCTTTCAGCGCTGTCACACTTTGAATGACAATTGCGCGGTCATGCAACATTGTACCCACATGACATTTTTAGCATTTTTGTGAGACATATAGAACTTTCTTTTGGTGGTATTTAATCACCTCTGGGATTTTTATTTTTTCTTAAATCAAAAACCACTGAAAATTTTGAAAAAAAAAACCTTTTTTCTTAGTTTTTGTTATACAATATTGTAAATAAGTGATTTTTCTCCTTCACTGATGTGCGCTAATGAGGCTGCAGTGATGGGCACTGATAGGCTGCACTGATGGACACTGATAGGTGGCACTGATGGGCACTGGTAGGTTGCACTGATGGGCATTGACAGGCATCACTATTGGCACTGAAAGGCAGCACTGATACATGACACTGATACATGACACTGATAGGCAGCACTGATAGGCAGCACTGATAGGCAGCACTGACTGACACTGTTAGGCGGCACTGACTGGCACTGATAGGCAACACTGATTGGCAGCACTGATGGGTGGCACTGATTGGCATTGATAGGTAGCACTGACTGGCACTGATGGGTGACATTGAAAGGCAGCTCAGATGGGCACTGATATGTGGCATTGATGTGGCACTGATGGGCACTGGCACTGATGGGCACTGGCACTGATGGGCACTGACAGGTGGCACTTCTGGGGCCACACTGATCATCAGGGCACACTGATCATCAGTGCCCTGATGATCAGTGTACATGTCCCCTCCGCGGAAAGCCGATTTACCGGCTCTCCTCTCGAGCTGTCAGCGTGACAGCTCGAGAGGAGAGAAATGCCAATAACCGGCATTTCCGTGTTTACATGTGATCAGCTGTGATTGGACACAGCTGATCACATGACCGAGCCGACATCTTCGGCTCTTTCTGTGATCCGCTTTGTCCGAGGGACACAGTGGACTGGCGATCGCCACGCTGCATGCCCCCTGAGCCACGCATGCGCAGTGAGAATGGTAGGACATCATATGACGTCCTATCAGAACGAGAGCACCACCTTGCGCCCGTCATTGTACTATAGGGCGGGCGGAAGGTGGTTAAAGAAACATTGCATACAGTGCAATTTTTTGTAAAATTTTGTATAAAATGTTGAGTCTCAACTGAAAGTCAAAATAATCAGTGCAAAAACAAGCAATAACATTCAAGCTGGCACATATCTTCCACAGGAGTTCTGTAGAAGAGACCATAGCTACAATATCATCCCCTGAGGGGATACATGCTTCTTTTTACCACATTTTAGCAGCAAGGTCATAGTTGTAAGGTAAGCAGTTTGGAGAGTCACAGGAGAGGAATGCACTTTATGGGAGTTTAATCACCACCAGTGAAGTGTATTAACACAATTTACGGTTTGGAAGGGAATTGATTATTTACGTACAGCACATATTTCACATATACCAGGCACTGTGACTTTGAACTTTCACATTTAAAGTGTTACTAAACAACAGTAAAATCAGTCTGTATATGCAGTAAAGCATGTTTGTTAAACTCACTGTGGAACTTAAGGGGTTAATCTTCTGCATTGTGCAAAAAGGATGTTTGATCCTGTCTCCTCTGATCCTTCCCTTCTGCCACGTTCCCCATTTTATCTCCTGATGGAACGAATCCTCGGGGACACTCTGCACATGCTCAGTTTTTCCTTTTTCTTTGCAAGGTGCATGTGATCAGCACAGGGCCAATCAGCGTTGTCCAGATAGAGGGTTATGCAATCTCACAGTGAAAGGAGAATGAAAACACCTACTACAAGCGTTAACCAGTGCTCAGCTGAACACTGATAGAAGTCACAAGACACAACTACTGATGATAAAATGTATCCAGTAGTTTATATTTGCAAAAATAATTGCATTTCAATTTTCTGTGTACTATGGGAGACCAAATATAGTGAATGTAGGGTTCTGGGCTTAGAAACACTTTACTATCAAATGGCAGGTATGGACCATTGTTCATTGTTTATCATGATGTGTTTTCACTTTATTTATGATTCCATGTATAGTAATGCACTTATTGTTTATTTATTTGTACATGATGGGGTGATATCACTGGTAGAGTCAGCAGGATGCTATTGTGTATGTGTGTGTATATATATATATATATATATATATATATCATTTTTTATGTGTGTGTATATATATACCGTATTTTTTGCTCCATAAGACGCACCTGACCATAAGACGCACCTAGGTTTTAGAGGCAGAAAACTGGGGAAAAAAATATTCTGAACCAATGGACTGCAGACATAGTACAGAAAATGACCAGAGACTGAAGACACAGTACAGGAGATGACCAGAGACTGCGGACACAGTACAGGAGATGACCAGAGACTGCGGACACAGTACAGGGGATGACCAGAGACTGCGGACACAGTACAGGAGATGACCAGAGACTGCGGACACAGTACAGGGGATGACCAGAGACTGCGGACACGGTACAGGGGATGACCAGAGACTGCGGACAGTACAGGAGATGACCAGAGACTGCGGACACGGTACAGGGGATGACCAGAGACTGCGGACACGGTACAGGGGATGACCAGAGACTGCGGACACGGTACAGGGGATGACCAGAGACTGCGGACACGGTACAGGGGATGACCAGAGACTACGGACACGGTACAGGGGATGACCAGAGACTGCGGACACGGTACAGGGGATGACCAGAGACTGCGGACACGGTACAGGGGATGACCAGAGACTGCGGACACGGTACAGGGGATGACCAGAGACTGCGGACACGGTACAGGGGATGACCAGAGACTGCGGACACGGTACAAGGGATGACCAGAGACTGCGGACACGGTACAGGGGATGACCAGAGACTGCGGACACAGTACAGGGGATGACCAGAGACTGCGGACACAGTACAGGGGATGACCAGAGACTGCGGACACAGTACAGGAGATGACCAGAGACTGCGGACATACTACATCATATAAAGTCCCAACAGGGCCCCTCCACCCAGAATATCAAATGATCTGACACCATACACCAAGGAAAAGGACTACAACTCCCAGCATCTGTCATTTTAACTTACAGAAGGCAGGGGGCGCACTGAGCTCCGAGGACAGGCCACACCAGCAGATAGGACCTGACTGTAGAGCAGGGAGCACACTATGGACACATGCCAGGAAAGGGGAGGCGCTTTAAGGACAGGCCACACCCGCAGACCGGACTGCAGAGCTGGGAGCTCAGTACATAGACATGCCAGGAGCGGGGACGAGCTCCGAGGACAGGCCACGCCTGCAGGGCGGACCGGACTGCAGAGCAAGCTGGCTGGGTTCGGCGAGGGGACTGCCTGCTATGAAGAGCTGCGGGGACAGCCCGCTGAGAGAGGTCAAGGTGAACTTCGGTGACAGCCTGCAGTGGGAGGGGACAGGCTGCACTGGGATGGGACAGCCGCTGGCACTAACACGGCGGCGGTGACAGGTGGAGGACTGGTCAATATTCGCTCCATAAGACGCAGAGACATTTTCCCCCATATTTTTTGGGGAAAAAAGTGCATCTTATGGAGCGAAAAATACGGTATATATATATATTTATTTATTTTATTTTTTTTTAATTCATTTATTTATCTATTTCATTTTTCATTTGTGTAGGGGTGTGAAGATTGATTTTTGGTTATTTTATACTAATCTTTGTTTTCTGAATGATATCATTTATTATTTGTGTTTCTTAAAATATGGTAATTGCATTTTAACATTACAGTAAAGCAGCTGTTTGTAGTCTACTGCTTGTGCTACTAATTGTTCTAAGTTTATTATAGATAATAATGTGAAATAATTAATGTGATGTACTATAATTAGCTAACTTTTTTCTACACAATAAATGTATTTTTAGACAAGAACAATTCAGTAAGCAATGATTATTGGAGTTATAATTCTGTTGGATAATAGACATATACACATAATTTCACATAAGCTTTTATCGCGCTTTTTTTTTTGTACTAATATGAAATGTTAATAGATGTTATATTGATGTCGACGTAAATAAAAGCATTTTATATGCAAGCACATAAACATTCAGCAATAAGGCCACAATGAGCTAGCATGCACATTTATGGGTGATTCACTAGAGAGTAGAGATAAGACAAACATACCTGGGTTCGGTTTAAGGTAGATTTGACACACTTTGCTAAAATTCAGGTGCTGAATCCAAACCCCTTTGAATTAAATCTGAAGGTTAAAAGACAGTAATGGCCATTTTCTAGGCTAATAGGCAAGGGACTGTCCAACAAATTTTAGTAATGGTTAAAGTGAAACATTAAAAATAGAAAACCTCATTAAATAACATGTCTGGGGAATGCCCTTACCCTACCGGTGAAGTGACACATCTATGCAATGCATACAACATACTAAGAAACAGACATTTACAAAGGAAAAAGTTTGTTAAAAATTGCCAGCTCCTGGACACTTTGCATTGTCTGTAAACAAAGCAGCTGTGGTTTCAACTCATCTATACGAGACCCTTATCCTAGATGAGGGTCTGGTATAGATTTTAATGGGATACTCCCACATGAAGTTCCCCCCAATTTAAACCAATTTGGTATTTTATGAAGGGGACCCCATGCAAAATAAAAAAAGGCATGAGGTTCCACTAAAATTCTATAGTAGACCCTTTGGGTCTTGTATAGATTGTAGAGGGAGCCCCATACAAGAATTAAGAAAAAAAGTGTGAGGTCCTCCCTAAATATCCATGCCAGAGCCTTATCTGAACAGACCCCTGGAGGAAAGACCAGAAAAGGGGTAGACAAGCATGTAGAATGTCCTAATGAACCATACTGGACCACACGCCCTCATGGTGTGTGTGTGTGGGGGGGTACCTTGGGGGGTACCCCTTACTCATTCACATAAGAGGGCCGGTATCTGGGTGTGCCCTTATTTTAAGGAGGCTTAAATACTCTAATAAGCCTCCCCCAACCCCAGACCTTCACAAGTACCACACCAGGGTTGTAGGGAAAAGGTACTTGTCCTCAGCAGCATGGGGACAAGGTGCTGTGCTAGGCCCCCTGGGGAGGAATCCCCTCATGTTGAGGGTATGTGACCTAGTGTGGTCCAGGTGCAGCATGCTAATCTCCCCCATTTCCTGACCTGGCTGAAAATTCAGATAAAGATTTGCATGAATATTTAACGGCAAGCTTACGCGTTTTTATTTTTATTGTCAGAAGCTAAAGTTATAACAGGAAGGAAAGTGTTCCTTAAGTGTCATTGCTGGCCTTTGATGCAGCTAGAAAAAGAGTTCCTAGGAGCCTTGGTAAGTTTGGTTTCCTACATTACCAACCAATTTAAATACAATAATATAACATAGAATATAGGTGGAACACTAACGAATGAAAGCATTTTACAGAAGTTTAAAACATTTAAAAATTATTACATTTAAAAGGTTTACATTGTACTTACCATTTTAACATAGCATGAAAAAAACGGTTTTGTAAGCAGCACAATAGCAAATCATATTTACAATCGTATTTTGGCTTCCATACGGTGTATCTATGCAATGCAACTATTACTGTGAGAACTCCCTAATCGTGTGCAAAAAGTAGATATGTGCTGTCATGTTTGTTTTTAGGGACAACTAAAGTTTAAAATTAATGAAAAAAAGATAGAGAGAAAAAAGAATTGAGCAAAAACACAATTTCCAACCTTTACACTACGAATATGCACAAAAACATAGATAAACATCTAGCAAATTGTAGAGATTTGCATATATACACTATATATAGGTGTGTGTGTCTAATCTTATTAAATCTCAATCCTGACTGGCAATTTATGTCCTTCTGGTGGCAAAACAGACCATAGCCAAGGCACGGAAACAGCAATTTACCCATTTCACAGAAGTGTGCCGACAGAGTGATCCTTTGTCTTCTTTATCAATGAAAAGCTTATAAGCATACTCTTAGATAGACATAAAAAATTTCTTGCACTAAGGACTTCCAGGCCTGGATGTTTTTGATGTCCCCTTCTTCCCTTTTCTTTACCTTACTTGTCCTTTATCTCTCATTATCATTTCCTTATGCCTCTCAGTGGTGGAGCTTTTCTTCTCTTTCTTCTTTATTCCACCTCTCGTTCTTCATTTATTGTTACTGTTGGATTCAACAGTTCTTATGGTCCACATACAGGTACTGTTTGATTTCTGGTGTGATGTAAATGGACCTTCTTCCTGTTATTAGTTTGTTGCTGGAATTTCTATGCATGTTCATTTTACATATGTATGGTCTTTCATCACTTATGGCAATCATTTCCACAACTAGCAGCCATTTTGCTCACCTTTAGATGATCTCTTATGCTATACTTTGAAAATGTTTCAATAAAAATTTATTGAAAGTGAAAAATAAAGCAGGGGTCCTCAAATTGGTCCGTGGCAAAAGTGTTTAATAGTACAGTTTGTGAGCTTCTTTTTTTGCAGCACCACACTGTTCTAAAACAGAGTGTACAAAACACTTCAAAACCACAACGCCAAATTTTGCAGGCCCCATCCAGTACCCATATCTCCATCTTCATTTAATCCCAAAATATTCAAAACATAGACTGTGTTTGGTAGAAATTAGCTAAAGCCAAGTCAGTATTGGAGAACTTGAATAAGCAGCCAATAAAAAGAGCTCTGCAGACCTATTTCATTACTCAACACTGACCTAAAACTCTACGAGGAACTCTTAGCCTCCCGTTTGGCTACCCACATCCCATCCTTGATCCACCCTGATCAAGTCGGGTTCATCCCCAGCCGACAAACCTCGGACGGCACACGTAGGTTTATAGACCTATTTTAGTGGACTGAACATTGTCGGATGCCTTCTCTGTTCATCTCTTTGGATGCAGAGAAGGTGTTCGATAGGGTGCATTGGAAGTACTTGGAGCAAGTCCTGATAAAGTTTGGGCTGACGGGTACCTTTCTTCAGGCCATCATGGGCCTCCATTCCTCTCCCACAGTTAAAATCTGGACAGGGGGCTACTTATCAGACTAACTTCATATCACTAATGGTACGAGGCAAGGCTGCCCATTATCCCCGCTTCTATCTTTGCCATGGTAATCGAGCCCCTTGCTGCCACAATCAGAGCCAATGCACTAATCACTGGTGTTAATATAGGGTCGGTCTCTCATAAAATAGGCCTCTATGCAGATGACATTATTGTCTCTTTATCCAACCCTTCCCAATCTATCTCCGCGTTACTTTAGATACTAGAAGAATTCAGACGAGTCTCACTTTATAAGGTTAATCACTTTAAATCAGCAATGATTGGCATCCACCTTACGCATGCCATTAAAGAGGAGATCTCACAGAAAGCACATTTCTCATGGGCACACAACTCAATGTTCTCATATCTAGGGATACAGTTAACCTCCCCCTCCTCTGCTCTATTACGTACCAACGTGGAACTCCTGAACACAAAACTACAACAAATTATCTCCAACTTAAAAAGGGACTAAAACCTCATGGGCAGGACGAATAGCATTCACTAAAATGTTCCTCCTACCACACGTTTTATTCCTTTTCAGAACTCTCCTGGTCCCTATACTCTCCTATCACATCAACAAAATACAAAAAATCCTAAACTCTTTCATCTGGGAACATAAACGACCTTGAATATATCAGTCTGTTTTATATCTTCCAACCAAGATTGGAGGAATAGGTGCAGTGGACCTCAAAACCTACTATAAAGCCGCCATTCTTGATCAAACCAAAGCTTGGGGGAACCCAAAAATTTCTAACAACTGGAAGCAGATTGAAAGTACTCTACTACCTGCGGAACCACAACTATTCCTCAGTGCCTTGTGGCTCCATCCTCACGCACCCCACTTTTTCCTGGTCACTAACAAAGCTACGACGAAAGTATAGTGCTCTATTCAACAATCAAATCAAGGTATATCCACATGAATATTAGAACATCTACCATTGATGTCCTTGACATTACTATCTCCAAACCTACCTATACATGTCTAGACCACCAAAGGGGTAACCTCTATAGGTTAACTGTACTCACACCAGAATCTTCACACCTTCCAAACCCTGTCTGCCACTTTTCAGATCCCGAAACAAGATTTCTATCTCTACCTCCGCATACAGCAGATCCTTGCACCAATAATCTGGTCTCCTACGCATTTCGCTGACAACCTCAATCATTTCTACACTTCCCGTCAATCAAAGCTAAAAGGCATCTCCTTCATCTACAATCTTTTCAAAACCCTGTCCACTACTTTCCAAAACAACGCCATCAAGTTTTGGGAATGGACATTGGACTTCCACATACCACCATCCTCTTTGCACCAGGTGCTACACAACCCCCGCTCATTATCCAGGAATATTTCCTACTGGAAATCGACTATGAAAATTTTCTGCCTACCAGATTGGCTAAAATCTTCCCCTCCACCTCATCCAAATGCTGAAGAAATTGTGATCTGGAGGGATCCTTGATCAATATCTGGTGCTCTTGTCCGCCACTCGAGAAGCTGTGGACTGACTTAAACCACCTCCTCCACACTACGACAGGATGCGCAGTCCAACAAAGTCCTCAGATGGCCCTCTTGGGTGTGGGTCTCAGTGCCTGGCACCCTACAACCAACTCTCTTTTCACCCATATACTTATAGCTACCAGATTATCAATAGCCCATAACTGGCAGAAACCTTCCCCACCCACCATACAAATGGTAATCTCCTTCTTGAATGACCAGTACCTAATGAATTCATGTTTGCCATAGCACACTTAATGATCACAAAGTTCCATGAAAAATGGATAGGGTGGTCTAGCGACCCTAGAAACGGCACACTTTCCTGAATCCCCCCATATGAGCCCAGTCAGTCACTGTCATCTAGAGCAATGATCTGTTCCTGTTGGTGCCCTGCCCTAAAGTGGGGGACACCTCAGGCAACCTTTGTTCTCTTGAATAACTGCCTTAATGTACCCTCTGCCTTAAAGCTACAGGGAGCTGGAGTTACTCCCAACCCTCCTACCTTATCTCTTGTATATGTCTAAATGTCTTTATGTATTGGAAACTTATGTGTAATTATTTGGTAATGCAATGTTTCATATCACTGCCTTTTTCAATGCTATGTAAACATGAAAAATTTTAATAAAAAATAAGTGAGAAAAAAAAGAGCTCTGCAATATAAATTTTTTTTATGTTTCTGCTGCTAAGAGAACTGTTGTAGCC
This sequence comes from Staurois parvus, assembly GCF_062004578.1. Lineage (NCBI taxonomy): Eukaryota > Metazoa > Chordata > Amphibia > Anura > Ranidae > Staurois > Staurois parvus. The sequence goes on along the minus strand of NW_028318342.1, from coordinate 625,842 downwards.
TGCATCCCCTGCCTGCAGCGGTCTATCAGCCATTTACTTAACTGCTAATAAGCTGTTTTCCTTCTCTGCCTCTTCTTCAGCTAATTTTGCTGTAGTCACGCCAACTGGCTATGAAGAGTTTGCAGAATTGTATTAAATGTCTTAATGCCAGCTTTGTCAAATACTTCTTTAAACAAGTTTGTGGCTTGTGCTAAACCACAATATCAAGTACCCAGCCACCATTATTTTTCTCAAAAGGCTATTTTGAATAGAAGTCAATCCCTGCTCTCCATAATCTGAATCTTACACTGAAATGCCATGGGGCAGGTGAAGGCAGAGCAGGAATATGCTGGTGTTGGGGACAAGGAGTCCTGGGGTGCTAGTGGTGAGAGAGGTTGGGATGCTGGTTGAATTTATTAAAAATCAAATACCACAACTTTTCTAAATGGAATTTTATGTCCTGTCAATCAGATGCACTAGAAACTAAAATAGTTTTTTCCACCTAATCTATTTCTATAAACATAAAATATATATTGTACTGTATATACCAGTGACTTGAGAAAAATGTTGGATTGCTGTTTTTATATTAATATGTTATCATGAAGATGTATACGTCTTTTTTTAATTTCTATTTTTTATTGTTTTTTCTTGTAGGACCATCCCTGCCATAGTGAAAGAAATACATGTAGGGATGGCAAAGCAAACTGAGTACTGTAAAAAAAAAAGGTCTAAGGCCTACACACCACCTTGTCCCTATAGAAAAATTATGCCCACTTCCATACTGCAAGAGGAAGAGCAAGCAGCAGTAAATTTATGGAGCTAATTATACAGGCAGGTGGATAGGCAGACAGCAAAAACATAGGTGAGCATGGAATTCTATGGCCAAGGGCTACCTGCCGTTCCTCAAATCTTCTAATGAGGGACAAACACACCAGAGATGAAGTCAGATTGAGGAAATTGAGTGTAATAGGCTAGATGTTGTGTACAGAATGCTGTGTTTGTGGCAGGTATAAACATCTGTACACACTTTATTATCTACATTTTTTATTTTCCATTTTTATTGGTTTTCCTTGTAAGGCCACCCCTGCCCTAGTGAAGCAAACATATGGATGGCCATGAAAACAGTGATCTACAACAACTAAAAGAAAAGGAAGATCTAGGCCTAAATGTCACCTTGTCACTATGCAACAGAAAATAGAAGGACTGGCAGCAGCAAATGGGGGGGCAATTATATGACCAGGGGAAAGGCAGGCAGCAGCAAAAAGATGAGCATAGAAATGGAATTCTACAAGCACAGGCTGCGGAACCTTGCACAAATCTTCCTATGAAGATATGAAACAAATTACTCTGCATCATTCCATCAGCTGTTATAGACTGGAGGCTGTGTTCTGCTTGCGGCTCATAAACACAATTATTTTACATATTTTTCTATTTATATATTTACATTTCTTTTTAATTATCTGAGGTGGTTTGGGTTATTTATTATCTGAGGTAGTTTGGGTACACACTCTTCTTAAATATTTTTTTGTTGTAAAAGAAAACAAAAAGACCCCAATTTAATAGAAAAATGGTAGCTAAGGTGTTGGCAATTGACGACCTAGCCATCAGTCGACAGATATTGGTTTTAACCACTTGTCTACCAGGCAATGTTTTTAATTTTTCGCACACATGTTAAAATCTGAAGTGTTTGCTAGAAATTACTTTGTACCTCTGAATAATTATAAATTTTCTGAAAGCAGAGACCTTGGAGAATAAAATGGTGATAGTTGCAATTTTTTTTATATCTCACAATTAGAGATGAGCGAATCGAACCAGGCGAAGTGGAATTCGTTTCGAATTTCAGGAAAAATTTGATTCGCGTCGAATCCGAATATTAGCATACTTCGGGTGCGCGAATCGGATTTTTCCCGATCAGCCGGCAAAAGTGTCCCTGCAGAGAGCTCCGCTATTTCTGACAGTTCTCTGACAGTTCCTTCACATGTACAGCGGTTGAAACATTGTATCTATTTGTTTCCATTTAGGATACAGATGTTTTTATTCGGAAACAGATACAATGTTTCAACCGCTGTAAATGTGAAGGAACTGTCAGAGAATTGTCAGAAATAGCGGAGCTCTCTGCAGATACACTTTTTGCTGTACTGGAATACTTCTTCTTTTCATTCTTCTTTTCATTCTTCTCATTCTTCTTTTCATTCTTCTTTTCATTCTTCTTCTCATTCTTCTTCTTCTTTTCATTCTTCTTTTCATTCTTCTCATTCTTCTTTTCTTCTTCATGAAAAGAAGAATGAGAAGAAGAATGAAAAGAAGAATGAAAAGAAGAATGAGAAGAATGAAAAGAAGAATGAAAAGAAGAAGAAGAATGAAAAGAAGAATGAGAAGAGGAATGAAAAGAAGAATGAGAAGAAGAATGAGAAGAATGAAAAGAAGAATGAGAAGAATGAAAAGAAGAATGAAAAGAAGAAGAATGAAAAGAAGAATGAAAAGAAAAAGAAGAAGAATCTTTTCATTCTTCTCATTCTTCTTTTCATTCTTCTTTTCATTCTTCTTCTTCTTCTTTTCATTCTTCTTCTTCTTTTCATTCTTCTTTTCATTCTTCTTCTTCTTCTTTTCATTCTTCTTCTTCTTTTCATTCTTCTTTTCATTCTTCTTCTTCTTCTTTTCATTCTTCTTCTTCTTCTGAGGATGAGGATGAAGAAGAAGAAGAAGAAGAAGTAGGATGAAAATAAGAACAATTCCAAGCCGGCAAAAAGTGTATCTGCAGAGCTCCGCTAAGTGTATCTGCAGAGCTCCGCTAAGTGTATCTGCAGAGCTCAGCGGTTGAAACATTGTATCTATTTGTTTCCATTTATGAAAACAAATAGATACAATGTTTCAACCGCTGTAAATGTGAATGTCAGAGAACTGTCAGAAATAGAGGAGCTCTGCAGATACACTTAGCGGAGCTCTGCAGATACACTTTTTGCCGGTTTGGAATTCTTCTTATTTTCATCCTACTTCTTCTTCTTCTTCATCCTCATCCTCATCCTCAGAAGAAGAAGAAGAGGATGAGGATGAAGAAGAAGAAGAAGAAGAAGAAGTAGGATGAAAATAAGAAGAATTCCAAGCCGGCAAAAAGTGTATCTGCAGAGCTCCGCTAAGTGTATCTGCAGAGCTCCGCTAAGAAATAGCGGAGCTCTGCAGATACACTTTTTGCCGGCTTGGAATTCTCCTTCTTCTCATCCTTCTTCTTCTTCTCATCCTTCTTCTTCTTCTCATCCTTCTCCTTCTTCTCATCCTTCTCCTTCTTCTCATCCTTCTCCTTCTTCTCATCCTTCTTCTTCTTCTCATCCTTCTTCTTCTTCTCATCCTTCTCCTTCTTCTCATCCTTCTTCTTCTTCTCATCCTTCTTCTTCTTCTCATCCTTCTCCTTCTCATCCTTCTCCTTCTTCTCATCCTTCTTCTTCTTCTCATCCTTCTTCTTCTCATCCTTCTCCTTCTTCTCATCCTTCTTCTCATCCTTCTCCTTCTTCTCATTCTTCTTCTCATCCTTCTCCTTCTTCTCATCCTTCTCCTTCTTCTCATCCTTCTCCTTCTTCTCATCCTTCTCCTTCTCCTTCTTCTCATCCTTCTCCTTCTCCTTCTTCTCATCCTTCTCCTTCTCCTTCTTCTCATCCTTCTCCTTCTTCTCATCCTTCTCCTTCTCCTTCTCCTTCTTCTCATCCTTCTCCTTCTTCTCATCCTTCTCCTTCTCTTTCCTCATCTCCAAGGGCATTTAAATTAAAGGTACAGTGTTCTGCACTAATTTAAAGGCTCTCTGAAGCCTAGAAACCCTTTTTATAAGTTAAATTCGCAGCGAATAAATTCGCATCGAATCGAATTTCTTCCTCAAATTCGGCGAATCAGCCGAATCGAATTTTTGAATAATTCGCTCATCTCTACTCACAATATTTGTGCAGCTGCTTATAAAATGCATATCTACAAGAAAATATACACTTAACTTAATGAAATTAATAAAAAAAAATCCACAATATTATACACAATATTTTGGTAAAAAGTTGTGGTTGTGTCAAATAAATAACCTAAACATGTTAATCATTAAAATTGTGTGTGCCCCCGAAATTGTGAAAAACTGTGGTTCCCAAAATTCTCTCATGAATTGTTTTAAAAGCCTTTACAGGTTATCAGTTTTGAGTTAACGATGACTTATGGTCCATGAATTATTGTTCTCACTCCAACGTTTATGGCGATTTTTCACGTGTAGTGTAATTTATTTTTACCTGCACATGCTTCTTGTCTTACACTGTGTGTTTTAATTTGGGTGTGTACCAAGTGAAAAAAGTGCTTTACATTTTTTTATTATTTTAATGTATTTTATATATATATATATATATATATATATATATATATATATATCCATATACAGTACATACATATCCATACATACAAAGAAACCAAAAGAAATATGTTTAGAAATTAAGTTACGTGTAATAAAATGAAATGACACAGGGAAAAAGTATTGAACACATGAAGAAAGGGAGGTGCAAAAAGGTATGGAAAACCAAGACACCAGCTGAAATGTATCAGTAATTAGAAAGCAATCCTGCCCCTTTTTAGTGCAAATTAATATCAGCTGGTTCAGTCTTCATTCTTCTCATTCTTCTTTTCTTCTTCATGAAAAGAAGAATGAGAAGAAGAATGAAAAGAAGAATGAAAAGAAGAAGAAGAATGAAAAGAAGAATGAGAAGAAGAATGAAAAGAAGAATGAGAAGAATGAAAAGAAGAATGAAAAGAAGAAGAAGAAGAATGAAAAGAAGAAGAAGAATGAAAAGAAGAATGAGAAGAAGAATGAAAAGAAGAAGAAGAATGAAAAGAAGAATGAAAAGAAGAAGAAGAATGAAAAGAAGAATGAGAAGAAGAATGAAAAGAAGAATGAGAAGAATGAAAAGAAGAATGAAAAGAAGAGGAAGAATGAAAAGAAGAATGAAAAGAAGAATGAGAAGAAGAATGAGAAGAATGAAAAGAAGAATGAGAAGAATGAAAAGAAGAATGAAAAGAAGAATAAGAAGAATGAAAAGAAGAAGAAGAATGAAAAGAAGAATGAAAAGAAGAAGAAGAAGAATCTTTTCATTCTTCTCATTCTTCTTTTCATTCTTCTTCTTCTTCTTTTCATTCTTCTTCTTCTTTTCATTCTTCTTTTCATTCTTCTTCTTCTTCTTTTCATTCTTCTTCTTCTTCTGAGGATGAGGATGAAGAAGAAGAAGAAGAAGAAGTAGGATGAAAATAAGAACAATTCCAAGCCGGCAAAAAGTGTATCTGCAGAGCTCCGCTAAGTGTATCTGCAGAGCTCAGCGGTTGAAACATTGTATCTATTTGTTTCCATTTATGAAAACAAATAGATACAATGTTTCAACCGCTGTAAATGTGAATGTCAGAGAACTGTCAGAAATAGAGGAGCTCTGCAGATACACTTAGCGGAGCTCTGCAGATACACTTTTTGCCGGTTTGGAATTCTTCTTATTTTCATCCTACTTCTTCTTCTTCTTCATCCTCATCCTCATCCTCAGAAGAAGAAGAAGAGGATGAGGATGAAGAAGAAGAAGAAGAAGAAGAAGTAGGATGAAAATAAGAAGAATTCCAAGCCGGCAAAAAGTGTATCTGCAGAGCTCCGCTAAGTGTATCTGCAGAGCTCCGCTAAGAAATAGCGGAGCTCTGCAGATACACTTTTTGCCGGCTTGGAATTCTCCTTCTTCTCATCCTTCTTCTTCTTCTCATCCTTCTTCTTCTTCTCATCCTTCTCCTTCTTCTCATCCTTCTCCTTCTTCTCATCCTTCTCCTTCTTCTCATCCTTCTTCTTCTTCTCATCCTTCTTCTTCTTCTCATCCTTCTCCTTCTTCTCATCCTTCTTCTTCTTCTCATCCTTCTTCTTCTTCTCATCCTTCTCCTTCTCATCCTTCTCCTTCTTCTCATCCTTCTTCTTCTTCTCATCCTTCTTCTTCTCATCCTTCTCCTTCTTCTCATCCTTCTTCTCATCCTTCTCCTTCTTCTCATTCTTCTTCTCATCCTTCTCCTTCTTCTCATCCTTCTCCTTCTTCTCATCCTTCTCCTTCTCCTTCTTCTCATCCTTCTCCTTCTCCTTCTTCTCATCCTTCTCCTTCTCCTTCTTCTCATCCTTCTCCTTCTTCTCATCCTTCTCCTTCTCCTTCTCCTTCTTCTCATCCTTCTCCTTCTTCTCATCCTTCTCCTTCTCTTTCCTCATCTCCAAGGGCATTTAAATTAAAGGTACAGTGTTCTGCACTAATTTAAAGGCTCTCTGAAGCCTAGAAACCCTTTTTATAAGTTAAATTCGCAGCGAATAAATTCGCATCGAATCGAATTTCTTCCTCAAATTCGGCGAATCAGCCGAATCGAATTTTTGAATAATTCGCTCATCTCTACTCACAATATTTGTGCAGCTGCTTATAAAATGCATATCTACAAGAAAATATACACTTAACTTAATGAAATTAATAAAAAAAAATCCACAATATTATACACAATATTTTGGTAAAAAGTTGTGGTTGTGTCAAATAAATAACCTAAACATGTTAATCATTAAAATTGTGTGTGCCCCCGAAATTGTGAAAAACTGTGGTTCCCAAAATTCTCTCATGAATTGTTTTAAAAGCCTTTACAGGTTATCAGTTTTGAGTTAACGATGACTTATGGTCCATGAATTATTGTTCTCACTCCAACGTTTATGGCGATTTTTCACGTGTAGTGTAATTTATTTTTACCTGCACATGCTTCTTGTCTTACACTGTGTGTTTTAATTTGGGTGTGTACCAAGTGAAAAAAGTGCTTTACATTTTTTTATTATTTTAATGTATTTTATATATATATATATATATATATATATATATATATCCATATACAGTACATACATATCCATACATACAAAGAAACCAAAAGAAATATGTTTAGAAATTAAGTTACGTGTAATAAAATGAAATGACACAGGGAAAAAGTATTGAACACATGAAGAAAGGGAGGTGCAAAAAGGTATGGAAAACCAAGACACCAGCTGAAATGTATCAGTAATTAGAAAGCAATCCTGCCCCTTTTTAGTGCAAATTAATATCAGCTGGTTCAGTCTCCACTGATGGTCTATAAAAAGGTGTCTCATTACCAAGGTGTCACACAATAAACATCTCATGATGGGCAAAAGCAAAGAGCTCTCTCAAAACCTTCACAACCTTATTGTTGTAAAATATACTGATGGTATTGGTTACAGAAGGATTTTTAAACTTCTGAATGTTCCAGCGAGCACTGTTGTGGCCATAATCCGAAAGCAGAAAGAACATCAATTCACTATAAACCAGCCATGACCAAGTGCTCCTGCAAGCATTCTGACAGAGGAGTGAAAGAATTTTCAGAAGAGTTGTCCAAGACCCAAGGACCACTTGTGGAGAGCTCCCGAAAGACCTGGAATAGGCAGGTACCATTGTTTCAAAGAAAACAATAAGTAATGCACTCAACACCATGGCCTGTATGCACACTCACCACGCAAGACCCCATTGCTGAAGAAAAAGCTTGCTTAAAGTTTACTGCACAACATTTAGACAAGCCTGTGAAATAATGGGAGAATATAGTCTGGTCAAATGAGACCAAAATTTAACTCTTTGGATGTGGTAATACACATCATATTTAGAGGTCAAATTGCACTGCACATCACCCCAAAAATCCATACCAACAGTGAAGTTTGGAGGCGGGAACATCATGTTGTGGGGCTGTTTTTCAGCATATGGTATTGGTAAACATTACATCACTGAAGGAAGGATGAATGGAAAAATTTACCAAGACATTCTTGATAAAATATCTATCAGGATGATGAAGATGAAACAAGGGTGGACATTTCAGCAAGACAATGATCCCAAACACAATGCCAAGGAAACTCCCAACTGGTTTCAAAGAAAGAAAATAAAACTGCTAGAATGGCCCAGCCAATCACCTGACTTGAATCCAATAGAAAATCTATAGAAAGAACTAAAGATCAGAGTTCATAGAAGAGGCCCATGGAACCTTCAAGATTTGAAGACTGTGTGGAATAATAAGCCAAAATCACACCACACAGGAGGCGTCTTGAAGCTGTCATTACTAACAAAGGATTTTGTACGAAGCATTAAATACATTTCAGTTAGCGTGTTCAGTACTTTTCCGCTGTGTCATTCCATTTGATTACACATAACTTAATTTCTGAACTTATTTGTTTTGGGGTTTTTTAACAGTATGTATACATTGCATGGGTTGTTACCTATATGTGGTGAAAATTTCATGTCAATAGCACCTTTAGAAATGTATTTACTGAGAACAATGGTGACATGTTCAATACTTATTTTACCATACTGGTATGTACTGTACGTGTTTATATATATATATATATATATATCCTTGAAAATAAATCCTTGCCATCCAGGCACTAACTAAACAGCAGAGATTCCTATCTCACAGGTGAAGAGCTTCTCCCAGTCAAAAACAAATCAAAACATTTTGCAATCCTTTTCCTTTCTTGTACAAAGCAAACTTTCACACCTACAGCTCTCTCTCTCTCTCTCTCTCTCCCCTCAGTCACCTCGCCTTTCATAATGTTATAATATATAATTTATTTAAAACACATACAGTTGTTATTTAAAGTAAAAGGAGTAAAAGCTTCCCTCATATAGTACAGCACTATCATCTTGGTTGATTAAATATCTGGGTTTATGGGTAGTGGATATGAGGGTGAACATTGAGTGATCTCTTTCCTATCTCCTCACTTTTTTATTATTATTAAAATTTGTATGATTTGTTTCTGTTTTTATTTTTTTTTACTTTATTTGAATAATGTTTTTGTGAGTAATCATAAACAGATATTTAATATGTATTTAACTTTATATTTTTCATGATAATACTATGGTTTTATCCATTTTATGTATATTTTATTTTAATGTTGTTTTTAATCATTTTCCATTTTTATATGTTTTGCTGTAGAGTTTATCATTGGCTTAGCCAGTTTTATGGCACCTTAACTGGTGTTAACTGGTGTAATAGCCAGCTATACAGTTGTGTCCAAAATTATTCAACCCCCACTGAAATTGAGTGTTTTGGCCAGTTTGACATTGCTTTTGATCATTCAGTCATCTTGCTTACATTTACATTAAAGAGGCACTTGTAGGTCAGACAAATATAACATAACAGTTATAATGAAATAACCACAAATGTCTTTTCTGTGCTCACAGCATTATCAGTTTTATTCAACCCCCAAGTGACATTCAATCTTAGTACTTAGTACAGCATCCTTTTACAGTTATAACAGCTTTTAAACGTGAAGCATAGCTTGACACAAGTGTCTTGCAGCGATCTACGGGTATCTTCGCCCATTCTTCATGGGCAAAGGCCTCCAGTTCAGTCACATTCTTAGGCTTGCGCACTGCAACTGCTTTCTTTAAGTCCCACCAGAGGTTCTCAATCGGATTTAAGTCTGGTGACTGCGATGGCCACTCCAAAATGTTCCAGCCTTTCCTCTGCAACCATGCTCTAGTGGACTTGGAGGTATGCTTGGGATCATTGTCCTGTTGAAAGGTCCAACGTCTCCCAAGCCTCAGGTGTGTGACGGACTGCATCACGTTTCCATCCAATATCTCCTGGTACTGAAGAGAATTCATGGTACCTTGCACACGCTGAAGCTTCCCTGTACCTGCAGAAGCAAAACAGCCCCAAAGCATGATTGACCCTCCACCATGCTTCACAGTAGGCAAGGTGTTCTTTTCATCATAGGCCTTGTTCTTCCTCCTCCAAACATAGCGTTGATCCATGGGCCCAAACAGTTCTAATTTTGTTTCATCAGTCCACAGAACACTATCCCACAACTTTTGTGGTTTGTCCACATGGCTTTTGGCATACTGCAGTCGACTCTTCTTATTCTTTGGAGACAGCAAGGGGGTACGCCTGGGAGTTCTGGCACGGAGGCCTTCATTACGCAGTGTGCGTCTTATTGTCTGGGCTGAAACTTCTGTACCCACATCTGACAAATCTTTTCTCAGTTCCTCAGCAGTCACACGGGGACTTCTCTCCACTCTACGCTTCAGGTAGCGCACAGCAGTCGAAGTCAGCATCTTCTTTCTGCCACGACCAGGTAGCGTTTCAACAGTGCCCTTTGCCTTGAATTTGCGAATGATGCTTCCTAAGGTGTCTCTTGGTATGTTTAACATCTTTGCAATCTTCTTATAGCCATTGCCCTTCCTGTGAAGAGAAATCACCTCTTCTCTTGTCTTCCTGGACCATTCTCTTGCCTTCACCATGTTTGTAACCACACCAGTAAATGTCTAGAAGGAGCTGAGTATCACAGTCATTTTAAAGCTGCCTAATTGGTGCTTATTATGCTTGATTGCTGCTCGGTGACATCCACAGGTGTTTTCAATACCTGATGGAAAGCACCTGTATGAACCTCTGTTCTTCAGAGTGGTAGTCTTTAAGGGGTTGAATAATTGTGGCAATGAAGAAACCACATAAGAACCATTTACTACTGTATTACATAAACAATTGATGTCATTTTAGTTGCATTTGGGTAGTTACAACGTCCTTGTAGGATTTGATTCTGAATACAATTCCAAATGTACACTATAGTCCCTAAACCCCTTTACAGCATTGGGGGTTGAATAATTTTGGACACAACTGTACTTCGATGCATAGATGGAGTTGTAGCAGAAATGGCCATGATACTCTTTTATTTGAGCCTATGGGTTCCCTTTACCTGCTAATATCTGCCTTTAACCACTTGCCCTCCAGAGGATTTACCCCCCCTTGCTGACCAGGCCATTTTTTGGGATACGGCACTGCATTACTTTAACTAAGAATTGCGCGTTCATGCAACGCTGTACATAAATGAAATGTATGTACTTTTCCCCACAAATAGATTTTGTCCTGCTTCCTTTGCCAGGGTCATAATTGAATTACCATGAAATCACGTTACTCTAACTACGCTTTGGAGGAAGTCCTGGTGTACCCGTTCCATCTTTCTGCCATTCTGCACTCCAACCTTAAATCTCTTATTGTGTCTCTCCAATCGAATCTTTTGATCAGAGACACTGTATTGACTTTGAGGGAAATGCAGAAGCTTCTTGGCTTACCACTCAGGATATCCTGTTACTTGCCTATACTTGGAAACCCTGTTCCCTCCAGCTAGTGAACACCCAGCATTTACCCATTGGTCACGTAATGGACTTACTAAGGTTATGTCAGTCTTTTATGATACCCAATGATAATTTAAACCCTTCTCAGTGTTAGCTTCTCAATACTCTTCTCAATACTCTTTGCCAGGATTCCATATTTTCCACCATCATCAGCTGGTGAACTATCTCCGGTCCTGCTAGTCCCCTAAACAGGATCCCTTCCAAAGCTCCTTCATTGAGATATTGCTTTGACAAGACCGCTACTCCATCTCAGACATCTACCCTCATCTGGTCTCTCATCAATCTCATCACTCCATTTAAAATCTGGATCCCCATACTTTCTACGGATGATACTCCAGACAAACTATTATCGGGATACAGGAAATTTGTTTCACTTGTGCTTAGTGAAACATGGCGTGAAACTCAATTCAAAATCATTCCCCGGCCTATTGTCCTTTTTCCATGAACTTTGCAGTTGCTGCCCACCCAACATGCCCTTGGTGTGATCGCAACCGACCAACCTTGTTCCATCACTTGTGGGAATGTGCTCGAGTTTCATCTTTCTGGGACCAAATCCTTCATTACATCATCTCTGTGTGCAAAGATCCCATTATTTGTCTCTTTAGCTATGAAGAGCCTTCAACATCGGCACACCCTACCGCTTTCCCCAGTGGATAGGTATTTGTCTATTGGTGGCCCAGAGCCTTCATGCATGCCTGGATTTGGCCAAATAATCCACCTCTCAAAGCAGTAAAACAGGCACTAACTAACCTTTTAAACCTGGAAAAGCTTGACATCATCAGCCAAAATTTTAAGTCCACTCGTTGTTTCATCTCAATATGGAGACGTTACATGGAGCATTCCTTCTCACCTGCTGAATTATCCTCTCACATGGAACCCTTCCGCTACACAGATTGGTATCTCAAAGCTCAACTAACCAATACACTGGGTAAACTCCAAGTGATCAACTCACTCTGTATCCCCACCCCCCACTAATCCTCTTCCCTACTCTCTGTAGATTGCATTAACTGCAATGAATTGCACCTAGCCCACATGGTAATCCTTTTATAGTGTTCTATCAGATAGAGAAGTACTTCTGTTCAGGCTACTGTATCCAAGCTTCCATTCCTAGGGAAATGATTAACCTTTAGGTCCAGCCCTCTTTATGGTCATGTTTTACTTTACATGCCTATTTCTAATAAGGGTTTTATATTGAGATTGTATTGTTGTACTTACCTTGAAAAACTTCAATAAAAATGTATTAAACAAAAAAAAAAAAAAAAAAAAGACACATCCATTTAGTTCAATTAAAACAAAAATAGCTTCCTGATCATCAGCGGGCTATCATCGGATATTCTCTGAATCAACTCCCCCTGGCATTATTACCTCTAAAAATTAGTATCCAGTTATACTTTCTGCATTTAGGAATGTATCCAGCTCTTTTTTAAAACAATCTTCTGAGCTGGCCAGAACTAGTTCATCAGCGAGTCTACTCCATATTTTCACTATGAAGAAGTCTTTCTGTATGTGAAGGATAAATTTAATTTCCTCCAGGCATAAAGAGTGCCTCATTGTCCTCTCTAGTGACCTTAAAGTGGAACCTCACTCTCTCAATCAATATTGTCTATTTTTAATCCTTATGCTGCTAGCATTAGTAAATAGATAGGAAAGCATATCATATTTACTTGTTTTAAACTTTTTTTTTGCACGTCTTCAGTTACTTCCTGGTTTCCATGCCTAGGCAAAGGATAAAGCCATACATCCCAGGAGTCTTCAGGAGGGGGAGGGGCTTTGGATTTCAGATTCTAGGAAGTAAATTCATCTTCCCTTGCTTAAGAGCCAGAAATACTAGAGGGGTGTTTTTTAAAGTGATTTCTCAGCAAATTAAACATGGAGACACGAATGGATAGGGGAGTTTGCTTTGAATATTAAAAATGAATTAAATGGTGCTTTTGGTTTGTGCTGTTCAGATGCAGTGTAGTTCCTCTTTAAAGTGAATAACTCTACACCAAGTTCACTATATGGACCACTTATGTATTTATACATGGTGATCATATTCCCCTATCTCCTCTACTCAAGAGAGAATAAATTAAATTTAGCTAATCTTTCCTCATAGCTGAGCTCCTCCATACCTCTTATCAGTTTGGTTGCCCTTCTCTGAACTTTCTTCAGTTCTCTGATATCATTTTTGCGAGCTGGTGCCCAAAACGGAACTTCATATTCCAGATGAGGCAAAATGATGCTTCTCTCTCTGTAGTCTATAACTCTTTTCCTACAAGAAAATATTTTTAAAGAATATGTAAACACAGCATTTCTTATTCCTGATATGTGCCTGTTGTATGCTGTACTTGTATTAAAAAGTATCATAGTCTCTTTGTATTGCTGCCTTTGTGTAAAATCCCTGGTGATCCTGCCAATTCCTCTGCTTTTCTATTAAACATTGACTACATTAAGCAGGACAGCACATCATGGTTAGTTCTCTATCACTGCTGGGAACTGAACCTGCTCTCCTCCAAATGATCAGACTTGTCCTGACACCCCCCTCCCCCACACAACCTTTGACTGGGCTGATGTTTCTCCTCCCCCAGCTTTTATGCAGCTGAGAACAGAGGGGATGTGATAACGTATTTTAAAAAAATGGAAAAGGGGTAATGTTTTCATATCTATACAAAAATGTTTTCCCTTTTTTTTATATTTTAAACTAAATGGGTTGTTTTACAAGGTGAGGGTTTACAATCAGCACATCATGGTTTGTCTTTAAGTCTATGATCCACCAGAACACTCAGATCGTTCTCCACCATTGACTCCTTCAGCTGTTCTCCTCCTAATTATGTATGATGCATGGATGCTTTTAGCTCCCAAGTGAACAAGTTTACATTTATCAACATTAGGCCTTATTTGCCACATAGTTGTCCAATTAAATAGTGCATTATGGTTGGCTTATAAATTGGAGATTACCTGTAAGGACATAATTCTACTGCAAAGCTTGGTGCCATCTGCAAACACTGAAATTGTACTTTTAATCCTAGACCCTATATTATTTATATATGTAAGAGTAAGAGTCCCAATACTGAACCTTGGAGTACACTACTAATAACCTTAGACCATTCAGAGTATGAATCATTAATCACTACTTTATGTATATGGTCTTTTAGCCAGTTTTCTATCCAATATAAAAACTGATTTTTCTAAGCCTGAAGACTTAAACATGTTCTTCTTTCTTTATACAGTGAAATTTATGGGGGTGTGACTAACATGTAATCTGAATGGCTGTATAGCCTGAGAGATCTGCTCCTGCATCAGTGCTAAATCTCACCAGCACTACCTTAGGAGGCAGCCTAGTGGCATTGCATGCTTTTCACAGACCCAGGCAATCAACAGCATAAGCCACAAGAGAAGAGACGACTGAACAAAAATGAACAAAGTACTTTCCTCTGTCAGCTCAGAGGCACAACCGGAATGGTGGCAGGCACTGCTCTTCTACATCAGCTGGACACTCTCTACAGGAACGCAACAGACACATTGCTCACACAATTCTCCTTCTCGACAACTCTCCTCACATTTTACTTCTGCAATACCATCCACACCATCTTCAGTCTGATCATGTTCAGGCAAAGGCTGGCAGGAACTAAGCAAGCTACGTTGAGTAAAGCACTTCTAGCAACTCCCTAAATGATAGTAGAGAACTTCCCCTATCACTGCTTTTCCTACCACAAAATCAGCCATTACTTGACACACCCCTGAAGGACATGCTAATATTACAAAATTGTTCATATTGAGATATGATGTCATGTATGCAACAATTAGGAGCAGATGTACAGGAGCTGGGAGCAGATCATACTGAACATAAAATGGGGGAATTTGCTAATATTAATATTGCTCAAATTCCTATAATGACAGGGAGGGTGATTTGAATTGACTGAAAATCAAAGTAGCAGATTTGGAGGATAGATTATAATGTAATAATGTCAACATCTTTGGTATCCCTAAATCTGTGTAACCTATTCAGCTACAACAGTACGTTCAAGACCTGCTGAACTGCATACTGTCAGGACTACCTATCTCTGAGCTAGTTGTGAATGGAGTGCATCGCCTATCCAAACCTTCACATCGTCCTGATATATTACTGTGCAATGTGCATGTACTTCTTCCACATAAAGGAAAAATTGCTGGAGATATCTCCTAATCGTGAACAACCCTGAACAATACTCCAGTCTCCAATATTATACAGACCTTTGCCAACATACATTGCAAGGAAACAACTTCCAATCACAAAATCTTTAACCCTAAAAAGGGGGAACCATAAAATTGTACACTGTTGGGGATATTCAACAAAGCCAGTGGTTGCTGGAAATGGTTCCACTCACCCAGTATCCATTTGGAAGAAGGTATTAAATTTGTATGTGATTGGAAAATCTACACAGACATTTTCTCCAAAAACATCCAAACTCATCTCAATTTACATCTGCTTTCAAAATGGCAGTTAGTTACCTCTAAATGTAAGGCTAAGACATAATGCTGATGAGGAAAACACTTCTACTAATAACTATACCTAAAATGTGGGATCCACTGATGTGTTGAAGCTGAACTTGATGTTTTGTGTTTTCTCTCAAAAGGTTAGTGTGCAGATTCCACTGCATTCAGATCCTTAACAGGTTTGCTCATTTTTATACCTGTTATTGGTTTCTTGTTCTCTACCCTTCCTACTAGAGAGTCTTAAAACTATAGACTTTCTACCTAATGATAAATCTCCTGGGCCAGATGGTTTTTCAAGTGTGTACTTGAAAACTCTTGAAAACAGTCCTAGACCCTTCCCTGAATTTTATCTGCAACATAGCTGAATCCTCTGAAATGATCAAAGCCCTTATCGTTACCATTCATAGATCAGGAAAAGAGTTTTATACCATATCTTTATTGAATAAAGATGTTAAATGATAAGTTCAACTTTTATAAAAAGAGTACATGCACATATTTGTGCAGGTAAAAATGTGCATTTTTTTTTCACACTGAAGCTTGTAAAGCATTGCGCCCGTGATCAGCAATCCTGCAGGCTCTCAGTACATTGTCTTCCCATATCTTCTACAGGCAGTTAGTGAATTGCAGGAAAAATCAATGAACTACGAGCGTGCTCACCAGTGCCGACATAGTTAATTGAGATCTACAAGCAGACAGACAGCCAGATGCAACCACAATTCTTAACAAAATGCAATATGTAAAAACCAACAAAGTGCCTTCTCTTTTTCTTGTGCTTGATGCTGAGCAGGCATTTGATAGAATACACTAGACCTACCTTACACAATGGTCCCCAAAAATTCAGATTCTTGAGCACCAAACTTACAGCTACAAGAATACACTTCTAACATGTCATTTAAGTTCCTTCCTATAACAAAACCCACCAAGGCTGTCCAATTTCACCTTTTAATTTTCAAGCTCCTAATTACCCTGAGGTTATTGATTTCATATGTAAACAGAAATAGCATAAAATAAACCTTTTTGAAGATGGTGTTATCCTGATGCATACAAATCCAGCTACTTCCTGGGCAGAAAGACACCATATCTTAAATTTGTTTAGTAATATTTCCTATTATAAGGTGAATTCTGTGAAATCCTAAACCTATGTATTGATCCAACCAGTAAACATTGCCTACCACCTAACTTGTGATGCGGGGATATCATATTTAGGCATTACCCTAACTAGCAACATTTCTTCTAGAAGATCAAAATTATAAAAACTTCTTAGATAAGACTAGCTAAGTATGAATAAACTTGGTCAGGATGTTTGGCCTCTTTTAAATAATAATATTGCCAGAAATTATTTATCTATTTAGAAGTCTGCCAAAGCCCATTCATTCTTATTCATATTTTGATATCTTATATTTAATAGGTAAAAACATTATTCTGGCATAATGATAGAGTATGATGTGCACATTACCAGTTGTGTAAACATAGAAAAGTAGGACGAATGGGCTTTGTTGGTTCTAAATATTACTATGTGGCAGTACTTTTTGGCTAGCTTAAATATGAAGTCAATACAAAGTCAAACCGGGACTTTTGAGTTTATATAATAACAAATAACAATCTTTTTAAACATACTCCCCTGTTACATTTATACACTTATCCCAGTGTTTAACTAATGCCTGGAAAGCTTCTGGAAAGATTTGTCAGTATACCTGAACCATCTGAGGACAGCCTGCTTCACTTCACCATCATTGTGTTCACTGTTCCCACAAAAAGATTTGTCTCTTGTGCAATTTCACAACAGGTTATGCGTTGATATTCCAAGATCAGGCAATCCATGTGCTGAACGTTCACAGTAATGACTGTTGTGGGCTGGGAACCACGACGGCCGGGATCGTCACTGATAGACATACGGCCATCTTTGAAACGTTTACACCGTTCAAATGTCTTACTGAGTCTGAGCATCTCATCGCTGTACTGTGCTTGAAGTCTTCTGTAGATATGCAGTGGTTTTACACCTTCATTTACAAGAAAATTCATCACTACACACTATTCCATGCGCATCTTAACACTGTTGTTTGCCATCTTGATTAATGGTCTCTGGACTGGCCTGTGACATATGCGCTGTCTATCAGTAATAGGACACACTTGCCACTTACTACTGCATGTAGCAAGCTAGCATTCCTTTTTATACCTGTAAAATTAAAAGGTCCAGTTTGACTTGAATGCCCCTTGTATTAATTTAAACCTTCTGCAGGACTTTCATGGTGAGATATTGCACAATGCCTAAATTTTTCTCAACTTATGTTCCACGTAGTTGGAGAGCCTATGGACAAATAGGCAACCTGATGCAAGTTCAATGGTCCTGCTCCTATTGAAAAATCTTTCAAATGATTTCAACAGTAACATGAGTTATTACATCTTTTAAACCCCTATCTAACTGTCTTAAACTTGTGTATAGAGGATTTCCCCCATGTTTTCATACAGTGGTCACTCTCAGAAACAAAACTTCTCACCAAACCCAGCTGAAGATGATGGATTGGTTCAAATGCATTATACTTTTGAAAAATGTTTAGCTATAAGGAAAAATAAAAGTATTGTAGTTGAATACACCTGGAAGCCATGGGTTACATAGGTCAGAGCTTGGAAAATGCTATAAGACAGTAGATACAACACCAGGTTCTCTAAAGAGAATATACAGTAAGACTTTATATGCAATGTACTGTCTAGTTCTTAAACATTTTTCATCTATTTTCTTTTTTTTTATTACTAATATTTTGTACAGCAAATTGAGTGTCTAACTTTGGCACATACTTTATATCTTTCTTTCTTGATGTCAATTATTTCAAATTGGCTTTGTTGTCTCGTGTCATCAATGTATGATTTGATATCTTAAGCACAACACTCGAATTATTGAACCTAATGTGTTCTTCTACCTAAGTATCTTTCAATTTTATAAGTATAGTTATTTTCATTTCCCCAATAACTGTTATATCTATAAAACCAAATAATGTTTAATTGAAAGAAAATGAAATTCATAAGCTTTAATTCACAATGAATAAAAAATTTGAGCCAATCCTCATCCTGTCATGAATTTATTTAATCTTCATGGGTGTTACATTCCACCTCAGGCTCTATGGTACTACACCATTGTTCCTATAGTTTTCCATCAAGGATATGCCCCACCACGTACTGAGGGCACACACCCTGAGGTTTTTAAGATATAGGAAAATACCTTCTAGTTATGGGTTGTAATAACATTAAAGGATAAGTTCACCTTTTAAAAAAAAAAATAATAAATGCACATTTGTTTGCAGATAAAAAAGTTAATTCATTATTTTTTTCTAAGCAGCCTGCAGAGCATTGCAACTGTAATCAGCAAATCATGGGTGCAAACTCAGGCTCATGCAGACTCTCAGGCTAGCTGTCTGCCCATACCTTGTATGAGCAGGAAAAGACTCAAGAGTGTAAAGAATCAAAGAGCTACCAGAGTATTCACCACCCCCCTCTTAGTTCATTGAGAACCACAAGCTGCCAGTCACAATGGCTGGTGGTAGTTGTAGGCTGTTAATTCACAGCTGTTTTTAAAAAGTGACAGTGGGTGCGGGAAGAAGATCCCCCACCCACTGTCACAGGGAGGGGCGATCAGGGGTGCGGGGGCAGATGCTGAAGGATGTTCCAAAAGGAGAACTTATCCTTTAAAAACCTCTTTAGTATCTGCATTTCAATTAGCCCTAAATTAAAAAATATGTATTGTTCATTGTTCTTAGTAAAGCAGCAGACATACAGTATATATGAACAAAATAATACATGGATATGAACATATACATATTTTTCCTCAAAAGTCCTTTTTCATGGCAGTAAACATATGCCTCCACCCTTAACTAAATTAGCAAGCAACTGTTGTGTATCCACCTCCAAATAAATGTCACACCATGGGGCTTACCAGATTATTTGACTCCAGAGAACAGGAGGAATAGCAGCACTTTAATTAAAAGGAAGGGTCCCCACAGAAAGTATAAACAATAATCACACTTGCTAGGTCAATTCTCCTTGTTGCTTAGAACCAAACTCCTTAGTAGAAGCACATCGCAGGTGTCAGTTCTTATCACAGGTGAAAAGAGATAAGGACATTCCAATCAGGATATCGTAAAAGAGCATATTACCAATATTAAAAACAAACAGTGTTTCATTGCACTTTTTAGAACCCCTTAACAAGGACCCTATAGGTTTGAAATGTGTAGGAATTGATCATTAGGGAAAAATCAATGGGATTGGAATAAAATTAGGTACTCTAGCACTGGATGGCTTAAATATTGATATCAACATTCATTGTTTTGAATTTTGCCAATAGTTGACTGTTCCACATGCTTGCAAGTATTCATATGGTTCATATAATAGCAGGCATGTAGGAGCTCTGCTATGAGGAAAGATTAGAGGAACTGAATTTAAGGGGGATTTGATCAACATGTATAAATACATAAGTGGTCTATATAGTGAACTAGTGTAAATGCTTTACTTCTTGAGGTAGAGAGATTTAACCTCAAGATATGGAATGGCTTCTTCACAGTTTTCACAGTGCGAAAATGTGAAATAGACTCCCTCAAGAGCTATTCTGGCCAGTTTTGTAGTTTGTTTGAAAAAAGGCCTGGATTATTTTCTACATCCACAGTATATGAATGGATACAACAATTTATAGGTAAAATTGATCCAGGGTATATCCGATTGCCTCTTGGGGAATCAGGAAGGACTTGTTTCCCCTGCTAGAGCAAATTGGATCAAGCTTTGTTTTTTTTTGCCTTCCTCTGGATCAACTGTGGGTATATGATTGCTTATATATATAATTAAAAAGAAATTATAATCTGCTGTACAATGAAATGACACTAAGCAAATAAAGCAGTCAGCACCTAGGTATAGCATACATTATACAATTCACCATATGCAGTGCTATATACAGACACTAGAGATGAGCGAATCGAAGTAGGCGAAGTGGAATTCGTTTCGAATATTGGAAAATTTTCATACTTCGGATGCGCGAATCGAAATTTTTCCTAAAATGGCGGCGACATGTGCAGCGACGGAGCGGGGATGTCTGGGGAGGCGCGCAGACAAGGCGCGCTGACCCATAATGCATTCATTAATGACATGTGATCGCATTAGCCAATCAGCAGCCAGCCAGCCAGCACTGTGTAATGGTCGAGCTATAAATGGCGGCCATTTTAGAATTCTCCATTTGCCTCCAGTCATTCAAGAGAGGCAGACCGCTCTGTATTAGGGAGAGAGTTAGGGCCACAGAAACGTTACTTAGGGACAGAGAAACGTTACTTAGGGACAGAGAAACATTACTCAGGGACACAGAATCTTTACTGAGGGCCACAGAATCGTTACTTAGGGCCACAGAAACGTTAGTTAGGGCCACAGAATTGTTACTCAGGGACAGACAGAATTGTTACTGAGGGCCACAGAATTGTTACTGAGGGCCACAGAAACGTTACTCAGGGACACAGAATTGTTACTGAGGGCCACAGAACTGTTACTTAGGGCCACAGAAACGTTAGTTAGGGCCACAGAATTGTTACTCAGGGACAGACACAGAATTGTTACTGAGGGCCACAGAAACAGTACTTAGGGCCACAGAAACGTTACTCAGGGACACAGAATTGTTACTCAGGGACAGACACAGAATTGTTACTGAGGGCCACAGAATTGTTACTGAGGGCCACAGAACCGTTACTTAGGGCCACAGAAACGTTACTCAGGGACACAGAATTATTACTGAGGGCCACAGAACTGTTACTTAGGGCCACAGAAATGTTAGTTAGGGCCACAGAATTGTTACTCAGGGACAGACACAGAATTGTTACTGAGGGCCACAGAATTGTTACTGAGGGCCACAGAACCGTTACTTAGGGCCACAGAAACGTTACTCAGGGACACAGAATTGTTACTGAGGGCCACAGAACTGTTACTTAGGGCCACAGAATTGTTACTCAGGGACAGACACAGAATTGTTACTGAGGGACACAGAATTGTTACTGAGGGCCACAGAACCGTTACTTAGGGCCACAGAATTGTTACTCAGGGACACAGAATTGTTACTGAGGGCCACAGAACCGTTACTTAGGGCCACAGAATTGTTACTCAGGGACAGACACAGAATTGTTACTGAGGGCCACAGAATTGTTACTCAGGGCCACAGAACCGTTACTTAGGGCCACAGAAACGTTACTCAGGGCCACAGAATTGTTACTGAGGGCCACAGAATTGTTACTGAGGGCCACAGAACCGTTACTTAGGGCCACAGAAACGTTACTCAGGGACACAGAATTGTTACTGAGGGCCACAGAACCGTTACTTAGGGCCACAGAAACGTTAGTTAGGGCCACAGAATTGTTACTCAGGGACAGACACAGAATTGTTACTGAGGGCCACAGAATTGTTACTGAGGGCCACAGAACCGTTACTTAGGGCCACAGAATTGTTACTCAGGGACACAGAATTGTTACTGAGGGCCACAGAACCGTTACTTAGGGCCACAGAATTGTTACTCAGGGACAGACACAGAATTGTTACTGAGGGCCACAGAATTGTTACTGAGGGCCACAGAACTGTTACTTAGGGCCACAGAATTGTTACTCAGGGACACAGAATTGTTACTGAGGGCCACAGAACCGTTACTTAGGGCCACAGAATTGTTACTCAGGGACAGACACAGAATTGTTACTGAGGGCCACAGAATTGTTACTGAGGGCCACAGAACCGTTACTTAGGGCCACAGAAACGTTACTCAGGGCCACAGAATTGTTACTGAGGGCCACAGAACCGTTACTTAGGGCCACAGAAACGTTACTCAGGGACACAGAATTGTTACTGAGGGCCACAGAACCGTTACTTAGGGCCACAGAAACGTTAGTTAGGGCCACAGAATTGTTACTCAGGGACAGACACAGAATTGTTACTGAGGGCCACAGAATTGTTACTGAGGGCCACAGAACCGTTACTTAGGGCCACAGAATTGTTACTCAGGGACACAGAATTGCTACTGAGGGCCACAGAACCGTTACTTAGGGCCACAGAATTGTTACTCAGGGACAGACACAGAATTGTTACTGAGGGACACAGAATTGTTACTGAGGGCCACAGAACCGTTACTTAGGGCCACAGAATTGTTACTCAGGGACACAGAATTGTTACTGAGGGCCACAGAACCGTTACTTAGGGCCACAGAATTGTTACTCAGGGACAGACACAGAATTGTTACTGAGGGACACAGAATTGTTACTTAGGGCCACAGAATTGTTACTCAGGGACAGACACAGAATTGTTACTGAGGGACACAGGATTGTTACTGAGGGCCACAGAACCGTTACTTAGGGCCACAGAATTGTTACTCAGGGACACAGAATTGTTACTGAGGGCCACAGAACCGTTACTTAGGGCCACAGAATTGTTATTCAGGGACAGACACAGAATTGTTACTGAGGGACACAGAATTGTTACTGAGGGCCACATAACCGTTACTTAGGGCCACAGAATTGTTACTCAGGGACACAGAATTGTTACTGAGGGCCACAGAACCGTTACTTAGGGCCACAGAATTGTTACTCAGGGACAGGCACAGAATTGTTACAGAGGGACACAGAATTGTTACTCAGGGCCACAGAATTGTTACTCAGGGACAGACACAGAATTGTTACTCAGGGACACAGAATTGTTACTCAGGGACACAGAATCGTTGAATTAAAGAGTATGTCAGACAACATGCAGAGGAGTAGCAGAGGAGGCAATGTTTTAGGAGCGAGCAGACGTGGCAGCAGAGGAAGGGGTCGAGGCAGCACTATTCGCAGCCAGAGGCCAGTGCTCCCAGTGTCATCCAGCGGTCATGTCTCCACCGACAACCCTGCCGTCATCGATGGGTTGGCTCGGTCGTCTTCCTCTTCCCAGGTCACCTCTGACACCTACAGCCAACGGTCGGTGGGTACGTGAGACACAACCGTTAGTTGGCATGGCCCGGGACCAAGCCCACTGAAATCACGTGTCCTCTACCTGCGCCTGTCCTTTGGTGTTCCCTCACCAAGCGAAGTATCGCATGCTGTGGGCTCAGCCCCACTGTACAGTGAGGAAGAGCTAACAGAGGGCGGTCAGGAACGGGGGGAGACATCCGCCTTTTCAGCAGCCAGGCGAAGAAGTACTGGCGAGGAGAGTGGCTCGGTAGCCGGTCTAGAGACAGGTCTGTCTCCTGACCCAGACGCAGCCGAGGGGGCTAGTAGTGAGGCGGAGACCCTACTTGATGATGAGGAGGTTGATCGCACTTGGCAGCCTCGTCGTCATCAGGCAATTTCTTCCGCATCATCAGGAGAAGAGGGTGGCAGCTTGGCAGCGAGCAAAACAGTCGGTGGGTTGCCCAGGAGGCAGCAGGGTCGCAGCAGTGTCAGTGGAGCCAAACGGCCACGGAGTAGAGCACCAGCTCCACTGCAGCCTACCACCACGGCCAGTAGTGGTGCCGGTGTGCACAGAGAAAGCAGCAGTCAGCCAGTGAGGAGTATCGGGGGCAAAGTTTCCTACTCGGCGGTGTGGCAATTTTTCGTCAAGCCGCCCGAGGAAGTAAACGTAGCCGTATGTCGACTATGTGGCCAGAAAGTCAAGCGTGGCCAGAAGGCCCATGTTGGAACTACAGCATTGCTGCAGCATATGCAGCGTCGCCATTTGGTGGCCTGGAAAAACCATGATAAAGATACGGCGGTTCTGCCCGCCCCAGCCCCCGCTCCATCACCCGCTCCGTTACTTGCTCCGTCACCCGACGTCAATAGCCCTCCATCAGCCAGTCAAGGCTCCAACACCTCTGCTGAGGGGAGTTGTCGCTCGTTGGCATCTTCCGCTCGTTCAGATGCTCCTTCTCCTGCTACTCCTCTTCACGGATTCCGTCAGCAGTCTTTCTTGGAATCCGTTTCCAAGAGACAACAGTTTGCGAGCACGCACCCGACGGTGCAAAAGCTGAACGTCCTCCTGTCCAAGTTGCTGGTGCTGCAGTCCCTCCCTTTCCAAGTGGTGGACTCAGCACCTTTCCGAGAAATGATGGCTTGTGCCGCGCCGCGGTGGAGAGTGCCAAGCCGTCATTTCTTTGCCAAAAAGGCAGTGCCAGCCCTGCATTCACATGTAGAAGAGATGGTGGGCCAGTCTTTGAGCATGTTGGTCTCTGCCAAAGTGCACGGCAGCGCCGACGTGTGGAGCTGTAACTACGGTCAGGGACAGTACATGTCATTTACGGCCCACTGGGTGAACGTGGTGCCGTCACAGCCGCACCAGCAACTTGGACAGGTCACGCCGCTTTTGCCTCCACGTTTGCACGTCCTTGGTCCACAAAAGATGTCCGCCTCTACCACCTCTTCTTCCTTCGTGTCCTCAGCCGCCACCCCCGTGCCAAGTCCCATTACCCGACCGGCATATCACATGTGCAGGGCGCAACGGTGTCACGCTGTGCTGCACCTGGTATGCCTTGGCGAACGTAGTCACACAGGGGAGGAACTTCTCAGTGTAATGAACAGAGAAATCGACAGATGGCTGTCTCCGCGCAAACTGAAAATCGGAACCATGTTGACCGACAACGGAAAGAACATGGTGTCTGCTCTGCGTCAAGGAAGGTTGTGCCATGCGCCATGCATGGCTCACGTGTTCAATCTGGTTGTCAAGCGGTTCCTAAAATCCACCATCCCACTGCAAGACATCCTTAAAATGTCACGTAAACTTTGCATGCATTTCAGCCATTCCTACACCGCAAAGCACACCCTCCTTGAGCTGCAGCGGCAGAACGGAATTGCACAGCATCGCTTGATCTGCGACGTTGCAACAAGGTGGAATTCAACCCTACACATGTTAGACCGCCTTTACGAACAGCGAAAGGCCATCACCGATTTCCTGA
Organism: Staurois parvus; assembly: GCF_062004578.1. Classification (NCBI taxonomy): domain Eukaryota; kingdom Metazoa; phylum Chordata; class Amphibia; order Anura; family Ranidae; genus Staurois; species Staurois parvus. The sequence goes on along the minus strand of NW_028318342.1, from coordinate 600,321 downwards.
TGTTACAAGCGGATAAAGGTACTCCCCTGTGTAACTTCGATGTCAGCCATTGGCAGCTCATGCGTGACACCTGCCGCTTGCTCAGGCCCTTTGAGGAGGCCACGCTATTCGTGAGTCGGCAGGACTATGGGATGAACGACGTCATTCCTCTGTTGCACGTCCTGGAACAAATGCTGTTAACAATGGCTGGTCAGGGTGCGGTAGACGTGGCGCACAGATCTCAACGCCACATGACCCCTGTGGGGGCAGGACAGGAAGAAGAGGAGGAGGTAGAGGAGGACATTTGTGCTCAGGAATTATTGAGTGAAATGGGTGGTTTTTCCACTCAGCGGACAGGAGTGGAGGAGCAGGAGCATGTGGTAGAGGAGGAGGAGGAGGAGACAGAGGACCCAGACGCACCGTGGCAGTATGCTGTGGAGATGGAGGCAGGGAGTCCCTCGCATTCCTTGGCACAAATGGCCCATAGCATGCTCGGTTGCTTGCGTAGCGACAGCCGAATAATAACCAACAGACAGAGGGATGACTTTTGGCTGTCCACCTTGTTGGACCCTCGCTACCGTTCAAAAATGGTGGCCTTTTTTACACCTGCTGAGAGGGAGGCCAAAATAACGTACTATAAAAACCACCTATGTAGTCAGTTGGTCTCTGCCTTTGTGCGTCAACGTCCATCCTCAGACACGGTGGGCCCTGTGCGCTCGCGTTCCGCTGGCATGGCAGCAGGGGAGAGGTGGGGTGGTAGGAGCAGTGGTAGCTCCACCAGCAGCGGCTGCCTCAGTCTGCAGTCGATGATGAGTAGCTTTCTTCACCAGCGCAGTGAGGAAACTACTAACCAGCCGCAGCAGCAGCAGCATCAGGTGGACCTGGAGCAGGACCTCAAACAACAGGCTTGGGCCTACTTGGACAGCACCCTGCCAACCGAGGTAGACAATCCCCTTGACTACTGGGCAACGAAACTTGACCTTTGGCCCCAACTAGCTGAATTTGCCCTTGAAAGGCTGTCATGCCGGCCAGTAGCGTGGCATCGGAGCGCGTGTTTAGTGCGGCAGGAGGTATTGTAACTCCGCGGAGGACACGACTGTCCACCCAAAGTGTGGAGAGACTCACGTGAAAATGAATCAGGCGTGGATTAGTCTGGATTTCAAACCACCAGTTCCTGACACAACTGACTAAATCCGCCATGAATCATGCCCCAAACATGTGCCACTTTCAGGTCTCCTCACACTGCTGGTGTGTTGAATTTTTTGACATAGGGTGCTGGCAGATTACAGGCCTCCCATAGCTGCTGCCAGGCCCCTAATCTGCCATGGGCCCCTATACCGCCTCCTCATGCTGCTGCCAAGTCCAGAGTCTCTCATGGGTCCCTGTACGGCCTCCCATTGCTGCTGTCTCCATCGCCACACTCTGCCATGTGCCACTTTCAGGTCTCCTCACACACTGCTGGTGTGTTCAATTTTTTGACATAGGGTGCTGGCAGATTACGGGCCTCCTATAGCTGCTGCCAGGCCCCTAATCTGCCATGGGCCCCTATATACCGCCTCCTCATGCTGCTGCCAGGTCCAGAGTCTCTCATGGGTCCCTGTACGGCCTCCCATTGCTGCTGTCTCCATCGCCACACTCTGCCATGTGCCACTTTCAGGTCTCCTCACACACTGCTGGTGTGTTGAATTTTTTGACATAGGGTGCTGGCAGATTACGGGCCTCCTATAGCTGCTGCCAGGCCCCTAATCTGCCATGGGCCCCTATATACCGCCTCCTCATGCTGCTGCCAGGTCCAGAGTCTCTCATGGGTCCCTGTACGGCCTCCCATTGCTGCTGTCTCCATCGCCACACTCTGCCATGTGCCACTTTCAGGTCTCCTCACACACTGCTGGTGTGTTCAATTTTTTGACATAGGGTGCTGGCAGATTACGGGCCTCCTATAGCTGCTGCCAGGCCCCTAATCTGCCATGGGCCCCTATATACCGCCTCCTCATGCTGCTGCCAGGTCCAGAGTCTCTCATGGGTCCCTGTACGGCCTCCCATTGCTGCTGTCTCCATCGCCACACTCTGCCATGTGCCACTTTCAGGTCTCCTCACACACTGCTGGTGTGTTCAATTTTTTGACATAGGGTGCTGGCAGATTACGGGCCTCCTATAGCTGCTGCCAGGCCCCTAATCTGCCATGGGCCCCTATATACCGCCTCCTCATGCTGCTGCCAGGTCCAGAGTCTCTCATGGGTCCCTGTACGGCCTCCCATTGCTGCTGTCTCCATCGCCACACTCTGCCATGTGACACTTTCAGGTCTCCTCACACACTGCTGGTGTGTTCAATTTTTTGACATAGGGTGCTGGCAGATTACGGGCCTCCTATAGCTGCTGCCAGGCCCCTAATCTGCCATGGGCCCCTATATACCGCCTCCTCATGCTGCTGCCAGGTCCAGAGTCTCTCATGGGTCCCTGTACGGCCTCCCATTGCTGCTGTCTCCATCGCCACACTCTGCCATGTGCCACTTTCAGGTCTCCTCACACACTGCTGGTGTGTTCAATTTTTTGACATAGGGTGCTGGCAGATTACGGGCCTCCTATAGCTGCTGCCAGGCCCCTAATCTGCCATGGGCCCCTATATACCGCCTCCTCATGCTGCTGCCAGGTCCAGAGTCTCTCATGGGTCCCTGTACGGCCTCCCATTGCTGCTGTCTCCATCGCCACACTCTGCCATGTGCCACTTTCAGGTCTCCTCACACACTGCTGGTGTGTTCAATTTTTTGACATAGGGTGCTGGCAGATTACGGGCTTCCTATAGCTGCTGCCAGGCCCCTAATCTGCCATGGGCCCCTATATACCGCCTCCTCATGCTGCTGCCAGGTCCAGAGTCTCTCATGGGTCCCTGTACGGCCTCCCATTGCTGCTGTCTCCATCGCCACACTCTGCCATGTGCCACTTTCAGGTCTCCTCACACACTGCTGGTGTGTTGAATTTTTTGACATAGGGTGCTGGCAGATTACGGGCCTCCCATAGCTGCTGCCAGGCCCCTAATCTGCCATGGGCCCCTATATACCGCCTCCTCATGCTGCTGCCAGGTCCAGAGTCTCTCATGGGTCCCTGTACGGCCTCCCATTGCTGCTGTCTCCATCGCCACACTCTGCCATGTGCCACTTTCAGGTCTCCTCACACACTGCTGGTGTGTTCAATTTTTTGACATAGGGTGCTGGCAGATTACGGGCCTCCCATAGCTGCTGCCAGGCCCCTAATCTGCCATGGGCCCCTATACCGCCTCCTCATGCTGCTGCCAAGTCCAGAGTCTCTCATGGGTCCCTGTACGGCCTCCCATTGCTGCTGTCTCCATCGCCACACTCTGCCATGTGCCACTTTCAGGTCTCCTCACACACTGCTGGTGTGTTCAATTTTTTGACATAGGGTGCTGGCAGATTACGGGCCTCCCATAGCTGCTGCCAGGCCCCTAATCTGCCATGGGCCCCTATACCGCCTCCTCATGCTGCTGCCAAGTCCAGAGTCTCTCATGGGTCCCTGTACGGCCTCCCATTGCTGCTGTCTCCATCGCCACACTCTGCCATGTGCCACTTTCAGGTCTCCTCACACACTGCTGGTGTGTTGAATATTTTGACATAGGGTGCTGGCAGATTACGGGCCTCCTATAGCTGCTGCCAGGCCCCTAATCTGCCATGGGCCCCTATATACCGCCTCCTCATGCTGCTGCCAGGTCCAGAGTCTCTCATGGGTCCCTGTACGGCCTCCCATTGCTGCTGTCTCCATCGCCACACTCTGCCATGTGCCAATTTCAGGTCTCCTCACACACTGCTGGTGTGTTCAATTTTTTGACATAGGGTGCTGGCAGATTACGGGCCTCCCATAGCTGCTGCCAGGCCCCTAATCTGCCATGGGCCCCTATATACCGCCTCCTCATGCTGCTGCCAGGTCCAAAGTCTCTCATGGGTCCCTGTACGGCCTCCCATTGCTGCTGTCTCCATCGCCACACTCTGCCATGTGCCACTTTCAGGTCTCCTCACACACTGCTGGTGTGTTCAATTTTTTGACATAGGGTGCTGGCAGATTACAGGCCTCCCATAGCTGCTGCCAGGCCCCTAATCTGCCATGGGCCTCTATACCGCCTCCTCATGCTGCTGCCAAGTCCAGAGTCTCTCATGGGTCCCTGTACGGCCTCCCATTGCTGCTGTCTCCATCGCCACACTCTGCCATGTGCCACTTTCAGGTCTCCTCACACACTGCTGGTGTGTTGAATATTTTGACATAGGGTGCTGGCAGATTACGGGCCTCCTATAGCTGCTGCTAGGCCCCTAATCTGCCATGGGCCCCTATATACCGCCTCCTCATGCTGCTGCCAGGTCCAGAGTCTCTCATGGGTCCCTGTACGGCCTCCCATTGCTGCTGTCTCCATCGCCACACTCTGCCATGTGCCACTTTCAGGTCTCCTCACACTGCTGGTGTGTTGAATTTTTTGACATAGGGTGCTGGCAGATTACGGGCCTCCCATAGCTGCTGCCAGGCCCCTAATCTGCCATGGGCCCCTGTACCGCCTCCTCATGCTGCTGCCAGGTCCACAGTGTCTCATGCCATGTGCCACTTTCAGGTCTCCTCACACTGCTGGTGTGTTGAATTTTTTGACATAGGGTGCTGGCAGATTACGGGCCTCCCATAGCTGCTGCCAGGCCCCTAATCTGCCATGGGCCCCTATACCGCCTCCTCATGCTGCTGCCAAGTCCAGAGTCTCTCATGGGTCCCTGTACGGCCTCCCATTGCTGCTGTCTCCATCGCCACACTCTGCCATGTGCCACTTTCAGGTCTCCTCACACACTGCTGGTGTGTTGAATTTTTTTACATAGGGTGCTGGCAGATTACGGGCCTCCTATAGCTGCTGCCAGGCCCCTAATCTGCCATGGGCCCCTATATACCGCCTCCTCATGCTGCTGCCAGGTCCAGAGTCTCTCATGGGTCCCTGTACGGCCTCCCATTGCTGCTGTCTCCATCGCCACACTCTGCCATGTGCCACTTTCAGGTCTCCTCACACACTGCTGGTGTGTTCAATTTTTTGACATAGGGTGCTGGCAGATTACGGGCCTCCTATAGCTGCTGCCAGGCCCCTAATCTGCCATGGGCCCCTATATACCGCCTCCTCATGCTGCTGCCAGGTCCAGAGTCTCTCATGGGTCCCTGTACGGCCTCCCATTGCTGCTGTCTCCATCGCCACACTCTGCCATGTGCCACTTTCAGGTCTCCTCACACACTGCTGGTGTGTTGAATTTTTTGACATAGGGTGCTGGCAGATTACGGGCCTCCCATAGCTGCTGCCAGGCCCCTAATCTGCCATGGGCCCCTATACCGCCTCCTCATGCTGCTGCCAAGTCCAGAGTCTCTCATGGGTCCCTGTACGGCCTCCCATTGCTGCTGTCTCCATCGCCACACTCTGCCATGTGCCACTTTCAGGTCTCCTCAGACACTGCTGGTGTGTTCAATTTTTTGACATAGGGTGCTGGCAGATTACGGGCCTCCCATTGCTGCTGCCAGGCCCGTAATCTGCCATGGGCCCCCGTACCGACTCCTCATGCTGTGACGTTGCAACAAGGTGGAATTCAACCCTACATATGTTAGACCGCCTTTACGAACAGCAAAAGGCCATCACAGATTTCCTGATGTTAAAAGCGGATAAAGGTACTCCCCTGTGTAACTTAGATGTCAGCCATTGGCAGCTCATGCGTGACACCTGCGCTTGCTCAGGCCCTTTGAGGAGGCCACGCTATTCGTGAGTCGGCAGGACTATGGGATGAACGACGTCATTCCTCTGTTGCACGTCCTGGAACAAATGCTGTTAATAATGGCTGGTCAGGGTGCGGTAGACGTGGCGCACAGATCTCAACGCCACATGACCCCTGTGGGGGCAGGACAGGAAGAAGAGGAGGAGGTAGAGGAGGACATTGGTGCTCAGGAATTATTGAGTGAAATGGGTGGTTTTTCCACTCAGCGGACAGGAGTGGAGGAGCAGGAGCATCTGGTAGAGGAGGAGGAAGAGGAGACAGAGGACCCAGACGCACCGTGGCAGTATGCTGTGGAGATGGAGGCAGGGAGTCCCTCGCATTCCTTGGCACAAATGGCCCATAGCATGCTCGCTTGCTTGCGTACCGACAGCCGAATAATAACCATCAGACAGAGGGATGACTTTTGGCTGTCCACCTTGTTGGACCCTCGCTACCGTTCAAAAATGGTGGCCTTTTTCACACCTGCTGAGAGGGAGGCCAAAATAACGTACTATAAAAACCACCTATGTAGTCAGCTGGTCTCTGCCTGTCTGCGCCAATGTCCATCCTCAGACACTGTGGGCCCTGTGCGCTCGCGTTACGCTGCCATGGCAGCAGGGGAGGGGTGGGGTGGTAGGAGCAGTGGCAGCTCCACCAGCAGCAGCTGCCTCAGTCTGCAGTCGATGATGAGTAGCTTTCTTCACCAGCGCAGTGAGGAAACTAATAACCAGCCGCAGCAGCAGCAGCATCAGGTGGACCTGGAGCAGGACCTCAAACAACAGGCTTAGGCCTACTTGGACAGCACCCTGCCAACCGAGGTAGACAATCCCCTTGACTACTGGGCAACGAAACTTGACCTTTGGCCCCAACTAGCTGAATTTGCCCTTGAAAGGCTGTCATGCCCGGCCAGTAGCGTGGCATCGGAGCGCGTGTTTAGTGCGGCAGGAGGTATTGCAACTCCGCGGAGGACACTACTGTCCACCCAAAGTGTGGAGAGACTCACGTTTGTGAAAATGAATCAGGCGTGGATTAGTCTGGATTTCACACCACCAGTTCCTGACACAACTGACTAAATTCGCCATGAATCATGCCCCAAACATGTGCCACTTTCAGGTCTCCTCACACTGCTGGTGTGTTCCATTTTTTGTCATAGGGTGCTGGCAGATTACGGGCCTCCCATAGCTGCTGCCAGGCCCCTAATCTGCCATGGGCCCCTATACCGCCTCCTCATGCTGCTGCCAGGTCCAGAGTCTCTCATGGGTCCCTGTACGGCCTCCCATTGCTGCTGTCTCCATCGCCACACTCTGCCATGTGCCACTTTCAGGTCTCCTCACACTGCTGGTGTGTTCAATTTTTTGTCATAGGGTGCTGGCAGATTACGGGCCTCCCAATGCTGCTGCCAGGCCTGTAATCTGCCATGGGCCCTCGTACCGCCTGGTCACGCTGCTGCTGGGTCCACAGTGTGACATGGGTCCCTGTACCGCCTCCCATTGCTCCCACTCTGCCATGTGCCACTTTCAGGTCTCCTCACACTCCTGCTGGTTTCCATTTTGTCATAGGTTGCTGGCAGATTACAGGCCTCCCATAGGTGCTGCCAGGCCCCAAATCTGCCATGGGCCCCCGTACCGCCTCGTCACGCTGCTGCTGGGTCCACAGTGTGACATGGGTCCCTGTACCGCCTCCCATTGCTCCCACTCTGCCATGTGCCACTTTGAGGTCTCCTCACACTCCTGCTGGTTTCCATTTTGTCATAGGTTGCTGTATGGCCTCCCATTGCTGCTGCCTCCACCGCCACACTGTGGCTCCAAACACTGGTTTTGGCCCCGTGACTGGCCAAATGAGTGAAGTGTGCGGTGATTCTAAGATCGACGGCACTCATCTGCATGTCATACTGACTGACAGTATTATTTCTCTTCCCCAGCAGACTCCAAGGGCATTTAATTTAAAGGTACAGTGTTCTGCACTAATATTAAGTCTCTCTGAAGCCTAGAGACACCCTTTTTTAAGTTAAATTCACAGCGAATATATTCGACTCTAATCGAATATTTTCCACGAATTCGCCGAATCAGTCGAATCGAATTTTTGAATACTTCGCTCATCTCTAACAGACACTAAAGGGAAAAAAAAAACCTCTGAAAAGTGAAATGAAACTCTGAAGAGCAAGCTCAATAGTAAATAGTATGATGCCTCAGAAGGGTGAACCAACACTTCAAAGCGTCAATAACCACTGTGAACACAAATACAATATTCAATAAAAATATAAAGAACAAAAGACCTCTGAAACGTGAAATTACACTCTGAAAAGTGAGTTCAATAGCGTTCACCATGAATATCAAGCTGTCCACCTAGATCCTGACAGGGGCTCTGACCCAGCATAACAAGGGGTCTCTGGGCTGCTTTTCTGGTTCCTGTGGTTGAGCTATCTTCCCCAGGATAAAGGATACTCACACCACCGGTACTTAGAGGATGCTGGATGATTAACTCCTAGGCTGCTTCTCTGTTCCTGCACCTAGATGTGACAGATTGTAACCAATGCTTGTATACATCTAATTTCTGGTGAGTGTACACCCATCAGAGGTGGTGGCTTCCCTCCAAGGATATGCGCACATCTGCACTTTGTTCAAATGGATATATTATATTTTAATCTGAGGACTATTTCAGCTCATTTTCTTTACAGATGAAATTGGAAGGATATATATGGACATTTATTTATTCACTTTTTGCACATATTGCACTGAATAGCACTTTGAGTATTTTGCACAGATAATTATATGAATTGACAGTTGTATTATATATATATATGTATATATATATTTTTATAGCGCTGCACTTTACACATTTATATATAAATTGGGTTTAAACATAATTGCTCCAGTGTTTACCTTTTAGAATGTACAACTAATTATGCATACATTAAAAAGATTACAATTAATAAACTCAACTATTGTTAATAAAAACATCTCTCCACATTGAGATTGTGGGGGAAAAGACATGTAACTCATAAATCCACCTAGTTTCTAATTGTGAAATTCCCCTCCTAATCCAACTACCACACCAATTTGGAACATATTTATCTATCCACAAAATAGTGTACCTTGGCGGTTCTTATTATGTACCAAAGAATAATATTTGGACACATTGTTGCATAATGTGTAAACCTTGGGTCGTCCTGCCCACATATTGCAAGCTGCAAGGTCATTCCAATAAGTAGAGTGCATTGTGAGTGGCACATGTGATAAAAGAAATTTGGACTATTGACTGCAGAGAGTTGGCGACTTCTGTCCACTGTGCACTTCAGCATGCGCTGACTCCACTCTGTCATTTTACATGGCCTACTACTTCATGGCTGAGTTGCTGTTGTTCCCAGTTGCTTCCACTTTGTTATAATACCTTTAACAGTTGACTGTGGAATATTTAGCAGCAAGAAAATGTCATGAATGGGCTTGAATTCACTGAGCTCCTGAGAGAGACCCATTCTTTCACAAATGTTTGTAGAAGCAGTCCGCATGCTTAGGTGCTTGATTTTATTCCCCTGTGGCCATGGAGGTGATTGGAACACCTGAATTCAATCATTTTGGAGAAGTGTCCCAATACTTTTGGCAATACAGTCTATCTCATATTGTTTTTTTGAAGTCATTACCCTGCATGCCATATAGGTTTGAGGCTTCTTTGTTTTATAATTTAACCTTTAAGTGGACATTACTGTACATTTGTCATTTCAAAAACGTTTTAAATCTACCACAGATTGTATCACTTATTTGTCAATATCATAGTGGGAACCAGCATGTTTTTAATGACACTGATCCATCATGTAGTTGTCTATTATCTTATTAAATTTAGGGCTTCATAAATATTTTCATTAATTTGTGTTATGACTGTAGTCTATGAATTAGCTGAATAAGTATCAAAGCAGTTCAATACTCCTGGTTAACTAAAATTATTTATGGCTGTTGTGTTTCCTTGGGTAGTTATTTATCAGAACTCCTCGGGTCTATACTTTAAAATAAATTACTGTTGAGGTGAGATATGGTAAACTATCCTTAGCCAGTCCACTGAAAAATGTATGAACTCATAAAACTAAATGTCTTGACATCTCCAGTAGGTGAAATGACTGGTTTAAAGTGCAGGGGTTCATATGTACAAGAACTCCTTCCTTTATAAGTAGGTTAACTTTCTGGGGAAGAAATTGAACATCAGTATTATCATAGTTACATGAGTTTCATCTATCATGTGGTATGTATTATTGTCATTGATTTTCCAATATTGGTTCCATCCAATACAGTAGGTGTCTTAAGTTCTTTTGTTAGGAGAATCTTGATGTACGTAGATAGTCAGACAGTTATGTGAGCAAAATTCTTGAGAGTATTGCATTTTAAGATGACTCTTTAGTTACATCAAGGAGCTGAATGGTGATGATATAAAGCAGACAGTCAGTTGGAGAATCATATATATTAGATTCAGTCATGTCCATATGATTTGAATGGTTAATCTTCAGGTTGGCGATCATCATGTGGGTTAGGTTGCTGAGAGTGTTGGTTATGATGATGATTAACCTCTTGATCTCCCCTGATTTTGTGGCTCATTTTGTTGGGAGGTTTAGCAGAGGAAGCATGTAGGGACTGCTGTTGTATGGAAGGAGAGTCATGGAGTTGAAATTCCTGCTACAACTCAGGTAATTCTATGAGAGGGATCTATAAGTTTTCACAAAATTCATACAGATCTTAAAGGATTTTGAAAATGTATTTTCCCCTGTCATGAGAAGCACTTAACCCAAAAGGGAACCTCCAGCAGTATGTAATCACATGTTCTCTTGGAGCTGAGGGTGGTGACTTGAGAACTCTTCTATTCCTAAGGGTGACTAGAGTGGGGTACTGGTATATTGCCATTATCACCCCTTCAAATGTGATCAGTTTATTTTGCTGGAATTGTTTCAGAATTTCTTCTTTCAGGGGCCCTACTAGCATGTTACTTCTCTCGGAAGAGAGTTTTCTGCACCCTGGGGTCATGATACTCAGTGTATTCGGTCAATATTAACGGGCCATTCTGTGGGTCTCCCTGATAACGTAATAAAGATTGATTGTCTGTTTAAGCTGTTCAGGCATGACAAATTTTGGTATTGTTTGCACCCTTATTGTATTACATCTGCCTATGTTTTCTCAGTTTTCTATTTGCTTGTTAGTTGTAAATAAATGATTAGCAAGAAGACCAGTCACTTTTTCCAGCGTGAAGATTGCTTTGTTGAATCTGCTTCCAGCATAGTTTGTCTGCCATGTTCTCAGATAGTGATAGAAAGTCTGCTTTTAAGTCAGTGGCTGTGGCTGAGAATGTGTTTTTAATGTTTGCCACTACAAAGTTCATGCCTACTGAAGTTATGGGTTGGCTGTAATGATTGTGATCTCTTACTGTGTCTCCCAAGGTTAGCTACAACTCTTGACTGGAGTCCTTATCAGGAAGAACAGGCATCTTGTAGGGAGAAAACAAAAATGGTGTGAACCTCCTGCGCTGCTATACTATAATAACTAAACTAAAAAGGAGAATCTGCCAACATTAAATCATATACCCATGATCCAAACTAAACCATTATTTAAAGGAATGTGGCGCTACTCATAAATCCCAAAAAACATAAAGTGAATAATAAATGGAAAGTGCCACACTATACTGACCTCTATATAAAATAAAAAATTGTGTAATGTGACAAGTGAATTAAAATAATAAATCTACTGTGAAGGTGAATAATATTCAAGTAATCATATTGATAATATAATACCTCTATACATATAACTATATAGATGTAACATAAAGGAATTTGCATAAATCCAGTGTATTTAACATGAAAAACAATCATATATTATACCAAATCAAATATAGGATAATGTGCCAAAATATCAAAGTGAAAAATTCTCAATTATATGAACCTCACATAGGTACAATATAAATACAAACAAATAAATATATGTGATAACACGTGCAAGTACAGTGCAAGTACCACACTGATTAAATCAAACTATCAACGTTTAATCTGTGCTAAAACAGTCCAATAAGTGGGTGACACCACTCCTGCAACTCCAACACACGTGCCAATAAAGTGAAGTGACTCCTGGTGCAGAAAATCCAACGCACAGCTAGATTAGCCTCTCACCTCCAGACTTCGACCCATGAGGGTCAAAGCGTATAGTGGGATCAAACCCTCAGATCCTTCCAGCACACACTGGTCTCCACTGGTCTGCTCTCCCCGCACACAAATCTCCCTCTCAGGGGGCAGCAATCAAGCAGCAGCTCCTCTTATGGGGTATGGGTATGTGCCAGAAAAAACAAACACAAGCTCCCATAGTGTAGTAGGTTTATTACATGAAGATCCAATAGATACACATAAAATTGACTCACATCAGTCCTCGGTACTAGCAACTTCAAACTGTATTGTTTTCTTCCATTTTGTAAAACCATGTGTAAACTGTTGGTTCTATATAAATCCTGTAATAATAATATTGATAAAACATTTTTAAGCTGATGTGCATCACATTTTTAACTTAATCTAATTTGCTGAAAGGTATATTAAGAGAAACATAGGGCTGTATGGACCTCTGTCTGGCTGTTATCAGACCCATTTGAATACTTTATGAATCCCTGACCAAGTATTATGATCAGGAAAAGTCAGAAGCCCCTAACTTGTTCAAGGTCAGTGAAAGTTCTTAAAGCACAAGACAGCATGACAGCCAAGGAACTGAGATTGTAAGAAGTAGCTTGCAGATGTGTCTATTTTTCTCCTATCACAAGTTGTTTGGGTTTTTTTTTCAAGTCAATTTATTTGAATAATAATTTACAATAAATGAATAAATGTTAAAGGTTGAGATATTTTCCATTATATATATATATATATATATATATATATATATATATATATATACACATACACACACACTGTATATATATATATATATATATATATATATATTGGACAGTACTCATCCAACGCTATTCAGCCCAATAAAGTAATTTTTCGTAAAACTTGCCATAATAGCAGGTCAGCCACTGAAAAGAGTTCATTTTTAGGTTCACAATTGCTTCAAATGTAACACCTCATATGAATAGAAAGCAAATTACATGTAAGTTTTATTCAGTGGACTAATAACTGTACCATTAATGTCCTTTTACTGTAGTTGTCCAAGAAATTACTTTCTGAACGTGAACAAAGACAGTACCCAAATGCATCACTAGTTTTTTACTTGGAAAAGCTTAAATTGCTATTTATTGCATTGATATGATATATAATAGGAACCACGTGAATAATTATAAAATATGAAGTGCACTGCTGCATTTTTATACCATGTAGTGAAATTATAGTAAAATCAAACAAATTAAACTGTCTCCAACATTTAATGGTAGCTTTTAAGCAAATCTGTACTGCATAGACTAATTCATTTTCTTGATAGCAGGGACCACAAAGAGTTTATGCTTGCCTTCCTCTCTTTCTAACCACATATCATATCACCATGGTACTTGTCAAAATCTGAAACTTTGGGGTATAGACTAACATGTGACACCACCCCCTGTCTCCCAATAATCAGAGTTCTTGCCCTCTGCAACTTTTTTTTGAGCCTATAATTAACAAAACCTGTTACTTTACCTAGTCCAGGCAAACTATAGGTTCCCTTTAATTAGAAAATAGTTATCCTAAACTTAATCGGAAAGTGATATTTGCCATGTTGTAAGGTACATTTAGTCATGTAAAAAGTGCCTAAAATATATATTTTTTCAATTGGATCCCCCGAAGTCTATATGTTGTACCCTACAGATACCAAAACAGTATATTTTGGTATTATAATTCAATTCATAAAGAATATTATATAATACTATAATAATTGTATTTATTAAAATAAGTATACTCTAAATTCTGATAGCCCAGCACAAACCACAAATGTATTCTTAAGAAAAGAAATGATGTACATAAAAGTCATTTGGTATTCCCAGCCAGGAAAAAGAACTCATCCACCAGGCCAATACATGGGTATTGGCCTGGTGGATGAGTTCTTTTTTCCTCTTGTCAGACCTAACTCGGGAGTCACTCAAAATTTTAGGGAGGTCTTTTGGTCTCCTGGGAATTGACAAACTTTCCAGATCTTTTCAATGTCCTGGAATGTTGTTTAAGGGAATGTGGGCAATTTAGGTCTGTTCCTGCACCTCTTGTGTTATTAAGAGTAAATTAGTCACTTTTGCTTACAACTTATTTGTGGCCAGATGTATGTGGAGCAGAGCTGAGAGTTGCAGGGTGGGGTGTGCATAATGTGGCTTCTCTTGCTTTTCTTTCTGCTTTCATTAAAGTGATTCTAAAGGCTTATTTTTTTAAAAAGAAAAACTAACAAGCATGCCTATACTTACCTGCTGTGTGCAGTGGTTTTGCACAGAGCATCCTGGATCCTCTTCTTCTTGGGTCCCTCGCAGGCTCTCCTGGTCCCTTCCTCTTGTTGGGTGGCCCTACAGCAAGCGGCTTGCTATGGGGGCACCCGCTGCTCTGTGTGTCCATTCACACATGTAGCCGTGGCTCTGCCCTACCCCCTCTCTCTTCTCATTGGCTCACTGGCTGTGATTGAGAGCAGTGGGAGCCAATGGCTCATGCTTCTGTCTCAGAGGAGGGAATCCTAGGATAGCTGAGACTCAAGTGCACATCGCTGGACTGAGAGGGGGCTTAGGTCAGTATTACGGGGGGTTAGTGGAGAGCTGCACACAGAAGATTTTTTTACCTTCATGCATAGAATGCACGAAGGTAAAGTACCTTGAGCCTTTAGAACCACTTTAACCACTTCCCGACCGGCCGTTGTATATAAACGGCCGGACGGTGGCACTGCAGGGTCGGGTGGCCGTCTATAAACGGCCTCCCCGCACCCTGCTTGTGCGCGCTCCCTGGGAGCGCGCAGCACCGCGATCCGGTGCCCGCTGTGTCCTCCGGACACAGTGAAACACCGATCGTCGGACGGGACCTCTGTACGAGGTCCCGATCATGTGATCACTGATTGGCCAATCAGTGATCACATGCAAAGTAGTAAGCAAGATGTCACTTCTGACATCATTGCTTACTATGTGTGAAATCTGTGAATGATCACAGAGGTCACATGGTACAAGGCTATTCACAAAAGCCTTGTACCATGTGACAAGCTGTGACCAATCACAGCTCACTCAGTTCTCCTCAATGAGTGCAAGAATGCACACAGAGAGAAAGAGAAATGATTGCTTTTACATCCTATATGGGTGTAAAAGCAATCAGTGTAAAAAAAAAAATAATAATCTTCATCACCCCTCACAAGTAGTACAGTGTCACCATGGTGACACTGTACTGCTAGGGTGACAGTATGTTAAAAAAAAAAAAAATAATAATAATAATATAAAAAAATAAAAAAAAAAAATGTTTAAAAATTATAATTTTTGCTTAAACTAATTTGGATTTTTTTTTTTTTTACTAAAAAGATAACGGAATAAATTTTGGCTAAGATTTATGATGAAATATTATTTATTTGCAAAATTTTATAAAAAAAAAAAACACTTTTTTTCAAAATTTTTGGACATTTCATTTACATAGCAAAAAAAATACAAATCCCAGTGGTGAATAAATACCACCAAAATAAAGCTTTATCTATCTCAAAAAAATAGTAAAAAATTCATTTGGGTACAGTGTTGCATGACCGCGCAATTGTCATTCAAAGTGTGATAGCGCTAAAAGCTGAAAATTGCCCTGGTCAGGAAGGGGGTAAAAGTGTCCGGTCTGGAAGTGGTTAATTGGACATTAGCCAGTGGACTTTTTCCTGTTTAACACAAATTTATTTTAACAGTTAAATATTATGACAATGTCTTGATTCTGTCAGCACTCTGGGGCAAATGAAGGAAATGGAGCTGTGTTGCCACGAATGGAAGAAATACAAAAATAAAAAAAGTAAAAAGTATTAACCCATAATAGATGTATTACACAAAGCCCTAAGAAGGATATTTATAGTCCCTCAAGCCATATAAGAAATCAGTGTATAACAGCATTTTGCATACATTAGGTGTTATTTCTTTTACATTTAAAAAAATGTACATTTACTTAGTGCTGACATATTCCATTGAACTTTTCATATCATGCTGAACAAGAGGAGCTTTCCCATTAGTGCCTTTACTGCATTCACTATTATTATTACAGACCTGTCAAATCACCCAGAAAACTCATTGGTCACTCAAAAATTCAGGGTAGTCTCTCAGGAGCTTGACAAAATCTTCCAAGTTTGGGGATCTCAAATGCTAGAAATGTGTTGCTATAATTATGTAGGAATGTGTGGGCAAAGTGATCTACTGCTCAACAATTACAGCAATATTCTGGCTAGACAAGAGAGGTAGGAAAGCAATATGGGTGAGTTTATTCAAGTTATCCACTGAACACCAATACTGGGCTATTAATTTTCTCCCCCAAACACCAATTACAGTATTGACTCCTATTTTGCTGCCACTGAAACCAATGATCAGAAATCATTTTATCACACTGACACCAATCATTGGCACTTATATTACTCACACTGTTACCAATGATTCAGGTTTATTTTACTCCAAATGACACCAATGGTATGGGACTTTGTACCCAATGACACCAAGGATGGGTTTTCACTCTCAAAATGACACCGACAATGGGGTTATTTAAATATTTTGCTCACACTTTCTTTTCAGTGTATCCTAGGCCCAAAACAATTTTAACCTTTCAGCAGCACAGTAGCAGCATACTACACTATTATATTATATAGCATTGAGTACTTAGCAGCAACCTAAAAAAGATTCACTTCAGGGCTCTATGCATAGTTAAAATCAATATGGGAACATTGGTTGGTGTTGGTGCATTTATCATGTAAAAAAAAATGAGTAAGTCCTGTTTTTTTCAGAGACTGCATGGTGAAATCTTTCTATGGGGTTGAGTTAGATACCACTTAAAATATGCCACACCTTATATTTAAATTACCCCTTGCCAATATTTTGCTTTGCGAGTCACTCCTGTATCACCTTTGTAAGTTTATTCCTTAGTAGACATCCCTGCTTTGTTCAGAGACAATAGCCCCTTGTGCAGTTCTACTTATTCCAGCGTTTAAAACTGACCAACAGTTAGTAGTTCACCTGTATTGTAATATAGAGCAATGCACTTTCATTTTAAAACATCAGCATTGGAATAGTTATACAAACTAGAAAAGCTACAATTTCTGGGGAAATTGTGTGAAGTGTTCTTGCCTCCACCAGTATTCTACAACTAGAGTGGGCGGAGTAACTGGGTGGAGTGGCTTGAGTAAATATTAAAAATGAAGGCACAGTCAGAGTTTAGAAATTGCCCTTCAAATTTGAGGTGGCTAGAGTGCAGTTTCAGTGAATGCCAATGGGTGGAGTAAGTTGCAAACAAATGGTCATATTGTGAAAACTATGAGGATTCCTCCATTCATTCCTATGGGACCAATTTCACCACAAAAACGGCAATATTTCGTGAACCATTCTGCGTTTCATTTCGCTCCACAAAGTAATAGCACACCAATCGGGAACAATCCGCACGTTTCGGTATATTACTGTCTATGTAGTGTAAAAACTGTGGGAGGAGTTAGGGTGGTAAATTTGGCTATAATAATAAGAATATATATGTGAGATAACAGTAAGTGGTCTTGCCATGCAAGAACACTTAATAAGAGTTAGTTTTGAAAATCCAACACAAGCTTGCTTGAAAAATCTCCTTTCATGCTGTGAGTGTTGTCTTTGTGCTTGACATCTCTTTCCACAACTTTCTGGATTCCCTGCACGCTTTACAGCTTCTCTTTTGCTGTACATTCAGTTTCTAAGGACTTCATATACCTATA
Organism: Staurois parvus; assembly: GCF_062004578.1. Lineage (NCBI taxonomy): Eukaryota > Metazoa > Chordata > Amphibia > Anura > Ranidae > Staurois > Staurois parvus. Next base: position 582,725 of record NW_028318342.1, on the reverse strand, counting down.
AACCGCGATTCCTGCACCAGGGGCGGACTGACCATTTGGAAACTCGGGAGCTGCCCGAGGGCCAGGGGTCAGTAGGGGGCCCCATGAGATGCCCTGGTACCTTTTTCATAGGCTTTTTTGAGTTTGGACAAGGACACAGGGGTCCCATGATCCCCTATTGCCCGGGGGCCCCATGAGTTGTCAGTCCGCCCTTGTCCTGTACTGACTCTGCCTCCTGGAACTCCTTTTCTTATCATCTCTGTAGCTTAAAAGGCAGGCTGTATGAAATGTATGGCACAGCAGTGCCTACTCAAAAGGCATAATAATTATGTGTCACAGATTTGAAGGAAGCAAATGTGTTGGACTGTTTACAAATTAAGTTTACAAAGTTCAAAATCATTCAGATTAATAGGACTAGGATACAAATAATTGAAATATAATGTGGTACAAAAGTAACAATCTTGTGTCTGAGGACAGGTTCGCACTAGTGCGATTTCAGATGTGACTTAGGTCGCACACAATCACATGACATTAGAGATTACAGTATGAGGTCCCCCCAAAATCCATTTCAATCCATCCAAGCATGCAGACTGATAAGCCAGGAAAGAGGGGAAGGAAAGTGTAGAGCCTCCTTCCTGAACCATACCAGGCCATATACCCTCAACATAGGGGGATACCCTGGCAAAGCACCTTGTCACCATGTTGATGAGGACAAAGACCTCTTCCAAACAACCCTGGCCCAGTGGTTGTGGGAGGCTGCAGATGGGGGGATTATTGGAATCTGAAATTGGAATAATGGTGTCCCCAGATCCTGGCTCTCCCACATAGTAATCCCACCCATCCACCAAAAAGAAATCAACTGTAAATAAAAACAAAACACAGCAGTCAGGCTCCTTTGTTTACATTCTGTTGTCAGCTGGCAATCCCCGTCTGGCAGCAGGAATGAGACATTGGTTGGTAGGACACTGGTGTCAGCAGTGATGAGTCACTGGAGCATCCAGTCTTCTTCCTTTACCAAAAAATGCATTTGTATAAAAAACACATCAAAAACGCATCAAAATGCCACCAGGTCAATCTACATAATCACACTGAAAATCAGATCAAATCACAGCCACGCTACTGTGAACCTATCTTGAACAGTGTTTATAAACCCTTTGAGCAGAAAGTCAGATTCTAACAGCTACAGTTGAAATAGCTTCTGTACAGCAGCAGTGGGAAGAAGGACAGGATGTACTACACACACTCTGTGTACTTTGATTACGTTTTTATTTTTATGTGCAGAATGCTCAATGTTTACAATTGGTAAAATAAAGTTAAGGAGGTTTAAAATGGGAGGCATGCAGAGGTAGTAGGGGGTTAGCAGGTTAGACATGATCAAGTTGCAGCGTCCAGAGGCAGAGCATCGCTGCCTTTTCTATCTTAGAGTGACCATGCTCTACAGCCACAGCACATGACAGAGGTAGTTGAGTGGTTGACAAAATCTTCCTCTTATTCCTCCTCCCAAGTGCAGAGCAGCCAGTCCTCTTTCTGATATTCAGGATGAGGAAGGTGGTACCAGGACCACAGAGGGGGATGAAATCTGCCAAGGATCAGCAAGAGGCAGTGTTGTTTCAGCTGCTGAATCCTGCTGCCGGGTAGGCTCCAGCAATGAGGGGGGAATGGATGATGAGGTGGCAGACTGACTGTGGGTGCCACCAATTGAACCATTCAGACGGAGAATCAAAAAAATTGAAGGAGGATTGTCCAGGTCCAGGACCGAGGCAGCTTGCAGAGGACCAAAGGAAGCAGCTGTCCTAATCCATCAGACAGGACTGCCCCACAGGTTCAGGCCACTGCTATCCACAGGTCTAATCCATATAACTCTGTAGTGTGTGCCTTTATTAACATACAGTATCTTCTGCCGACAGCACTATTGTGGTCTGCAGCTTTTGTGTGTCAGCTGTTGTAAAAGTACCAGCTATTTGGCTACCACATGCAAGAGGAAACATGACTCTTCACAACGTGACCTCTTCACAACGTGACCTCTTCACAATATTTTTCTGCTGCATCCGCTGCAACATCCATGTACTCTAGTGATATGTAGGGGGTTTAGAGGCTTAGGATATGTCAAGGAGGGCAGAGGATCTTGAAATCACATTTTAGGAGGGTCAAGTGAAGGCCTGAGCCTCTGCAGAATTCTCATACAGCCATCCTACCATCTCCAGCAGTATCCTTCTCAAGGCAAAAATCTCTTCTGCAACTTCTGGACTGGAAAAAGGATACATACTGTAACTCATCCATCCCCATTCCAGCTTGTAGAATCAGACACTTTTTGCTAGATTAAGGTCATGCTACATGAGGGCAGGAATGTAAACACCTTTATTTTAACCAAATGTCCATCTCTGTTGTTCACCAACATTAGGAATTTGATTTGCAAGTCACTGAACCATGCTCTCAGTCGCAGGGTACACATGGCCACGGATAACTGGTCTAGTAAGCATGGAGAGAGGTGCTTCATTTTCTTCTTTGCACACTGCTGCAATCTTCTGGTGACTGTGAAAGAAGCAAGACAGAGCAGACAGCTGGAGCTGGCGATTCCATCATGTGTCTTGTCTGATAGCGACAGAGCCCCCCCACAGCATACAGTATGCAACGTCTCAGGTTAAAAGCTGCACTATAGCATGTTGAATTGCCGCTCACATGTCTGAGGGAATGGAGTCACACTGTGGCAGCTCTGCAGACCCAGCCAAGAGACGGTTAACCCTACACAGCAAAACTGAAAAAATGTGTTTTGTTTCGATTCATCATATGACTAATTATGGGCAGCACAGTGGCTAAATGGTTAGCACTTCCGCCTGGCAGTACTAGGGTTGTTGGTTCAAATCCCAACCACAGCACCACCTGCCTGGAGTTTGCATGTTCTCGTGTGCCTGTGTGGGTTTCCTCTGGGTACTCTGGTTTCCTCCTACACTCCAACGACATGCTGGTAGGTGAATTGGATCCTGTCTAAATTGGCCCTAGTATGTGTATGTATGAATGTGAGTTAGGGACCTTAGATTGTACACCCCTTGAGGGTTAGGGACTGATGTGAATGTACAATATATATGTGAAGCGCTGCATAAATTGACGGCACTATATAAGTACCTGTAATAAATAAATAATTTAGTATTGTTCACTTCATTCAATTCATTTTGCGGAATTTGTTTCGTTTATTCGAATTCAACCAAATTTGAAATTTCGAATGGATTAGAAAATAATTTTAACAGACTTGAAAATAATTTGAATGGATTCAAAAACAATTCTAATGGATTCGAAAATAATTTCAACAAATTACAAAATAATTCTAATGGATTTGATAATAATTCCAATTTTTCAATCCATAATCCATGAGTGTTTTTGATGGTATATGAGCTATATGAAGAGTTGTGTGACCATATTGGAAATTTCTATTTCAGCAAAATTTTCACAGTGTCTTTGTTGATCACAACTCACGTCACCAAAGCGCAGCTCACAATGTTTTGTAAATTATTTTATTCTTTTCTAATCTATTCTTTTCTATTATTTTATATTCTATTCTAATGTATTCTGTTCAAATTCATATTAATTCTATTCAAAATTCGAATTTCGGAAGGCAGTTATATTGTTTCTATTTTATTCTATTGTTTTTTTATACTATTCTATTCTGTTCTTTGATTCACCATTCTAATCTTTTCCATTCTTTTCTATTCTATTCTTTGAATTGTTTTAGTCTAATCTATTCTATTCTAATGTATTCTATTCCTTTATTTGTTGTTCTATTTTGCTCTGTTTTACTCTAATATTTTCTATAGTATTCTTTGATTTTCTATTCTAATCATTTCTATTCTAATAGATTCTATTATTTTTTGTTCCTTTATTTCTATTCTATTTTGCTTTGTTTTATTCTATTATTTTCTACTGTATTCCATTCTATTCTTTTGTTTTCTATTCTGTTCTTTTTTCCCCTCTATTCTTTTCTATTCTATTCTTTTATTTTCTATTCTATTCTTTTCCAGTTCTTTATTTTCTCTACTATTTTATTCTATTCTTGTTTTCAAATTTGAATTGGTTTTGGAATTTGTTTTCGAATTTGAATTTGTTTTTTAATGTGTTTTCGAATCCGAATCAATTCGAAGTTCGGCTGAATTTTATTTTGCTATTTCAGACTCATTTAAATTTGTTACTATTATAATTTGGATACATCCAAATCTCTGAATAACAGAAAATTTGTCAGAATTTTGATTCGGAATGAAATAAACTGCACATGTCTATATGAAACCCCCACACACTGGAACACTGGAACTGGAGACCAATGGCCAGAAACTAAAGGATAGTCACAGATCTTAGTGAAAGAGAAATCAAGAATTCCAGGCACACAGTGTTGCCTGGCTATGCAGGGCTATAGGGGGACCTAAGGGGGTAGTGCTACAATGAGCTGTGATTGGCCACGGCTAATCACATGGTACAGATGGGTTGTGATTGGACCTGTCTGTACCATGTGTCTGTGTCTAATTGGGGAAAATTACATCCCCTTTCTGTCCCATAAAGACAACAGGAATTAAGTGGAAATATCGCTACAGTTGTCCCTCATAGACATATGTCACTGAAACAAGTATCTCTATTGGCATATTTTTAATTTTTTCTTGTTTTGGTGACATCACAAAATGATAGAATTTTCTCTCACTTTCAGAGCTGGTAATAATTGTCACAAAATGAAAAGATGAATCTCCCCATTAAGGCCTTCAGACATCAATAAAAACCTTACAGGGGTTTTAAGTCTTCCCCACTATACACAAAACTAAACACAATTTTAGCTTTAGATACACTATAGTTCTTCCTACGACTGCCAGATACAGTTGGGACAAATTGTGCCTTTCTACTTGTCAGCATAAACCTGGGCTGTGGAAGAGAACCTATCTTGCAGTGAGTTTTTTTAGCTAGCCTGTGCTGCTTTTTTGAATAGTATAATTGTGTAAATGATATAATTTTTTGGGGACTCATAATGTTTCTGATTTGTGTGAATTTGTAAGGATAAGAATACTATGCTTGATGTAAAACTGACCTTGCATCAAATCTTAATATGCAAGTTTGGGTTGAACTAGATGGATGTGTGTTATTTTTCAACCAGAATAGCTATGTAGCTATGAAAAATGTAAATTAAAATCAGCCTTCAGAGGTTTTAGAATGATAGATAACACAATTGTATGGATCACTGCCCAGTCAGACACTATTCTAGCTCGCCACATATTATTTGTTCAAGTGTGCCCTCTCACTTCAACTGACCATAGTGGGAAACAGACTGTAAACCAGGGGCGAACTGACAACTCATGGGCAATAGGGAATCATGGGGCCCCTGTGTCCTTGCCCAAACTCAAAAAAGCCTATGAAAAAGGTACCAGGGGCATCTCATGGGGCCCCCTACTGACCCCAGGCCCTTGGGCAGTGCCCGAGTTTCCAAATGGTCAGTCTGCCCCTGCTGTAAACTGATTATGGAATTGGAGGTATAGAATAGTTATAATCATTGGAAGAAGGGACAGAACTGGAGCATATCATGAACCATGAGGCTTGCAAAAAGTGGCAGAATGGACGTAGCGTACAGAATTTGGGAAATAAGAAACAGAGATTGTCAAACATTTGGAGAAACTGATTGTTGAACATTGAAAGTCAGAAAGATAGAGGAGGAAAAATATGAGCTGATGAAGTACCAAGTACAGTGAGAGAAAGATAAAGGAAGGCAAAAGCTAGATGATCAGACAGGAGAACAGTTTAATATCTGCTTTAGAGTTAACCTCCATTATGTCAGCCATGGGGCAGTATTTTGAGACCAGGGAATGGATAGCATTGTGGAAAGTGATGAAGTTAAGATTTGACTCAATGTAGGGCTCGATCCAAACCTTTCATGTTCATGAGTCACAGACTGGACAAACTAATATGCACCAGGATTAAGAAGTCATTAATTTAATGTATTACTACTGCCAAAAATAATGCATCCACAGTGCAGGCTGCACAGTAGATAGGTACCCTCCCCATGTTGAGGGTATGTGACCTGCTTTGGTTCAAGATGACTGACCCACCCTTTTCTAGCTAGACAGGCTGCATGCTCAAATTAGGGACTAATATAGATTTTGGGGGAATTCTAAGTAATTTTTTTTCTTGGGTTTCCTCTTAAAATCCATACCAAACCTGAAGGATATTTTAAACAAAGGGGGAAAAAAAAATCAAAATTCAACACAAAACCCTTATCTGAGATAATGGTCTTGTTTGGATTTTAAGGGAAAAAAAAAACATGCCCCCCTCAAACCCATTCTAGACCTTTTCCAGAACATGTAACCTGGCCGACCCCCAAAACCATATCGGGTCATATGCAATCAACACCAGGCCAGGGTTGTGAGGAAGAGGTCCTTGTCCTCATCATCATGGAGACAAGATGCTTTGCCAAGAGGTCCATGTTGGTGGTAGGCAGCCTGGTATGGTTCAGGAGGTAGAGTACACACTTGATGCCCCCCTTCCTTTTTCTGGTCAGCCAGGCTGCCTGTTCAGGTCCCCCTTAAAACTCATACTGTACCCTCATCAAGAATAAATGTCTAGTATGAAGAAGCCAGACTCCAGCTCACATTTTATAACCAATTACAGCAACATTTTCTTTTCTTTTAGGATAAAGGTTTTACATGAATGAATAAAAGCTAATAATTGTAAGCACCCCTGCCAGTGTAAAATAGTGTGTCTCATCCCTGCAAACTGATGCATGTTAAAGAGATTTGCTCTTTGGAAAAACAAAATACTTACTGGCTGTATCACCAAATGGATAGAGTAGAAAGAAAGCCAAAAAAAAACAAAACAAAAAACAATTCACCCATTACATCTAAGAATTGGAAAGTTGCAATAGAATAAATGTTTCTTTTTGGATTTAATACTGTTTTAACTGGTTCCCGCCCAGCTTATTGTACAATAATGGCCGAGCAGGACCACACTCGTTCTGGGAGGACATCATATGGCATCCTTCCATTCTTGCCACGCATGTGTGCCCTCAAGGGGATCACAGTATTGTGATCGGTGGTTAGTTGGGTCCCTCAGACACAGCTCATCACCGATCATGGTAAAGAGCCAATGACGTTGTCTCTTTACCTTGTGATCAGCTGTGTCCAATCACACAATGTCAGTTATTGGTATTTCCTTACGTCAGCGATGTCACTGTCGGAACAAAGGAAAGCCGATAATCGTTTTTCCTGTGAAATGGACATTTACACTGACAATCAGTACAGTCCAATCAGTGCAGCATTTCACTGCTCATCAGTCCAGCCCCATATGTGCAGCATATCAATGCCCATCAGTGCAGCCCTATCACTGCTGTCTATCAGTGCCCATCAGTGCAGCATATCAGTGCCACCTATCAGTGTCCATCAGTGCCTCTTCATCAGTGCCCCTACAAGAGTGCCCATCAGTGCAGCTTATCAGCCTATCAGTGCAGAATATCAGTGCCCATGAGTGCAGCTTCATCAGCACACATCACTGAAGAAGAAAAATTACTAATTTGCTAAATTTTATAACAGCAATGAAGAAAAAGGGGGTTGTTTTGTTTGGTCTTTTTAGTGGTGATTAAATACCACCAAAATAAAGTTCTATCTGTGTGAAAAAAAAAAATGTAGCTTGGGTACAGTGTTGCATGACGGAGCAATTGTCATTCAAAGTGCAACAGCGCTGAAATCTGAAAATTGGCCTGAGCAGGAAGGGGTTGAAAGTGACCAATATTGAATTGGCCAAAATCCCTGCTCACAAACAGTATTTTTTTTTAGTTGGTACATGTTCCCCCAGGGAACTGCCCAGTTCCTGATGCCCTTTTCTTTACTATTCCTTGCCCTTTAGCCTTGAAAACTGCCAGAACTGATTTGAAAGATTTTTCTCTCATTAACTTCAATGGGGTTTATTTATTTCAGGTACTTATATAGCTCCATCAATTTTACACAGCGCTTTACATCACATAAGTCCCCAACCCTCAAGGGGTGTACAATCTAAGGTCCCTAACTCATATTCATACATATACAAACTAGGGCCAATTTAGACAGGAATCAAATAACCTACCAGCATGTCTTTGCAGAGTGGGAGGAAACCCACACAGGCACAGGGAGAACAAGCAAATTCTAGGCAAGTGGTGCCGTGGTTGAGATTTGAACCAATGACCCTAGTACTGCAGGGGGAAGTTCTAACCACTTAGCCACTGTGCTGCCCACACAGCACCGATTAACATTCAGAACTTTAGCACAGTTTGGCAAACCTACTACGAATCAAACCTAGGTATTTCTGCTCCTAAATGTGAAGTATGGGAAGAAGAGAATGCGAAGGACACAGGAATACAATTGTTGTTGCAAAAAAGTGGCTATAAATAAAGAGAGAGTTGCCAGAATATCTCTACCAGGGAGTAGGCACTACCAAATGAAGAATGTATGCTGGGAACTTTCCAGTGCTGTGCTGTAAAACTCCAGATTATGTGCTTTCCTTCTACATCCATTATTGATAGAACCTCCAGCCATGACAGGTATTATCTGAAGGTAAAATCTTTTTTTAAACCATATAGTGGAAAGGATTAAGACACAAATGTCCTATGAGCAGCTGACCATGGCTTCAGCTGACACATGCTGTGAACCATCATGCCAGGACTGATGTGATCCCTGCTCTAAGTACCCACATGCCAAGATAATATAATATTTGATAAATTCAGTTTTATATGTGAAGAGTAATCTCAGCAGCCAATGTTTACAGATAAAACAGAGAACTTGTTTCTTGAACATGGATAGAGTGAAAGCTTTTCCAATATTTTTGTAGGCACATACGCTTTTGTCATAATCCTATCAGAGGGCTAATCAACATTTTATGACACAACTGCTACACAAGACCAGAGAGGGTGGCAGGAAAAACGTACCAGGAAAAAGTTACAGTTTTTACTAGATGATGTACAAAAAAATAAGGTGTTGGTTATGAGCCATACATAAATGGAACATCCTTCTTGGTCATCCTGTGCTATTTACCTTTTACAATAACCTGTCTACAAGGGTACAGTATATCAATAAAACAGACAACTCAAAGCCTGTGTTACAGCAATAGATAGCAAAGTATAATGTATATTTGTTTTTAATAGTTGTGATTTTTGAGTTGCCATAAGCATGTCATTTCTTAAAGAAATTGTGATACCACAAAAGTCTTTGTATATAGCAGAAAATATACTGTATACACATAGATCAGGCTGTCAAACTTGTTTTGTGCTTGGCAGAAGGTCTGACATAATGCAGATGATGGTGACCAATACAAACTGACAAATAAAACATCCAACACATGGTGATTATTAAAAGGGTAAACAACAAATATTGAGGAACACGTGGGCATTATATCACAAATTTCCCAGCACACTTACCAGCTAGCCTGCAAACAATCCAAATTGACCCTGTCTAACAATTTACATTAAAAACAGAGAGTTTGTTGCACACATTTGTGAAGATATGTGGAAGCTGTAGTGGCTACGCCAAGGCTCCTCTGTATACTGTGACCCTAATTCTACATTTTTGAGAGTCTTCAAGTTGGAGCATAAAGAGCAGTGGTGCCTGAAGAGAGCCCACTCTTTAAAGGTACTGGGACACAAAATACGCCCAACAAGAGCATGATATGGTTGTGCTTGATGGGTGTGGATCTGGGAAACCCATGAGATTGTTGATCATTATGAGACTCCTAGACTGTAAGGATGCTGAAATTGTCCCAATTAGATATACTGTATGTGTAACTTACGAGCCACTAATATAGTAATTCTCTGGATCACTAACATAAATCACATACTCAAACTGTGTATATAGAAATCAATATCACCAAAATGTTGCGCTCCCAATCTCCAACAAACAATATAATAATAACTCAAAGTTATATGTCCACAAACAAAATAAATATTATATATAAAATTAAAAAAAAATGTGAAACTGATTATAATCCCAAATTAATATATGTGATATAAATCAAACAAAAAACGTCCCATTAATCAAATAATAGTCCAAAGATTGATGTGATGATCCAAAAACAACAATTGTGACTTTTTGTGAATCCTTATAACAATAAAGATGTGCGCTCACCTCCTTGCAAGCCTAACAGATAGGCTTAATACACTTTTTGTTCACATAAATGGAACCGGCTAAAATTTGCTGCAGCATGGAATGGGTGTTGGGTTTCTCCTATGTACTCCACAGTACTTCTCTCCTTAAATACTCGTTATCCCTACAAGGATCTCTCCCTCCTTCAGCTGCTCGGAATCACCTCCTTAATCCTCTCTTAGATGTTCCTCAGTGTCATGGAGCAAAAAAAGAAATATGGACATAGTGCTTTATCCTTATAAACCAAGCTGTCCAGTGGAATAACGTCCTTACAGGATGTCTTCAACTTACAAGCTGACCTCAATGCACTGTTTAATTGGGCACCTATGTGGCAAATGAGGTTTAATGTTGATAAATGTAAGGTTATGCACTTGGGGGCTACGAATATGCATGCCTCATACATACTAGGGGGGGGGTACAACTGGAGGAATCAATGGTGGAGAAGGATCTGGGAGTTCTGGTACATCACAAGCTTAATAATGACATGCAATGCCAAGCTGCAGTTTCTAAAGCGAGCAAAATCCTCTCATGGATTAAAAGAGGTATAGACTCCAAAGAAGGAAATATCATATTACCCCTGTACAAATGATTAGTAATACCTCATTTGGAATATGCAGTTCAGTTTTGGGCACCATTTCACAAAAAGAACATTGGGGAACTTGAGAAAGTACAGAGAAGGGCAACCAAACTGACAAGAGGCATGGAGGAGCTCAGCTATGAGGAAAGATTAGAGGAACTGAATTTATTCTCTCTTGAGAAGAGGAGATTAAGGGGGGATATGATCAACATGTATAAATACATCAGTGGTTCATATAGTGAACTCGGCATAGAGCTATTCACCCTGAGGTCATCACAGAGGACAAGGGGGCACTTTTTACGTCTGGAGAAAAAGAAATGTAATCTTCAAACATGAAAAGGTTTCTTCACAGTGAGAGCTGTGAAAATGGGGAATAGACTCCCTCAAGAGTTGGTTCTAGCCAGCTCTGTGGATTGCTTCAAAAAAGGCCTGGATTGTTTCTTAGATACATAGACTATAACTGGATACTAACATATAGGTAAAGTTTATCCAGGGAATATCCGATTGCCTCCCGGGGGATCAGGAAGGCATTTTTTTCACAGAGGGATCAAATTGGATCATGCTTTGCTGAGTTTTTTTTGCCTTCCTCTGAATCAACTGTGGGTATAGGATTATAACTTTTTTTTTTCTATGGTTGAACTGGATGGACTTTTATCTTTTTTCAGCTAGACTAAGTATGTAACTATGGACCAAGACAGCTGGGTCATGCCCAGCTCCTCCCAGTAATTTCTCAACCCGGTCCACCACATGCCAAACCCTGGCACCAGGAAGACAGCAAACCATTAAGTTGAGGCAATCCTGGCGACAAAGTATTCTATCAGTCCTTCTGATTATAGAATCCCCTACTACCACCAGCTGTCTAGGCCTTCCTGCACTACCCTCACCACCCCTCCCAGATGGTTTGCCCTCCTGGCTGTTAAGGATAGTAGTGACATACAGGGCTGCCACCCCTGAGTTTGCCATCCCTACATCTTCACCCAACTTGGCAAATCTGTTTGGGTGCACAAACCCAGGGCCGGCCTTCCTTTTCTGTGAGCCCCTACCGCTCCCTCTCATTACAGTAACCCATTTTCCTACCTGATAATCCTGATCAGCCCCTGAGCCTTCCACATCAATCCCATTAGCTACCTGCTCAGAGAGCAGAAGACCCCTTTCAAGCTTGTCAGTTCTGCCCAGTGTTGCAACTTGCTCCTCCAGATCGCTAACATGAGTTCCCAGAAGGGCAACCCACTCACATCTGTCACAGTGGTATCCATCCTGGAGTTGTTGCTCCATTGCTGCATACATGTGGCACACTGTGCACTGCACAAAACCTTCCACCCTGTTAGCACTCATATCCCAGTTACAATATTAACAGGAAATATCAGTTGTCACTTACAGGTTAGCAGACTCCTGTTAGACTCCTGTTATAATCTCCTGTTTAAACTCCGGTTTTTAACTCCACTTATCAAAAGTCCACTTATTCAAAGGTCCACACAACCAAATCTTCTGTACCAGTTATACTTATACTTATTCCTTTGTTGTTCATCAACAGAGAATGTCTAAATGTCCTTTCTTGGTCTATGTATGGAACAAAAATTACTATTCTTATCATTAATTGTCATTATAATCATCCTGCACAGCATCACACCAGTAGGCAATGTATGGATTTCAAATGCAAATCCCTTTTTGATTCATCAGTGCTTTATAGCAGCAATAAATCCAAGCATAAAACGATTGCTAAATGAAGGCAAAGAAAACAGATTTTCTATGTTTTTTTCTTACACCTTACTGGAGGCTTTTTTCTGTATCACACTGATAACCCATGTATGCAAAACATTATAAACTTTTATTATGACTTTTTAAAGAATAAATTGAATTAGAAAGCGTGTCCAAGATTATATTTAAATGCTATGAATTTGTAATTGCACAACATCAAACAAAGCAATTTTATGCTCACTAGTAACTATTAGCTACTGCTGTTTTCTAACCTGTCCTTATTCAAGTAAACTGAGCAAGGTCAATCTGTTTCTTCACAAAACAGCATGTTACCAAGAGAAAAATAATCTGATTAACAATGTGTTTGAAAATGTGAGATATCAGCAGGAAATAGCTGCATTGCAGGAACACAGTGGGAGGTCAACTGAGAAGGAATGAACGCGTACTGAGCAGGGACTTAATTCGCCAAGGTGTCAGCACAACAACCACATGCAGTGAAGGGTATCTGTAGAGTAATTTTAAAATGTCTTCCTAAAATTTGACCAATCTCTCACATAAAGCAGAACATAAGTGTGATTTGTTCACTCAACTTATAGGCCTTTTGCACACTGGATGACTTAACATGGCTACAAGGGCGATCTGGCTTTCTATTTTTATTCTAAATGCCCTTACATGTTAGCCTATGTGTCCATGCACACATAGACATTTAGAGGAGTTTGGAGGAAAGTGCGTGAAGAGGCAGAAAAAAATTCCACTGCCAGAGCATCCAGGAGAAGCTGCATTTTTGCAGAAAAAGTGCTTGACACCTGTAAACATGTGTAAATGAGCGTTAACACTAGGCACATTAGCGCATGAGCTTTAATTCATTGAAATGGCTATAATATATTTTTTTGCCAAAACGCTGCTGCCAGGAGGAAAGACATCTAGGAGAGATTGCAAAACATCCTGTGTGCATGAGGCCTTAAGCTCAAGTTCCAAAGTACATTTTCATTAGGGAATTTTCATTATTCATTGTATTCTACAGAATACAAACTGAGCAATCACCCCTGCTCAGCAACAAAAAAAAAAGTGTTATTCTAGAAGCAGGCAGGCTAGATCACAGGGGTCTGTTTGAGGTACAGAACTTTATTAAGAAAGTTGGTAAAGTGCTCTAGTACGCACTATTTGTAAAATGGCCATTGTAATTTTAGAACAGCCCTCAAAATTTCCACAATAATGTGGGAGCGAGCAGCACCTGGACTAGGGGTGGGTGGGAGAGATGGCGGTAGGAGCAGTTACAAGGACTAATCTCCCTGTATGGATTTAATGAAGCAGCTGAAAGCTGCAGGAAAGAGGGGAGGAGAAGTGGCTTCCAGCTGCTTAATTGAAGGCCATACAGGGAGATCAGTCCTTGTAACTAGATCATCCCTGATCCTTAAGTTTCTTTCCGGGGGGCCCCCCTCAGTGCCAAGTCCCTCCCCCATCCTCTGAACCAAGAAGAGAGGAGAGGAGAGAGGCTCAATCTGCTTTGCCTTCCCCCTGTGCCCACCCACACTCCAGTTGTGCAGAAGAGGATGTGTGGGTGGGAAACTGTATACAGAGCAGCAGGCAGCTCTGTGATGCATGTGAGCCGGGAACCATCCATGTGAGTCCAATCTTCCTTCCTTCCACCCCCTCCCTTCCTTCTTTCCTTTCCTCCCTTCACTCCGATCGGACCGGAAGTGGGAGCAGGTACCTGTCAAATTCGGGTACCCACTCCCCAAAGGTGCCAATCCTTAATGGGGAGTGGGGGAGCAGTCCTTAAAGCGGATCTTCCCCTTTTGGGTGGAGCTCCACTTTAAGTCTTGGCTAGTAGCTCAGGATTTGAAATTTTGAGCCCTTTTTTAGAAAGTTAACAGAGGAAACATCACATTTAGGAAAGAGAGGCAAATTTTAACCTTTGTTGACGTGATGGCTATGGACTGAAGTCTGCAGCTTAACATGGCTAATTTTTTTTACTGTGTTGCTGTATGTATCTTGACAAGGAGACCCAAAACTCAAGGGTTTCAGTAACATTTTGAATACTGAAGTCATATTTAAAAATAAATGTGTTAATTGTAGCGTGTAGTTAGACCTTCATGCAGCGAGATCATAGTGTTGGATTCAAAAAGTAGTGCTCTGACTGGCTTGGAAATCTAATACAACGTATATGTCCTAAGATGGGTGGGAAACTATCTATTCTGACTGCTTTGAAGTTTCATTCTGGTTTCTGGTGGAGTTCATTGAATTGTAAATGGACATTTACGCAGGCATGCTACTTCCAGTAGTTCCTTGAGATAGCAATCTTCGCAGCTGGAGGAGTAAATAGCATTCTAACACAAGAAATACAGCTGTTACACAATAAGACTTCTAATACCAAAATATGCATTCAATATATACACTTAAACTAAATGTTTGATATATAAAACGGCTATTCCATTTTCCTTCACAATCTCAAACCTAGAAGTTTTAAATTAAGTCTATAAAAAGACATTTCCTTCTGAAAATCATTGCTCTGACCACTGCACTGTTGGAAAAAAAAATCTACTGTGAGTCGGAACCATGTATACTGAATGCTCTTGTGAGGCCAAGTAACATACCTAGGAATTTATTGGAATTGACCTGACAATGCTGGAATTTTATTCCAGTTGCCAGATCATTACCAGAATCAATAAAACCTCTGAGATAGTCTGCCTGCCTTGTTTGTAATTGTAGTCGGCTGGAAGAGTGGACTTTGAGCTCCTGAACCAGCTCTCCTCCTTTCCCCCCCATCGCCAGTGTGTAGCCAGGTATGATGCTGGTTGCATATGTGAGGAGCAGGCTGTGCTCTACGGTGCCAGCTCTCGTCCTTCAACCCTTCCCACTGCTGCTGAGACTTTTGTATGTGACAAAGCAGCATCAAAGTATCTCTGTGTGTGATCCTCCTCTTGCTGGACCAGAGTCAGTCAGTGGCAAGAGGACTTGCATTCTGGGAAATGTAGTCTAGAGGGGCCATTGTACAATGGGGGCTAATGGAGCTGCAGACGTCAATACCCAGTATTCCCTGCACAACAGAGAAAGAGATATAACTTTTTCCAAGCAATTCTGGAGAGATCAGGGTTTTTGGCAGGAAGAAGCAAAGTTGTACAGATCTGTGGTCTTGGCTAGCACTGTGCAGAGACCAGGGTGCAATCTCAGAGCAATGTGGGGAGCAGAGAGTGCAGACCTAATGCCTTTGCTGAGCCTGCACAGAGATCAGGCACCTTTGCTGTGTCCATAATAGCCTGAACATAGAGCCGCAGAGGGATCGCTTGCTGAACTGAGACAAGAACTGGGAGGACTCATTGCCATGAGTGTCCAGAGCATCGCAGAACCAGTAAGTACCAGAGATGAGTGGCTGAGCCTTTTAAGGATATGTTTGGGAGGACGGAGTCACTGAGTCCCTGGTAACCGGTCTAAACCATCTGTGCTTATTTCAACACTGGTACAGTTAATGCAATAGAGACTGACCCTTGTTAACAGCCCATCCACCATACATTGCACACTTAAAGGGACAGCTTCATGTGCACTACCTTACAGAAAAGCCCCAACTATAGCTTACTAACACTGACACTTAGATGCCAGGTACTTTATAGCCAACTCCAGGGGTATCCCTTTTGTCAGGAGTGCATATACCACCCACTATTGGGGCTGTACGTGTAGTGTGCATATGGATACTTTTATTTTTGGGTTAGGTTATTCCTATACTCTTAACCCTGTTTGCATCAGTTATAATTTGGTTTAGCATCACTACAGTTCAGTCAATTGGTCAGTGTTCACTTCATCCAGTACAGCATTTTTAAACCCACTCAATTGCCTTTGTATTGATTCATGCATTGTTTAACTATATTGCCATAATATATAATTTCTGTCTACCACCAAGTTGCTTGTGGCTTATTTTCTGTGCACTATTATAGAGTGATAGCATACTAACCTTTAAGTTACACAAGTGTTTCAGTGGGGTCCAAGCAGCTATAAGAGTTGTGGCAGAAAACTCATCATATCCAGCAGCTCCTGTGGGGGGGGGGGGGGTAAGAGCAACATACATGTGCTGTGACAGGGCTGTCAATAAAAGCTGCAGTGAGAAAAAATATTACCCACAGTTCAAAGAATGTAATCACTCATTAATTGTAGGCATAACCAATTAGACATCTTGATACTGCAGCCAATTAAGGTTTTGATACCGTCATGTGACAGCGTCAGACCTTTCTTGATTGGCTGCAATATCAATTGCAAAGAATAAGTAAGTACACACTCTAAACTGAGGGACCATATCTATTTCTCTCATCAACCCTCATAGTCACTGATCTAACCAGACTGCTATGCTCACATTAAGGTTGACTTGATCTTCCAGAGGAGCAGGATTACCCATTCAGATTTCTGCAAAGTTACCAGCAGTTCTGGCCTAGAGCCCCATGAGGATCTTCACCTGATATCTGCTGCCAGAGGGGGAAAAGGAAGAGTATTGCCCCATACTGCACTTGGGCTGATAGTATCTTAGGGGGCAGTGTCCCCACAGCCAAAGGTATGTGGAATATTCCTCTTCAACACCATACTGGACTCAACCATGTGATTAAAACACATACCTGAGGAAGGGTAAGGTAAGAATGATGCTGGGAGTAATGTTGTAAGTGACAGGTGGCAGGAGCTAACAGAGAGTGAATCTGTGTCCATTTAAATGAGAACAGACTATGTTTTGGTGCAAAAGGGGTAAAGGTCTATGGCTGTCAATTTTCACACCTTCTACCTGTTACATTTCTAATACATGTTCCTTAATTCAGTTCATTTCCTATGATCATCAGTTCTATCTAGTGTCCATGATGCAGTATTTTCCTGATTGAAGTATTTTAGGAAAATACATCATTACAGCCACTGGTGATGGCTATATTAGATACATTATGAATATTATTTGTGATGGCTATGCAGATGCTGTGATGTTCTTACAACAAATTTTATTATAAATAGAGCCCTTATTGTCTGCCCAGAAACAAGTACCATGTTGGTGTGGGTTGACTGATTAGTTGACTAACTTTAGTAAGCTGCAGAGCAGGCCAGCAGATTAGGGGCTCCTGCTAGATTTTTATTTTCCCCATGCCCATTATTAGGCTTTACCAGAACTCAAGCAACAACCTGTGCAGAATTTAGGAGTCTCCAATGGTACAAGGAACACCTGCACATGTAAGTTTTTTAATGCTGTGAATGTTATTGCATGGGAAAAAGATGAATAGCAGGTCTGCTATAGCTTATAAAACAGTACTGCATTTCTTTTTATTGATTTGTATGTTATTGTAGATTCCAGATCGATCCTTTAATCCTCTTCCACTTTTAGTACAATATGTTCAGATCCACCATTCGGTGTGGCAATCCCACCCACCACTCTCCCATTCTCCCAGGTTGCAGACCTTGTGTACACTCAGACAGAAATCTTTTTCTTGCCACATAAATAATGAAATTGCTGACATAAATAGCTTGCCTTATGTCCGCACATTTTGGTCTTTTCAAGAAGCTTATATACTGCCTCTGCTTAACTTTTTCACATACATATTTACTATGCAAGACTGTAATTATTTTTTTTAAAGGTATTGTGATGGAAGCGTAGGCAGGACAGAACACACAAAGAAGATGGTAAACACACAAAGCTTTATTGAACTATGGAAGGCACTCAATCAGGGCAGGAAGGTAGCGTCCAGGTACCCAAAAATGGGAAGAGAGGGGAGGAGCCCAAAATAATTGTAATCCGGCCCACGATAGGGCACTTCGGGTAGCGATGACCTAAGCACTCAGGGGGGCAGTCCAGGTCGCTATAATCCGGGAACGCAATGGGGCAGTTCAGGTAAAGTTAATCCGAGCACACAATAAGGACAGTTCAGGCAAGGGTAAACTGGGCATACAATAGGGGCAGTCCAGGGCACTCCGCAACATGCGACTTCTAGGGACACTCACGGTAAGTGGCTTGCAGACACTCAGCAGCAGGCGGCTTCTAGGGACACTCACAGTAGCAGGCTCACGGGGACTCAGCGGGGCTTTAGCTGTGGGGTCTGACCTCAGCACAGCCCTCACACAGCTCTCTAGGGACAACAGCAGGCTCACGGGGACTCAGCGGGATGTTGGCTGTGGGGTCTGACCTCAGCACAGCCCTCACGCAGCTCTCTAGGGACAACAGCAGGCTCACGGGGACTCAGCGGGGTCTTGGCTGTGGGGTCTGATCTCAGCACAGCCCCACACAGCTCTCTAAGGACAACAGCAGGCTCACGGACAGTCCAGGCAGGGAAAAGTAAGGGGGGGGAAGTCCACAGACAGTCCAGGCAGGGGTGATATGGGCACACACTAAGGCAGTCCGGGCAAGGGCAATAGGGCGCACAATAGGGACAGTTCCACACTCTGCTGCATGCGGCAACCAGCAGACAATGTGCAGGAAGACTCATGGTTTCAGGGACGGCAGCAGTCAGTAGACAGGGACCCTCATAGCAGTCAGCTTTCTAGGAACAGAAGCGGTCAGCGGACAGGGACCCTCACAGCGGTCAGCTTTCCAGGGACAGCAGCGATCAGCAGACAGGGACCCTCACAGCAGTCAGATTTCCAGGGACAACAGCGAACAGGAGACAGGAACCCTCACAGCCGTCAGCTTTCCAGGGACAGCAGCGGTCAGTGGACAGGGACCCTCACAGCGGTCAGCTTTCCAGGGACAACAGCGAACAGGAGACAGGAACCCTCACAGCAGTCAGCTTTCCAAGGACAGCAGCGGTCAGCAGACAGGGACCCTCACAGCAGTCAGCTTTCCAGGGACAACCAGCAGGCCTACAGGGATTCAGCGGGCGTCCTGGCTGTGGGGTCTGGCCTCAGATCAGACCCCACACAGCGCTTCTCTCAAGAGCAGGGGACCAACAGGGCGGTCAGCTTGCCAGGAACACAGCAGGCTCACAGGGATTAGGCTGGGTCTTGGCTGTGGGGTCTGACCTCAGCTCAGACCCCGCACAGCACCCTGTCCCAAGCGGGGAACGAGCACACACACACCCCCCTGGGTCCCGCGCCAGCCTTCTTAAGCCAGCGCAGGACACTTCCCGGTTGCCCTGGCAATGGCTGGCCCAGCATCGGGTTGCCGGGGCAACGAGGCACGCTCCCTGACTCTGGCCGTGCTTTCGGGAACGCAACCTTTGTCTTCGGCGGGCGCAGAGCCCAGGAAGCCTCGTGCCCGTGCTGTGCCCGCTGGGGGGCGCGCAGAGACTGGTTGGCGGCACCAAGCCTGAACCCCGGCGGAGGGTCACTTTCCCCCATCCTGCACAGCCTTTCTTCAAAGGCTGCGACAGGATGAGAAGAGGGTGAGGGGACACAGGGGAGACACAGGCACCGGGGGGGGGTGGGGGGGGGGTGACAGAAGAGGAGCAGGTATCTTTATTCATATTTTTACATTTTCACAGTTCAAGAAAATACAAACTAACAATAAAAAAAAAAACAAGCAGGCAGTCGTAACATATTCTCTGCAGAAGTCATGTACAGTACAACATGCACATTATACATACTGAAAGGAGAATCGGTCTTATAACCTGAAAAACATATCAGAAAATTCTCACAGAAAGTTGCCCGCCATACCATTCTCAAAGAGACAGTCTCACCGACCTAGTTTGAGATAGATCATATAAGGGATCACATAAGCGAAGGTTGAATTCGGGACTGAAAACCTTATTTCCATCCTAAATTAGCACGTCAGGCCCGGCAAAACAGAAGTAAACACAACAGTTTCAAAGATATAACAGGTTCATTTAGGTTCGTTCCATAGCCAGAGCATTGGGACTTGAGACAGCACCAGGGAGAAAGAGAAATTCAGAAACTCTGTTCTCTTTCCTTGTTTACCAAATTAATGTAGTGAGTATCCCCTGAGGATGAGGAGGGTCATTCCCCACAACAGGAGGGGGGTCAGGAATCTTCAGTTTACCTAAAGTGTTCGCCAGATCAGATTTAGCATACCAAGCAATGAACTGAAAAGTGGTCATAAGATGTCTCATTTCATGCTGCAAAAAAGTATGTTCTATAAATGCCCTTCATCGTGTGAAATATCGTTTGGTGGGACCGAAATTCTGTACCAGAGTTGTGTTGTAAAAGCTGTGGATACAATGAGGAGATAGAGTACTGATTTAGTTTTATGGCACTATCTAACAATGGGCGAGTGAGGTCCACCCTACCTCCCTTAAGCTGTGATTTAATGAAATTAGCCACTTGTAGATAGTAAAACGTGGTGAGAAGGGAGGCGGAACCGTTGGAAGATCTCCATGAAGGAGCAAAGAGTGCCAGATCTAGGATCCCATAAAGAGGTGAAATCCGTTAACCCCTTGGAAGACCAGAGAATGAAGGCTTCATGGGTCATACCTGGAGAGAACAATGGATTTCCAAGTATGGGAAGATGTTTGAGGATGTTGGGATAAACACCAGCCAACTTGCAGATTTTACGCCATGCTATCACCATATCTCAGGTGAGCGAGTTATGTTTTAGACGAGTGGGTAGCATTTTAAGGGTTGTATGCAGAACCGCAGACAAATTAAAGGGGTGGGCTAGAGTTGCTTTCAGTGTGTAATTGCATAGATTTATGAGTTAACCAGTCTAGCCCTTGTCTAAGAAGACAAGCCAGATTATATAGACGAATATTGGGTAGACCCATTCCCCCCGTCACACTTCGACAGATGTAATTTGCGGTCTGCAAAGCAGGAGCATTTGAAATATCACAGAAATTTTAGCAGTGATTTGTGCAGTGTTTGAATATCTTTATGCTTTAGCAATAAGGGTAGCATTTTTAGAGCATACAAAAGTCTCACAAAAGACATCAGTTTAAAAAGATGACATCTGCAGAAGAATGAAAGGGGGAAGGAGGTCCAATTCTCCAGTTCTTGGACGATCTTCTCAAAGATCAGGGGAAAGTTGAGACAATACAGTGACGTTGGGTCTCTCCCTATCTTGATGCCCAAATAGGTGATGTGGTGGGGTGCTACCTGTAGCAGAGAAGATGGCGTCCAGGACCGGGAGCGAGATGAATTAAGCAGGAGAATTTCATTTTTGGTAAAGTTAATTTGCAGACCAGAGCAAAGCTGGAAGGTAGTGAAAAGAAAGCAGCTTTTATAGTGGCATTACCAGTTTTGATTCCCGACAGAAGAGGATGAGAATTGAGTACCCTGGAAAGAGGTTCAATAGCCAAAAACAACAATGGGGAGAGGGGGCAACCTTGTCGCGTTTCCTTTTGTAAATGAAGGGGGGCCGAAACTGCACTCTGGGTAATCAAAAAAGGTGTAGGAGATGAATACAAGGAGTGGAATAAATTTGCAATCATGCCCTGAAACCCAAACTTCCTAAACACCAAGAATAGCCACTGGAGATTGATATTATCAAATGCTTTTTCAACGTCGAGGGAAAGGACAGCCATGTCTTGATCAGAATAAAGCTTTGCATGCTCTAGAGCCATGATAACGCTTCAGATATGACAGCTGATCTGGGCTGGGGAGAGCATACCCTCCATAAGATAGCATATACTAAATAGTGAAGCACTAACAAATACCTAAAAAATACCCAATATATACATCTCAAATACCATCTGAACCTATAATGATAAATACCATAAAGTGATAAAAAATAAATATGATGAGTCTAATTGGTGGAAAACTACGATACATAAATATCTCATGCATAAATTAACCATTAATACCTCATAATTAATCCGTGATGAAAAGTAACAGATGATGTATTATTAATTAATCCTTAAATGAATCAGTGATGTAAAATCAATAATCATAAATGTGCTAATTCATAAACAAAAAAGTGTAACTATCCACGATACATAGTGACAATCCTATGAATTGAGATAAACTGTGATTTCTTCATCAGATAAATACGTGATTCATAAATTCTGTGATAAAACTAAATAACAGAGTAAAAATTAATTATATTTAATTGAGTGATGAGTATATAAACAAAGTGTCTAAATTAAACTCAAAAAGTCCATGCATATAATGTGAAAACACTCAGTGATCTCCACTTCTAGTGCTCAAAAAGGAATCCTCCAATGGCAGCAATGCCTGCTCACCTCCCCGCCCAGACCCACACAGGGCCACAAGGCAAAGACTCTCCTCACAGGCAATCCTTTACTCCAGGCAGCTCAGCGAGGGACCACAGGACTTCCACTCCACCTCCTCTCAAACGTCATATAGGACACAAACAGAGCTTCCCATAGTATAATACCGTTTAATAAGAACACTCAATGTAACATACTGATTCCACTCACATGTATTCCTTTGTATACAGCGCTTTCCACCTCATACCATGGGTGTATTCACATACAGGGAGGGAAACCAATATGGCCGCTACGTCCGGACATGCGTCCCCACGTGACCGGAAGTGATGTATCTACGAACTGGGAATGGCGTTCCGACGCGTTGCGTCACGTGCGTCGTGACTTCATCAGGGTAACCGCCCCCCAGAGCCATAATGTGTTTATATAGGGAACAGTCAACACACTATTCCCAATTAGAGGGCGGGCTCCCGGAGGCCATTTTACCGGAGTCCGCACATCTATCTACATGACAGAGGAGATATAGCTTCTCAATCTGAAACTTTTAATAGGACCCACTACTTCCGTTACATATATATTCATGATTTTACGGAATACTCCTCCTAAAAACCAATACAATACAGTGAACTATTTATTAGTATTAATTTAAAACCCATATAATACCATACTTTAATATTTAAAAATCTACCGCATTAATGTTATTAAAGGGGCAGAGGAAATAATATAAATAAGACCCAACATTAATGTATATATACAACTCGAATCTGATATAATTAACTCATCCTATAGTGAAATTTTTTTTTTTTTTATATATATATATATAAATATATACATATAACAAACGTTTACACCCATAAAATAGAAAACAGACCCTAATAATATAAAATTAATATTTAATAAAAATATATATATATGCTCCACCTAACCTAAAATCACTACTTTATATTTTCCCTAAAATTCTAAAAAAATATATATTAAAAACAGCCAATATTATATCTACATAAATCCATGATTCATTTGTTTGCACAACACCCTGCCATATCAGAACGTATACCTTAAATGGAAAAGCATAATTTCCATATATGAACCAATTTGTAATTAATCATGTGAATAGACCCATGGTCCGAGTTTACAAAAATCCTATAACATATATCGTATACAAATCATAAATCAATCTCTATGGTGTAACAAGAATAAAATAAATAAATATGCACAGTCTAAAACCCAAATTAAAAGTCACTAATAAAACAATTTAAATCAAATTCCACATTTAATCCATAAGGTGCCTGCGTACGCATAGTATAAATCCATCGGGATTCAGCTTGGCTTAAAGATTTGACCTTACTACCCCCTCTCCAGTGTTTCGTATATTTCTGGATCCCCCAAAATTTTAAGCCTGATGGATCTTTGCTATGCTGTTTTAGGAAGTGTTTGGACACACTGTGTTTCGGGAAACCATTTTTTATATTTTGGACATGTTCCCTGATACGCTTCCAGAGAGGTCTCTTCGTCCTTCCTATATACTGCAAGCCGCAATCACATTCTAGACCATAGACAACACCTTCTGTACGGCACAAAATGAAATCCCTAATCTTAAATTCAGTGCCATCAGTATTACATTTAAATGTTTTCCGTTTACTATTTTTCCCTTTCGTTTCCCTACATGCATAACGTTGTTTGCATGGGAAAAAAACGGATTGGTCAAGGAACGTAGCTTTCTTCTTTCCATCAGGTGGGTCCAGCACACTTTTTACCAACTTAATTTTTAATGTTGGTGCTTTTCTATAAACGAATTTAGGACCATTACCTAACACTGGATTCAACAAGGGATCCGATTTTAAGATCGGCCAATATTTAATAAATATTTTTTCTATTTTCTTATAGTGGACATTAAAGTCCAACACTATGGCCATTTGACTATCAAAATTGTTACCTTTCTTTTTATCCGATATCAAAAACTCTCTCTCCATTTTACCGACCTCATTAATACTCTTTTCAAGTGCTTCCTTTGGGTATCCTTTATTTATAAATTTCTTTCCAATCATTTCTGCTTGTCTCATATATTCTTCTTGACTTGAGCAGTTCCTTTTCAATCTCACCAGTTGGCCCTTTGGGATATTATATAGCCATGGGGGGAAATGACAGCTATCTATTGGTATAAAACCATTCCTATCTACCTCTTTAAAATGCGTTTTTGTAATAATTTTACCCCCTTCATTTCTAATATTAAGATCTAAAAAATTAACTTCATAGCTATCATATGTCCAAGAAAAATGTATATTCCTGTTATTAGAATTCATTCCATTCAGGAATCCCAATAGTGCCTCACTACTACCTTTCCAAATGATGATCACTTCATCAATATATCTGGAGTATAACAACAGTTCCGCAGGGGTCTGTTTGTAGATTGCCTCTTCCTCCCAGTGGGCCATATATAAATTGGCCACACTGGGAGCGAATATAGCCCCCATTGCGACTCCCTTCACTTGTTGGAAGAAAGTCTTATCATGCCAAAAAGAATTATGTTGAAGGCCAAATTCCAAACATTTCAATATATACTTCCTTTGAGGCCACCCAATACTGGTATATTCTCTAAGCCCCCAGGTAACTGCCTCCACTGCTCCATCATGATCGATAATTGTGTACAAGGAAGTCACGTCAGCACTTGCCAACAAAATCTCCGAACTCAACTCCATTTTATCAAGTAGTTGAATTAGATGCTTGGTGTCTCGTAAATAAGCTTTAGTCTTTTGAACTGCTGGTTGTAAGTAAAAGTCTACATATTGGCCTAATCTGGCCAAGACAGATTGTATCCCATTCACAATCGGTCTACCTGGAGGTTCTCTTAAATTCTTGTGTATTTTAGGTATTGTATAAATTATGGGAATTCTACAAATCTCTGGTATCAGATATTTGGCTTCCTTCTTATTCAAAAAGTTCTTTTTCTCTCCTTCTTGTACAAGCTTACTTAAATTTTTCTTATAAGAGAGTGTCGGATCTTTAGGGATAACTTTATATGTGGTGGCATCAGATAATTGTTTGTTCAAATCTTGCAAATAATATTCTTTTGACAGAATTACGATGCCACCTCCTTTGTCAGCTGGTCGTATTATAATATTATCTCTTTTGGAGAGCCTATTGATTCCTGTTTGAATACCAATGTTAGTTGTCACTTTTGGAATTGTCAATTTGTCCAAATCGTGATTGACCATGCGTTTAAAAACCTCTATGTGGTGATTGCTAGATACCTGTGGGTTAAAAAGTGACTTATTTCTTAAGTGACTGTGCAAAATATCGCTACTAGAACCACTGGCTATATTGCTTCTGGCCCCTGGTAGCCCTAAAAAATATTTTTTAATGTTCAATTTCCGAACAAATTTTTGGGTATCCACATATATGTCAAACTTATTGGCTGCTTTAGGTGGTGCATATTTTAAGCCCTTATCTAGAGCCATCAGCTCCTCTTTAGTTAGATCACATCCACTTATATTGAACACCCCCTCTCCTACTGTTCTCTTTTTCTTTTGTTGTTTCCACCCTACCCTGCACCCCCTCCTCTTGGGGGGCTTTTCCACCTTACTCCCTCCGGGCTCCTGTTCCTGTCTAAAAAATCTCTCTGAGGGAATTCATTTCTAAGTACCTCATATCTATTGTACATCTCTATCGGACTTCTTCCTTCTCCATTAGGTGGATACCATCTTTCTTGTGGATAAAATCTCGGGCTTCTTTCTGGATGGTAATTATACATTTTGTTCGGATAATACTCAGGCCTAGGTGGACCATAATAATCAGGTCTCTGATAATTATTTGGTTTATTCCACTGTGAATAAGGTCTCCACCCATTCCCTCCATTTTTTCCTTTGGGTTTTTTGTAAGGAGGCCCTCCATTTTTTGGTTGTTGCCTCCATCCATTATGGGGAGTATGATATGGTGGTCCATAATGGTTGGCCTTTTGCTCATTGATGAAGAAATCACAGTTTATCTCAATTCATAGGATTGTCACTATGTATCGTGGATAGTTACACTTTTTTGTTTATGAATTAGCACATTTATGATTATTGATTTTACATCACTGATTCATTTAAGGATTAATTAATAATACATCATCTGTTACTTTTCATCACGGATTAATTATGAGGTATTAATGGTTAATTTATGCATGAGATATTTATGTATCGTAGTTTTCCACCAATTAGACTCATCATATTTATTTTTTATCACTTTATGGTATTTATCATTATAGGTTCAGATGGTATTTGAGATGTATATATTGGGTATTTTTTAGGTATTTGTTAGCGCTTCACTATTTAGTATATGGTATTTATGATCTACTGGTTGAGGCAGAGTGACAGCGGCTGTAAGATAGGGACGCATCCATATTAAGCGCAGGAGGATATTTTCTTTCTCCTCCATAAGATAGAGTAACACAGCCGCACCCTGTCAGGTATTGCCCCTCTTCTTAGGAACCAGCAGCATAGTGTGAGTGTGCTTCAGTGAATTGCTTTGGTGTTTGGTGGTGTTGGTTCCAGCAGTGGGAGCATCCGCGATGTTATCTTCCATAATATGGGTGGAGGACAATTCGCCAGCCACCATAGACTCCACGTATTGTTAAGCCACCTTAGGAGAAGTAAAAGACAGTTGGTCACCTTCAGGAGAGCGTAAACGCAGTATCGCAGGGTAGGCTAGGGAGAATCACAGAGTATGCTGGTAGAGAAGAGAACAGGTAGGAGAAAAAGACTTGCGTTGTTTTGACGTTCCACGGAATAGACAGCAAATAATAATAGTTTGTGGTTGTCCATAGAAAAGTTCCCGCCCTTGTGATAGAATTGCAGAATAAGTTGTTTATCCGCATAGTTTAGGTATCTGACAAAGACTGGTCTGGGCATAAGTTGTTCTTGCTCTTGTGGTGGGCCCACATGATGCGCTCTTTCCACAACGCAGGGATAGCATACGTCCAGAGCTTCAGGGATGCAGTGGCTGCAGAGCTCCATTAAAGAGGATTGTTTATAGGATTCTGACAGTCCTATAATACGTAGGTTATTCCTACGAGATCTGTTCTCCAAATCCTCTATATTAAGTACAGATTGGGGTACCCCCCCCCCGTGTAGTAATGGCCGTGTTTACCTGATGTAGTTGCTTTTCTACAAGGACATACGTCACTCTGCTTCCTCCAGCCTATGGGTCTGACTGTGAATTTCCTGTTGCAGCTGTTCCATGCCTTGCTGTACCGCTTTGTCAGCCAACCCTGTGATCAGCAGGGTGAGTATGTTTGCCATGGCCTGAGCGATCCTGCTGTGTGAGAAATCACCATCTTCAGCCTGCTGTAGAGATTGTAGAGAGTGACCATCTGAATGCTGTGCTTGCTGTACAGCGGCGGCCATGTTGGATGTCACCTCCGGTCCTGTGTTGGGATCCAGCCCAGATCCCTGTGATGATCAAAGAGCGGATTGCTCCAGAAAGCGATGTATCTGGCCCCCTGGTGCCGGAGGAACACAATCTGCCCAGGTAACAAGAGCAGTGGCGCTGTTTCAAAGTGCAGATGGCAGCGGGGCAGGGAGCAGTGACGGATCACTCCATTCTCACACGGCACCGGAACTCCAACTGTAATTTTAATTGTAGAAAACACACTTACTTTGTTTCTGCACAATAAGGTCTAATTTACCTGAATACATTAACTACCAATAAACTACTATATTGTTGCTGCTCAATTTTTTTTTTCTCTGGGACAGTACACTTTTCATTTTAATGTAGCAAACCATCTGCCTTGTACCTATGACTTTTCCCTCTTCATTCTGCTCACAAAACTGCCCTACTGATGATAGTTTTTTTCATAGGTGGCTCTGTGATTTTAATTTCTAGTGTAAAAAAACAGTTTTGTTTTGTGTTAACACATTTTAGCCTGGTCATGTTCATATACTGTTCATGTGCTGCCTAATTTTTACTCCTCTAAGCCTTAGGGTAATAGCTAGAGATGAGCGAATTATTCAAAAATTCGGTTCGGCTGATTCGCCGAATTCGCCGATTAAATTTGCTTCGTGCCGAATATATTCGCTGCGAATTTAACTTATAAAAAGGGTGTTTCTAGGCTTCAGAGAGCCTTTATATTAGTGCAGAACACTGTACCTTTAATTTAAATGCCCTTGGAGTCTGCTGGGGAAGAGAAATAATACTGTCAGTCAGTATGACATGCAGATGAGTGCCGTCGATCTTAGAATCACCGCACACTTCACTCATTTGGGCAGTCACGGGGCCAAAACCAGAGTGTGGAGCCACAGTGTGGCGGTGGAGGCAGCAGCAATGGGAGGCCATACAGCACCCTATGACAAAATGGAACCCACCAGCAGTGTGAGGAGACCTGAAAGTGGCACATGGCAGAGTGTGGCGATGGAGACAGCAGCAATGGGAGGCCGTACAGGGACCCATGACACACTCTGGACCTGGCAGCAGCATGAGGAGGCGGTACAGGGGCCCATGACAGATTACGGGCCTGGCAGCAGCATGAGGAGTCGGTACGGGGGCCCATGGCAGATTACGGGCCTGGCAGCAGCATGAGGAGGCGGTACAGGGGCCCATGGCAGAGTGGCGGAGCGTAAGCAGCTAAAATTGAAGACCATACAGAGGCCTATGTTAAAAAGTCCCCCCAGCAGCAGCGTGGGGAGACGACTATCAAGAGTCCAATGGCAGAGTGGCAGAGCAGAAGCAGCTTCAATTGAAGGCCATACACAGGCCTAGGTTAAAAAGCGGAAGCCGTCAGCAGCGTGAGCAGACGACAGAGACACATGGCGCAGGGTGGCGGTGGATGCAGCAGTATTCGGAAGCCAAACACAGGCCTCGGTTAAAAAGCGGAAGCCGTCAGCAGCGTGAGCAGACGACAGAGGCACATGGCGCAGGGTGGCGGTGGAGGCAGCAGCAATGGAAGGCCATACAGCACCCTATCACAAAATGGAACCCACCAACAGTGTAAGGAGACCTGAAATTGGCACATGGTGCAGGGTGGCGGTGGAGGCAGCAGTATTCGGAAGACATACACAGGACTAGTTTAAAAAGCGGAAGCCGTCAGCAGCGTGAGCAGACGACAGAGGCACATGGCGCAGGGTGGCGGTGGAGGCAGCGGTATTCGGAAGCCATACACAGGCCTAGGTTAAAAAGCGAAAGCCGTCA
Organism: Staurois parvus; assembly: GCF_062004578.1. Lineage (NCBI taxonomy): Eukaryota > Metazoa > Chordata > Amphibia > Anura > Ranidae > Staurois > Staurois parvus. The sequence continues at coordinate 553,119 of NW_028318342.1, read as the reverse complement.
GCAGCGTGAGCAGACGACAGAGACACATGGCGCAGGGTGGCGATGGATGCAGCAGTATTCGGAAGCCAAACACAGGCCTCGGTTAAAAAGCGGAAGCCGTCAGCAGCGTGAGCAGACGACAGAGGCACATGGCGCAGGGTGGCGGTGGAGGCAGCAGCAATGGAAGGCCATACAGCACCCTATCACAAAATGGAACCCACCAACAGTGTAAGGAGACCTGAAAGTGGCACATGGCGCAGGGTGGCGGTGGAGGCAGCAGTATTCGGAAGACATACACAGGACTAGTTTAAAAAGCGGAAGCCGTCAGCAGCGTGAGCAGACGACAGAGGCACATGGCGCAGGGTGGCGGTGGAGGCAGCGGTATTTGGAAGCCATACACAGGCCTAGGTTAAAAAGCGGAAGCCGTCAGCAGCGTGAGCAGACGACAGAGACACATGGCGCAGGGTGGCGGTGGATGCAGCAGTATTCGGAAGCCAAACACAGGCCTCGGTTAAAAAGCGGAAGCCGTCAGCAGCGTGAGCAGACGACAGAGGCACATGGCGCAGGGTGGCGGTGGAGGCAGCAGCAATGGAAGGCCATACAGCACCCTATCACAAAATGGAACCCACCAACAGTGTAAGGAGACCTGAAAGTGGCACATGGCGCAGGGTGGCGGTGGAGGCAGCAGTATTCGGAAGACATACACAGGACTAGTTTAAAAAGCGGAAGCCGTCAGCAGCGTGAGCAGACGACAGAGGCACATGGCGCAGGGTGGCGGTGGAGGCAGCGGTATTCGGAAGCCATACACAGGCCGAGGTTAAAAAGCGAAAGCCGTCAGCAGCGTGAGCAGACGACAGAGACACATGGCGCAGGGTGGCGGTGGATGCAGCAGTATTCGGAAGCCAAACACAGGCCTCGGTTAAAAAGCGGAAGCCGTCAGCAGCGTGAGCAGACGACAGAGGCACATGGCGCAGGGTGGCGGTGGAGGCAGCAGCAATGGAAGGCCATACAGCACCCTATCACAAAATGGAACCCACCAACAGTGTAAGGAGACCTGAAAGTGGCACATGGCGCAGGGTGGCGGTGGAGGCAGCAGTATTCGGAAGACATACACAGGACTAGTTTAAAAAGCGGAAGCCGTCAGCAGCGTGAGCAGACGACAGAGGCACATGGCGCAGGGTGGCGGTGGAGGCAGCGGTATTCGGAAGCCATACACAGGCCTAGGTTAAAAAGCGGAAGCCGTCAGCAGTGTGAGCAGACGACAGAGACACATGGCGCAGGGTGGCGGTGGATGCAGCAGTATTCGGAAGCCAAACACAGGCCTCGGTTAAAAAGCGGAAGCCGTCAGCAGCGTGAGCAGACGACAGAGGCACATGGCGCAGGGTGGCGGTGGAGGCAGCAGCAATGGAAGGCCATACAGCGCCCTATCACAAAATGGAACCCACCAACAGTGTAAGGAGACCTGAAAGTGGCACATGGCGCAGGGTGGCGGTGGAGGCAGCAGTATTCGGAAGACATACACAGGACTAGTTTAAAAAGCGGAAGCCGTCAGCAGCGTGAGCAGACGACAGAGGCACATGGCGCAGGGTGGCGGTGGAGGCAGCAGTATTCGGAAGCCATACACAGGCCTAGGTTAAAAAGCGTAAGCCGTCAGCAGCGTGAGCAGACGACAGAGACACATGGCGCAGGGTGGCGGTGGATGCAGCAGTATTCGGAAGCCATACACAGGCCTCGGTTAAAAAGCGGAAGCCGTCAGCAGTGTGAGCAGACGACAGAGGCACATGGCGCAGGGTGGCGGTGGAGGCAGCAGCAATGGAAGGCCATACAGCACCCTATCACAAAATGGAACCCACCAACAGTGTAAGGAGACCTGAAAGTGGCACATGGCGCAGGGTGGCGGTGGAGGCAGCAGTATTCGGAAGACATACACAGGACTAGTTTAAAAAGCGGAAGCCGTCAGCAGCGTGAGCAGACGACAGAGGCACATGGCGCAGGGTGGCGGTGGAGGCAGCAGTATTCGGAAGACATACACAGGACTAGTTTAAAAAGCGGAAGCCGTCAGCAGCGTGAGCAGACGACAGAGGCACATGGCGCAGGGTGGCGGTGGAGGCAGCAGTATTCGGAAGCCATACACAGGCCTAGGTTAAAAAGCGGAAGCCGTCAGCAGCGTGAGCAGACGACAGAGGCACATGGCGCAGGGTGGCGGTGGAGGCAGCAGTGTTCAGAAGCCATACACAGGCCTAGGTTTAAAACTGGAACCCAGCAGCGTGAGCAGACGACAAAGACGCACATGGCAGAGGATGGATCTGGCAGCAGTATGAGAAGGTGGTACAGGGGCCCGTGGCACAGTGTGGTGATGGGGGCTACAGCAACTGGATGCCAGAAAGTGGCCGATAGGGCTATATACTGCATGACTACATAGGTGGTTTTTATAGTACTTTATTTTGGCCTCCCTCTCAGCAGGTGTGAAAAAGGCCACCATTTTTGAACGGTAGCGAGGGTCCAACAAGGTGGACAGCCAAAAGTCATCCCTCTGTCTGATGGTTATTATTCGGCTGTCGCTACGCAAGCAACCGAGCATGCTATGGGCCATTTGTGCCAAGAAATGCGAGGGACTCCCTGCCTCCATCTCCACAGCATACTGCCACGGTGCGTCTGGGTCCTCTGTCTCCTCCTCCTCCTCTACCAGATGCTCCTGCTCCTCCACTCCTGTCCGCTGAGTGGAAAAACCACCCATTTCACTCAATAATTCCTGAGCACCAATGTCCTCCTCTACCTCCTCCTCTTCTTCCTGTCCTGCCCCCACAGGGGTCATGTGGCGTTGAGATCTGTGCGCCACGTCTACCGCACCCTGACCAGCCATTGTTAACAGCATTTGTTCCAGGACGTGCAACAGAGGAATGACGTCGTTCATCCCATAGTCCTGCCGACTCACGAATAGCGTGGCCTCCTCAAAGGGCCTGAGCAAGCGGCAGGTGTCACGCATGAGCTGCCAATGGCTGACATCGAAGTTACACAGGGGAGTACCTTTATCCGCTTGTAACATCAGGAAATCGGTGATGGCCTTTCGCTGTTCGTAAAGGTGGTCTAACATGTGTAGGGTTGAATTCCACCTTGTTGCAACGTCGCAGATCAGGCGATGCTGTGGAATTCCGTTCTGCCGCTGCAGCTCAAGGAGGGTGTGCTTTGCGGTGTAGGAATGGCTGAAATGCATGCAAAGTTTACGTGACATTTTAAGGATGTCTTGCAGTGGGATGGTGGATTTTAGGAACCGCTTGACAACCAGATTGAACACGTGAGCCATGCATGGCGCATGGCACAACCTTCCTTGATGCAGAGCAGACACCATGTTCTTTCCGTTGTTGGTCAACATGGTTCCGATTTTCAGTTTGCGCGGAGACAGCCATCTGTCGATTTCTCTGTTCATTACACTCAGAAGTTCCTCCCCTGTGTGACTACGTTCGCCAAGGCATACCAGGTGCAGCACAGCGTGACACCGTTGCGCCCTGCACATGTGATATGCCGGTCGGGTAATGGGACTTGGCACGGGGGTGGCGGCTGAGGACACGGCGGAAGAAGAGGTGGTAGAGGCGGACATCTTTGCTGGACCAAGGATGTGGAGGCAAAAGCGGCGTGACCTGTCCAAGTTGCTGGTGCGGCTGTGCCGGCACCACGTTCACCCAGTGGGCCGTAAATGACATGTACTGTCCCTGACCGTAGTTACAGCTCCACACGTCGGCGCTGCCGTGCACTTTGGCAGAGACCGACATGCTCAAAGACTGGCCCACCATCTCTTCTACATGTGAATGCAGGGCTGGCACTGCCTTTTTGGCGAAGAAATGCCGGCTTGGCACTCTCCACCGCGGCTCGGCACAAGCCATCATTTCTCGGAAAGGTGCTGAGTCCACCACTTGGAAAGGGAGGGACTGCAGCACCAGCAACTTGGACAGGAGGACGTTCAGCTTCTGCACCGTGGGGTGCGTGCTCGCAAACTGTTGTCTCTTGGAAACGGATTCCAAGAAAGACTGCTGACGGAATCCGTGAAGAGGAGTAGCAGGAGAAGGAGCATCTGAACGAGCGGAAGATGCCAACGAGCGACAACTCCCCTCAGCAGAGGTGTTGGAGCCTTGACTGGCTGATAGAGGGCGATTGACGTCGGGTGACGGAGCAAGTAACGGAGCGGGTGATGGAGCGGGGGCTGGGGCAGGCAGAACCGCCGTATCTTTATCACGGTTTTCCCAGGCCACCGAATGGCGACGCTGCATATGCTGACGCAACGCTGTAGTCCCAACATTGGCCCCCTGGCCACGCTTGACTTTCTGGCCACATAGTCGACATACGGCTACGTTTACTTCCTCGGGCGGCGTGACGAAAAATTGCCACACCGCCGAGTAGGAAACTTTGCCCCCGCTACTCCTCACTGGCTGACTGCTACTTCCTCCGTGCACACCGGCACCACTACTGGCCGTGGTGGTAGGCTGCAGTGGAGCTGGTGCTCTACTCCGTGGCCGTTTGGCTCCACTGACACTGCTGCGACCCTGCTGCCTCCTGGGCAACCCACCGACCGTTTTGCTCGCTGGCAAGCTGGCACCCTCTTCTCCTGATGATGCGGAAGCAATAGCCTGATGATGACGAGGCTGCCAAGTGCGATCAGCCTCATCATCATCAATTAGGGTCTCCGCGTCACTACTAGCCCCCTCGGCTGCGTGTGGGTCAGGAGACAGACCTGTTTCTAGACCGGCTACCGAGCCACTCTCCTCGCCAGTACTTCTTCGCCTGGCTGCTGAAGAGGCGGATGTCTCCCCCCGTTCCTGACCGCCCTCTGTTAGCTCTTCCTCACTGTACAGTGGGGCTGAGCCCACAGCATGCGATACTTCGCTTGGTGAGGGAACACCAAAGGACAGGGGCAGGTCGAGGACACGTGATTTCAGTGGGCTTGCTCCCGGGCCATGCCAACTAACGGTTGTGTCTGACGTACCCACCGACCGTTGGCTGTAGGTGTCAGAGGTGACCTGGGAAGAGGAAGACGACCGAGTCAACCAATCGATGATGGCAGGGTTGTCGGTGGAGACACGACCGCTGGATGACACCGGGAGCACTGGCCTCTGGCTGCGACTAGTGATGCCTCGACCCCTTCCTCTGCTGCCACGTCTGCTCGCTCCTGAAACATTGCCTCCTCTGCCACTCCTCTGCGTGTTGTCTGACATACTCTTTAATTCAATAAGCACCCCAAAAATAAAACCGGATTTAACTCTTTGAACGTACAATAGTGGTTGTGAAGCAGAAAGTCAGTTTATTGTACACAATCGGTCAATTGCAGCTTGCCGTTGGCTGGAAACTGTACGTTTATGTCACTGGAATGCACTAATCACCCAAAAAATATTACCGCCACCCGGCGTGTAAATGGATCTAACTCTTTGAACGTACAATAGTGGTTGTGAAGCAGAAAGTCAGTTTATTTAGCACAATCGGTCAATTGCAGCTTGCCGTTGGCTGGAAACTGTACATTTATGTCACTGGAATGCACTAATCACCCAAAAAATATTACCGCCAGCCGGCGTGTAAATGGATCTAACTCTTTGAACGTACAATAGTGGTTGTGAAGCAGAAAGTCAGTTTATTGTACACAATCGGTCAATTGCAGCTTGCCGTTGGCTGGAAACTGTACGTTTATGTCACTGGAATGCACTAATCACCCAAAAAATATTACCGCCACCCGGCGTGTAAATGGATTTAACTCTTTGAACGTACAATAGTGGTTGTGAAGCAGAAAGTCAGTTTATTTAGCACAATCGGTCAATTGCAGCTTGCCGTTGGCTGGAAACTGTACGTTTATGTCACTGGAATGCACTAATCACCCAAAAAATATTACCGCCACCCGGCGTGTAAATGGATCTAATTCTTTGAACGTACAATGGTGGTTGTGAAGCAGAAAGTCAGTTTATTGTACACAATCGGTCAATTGCAGCTTGCCGTTGGCTGGAAACTGTACGTTTCTGTCACTGGAATGCACTAATCACCCAAAAAATATTACCGCCAGCCGGCGTGTAAATGGATTTAACTCTTTGAACGTACAATAGTGGTTGTGAAGCAGAAAGTCAGTTTATTTAGCACAATCGGTCAATTGCAGCTTGCCGCTGGCTGGAAACTGTACGTTTATGTCACTGGAATGCACTAATCACCCAAAAAATATTACCGCCACCCGGCGTGTAAATGGATCTAACTCTTTGAACGTACAATAGTGGTTGTGAAGCAGAAAGTCAGTTTATTTAGCACAATCGGTCAATTGCAGCTTGCCGTTGGCTGGAAACTGTACGTTTATGTCACTGGAATGCACTAATCACCCAAAAAATATTACCGCCACCCGGCGTGTAAATGGATTTAACTCTTTGAACGTACAATAGTGGTTGTGAAGCAGAAAGTCAGTTTATTGTACACAATCGGTCAATTGCAGCTTGCCGTTGGCTGGAAACTGTACGTTTATGTCACTGGAATGCACTAATCACCCAAAAAATATTACCGCCACCCGGCGTGTAAATGGATCTAACTCTTTGAACGTACAATAGTGGTTGTGAAGCAGAAAGTCAGTTTATTGTACACAATCGGTCAATTGCAGCTTGCCGTTGGCTGGAAACTGTACGTTTGTGTCACTGGAATGCACTAATCACCCAAAAAATATTACCGCCAGCCGGCGTGTAAATGGATTTAACTCTTTGAACGTACAATAGTGGTTGTGAAGCAGAAAGTCAGTTTATTTAGCACAATCGGCAAACTGCAGCACCAACTGTGCACGACAGCCACCAAAAAAAAAAAGGGTGTATGTCACTTTAAATTTTTGATTCTTTGATAGCTGTGGCCCTGAGTAACGATTCTGTGTCCCTGAGTAACGATTCTGTGTCCCTGAGTAACAATTCTGTGTCCCTGAGTAACGATTCTGTGTCCCTGAGTAACCATTCTGTGTCACTGAGTAACGATTCTGTGTCCCTGAGTAACGATTCTGTGTCCCTGAGTAATGATTCTGTGTCCCTGAGTAACAATTCTGTGTCCCTGAGTAACGATTCTGTGTCCCTGAGTAACGATTCTGTGTCCCTGAGTAACAATTCTGTGTCCCAGAGTAACAATTCTGTGTCCCTGAGTAACGATTCTGTGTCCCTGAGTAACAATTCTGTGTCCCTGAGTAACAATTCTGTGTCCCTGAGTAACGTTCTGTGTCCCTGAGTAACGATTCTGTGTCCCTGAGTAACAATTCTGTGTCCCTGAGTAACAATTCTGTGTCCCTGAGTAACGATTCTGTGGCCCTAAAGTCTCTGTGGCCCTAACTCTGTCCCTTAATACAGACAGGTCTGTCTCTCTTGAATGACCGGAGGCTAATGGAGAATTCTAAGATGGCCGCGATTTATAGCTCCACCATTACACAGTGCTGGCTGGCTGCTGATTGGCTAATGCGATCACATGTCATGATTCATGACTCATGAATGCATTATGGGTCAGCGCGCCTTGTCTGCGCGCCTTCCCAGAGATCCCCGCCCCATCTTCTCTGTCCATTTTCTCCTGTTGCCACACATGTCGCCACCATTTTTGGGAAAATTCGATTCGTGCATCCGAAGTTTGCTAATCTTCGGATTCGTCGCGAATCGAATTTTTCCAAATCTTCGGAACGAATTCCACTTCGTCATGTTCGATTCGCTCATCTCTAGTAATAGCAATTACATTTTTATGAACTGAGTATATGAAAAGGGGTGGCAGTGTACCTGGGGTGACCGTGCGCCATGTTTTGGATGCACAGTGTTTTACATGTTTTCAGGCTTCAGTGAGTTGCTGCAAAGAAGACAGTTCTAATCACTCCAAGCTATAAGTTATAAGTTAATATAAAAAAGGAAAAGACTCGATTTAATGAAAAAAGTATCTGGGGTGTTAACAACTGAAGAGCTATATATCACTCAGCTGCTGTAAACAGATATTGCTTCTTAACAGAATTTTGAGATGTGCAGATCTGTGTACATATACAGGGCACATTATTATAATATACCCTAGCACTGCAATTCAAAGAACTCATTCACAGTGTGTTGAAGTAGCTGTGAATCCAACTACTAAAATCTCATATTCTTTAACAGGAGAAACTTGTTTGAAAATTTTATTTTTATTTTAATGGCTAGCTTTCACAAAAATAATAGCAGACGATACTGATATAAAGGTCCATGTCTGGGAACTATATGTTATGGGGGAACAACACTTGCCTTATGTTTCCCATAGTTTCCTGCTTGTAAATTACCCTCACATGCTCTCCCAAAGGAAACTATACATTTCTGTGTTGATGCACATTATCCAGGCATAGTCCACTGTTATTACCATTTTTTAAAAAAGGGCTGTATAAAGACACATGAAGCCTGTTGTCACTATCAGGGGCAGACTGACCATTTGGAAACTCAGGCACTGCCCGAGGGCCCAGGGTCAGTAGGGGGCCCCATGAGATGCCCCTGGTACCTTTTTCATAGGCTTTTTTGAGTTTGGGTAAGGATATAGGGGTCCCATGATCCCCTATTGCCCAGGGGCCCCATGATTTGTCAGTCCGCTTCTGCTTAGTATAGTGCATGTGGACAGGGACAAACTGCAAAGAGGCTGCAGGACATTGGCAGCATTAGGTTGTAACAATGGATGAAAAACAGTAAGGTCCTTCCCTCTCCTCACCCCAATTTCTCTAAGATACACACAATTTTGCTACCTGCATTATATTCAGTAAGAGTTTACATCTTCTTTAATAGAGATGCCAGTGCCTACAAGCCTTACACTAATCTCTCTCAATGCAATTTGTCAGCAGCACTCCTTATGCTCTATAACAGATAAAGCACACAGCATTCAAAACCTTGTAGTAGTTGTAACTTCTTACCACACTATACAAAACTAACCAAAAAAGTGTTGATTTTAGGTATACTCTAAGAAATATAAGTAGACAATCAGTAATATATATATATATATATATATATATATATATATATATATACAGTGCCTTGAAAGAGTATACATACCCCTTGAAATTTCCACATTTTGTCATGTTTTGTCTCAGCTAATAATGGAATCTTCTACTCTTCCTACCAGTCCATCCCCCATAGTTATTACCTTTTGTACCACTAACCCCTCCCTCCTAGACTGTAAGCTCAAAGGAGCAGGGCCCTCATATCCTTCTTGTATTGAACTGTATTGTTGCTGTATTGTCTCCCTTTATATTGTAAAGCGCTGAGCAATATATAAATCCTGTATAATAATAATGTTACAACCAAAAACATAACTGTATTTTATTGGGATTGCATGTGATAGATCAAAACACATGCCACATAATTGTGCAGTGGAAGGAAAATGATAAATGGTTTTGAATTTTTTTTACAAATAAATATCTGAAAAGTGTGGCATGCATTTGTATTCAGCCTTTACTCTGATATCCATAACTAAAATCTAGTGGCACCAATTGCCTTCAGAAGTCACCTAATTAGAAAACAGAATCCATCTGTGTGTAATTTAATCTCAGTATAAATACAGCTGTTCTGTGAAGCCCTCAGAGGTTTGTTAGATAACATTAGCAAGTTCCAATCACCTCCATGGCCACAGGTATATAAAACCCCTGTCTAGTTGCCTCTATGTACATACTGTATACAATTGCACACATATTAAAATCTAAATTTTTTGCTTTAACCCTCCTACAAAGTATATACTTAATGAAAGCAGAGAACATGGAGAATAAAGTGGTGGTAATTGCAATTTTTTTAAGTTGCCCAGAATTTGATTGGCTATTTATCAAATGCATATTTTCAGGAAAAATTACACTAATATGAATTTTATTGCAAACAAACTCAGCAATAAGCCCTACCCATTAGGTTTGTGGCTGTTTTTACCATTTTGAAACTGGGGAAACAGCACATGGAAACAATATTCTGTTTAGAGCTGTTTCCCAGTGTTATGCTAATAAGAAAGTAACTGAGGATCATGAAAATTGAAAGCCTCTTTTTGTGGATCTTTACCTCACCTTTCATAATGTGGTAATAATGGCTGTGTTTAGTATGATATGAAATGTTGGTTCCTTAAGTGGTGGAAAAATTTAAATCTGTAAGTATGAATGTTTTTACTACCTTATTAGTGTAAAGCAACTTGTAAACTAACGACCCAAAGAATTACTGGGCTTCTGAGAGAATATGAATATTCAGTGGTAAATTATGATTATAGTGCAGACTTACTTTTGAACATTTATTTTTATCTGCTTATTTAACTTAACTTACTTAAAATTTTATCCTTTAACTTGAGTTAGCTGCAAAAGGTAACGTGAAGTTTGTCCACTGTTATCCCATTAGCTGCATCTCCACACTCTGTCTCCCTGCTCTAACAAGAGCCTTTTTAATCTTACAACTAACTACTGTATTTTTAAGCTATGTCTCTTAGATTATTTGGTTTTATATTCTAGTGTGGGAAATACTCCATCACTGGATGCTGGTATATGACAAATCTCTTGATATATATATAAATGGCAGAATCAGTGGACCACTTGGTCTTTTTTCTGCTGTCACTTTTCTATAGTTGATTATGGGTGAGTAAAGGGAGAGTTCTCGGACGATTGGTGAACCCAGTATGAAATCTCTGAAACCCAAACTTAGCACTGACCCCCACTGAAGTGTACTGTTTGTACTGTGAATTGTGTTATTATTTTATGGCAATTTTCAAATATAATAAGCAAACTATTGTTGAAAAAAGGACATGGATTATTTACTGCCATGTGGACACATGCCAATGCAAAAAACATTTCAGTTCAATAGGTAGGGGTGTTTTCATGTATCTTAAAGGGCAACACTGAAGTCACAATAATTAACATGCTTGGTGGATGCCTTAAATCTGTTCAATGTAGTCCTTAAAAGATGGGTAAAAACCAGTGTAGGGTTGCTCTAAAAATTCTGTGTTGACCCTTATTAAAGCATGAAGGAAGGAGAGGGAAGGAAGCATGTGACCGCCTACTCTTCCTGTTCCAGACTGCAGCTGACGGCAGTTAAACCCCTCCTTGAAAAGTACCCATGTCTCATTGGTGATGGACAAGGGCCTTTTCCCCACCTCTGATGCTCCAAAAAGGAGATGAGGGTAATATGGCGGGGGGTGTACTACCAGAATCTTGAGGTTTTTTTCATAATAAGGGGGCAGATATCTGCCTTCTCCTGGGGGAATGAGAAAATAAATTTGATAAATAAATACATTTTATTTATGTTCACAAGGTAAGTAAATGTCAATCAGGATGTACATATTTTAGAATTAGGTATTAGTTCATGTCACCATTCAAATAAAACATTACTGCACATATTTTTAAAATCCAGAACTGTAAACCTTGGCAGCTTTCTCAGAACATTTCTGCATTACCATCATGGATACTCTCCTTCCTCGTCTAATTCCTAAAAGTTAGCACACTCACTACAGGACTGTAGAGATTTTCACCAGAATCTTTTCTCCTGTTCCTTTTCAGCTTGGAGACACCTCTGCTCACAGTGTCTGCAATAGCATTTAAAAAGGAACTCCCAAGTATGCAACTAGAGTTATATTCTGTACTGCCCTTTACCCCACTCACATACATTCACAGAGGTACTTAAAAGACATCTTACCAATATCATTCTCTAAGAGTGATGTCTGTCTATTTCATCTGGGTCACACCAGCCATCTTACAATCAGGGCATTTACAAAGTCTAGTATCTCTTGGGGTATGAGGGTAGCTCTCAACACTTAAGCTGTGACTTCACCTCATAAATACTTCCAGCTATTCAGCCTTTTTGGAGAATTGCAGTAGCATAACTCTAAATATCTGATTTTGAAAGGACTCACTCCTCTTCTCAAATCTTTAGCTTCAACTTACAGAGCTCTGGTCTTTGGACTTCCACAACTTTTAAACTACGAGATTCAATCTTACTCTTTCCAAACTAACATCCTGCACAAGTACAAGGTCTAACTCCCCCAGTATTTTACTAACTGGAGTTTATATCTCTATTCTTGCTAAGGCGCAATGACAATATCACTGCAGCCAATAAAAAGGAAAAAAAAGAAAAATTATACAATCCCATATACACAAAACTATACCCACAGTTGATCCAGAGGAAGGCAAACAAAAACTCCAGCAAGCATGATGCAATTTGCTCCAGCAGGGGGAAAGAAATTCCTTCCTGGTCCATCAAGAGGTAATCAGATATTCCCTGGATCAACTTTACCTATAAATGTTAGTATCCAGTTAAATTATGTGCATTTAGGAAAGAATCCAGGCCATTTTAGGGTGGAACATATAACATGTTCCCAATGCTGAATTCGCTGCCTGCTGCCCCCCTACCACCCCCAGTGACAGAAGTACAGGGAGAAGTTCCCCATATTATCTGTCAGTATTTAAAAACAGCGTAGCTGTGTGGGGCTCCACCCACATGGGTGCATCATTCATTCACAGTGTTCTGTGAATGAATGAACTACAAGTCCTTACAGCCTTAGCAGCTGGCAACTTGTAGTTCTCAATGAACTAACACGACGCTGTGGGGCGCCAAGGTAGTTAATTGATTCTTCCTGTCAGTATATCGGCTTGCTCGTGCATCCCATATGTGCAAGCAGAAATACTGACAGATCCGCAGACCTGCATGGCACCAGATCGCTGGTGCATTGCTTTACAGGCTCCTGCAGCCAAAAATAATAAATGCATATTTTTTTAACTTAAAAAAAGTGTTCATTTATTATTTTTGTGCAAAGGTGAACTTATTCTTTAAAACAATCTACTGAACTGGGAAGAACCAGCTCTTTAGGTAGTCTATTCCACATTTTCACAGCTCTCACTGTGAAAAGTATTTCCATATTTGGAGATTAAATCTCTTTTCCTTGAGATGTAAAGAATGGGGGTGTCCTGTGTGGTGACCTTAAAGTGAATAACTCTACACTGAGTTCACTATATGAACCACTGATGTATTTACACATGTTGATCATATCCCCCCTTAATCTCCCTCTCTGCCAGCACTACTGCGGTACTAGCCAGCCAGCCCTGCCGGAAAAAACTCTGCCCCCCCAGCCAGATCATAGTGTATCCTGCATACTGCTGCTATGAGAACAGGTGAGTGGATGTTATCATGGCTACTATGTACACCATTTCAGTATTACTGATGGTGACAGTCGCATAGTCAGCGTAAAATGACTCATAGTACCTAATTTTCATGGACACCTTTTTTCACTGTGCATTCAGAAAGCCCTTGTAGGTGGAGAACGTACTTTAATTTGAGGTGGGGGTACTCATTTAAAATAGGCGTGGTTTTACAAGTGGCATATCATTAACCTAATGCCATACTTTAACTAATAATATATAAGAGAGATGTAGTTATAGGGCTAAACAAAAACAAGAAAACACTGGTAGTAACAGTAAGTATGTAAACACTGAGTCCAAGGTTTTATAGGAGCGATGCAGACATTAACTAGAAAAGCTACAATTTCTGGGGAAATTGTGTGAAGTGTTCTTGCCTCCACCAGTAGTCTACAACTGGAGTGGGCGGAGTAACTGGGTGGAGTGGCTTGTCACTCTGCTGCCTGCTCACACACCTGGGTTCCTATGGCAACTCACTCTACAGCAAGGGCAGAGAAGAGCGGTTAAAAACAAACTGCTCCAACTTGCTCACTTCACTGGCGGTTACCATCTTCAAACGGTTGTAGTTTAAAAATGATAAATCCTACACCGAAGAGTGAGAATCACAAGACCAAGACCTACATTTTGATGCATAGTATGTCTCTGAAATATTAAAAATGAAGGCACAGTCGCAGTTTAGAAATTGCCCTTCAAATTTGAGATGGCTAGAGTAGAGTTTCAATGAATGTCAATGGGCGGTGTGAGTTGCAAACAAATGGTCATATTGTGAAAACTATCAGGACTATGGCTTAGCCATGGACATTTGTAGTGGCAGCAGGGATAGCTGAACGTTTTGATATAAGATTTGTGTAGTTGGGCTTGAAAATGAGGGAGTGATGGCAGTTTAGAAATCATGGCCTTGATTTTTCATCTCACACTCTAGTTTTTGTCAGCTCCCACTCTAGTTTTGAACATTCCGCAATTCATTCATTCCTATGGGACCAATTTCACCACAAAACCGCCGATATTTTGTGAACCATTTGATGAAATGTTCCACAAAGTAATAGCACACCAATCAGGAACAATCCCCACGTTTCAGTATATTACTGTCTACGTAGTGTAAAAACTGTGGGAGGAGTTAGGGTGGTAAATTTGGTTTTAATAATAAGAATATATATGTGAGATTATTAAGTGGTCTTGCCATGCAAGAACACTTAATTACATAAACAGCAATTCTGCACAGTAAAAAATAAATCACTATTTGCATATACACCATGGCAGATTATTTTGACAATATAGTGACAGGCTAGGGCTGTATAATGGTGGGCTAGGGCAGTATAGTGGCAGGTTAGAGCTGTATAATGACAGGCTAGGGCTTTATAGTGGTGGGCTAGGGCTGTATAGGGGCCGACTAGGGCAGGATAGTGACAGACTAGGGCAGTATGGTGGCAGGCTAGGGAAGTATACTGACAGGCTATGCCTGTATAGAGGCAGGCTAGGGCTGTATAGGGGCAGGCTAGGGCTGTACAGTGGCAGGCTATGATAGTATAGTGACTGGCTAGGGCTGTATAGGGGCGGGTTAGGGTAGTATAGTCACAGGCTAAGACTGAATAGTGGCAGACTAGGGAAGTACAGGGCCGGCTATGGCTGTATAGGGGCAGGTTATTGCTATATAGTGGCAGGCTAGGGCTATATAGGGGTGGTCTATGGCTGTATAGGAGCAGGCTAGGGCTGTATAGTGATAGAGTAGAGCAGTATACTGTCAGGCTAGGGCTGTGTAGTGACAGAGTAGAGCAGTATATTGTAAGGCTAGGGCTGTATAGTGTCAGGCTAGGGCTGTATAGGGGCAGAGTAGAGCAGTATACTGTCAGGCTAGGGCTGTATAGTGTCAGGCTAGGGCTGTATAGTGTCAGGCTAGGGCTGTATAGGGGCAGAGTAGAGCAGTATACTGTCAGGCTAGGGCTGTATAGTGTCAGGCTAGGGCTGTATAGTGTCAGGCTAGGGCTGTATAGGGGCAGAGTAGAGCAGTATACTGTCAGGCTAGGGCTGTATAGTGTCAGGCTAGGGCTGTATAGTGTCAGGCTAGGGCTGTATAGGGGCAGGCTAGGGCTGTATAGTGTCAGGCTAGGGCAGTATAATGATTTTTAGTTTAAGCATGACAGGTTATGGAACATTTGTGCTTATGAATGAATGACATGACCTTAGCAACAAGCCAGCAGATCAGCAGCCACTATTTAAAAAAATGATGAATGCCCTTTGTGCCCTGTCATGATCCTATCATCACCGAACTAACTTACTAGGTTTCCTCCCTGTTGCTCTCTCTCACAGTCTGCAGCTCATATCCTCACACAATCACCAGAGCAGAAGAAGGCAGGCCGAGCTCGCCAGCCGCACCCCTTTCTCCTGTCCCGCTTAATCAAAATGCAAGCCTTGCAGGCTCTACCTAGACATCAGCTGTTGGCAGAGGAGGTTGGGGAGGTATCTTGTCCCTGTTCTCTGTCTTTTGTGAGTACCCCGCACCCGGCAGTACACACATCTGAGCTCTGCATGTATGCTAACGTGTCAGTCTGACTCTGTATCCGAGCAACCCTGCAGCAACCATGAGTACCAAGTGTGCTTTACTGAGAATAGTGGGGTGGTCTTTTTATGGGGCAGCAGAGCGGCCAGGGGGGCACCCTGCTGCGTGGCTCAGTCCACCCCTGGTTGAGCTCCTCCATGCCTCTTATCAGTTTGGTTGTCCTTCTCTGCACGTTTTCCAGTTCCCCAATATCCTTTATGTGAATTGATACCCAAAACTGATCTGCATATTCCAGATGACATCTTTCTAATTTCTCTCTCTCTCTCTCTCTCTCTCTCTCTCTTTCTCTCTCTCTCCTCTCTTTTTTTTTTTTTTTTGTATTAACAATTTTTATTGGTTTTCAAGTAAATCAAGTGTTACAGAAAACAAAGGGAAAATAAAACAAGCAAAACATAGAAGTACATCGATGGCTAAGATTACATTTGGTCAGGACCAGTGGAGTCATATAGTAACAATGCAAAAAAAAAAATCATGGTCTTACAATTTGGGCTGGCATAGAGGAAGAGAAGGTATCCCACGGGAGCCAAATCATCTCAAATACAGCAAACGAACCACTATGTGAAGCAGTCAAACACTCCATCTGTCTTACATCGGTAATAAGTTTATACAAAGTTTGCAATGAAGGTGGGTTAGAGGATAACCAACACATAGGAATACTTCTCCTGGCCGCTGTTAGCACATGTGCAGCAAGTTTTCTGGCCAGTTTAGATAGACCCGGGAATGGCAAGCCCAGCAAAAAATGCAGTGGGTCAAATGGGAGAGAAACTTGCAACAATGATTGCAACAAGGAGCGGACCTCTTCCCAAAAATGAGCAATGGAGCTGCAGGTCCAAAAAATATGATAAAGAGAGCCAGAAGCGCTACTACAGCGCCAGCAGGCAGGAGAAGCACTCGGATTATAAACATGAAGAACTTCCGGGGTTTTGTACCACAACATCATAATCTTGTATATGTTTTCCTTAAAAACCACACAAATAGAGGATTTAGATGCATTATCCCATATTTTCTTCCACGTTAATAAGTCAATATCACGTTGTATAAATTGAGACCACCTACGCATATAAAGGTGAGCGTCATTGGACAAAGGGGGGGCCTCCATAAGAATTTTATAGGTGCTAGAGACAATACCCCTTTGATGGGGACCTTCCATACATAGACGTTCGAAGGGGGTAGGTTTCTCCAAGCTCAATGAGGGTGATAGAGTAGAGAAAAAGTGGCGTATTTGAAGGTATACATACAGATGATGAGGGGGTAGAGAGGCTTTCCTCTGGAGATCCGAGAATGAATGTAACTTACGAGTCACCGGGTGTACCAGGTGACGTAGTTGAAAAAGGTTAGATACTACCCAAAGAGACATCCGGGACATGGCCATATTGTCTGGAAGATTAGGGTTATGAAGGATATTTGTCAGTGGGGAGCATTGAGAAGCCAATGTGAATTTAGCCTTACATTTCTGCCAAACAGTCAATGAAAAAAGCATGGGGCCTAGGAGTGAGTGGCGAAAAGAATGGACATCCACCGCTGAGGTCGACCAGAGAAGGGAACACAGATGAACTGGGGACAATTGTAAAGACTCGATCTCAGTCCATGTATTGGGAGGGTAGTGAATGGACCATGACAGAAGAAAGTGAAGGTGGGTTGCAAAATAGTATGTTATTATATCCCGTGCTCCCAAGCCTCCCCTAGAACGTGGGGAAAGCAGAACAGAACGAGCAATCCTGTGCCGCCTGTTGTGCCAAATAAAATGTAAGAAAGATTTCTGAAGGGAGTGAAGCTTGGACATAGGAACGGGTACGGGGAGGGTTGCAAACAGATATAAAAGTTTGGGTAGTACGGTCATTTTTAAGACATTAATACGACCGAGGAAAGAGATAGGCAAGGCATCCCAGTGTTTCAGGGAGCGAGAAATTGCTATAAACAGTGGGGGAAAATTGGCCTCGTATATAGATTGGTAAGAGGAAGTAAGGTTGGTGCCTAAATATTTTAAAGAGTGGGTGCAACACCGGTAGGGAAAGGCTGCCTGAAGGGAGGAAAGAACAACAGGAGAAACATGTATTGGAAGTGCCTCAGTTTTGGACGTGTTGACCTTATAACCTGATAAAGCCCCAAATTGTTTCAAAATTTTGTGCAAAATCGGTAAAGAGGTGTGGGGACTCGTAAGTGTGAGGAGGATGTCATCTGCAAATAATGATAATTTGTACTCATGAGAATGGGATTGTATCCCCCGGATATCCGGATTCGACCTGATGGCAACAGCCAATGGCTCCAGACAAAGAATGAACAGCAGGGGAGAGAGTGGACATCCCTGACGAGTGCCATTTGACATCTGAAAGGGGGGTGAGAGAAAGGAAGCTAATCTGACCTGTGAGAAAGGGGATGAATAAAGGGCCTTCAAAGCTGCTACAAATGAACCCCTGAAACCAAATCGCTCCAAAACCATGAACATGTAAGGCCAGCTTAAACGGTCAAAGGCTTTTTGGGCATCCAGGCTCAATAACACAGTAGGGGTAGAGGAACGGTTGACCAGATCAACCAGATCAATAGATCTCCTGGTGTTATCCACAGCCTGTCTGGCAGGTACAAAGCCCACCTGATCTCTGTGAATGAGCTTGGAAATAATACCGGATAGTCGATTGGCCAAGATTTTAGTAAAAATCTTATAATCGGAATTAAGTAGGGCAATAGGGCGATAGTTATCTACGATAGAGTGATCCTTATCAGGCTTAGGAATAACCGAGATATATGCACGGGAGAAGTCAGTCTGGGGTATGATTCCCTTAAATAGATCTCGGTAAAGGGATAGGAGATGAGGGGCCAGAGTACCAATGAAAGATTTATAGTAGGAGTAGGGCAGTCCGTCCGGTCCCGGGGCTTTACGAGAAGGGAGGTGTTTAATTGTATCCAATAATTCCTCTAGCGTAATATCCGCATTAAGAGCGTCAATGTCTGAGGGTGATACTCTCGGAAGTAGCAAGGGGTCAAAAAAATTATCAAACGATGGTTGTGTGAGAGAAGGGTGAAGGTCCGGGGTTAAACAGTTATACAATTTCCCATAGAATGAGCCAAAAAGGGTTGCCATGGCCCGAGGATCATAAGTAGGGCATCCATCAGGCTGTATTAGAAGGTCGGGCATCGTGGAGGGGGACTGGGCTTTGAGACGGTTGACTAACATATGGTGTGGTTTGTTAGAAAATTCATAAAATTTCTGTCTAACCCAAAGGAGAGATTGTGCAGTCTTACTGGAGTCAAGGGCTTTAATTCGGTCACGTAGAAATGTTACCCCCTGAAGCCCTGAAATAGATGGCTTATTCAGTAACTGACGTTCCGCCAACGAGAGCTGTTGTATGAGAGAGGCCCTAGCACTCGCCGAGGACTTTTTTAAACGGGAACCCATGGAGATACAGAGTCCACGGAAGACCGCCTTGTGGGCCTCCCACAGAGATGAGGAAGAAGTTACGGAACCGACATTAAAAGTAAAGTATGTATCGAGTCCCCGTGACAATTCATCCCTAAGATGGTCTGTGGAAAGAAATGTCTCATTAAGGCGCCAGTGACACGGTTTGGGCATAGCAGGGGGAAAAAAAAGATTTAAGGTCAAAGAGGCATGATCAGACCAAGTGATGGGATTGATTTCAGAGGAAACCAGAAGTGGGAGCAAAGAGGCAGAGATGAAAAAATGATCTAGGCGGGAATAACTACGGTGAGGGTTGGAGTAAAATGTAAATTGTTTATGAAGGGGGTGTTTAATCCGCCAAGCGTCAAAGAGACGATGCTCCCTAATCAATTTACGGAAAGATTTTGAAGAGGAGCATTGCCGCTTCGAGGGGGTGGACTCAAAAAGCACTTTCCTGTCTTTATGGGGGGAAACAATCAGATTAAAATCTCCCCCTACAATCACCTGCGAGGTAGTAATAGAGTCTAGATTAGCGAGCGTTTGGGATAGGAATTGCAGTTGACCTGTATTGGGAGCATATAAATTCAACAGAACAAGGGGAGTCTCGCCATGCATACACTCTAAAATAATAAAACGACCCTGATGGTCAACCTTGGAGGAAACAACCCGAAGGGAGCAGTGTGACCCAATAAGGATTGCCACCCCGGCCTTCCCAGAAGGATTAAAGGCCGAGTAGGCTTGGGGAAAAAATCTCGAGGCAAAACGAAAAGAGCCAGTTGATTTAAAATGGGTTTCTTGGACAAAAATAATGTCTGCTCCAGAGGATCGGAATTCCCTCAAAGCCATCCACCGTTTTTGAATGGAGTTGAGGCCCTTGACGTTATATGACAGAAACCTCAACGCCATTATGAAACAACGACAACTGACCTACATGTAATAGCATGAAAAATGAATGGAATACCATCGATGTAATATAGTGAAAAACAAAAAACATAAAACAGTTGAATAACACAGTACAGTGCAAAGTAATAGTATAAAAAACCAAAAACAGAGAACTAACACTAATAAGTATCCGAAAGGATATAAACTCGGGGATAACAATGGGACCCAAGTCGTCTAGGCCCATGGCTAGACAAAGTCGGGGGCAACACGACAACCAGGACATCGGAAAGATTGTCAAGCCCGGCCAGAAAAAAAAAAAAAAAAAATCAACCATGAAAAACACCCGACAATTTGGCCGGACAGATAAGGTAAACCTGTGGGAAAATTATGTAAAGACAAAAAGAACCAAAAACCCAGGAAGGAAGGTTCATCACCGGATTCAGAAGGGCGCCCCAGAGAATCGTCAAGCAGGTGGATCAGTTGACCGAGGAAGACGCGGACGTTTTGGGGTACGAGAAAGTCTCTTCCGACCTCTGCGAACTGGGGTCCAGATCTTGTTGGGGGTAGCGGATGGACGAGACGGAGTTGGTGGCAGTGGGGATACATCTTCAGACAGAGGTGGAAGTCCCAGGCGTTTTAAGAAGGAGTCCGCCTCATGAAGATCACGGAGCACAACTTGGGTATTGTCCCTAGTTACGATCAGCCGAAAGGGAAACCCCCAGCGGTAAGGGACACGGTGTTGTTGAAGATGTGTGGTGATCGGTTTCAGATCTCGTCGCTTAGCCAGTGTAATCGGGGACAGGTCGCAGAAGAGTTGGAGTCTGTCCCCCTGAAATTCCAGAGACGATTTATGGCGAACAGCAGAAAGTAGAGCTTCTTTGCTTTGAAAAAAATGAAAGCGAACAATAACGTCGCGAGATCTGGTGCCTTCAGCAGGTTTTGGGCCCAAGGAGCGGTGAGCCCTATCCATACGCCAATCTGCCTCTGGAACCAAGGGTGCAGTTGCGGTAAAGAAGGACAGAAGATGACGGTGCAACTGTGCATCTGCAATAGACTCGGACATACCGCGGATACGGATATTTTGGCGCCGTTCCCTGTTTTCCAGATCCTCTTGCTGGAGCTGCATTTGGGACATGGAATGCTTCAGATAAGCGTTATCCTCTTCCAGCACGTGGACGTATTGAACCAGATCATCAAACTCATTTTCCAGTCTGTCCGTGCGGTCTCCAATCTGGGCAATTTCCCCTCTAAGCTCTAAGGCCAGCTTTCCAATTTCAGCGGATATGGACGCGGTAATGTTGCGCAAAAAATTTTGTAGCTTGTCATCCAACGCTGACAATGTGAGGGAAGGTGACTGGGTGGCCTGTTGAGGTGCCAGGGTGGAAAGAGGATGCTTCTCTGAGGCAGAGTGCTCCGCAGCCCTTGCAGTAGCATGCTGGGGCTCATAGTCCTCCAGCAGGGAGTGTGTCAGGGCAGAGGCTGGAGTGTCTGTGGGTGCAGTACCGTCTGCGGCCACCGGGGGACCGCGATCTCTCCCTGGGCTCTCAGTCATACCTGAGGCTGGGGATTGTGGCCTGGAGAGGAACCTCCGGAGCGGCGAGGGCCGCGGGTCACGTGGTTGCGGGGAGGGGGGCCTCCAGCGCCCTATCTTCCCCATCAAGCCTTCGCTCAGGTGCCGGGCCGGGTGCAGAGTACGGGTGACTCACCCGCAGCGGAAGAGGAGCGGAGGCAAGTGTCGGGTGAGTCTTCACTGGCCGGGATGAGCGGAGCTCACTTAAAGTGCGGCCGCCATCGTCCCTGGCCGCGCATGCGCCCCTCTCCTCTCTAAATACAAGAAAGGATTTTGCTTTCTTTGGAAACTGCAGCTTGGCATTGAGATCCTTCTCTAGCATTGATTCCCCCAGTTGTACTCCCCCTAGTATGTATGATGCATGCATAATCTTAGCCCCCAAGTGCATAACCTTACATTTATCAACATTAAACACAAACTTTAATATAAAAGACTGAAATGGTATTTTTAATCCCAGACTCTATCATTTATAGGTATATTAAAAAGTAAGGGTCCCAACACTGAACCTTGGAGTACACCACTAAAAACCCTAGACCATTCAGAGTATGAATCATTAACCACTACTTTCTGAATATGTTCTTTTAGCCAGTTTTCTATCCATTTATAAACTGATTTTTCCAAGCCTGTAGACTTTACCTTACACATGCCGTGTGTGGGGAACTGTGTCAAACGCTTTTGCAAAATCCAAGTATACTATATCCACAACCACTACTTTGTCTAAGACTTTGCTCACCTCCTCAAAAAAAGAAATCAGATTTGTTTGACAACTTTTGTCTTTCATGAATCCATGTTGTTTGTTGCTTAAAATATTTTTTCCAGCAAGAACTCATCTACAGTATGTGGTCTTTAATTAAAATCTCCAGGATCTTCGCAACTAAAGACGTTAAACTAACAGGTCTATATTTACTAGGTAACTATAAGACTTTGACCCCTTTTTAAATATCGGCACCACATTGGCCCTACACCAATGCAGTGGTACTATGCCAGTCAATAAACAGTCCCTAAAAATTAGAAACAATGGCTTTGAAATGACAGAGCTCAATTCTTTAAGAACCTGTGGGTGTATCATATTGGACTAGTATTCGGGACTATAGGCACTTTTTTTTCTCATAATAACTACAGTTGCAAGAAAAAGTATGTGAACCCCTTTGGGATTACGTGGAGTTTTGCATGAATTGGGCATAAAATGTGCTCTGAACGTCATCTAAGTCACAACAATAGAAGAACACAGTCTGCTGAACATAATACTACACAAACATTAGATGTTACCATGGTTTAATTGCACATAACATGTAAACATTCACAGTGCAGGAAGGAAAAAGTATGTGAACCTTTGGACTTAATAACTGGTTGACCCTCCTTTGGCAGCAATAACCTCAACCAAACTTTTCCTGTAGTTGCAGATCAGACCTGCACAACGATCTGGAGTAATTTTGCACCACTCCTCTTCACAAAACTGTTTCAGTGTAGCAATATTCTTGGGATGTCTGGTGTGAATCGCTCTCTTAAGGTCATGCCACAGCATTTCAATTGGGTTGAAGTCAGGACTCTGACTGGGCCACTCCAGAAGGCGTATTCTGTGCTGTTGCAGCCATTGTTTTGTTGAATTACTTGTATGCTTAGGGTCATTGTCCTGTTTCATCACCCATCCTCTGCGGAGCTTCAGTTGGCGGACAGATGGTCGTACGTTTTCCTGCAAAATGTCTTGATAAACTCTGGAATTCATTTTCGCATCAATGACAACAATCCGTCCAGGCTCTGAGGCAGCAAAGCAGCCCCAAACCATGATGCTCCCTCTGCCATGTTTTACAGTGGGGATGAGGTTTTGATGTTGGTGTGCTGTGCCTTTTTTTCTCCACACATAGTGTTGTGTGTTCTTCCCAAACAACTCAATCTTGGTTTCATCTGTCCACAGTATATTTTGCCAGTAGTGCTGTGGAACATCCAGGTGCTCTTTTGCAAACTTCAAACGTGCTGCAATATTCTTTTTAGACAGCAATGGATTCCTCCGTGGTGTCCTCCCATGTACTCCATTCTTGGTTAATGTTTTCCTTATTGTAGATGTGTCAACAAAAATGTTAGCATGTGCCAGAGATTTCTGTAGGTCTTTAGCTGACACTCTGGGATTCTTCTTTACCTCATGCAGCATTCTGCGCTGTGCTCTTGCAATCATTTTTACAGGACGACCCCACCTAGGGAGAGTAGCAACAGTGCTAAACTTTCTCCATTTGTAGACAGTCTGTCTTACCGTGGACACATGAATATCAAGGCTTTTGGAGATACTTTTGTAACCCTTTCCAGCTTCATGCAAGTCAACAATTCTTGATCGTAGGTCTTCTGAGAGCTCTTTTCTGCGAGGCATGGTTCACATCAGACAGTGCTTCTTGAAACCAGTAAACCCAAACCAGGTGTGTGTTTTTTAAGAGCAGGACAGCTGTCAGCAACACATCCAATATCATCACACTGATTGGAGTCAAGGTTGGCTCACTCCTGGCTCCAATTAGCTCTGGGAAAAGTCATTAAGCTAGGGTCTCACATACTTTTTCCTCCCAGCACTGTGAATGTTTACATGTTATGTGCAATTAAACCATGGCAACATCTAATGTTTGTGTAGTATTATGTTCAGCAGACTGTGTTCTTCTATTGTTGTGACTTAGATGATGTTCAGAGCACATTTTATGCCCAATTCATGCAAAACTCCATGTAATTCCAAGGGGTTCACATACTTTTTCTTGCAACTGTAGATGACCTAGGTTCAGCAATTTATTTTTGTTTTCAACAATAACATGAAAGATGGATTTCTTTTTATGATTCATTTTCTGACAGGGCAGTATCTTCTGTCAGGCATACATATACCTGTTTATGCCTGATCAGCTGCCCTATATACACTATATTGTTAAAAGTATTGAGACACCTGCCTTTACACGCACATGAACTTTTATGGCATCCCAGTCAAAGGGTTCAAAGGGTTCAATATTGAGTTGGCACACCCTTTGCAGCTATAACAGCTTCAGCTCTTCTTCAAAGGCTGTCCACAAGGTTTAGGAGTGTGTCTATGGGAATGTTTGACCATTCTCCCAGAAGAGCATTTGTGATGTCAGGCACTGATGTTGGACGAGAAGGCCTGGCTTGCAGTCTCCACCCTAATTCATCCCAAAGGTGTTATTTCAGGTTGAGCTCATGACTCTGTAGAGGCCAGTCCAGTTTCTCCACCCCAGACTCTCTCATCAATGTCTTTATGGACCTTGCTTTGTGCACGGGTGCGCACTCATGTTGGAACAGGAAGGGGCCATACCCAAACTGTTCCCACAAAGTTGGGAGCATGAAATTGTCCAAAATGCCTTGGTATGCTGAAGCCTTAAGAGTTCCCTTCACTTTAACTAAGGTGCCAAGCCCACCCCTGAAAACAACCCCACACCATAATCCCCCCTCCACCAAACTTTACACTTGGCACGATGCAGTCAGGCAAGTACCGTTCTCCTGGCAACCACCAAACCCAGACTCATCCATCAGATTGCCAGACACAGAAGCCTGATTTGTCACTCCAGAGAACACGTCTACACTGCTCTAGAGTCCAGTGGCGGTGTGCTTTACACCTCTGCATCCAACACTTTGCATTGCACTTGGTGCTATAAGGCTTGTGTGCAGCTGCTCTGCCTTGGAATCCATTAGATGAAGCTCTCTATGCACTGTTGTTGTGCTAATCTGAAGCTAATCTGAAGGCCACATGAAATTTGGAGATCTTTAGCTATTGACTCTGCAGACAGTTGGCGACTTCTGCGCACTATGCGCTTCATCAGCATGCACTGACCCCGCTCTGTCATTTTACATGGCCTACCACTTTGTGGCTGAGATGCTGTTGCACATAGTTGTTTCCACTTTGTTATAACACCACTAACAGTTGACTGTGGAATATTTAGTAGCAAGGAAATTTCAGGGATGGACTTATTGCACAGGTGGCAACCTATCACGTTACCACACTTGAATTCACTGAGCTCCTGAGAGCGTTCCATTCTTTCACAAATGTTTGTAGAAGCAGTATGCATGCCTAGGTGATTGGAAAACCTGAATTCAATGATTTTGAGGGGTGTCCCAATACTTTTGGCAATATAGTGTATCCGTCACCTAAATCAGTTCAAAGCAGAATTGATCCACAGCAAATAATACCTGTCAGCCAATGGCAGTAAAAGCAAAACAAGCTACAAGTCATTGTAGTCAGAACTCATACCAAGTCATGATCTTCTCAAATCGGTAAGTAACATTCTCCTTCATACCTACATGTACTGAGTGTTTTCTTCAGCTCCTGGGGCTGAACTGATTGGTGGAGGAGGAAAGAAAAGGTATGTCCTGCTGTTGATGGGGAAAGCCGGCCATAGATGGTGCGATTTTCTTTCCTGCAAGCACGGGTTGCAGGAAAGAAAGTTGCTAGATTCCCCCATCAATAGCAGAGCTATTGTGTTCTCCCAGCAAAGGGGGGAGCCATCCCTGCCTGGAGAACACAGCGATTATTGGTATCGGCTATAGCCATTGGCAGTTACCGCATGAAAAATCTGACAGGCTGGTTGTAATCAAGTCGTACAACAATCGATTTGGGTACAATCAGCCTGCCCAAAGATGTTTGAATCTCGACCGGTCCCTGTTGAACTGACTGAGATTCAAACCATCTATGGCCAACTTAAGCAAACCTGTTGCTTTGCCCTAAATGAGCAAAGCGCCAGAACTCCTCCTAAATGTTATTTGCTTTTAATCTGACAAGAAAAGATAACAATAACAGAATTGTAGTATTTTCACATCAATGACTATCATAATATTGTTAGGAGTATGTCATGGCTGTCATTGGTAGGGGAAGACACAGACTAGCATATCTTCCACTGACTGCCAATGTCCTTAAAGTCCTGCAATAAAAAACTGTTAGGAGTTTGTTTTACATGCAATGTCTATTTTGACCAAAAACCTTTCCCTTGGCTCTTAGTAGTGTATTCATTTCTAGTACAATGCACAGGTGCTGCACAAAACACAGATTAATCTCATTCCCATCATTTGTAAAATGCTGAGAATGGAAGCAGGGATGATGTAACTTCTGTTAGATTATTAGTGGCTGCCTACAGGTCGACGAGACGTGTCACAGGACCTAGAAGCAGTGATGGAGGAAATAGATTCGGGGCAGAGCTCTGAATGGACCTTGGACCCATTATCACTGAAGGAGGGCACTGTGTGAAGACTGTACCATGAGTTTCTAGTTGTTCTATGGGCAAATGTAGGTTGTTTTACCAAGATAACACTTTAAGAATAAAAAAAACATATACATTAAATTGTAAGAATACCCAAACTCTTTTAGTAGTGGGTAGATTCAAGGATTAAAACCTTTGCCTGGTTTATTTTGCTGTGTCTGTTAGAGGAAATGCGCCCTCATTATTTTTCTTGTGACCACTGTTTCCGGGAGCAAAAGTGAGTGAGGGTAAGGGCAAATCTTCCAATGTGGACACCTGTTCTGATGACAACTCTCTAAGAGGGGAATTCCCCTCAATTTGCAGAGATTCCATCTTACTTCCTGTCCGAAGGTCACTACAGGAAGTGAGATGGAATCATTACAAAGCGAAGAGAATTCCCCACTTAGACAAAACAAAACCTTTCCTGGTTTATAATGCTGTCTCTGACGGGATAATTTACCCTCACTATTTGTCTTGGTGACCACTGACTACTGTCACTGGGAGAGAAAGTGATAAAAAAATTTCCCCTCATTTTGTATTTCATCATACCTCCTGCAGTGATTCTGGGAAAGGAAATGAAAGAAAATCTCCCAAAGGAAAACAAACAATCTTTCAGGAGTTTTAACTCTTTCATCCTTTAAAAAACTAAAAAGAAAGTTGGAAATACTGTACATAAACTTTAATGCTAACCTCTATTTTACTTTTTTAAGGCAAAGCAATGGGTTTGTTTCAATCCATCACCCCTCCCCATCACAAGCGAAAGGACCTTTCCCTTTCTCCTCTTGCAATTTATTCAGTGCTGGGATTGCACAGAGGAGCTGATGGGGTTGATTTACTAAATGCAAATAGGCTGATCTCATTGAAAGGGAAGTTGCACTTTGCAAGGGAAATGTCTCTGGAGCTTAGGTAATGTGGTGAAACATCACTTTGCAAAGAATACCCAATCATGTGCAAGGAAAAGAAAAAATATAATTTTGCTTGCACATAATTGGATGGAAGTCAGCAAAATTTCACCCTATTCACCAAGGCAGCCCATAGATGATTAGATTTCCTTTATTTCCACCACGATTGGAAGAAAAGAAAAACGTTCGACTGTTGAATGAGAAATGCCTATTGTGTTCTTCCGGCAGGGGGATGTGGAGAGCCTTTAAAGTTGGCAGAACACAATGATTACTTCCAGCGGCTATAACCGCTGGCAGTAATTGCATGTAAGAAAATGGACAGTATATGAAGAAACAAAAAGAGGGTGCACGGGCCTAGTGCATTACCTTTAAAAATGAGATTTATTGATAAAAAGTAAAACAAAGGAATAAAATCAAATGAAGGGCATGTCACAAGAAATGCAGCATGGTCCAAGCGCCCTTAAGGATGTCTGGTGGGGGACTGTAGATCTCTAGGTGGCTGTTGGCTGACACATTTTGAGGCTGTGCCTCTTCCTCAGAGCGAATGTCTACACAACCTGTGTCCTCTCTTACTTTTTATCAATAAATCTCGTTTTTAAAGGTAATGCACTAGGCCTGTGAGCCCTCTTTTTGTTCATATACAGTTCTTTTTGGATATCCCTGGTCCTTTGAGAGCAGCAAAGCTTGCATTCCTTCTATACTCCATGTGGGTATACAGACATTGTGGAGTCCACTGTAGGAGTTCGGTCCCTTTTTTTTCTTCCTATAAGAAAAAAGACAGGCTGGTTGAACCCAATGATGGATCAACTTGGGTACATGAACCAGCTGAATTTCGATCCATATATATCTGGCTTAAGCTCTGAAGCAAATGCCCGTGCAAAGTGAACAGCCAATTTGCCTTTACTAAATTCATTCCATGTAACAGCGCTGGGCCAGTCAGTGCTGTCTCAAGTTTATAGCCCTGTGCAGGGGCGGACTGACAACTCATGGGACCCCTGGGCAATAGGGGATCATGGGGCCCCTGTGTCCTTTCCCAAACTCAAAAAAGCCTATGAAAAAGGTACCAGGGGCATCTCATGGGGCCCCCTACTGACCCCAGGCCCTCGGGCAGTGCCCGAGTTTCCAAATGGTCAGTCCGCCCCTGGCCCTGTGTAAGCTATGTCTCTGGTGGTTTATAGATTGTACACGATTTTCCTTTGCTGGATATGTTGAGGAATCAAAAAGAAGATAAATATATGCTGTTGGGGAGCACTAAGTTAGTGAATTTGTTCCTTTTTCACACATGGGTGAAGTACAAGTTCACTTTAAGTCCATCCAAAGCACAGGTTAGCTACAGCTGCAAAACAAATCCTTTCAACTTTTACAACACATCTTTATTACTTTCATACAAAGCAATCTATACCATTTTCATGTAATACAATTAATCCATCAGTTCTGGATTTTACAAGTAACATGCAGCATTTCAGCAAGACAATAACCGAATCATTTACTAAAGCCTTAGATTTCTCATTTTCTGATGAGAAGCTCTTTTGGCTTTTCTCCAGTCACATTTGCTGTATTCACCATATCTCTTAAAAGAAAAATAAATCTTTCTACAATCTCAGCAGCAAAGCCATTTTAAAACGTCTCCATCGCACGGTCAGAATATATAAGAAGTCAGCATTTTCAGTTCATTAATAGCACAGCTTTCAAGAATAATGTGGATTGTACTGTGTTCATTATGCGTAATTTATGTCAACAAAGCAAATACATAATAAGCGAACAATGGCTCGATGAAATCAATTCACAGAGATGTATTTACAAACAAAGTACAAATGTGTATGTGAGGTGAAGAAA
Organism: Staurois parvus; assembly: GCF_062004578.1. Taxonomy (NCBI): domain Eukaryota; kingdom Metazoa; phylum Chordata; class Amphibia; order Anura; family Ranidae; genus Staurois; species Staurois parvus. The sequence goes on along the minus strand of NW_028318342.1, from coordinate 523,666 downwards.
TTGGAATTGGAGATGTGAGTTGAAAGCAGGCAGAAGTTCAGATTTAAAAAAAAGACTTTAGAAAAGTTAAAAGACAAATAAAAGTAGTTATGTATAGTCGATGAGTTGCTAGACTCCAAAACACTATTTGATCATGGACAGTTTTATGATCCTTGCAGGTACACTGCTACTTATCAGGTTAAAACCCTTCTAGAGTATGTTCTCTGAAGAAACACAAAGTCAGCTTTTTCCTGCTCTCTTCTTGGCTTCTTTCTGTCCTCACTTTTTTCCTTTGGATTTATAATTCTCTCTCTTTCTCATAACTCATAGCTGCAGTTTTTCCTCTCAGTTGCACTTGACTGTTACACTGTTCACTGAGATTGACTAAAATAACTACACTAACAACAAAGATACTTTTAACTGCATTGTTACTTTAGTATTTCAGTATCGGCCACAGCTTAATATCTGTGAATAATGAACAATCAACCAATAAAACATATCTAACACCAAATCCCTTTTAGCAGTGCTGAGTGGCGTATTTCCACTTTTCTTCCTTAGCAGGAGCCAATTCAGCCCCCAGCAGTCCAGGTTAGGCTCAGGGGTTTACTTCGGCCTTCTGCTACCAATTCTACCACCTCTTCCAGCCACCTACCACCTTAGCCCGCAAAAGGGATAAAAGCCAGCTGTGACAAAAAATACCACATGACAACAAATATACATGACTGGAACCAATAGTAAGTTGTCTCTTAATTAATTATTTTGTAATTATTTATTCATTGTCCTTTAAGAAAAAACTGCACTATTTTTTTATTTATTTATTTATGTTGTTTTTTTTTTTTTTTTTTTAATGATTTATTTATTTATTTATTTTTTTAAATATCATAAGCAAAGGCATAACAACAAAACCCAGGAACAAAAACTTGGGTAGCGAGGGTGGGGACTTCTTTCTTTGTGGAAGGGTGCCAACTGAGTGACCAGTATGTCACGGGACTTAACATGATGCAGGGGTCCCCTCCTTTTTCTTCCTCCTACCAATAATCTGTCACCACAATCCAAATCACGCCCCTTCGCCATCCTGTCCTTCTGCCATCACTTAACCTCTTTATTACCATACAGACTAGTCCAAAGGGACCATCCCCAGTCATGATGTCTGCTGTGTTTATAACACAGGGAATTGCTTTCTTGGTGTACTCATTTCCTCTATTTGTATGCTCAGTTCTTTTCTTCCCACCATACACAGACCAACACCCTGAGTGTTAAGATTTTCCCCAACACTTTGTAACTTTCAACCCCATAAGGGTAATGGATCTCATGCAATTTTTTTTTAATTCTTTATTTCTTGTTTACATGTTGTGGGAACTCGCTTCAAAATGGTAGAGCTTCTTCAAAGCACACAGCAACTCGCTTCTTTTTAAGGGCCTTTTTGCCCAATTTTATTTACAAGAAAGTTCAAATAACAAAAATGCTTCCCACGCAGGGGTATACACCATCACACAAATTCAGCCCTCTGGCTCTTTCAGCTATACTGCTTTATATATGTCTCCTACAGACTCCTTCCACAAGGTTGTTTTTGCACACAGCAAATTTCTAGCACACAGCTAGTCTGGCTCCCACCTCTACTCGGTGAAGCCCACCTGACTCCACAGCAGAGACCTCCTGTCTGCCGGGGTGGAGCCCTCCTGACTCCGTCTGCCGGGGTGGAGCTCAGAAGCATGACCTGGCCTCCACAAAAAGGCCTGCACACACCTGTGCAATCATCGCACTGGCTGCTCTCAAAATATGGGCCCAGGATTGGGGATTTCATCCCTCCCAAATCTCTTAGAAATTTCCAGGCTACAGGTCCCAAAACAGGCTTTACAAACCAAAGAGGAAACTGATAAACCAGTTTCCTCTGCATTATGAGAACTGCCTGGAGCCCCTCAACCTGTATGGTTGAGAATCCTGGGTCCCCATCGTGATTTCCACCGTGGCAGGATACCGCACTGCCACAATGTGTACATTTGGTGTTCTAGGTAGGTTAGATTCAATACAAAGAATTGGAATGTTGAACAGCTCTGTCATTATAGCAAATGAGATACATAACAAGCAATACTGTAAAAAATATACTAAAATGGCATTGCTGAAAAACATTATAAAGATGATTACACTGATTTATAAAATGGTTTAATAACTTTTAATAATACTACTATTAAAAAATACATAGCTGATGGGAACTGGTCATGAGAAATACAACTTGCTCTGAGAATCTGAGGCACTAGGATTATTTACTAAAAGTAATTAAGCTGTTCACTTTGCAAGGAAAGATGCACTTTGCAAAGGAATTTGCCACAGAGGTGAAGTTCTGTTGACATTTTTATTTCTACTTTCCTCACGCATGATTAGGTATTCTTTGCAAAGTGAAACTACACCAAATAAAATAAGCTTACCTTGCAAAGTGCAATTTCCCTTGCACAGTGAACAGCCTATTCATCTTTAATAAATCGACCCCACTGGATCATGTAGTATATTATCAAAAGTGACGCTGATATTTACTGGCTTTGGTTAAGCTACTCCAAAAGAGCCAGGGAGCTCCAAATTTTCTAAGAATTCAGACTGTAATGAGTGCACTATACCAAAAGCAGTAGAGTTCAAGATGATTCACTTTATGTCAGGATAACATAGCATACAGGGAAACATATTAGGGGCGCCAACAGTCTACCTTTACTATGGCGTTAAGGCTACATTTTACAGTAGCAGAAAATAAAGGTAGTTAAGCTGTGTTTTCACAACCACTAAAACCGCCCCCCACATATAGCTACAAAAGCAGCTGTATGGGAGTACTATAAACACATGCTGCGGTTACAATCCAATGCTTTTATCCCATGTCAAGTGAATGGGGCCAAGCTACAACCACCCGCAACTGCATGTAATGCACATGGTTGTGGGTGGTGGTACAGGCTTTTAGTGGTTAAAACAGGTGGTTAGGTGACATATCATTCTCTTACAGTCTGTCAAGTGCCATCTGAAAAACGATCCACCCCAAATCATTCTTTAACCACTAGCCTACTGGCACTTATACTCCCTTCCTGCCCAGGCCAATTTTCAGCTTTCAGTGCTGTCGCACTTTGAATGACAATTGTGCAGTCATGCAACACTGTACCCATATGAAATTTTTATCATTTTTTTGAGACAGATAGAGCTTTCTTTTGGTGGTATTTAATCACCTCTGGGTTTTTTATTTGTTGCTAAACAAACCAATAACCACTGAAATTTGTGGAAAAAAAAGAGTTTTTGTTTTAAAATTTTGTAAATAAGTGATTTTTCTCCTTCACTGATATGCGCTAATAAGGCTGCAGTGATGGGCACTGATAGGTGGCATTGATCGGCACTGATGAGGAGGCACTGGTAGGTGGCACTGATGGGCATTGACAGGCATCACTGATGGGCACTGAAAGGCAGCATTCATATATGGCACTGATAGGTTGCACTGATAGGTGACACTGATAGGCGGTACTGACTGATACTGATAGGCGGCACTGACTGGCACTGTTAGGTGGCACTGACTGGCACTGTTAGGTGGCACTGATAGGCAGCACTGACGGGCACTGATCGGTGGCACTGAAGCGCACTGATCGGTGGCACTGACTGGCACTGATATGTGGCACTGACTGGCATTGATAGGCAGCACTGACTGGCACTAATAGGTGACACTGAAAGGCAACTCAGATGAGCACTGATATGTGGCATTGATGTGTACTGGTAGGCACAGATATGCAGCATTGATGTTGCACTGATGGGCACTGGCAGGTGGCCTTGATGAGCACTGACAGCTGGCATTGATGGACACTGACAGGTGGCACTGCTGGGGCTACACTGATCATCAGGGCACACTGATCATCAGTGCCCTGATGATCAGTGTACATGTCCCCTCAGACGAATGCTGATTACCAGCTCTCCTCTAATCTCAAGCTGGCAGCGTGACAGCTCGTGAGGAGAGAAATGCCGATAACTGTCATTTCCCTATTTACATGAGATCAGTTGTGATTGGACAGCTGATCACAGGACCAAGCCGAAATCTTTGGCTCTTTCCGTTGATTGGTGATCCGCTGTGTCCGAGGGAAACAGCGCACTGCCGATCTCCGTGCTGCGCGATCCCGGAGCCGCGCATGCGTGGTTAGAATGGGAGAACATCATATGATGTCCTCCCAGAACGAGAGAACCGCCTTGCGTCCGTCATTGCCTTATATGGAGGGCGGGAGGTGGTTAATAGGGTAAGGTTTGAGTGAACTATCTGGACTCAATAGGCCTCAGAAGCATTTGTTATTTGGTTGGTTTAGATAGGTTATCCTGCATAATTTTGCTAAATGTAGAGATTTTACACATTTAGTACAGTTATATTGTATATCTTCAGCTTTCATTAAAATGATACTGGTTATCCTGCCGTCAAAGTTCCTTTTATAGGGTGACATTGCTTTGTCCCTCTCCCCCAGTTATGTGCCTGCATTATCAAATTGTTAGATTGGCCTCTAATAGAAAGTACAAGTATCCGCAGGTATGTAGACAGGAAGAAGCTGCAAGGAGGCTGCAGGGAATCAATGGCATTGAAACATAACACATGATGAAAAACATGTGAAAATAGTATTTTAATGAAGAGTAACATTTTAATTAAAAAAAAAAAAAAACACGGTGCATATTGGAGTGTGTTGTGAGTATAATATATATATATACACATACATACATACAGTTCATTCTTGGACAGACCTGTGAAAAGTCCATTTACACATCAAAAGGGCTTTTAACCATGTTAATTTTATGCAAGAGGTAAATTCCTTATCTTGCCATTTGTGGACTGAACTGTTTATGGTTGATTATCCAATTAAACCTTTACAAGGGGTTGTAAAATGTAGGTTAGATATGTAATGAAAAAGGTCTTAAAGATCCAAAGGGATGTTTGTGGCAAATTAACATTTTAAAGTGTACATTGTTTACATATTTAAGGACGATAAAGGAATGCAATTTGATCATACAAGTATTTATTGATTGTAATTAGACTTGAGGGGGTATTCATGGGAATAACATTCATAGGGTAACTTGTTTACCTGGTAAACACTATAATTGCTATTTCCAGTAATTATAACTGAAGTATTTTCATGTTATGATCAAAAGCGTTTGGTCAGCCAATCTGAAACCCCTTCCAGCTTTACTCACTTATATTTCAGAGGGAAGCTCGAGCTGTTAGATTATTTATTATTATGGAAGCACAGGTCTAGATCATAACACACATTATTGCATGTATGGAAGCTCCCTAGGTGCATATTATTGATTGGACATATGTTGGATCGTGTCCTCAATGGGACCTTGAGGACTGCTGTTCATCGTAATATTTACAAATATTCTGCCGGATTTTGTCATCTCTTGCACAGATCTTGTGGACTGTTCTGGTACCTAATAAATGTCTCTCTCTGGAAAAGAACCGTTGAACTTCTTGTTGTGGAGATACTTATTAATCATCAGGCCAAACAGGCCTACTTCTTGACCCTCATCAAGGCCCTCTCCTCCAATCCTCGCCGACTCTTCTCTGCCTTCAACTCTCTACTCTCTCCACCCCCACCTCCACCCAGCACCTCACTCACTGCCCTTGAGATTGCCAATCACTTCAAAAACAAAATTGACACAATTCGCAAGGACATTGCCGCAACTCACACACCCTCTCAACCCGTCCCCTCTCACACAGCTACCCCCTTATCCCCCCTCCCCCTCGACATAACCCACAGGGACTTTGTCGCTGCTCAAACTCTCCCCAACCCCCTTCACCCTCACTCAGCTACCCCCTCATCACCCCTCTCCCACAGCCCCACCACTGCTCTGACCTCCTCTTCCACCCCACCCTACATTCCTCATACTGAAGCTCCCCCAACACTCCACACCTTTGACCTTACTACCATCGAGGAAGTCTCCAAGATCCTCTCTGATGCCCGCCTCACCACCTGCCCCCTCGACCCTATCCCCTCACAACTCCTACGACCTTTCTCCTCCTCCATCCTACGCTCCCTCACCCACATCTTCAATCTCTCCCTCTCCTCAGGCACTTTCCCCTCCCCTCTGAAACATGCACACATCACCCCCATACTTAAAAAGCCCTCCCTGGACCCCAATGACCCGAACAACCTCAGACCCATCTCCCTGCTCCCATTTACATCTAAACTCCTCGAGCGCCTCGTCTACACCCGCCTATGCTCTCACCTCAACGACAACAACCTCCTCGATCCCCTACAGTCCGGCTTCCGTCCCCTACACTCCACCGAAACTGCCTTACTCAAACTCTCCAACGACCTGCTAACCGCCAAAGCTAATGGCCACTATTCAGTGCTCCTACTCCTTGACCTCTCTGCGGCCTTCGACACAGTCGACCACCCCCTCCTCCTCAAAAAACTACACTCCCTCGGCCTCAGAGATTCTGCTCTCTCCTGGCTCTCATCCTACCTGTCACAACGCTCCTTCAGCGTTACCTATAATGCTACCACCTCCCCCTCACTCCCCCTCTCTGTTGGGGTCCCTCAAGGCTCTGTCCTCGGGCCCCTTCTCTTCTCCATCTATACCTCCTCCCTTGGCCAACTCATACACTCTCACGGCTTCAACTACCACCTCTATGCCGACGACACACAAATCTATCTCTCAACCCCCCACCTCACCCCCTTGGTCTCAGCCCGAATCACACACCTACTGAGCGACATATCAGACTGGATGTCGCTCCACTTCCTTAAATTGAACCTCTCCAAAACCGAGTTTCTTGTCTTCCCCCCAGCCCGGACACCACCCCCCATTGATTTCTCCGTCACATCCAACAACGCTACCATCAAACCCGCTCTGCAGGCCAGAGTACTGGGTGTCATTCTGGACTCCAACCTATCCTTCCAGCCCCAAGTCCAATCTTTAACAAACTCGTGCAGACTCCACCTCCGCAACATCGCCAAAATCCGCACGTTCCTAACCCCAGTAACCACTAAACAGCTCATCCACTCCCTCATCATATCACGACTCGACTACTGCAACTCCCTCCTCACTGGCCTGCCTCGCCGCTGGCTATCCCCTCTTCAGTCCATCCTGAACACGGCTGCCAGACTCATTCACCTTTCCAACCGCTCTGTCTCCGCCACCCCCCTCTGCCAATCCCTCCACTGGCTTCCGATTGCGCAACGGATCAAATTCAAAATCCTAACGCTGACGTACAAAGCTGTCCACCATACTGCCCCGAACTACATCACCGACCTAATATCCAAGTACCGCCCAGCACGCACACTCCGCTCCTCACAAGACCTCCTTCTCTCTAGTTCCCTGGTCTCCTCCTCCCATGCCCGCCTCCAGGACTTCTCCAGGGTGTCACCCATCCTCTGGAACTCCCTGCCCCAACCCATCAGATTATCACCTACTCTCCTCTCCTTTAGGCGCACCCTGAAAACCCATCTCTTCAGGGAAGCCTACCCCACCCCCTGCTAACTTGCCGACCTCCTCCACTCTTCCTACCACTCCATCCCCCACAGCTATCTCCTCCTGTGCCACCACCCCCTCCCTCCTAGATTGTAAGCTCGAAAGAGCAGGGCCCTTGATCCCCTCATGTTTTGCATTGTATTGGTATTGTTCTGTCACATGTTCTGTCTCCCTTTGTAATGTACAGCGCTGAGCGAACTATTGGCGCTTTATAAATACTGTATAATAATAATAATAATAATATATAACAACACATAGGCAAACTAAATGCCTTACAGTTAGGGTTTGCATCTTGGGCCGAGACTATGCTATACTTATACTGTACCTATACTGTATGCAGGCCAGGTGGGACTGTTGTTAAGTGCAGCAACACACTTGAAGGGCCCCAATGATAGCCAGCAGAAGAACATCTCAAAGGACTGCCATCCCATAATAATTATTCTGCAAGCCTCCTTTGTTCCACTGCCCCCTCCCCTCCACTACCACCCTCCTTTTCTTTAGGACTGTGCATATCTAGTCGGTCTAGGACCTACATTGCCACCATAAATGCTCTTTGGCAGTATAGTTCCAGTGGATTAAACTTTACTACTGTTCAATGCTTCACTTGAGATGGCCTTGTTTTATTGGCAACTGTTTTTGCTGATCTGGATGCCAAATGTCATCTTATACCTTGTCCTTACTGTTAAAGGATAAGTTCACCTTTGGGAATATGTTACATGTTCCACCCCTTTTCAGGGTGAAACATGTGACATGTTCCTGATCCTGCAGCTGCCACTTGCTGCCCCCCTCTGCCCATGACAGAAGTACGAGGAGAAATTCCCCTTGCTAACTGTCACTTTTCAAAAACAGCGTGGCTGTGTGGGGCTCTGCCCACATGCCAACATCATTCATTCACAGTCCTCCATGAATGAGTGGACTACAGGTCCTGACAACTTTAGCAGCTGTCAGCTTGTAGTCCTCAATAGACTACCATGACACCGTGGAGTGCTGTGGTAGTTCATTGATTCTCCTGTCAGAAGTATTGGCATCAGGATGTACAAGCAAGCAGATACATTGACAGTCTGCAGGAGACCTGCATGGCATCAGCAATCTTCTGATCGCTGGTGCAATGCTTTAGAGGCTCTTAACACAAAAAATTATAAATGCACATTTTTTTACCTGCAAAAAAATTTACATTTTCTATTTTCTGTGTAAAGGTGAACGTATCTTTTAATCACTTTGTATGCTAAATTGTATTATCATTGTTAATCAATTTTATGCTTGCCTAGTTACCAACCATATTGGGTGACAATATATTAAGTTTGCCTTGTTTGGTGCCTGTTTTTATTGGTATACAGTAGAGCTACTACTGGGTACTAAGTATTACCTTCAGTGATTTCCTGTGATATTGTATATTTGTACACTCAACCTGGTGTGTTAGAGAGGCTCGGAGGAGGTGGGGGGGGGGTAGCACTACATTTTGAAAATTAACATTATTTGTATCTGTCAATTAAAGGTGTACAATGCAATGCCATGTTGAAAAGTACAGTACTAAGCAAGATTCTACAAAAATAGATTTTCGCTATCCACACCATATTCAAAAAGCTGACTGCCACTGACTACTGTTCATAATGCACAGCTGGCAATTTAAAGTTGAACGTAGCTGAAAAGATTTTTTTCGATCACTTCTAATTAGGATTCTAGCCTATGCAGTAAGAAGTCTCTTCAATGAGGACATAGCCAGCAATAAAAATAGGATTTATTACTAAAGTGAAGGAGGGTTCTTATTGCTCTCTGTTTCCCAAATGAAAAGATTTCCCTTTACCTTCATCGATGTGATAGGAAAGGATTGGAAATCTCATAGAAAAGTGCACAGGCAGAAATAGAAACCTACCAGCTAGCCATTCCGTTTTTTAGCTAAACTTAAAAATAGGTTTTAGCTGGAACGCTACTTTAAGTCATGAGTGAATTTCACACTTTTCATGTAACCACCACCATTGATCATTCCTTTGTAAGCTAGAGAAAGCAGAGTCTCAATGTGCTGATGAGGAGGGTGTAAAAAATCAGTGACAAAGAATTAAATCTGCATGATTAGATTCTGGTGAAAGCAGCTGCATCAGAACTCATGGCACAAATTAGTTTTGCAACATTGGACCTAAAGCTATTCAGTGAGTTATTGCTCTGGAAGTTGTGTTATGCTCCATAAGAGATTCCCCTTACAGGAGGCAGATTATATCATGGTAACCTGAGCTATACAGACATCCTCAGAATTAGTATATCTAAATAAAAATAGCCTAGCATGGAGTTGTAAAACTGTTTTGCTTGCCAATTTCTTTGCAATTCATCCAGTCTTATAATTTGCACACAGATATTACAGTACACAACAAGCCACCTGCCACCATTGTTTCTTGGTTCAGCTTTAAAATATATTGGGGTAGTTTTTAAAGAGTGTTATAGACACCGTGTAGAATTTCATTAGGCTGCTGAAAAGAGACATTGTTGGTGCTTGCAGCTGAATCATGTACCTGTCACAGACATCTGTTGATAGCTGGCACCGAGTGTGGAGTGGACACAGCAGGTTACAGATTAAGCTGCAGCATGGCCTTTACAGTGCAAGAAATGACCAACCGGGAGGACTTCATGTGATGTACATCCAGGATTAGAATGCTCCCACTTGGCCATTTTTTACAGTAGGCTAGGCTGGCAATAGTTAAACTCCCCTGCTTGTGTTGCATGCCTACTCAATGCACAACAAATCAACAGTATCCCTGCAGATTCATTGCACGGCAAGCAGCATAGATTGGTTAAACAGTATTGCATCCCTTGACAGCTCAAACAATTTTTGATAGGTTTCCCAAAAGTAAATATAGATGTTTGCCTTGCGCTCCAATTTTAGTCTTTTTTTTTTTTTTTTTTTTTTTTTTTTATATTAACAATTTTTATTGGTTTTCAAAGAAATCATATGTTACAGAAAACAAGGAGAGAAAAACAAAAAAGACAAGCAAAACAGAGAAGTACATCGATGGCAAGGATTACATTTAGTCAAGACCAATAGAGTCATATATTAACAGTGCGTTAATAATCAGGGTCTTACATTTCAGGCCAGCATAGAGGAAGAGAAATTATCCCACGGGAGCCAGATCATCTCAAATACAGCAAACAAACCACTATGTGAAGCAGTCAAACACTCCATCTGTCTTACATCGGCAATAAGTTTATACAAAGTTGGCAATGAAGGTGGAGTAGAGGATAACCAACACATAGAAATACTTCTCCTGGCCGCTGTTAGCACATGTGCAGCAAGTTTTCTGGCTAGTTTAGGTAGACCCGGGAATGGCAAGCCCAGCAAAAAATGCAATGGGTCAAATGGGAGAGAAACATGCAACAACGATTGCAACAAGGAGCGAACCTCTTCCCAAAAAGGAGCAATGGAGCTGCAGGTCCAAAAAATATGATAAAGAGAGCCAGAAGCTCTACTACAGCGCCAGCAAGCAGGAGAAGCACTCGGATTATAAACATGAAGAACTTCTGGTGTTTTGTACCACAACATCATAATCTTGTATATATTTTCCTTAAAAACCACACAAATAGAGGATTTAGATGCATTGTCCCATATTTTCTTCCATGACAATAAGTCAATATCACGTTGTATAAATTGAGACCATCTACGCATATAGAGGTGAGCGTCATTGGACAAAGGGGGGGCCTCCATAAGAACTTTATAGGTGTTAGAAACAATACCCCTTTGGTGGGGACCTTCCATACATAGACGTTCAAAGGGGGTAGGTTTCCCTAAGCTCAATGAGGGAGATAGAGTAGAGAAAAAGTGGCGTATTTGAAGGTATATATACAGATGGCGAGAGGGTAGAGAGGCTTTCCTCTGGAGATCCGAGAATGAATGCAACTTACGTGTCACCGGGTGTACCAAGTGACGTAGTTGAAAAAGGTTAGATCCTACCCAGAGAGACATCCGGGACTTGGCCATATTGTCTGGAAGATTAGGGTTATAAAGGATATTTGTCAGTGGGGAGCAATCAGAGGCCAATGTGAATTTAGCCTTACATTTCTGCCAAACATTCAATGAGAAAAGCATGGGACCTAGGAATAAGTGTCGAAAAGAAAGGACTTCCACTGCTGAGGTCGACCAAAGAAGGGAACACGGATGAACAGGGGACAATTGCAAAGACTCAATCTCAGTCCATGTATTGGGAGGGTAGTGGGTGGACCATGACATGAGAAAGCGAAGGTGGGTTGCAAAGTAGTATGCTATTATATCCGGCGCTCCCAAGCCTCCCCTAGAACGTGGGGAAAGCAGAACCGAACGAGCAATCCTGTGCCGCCTGTTGTGCCAAATAAAGTGTAAGAAAGATTTCTGAAGGGAGTGGAGCTTGGACATAGGAACGGGTATGGGCAGAGTTGTAAACAGATATAAACGTTTGGGTAGCACGGTCATTTTTAGGACATTAATACGACCGAGGAAGGAAATGGGCAAGGCATCCCAGTGTTTCAGAGAGCGAGAAATTGCTACAAACAGTGGGGGAAAATTGGCCTCATATATGGATTGGTAAGAGGAGGTGAGGTTGGTATCTAAATACTTTAAAGAGTGGGTGCACCATTGGTAGGAAAAGGCTGCCTGAAGGGAGGAAAGAACGTCAGGAGAAACATGTATTGGAAGTGCCTCAGTTTTGGACGTGTTGACCTTATAGCCTGATAAAGCCCCAAATTGTTTCAAAGTTTTGTGCAAAATCGGTAAAGAGGTGTGGGGACTCGTAAGTGTAAGGAGAATGTCATCTGCAAATAACGATAATTTGTTCTCACGAGAATGGGATTGTATTCCCCGGATATCCGGATCCGACCTGATGGCGATAGCCAATGGCTCCAGGCAGAGAATGAACAGCAGGGGAGAGAGTGGACAGCCCTGACGAGTGCCATTTGACATCTGAAAGGGTGGTGAGAGAAAGGAGGCTAATCTGACCTGTGAAAAAGGGGATGAATAAAGGGCCTTCAAAGCTGCTACAAATGAACCCCTAAAACCAAATCTCTCCAAAACCATGAACATATAGGGCCAGCTTAAACGGTCAAAGGCTTTTTGAGCATCCAGACTCAATAACACAGCAGGGGTAGAGGAGCGATTGACCAAATCAACCAGATCAATAGATCTCCTGGTGTTATCTGCAGCCTGTCTGGCAGGTACAAAGCCCACCTGATCCCTGTGTATGAGCTTGGAGATAATACCGGAGAGTCGATTGGCCAAGATTTTAGTAAAAATCTTATAATCGGAATTAAGTAGGGCAATAGGGCGATAGTTATCTACGATAGAGTGATCCTTATCAGGCTTAGGGATAACCGAGATATATGCACGGGAGAAGTCAGTCTGGGGTATGATTCCCTTAAAAAGATCTCGGTAAAGGGAGAGAAGATGCGGGGCCAAAATACCAATAAAAGATTTATAGTAGGAGTAAGGCAATCCGTCCGGTCCCGGGGCTTTACGAGAAGGGAGGTGTTTGATTGTGTCCAATAATTCCTCTAGTGTAATGTCTGCATTAAGGGCGTCCATGTCTGAGGATGTTACTCTCGGAAGTGACAAGGGGTCAAAAAAATTGTCAAATGATGACTGTGTGAGAGACGGGTGAAGGTCCGGGGTCAGACAATTATATAATTTCCCATAAAATGAGCCAAAAAGTGTTGCCATGGCCCGAGGGTCATAAGTAGGGCTTCCATCTGGCTGTATTAGAAGATCGGGCATCGTAGAAGGGGACTGAGTTTTGAGACGGTTGACTAACATACGGTGTGGCTTGTTAGAAAATTCGTAAAATTTCTGTTTAACCCAAAGGAGAGACTGTGCAGTCTTACTGGAGTCAAAAGCTTTAATTTGGGCACGTAGAGATGCCACCCTCTGAAGCCCCGAAATAGATGGCCTATTCAGTAACCGACGTTCCGCCACCAAGAGCTGTTGTATGAGAGAGGCCCTAGCACTCGCCGAGGACTTTTTTAAACGAGAACCCATGGAAATACAAAGTCCACGAAAAACCGCCTTGTGGGCCTCCCACAGAGATGAAGAAGAAGCTACGGAACCGACATTAAGAGTGAAATATGAATCGAGTCCCCGTGACAATTCATCCCTAAGATGATCTGTGGAAAGAAATGTCTCATTAAGGCGCCAGTGACACGGTTTGGACACAGCAGGGGGAAAAAAAAGATTTAAGGTCAAAGAGGCATGGTCAGACCAAGTGATGGGATTGATTTCAGAGGAAACCAGAAGTGGGAGCAAAGAGGCAGAGATGAAAAAATGATCTAGGCGCGAATAGCTACGGTGAGGGTTGGAGTAAAATGTAAATTGTTTATGAAGAGGGTGTTTAATCCGCCAAGCGTCAAAGAGACGATGCTCCCTAATCAATTTACGAAACGATTTTGAAGAGGAGCATTGCCGCTTCGAGGGGGTGGATTCAAAAAGCACCTTCCTATCTTTATGAGGGGAAACAATCAGATTGAAATCACCCCCTACAATCACCTGTGAGGTAGTAATGGAATCCAGATTAGCGAGCGTTTGGGACAGGAATTGCAGTTGACCTGTATTGGGAGCATATAAATTCAACAGAACAAGGGGAGTCTCGCCAAGCATACACTCTAAAATAATATAACGACCCTGATGGTCAACTTTGGAGGAAACAACCCGAAGGGAGCAGTGTGACCCAATAAGGATTGCCACCCCGGCCTTCCCAGAGAGATCAAAGGCCGAGTACGCTTGGGAAAAAAATCTCGAGGCAAAACGGAAAGAGCCAGTCGATTTGAAATGGGTCTCTTGGACAAAAATAATGTCTGCTCCTGAGGATCGGAATTCCTTCAAAGCCATCCACCGTTTTTGAATGGAGTTGAGGCCCTTGACGTTATATGACAGAAACCGCAAAGCCATTATAAAATAACGACAATGGTTTTACATGTAATAGCATGAAAAATGAATGGAATACCATCGATGTAATACAGTAAAAAACAAAAAACATCAAACAGTTGAACACAATACTTTGCAAGGCAATAGTGTAAAGAACAAAAAACAGAGAAATAAGTATCCGCAAGGATATAAACTCGGGAGCAACAATGTGACCCAAGTCGTCTAGGCCTATGGCTAGACAAAATCGGGAGCAGCACGACAACCAGAACATCGGAGAGGACGTCAAACCCGGCCAGCAAAGAAAAAGTAATCAAAAATGAAAAAAGCACCCAACACAATTTGGCCGGACAGATAAGGGAAACCCGTGGGAAAATTATGTAGAGAAGAAAAAAAAAAAAAAAAAAGTGCAAGAGAGAACCAAAAACCCAGGAGGAAAAGGTTCATCACCAGATCCAGAAGGTAGCCCCAGAGATTCGTCAAGCAGGTGGATCAGTTGACCGAGGATGGCGCGGACGTTGTGGGGTACGTGAAGGTCTCTTCCGACCTCTGCGAACCGGGGTCCAAATCCCGCTGGGGGTGGCGGACGGACGAGACGGAGTTGGTGGCAGAGAGGACCCATCCTCTGACAGAGGCGGAAGTCCCAGGCGTTTTAGGAAGGAGTCCGCCTTCACGGAGCACAACTTGGGTATTGTCCCTATTTACGACCAACCGAAAGGGAAACCCCCAACGGTAAGGGACAAGGTGTTGTTGAAGGTGCATGGTAATCGGCTTCAGGTCTCGTCGTTTAGCCAGCGTAATTGGGGACAGGTCGCAGAAGAGTTGGAGTCTGTCACCCTCAAAATCCAGCGATGATTTATGACGAACAGCAGAAAGTAGAGCTTCTTTGCTTTGAAAAAAATGAAAGCGAACAATAACGTCGCGTGGTCTGGTGCCTTCAGCAGGTTTTGGGCCCAAGGAGCGGTGAGCCCTATCCATACGCCAATCTGCTACTGGAACTAAGGGGGCAGTGGCAGTAAAGAAGGACAGAAGATGACGGTGCAGCTGTGCATCTGCAATAGACTCGGACATACCGCGAATACGGATATTTTGGCGCCGTTCCCTGTTTTCCAGGTCCTCTTGCTGGAGCTGCATTTGGGACATGGAGTGCTTCAGGTAAGCGTTATCTTCTTCCAGTACGTGGACGTATTGTATCAAATTATCAAACTCGTTTTCCAATCTGTCCGTGCGGTCTCCAATCTGGGCAATTTCCCCTCTAAGCTCCAAGGCCAGCTTTCCCACCTCCGTGGATATGGATGCAGTAATGTTGCGCAAAAAATTTTGTAACTTATCATCCAACGCCGACAATGTGAGGGAAGCTGATGAGGTGGCCTGCTGAGGTGCCGGGATGGAGGGAGGATGCTTCCCTGATGCAGACTGCTCCGCAACCCCCCCAGTAGCATGCTGGGGCTCATAGTCCTCCAGCAGTGATTGTGTCAGGGCAGAGGCTGGAACATCCGTGGGTGCAGTACCCTCTGCGACCACCGGGGGGCCGCGATCCCTTCCTGGGCTCCCAGCCATACTAGAGGCCGGGGATTGCGGCGTGGAGAGGAACCGCCGGAGCGGCGACGGCCGCGGGTCACGTGACTGCAGGGAGGGGGGCCTCCAGCGCCCTATCTTCCCCATCAAGTCTCCTCAAGTGCCGGGCCGGGTGCGGGGTACGTAGGACTCAACCACAGCTGAAGAGGAGTGGAAGCGGCTGTCGGGTGAGTCTTTACTGGCCGGGGATGAGCGGAGCTCACTTAAAGTGCGGCCGCCATCGATCCTGGCCGCGCATGCGCCCCCCCAATTTAGTCTTTTAGTTTACTAAACAAACAAAAGCAAAATGATTCTAGAAATATTTTTTGCCTCTCCAAGGCAGCTGGCCTTTGTCGTGGGCAGGATCTTGGTGTCCTCATTTACTGCTGGTCCTGCATTGTACACAATGATATCAGAGTGCCGGTGATCAGTGGAGCAGCGAAGAGAGCAGCTTTGGGGGACCAGTAGTACAGCTGGAAGGAAACCTGTGGGAGCAAAAGAATAAGGTAAATATAGTTGCCTTTATTGTCTATCCTAGACAAAACAAGCATTTAACCCTTACAGTGAAAGGGGGGGGCACTGCAGGGGTTATTTTTTTCTTGGGGTTCAGCCCCACTCTTGTCTTCCAGATTTAGGATCCTGGATTCAATTGTAACTACTGGACCCTACCTGCATAGAGTTTGTATGTTCTTCCTGTGAACCTGCTTCTGATGTTGCAGTCTCCTCCCAGATTCTATAGAAAAACTAATAGGTCAACTGGCTTCCATCCAAATATTGGCCCTACAGTATGTTTGTATGTGTATGGCTGTGGTAGGAACACTAGATTGTTTGAGTTTTCCTGGAGCATGGATTGATGCATATGGTTAAAACTCTCTACAAAACAATTAAAAAAGCATCTGCACTTTATAAATGCGTAAAATAAAAACAATAGGTTTTTCAGCTTTTAACATTCTCATTATCATAAGTCATTATAGTTATTAAACAAACAATAAAGTTTCCAGCAAAACAGAAGAACCTGAGGCACCAGCCAATCTCTCTCTTGCTGGCTGGATTAAAGAAACCATCTCTTTTTACATTATATGCTGACTTGCTGTAGCAGGGAAAACACAGTTTCTAGATCAAATTCTTCTGTACAAGTTGGCAGGCTATAGTGAAGCACTTTAAAATCCAATTGCATTTGGTGACATGAATTGGATTGTAATTAGATTGCAATCATTATAAATCAAAAACATGGCCCATCTCTTCTTTCAAATCCTCAATCTTGACTGTGGCAGTGCAGAATAGTGTTGCCTTGTTCTCTTTTTGTTATTAGAAATGAATCCCACACTGTTATGTAAGACAGCTCTCGATTATCAATTGCGATGATTTCAGTCTGGGGGTATATTGCTCAATGTCTTGACAACAAAATATTACAATGGTACGCATTTAACTGCTTAGTGGTAAGTGCAAGAAATGGTAATGTTCACAGAGCAACATATTAATATGGGAGGTTTTGTGATTTTTTTATTTTTTATTTAACCACATAGTTTGAGATTAAGCAATAGAAATTATGCAGATGAACCTTTACATTTACAAACATTTTGCCATTATTTATGTTTTCATGAGTCAGTTTAGTGACAGTTAAAAGCATTTTGAAAGTTTGGGTTTGAAAAAAAAACGATTATTTAAAGCTTGATTTCCAAATGGCTATATGCACAGTTGAAATACATATATGAATCTGTTTAACCCTTTGACGCCGATGTCACACAAATATGCGGCCTCACAGAACTGGCTTTTTTCTGTGGGGCTGCATATTTTTGTACCTGCTTTTGTGCTTGGAGCGCACCAAACAGCACGCTCCCAGCACAAAGACCAGGATGTCACTAACAATCGGGACCTGGGACTCCCGATTCGGAGTCACATAATCACTGTGATAGCCTCTGATTGGCTATACCATATCTATACCATAGTTTGTGAACTCTATAACTTTCCTACAAACTAAATAATACATCCTAATTTGGGTTATTTTCACCAAAGACATGTAGCAGAATACATCTCGGCCTAAATTTATGAAGAACAATTATTTATTTGCAAACTTTTATAACAGAAACAAAGAAAAA
This sequence comes from Staurois parvus, assembly GCF_062004578.1. NCBI lineage: Eukaryota > Metazoa > Chordata > Amphibia > Anura > Ranidae > Staurois > Staurois parvus. Next base: position 505,699 of record NW_028318342.1, on the reverse strand, counting down.
CTTGGGTTTTTTTTCAAAATTTTCGGTCTTTTTTTGTTAATTTAGCAAAAAATAAAAATCCCAGTGATGATTAAATACCACCAAAAGAAAGCTCTAGTTGTGTGAAGAAAATGATAAAATGTTAGTTTGGGTACAATGTTGTATGACCGTGCAATTGTCATTCAAAGTGTGAGAGCGCTGAAACCTGAAATATGGCCTGGGCAGGAAGGGGGTAAAAGTTCCCAGTATTAAAATGGTTAAAAAATAAAATAAAAAATAAAGAAAAATTACCTAGATCAAGGTTTGATCTAGTTCAGTGCCAGGGTAAGTGTTTGGGTTAAGGTCAGGGTCAAAGGTCAAAGTCAAAAGGTCAGGGTCAAAGATTAGGATTTTTTTTACATTGCTGTTAGTGTCAGTTAGTGTCAGTGTCAGTGTGTTTTAGATAAACAAAATGCGCACTATTGTTTATACGATCATCAAGAGCTGGGAAATGTATTTTGAGTTGTTCTTAGGTGGTAGGTTATGGTAGTAACAAGAAACACACAGCTAAATGAAAAAAATAATATTTTTTTTACTATTTTGGGCCAGTTTTCCTTTGATAATAAAAAAAGATCAGGAGATATCATTACCATTTACTATCAAATGAAAGCCCAATTTGTCCTGAAAAAACAAGGTATAATTCACCTGGATGTACAAAGTAGTTGTGATGATATGTACGGTTTTACTAACACATGACAACATTGCAAAATTGTGCTTAGGCGTTAAGATTTGTTTTACCCAGGGGCGGACTGACAACTCATAGGGTCCCCGGGCAATAGGGGATCATGGGGCCCCTGTGTCCTTGCCCAAACTCAAAAAAGCCTATGAAAAAGGTACCAGGGGCATCTCATGGGGCCCCCTACTGACCCCGGGTCCTCGGGCAGTGCCCGAGTTTCCAAATTGTCAGTCCACCCCTGGTTTTACCCTTAGGCATGAAGGGGTTAACCTTTAAGGGTTTGTCCTTTTTGTCCTGACAAGGGATGAGATTCGAGTTTGTGGCCATGCAAAGTCAACCTGAACTTTACATTTTCACAGTTCACTTAATAGGCAAATTTATTGACTAGTTTTCCTGCCTACCAAAACTCTTCCTGCTGCAGTCAGAAGTCCTTCGTTTAGTGTTGGTGTCACTACCACTGCTAAATAAATGACCATGTTTAGTCGATGACATCACCCAGGATCCCTGCCCCTTTTGTTTACATTCAGTTGCAGGTTGGGGAAATATAATATACGGCGAGAGTTTGCAAGAGAGGACTGTCTTGGTGAATAAGTGTGTTTTGTTTCGGCAGGCATAATTCATTGCAACTGACATGATCTACGTGAATGGATGATGTGATTGACAATGGATTTACATAATGTTTGTGGGTTTTTGTTTGATAAAGGACTTTTCACAGTGTTGTGTGTTTTACATTTTCTGTTTTTTTGTGAATGAGTAACCAGGGGTAGAATTTAACCCTATATCTAGCAAATATTTGGAGGCCACTTAAGGGGAAGGGGGCTTTCAGATTCTGATAATTTCTTCCCATGCAGACCCCCACATCCACCAGGGTAAGGATGTGGGAAAAAAAGCCCTTGTCCCCATCAACAAGATACCCTCCCCATGTTGGTGACATGTGGCCTGGTATGGTTCAAATGGAGGCTCCCCTTTTCTGGCCATTCAGGCTGCTTATTCTGGCCAGTCAGCTGTCATTTTCATAAAATCCTGTCTTTAAAATAAAAATAGGCATTCCAAGTCACATTATTATGTTAAAGTTTAAATTAGATTTTAGGGGTTTTTGGTTTACATTTACTTTAGTAAACTATGCTTACGTTCCTTGTATTGCAGTGTTAGGGTCATGATCTTACATGCCCTGCCTGTATGCACTGATATTTACACCGAGAAATCCTTTTGAGGACCAATATCTGTCTGCACCAACTGACTGATAGCTGGCTCCTCAATTGCCAACATCTTAGCTATTTTTTCTATTCTTTTTTTCCATTTTTTTAGATTAGAACTTTCAGCTTTGGGTTTTTAGAGCACATAGGGCAGTCTTTTCTTAAGCATCCTTTTTTCACAGTACCTCCCTGCATCCTTATAAAAACAAATGTGAAAATACTGTATATCCAAAACATTGCACACCCTTAAGCCAGGTGCACTGCAACCACTTGTTGTATCCCCATATACCCAGGAGTGTTTGTTTCTTTCTAAGTTAAACGTATATTAAATAAATATATTGATTTTATCAGTAAAATCTGCAGCGTGTCAGGAGTGGTCTTCTCTGATCCAGGTCTGCTATTTTTTATTAAATGTCGGATTCTCAGTCACAAATTCTTTCTACTATACTGAATGTCCTTTCTGAAATGACACAGGCAATAGCTAGTACTACAAAGGCATATTGGGCTAGTAATCCATGTATATGTTTGCATGTAAGCATTTTATTTACAGCCTTGCCATTCCTGCCCAGTTGCTTGACAAAGGCAGAGATGAACCTCTGATAAAAAAAAATAAATAAATAAATAAAAAAAAACATTTAAAATTAAAAAGTAAAAAAATAAAAATTTGTAAATTTTTTTATTAAAAAAACCCATAAAAAATAGTGAGGATGCGTAGGAAAAAAATAAAATAAAAATATAAAACATATGAAAATAAAAATGTAAAAACGTAACATAAGCAAAAACCAAAAAATAAGTAATTGTGAATGGAAATTTACTACTCCAAGGCAACCCAAAAGAAAATTCACACCAGATTATATGGTGATGATTATATTGTTCATAAAATAGGTAGATAGATAGACAGACAGACAGACAGACAGACAGACAGACAGACAGACAGACAGATAGATAGATAGATAGATAGATAGATAGATAGATAGATAGATAGATAGTTTTAAGATAGTTAAGATATTTAGTGCAATAGTAAGCATTTGCAAGGGCAACGGTGTGGAGCATAGCATTAACCACAGTGTCTTGGCATAGAACATGATTATGTATTTTGTACAAAGAACCATTTTTATCTTGAGTAATATACTGTATGCTGGTATGTATGATTAATGATAAAATTAATATTTTTTATTGTACATCCACTTCTATGTGGTACTTAAAAGTCTGATTATCCATTTTAAATGCTTTCATGAAAACATAAATGTGTTACCAGTCCAGTCCATACCTTTATGTTAAGGCCCTGTCCACATCTCTCCCTTTCCACATCTCTCCCTTTCCACTGTCATGCATTTTTGCTTGCATTTTTTTAGTGCTCTTTTTTGTGCATTTTAGTGTGTTTTACATGCATATTCATGCTTTGCGAATTTTTGTTGCCAAACCAATGAGGATGTTTTTCCTGTAGCGGCATCATGTGGAACCTAGTTTTCAGTGTATGGAGTTGATAAAACATGTTTGAATTTACACCCCAGTTTGCAACTGTCTTAGCAAATGTTACAGTCTTCATTGTGGCTGAACACATGACAGGTATACAAGGAGGTGCTTGTAACCATGTGATGACAAGCTGCCATGTGCTTAACAACAACTGTTTGAAAATGCATTAAAAAAATGCATGAAAATGCACAATATTCCTTCCTGAGGAAGTCACGTGCTTCAATCGTGACGTAACGCGTAGATACTCCAGTAGGAGGGGCTAGAGCGGCAGCGCGGTGACGTCAGATCCGGCGTGGATGCCATCTTGGTGCACCCGGAAATTACCCACACATGCAGTGCACCCATAGTGTGGTGATAAAATGCTGGGATACATCTTCTTAATGTGAGTAAGTTTTTATGTGATTTGTCCCTGATACACCTATGGTATTATACTATATTGGATTTCTTGCCTTACTGGGGACGTATATGGAGTGGCACTGGTCTTGGTAGCAGGAGGCATCATTGGCTACTTATCCCACACAGGAGGAGAGAGTCCCAACACCACTGCTAAGGCAGACCCCTGTGGAGGAGCGTTAAGCTACAGCATAAGGCTCATTGGTCCTGAGGGGCCTGGGCAAGAAGGTGAGGGGGCACCCCAGGCACTGTGGATTGTCACATGATTGTGAGCACCTGCATGGAGAGATTTTTCTCATTTTACAAGAACACTTACCTACTATGTCTCTATTTTGCATGATTTATATTCCCACTTAAGGGCAACACGCACAGGTTCAGCACCTATTTGATCCCTCAATTGTGGATTGGTTTCAACATATGGGATTTGAGTCTCTTGTGGTATAACGGTCATCCTAGTTATTGTTTAGGTATTGTACTATTTCAATTTTTTAAAATATGTTTATATTTTATATTGTGTGTCTGTACTTCCATAGACTTGAATGGGCCAGAAAATGCAGATAAAATCAGACAGATTTGATCGACCACATTGAACTCAATGGTGTTGATTTACTAAAGGAAAATAGACTGTGAAGTTGCTCCAGAACTTAGTACATGAGGTAAAACTTCACTTTGCAAAGAATACCCTTGGAAGGAAATTCAAGAAAACACAGCATTTTTGGTTGCCAATGATTGGATAATGGAAGTCAGCAGAGCTTTCCCTAATTTACTAAGCTCTGGAGCAACTGCACTTGCAGGAAGCAACTGCAGTTGGAAAGTGTACAATCTATTTGCCTTTGTAAAAGCAACCCGAATGCATTTTCATGACACGTGCATTTTTATGCACTGCAAAATACACATAAAATGCATGGTGTGAATGAGGCCTAAAATTTGGGGTAAATAATTTTTGTTCTGGTAGCTGTTTTTTGTTTGCAGCATGCTGCTGCAACTTTTTAATATATGAGATAGACTCATTACATGCAAAGCAAGATATTTCAAGCCGTGATTTGTCATAATTGTGATGATTATGGCTTACAGCTCATGAAAACCCCAAATCCACAATCTCAGAAAATTAGAATATTACATGCAATCAATAAAACAAGGATTGTACATAGAACAATATCGGACCTCTGAAAAGTATAAGCATGCATATGTACTCAGTACTTGGTTTGGGCCCCTTTTGCAGCAATTACTGCCTCAATGCGGCATGGCATGGAAGCTATCAGCCTGTGGCACTGCTGAGGTGTTATGGAAGACCAGGATGCTTCAATAGCGGCCTTCAGCTCTTCTGCATTGTTCGGTCTCTCATCTTTCTCTTGGCAATACCCCATAGATTCTCTATGGGGTTCAGGTCAGGAGAGTTTGCTGGCCAATCAAGCACAGTAATCCCACGGTCATTGAACCAGGTTTTGGTGCTTTTGGCAGTGTGGGCAGGTGCCAAGTCCTGCTGTAAAATGAAGCCAGCATCCCCATAAAGCTCATCTGTGGAAGGAAGCATGAAGTGCTCCACAATCTCCTGGTAGACGGCTGCGTTGACCCTGGACTTAATGAAGCACAGTGGACCAACACTAGCAGATGACATGGCTCCCCAAATCAACACAGACTGTGGAAACGTCACACTGGACTTCAAGCATCTTGCAGTGTGTGCCTCTCCATTCTTCCTCCATACTCTGGGTCCTTGGTTTCCAAATGAGATGCAAAAGTTGCTCTCATCAGAAAAGAGGACTTTGGACCACGGAGCAACAGACCAGGTCTGTTTTTCTTTAGCCTAGGTAAGACGCTTCTGACGTTGTTTGTTGTTCAGGAGTGGCTTGACAAGAGGAATACGACATTTGAAGCCCATGTCCAGGATCCGTCTGTGTGTGGTGGCTCCAGCCTCAGTCCACTCCTTGTGAAAGTCCCCAACATTTTTGAATGGCCTTTTCCTAACAATCCTCTCCAGGCTGCGGTCATCCCTACTGCTTGTGCACCTTTTTCTTCCACACTTTTCCCTTCTACATAACTTTCTATTAATGTGCTTTGATACAGCACTTTGGGAACATCCAACTTCTTTTGCTATTACCTTTTCAAGCTTTCCCTCCTTATGGAGGGTGTCAATGATGGTTTTCTGCACAACTGTCAGGTCAGCAGTCTTTCCCATGATTGTGATTCCTACTGAACCAGACTGAGAGACCATTTAAAGGCTCAGGAACCCTTTGCAGGTGTTATGGCCTAATTAGCTGATTAGAGTGGGACACTTTGAGCCTAGAATATTGCACCTTTTTACAATATTCTAATTTTCTGAGATTGTGGATTTGGGGTTTTCATGAGCTGTAAGCCTAATCATCACAATTATGACAAATCACGGCTTGAACTAGCTTGCTTTGCATGTAATGAGTCTATCTCATATATTAGTTTCACCTTTTAAGTTGCATTACTGAAATAAATGAACTTTTGCACGATATTCTAATTTTTCGAGTTTCACCTGTATATCGCCATTTGTAGATGCTATAACTTTCACATAAACCAATTAATTTACACGTATTGTGATTTTGTTTTAGCAAAGACATCTATAAAGAAATTTTTTTTTAGTTTTTTACTGGATATGTTTTATAGCAAAAAGTCAAAAATATTGGTTTTTTTTCTAAATTGTTGAACTTTTTTGTTTACAGCACAAGAAATAAAAACAGCAGAGGTGATCAAATACCACCAAAAGAAAGCTCTATTTGTGGGAAAAAAATAACATAAATTTTATTTATGTACAGCGTTGCATGACTGCACAATTGTCAGTTAAAGTAACGCAGGGCCATAACTCAAAAAATGGCCTGGTCAGGAAGAGGGGTAAATTCTCTGGAGGGCAAGTGGTTAAAGTAATAAGAAGAAAATGCTAAATCTCCACCTCACACTATTAACCATTTCAACTGCACTCTGTATTCCTTTAGTAAAGTTAAAGTTAGGCATACACTGATAAGGTTTTATCCCTGCTAAACCTATCCTGCTGCTGGCCAGTTTTACACTACTATGTCATCTATGGTCTTTTAATTCTTGTGGTAAAACTTCTGTACTGGTGCTCTTTGCCTCTAGATATTTAAAATGTATCATCTGCAGTCTCTTACCTCTTGTAGTAATGCCTGCCTGACTGCCTTGTCCCTAATAGATTTCAGACAACGTCCCCACCACATGCAGTTTTAAGGCATCCACAAGCAGGTTATTTAAAGTTTTTGTGTATTTTCAATGTCTCCCACAGTAGCATGAAAAGACCTCTTCCTCACTGTATGACATTTTATTTATTATTATTATTATTATTTTTATTTTTATTGCATTGTTACATGTCCCCCATGGTAGACCTAAGTTCCCCATGCCCATTTTGTTTGACTGGTCTGTCTGCTATATCTGGTCTACTGGCCTTCAAAGTGGCCAAAATGTATACTCAAGATTTACCCCATAGAGTTAAGTGAGGTTCAGCACTACACTTGGGGAATTGCAGACTGGACTCATCGAACTTCCTAACAAACCAAACTTGAGCAGATTCGCTCATTATTATTATTATTATTATACAGGATTTATATAGCACCAACAGTTTGCGCAGAACTTTACAAAATGAAAGTAGACATTACAGTTACAATACAATTTGGTACAAGAGGAAACAGAGGGCCCTGCTCGTTAGAGCTTATAGTCTAGGAGATCATCCATGGTTATTGATATAAATGTATGTAATTGCTTTCTGAAGTGGCCAAATTGTACAATATTTTTCAGCTGTTTAGCAGTATATCTGACACTCCAAAAGGTTTATACTGAAAAGATGATTCATTTAGACAAGGACAAAAAAGTGAAGCAAGACAATGGACAAGAGGAAAGCTAAAGGAAAAAGGTAGGGTCAAATAATCTAACATTGACAAATGCAGGAAAAATGCTCTTGTTTACACATGTACTCATAAAGTCGCTGGAAGTTCAGTGACAGCGGTCTAAGAGTATGTTAGTCCAACAAGAGCAGAATTCATGAAATGTGTTGAAAAAAAAAAAACTTAAAGCACTGAAACAAAGAAGTAGAAATAAAAAAAAAGAAATACCATATAAAACAGATCCTAGGTTCAAACCCAAACAATCTGGAATTATCAGCTCTCTTCCCTGATGGCTACCAGGTGTCTGCATTGGGACACCAAAAAACTCTAGGTAGGTTTTCTTTTTTTTTCTGATGGGACTTTAAATAGTATCACTAAAATACAATTAGCTTCTAAATTTACTGGGATACAACTGTCATCTGGGCTCATTGGGGCCAAAGCAGACATTGGGCTTAATGAAACACCACTTGTACATTAAATACTAGAAAGAGAGTATCGGAACACAAATCATTCAATCAGTTCACATTACCTTGGGTCACATGAACAACATAAAGAGTAAATACCTAGAGTTTAATAACCTATACCTTAATCCTTAAACCACAATGAAAACTTCCAAAAATGTAATTTAAAAAAACTTAGATGTCGCTGACAAATCAGCTTATCTGTGATACATTCATTTCAATCTATTTCAAATAAGGAATTTGTTATTATGAAGCTTCTCTTACGCTTCTACAAGATTAAAAATCATTTGCATATCGTAGATGTAAATGTAGGAGTCTCATATATATTTTTTTTTCTTTATAAATCTCACCTCGTGTTTTAACTAGTAGAACTCTTTATGTAAACTAGAATATAGTGGATATGCCATCAGTGCAATAGACCATCTGATGCCTGGATTTCATTACACTTGAGGCTTCTTATAGTATTCCTAAATCATTTTAACCATTACTTAAACTCTTTGTGTAAGCTAAGATGTCACAGAATTACCATAGGTGCAATAGACTGGCTAGGGCATCGGCTTCAGCACCCTTGAGGCTTTTTATTTTATTCATCAACAGGGAAGATCTGAACTGTAAATGTCATCAGAAGCCTCCCCAATGCACAAGAACATGTGCAGAGCCCTTTGACTCAGATAAGGAAAGGTCATGGTGTGGGGTACAGTGTGATAACATATTGCCTGCAATGATATCAGTTGCATCTAGAAGAAAAGGGTATGCTCTTGTGTGTAGATATGTAGCATAATAAAATGTGCTGAAAAATCATATTTTCAATAAATGCATATTTTGTAATGGAGATAATAGTGTTTACCTAAAGTGGTATTAAAACAAACAAATAAAAAAAGGTCTTTATTACAGCTTACCAATCCTTAAAGTGGTTGTAAACCTCTATATATAACAAGTGAAGTGACTGGCCTTAGGTGATACACAGACATAAAACAAATCCTACTACATAAGTTGTACTTGTTTATCTGTAGTCAACTTTTCTCTACATCTGTTCAAAGTCCTAAATTTATAAAGATTGTCCTTATATTTCAGAAAATATGGCAGAGAGATGAAGTGAAGAGCTCAGTGAGGAGAGCTTTGAGAGCTGATTGGAGGGAAGGGCCACACCCCCTCTACACAGGACACAGGAACAGAGCTGGGGCTGTCAATCACAGGCTGTGTGCTGGAGGTCCCTCCCCTGTCAACTTTCTTCTTTTGGTGTCAGGAAAACTTGTCAGACATGATTCGTGCTGATAGCAGGGGAATGAAGCTTAACTGAGACTAGTATAGAGCTATACTGTATGCTTTGTTCATATTTCATGTCTAAGGTGTACTACCACTTTAAATGTTGAGGTTTCCTTTGTTTTCTTTTTTTTAAGGCTTTTTCTTTTATTGCCACCTGGTGATATGACAAAATAAAATACTTCTTTCCTAGAGTCCTCCATAGATTGAGGGGCAACAAAGTTACCACTGGATAGCAGCATTTTTCGGAGAGGGTAGTATTAAATGGACTAGTAATTTAAGATGAATTTTATATAAGTGACTAACAAATTAAAGCTGAACTTTAGCTAACATTATTACATGTTTTTTACATGTTTGTATTTAAAACTTTTTTAAATACAAAAACACATACACATGTTTATTATTTCTTGTATAGTAAGTTAAATAACTTGAGAAAAAGCACATTTATATTTTCGGACAAATATTTCAGCATCTTTTGCTGCCTAGGAGGTCATTTTAAGCAATGGTCTTACAACAGCATCCATATTGGAAAAAGAGAATGCATTTTATTCCTTGACAGACCTGTAAAGAGCAGAAACACGTCCTTCACCTGCATCCCTTGTTTATAGACGCACTGTATCTCTATAAATTATGCAGTGTAAGAGGTCATAGGCTCTACTACAATGCTGATGACTCATGTTATCCTCAATGTGTATTTATTATTTTATCTTTTAACGTGGTTGTATTAAAATGCAAAAAATGAAAGGTCCTGGGGGTTTATATGACCTCTGTCTTATTTTTCAATTTACATCTTTTGTGCTGTCATCTACTGGCTCTTAGCCAGTCTCTCTTCACTGTTATTTAACTGTCAAGCTGTAAAAGACATATATACTTGGATCTTATTATTTGTGACTCTTCAACTACAGGTGAAAGCAGTTTAAATAATTTGCATTCCATTAAAGTCTCTCTTAACTTAAAACAGAAATAAAATCCCAGTCAAACAAATATTTGCCATTACCTTAACACACAGACCCCTTGGGGTTGATTTACTAATTCAAATATGCTGTTCATTTTGCAAGGAAATCTTTACTTTGCTTGTATAGATTAATAAATGCGGTGAACATTCACTTTGCAAAAAATATCCAATCTCATGCAAATCACATGATTGGATGATAGAAGTCAGAGGAACATAATGTCAATCGCTAGCAAAAAATTCACTTTCAGAGTGAAAATTTCCTTGAAAAATGAACAGTCTATTTGCCTTTAGTAAATCAACAGCTTTGTATTTCTGTTCTTAGTGTTTCTGAAAGTTTAGATATATTTTCTGGATTTGACCCCTGTTGATTTTCCAGCCTGGTTTATGAGTCTTGTCTACCTAAAAACCCAAATCTCTTAACATACACCAGCACTTGGATATTTCACCAGACAATTAACTACAGTAGCTGTAAAAAGTGCCATGCATTCACTAATATATAACTCAAAACATTATACAGGCAGTCCCTAAGTTGCTAACATTTGAGTTATGAACAACTCTGCTTACGAACGGGGAAATAAGCAGGAAGTGAGAATAAATCTACCCCTAGGGAGGGAAATTCACTCCTGTAAGAGTTATCCTTGGAAAAAGGTGTCTTCGCTGAAGGATTTCCTCATAAAAAAGTGCAGCACAACTCCCTCAGTACCCCTGTCCTAAACATAACTTACACCACTACTAATAGTGAATAGTGATGAACAATCATGATTATAAATGTCCCGTCAACATGAAGTCCATACAATACACTAATTGGTGTTAATGTGTGACACTGTGAGTATCCTCTTCTTTTCACCACCACCACACTAGGTGAAATACCTGCTCACCTCCAAATTAAGTCATTAACGCTCTTCTGGATATACACAGCCTTTTCCAATACAGATTCAAAACTTCTTCTTAATGCCTCTCGCCCTCCTTTTGGTCAGACATCCAACAGAGATGGTCTCATGAAACAAAAAGGCCAACACATAGTGCTCTCCATATAACACTTTATTGTTTCCCCACTAAAATAACACTTACAGATGTAAAAGATAAAACTTGAATAAAATAAGTCCACGTGCAGCTCACCACTCTGCTAGCAAGATGGTGTCGGTGTGACTTCCCAGGCTCAGCTCCTCTCTCCTAGACGCATTGTGCCCCCTATCAGGGCTCCCTTAGTAGGCAAGGAGCCGATCCACCTGAGCCCCTTTTAAAGCCCCACTATGTTAATTAAATCTCCTCAATCCAATATAAATGGAGACACTGGAAGTGCGTCATCATTATGGGTATAAGTGCACCAACCAGTAGAAACTCCACCCACGCATATGCGCGTGCACCACCGGAAGTCAACCGGCGGCCATCTTGTGCAAGGGAGACAGGAGCAACTCTCCCATTTCAACCTGGATCTGCATTCTCCCATCCCACTTACATCAATTGGGTACCGCAATACCTTCTGGGGCATCTTCTATCTGCTAATAGACAATATAATCACCCAATATATCTAAACCTTTATACTGGGATCACTACACCTGTGTGACCGATCAAACCTACATCCTTAAAACCCCTACTAACTTCATAATGTTAATATGTAATGTTAAATCTAAAATATAACAATTGGGGAATCACATATACATACTTGAACATAGATAAAAATTACATAAATAAAACAATGCACATAAAAAAAGAAATAAAAATGAAAATAAATATATAAATAGACAAATAAATCAACTATTGCGAAAAAATCAATTCAAGTCGAATTCTATATTTAAACCCCTGGGGGAAAGAACCTTGGTTTCAAAAATCCAAAAGGATTCCCTCATTAAATGATGCTTAAAATTGACCCCTCTCCAATGTCTCATCACTTTCTCCACTCCCCAAAATGTAGGTCCTGTAGGGTCCCTTCCGTGGACATCCCTAAAGTGCTTAGAAACACTGTGTTCCTTTTTACCTTTTTTAATGTTATTGATATGCTCTCTAATCCTTACATGTAGAGGTCTAGAGGTATGTCCCACATATTGAAGTAAACAAGGGTACTCCAATATGTACACCACCCCTTCTGTCTTACATGTGACAAAATCTTTGATTTTATGAGAAGTTCCTGTAACTGTTGCCATAAATTATTTCACTCTTTTCTTATTAACCTTGGATGTTCTACATGCCAAGCATTTCCCACAATCATAAAAACCTATAAAGTCTAAAACCCTTTCTACATAATTAGACGGGGGGGGGCAATACACCTGAAGATATTATATTCCTCAAACTAGCTTTCCTATTTACAAATCTAGGGTTCTCCGGTAATACTTCTTTCAATAACCTGTAATTTAGCAATATACCCCAATGCGTTCTAAAACATAACAATATAACCTTTTTAGATTGTACAGTATAGTCTAAAATAATCCTATACTTGTCCCTTTCATTCTGATCCCTGAACAAACCACCATTTTCCTAAATAAGTGATCTGTCCCAACTCATAACCTCCTCCACTTTACTTTTATTAAAACCCATGTCATAGCCTTTCTGACCAAACCTTCTTTCAAAGATCTCCAATTGTTGTAAAAAATCATCTTCTCCAGTGCAGTTCCTCCGCAACTGTATGAACTGCCCCTTGGGAATGTTAAGTAGCCAAGGCCTGTGATGACAGCTATCTATGTCAATATACCCATTCCTATCCGTAGGTTTACAAAAAATTTTAGTGTATATAGTCTCAGCCCTTATCGAGATCTCTAAATCCAGAAATACTATATTACAGCTATCATATTTCCAAGATAGGACAATATTCCTATCATTGGAATTTAATTTATCCATAAAGGCAAGAAGACTCCTCTAATCTCCAACCCAAATCAAAAACAAGTCATCAATAAATCTCTTATAACAAATGAGTTGGTGCAGTTGTTCCTTGACCCTGAGCGCATGCAAATGTGCGGCCTCTCAGCATCTGGGCCTTGATGCCAAGCGGCCACATATTTTCGTGCCATTAGAAAATACATATGTGCTGAGAGCGTGCGCCCTGTGTGCTCCCAGCACATAAGTCCGTGACTCACGGAAAGGTCCCGTTCTCCCCTTGCGAACGGGACCTTTTCTGATCATGTGACCGCATGACGGCGAATCATGGCGGTCACATGACCCTAAAACCCCGCCCACCTCCTGGCTTCTGAAACTCTTAAAGGGCCGGGAGGTGCCGGTGCGACGTGGTTAAAGAACACTTGTTCCTCCCAGTGTGCCAAAAATAAATTTGCCACACTGGGAGCAAACCGGGCTCCCATAGCCACTCCGATCATCTGTAAGAAATATCGGTTGTCATACCAAAAATAATTATACCTTAAACCAAATCTCATACAGTCAATAAGGAACCTCTGATGTTTCTCATCCAGGACCCGAATCAATAGCATCAGTGTGATTGATAATTGTATATAATGAGCTGACATCAGCCGTAACAAGATAACATGAATCCTCAACTTTAATATTATCCAAAATATATAATAAATGTTTGGTGTCCTTAAGATATGCCTCGATCTTGGCTACCAAGGGCTGTAAAAAAAATATAAATGTATTGCCCTATCCTGGATGATAGATAGTCCGCCCCATTGACAATCAGTTTCCCCGGGAGAATTTTATCACTCCTCTGTAACTTGGGCAGGAAGTATTTCACCGGTTTCCTTCTATATTATTCAAAATATTCCTTTTAACTCCTTTTTTTAATCACTTTACACAGTTCTTCTTTAAAATGAATCACTGGATTCCTAGTCAGGATTGTATATGTATCCTTATCCTCCAAAAGCCTATTCATCTCTCTCTTATAATATGTTTTAGACATAGAGACAATGCCCCCCACTTTATCCACTGGTCTAATAATCACATCTTTCTTATTTTCCAAAGCTTTTATCCCCTTCCTGATGTACCCCTGATCTTTCACTTTTCTAACTTGCAAAGATTCCAGATCACTAACAACCATGCTCTTGAACACCTCAATATGTTTATTATCAGAGGCAGAAATTTTGATCTATTTCTTAAGCTAGTGTGTTGCCCTTCCTCCCCCTTGGTAACTCTGTTGATTGGGTTGGATAAAAAGCATTTCTTAATATTAAGGGACCTGACATAATTTTGAATGTTAATTTTTGTATCAAATTTGTTCAAATTCTTAACAGGTGTTGAACCCTTATCTAGAACGTTAACTTCCTCCACTGACAGAGGGACATCACTGATGTTATAAATGCCCTCCCCTATTGGTGTTTTATTTTTTTGGATCCTCTTTCCTGCTCTCTTTCCCCTTCATCTCCTTCTTTTACTCCAAATTTGCTTCCAGTGTATCCCCTTGATTTGATCAAAGCAATGTGTATTTAGAGAAGGTTTTTTCAAGTGAAGAGAATGGCACTAAATCAGGGGATTTAAATCACACCTTTAGGAAATTGAATCATGTATTTGAGAAAATATTAGAACATGGTGGGATATGGTGATATTTGATAAACATATTGCAGCTAATATGGTCCCACATCTAGATGGTCTAGATAAGGCTTTGAAATTTTCTCCAGTTAAGAATATGGCGGGTAGAGTCACTACTGGTTGGTGCACTTCCGCCCATAATGAAGACACACTTCCAAATGCAGATCCAGGTTGAAATGGAAGAGTTGCTCCTGTCTCCCTTGCGCAAGATGGTCGCCGGTTGTCTTCCGGTGGTGCTCGAGCATATGTGCGGGAGGAGTTGCTACTGGTTAGTGCACTTACAACCATAATGATGATGCACTTTTGGTGTCCCAATTTACATTGGATTGAGGAGATTTCATTAACATAGTGGGGCTATAAAAGGGGCTCGGGTGGATAGGGTCCTTGCCTACTGAGGAAGCCCTGAGAGGGGGCGCAACGCGTCTAGGGGAGAGGAGCTGAACCTGGGAAGTCATGCCACCACCATCCTAGATGCAACCATATTTTATATAATATAATTTGTTATGTAATATTGTCATGGGAAAGTGAATGCACATGGACACTTTATTTATACACATGGACACTTTTTATGCACATTGTTGTATAACATTGCATTTGATTAGCGTTTCATTATAATTTAATGCACCATAGCCAATAGCGCTGTATAAGATTTTGATAACCATTCTTAATACCTTTTAATTTCAGACTCTTAATTAAAATTTAGCCAATTTCTTCAATCACAGTATAGTGAATGTACAGCAAATTGTTATTTAGAAAAAATTTGGAGTGTGTCTATAGAATTTGTGTTCAAGAAAAGATCAATGAGCTGCCATTAAAAGGGTAAAGAATACATTATAAATATGGCTAATTTTAGTAGATATGTAAAGCAAAAAACAGCACTGCGCCAGATCAGTATGAGTAAAAAAACAATGATACTTTAATATATGCTCACTCACATGTACAAAGCCTGTATACTGCTTCAGTGGTCGGGACGGTATGTGGGGAGGATAAACTCCCAGATGGTGAGACCAACTGTGGATGTAGGGCTAGAGAGAGACCCGCTAATAGATGGAGCTTGGCAGTGTCTCTTCCCGCTCATTCCCGACGACTGACAGGGAGTAGTGGCAGGTGAGTGGACGGCAAGTAGTAGATAACCCAATAAAATACATATCATGATATTGAATATGTTGGTAAAACCAGGCTGGTGAATGGTGATTTTTTAATTGTAGGAAGTTATATGCTTTAGATGGTCATAAAAGCATGTAACACTTGCCAGATTAATTTTTTTCCCTTTCAAGTTAAGTTCATACTTGTGCGGTTTCCCTGCAGTTGCATTGCTCGTGTGCAGCCAAGGGGCTGCTGTATCCACGGAAAATGCAGGGAAAACATCCTTGCATCTTTTCTGAAAACACGGCCACAGAGAATCTGAATACTGCAGTCCAGATCTCAATGCAGGGAAACCATGCTTTCAGTGTGTGGGGTGCCATTAGGATTAATGATACCCCAACGCATCTTTTAAGCAGCATCTTTTGCATCTGCGGGAACAGGTGCTACCCCACAGCAGCAACCACTGACACAAGTGTGAACCTAGCCTTAGATGTTATAGATTTCATTTCCTACTACAGGCCCAGAAATTAGTGCATTGTTATTGGTTTCCCTAGTATAATCAAAGATAAACACCAGACTCATACATTTTTCTTCACTTCTCTCATATTTTCATTTTTGATAATTTTTTGATAAATTAATTTGGTAAATGTTGGTAAAGGTTATTAAAAACACTTCCTGTCATCAAGTGACAATGCTCACTGATCTAACTGTATGTATGAGGAGCAAGATTGCCATGCTAGACTGTTCTTTGTTTTCTTTTTACAGCCTATTTAACCACCTTCCGCCCGCCATATGAAAAAATGACGGGCGGGCAGCGGTTCTCTCATTCTGGGAGGACGTCATATGATGTCCTTCCACTATAACTGCACATGTGCACCCCCGGGGGTGTGCGGCGCAGTGATCAGTGGTGTGCTGTGTCCCTGTCATGTGATCAGCTGTTTCCACAAGCAATCTAATCTGTGCGACAAACAACTCTTTCTCTCTTCATCTCTATTACATTGAGGAGGGGAGGGGAATGCACTCAGAAAACTACTGCAGCCACCACATCTATGGAGTAAGCTGCAGTATGTATTTTTTGTTCTTAGTTTTTAATGTAGATATCATGTAAAATGGTAAGCCCATTTTTGTGTAAAAAATATAGCAAAAAAAAAAATAACATATACAATTGCTACACAAGCAATGGTGTATTTTACTGTTATTAAAAATATACCTTTCCTTTTCAATCTGCAGCAACTGTACTTTTCTATGAATTTCAGTGCAATATGGCAACTTGGAGACATTCCGTATACAGGTATTCAGTTTTGGAGAGGTTTTCCCCTAAGGGTTAAATACTTTCAATGAGAAAAGCTGCAGGATCTGCCTCCCTGAGAGTGCATCAGCTGATTATAATGAACCAGTAGCTCCTATTCAGGCTGCAAAGAGCATAATGAAACAAACATGTAAGCAGGTGCTCTCAAAGTGTTCTAAGTGTTATGGGATTTTTTAGGTCCTTCAGCTTAACTATGTTTAAGTGTACAGCTAAATATTACAATGTAACTTGTTCCAACTGTTGTTCTTAGGTTGACCTGCTGAGCTGGAGGATCTGAAAAGGAAGGGTTAATACTTTTGGTCAGGTTTTCCTGATCTTTTTCATAAGGTTATCTCCCCCTGCAAGTAATGCCATATAAACAGGTGCTCAGTAATTCCCCGGAGTAGGGTGTTTCCAGACATGGTGTCAAGATGTAGCCATTACTCTACTGGCTTGTCCCCTTTTTGGAGCCCAGTCAGGATTCCAAGGGGTCTGGATCTACATGGACTTATGTTGGAATTTTGTGGATTATTTATTGTCTCTGTGAATTTACTGCCTTTGTAGATGCTTGCTTTGCTATGGATTACTTTCATGGACATTGTTGCTTAACTCAGGTATGGCTACCTCATGAGACACTTAGAGAAGGCTGTACAGGACTCTATGTTGAAGATGTTTTGGAATACTGTTTATTTGTTACCTATATCTACTTTAGTAAAGGATCTTTGTTGTTTATCCAGACTGCCTGGTGTAAAGTCTCTAAAGGGGTATATGTAAGGCACACCAAAGAACAGGGCTTACATCAGGTACTGAGAGGGTTAGAAATGATATAGTACAGAAGTCTAATGAGCAGAATGCTGTCCAAATTAGGCTATATTGCCATTGCTAAAGACTACTATATTTGTGTCACTTGCTAAATCAGCCAACCAGCCAGGAGATGGGTGACATGGCAGAGGTGATGGATTCTCTTGTAGTGAAGGGTTGCTATGCTTGGCCCCTAGTGGTCAATTCCCCACATACTGGGATTGACACCACAACACAAAGTACCAAGGGACCTAGCCTGGAGCTATGTGAGAGAGATGTGGAGGGGCCCTGGGAAGGAGGACAAGCATGGAGTTATGGAGTTATAGAGAAGTGTGTTTTCTATATCCATTAGTAAGATACAGAACAATGTCACTGAGAGCAAGGTGACTGAACACCTGAGTTGGTGGAGACTGATACATGCTCTGCGGTATCAATTCAGAAATGCTGCAAAGCTAAGTAGAGTCATTCTCTAACATACGTTGGCTCCAAAGTGCTTTAGTGTCAACAGTGTGTGGCCATGGATTACAAGGAGGTAACTGTGTAAATGTACTGCTCACTTCTAAGACTGGAGTACCACCTTACTGCTGATTTCACATTTCCTGCCCATGGTTTAGGCAATAGTGAGTGCAGTTTCATAGTGTCCCCACTAAGTCACCTTAAGCCCCACCCACAAACAGCTATTTCCTTAGAGCAAGGGTCTCCAAACTGTGGCCTGAGGGCTGGATGTGGCCCCTTGATAGCCTATATCTGGCCCTTGGGGCACTATTGCTCCCAATGATATGAGGCACAATTCCTCCCACTGACACCAACAATGGGACAATATTCCTCCTACTGACATCCACAGTGGGGCACTATTCCTTCCATTGAGACCAATGATGATGTACTATACCTCCCACTGATACCAATGATGGGTCACTATTCCTCCCACTGATACCAATGATGGGACACTATTCCTCCCCGACACTGATGATGGGGCACTATTCTTTCCTCTGAGACCAATAATGATGTACTATACCTCCCACTGATACCAATGATGGGTCACTATTCCTCCCACTGACACCAATGATGGGACACTATTCCTCCCACTGATACCAATGATGGGACACTATTCCTCCCACTGATACCAATGATGGGACACTATTCCTCCCACTGACACCAATGATGGAACACTATTCCTCCCACTGATACCAATGATGGAACACTATTCCTCCCACCGATACCAATGATGGGGCAATACTCTTCGACCTACTGAGCACCAACCCTGAGGCCATCTCACTGATGCTGGACCCAGGACATTTTCTACCCCAGCTGGCCACAATCTGACCCCCCTAAAGTCTGAAGGACAATAATCTTGCCCATTGTTTGAAAAGTTTGGAGACCCCTGCCTTAGAGCAACGAACAGTAGGAATCTGCTCAAAGTGTGTTAAAACCCCTGAAATATTTACAGTATATGTACATTTAACACCCAGAGGGGATTGTTTTTTCTCCAAAAGTGGAGTTACTTCTAACAAGTCATTCGGTGCAGATCTTTGGACTCACAAAATGTGTTCTGTGTGCTTAAAGTAATAGATAACTAATCAAAAGTTGTTTACAGTGCACATCCTAACAATGGAGTGAAGAACTAGAGTGCAACCCTCTATAGGGGGGATCTGCACCATTTAGCAATTATTTTAAGTTACACTTGGATTCTGATAATTGTCTCATGGACGCCAGCGCACAGACGGTCAAGTAAGAGAAAAAGCTACTGAAAGTAATTTAAGATTTAGTACAGAAAGAGGTGAAAGCTGAAGATGCAGCCTGGCCACTGATCAAAGCATTGACAGAATTTTGCTATCTTCAGACACAACTGTTGCAGAAGCACATCTCCTTTTTTCTCTTGTTATTAGCTCAGCAAAACCTCCCCCACCTCTGTTCTTCATTTGTTCTATCTCTAGCAAACCTTAACCTTTGCATAGCACATCTATAATAAGAAACAACAATAGATTGACCGTTGCCTAGACTGCATGTACTTTTTTGCCTTATACTTGTTATTTATACATATTTTGACTTTTTTAATAGAGCCTTCAGTACGATTGTTTTCTGGATATGTACAAATATATTATAGTCTCTTTCTGTATACTTAGTGATTGCATAAAGATAAACGGGGTTATGTTTTTAAACTTGAAATAGTGGCAGAACTAAGTAGGGTTAAGTGCAAAGGACATTGGTCTTAGTCTGCATTGGTGTAAACAGAAACCCTTCTCTTTAAGTAAATTTATGGGATGTTTAGCATCATGCCTCATTAAATGCAGTTTTCTTAAATGTTTCTTTTGTAAATCTGTTACAAAGTTTCTTTTCTTGAGATCCTGACAGTAACATAATTTCCTGATTTTGTGTTGCAGGCTGACAGCATTAAGCTACTACCTTGCACTTAGCAGCATATTCAGCATGCTTTCCATGCTTTTTTAGGTGGCAGTTGGGCTGCCTATCCAATAGGCCTGCTAGGCAGTCCAACGGCCAACCTAGGGCTCTTTCAGGCAGTCAGTAATGCTAATCGGCCTCTGAAAGGGATCTTTGGTATTGTTTTTCAAAGGGCGATATAGCAGTGGCTGGCTGGAAGGCATTCAGGAGGTGCTACTGACACCTTTTATTTATTTATTTTGTAAACAGCAATTTTACATTGCTGGACAGTGAATCATCTGCAAGCTGATCATTTGGCTCTCAGTTGCAATATGGCCCCACTGATCTCAATGGGCAGGGTTGACAGGCAGTGCCATCTATCAAACTCTGCAGCCCAAGTTAAAATTGCTAAAACTGATTCTCAGCTGCAGCCTGTGTGCAGCCCTGATAGGCTGTATTTTTAGAATTCTGGTAGGAAGCTGGGGGCAGTAAAAAAAGTGGCTCAGCTGCCTGTTGTACTGCCAGTAGTACAACAGCAGGGGAGTTGCACAGGGAGTGCACAGCCTGCAATAAAAATTGCTTTTACTGGTAAGATCTCCAGGAGAGAAACTTTGTAACAGTTTCACAAAAAATCATTCTCATAATACAGCTGTATATAGTATACGTATTGTACATGTAGGTTTACCTAATCTAAGAAAAAGGGTGCAGAACTCACAATCTCTAAAATACATTGATGTAGGTCCACATGGATGAGGTAGAATATAAGAAAATAGGTTCTAAGGGATGGCAGGGATCCAGACCTTCAATCTTGCCTAGGACCCTGTTAGGTCTGCAGGATGTGATCCTATTCATTTAAAAAAAAAATAGAGTTGCACCTGTCTGAAAGAATTAAATGTCAGAACACTGAGAAATTGTAGATACAAAAATCAGCCCATAAAAAAAGGAGATTCATTTGTAAAATGCAGCTACTTTGCCATAGGCAGTCAAAATATTGCAGATGTACAGTATATTGCAGATGTATAATGCAGATGTATATAATTGATGTGTAATCAAACAAAATACATCACTGCATAAAAGGTGGAATATGGAACAATGCATTGACTCTTCTTGTGTGCACCAGCCAGTACAGCAAAGTAATTTTCTGTTGTTTTTAAATCCAAATTAAAAATTAAAAAAAGGTATTTAGAAGCTGCTTGTGATATATTGAAGGGCTGTCAGTACAATAAAGCACGGTGCCTATTCTTTATAAATAAACATGGTTGGCCATTAAAATGAAATCTTAGAAAATGCAGGCCAAACAAAAAATAATTCGATAATTCACCAGTTTAGATATCAATCTGTTGAAAGAAACGAGGTTGAGATATTCCAATATCTTCTGCGCCTTTTGCTTATAAAAGTTTTGAAACAGTATTTATTTTTAAGGATATCATAAATAAAGCAAAGTGGTGGCAGGTCCACTACAATATCACCAGAAGATTGGTTATCAAACACAGAGCACATTTTTATGGCCCAAAATATAGTGTGCCCCTTTCATTTATGAAAATATCCAGTCATATTTCTACAAAGACTCAGCATGCTAACATAAGCATTTGGTGCCACCTACAGGATTTCAAATATGCTGGGAAAATGTATCTGTATAGTAATGTTGTTTAGTTAACTCTCTCTTAATTCAGTTGACAAGAGAACTGTGAATTCTATGAAGCAAAAAGTATTTCAACTTTTGAAAAAGGAACTAATATAGATTGTAGAAGTTTTGTATAATGTAAATCACTACCATTTGATTTGTCATTTGTTGTACTACTTAGAATACATATCAAAGGATAAGTGCCTTCGGTCTATCCATTATGATCCATGTGCTTCTACTATGGAGGCTCTTAAAATTGATAGAGTTAGGAACTGCAGAATATTGGGGTGCCATGAAGGGAGTCTGCAAATACGCATGTATTTGCAAATGTGTGATAACTAAACCTCTGTTTTTAAAGCATACTGTTACGACAGTTCGGTTTGTTTGTAAGCTGGTCGGTAAGTTGAGCTGGGAATTTTTCACCTTTATTGTTTGACAGGTGATGCCTTTCCATCTGCCCCTTGCTGTTAAGGCCAGTTATAGATTAGGGAAATTGCCATTTGTTTGTACTGTTGACATACAGGTGAGAGGCGCACCAGTCTATCCATTGTGATACATATGCTTCTACTATGGAGGCTCTCAAAATTTACAGAGTTAAGAACTGCAGAATATTGGGGTGCCGTGAAGGAGCTCTGCAGCTTACATGTGTATTTTCAAATATGTGCTAACTAAACCCCTGTTTTTAATGCAAACTGTGAGACAGGACATTTCTGTTTGTTGGCATACAGTTTGGTAAGTTGAGCAGGGAATTTTTCTCTTTTATTGTTTGTCACAGGATAAGTGAACCTTTTGAAAATGTTTACAATATTTAAAATGACTAAGAAAGAGCAACAGCTGTTTTTTTTCTCCTGCCTATTAATATTGTTATATGGAGAAGTAAGCTTTTTGTTGGACTGCTCCCTATTGACCATGACTCAATCCAACCCAGAGCTCAGCTGGCCATCTTTTAACTCAAAGGGGAAGGGGGTCGGCAGTTTCCGATGTGATATATGGGTGTTGGTCTTTCCAGTGCACAAAACATTGTTGAGAATTTCTGGATAATTTAATTGTTATCATCAGTGTAATCCAGTTTATTCTAAGCCATTTTGCCATTAGAAAAGGGATAAAGGTTAAATGCTAGGTTTATTGATTAAGTTTATGATTATTATTATTATACATTATTATACTGGATTTATATACAGTCATGGCCGAAATTGTTGGCACCCTTGATATTTCTCCAGGAAATCATGTATTTCTCACGAAACGTATTGCATTAACACATGTTTTGCTATACACATGTTTATTCCCTTTGTGTGTATTGGGACAAAACAAAAAAAGGGAGGAAAGAAAGCAAATTCGACATAATGTCACACAAACCTCCAAAAATGGGCTGGACAAAAGTATTGGCACCCTTTCACAACTGCGGATAAATAAGAATGTTACAAGCATGTGATGCTCCTGTAAACTCACCTGGGGCAAGTAACAGGTGTGGGCAATATAGAAATCACACCTGAAAGCAGATAAAAAGGAGAGACGTTCACTTAACCTTTGCATTGTGTGTCTGTCTGTGCCACACTAAGCATGGACAACAGAAAGAGGAGACGAGAACTGTCTGAGGACCTGAGAACCAAAATTGTGGCAAAATATCAACAATCTCAAGGTTACAAGTCCATCTCCAGAGAACTAGATTTGCCTTTGTCCACAGTGCGCAACATTATCAAGAAGTTTGCAACCCATGGCACTGTAGCTAATCTCCCTGGTCGTGGACGGATGAGGAAAATTGATGAAAGATTGCAACGCAGAATAGTCCGGATGGTGGATAAGCAGCCCCAAACATGTTCCAAAGACATTCAAGCTGTCCTGCAGGCTCAGGGAGCATCAGTGTCAGCGCGAACTATCCGTCGACATTTAAATGAAATGAAACGCTATGGCAGGAGACCCAGGAGGACCCCACTGCTGACACAGAGACATAAAAAAGCAAGACTACAGTTTGCCAAAATGTACTTGAGTAAGCCAAAAGCCTTCTGGGAAAACGTCTTGTGGACAGATGAGACCAAGATAGAGCTTTTCGGTAAAGCACATCATTCTACTGTTTACCGAAAACGGAATGAGGCCTACAAAGAACAAAACACAGTACCTACGGTAAAATATGGTGGAGGTTCAATGATGTTTTGGGGTTGTTTTGCTGCCTCTGGCACTGGGTGCCTTGACTGTGTGCAAGGCATCATGAAATCTGAGGATTACCAAAGGATTTTGGGTCGCACTGTAGGGCCCAGTGTCAGAAAGCTGGGTTTGCGTCCAAGATCCTGGGTCTTCCAGCAGGACAATGACCCCAAACATACGTCAAAAAGCACTCAGAAATGGATGGCAAAGAAGCGCTGGAGAGTTCTGAAGTGGCCAGCAATGAGCCCAGATCTAAATCCCATTGAACACCTGTGGAGAGATCTTAAAATTGCTGTTGGGAAAAGGTGTCCTTCCAATAAGAGAGACCTGGAGCTGTTTGCAAAGGAAGAGTGGTCCAAAATTCCGGGTGAGAGGTGTCAGAAGCTTATTGATGGTTATAGGAAGCGACTGATTTCAGTTATGTTTTCCAAAGGGTGTGCAACCAAATATTAAGTTAAGGGTGCCAATACTTTTGTCCAGCCCATTTTTGGGGTTTTGTGTGACATTATGTCATATTTGCTTTTCTGCCTCTGTTTTATATTTGTTCCAATACATACAAAGGGAATAAACATGTGTATAGCAAAACATGTGTTAATGCAATACCTTTTTTGTGTGAAATACTTGATTTTCAGGAAAAATATCAAGGGTGCCAACAATTTCGGCCATGACTGTAGCAATGTGAGGGCAAACAGTACAGTTACAATATAATTCAATACAGGAGGAATCAGAGGGCCCTGCTTAGAGTTTACAATCTAAAAGGGGAGGGTCAAGTGATACAAAAGGTAAAAATTGTGGGGAACACCAATGATTTCACACAAAGGAAGCAATACAAAGTGAACAGGATACATTGTCATAGTATATGGTACAGCGGGCCCATATCAAGAATATGAAATGTTGGGTTTATATATTCTTTAGGCTAAAGCTTAGAGCTGCACTCCAGGAAATATCTAAATCCATAAAAGGAGCAAATACAAGGCAGAGGCAGAAGAGACTTTTGCCATAGGTGTTGTGCTGCAGCAAGTGCAGCTGGGACTGAAGCCTTCCTTGACTCTACATTGCCCTGGCTGTCTACTGTACTGTGTAGATCTGAACTGTCAAACTGACAACTTAGTCCTGCAGATTACACTGGGAGAGCACACCCCTCTCTGTATAATCAGCAGAGCTCCGCTGTCACTGCGATAACACCCCTCTGTATCAAGAACTTTGCTTAATGAGTTATGTGCATACCTGATGCACAGAGTGCAGCAAACAGCTGTCAAAGTGACAGCAGATCACAACTCATTACATTATGAGAGCCACTCATGTCATCACTGATTTTCTGCTTTACACCCATTTGTGAATGAAAGCTATTCAGTCATGATACACTATATTGCCAAAAGTATTGGTCTTGCCTTTGCATGAACTTTAATGGCATCCCAGTCTTAGTCCGTAGGGTTCAATATTGAGTTGACCCACACTTTGCTGCTATAACAGTTTCAACTCTTCTGGAAAGGCTGTCCACAAGGTTTAGGAGTATGTCTATGGGGGTGTTTGACCATTCTTCCAGAAGCGTATTTGTGAGGTCAGGCACTGATGTCGGACGGGAAGGCCTGGCTCCCAGTCTCTGCTCTAATTCATCCCAAAGGTGTTCTATCAGGTTTAGTTGCAGGCAAGTCAAGTTCTTTCACTCCAAACTTGCTCATCCATGTCTTTATGAACCTTGCATTGTGCACTGGTGTGCTGTCATGTTGGAATAGGAAGGGGCCATCCCTAAACTGTTCCCACAAAGTTGGGAGCATGAAATTGTCCAAAATGACTTGGTGTGCTGCCGCTTTAAGAGTCCCTTTCACTGGAACTAAAAAAATAAACACCACACCATAATCCAGCTTCCAACAAACTTTACACTTGGCACAATGCAGTCAGGCAAGTATCGTTCTCCTGGCAACCACCAAATCCAGGCACATCCATCAGATTGCCAGACAGAGAAGCATGATTTGTCACTCCAGAGAACATGTCTCCACTGCTCTAGAGTCCAGTGGTGGCGTGCTTTACACCACTTCATCTGACGCTTTGCATTGCACTTGGTGATATAAGGCTTGGATGCAGCTGCTGAAAAACATTCCATGAAGCTCTCTACACACTGTTGTTGTGCTATGCTGAAGGCTACATGAAGTTTGGAGGTCCTTAGCTATTGACTCTGCAGATAGTTGGCGACTTCTGCACACTGTGTGCTTCAGCATGCACTGACCCTGCTCTGTCATTTTACGTGGCCTACCACTTCATGGCTGAGTTGCTGTTGTTCCCAGTCGCTTCCACTTTTTTACAATACCACTAACAGTTGACTGTGGAATATTTTGTAGCAAGGAAATTTCACGGATGGACTTATTGCACAGGTGGCAACCTATCACAGTACTATGCTTGAATTCACTGAGCTCCTGAGAGCAACTCATTCTTTCAAAAATGTTTGTAGAAGCAGTCTGCATGCCTAGGTGCTTGATTTTGTCCCTATCTGTTATAAATCCAGTATTATTGTTGCTGTACCCCTGTAAAATCAGCAATGAGATGTCTGAATGATTATTGGCCGTTTACTTTAATTCCAGTGATTAATAAGTGATTCATGTGGTTTGTACCACATATCAAGGCCAGCATTCCCACTGATCTGGATAAATAGCAGTTCATCAGATCAACTGATGATGTTATCTATACTGCAATGCATACAGCCTTCACCTATCTCAAGCTTCTAGACACTTATGTTAAGATGGTATGTATTGATTTTAGCTTTGCCTTCAATAGAGTAAACCTCACAAACCATACACTTAATAACCTTGGCCTAGACCCCTCACTCTGTTCATGGATTATGGATTTCTTAACTAACAGACCTCAAACTGTGTGAATGCGGAACCAACTATCCTCCACTCTCATTTCAAAATACAGAAATACCACAGGACTATGTGCTCATTCAATCAATGTTTACACATGGCTGCATCCCTGTTCATGCATCTAATAATAATAATAATTAGTATTAATTATTAATTAACGGTGGCACAGTGGCTTAGTGGTTAGCACATCTGTCTTGCAGTAAATGGGTCATGGGTTCGATTCCTGACCATGGCGCCTCCTGCATGGAGTTTGCATGTTCTCCCTGTGCTTGCGTGGGTTTCCTCCGGGTGCTCCGGTTTCCTCCCACACTCCAAAGACATGCTGGTAGGTTAATTGGATCCTGTCTAAATTGGTTGCAATATATGTATGAATATGAGTTAGGGACCTTAGATTGTACACCCCTTGAGGGTTAGGGACTGATGTGATTGTTCAATATATATGTGTAAAGCGCTGCGTAAATTGACAGCTCTATATAAGTACATGAAATTAATACATAATAGTATAGTAGTGAAATGTACAGATGATACCACTCTAATTGGACTTACAATTAGGTCCATATATATTTGGACACAAGCACAATTTTAGTTTTTTTCAGGTATTTATCAAAACATTATCAAGCTATAGTTATATAATGGATATGGGATGAAAGTGCACACTCTCAGGTTTAATTTGAGGCGTCCATATTGGAAGAAGGGTTTAGGAATTACAGCTCTTAAGATTAGCCATCCCCCCTTTTTCAAGGGACCAAAAGTAATTGGACAGTTGAATATAATCATAAATAAAATGTTCATTTTTAATATTTTGACTGCCTGAAGTCTGGAACCCATGGTCATTACCAAAGACGGTGTTTTATCCTTTTCTGATGCTTTGCGAGGCTCTAACTGCAGCTGTCTTTAGTTGTTTTCATTTGTGGGTCTTTCTGCCTTTAGTTTTGCCTTCAGCGAGTGAAATGCATGCTCAATTGGGTTGAGATCAGGTGAGTGACTTGGCCATTGCAGAATATTCCACTTATTTTCCTTCAAAAGCTCCTGTGTTGCTTTTGCAGTGTGTTTTGGATCATTGTCCAATCTGTACTGTGAAGCGCCGTTCAATCAACTTTGCTGCATTTGGCTGAATATAGGCTGACAGTATATCTCTAAACATGCAGAATTCATCCAGCTGCTTCTGTCTTCTGTCACATCATCAATAAACACAAATGACCCAGTGCCACTGGAAGCCATGTATGCCCATGCCACCACACTGCTTCCACCATGTTTTACAGATGACGTTGTGTGCTTTGGATCATGAGCTGTTCCAAGCCTTCTCCACACTTTTTTCTTCCCATCATTCTGGTACAGATTAATCTTAGTTTCATTCATCCAAAGAATGCTTTTCCAGAACTTGTCTGGCTTTTTTAGATGTTTTTTGGCAAAGGCTAATCTGGCTTTTCTATTCTTCAGGCTTATGAATGGTTTGTACCTTGTAGTGGACCCTCTGCATTTGCTCTTGTGAAGTCTTCTCTTGATTGTAGACTTTTGACAATGATATGCCCACCTCCTGGAGAGTGTCCTTCACTTGTCTGGATGTTGTGAATGGGTTTTTCTTTACCATAGAGCGGATCCTGCGATGATCCACCACTGTTGTCTTCCATGGACGTCCGTGCCTTTAAATACTCAGACCAGCCCATCTTGCCACAACAACCACGTCACGTTCAAAGTCAATTAAATTCCCTTTCTTCCCCATTCTGATGCTCGGTTTGAGCAAGTCATCTTCACCATGTCTACATGCATTGAGTTGCTGCCATGTGATTGGGTGATTAGCAATTTGTGTTACCAAGCAATTCAACAGGTATACCTAGTAAAGTGGCCGGTGAGTGTATATTTATTAATTTCTTAATGATTACAGACCTTTTATGTTAATTTTATATCGGCCTGGATTTCTGCTTCAAGGCTTAAATTTGTTGTGGATAATTTTAAGGTAAAATGTAAGGATTAAGTTTAGGGATTAAGGTTACCTTTAAAGGTTAGGACATACAGGAATGGAAACATTCTAACTGTACAGTGAAGACACCATTATATGTTGATTTAGAACAATGCACCATCATGTGATTACTAGTTATGCTATAATTTTTTTGCATATATGACTTATTTGTTTTTTAAGTAAGGATTTTTAACATACCGTGGTGAACCATTATAGGCTGCTCATTTAGTCTCAACATTGCTAGTTTTGGTTAGGGGTGTGAACAGAGCCATACTAGTTCTGTTCGATATTAACCACTTGCCAACCGCGCTATAGCCGAATGAAAGCTACAGCACGGTTGTCCAGTTCTGGGAGGGTGTCATATGACGTTCTCCCAGAAAGCTCCCTCCCACGCGCCCCCAGCAGCGTGCACCCGATGATCTCCATGATCCACAGCTGATCACATGATGTGGTAAAAGGCCAATCACAGTGGCCTTTTACCATATGATCAGCTGTGTCCAATGACACATAAGATCACCAGATAAATGCAGTTGCCGGTTATAGGCTGCACTTTCCTCACACTGTCACAGCGTGACGAAAGTACTGCCAATAACCGGCAATTGTCAGAAAACAGATCGGCACTGATGTGTGCCCAGCAGTGCCACCCACAAGTGCCACCCACCTGTGCCTGTCAGTGCCTAGCACTGCCACTCACCTGTGCCCACCTGTGCCTAACAATGCCACCCACCTGTGCCCAGCAGTGCCACCCACCAGTGCCCATCAGTGCTCCCCACCAGTGCTGCCCAGCAGTGCCACCCATCAGTGCCCAGCAGTGTTGCCAGTTGGTGCCCAGCAGTGACGCCAGTCAGTGCTGTCAGTCAGTTCCGCCTACACTGTTCAACAAATTTTTATTTTTTGCCAGTTTTGGAAACAAAAGGATCCATTTCTTAATGAATTTCACATTCTGAGTTCAAATATAACAATGAAATTTGTCAATTGGCTCTAGTTTTTCTGTAAAAGGAAAGTTTTCTACTATAGGCGTAATGACTACATAATGCACAATAATTATATAGATAGATGTCTTTCCACAAATATAAAGCAAGTGATATTGACTACATAACAAAGCCTAAATGGCATAATATATTGCATAGGATTACCAAGAAAAATTATAGCCATAAGCTAAGTTGAATCATTTTAATACTTAGGATTCTCACTAGTTTTGTCTTCAGTTTGTGTCGGTTTTGCTTCTCTTGGCTTTTCTCTTGTATTCGAGGAAAGGGCTATCTCTTACAACTGCACGTGACTACACGCTTCAGGTTCTTCCTCACTTGACTCAACCACAAAGGATTCTGGTGCTTTAGGAATTGGTAGCCCCTCTCCATGAGGAACTGGACGTATTGCCGATGGAATATTTGGATAGTGCACAGATAACTTTTTCTTCTTATTTAACCCTTTTACAATTGGAGGCACCATACAAAAGTAACAATTACTAACATGATCTGTTGGCTCTCTCCAAATCATTGGCACAGCGAAAGGCATAGATGCCTTTTTTCCATTCAACCATTGCTCCAGTGCCGTCCCACAAGAATTGCAGCATATATGTGGTGCCCAGCTCTTGTCCTGGTCTCCTATCTTGCAGCCAAAATACAAGTTGTAGGCTTTCTTAATCATTCCTGTTATCCTCCTTTTTTGTGAGATAAAAGTTATTTCACCGCAGATATAGCAGAAATTATCTGCTTTATTCACACAAGTTCGAGGTATTACTGAGTAGCCTATATAAGCATAAAACGAAATGTAAAGACGCTGTCGAACTACAATCAGCTACAGATACTGCAGCTTTTATGCAGTGAAGTGATGCAATTAAAGGCTAATATTGCATCATCTCAGTATACATGCAATTTTCTATTGGTCACCAGTATCAATTGCGCAATATGCAGCTGAAGTTGCATCATAATTTTGAATGGCTTACATCATTAGATGGGTGAATATATCATGGAAACTAGAGCCAATCAACATTTTTTAGGGTCATTTTCATTTTCAGCACCCCAAAATTATGTAAGATTAGCTAATTTTATGCCCAAAACTTTTTACCTGTTGAACAGTGCTATCAGTGACCATCAGTGACCATCATTGTTGAATATCAGTGCAGCATCATCAGTGCTGCTTCATCAGTGCCAGCTCATCAGTGCCACCTATCAGTGTTGCCCAGCAGTGCTGCCTATCAGTTCCCATCAGTGCCACCTATTAGTGCCCATCAGTGCTGTCTATCAGTGCCAATCAGTGCAGCCTCATCAGTGCCCATCAGTGAAGGAGAAAAATTACCTGTTTGCAAAATTTTATAATAGAAACAAAGAAAAACTTTTTTTCCCTAATTTTTTGCTGTTATTTTTTGTTTATAGCACAAAAAAAACACCCAGAAGCAAGCAAATACCACAAAATGAAAGCTCTATTTGTGTGAAAAAAATGATAAAAATGTCATATGGGTACAATGTTGCATGACCACGCAATTGTCATTCAAAGTGCAACAGCGCTGAATACTGAAAATTGGCCTGGGCAGGAAGGTGGTATGCAGTAAGTGCCTGGTAGGCAAGTGGTTAAAGCACATTTCTAGATGGAAAGTAAGGAGAAGTGTATAAATGGTGGCATGGCTGCAATCATGAAGGGGATGGAGTCATTAGAAGTATAAATATGGCTGTTGCTAAGGGAACATTAAGAATAAGGATTAGCGAACTAAGCAAAGTTCGGTTCAGTGGAGGTATGGAAGCTCAGGAACGTAAGTGAAACCAGAACATAGCAGCTAAGCCTATTGAAGTCTGTTCGTTTTGAAGGTAATTTTCAAGCTATTGTTAAAAGAGTCATGGGCAGTAGGGGATTGCCATGAGGTGCATGTACCAAAATAAATAAATAAACAAAACCGTTCAAGTGGGAGAGGAACCATGACCATATTTGATCAATGGTTTACCCAAAGATCCCTGGCTGATTTTTTTTTAAAAAAGCAAGTGGCCAGAGATCTGTCATTTACAAGTGGAGTAGCAGCTGGAAATAATTATCTTGCAGCAGGTTGTCATAAGGATGAGGTAACAACAATGGGTGGTGTGATTAACATTAGAGTTACATTAAGGGGCACTGTTTACCTTTTTGGGTATCATTAAAGGACTTTGCTAGCATCTGTGCTTTAATTGACTTGTATTATTTTTGGGAATGACCAATAAGGGGTACTAATGTACCCCATATTCGTTAACCTGGGGTATGCCAGATATCTGGGGCCCCCTATTATAATGTATTCACCCATGCAAACCTGCACATTCTCTTGGGCACAAAAATGTGGGGATAAGCCCATGCAAGGGATCTAGGCTTTACTCCCCCCTTGCAAGATGCCCTTTCAGTATGGGGCCTAGTATGGTTCAGGAGGTGGGGGTGCAAGCTTGCCATCCTTCCTTTCCTGGCTAACTAGGCTGCTTGCCTAGAAAATGGCCTGGTAATTTTCCCATTTCTTAAAATGTGTAATGTCCCTTCCACTTGTGACCAGAATGGGAGAGCAGAGAGCATGCACCCACATCTCCATTTCCTAAACCATATCAGGTCACATACCTTCAACATTGGGAGGGTACCTTAAAAGGGGAAGCGCTAAAACCTCTTTCCCTTCCAAGGCACCTTTTCCCTATGTTATATAATTGTGTAGTTAGTCAGGTTTTTAAAAATTGAACTCCATCTAATTCAACCTATAGAAAAAAAATATTCCCTAAAGGAAATACAATGGACTTTAATGATTCATACCAACCTTTCTCTATTTTCTTTTTCCAACAGAATCCTTGTGTGAAATGTGTCTTACTGTTAGAAATAATGCTCTTGCCTTTATGTTTAACATCCTCTCCTAGTCCTTGAGTATCTCTAAAATTTGAGGGTTAAAATGCAGTATAAAATGAATCCACTCTACCTCTTGTCAGAACAGCCAAGCATTTAACCAACCTGCAAAATAGCTTTTTTGGCTGCAGATTAAAATAGTTCTAATTCTAGCACTGCAACCTTTCCATACTCCCATTTATTCTTAACACTCTGCAGAGAAATTATAGCATTTTGTATGCTAAATAAACTAATTAAACTAAGCCATCTACCTAAGAGCTTTCACTCTTAAGTGAAATAATATGAAGTCTATTGTTAATGGTGTGTGTATACATATATACAGTATATCCTACAAGGTTGTACTGGCAGTGCCATTCACCCCCATTTTTACAGTATACAGAATACATAGATAGATAGATAGATAGATAGATAGATAGATAGACAGACAGACAGACAGACAGACAGACAGACAGACAGACAGACAGATAGATAGATAGATAGATAGATAGATAGATAGAGACTTGGGGGTGAACAGCACTGCTATTACAACTTTGGGGGATCCTGCAGGCAACCAGGTGTGTCCCCAATGACCAGCAGAACCAAGATCTTCTCTTATTGTTCAAACTTGTTTGAGCAATAAACTAAGTTCCCAATGCTGTATTTTTCTGGTTATTTGTTTATATATATGGTATTATAAATATGAAAAAAAGATAAAACGAAGCGAGCGCTAAGTCTAAAAAATAAAGTAAGCAGCTGAACACACTAAAAGGTAAACCACAGTGCCTCTAAACAACAAAAGAATTAAATATTGGTGCAGCGCTGAACATTTACACAAAGGACCTGCTGTATGTTTTATAAACAGCAAAAATTGCATTATTAATATATGTAAAGTGATCAGACAAAACATATCGCTGAAGGTACACTAAAAAAGAGAGAATATAGAAAACGCATGATCATGACATGCGTGAAAAATATCCAAATGTCCAAGATGTATGAGATACAGCTTTCAAAAGTTTATATAGAATCCAAATACATATCAAAACTCTTCTGAAATGATGTAATTAATGTGCAGAGTGCGCACTTACCAGATGCGCTTATAAGAAGTGCGTTGTTATAAAGTATCTTTAATATGAAGAGGTCCCTCAGGGGAACAACTGACCAGCTGGAAGTATGGAGTGGCCTGTCTACACAGGCATACCCCTTTTGAGAATGAACGTGGAGTTCGAAACGCATTACGGAGGAGCCCTTGTAAGCCGTTGACGTCAAGCCGTCGGATCACGGGGATCCGACGGCCACTCCTTACTTCCAGCTGGTCATTTTTTCACATGTTTTACATATGTGAATTTTATATGGTATTTTTGTAACACTACAGTTCTTTCTGTACATTTTTTTAACTTAATCTTTACTATTACCAAATAAAATACTTTTATCATACTACACTATGGGATATTCTTAATGTTTGCTCTGCACCGAGCACTTTAAATCCCTCAGCACCCCTTTAAGTCAGTATTCCGGTACTTCAGAGGAGCTTTATATCTGGAAAGTCTAACGCACCCCAGGACTCTGAGGAGGACCACCCACCCCTAGGTTGTATCATCATCCATACCCGAGGGACCTCTTCATATTCTTATTAGCGCATCTGGTAAGTGCGCACTCTGCACATTAATTACATCATTTCAGAAGAGTTTTGATATGTATTTGGATTTGGATTCTATATAAACTTTTGAAAGCTGTATCTTATACATCTTGGACATTTGGATATTTTTCACGCATGTCATGATCATGCGTTTTCTATATTCTCTCTTTTTTAGTGTACCTTCAGCGATATGTTTTGTCTGATCACTTTACATATATTAATAATGCAATTTTTGCTGTATATGTGTTTATAAAACATACAGCAGGTCCTTTGTGTAAATGTTCAGCGCTGCACCAATATTTAATTCTTTTATTATAAATATATTAACCCAGAAATTAAGGAGTAACCCAATCCACACCATATTATATGACAAAACCACAACCCCACATATCCCCAAACTCAACCCACCCATTTTTTCACAAATACAGACTTCAGGGATAGTATGTGTTTAATATACTGTATTAAGGCTAGCATTAGGACAGTAACTGAACACATGAATAAACAGCAAATAGAAGGTGACAAAGCATGTTTTATCTTGCAATAATAATTATTTTAGAGACAATGCCCAAAAATATTGTTTAGTAGGTGGGCAGCTTGATTTGGCCACATTTCTTGAAGTAAAAAATGTATTATTTGAGAGAAAATAGCCAGAAATATTGTACAGTTGCAGGACAGTATGGGGTTTATTTACTAAAGCTGGTTCACTCAGAATCTCATGCACTTCTGCATAGAAACCAATCAGCTTACAGGTTTTATTGCTAAAACTTTATTGAACAAGCTGAGGTAGAAGCTGATTGGCTACCGTGCACAACTGCACCAGATTCTGAGTGAATCAGCTTTAGTAAATAAACCCCTATGTGACCAGTTTGGTCAAGCTGCAATTTTAGAGAGATGAGGCAGCTTTTGAGGTGCAACTCAGGATTGCAGTAAACACCAGACATATGACAGAGCACTGGAATGGGCTGAAGACTTTGAAGTGCAAAGCAGGATTTACCCTGGAAATGCTGCACCACCAAGTTGAGGATATGTGTCAGGTAAAGCAGGGGCGAATTGACAACTCATGGGGCCCCCAGACAATAGGGGATCATGGGGCCCCTGTTTCCTTGCCCAAACTAAAAAAAGCCTATGAAAAAGGTACCAGGGGCATCTAATGGGGCTCCCTACTGACCCTGGGCCGTCGGGCAGTGCCCGAGTTTCCAAATGGTCAGTCCGCCCCTGAGGTAAAGTATGTGTGAGGATTCTCGCACACGATGCCTGGCTAGCAGGTTAGTGCAATTATCAAACAAGACCTTTCCTGTCTGAAGATGGCCTGGGGACAGTCACCTTTCAACCTAGCCCTGGATAACCATCAGAAACTATGATCCAGTGTTGCTCCTGTTGCCTGATGCATACTAGCTGAAAAACAGCATTACAATGTTTAGTCTGGATTGTTGCATATGATCCAGGGTACTTGGGAGAGACTGGTGGTTTCGAGGTGTCAGAGGATGAGCACAGTGAGGAGGGGGTACAGGTGACTGTGCAATCACCAATGTACAAGGCACAGGGTGGCATAACCAACTTCTGCAGTGTTTCCTTTCCCACATTAACCCAATGTGCCATGAAGGGTGCACTCAATGGGGAAATAATGCCAGTTGGGTATCAGCTACTGTGATGTAGCATACGCCATGAACTTATGGAAGGGATCTGACTCCAATGGAACAGCTACACTGCCAGGTGCAGAGGAGACACTGGTCTTGGGAAGATGCTGCTGGAGATGACAGTGTCTACTCAGCATAGCCCCATGACCCTGATATCCTAATCCTCTGAAGCCCCTTGTTAGACTTCCCTCCTTGCCATGAGGTGGGCAGCAGCTACTGTAAAGCATCTACAGCTGTTGTTGACACACACTAAAAAAAAAGTCCTAAAAAAGAATGTTGGGTGTCTAAACTGTGAACACAGAGGGGGGTTGTAAAAGAATGTGTAGCCCATTACACTGCAATCCACAGTAATTTAGCACAATATAGCACTGTATAGCAACTAACTCTCCTTACTTACAGACTGTCACCTCTCCCTAAACTACTCCAACACACACTAACAATAAGTATAGTATAGTAAATAAGTATAGTAAGGGAGACTGGCAAATAACAAAGCCCCATTATTGGCCCAAGATAGCTGACCTAGGTTCAAAGGCCATACAGTGGATTATGGTTACAAAAAATTCACATCAGATGAGCTTCAAACATGCAAGATCTGCCTTCAATCCATAGTAGAGCTGAACCCAAATTTCACTCTTAGCTCCTAGCAAATCTTTTAATCCCGTACAACATTTTGGTTACAATGACCTAGCTCCCTGCAAAATAACAATATTTTGTACCTTTAAAATAAACACTTCTATAGATATGCATGTCTTTTCCTATTCCCATTTTGCATTTTTGAAGAATCAATGTGAGTGCACATAACAACAATCTATTATTGTGGCTTCTGTTTTCAAAATAAGGTAGACTACTGATGTGGACAGCTATATTCAGTCTTTAAGTTAGACAGCGCTCTTAGATGGAAATATGTTAACTGTGGTTGCCTGTTGTCCACTACCATTTTGTGTAGCACTGAATGCAATTGCTCATAACAGCAATCTTTAATAGCAGCTGCAGGTTTAATAGGTCTAATCCAACATGGCAGTCACTACTGACATATGCAGTTATAATCAATCCTACACAAAATTGCAGTGGACAACTGGTATGTGCAGTTATTTTTTTTCATTCAAGAGAGCTGTCTGCCACCATTGTCAAGGACCAAATGTAACTGTTTATGTCAATAAAGGTTGCTAGTTATTTATATTTTATTTTGGAACTAGAAGAACTACTGTAGTGTCTTTTTCAGCCTAACAAACTAAATGTATTTTCACTTACATATTTAGTCCTGGGCTGCCTTCAGTACAGTAAGCTGCCAGCAGAAGCACCTTTTGGTGCCACAACGACTGATTTCTCTTATTATTATTATTATACAGGATTTATATAGCGCCAACAGTTTGCTCAGCACTTTACAAAATAAAGGGAGACAATACAGCAACAATGCAGTTCAATACAAGAGGGTTAGGAGGGCCCTGCACCTTGGAGCTTACAATCTAATCCTACTAGCTCACCCTTTATGTTTCCCCACAATTCCTCATGTGCATGGGGGCTAGGCAGGGGTGGACTGACAACTCATGGGGCCCCCAGGCAATAGGGGATCATGGGGCCCCTGTGTCCTTGCCCACACTCAAATGACACCCAAAAAAGCCTATAAAAAAGGTACCAGGGACATTTCATGGGGCCCCCTACTGACCCCAGGCCCTCGGGCAGTGCTCGAGTGCTTGAATAGTCAGTCCACCCCTGGGGCGGGGAATGAGCTGTGCCATTCAGATAGCACGCATTCTTCAAACTCCCCAAGAAGAGGCACTGCCTG
Source organism: Staurois parvus (assembly GCF_062004578.1). NCBI lineage: Eukaryota > Metazoa > Chordata > Amphibia > Anura > Ranidae > Staurois > Staurois parvus. Next base: position 467,915 of record NW_028318342.1, on the reverse strand, counting down.
CTAATAGGGTAGTTATCCTAAAAATGCCCATTGAGCATCAAAGACCTTTTTTATACTGTAGGTATTCCCACAAAATCCAGCTTATTTTTTTGTGAGTTGCACAGCAAACAAAGAGCTTATTATATATTATAATAGCAGCAAAGTGTCCCTATTCTTGTTGTTGTATATGTTACAATCTGTAAACCATTCCTCCCACTTTACCCTGTGCTGAATGTGACATTTTCCAGGCTGCTCCACACTGTTTGCTTTATTGTATCTGACATACTCTAGACTACCCCCACTTTGTACACTACTGGATGAGGCCTGCTGTGGACTGTACACTGCCTAACTCCATACTCTGAAATGTACATGGCATACTACAGATGACCTATTACTGTATACTGTGCTGTACATGATATAGTCCAGTGTACCCCATTCTGTATGTGTGGTAAAATGTATGTTCTAATTACATATTCCACATTGTTTCACTCAAATGTGATGTTCCAAATACATAAATGATAAGTTCACCTTTGGGAACATGTTTTTAGGGGGAACATGTAACATGTTCTCACCACTGCAGTTGCTGCATGATCCCTCCCCCCCCCCCCCCATTGACAGCAGCAGTATGGGAAAAAGTTCATAAAAATAATTTCTATTCATTTGCAAAGCTAAGCAAGAGATTCTCGGACAAATGGCATAAGGACTGGGAACTGCCACAATGGACATGTACCAATACCAAAAAAAAAACCAAATGTGAATACCATAATGTATTAAAAGGGTCTTTCTTTTTATGTGACTTTGAGGGCAATGTGAGAAAAACACAATTGCTTTCTGTCACATGCTTGGGAGATACCTTTAAGCTGTATGTGGTGTCACAATTCTCATGGACAAGTCAGTGACACCATATTTAGTATGTGTAATTGATTTTATTAAATTTACCACTTAACTTGGCTTTTATAACAGCAGCAGCAGCAGCAGCAGCCGCAGCAGCAGCAACCCAATGTGATTCAGTTTAACAACAGTAATAGGTGAACGGTGGAAGTAGCAGCCACAACAGACCTAAAATAAAGTGGAAAAAAGCAGAAGAACCACAAAAATACTATGGGACTTCACTGGTACAGTATAGGACAGGCTCGTGATCATAAAATATAAATTTTATTAGGTAAGCCATAAAAGTATATTTTAAAAACAGTACATTGCTGAACAGCCCTAGTATAACAACAATGTTCTCTACAGTATAGGAGGATATAAGTCCTCCAAAAGGTCGACACGTTTTGCTTTTCCAGCTTCTTCCGGACCATGGAACTTGGAGACAGAGAACCAACTGCCCTAACTAAAAAAATATACATATATAGAGCGTCAATATTATGAACAATCTCCAAAAACATACCATAAATATTGAGAACTGTCCTCTGAAAACTTACATACCGTCACAGACAGGGATTCAAGGCAAAGGGAGTGGAAAAAAGCTAATCCCCCTCAACCCCATATCGAATGGGCAATAGCAAAATAGTTTCTTAGAATAGTTTAATACCATACCATATTGTTTTGACAATTTAATAGAATGTCAAACATAATTAAAATTAAATTACAATCCCACATTCTCTGTTTTGTTTGTAGCTGTTGTATGCATTTTTTTACATCTGTTATTTAATCAGTTACAGAATGTTCATACGTACAGATTTAATTTGGCCAATTTCTTTGTGCTGCAAGCCTCTCATATATTCTACAAAAAATTTCCTAGCTCTTTTTCTCCTCTTTCTCATCAACGGCACATAGCAGTCATATATTTTGGGCCTACTAATGTGTCTTTAGTAGTCCCTTCCTCCTCCTGCTATTGCATCTTTTCCACACCTCCTTAACCTCTTGCCTACTGGGCACTTATACCCTCTTCCTGCCAAGGCCAATTTTCAGCTTTCAGCGCTTTTGCAATTTGAATGCCAATTGCGCGGTCATGCAACACTGTACCCATATGAAATTTTTTTCACACAAATAGAGATTTCTTTTGATGGTATTTAATCGCCACTGGGTGTTTTATTTTGTGCGATATAAACAAAAAAAGAGCAAAAAAATTTAAAAAGAACAAGTTTTTCTTTGTTTCTATTATACAATTTTGCAAACAGGTAATTTTTCTCCTTCACTGATGTGCATTGATGAGGCTGCACTGATAGGCAGCACCGATGGGCACTGGTAGGCAGCACTGATAGGTGGCACTGATGAGGTGGCACGGATAGGCAGCACTGATGGGCACTGATATGCAGCACTGATAGACGGCACTGAAGAGCTGGCACTGATGATGCTGCACTGATATGCAGCAATGATGGGCACTGATATGCAGCACTGATATGTGGCACTGATGGGCACTTATGGGTGGCACTTATGGGTGGCACTGACTGCTGGCACTTCTGGGCACTGATGGGTGTCACTGATGGGCAGCACTGCTGGGCCCAGGTGGGTGGCACTGCTGGGCATAGGTGGGTGGCACTGCCTGGCACTGATCATCAATGCCCTGTTGATTAGTGCCGATCTGTTTTCTGACAATTGACGGTTATCGGCAGTACTTTCCTCACGCTGTGACAGCGTGAGGAAAGGGCAGACAATAACCGGCAACTGCATTTACCCGATTATCTCCTGTGTCATTGGACACAGCTGATCACGTGGTAAAAGGCCACTGTGCTTGGCCTTTTACCACATCAGCTGTGTCCATAGGAGCACTGAGGGAGCGCGGGAGGGTGCGTTCTGGGAGGACATCATATGACGCCCTCCCAGAACTGGACATCCGCGCTGTAGCCATCATTCTGCTATAGCACGGTTGCCAAGTGGTTAAAGTAAAACTAGAAGCAAAACTTTTTTCTTTTTGGATAGAGTTAGGAAGGTTTATGACTCCTGTCAGGTGTCAGAAGTTTAGCTCTGAGGAAATAATCAGTATACAATTTCTGAAAACAGGTAGGGATCTGGAATTAAGGAGATTCCTTCCTAATTTTCAGAAATCAACTGATAATCCGAATTCTTTATGCTAATTTGAAGACAAAAAAAGGCAATAATGTGCAAAATTATATATATTTATTAATAATAAAATCAGTGCAAAATGATAATGAGATATAATAGGTGATGAACAATAATAAACAAATTCAAAATAGCAGTACAATGATCGAATCCAAAATAATGGTTAAACATTCAAACCAGCAATTATTTTCAATTATTAATGAAATAGGATCAACTGTCTAGAAATGAGGCGTAAGAAACTATGAGTAACTCAGCAGCAAATAACAATGGCTATGCAAACCAACCACATGATCTCTCTACAACCAAATATTCAAAGCTCAGTGTGTACCTTGGCATGAATTGATTTGGAATACCATACACAGGCCAATCCCATAAGCTGACAATAAATGTTCCACTGAGTTGTCTACTTTGTCATATATACCCAGCTAAACCATTGACTAGAAATTAGCTTAGAGGATATTTAAAATAGAATTCTCCCCCCAGGGAATTTAAATTAAAATAATTTATACTGCAGTTAAAAATATTTCACATCAACTCCAGTGCTAACCATAACCGTTATCAGACTAAACAGTTTGGCTGGAGATATAGGTCAGCTTCGATTGCCTACAGAACAATGAAAGTTATAATTTACCAATATTTTCTGTGGTATCTTTTTTTGTCTCCTGTCTTCTAACTTTTATCACCCCAAAAAACCTAGGCAGAGATAGCTTATCCCACCTAATTATGATGTCACATTAGGTGTCATTTACTTTCCTAATTACCTGAAGGGGGCAGTATAGGATTAGGAATGATTTGTGATTTTTCTTATACCTCCTGTGTCATGTTAAGAGTTGACCTCTAACCTTCAGCTTGTTAAAACGCTATAAATTTAAGAGGTAATAGCTTTTTTGACAGAACTGCTTAGACAGACTGGGACCAGTGTCACTGAAAATAATGTATAATCTAAGTGATTCTGGAGAAAGGAAAAACAAATTCTACCTACGTATACATCTATACAGACATTAGTTGAGGTAATTTGTAGTGAGATTTCCTAATTATCTAACTTTTTATGTAGCACACAGACATTGTAATATAATGGACTCAAACTAATTATTTATAATGCTAAAACCATAAATTCCATAATATATACCAATATGTATTAATTGTTAAAAACTAATTAATATAGATATAAAATATATGTATATAGAATAGAATATAGTAAAATAAAACCCAAATTACTTAAGTAAGCAAGTATTTACTTCATGCAATAATAATAAGAGTACATTTGACATTTTTTATTAAAATAATACTGTCAAATAATAATAACACCTTATGCATTGTAAAGTTTAATATGAACTCTTTTCCAGAGGTTCATGGAAAAAAATGAAAAATCATTGTCCTTTGACAAAACATGGAGTCATCCATTAATCTTGCATCTTGGTATCATGTCTAGTCCTTGTAGCTGTCTGATACCATTACCCCCCCCCCCCCAAAAAAATGTATAATCTGGGAAAATATGTTGTAAGAAACTGGTAATGTCTGCTGTTTGAAACTGTTCAAAAACCATGAAAATAGAATATAAAGAACAAAATGGCTTCCAGCATGCCCATGTAGAGATAAGTTCAGGCCTTCCGATTTAATTCTGTGAGCCCAGAATATTTCCAACACAGGTTTTTTTGGCATCTATGTCTTATTGGGGAGATTTCCATTCATTCCTGCCCTGTGGCCATAACAGAAAGTGAGAGGAAATCCCTTCAAAGTGATGAAATCCCTAGGACCTCTACAGACCTCTGGAGAGGAGGAGTCTTGAGTAGATAAGAGTCAAAATGTAGACAAAATTTTTGTTATTCGGAGATTTGGATGTATTAAAATTTCTGAATTACAATAATAATAAATTTAGATGAATCAGAAATAATGAAATTAAATATCATCAAAAACAACAAATTTTTCAAAATGAATTCAAAATCAAGTTTGGAAACTAATTTGGAATGTAAACATACTGCTGAATATTGCTAATTTCCTTCGAAGACTGTGTGTATTGGTGTACCTTAAAGAATTGATGTTGTTTTGAAGCAAAAAGGGTATTCAAATATTGATTTTTCTTCTGTTCGCTCACTTTGCATTTTTTAAATTGATAACAATAAAGTAGTAAAATACATATTTTGAAAGCATTCGCACTTTAGATTATTTCTTACTTTTGCACAGTACTGTACATAGAGACATCAAAATGTTGATGTCAGATATTGCTTTTAGAACTTAGAACATCTGACATATTCTGAATAAACCTTATTAATACAAAGAAGATTAACATGTCAAAATTTCTGGTGAATGAATAATTTCAGCATCATTTATGCCCAGATCAACATACTGTATATGCCTTATAACCTAGGACCCTTCTATGTTTGTTACTTTCAATCCTTTTATTAAAGGTTTAAGCCAGCCATAGATGGTGTGATTTTCTTTTCTGCAACCATTGGTTGCAAGAAAGAAAATCACTCGATTCCCCCGTCAACACAGTCAATGTTGATGGGGTAATCCCTCCTGCGGAGCTATTGTGTTCTCCAGGCAGGGAACACGGAGAGCCTTTCCTGCTGGGAGAAAACCCAGTGATTATTGCTAGCCGACAAAAATTTAATGAAAAATCTGACATGCTGCTTGTACCCAAATCGATTGACCCCCCTCAACCTTATTCTGGTTGGCAGTTCATGGTGTGAACAAGTGAAGACATAACATGCTTTTAATAACTATACTCAACATAATTGTTATGCATGTGTGTCTTAAGGTATACAAAAATATAGTATCTTCGATCAAGTGAGTTTCATGTTAGCAATAGACTAGTAATTACATTTCCATACACCGCATAAAGTTGCCACCATAATTTACTTTAGAAGAATTCACTGGTATTTCATGAATATCATCAAGGTGTTTGGGGTTCAGCACATGTTGATACTCTTGTAGTTCCACAATTTGTATATGTGATAATGATGATAACTTACCTATAATTTCATGTAACATTCTGTAGGGCCCATAATAGAGGCTTTCATGTTGTGAAAACTCCTTTTTATCTGATAAAATCACAAATATGTAAACAGTATATGAACTACATTTTGGAAATTTGATTTGAATTAAAATTGATTCAATATTTTTAAGTAGAATTTGAGTACTTCCGAAAATTTGAATCCATCTGAAAACTAAAACAAAATTAATTACAAAACTGAATCATCCAAATTTAATAAATGCAATGAATGGAAATTGTTAACTTAATGAATCCATCCAAAACAAAACTAAACAAATTTTTTTCGTTGTGCACATGACTAGTCTTGGGGTGTTCGTGGTGAGGAGGAGGGCTGGGGTGCTGGCAATGAGCAAGAGCAGGAAATTTGTGAAGGCTTTAGGTACGACTATCCAGTATTTATAATATTAGAAATCAAACATAAATATTTATACTGCAGCAAATCTCTGTTTAACCTCCCTAACGGTATTCCCGAGTGTAGCTCAGGGTAAAATGTCTGTACCAAAAGCGGTAACCCCGAGCTACACTCGGGCTTACCATGCAGAGCTGCATAGGGAGTCCCTGCAGCACTTACCTTGTCCTTCGCTCCCGCGATGCGTCCCCTGCAGCGTCCCCGGCCATCTCCTCTGGCTGATGCCGGCATCCGGCTCCTGTGTTCCGGTCCCTGTGACATCTGGACGTACGGGCGCCGCTGGCGGCGGGAAATTTGAAAATTTAAAAAAATTTCATTTTTTTTAAAATGATTTTACATAGTAAAACATTGCTGTTTCAACCCATTTCACATACATTTTGTCCCTAGTGCTCTTTCCTGTCCCCTGTCTGCATTTTGAATGTTCTTTCTGTCTGGAAACTTAGAAAAGTCCATGGTGTCCAAAAAGGGTCCCTTTAGGTCAAAAGCGGGTTTAGATCAGCTAGAGAACAGCGAAAGTAAATCAGAACCACTTGCAGAATTGAGTAATAATGATTCGTGGGGGAAATTCATCATCAGACACTGAAAACAATTTTGCGACTTTGCTCAGTGATGTGCGAACTTGGCGCTATATTTCAAATTTCAGTGTTTTTGGTTTGATTGTATTATTGAATTAAATGTACTATTATTATATTATTATTTTTTTTTATGATTATTTATTAAATTATAATTTATGATTTTGTGTTTCAAATTTTATCCTACCCGGGATGTTTACTAGACTCTTGTTCGGACAGATTTCAGTGAGTTATTCCTAAAAATTACAGTCTACAATAAAAAAATGACATATTTCCATGCAAAATAATGGTACCGCTTTCAGCACCAAAAATCTGAAATAATCATACCGCTAGGGAGGTTAAAGAATAAGTTCGCCTTTGGGAACATGGTACATGTTCCACCTGTTTTTAGGGTGGAACATGTAACATGTTCCCAATGCTGCAGCGTTCTGTGAATGAATGAACTACAAGTTCCGACAGCCTTAGCGGCTGTCAGGTTGTAGCTCCCAATGAACTGCCACGGCACTGTGGAGCATTCTGGTAGTGGTAGTTCATTGAATCTTCCTGTTAGTTTATCTTCTTCCCCTTTATCCCATACAGGCAAGCAGATATACTGACAGGTCTGCAGGAGACCTGCATGTCACCAGCAATCCAGCAGGCCAGGAAAGGGAGGGACAAGTGAGCACCCTCCAAATCACCTCCACTTTGCCTGGAGAGGACCACCCTGGCAAATCACCTTGTCCCCATGTTGATGAGGACAAGGGCCTCTTCCCCACAACCCTGGACTGGTGGCTGTGGGGGTGACGGGGGGTAACTTATGAGAATCTGGAAGACCCTTTTAAGAAGGTGGCCCCCAGATCCCACCCCCTATGTTAATGAGTATGGGGTACTATGTACCCCTACTCATTTATCAAAAAATGGGAAAAGTAAATAAAAACACCTTTATTTAGAAAAAAATAAACATGTCCCCTGATGTAAATCCATTGTCAATCATTCATGATGAATGCCAAACATGGCATGTAAACATGGGTCACCTGGTGACATTACTGGGCGACCACGCTCCCATGACATCTCTCAGAGACCCCCATCCATGATGTAAGGCAAGATTTTCATTGGGGGAACAGGATCTTGGGGCCCCCTTTTTAAAGGGGGCTTACAGATTACGATAAGCTAACAGGCCAGGGTTGTGGAGAAAAGGCGCTTGTCCTTGTCAACATGAGAACAAGATGCCTTGCCGGGGGGGGGTCTTCCCCTGGAAAATCCCTCCCCATGTTGAAGGCATGTGGCCCCCTTTGTTCAGGGCTTGCTTACCCCCCCCTTCCTGGCCGGCCAGGCTGGATGATCAGGTAAGTGTCTGGTATGAATTTTGGGGGGAACCCATACGTTTTGGGTTTTTTTTGGCATGAGGTCCCCCTTAAAATCCTTACTAGACCCAAAGGGCCTTGTATGGATCATTGGGGGAGCGCCGTGCAGTTTTTCTTTAATTTAATGCCCCTTTTGTAGATATTCTGGTGTCAGCACCGCATCAGTGTGAACCTAGGCTAATATGTATCACACTCTGTATTGATATGATTGGCCAAAGCCAAAGTTGCAAGCAAGTCACATCATAGTTGCAAGCAAGTTGCATCATAGCCACACGCAAGTCGCATTGAAGTCCCAAGTAAATCGCAACTAGCAAGTTTCTGAAATAACTTCTGAAAAAATCTGATTCAAGACAACGAATATACGAAACAAATCCAAATATACTAAACAAATTTTGAAAATGAATCATTCTAACATATCAAATATAAAGAAACTAAATGGTTGACTTAATAAATGAATTTGAAACTAAACAAAATTATTTTTTTTTTCTTCTAGTGTGGACATTTTTGCCATTGTTGAGAGGAAATTATCTTTAGAAAAGTAATTGCTGCAGTATTTTTTGTTTGGTGTACTTTTCTCTACTATTGCACATATTAGATATAGGGTCCAAGAAGACCTTCGAGGATTTAAAGCACCCATATATAGTATGCTTTGTGTAAAAAGTTTGCTCATATATAAATATTAGCAACCGTTCAAGAAGGATTATCACCCCTTCCCAATACAAGGGAACAATCTTGCAAAGATCTTCTGCCACCATCCAAGAGGGATCACAAAGTACCCCACTCTGAGGGCACATGGGAGTTGAGCTTTTTGTCATATTTTCTAATGGTGACTTGTGCTACAACACTGTAGGCATAGCTGAAAGGGGCAACTTAATGGAAAAAAGGCTGTCTGTTTAGTGTAATTCTAAATATGCCCATGCTGAGTGTGAGAAATATCTTATGAAATTTACAACCTATATACAGTTAGCAGAATAGCAGTTACAGCTGAGGACCCAGCGAGCAGCCTAGCAATCTGCAGGTGCACAGGTTTTTTTGTGTTTTTTCGATTGGGCTGGGTAAACACCATTGTCGGGCCGGATTCAGCCCATAGGCTGTAGTTTGAGGACCCCTGATCTAAAGGATTGCAGAGCCAAGATATAACCACCTAATCTGCCGATCCTCCCAGCGCAAAACCTGTCCCTGCCATTTCTGCCCCCCGCTGCCTAGCAGTCTTGTGTGGTGGACTGTTTTTAAAGTTGAAAATTTTTTCTGGGTAAAATGTTTTTCCAATGCAGTGGGGCTGTGCTCACACTGCATGGGGTAACTTCTCTAGATGATTTGAGAGCCGAGATATACTCACCTAATCTGGCAGTCTTCCCAGTGCAAGACCTGTCCATGCCACTCCTGCCCCCCGCGGTCTAGCCATCTTGTATGGTTGACTGTTCCTGGAATTATCACACCCCTAGACCAGCTCTGGAGGTTAGGATGGAAGGAACAATCCACTGCTGGACATGAGGAAGCACTGTTTTCTAGAGGATCTGTGAGTATAGGCTCTGTGTTCACTCCTAGACAAAAATTGTGCGGTCATGCCACACTGTACCCATTAAATTTTTTACATTTTTTTCACACAAATAGAGCTTTCTGTTGGTGGTATTTAAGTTAAATAAACAAAAAAAACAGAAACATTTGAAAAAAATGTTTCTATTAAAAAAAATTGAAAATAACCTTTCTTCATAAATTTAGGTCAAAATGTTTTTTGCTACATTTCTTTAGTGAAAATACCTAAAATTAGTGTATATTATTTAATCTGTAGGAACATTCACCAGGTAAATGCAGTTGACGGTTATCTGCTGCACTTTCCTCACGCTGTCACAGCATGGGGAAAGTACTGCCGATAACCAGCAATTGTCAGAAAACAGATCGGCACTGATCATCAGGGCCCTGATAATCAGTGCCCTGATTATCAGTGCCCAGCAGTGCCACTTATTAGTGCCCAGCAGTACCTCCCACCAGTGCCCAGCAGTACCACCCACATGTGCCCATCAGTGCCTAGCAGCCATCCATCACCATCCATCATTGCTGCCCAGAAGTGCCGTCAGTCAGTGCCCAGCAGTGCCGCCAGTCAGTTCCCAGCAGTGCCACCAGTCAGTGCCATCAGTCAGTGCCACCCGTTAGTGCTGTCCATCAGTGATGCCTATCAGTGCCCATCAGTGCCGCCTATCAGTGCCCATCAGTGCAGCAGCATCAGTGCCGCCTATCAGTGCAGCATCATCAATGTTTGTATAGAAAAAAATAAAACATCCAGCAGCAATTAAATACCACCAAAAGAAAGCTCTATTTGTGTGAAAAAGGTTAATAAAATTTCATATGGGTACAATGTTGCATGACTGCGCAATTGTCATTTAAAATGCGACAGTGCTGAAAGCTGAAAATTGGTCTGGGCAGGAAGGGGGTATAAGTGCCCGGTAGGCAAGTGGTTAAAAATAAATTCACAATATATATATATTTTTTTTTTTGCATATTGTCACCAGTCCACAACAGCATTATTTTACAACTGGTGCGGGGGTTATCAGGGACACTGACTGGTGACAGTATGTAAAAAATAATAAAATAATAATAATTACATTTTTATTTTTCTATTATTTTTTTCTTTTTTATAAAATATTTTCTTTTTTTCTTACTATTTTTTTCAAAACATTGTGACCAGAGCAATACAACACAATAACACTGAACTACTCTGGGCAAGTGATCAGGGATTTATTTATTTTTTTTACACATTATGATTGCCAATATTAATGTATTTCATATATTTGATATTTGCAGTCATTGTTACTGAATGAAACTGATTCATTCAGTCTTTTGTTGTGATTAGCTGTGACTGGGCAAAGCTCATCACATGATACAGATGGGTTGTGATTGGCCCTGTCTGTACCTTGTGACTGCTTTGACCAATCACAGCTAACAACACAATTGTATACAATGGATGGCATGAAAGAAAGCAATCACAGCAGATCACATGACACTGGCAATGGGCCGCTGTAGCGAACTGTCATCAGCTGTGTCCCGTGAACACAGTTGGTGACAGATCACGCCGCTGCACGGCCCCACGTGAGTGGCACCTTCTGACTGGATCTCATATGATGCCCACTCAGAGGAAGGAGTGTCCCACCCGGCCGTCAATCTGCTATATATATAGCTTGAAGATTCTATAACGTTCACACACACTAAATAATATAAATTGACTTGGGTTATTTTTGCCAATGAAATGTAGCAGTCTTTTTTTATTTATGTAACAAAAAATTAAAAAAAAAACTGTTGTGATTAAATGCCATCAAACGAAAGCTCTATCTATCTCAAATATATTGTAAAAATTTAAATTGGATACAGTGTTGCACGACAGAGTAATTGTCATTCAGAGTATGATAGTGCTGAAAACTGAAAAAATAGCCTGGACTGGAAGGGGGTGAAAGTGTCCAACTTTAAGTAGTTAAGGCTCTGGTGTGGATTTTGGGGGGGGCCCAATACTTTCTTTACCTTTTTTTTGTATAAGGTCCCCCCTAAAATTCATACCAGACCCTTAGGGTCTGGTTTAGAATTTTGGCAGTCCCAACGACGTTTATTTTAGCATTTTTTTTTTGCATGGAATCCCCCTTGAAATATACACAAGCCCCTTATCAAGAACAGAAGACTGGTATGGATTTTTTGAGGGAGCTCCACACCTTTTTTTGTTTCTTATTTGTGAGGTCCCCTCTTCAATCCATATTAGACTCTCATCTAGAATAAAGTTCTGGTATGGATGCGGGGTGGAATCCCTGCTGCTTTGCTTACAATTCAGAACAAAGCAGCTGGAAATTCAGTTTAGCAGTCAATAATTTTATGGTAGTTTTTCCTTTATAAATGTCACTTTTGCTTGTGTACATCCTACAGATGAGCTACTTCACAAAAAGGTTTAAGGCATACCCCAAGCATGATATTTAAATATATTTTGCCATTTTTATTGTTGCTTTTCAGCTTTATTGAAAGATCTGCTCCCCACTAAATGGTATTTTCTTTTTATTATGTTTGCATGGTTTGCCCAGCTGTCCATGCATTTTGTTTAATTTGGGGAACCTCATACCATTCTTTACAAAAAAAAAAGACGGAGAGAAAATGTAATTTTCTCAGACAGGCAGCTTTAAGGCATCCCCCAAGCATGCCCCCTTTGCAGTGCCCAGCTGCCCATATCCTTTGACAATCCCTTTTAGCCTTCAAATTTGAGAGAATTGATTTTTGCTTGCCATTCACCTTCATGTGGTTCACAATTAAGTTCACAATTTGCGGATATGAGAATGTGTTCACCAAATCTGTCTTTGAATCAAACCCAAGCAGATTTGCTCATCGCACTGCAGCTCAGGTCTCTGCAGTTCACTTGCTCAAGTCATCACATGTCCAGGCCCGTCTGAAGTTTGCCAATGACCATCTGGATGATCCAGAGGAGGCATGGGAGAAAGTCATATGGTCAAATGAGACCAAATTAGAAACTTCACTCTTTGTGTTTGGAGGAAAAAGAAGGATGAGTTGCATCCCAAGAACACCATCCCTACTGTGAAGCATGGGGGTGGCAACATCATGCTTTAGGGGTGCTTTTCTGTGAAGGGGACAGGACGACTGCACTGTATTAAGGAGAGGATGAATGGGGCCATTTATTGTGAGATTTTGAGCAACAACCTCCTTCCCTTAGTCAGAGCATTGAAGATGGGTCGTGGCTGGGTCTTCCAACATGACAACGACCCGAAGCACACAGCCAGGATAACCAAGGAGTGGCTCCGTAAGAAGCATATCAAGGTTCTGGAGTGGCCTAGCCAGTCTCCAGACCTAAATCCAATAGAACATCTTTGGAGGGAGCTGAAACAGCCCCGAAACCTGACAGATCTAGAAGAGATCTGTGTGGAGGAGTGGGCCAAAATCCCTGTTGCAGTGTGTGCAAACCTGGTCAAGAACTACAGGAAACGTTTGACCTCTGTAATTGCAAACAAAGGCTTCTGTACCAAATATTAACACTGATTTTCTCAGGTGTTCAAATACTTATGTTTAGCAGTGCAAGACAAATAAATTCTTTAAAATCATACAATGTGATTTCCTGAATTTTTTTTAAATTCTGTCTCTCAGAGTGGGAATGCACCTACAATGTGAATTTCAGACCCCTCCATGATTTCTAAGTGGGAGAACTTGCAAAATCGCAGGGTGTTCAAATACTTCTGTTCCTCACTGTATGTCTGTCTACTTATGCACTAAATGTAGATCTGTCTGGCTGATTTTGTTCTGGGCTACTAATGCCAATTGTTTGAACTGTGTTTGTTTTCAGTTGGCTTTTGCTTATTCTAATCATTGGCCTGCTACATTGGTTATTTGTCGTTTGTTCTGTCTACCTACCTACCTGTCTGAAACCTGAATTTTTTTTTTAGGACTGACTTGCCGATCTTACTGTCAGCCTGCTGGCTCTGCTACTGTCTGCTTTTACCATCTGTCTGAGGGGTAAAACTGCTCTAGCATCTGTTACTTGTTAGTCAGCTATCTCCTCTGGTGACACAGTGGGTCAATCAGACTCCATAAGGCACGCATGCATGTTGTCACAAATGCTAGGAGATTACTGCTGCTTTATATTATATATTTAAAAACTACTATTAAAAACTACTACTATTTTCAAAACAGACAAGCCCAGAATGAAAACAGATGAACTGTAAGAACATTGTTTCGGAAATGCACCATTGTTCTATTGTTATCCATTTGCCATCTGGAAGGTTTACACCCCTTCATGACCAGAACCTTTTTTCAATACGGCATTGCGTTAATTTAACTGACAATTGTGTGGTCATGCAATGCTGTACATAAATTAAATTTATGTTATTTTTCTTTTCCACATATAGAGGGGTTTTTTTTTGGTATTTGATCACCTCTAAGTTTTTCATTTTTTTATTTTTTGCGCTATAAACAAAAAATTCAGCAATTTTGGAAAAAGAAACAATATTTTTGACTTTTTGCTATAAAACATATCCAATAAAGAAAATAAAAAAATGAAATTTCTTCATAAATTTAGACCAAAATGTATTCTGCTACATGTCTTTGGTAAAAAAAAAAAAAAACACAAAAAAGTGTATATTAATTGGTTTACAAATGGTGATTTATATGCTGGTATTTTCTATTTATTTATTTTTTTTCTACTAGCAGCACAGTGGCTTAATGGTTAGTACTTCCACCTGGCAGTACTAGGTTCACTGGTTCGACTCAAAACCAAGTCATCACCTTCTTGGAGTTTGCATGTTCTCCCTGTGCTTGCGTGGGTTTCTTCCGGGTACTCCGGTTTCCTTCCACACTCCAAAAACATGCTGGTAGGTTAATTGGCTCCTGTCTAAATTGGCCCTAGTATGTGTATGAATGTGAGTTACGGACTTTAGATTGTACGACTTTAGATTGTACATCCCTTGAGGATTAGGGACTGATGTGAATGTACAATATATGTATGTAAAGTGCTGTGTAAATTGACAGTGCTATATAAGTACCTGAAATAAATAAATACTAGTAATGGCCAAAATCAGTGACTTATAGTGGGACTTCAGGACTGCACACATACTGACACTGGGTGGGAACTGACTAACTGCCCTTGTCATCTCCAGTGACACTACTACCATGATCAGTGCTAATAAAAAGCACTGATCACTGTACTAACAACATTGGGCAGGAAGGGGTGCCAATCATAGCAAAAAAAAGCATAGCCAATCAAAGTGCTCTGTTACGGGGCTCTCAGGGTTATAGCATAGCCAATCAAAGTGCTCTGTTACGGGACTCTCAGGGTTGGTCAAGGGGAATGCTCGGAATCTCCAGATCCTCGTGCTGTAGAAGGGCAGACATTGGGCAGGATTGGGCAGATCTGGGGCGATCAAGGGTTAACTTTGTGCTTAATGTGTGCTGTTTTACTAGGGGACGTGCTGCTTTGCAGAGAGAAGCAGCAGGTCCCTTCTGACAGGAGAGAGACTTGTGTTGTTTATGCACAGATCTCTCCCCTGTCAGCTTCTCTGCCAATCACCATGTCCCGGCCATGAATCGCTGGCCAGGAACCAGTGATTGACATCTCTGGGAGCCAATGACAGAGCGGGTAGGTCAGCACGCACGTGTGCCCCCTACTCAGTGATGCAAAATCACATATTTATACGTAATTTGACAAAGCGTGGTTGCCCTTTAGCAGTATATCTGATACAGGGCGGTCCTTAAATGGTTAAAACTGATGTATTTTTATGAACTTGAGAAAAGGGTTAATTATATCTAACTGTAGTTTTCATATTCCTTGATAGAAAGGATATTTTTGTTTTTAAAGAGCAGACAGCTGTGTGAAATGCTGTCTGCATGTCTGTAGGAGTTAATAGAAATGCTATTTTCAACAAAGTATGTGTCCAGAGTTGCAAAAGTTTCAAATCATTTTTCTCAGTTATTTAGTTCAAATAAAAAAGCATTACGAATAGTACTTAAAGGCTTCAAATTGACCTGCTGCAGCTCTCTTTTTCCAAACTATTATTTTTTTCTTTCAATGCAGAGATTTTATCATTAGCAGTGAATAGCATGGTGTTTTTACCATTATAGAACATTCAGTATACTCAGTCTTACAAATACATCAGAAAGATATGCCCTGTATATTGGCGTCACAAGACATACAGAATAACCAATAAAGCCCTGCAATTTGTCTAATGTTCTTGACTAGTTGCTTTTGTTCTGACCACAATAACATTTTGACTTGTAGTATGTAATTCCGATTCATGTACCAGCACTTTTCCATGACTCATCCAACTGTCTAAAATTGCAAGCAATCACTGCCAATCTCATTGCAAAGTTAGCTGAAAAGCTTTGCATTCAAGGCTCTAGATTTCACATAATTGGCAGTTTGCATCACTGAATTAAATATGTCTTTTAGTTCTGCAGACGTACTTTTCACAGCCAACCTTTCTCTGACTGCTTGCACAAGATGGTTAGCAACTTTCAGAAAATGAACACTGATTTGCCTTGGCACCATCAGCACAGGTGTCAGTGCAGTACCTCCAGCCCAGATCACATGTAGAGAAAAAAGGTGTCTATTTTTTCAAAGAAGTCTGCTCCAGTTGTTCCTTTTAAAGTCTTCAGACATTTCACCATTTCACAGGTATTTCATGAAAATACACAGCACAGCACAGCTAGACCTTTGACATCAATGCTCTACTCAATCTGAAAGGCTAAATAAGGAAAGTACTGAGTCTACAAATGGGTTTATTCAAAATGTCAAATGACACACAGCAAAGCCTTCTTCTAACAGTGTCATTAGAAAGTGACATCTCTTCATTTTTTGCTGTTTCTTTGGACCTAAACATAGTTTAATAATGATCATCAGCACAAGGCTTTATAAAATTTCAGCAGTTATGTGGGCTTCTGTTTTGACTGGCATTGCAATGAGCCACTTTAAATAAGACCTGCATTTTTTTTTGTGTATGCTCAGTTATTATTTCTTTTACAATGGATTTTATTGTAGAAAAGGCAACATCAGAGAAACAGTCATAAACAAGATCACTGACCAACAAAAATGAGACATACAAGTTTCCTGATGATTAGTACCATGAATGCACTGAAGTATAACCAAGAAGACAAGCTGAGTACACAAGCGCAGTATATAAGGAGGTAAAATAAAACATGTTAATTTGCAAGAATGGCAGGTAATTTGAAACCAATGAATTAGTAAACATAGAGCCAAAATTATCACAAAGTCCTCAAAGAGAGGGCAGGAGAAAAAAAAAACATGAAGCCTCACTGAGTGTACATTGGTATTCCCCACCCAGGACTCCCTAGGAAGTCTGACAGGTAGATACAATATTGCCGGTACTGTTCTTAGAGAAAGAAGCCACAATCAATGCAAATATCATGACAACTGGTAGAACAGAGAAGAGAAAAGGAGGGACGAAGAAAGAAAAGACAAAGAAAAGGCTACAGGGAGTCGTGGCGGAAAAAAAAAAAATCTTATATCAACAAAAGGGACTGGTCAAATCAGACAGTTGGGCTATATCAAGCCAGGGGTGCCAGATCTGCAGAAACTTTGTGTGAGTGTCTAATAGCATAGCCATCAGTTTCTCATTACCCTTATAAAATTCATCCTTTTTTTTACTGCGTTGAAGCTGAGGAGGGGTCTTCCAAGCCTTCGCGATCGTTAATTTGGTAGCCAAGAATAGATGTGATGCCAGCTACCGCTCAGGACGAAGCAGACCCACTAATGGTTTAAATAATAGCACCTCGTATGGGTTGCGCTTAATGTTTGTGTGAAACACATTGCGGAGAAGGACATAGACCCTAATCCATAATCTGCAAACCTTAGGGCAAGTCCACCAAATATGAGCCATGGTACCTATTTGTTGGCAGCCAGCCCCGAAAGCAAGTCGGGGGGTATGCAGCAATAAAACGAGCCAGGCGGGCAGGTGTGTAATACCATCTATAAATGACCTTATAGGCATTTTCTAAAACAACAACATTCCTCGAACATTTAGACAATGCCTGCTCAGTTATTATGTCTATGATCTTTTTAAAACACTATTTTACCTCTCCCAAAAAAGAAAAGCAGTTGCTAAATCTCAGCTTAGGGAAACCTAAAAATTCTCTCTTGCAGTGGGACTGCTTCCATACTGCAAGGATTAATGGATCATTTATTAATATTATTATGATTATTCAAAGTTTATATAGCTTACAATCTAATAGGGTGGGGCAAGTGGTACAAAAGGTAATACCTGTGTGGATAAGCTGATGGAAGAGTTAAAATTTCAGCTGTTAGTTGAAGGCACGATAGGCTCTCCTGAAGAGATGAGGTTTCAGGGATCGCCTAAAGGTGACCAGAGTATGATATAACTGGACAGATTGAGGTTAAAAGTTCCAGAGGATGGGCGAGACTCTGGAAAAGTCCTGGAGACAAACATGGGAGGAGGAGACAAGAGAGCTAGGAAGCAGGAGGTCTTGGAAGGAGGGTAGAGCATGGGTTGGGTGATATTTGGAGACAAGATTGGTGATGTAGCAGAATTATTTATTCTGGGGGACAGTAAAAGCAATTTTACTTACCTGATCCTCCTCTCCCCGACAGATGGCGCTCCCTATGCTCTTGCAAAGGAATGTCCTTCTGTGTCCTCACCTCCAATGTAGGGCTATGGACCCTGTATCAGTCTTGTTGACATAGGAGGACCTTAGAGCACAGAAACATTAGGAAGAAGAGGCTGTATGGAATACATTGGGAAGAAGAGGCTATGCAGAGGCGCCTGCAGGACCATAGAACTGGGTGAGTAAATCTGTTTTTTCAAATAACCTAGATCTAAACAAGAAGTTAGCACTTGCAATGCAGGAACAGTCTCACTGTAAGGGAGGTTTCTCTGAGTTCAGGTGTAACATATTAAGAAGACCGCAATTCAGTTTACCTCTACTACAAAAACATGGATACCATATCATTTCACTTTAAATACATTGGTATTGACATTGACTTTTTCATTTCATATTAGTACATAGAAATATCTTTTCATCTGTAGTGTTTTTTGTTCATGTATTGTGCTGATATAGCTCCTTTAGTTCTATCCCTTGGCATTAAACTAACTTAAATAAAAGCAGGCATTGTCCACTTGGAGCTGGACTGAATGACATTTTCCAAATGGAAGATTGGTCTTACTAACAACTGCTTGCAACATATTGATACAATTCATTCACCATTGTAGAGGGATACTATCCATACATTTTCCACTAGATGTTTTCTAATATCAGCATTACCTTCACTTTTTTTAATAACAATCATGTACATACTTACCTTCTCTGTGCAATGTTATTGCACAGAGCAGCCCCAATCCTTCTATTCTATGGTCCCTCACAGGCCCTTCTGGCTCCCCCCCCCCCCACAGCAGGCAGTTTGCTAAGGGGGGTACTTTTGCGGGCTCCCAAGTCTAGCTTTCCACAGACAGCGGGGCTTCGCCCCACCCCCTGCTTCCTTGTCATAGGATTTGGCTGAGAGCAGCAGGAACCAATGGCTCCTGCTGTTATCAATCTGCCCAGTGAGAAGGGAGACAGCTGCTGCTCTTGTGAACATCACTGGATTGAGATTGGGCTCAGGTAAGTATAAGGGGGGATGGGGGGGTCCCCATTACAAAAGTTTTTCTTCACCTTAATTCAGAGAATGCATTAAGGTAAAAAACCTTAAGGCTTTAGAGCCACTTTAACTCTATAAGGATACTATCACTTTTTGTTTGATTTTTCTTTATCGGAGGGCTACATTCACAAAGCGTTATCAACCACTTTAACCACTTGCCTACCGGGCACTTATACCCCCTTCCTTACCAGGCCAATTTTCAGCTTTCAGCTCTGTCGCACTTTGAATGGCAATTGCGCGGACATGCAACATTGTACTCATATGGAATTTTTTTTTCACAAATAGAGCTTTCTTTTGGTGGTATTTACTCGCCGCTGGGTGTTTTATTTTTTGTGCTATAAACAAAAAAAGAGCAAAACATTTGAAAAAAAAAAGTTTCTTTGTTTCTATTATAAAATTTTGCAAACAGGTAATTTTTCTCCTTCACTGTTGTGTGTTGATGAGGCTGCACTGATAGGCAGCACTGATGGGCACTGATAGGGGGCACTGATGGGCACTGATAGGCAACACTGATAGGCAGCACAGATAGGCAGCACTGATAGGTGGCACTGATGAGCTGGCACTGATGATGGGTACTGATAGTCGGCACTGATAGTCGGCACTGATAGGCGGCACTGCTGGGCACTGACTGGCAGCACTGCTGGGCACTGACTGGTGGCACTGCTGGGTGGCACTGACTGGCGGCACTGCTGGGCTGCACTGATGGGCACTGGAGGGTGGCACTGATGAGCACAGGTGGGTGGCACTGCTGGGCACTTGTGGGTGGAACTGGTGGGTGGCACTGCTAGGCACCGATCATCAAGGCACTGATCATCAGTGCCCTGATGATCGGTGCCGATCCCTGCTCTGACAACTGCCGATTCTCGGTAGTACTTTCCTCACACGCTGACAGCGTGAGGAAAGTGCAGCCGAGAACTGCCAATTGCATTTCCCGGTGATCAGAATGTCATTGTACACGGCTGATCACATGGTAAAGGGCCGCTGTGATTGGCCTTTTACCACATCACGTGATCAGCTGTGTCTGTAGGACACAGCAGTCACGGAGATTGCCGGGTGCAATCACAGGAGAGCACGTTCTGAGAGGATGTCATATGACTGCCTCCCAGAACTGGACAGCCGCAGTGTAGCCGTCATTCGGCTACCTGCGGTCAGCAACTAGTTAAGAAATGTGGTAGAATACTGCTCAGTGTTTTTTAAAACTTTGTTTGGCATTCACAAGCAAAACGGTACTAAAATACAGCATGTGAAATATGCAATATTTATCTCATTACACCATGTGGTATTTTATCTCATGCGATATCCATTGGAATTGATACAGTAGAGAAGAATTAGAACCCCTGTCAGTTTTTATTGCTAATACAGAGTTAAAATGGTTTAAACAATAGAAATTATTATTATACAGGATTTATATAGCGCCAACAGTTTGTGCAGCGCTTTACAATATAAGGGAGACAATACAATTACAATACATTTCAGTACAGAAGGAATGTGAGGGCCAACTCACTAAGTCAGTGCGGTCCCTGCAGCATATGGATTATTACAAAAGGAAAAAAGTGACTAGAATACCAGTTAAAGGGAAGCTGCTTTCACAGGACACACATGGTGTATCAAAAACAACTAAGTTAAATTCAATAAATACAAAATATCTGCATACATGTCAAATATTGAATGCAAATAATATAAAAATCAAAATAAAATCCAATGTTATCTTTTTTTATGGTGGAAAAAGGGTATTTATATATGTGTGTGATTTTTTTTTATACTATTTGCATTCAATATTTGATATTTAGAAAAATATTTTGTATTTACTTAAAGTATAACTAAAGGAAAAACTTTTTTTTTTTAGTTTTGAATAGGGTGGAGAGGTATTAGTACACCTATTAGGTTTTTACTGCTGTTTGTCTCCATTGGGGAGATTCGCCCTCTCTATTTGTCCTGTTTACCATTATCAATGAAAGTGAAATGTAAAGATAATCCCAAACTTGGGGTTGTCCTAAGAAAGGTAATAGAAAGGACATCTTTCAATGAGGACACAAATGAGGACCAAAATAAAAACTGACAGAGGTTCTAGCCCTAAATTACTCTATCCAAAATGAAAAAGCCTTTAGTTACACTTTCAAGGAGCCTTTTTCAATCTTTTCAACACAGAAGAACCCTTGAAATAACTTGCCAATCCCAGGAAACCCCTGCTAAAAAGTACTATATCTACAACTCTTGATACATTAGTGTGATCATCAGTGGAGAAAATGTGGTCACTGAGAAGAATATATATAAATAACTAAAAAGATCAATGATGTCAGTGGGAACTTGTCAGTGGGAAGATATCGCTAAAAATAATTGTGAAAAAGTAAAGTATCCTTACTACATATGATATATATATTCTAACAAGGGATTAGACCATTGTGATATGCATGTACATTGTATTATGTTTGAAATTATTGGGAGGTTTTCTGCAGCAAACTATGTATATGCTTGTATATACACAAAAATAAAGTCTCTAAAAATCTGACGAAATGACAGAAGAAAATAAGTATATTTTAATACATGTAATAGGGTGGATTTACTAAAGTCACATTAGAGTGAGTTGCTCCAGAGCTTAGTAAATGAGGGGGAGCTTTGCTGACTTCCATCATCCAATCATGTGTAAGCAAAAATGCATTTTTTTTCCTTGCATATGATTGGGTATTCTTTCTAAAGTGAAGCTTTAGACCTAATGTACTAAGCTCTGGAGCAACTTGCAAATTGCAGTCTATTTGCCTTAAAGTAGAACTATAGTCAAAACTTTTTTTTAGCATTTTGGATACAGTAAAGGAGGAATATAACCCCTGTCGTTTTTTTTTTTTTTGGTCATCTGTGTCCCTCTTTTTCTTGGGACAGCCCAAAATTGTAGATTTTTCCTTTCACTTTCATTGATAATGGTAAACAGGACAAAAAGAGAGGGTGAATCTAATTGGGGCACTGACAACTATAAAAACTTGACAGATATTCTAATCCACTTCCACTCTATCCAAAATTAAAAAAAAGGTTTTACTTTAGTAAATCAAACCCATTGATTTCCATATTTAGGTTTGTATGCATTACGGTTGAAAGGACTGATCCAAAAAGGCAGAAACTATGTAAAATTGTCAATTATATTTTTACATTTCTTAAATACCGCATGCCTGGATCACTACTTAATCACCACATGCATTTAATTATTTATTTCCTTCTGTGAATTGAGTTTTAGGGCTCATGTACACTGCAGCTGCTAAACTGATGTTCAGGAGCTGTTCAGCGTTTTTTCAGCAGCCCCTGAACTCTCCCTAATGTTTTCCTATGTGTCCATGTACACATAGTCATTTACAGGCGTTTACAGGCAGTTGAGTTTACAGTCGTTTTTTTGAACGCACCAAACTTGCGTTCAGGAGTAGATTTTACCGGTGTTTCAAACAGCAAGCGCGTGTAAATGCTTGTAAATACGGTTAATCACATTTATAAGAGTTTGCATTTAGAAGCGGTTTTTAACTGTTCCATATCCAGATTCTGTCCAGAGCCTTTTTTCATCATCAGAAATGCATGCAAAGTGTTTTCCATGTATTCAAATGGACCCAGTACACCAGCGCAGTCAGTTCCAGGTTTCGCGTGAAGGAAAAAATGGTAGAACGTGCTGCATTATGCTCATGATGGGATCCATAGTGAATACAACCAGAAAAGACAGGTAATCTCAATACATACTGCTCTCTCTGCTTCTGCTCTCTCTCTATTTCTCTCAAAATGTCTGAAATAGTAAATTATTTACTATGTTTCAGTGCATTCTGGGCATTTGGGAGGTCTCCTGAGGTTATCTTTAAAAACGCTTCTGAAAGCAAATGATCATTAACACGCATAAACACAGTATGCAAATGAAACTAAACTGACGTTTTTTAATTTACATTTTCTAGCAGTCAGGTTTCATCGGTCAGAAGAGTTTTCCAAACGCCCTGTGTACATGAGCCCTAACACCTTATCATGCAGTATTTACCAAGTGTTTTGAGGTAAATACCGCAAAATGGTGTAGTGAATTGACAGTTTCAGGATTGCATGCGATATTTAGGCAAAATGTGTCAGCACACCTAACTACTGCATGCAAGATGCTTTTGTGAATGGAGCCCAATATCCTGAATGGATTTTCATGAAAATTCCTCTAGTTTGACTTTAGTGTGTTTCATTATGTTTCCATTTTTTTGTTGATGCATCTCAGCATACTCTATATTTTTTCTAAAGCAGCCATTTTCCAAATCTAGATGCAAATGGAGAAACAGAAAAAGGGCGCACCAACCTAGTGCATTATCGTTTAAAATATTTATTGAGGAAAAAAAATAAGTATCATACTTACAATAGACATAAAAACACAGGCATGTCAAACTGAACAAGATGTATGATCCAAACAACATCTGAGTCCATACGATGGAACCCTGGATGACCAACTTCCTAACGCGTTTCGAGGATACAACCTCTTCCTCAGAGCCAACAATAAATATTTTAAACAATAATGCACTAGGTCGGTGCACCCTTTTTCTGATTCTCCATTTGCTTCTAGTGTATTTGGACCACCCCGGTCTGTTGAGGGCAGCAAGCAATGCATATTCCCGAAAATTCCAGAACATTCCTATTGGGTCTACTGAGTCCTTTTCTAGCGCAGGAGAAAAGTGTTTGTTGTGTTGGATTATCCAAATCTAGCAGAGTTCATATTCTGGGCCATTGAAATAGTTGTTCAGCTTCACTGCAAATTACATACTTGTCATGGAACTAATGCATACCATGGATTTGTATAGGGTTGCTGCAGTTTTGAAGCTTTCCATTCACTTTTGAATCTTGATGAGTGATTCTTATTAAATCTTTTGTTTATGTTTCAATGCAAAGTAGAAATTATGCTCCAATGTGGTTAATATTATTATTTAGTAATTACAGCTACTTATATAGTGCCGTCAATTTGCACAGCACTTTACATATATATATTGTACATTCACATCAGTCCCTAACCCTCAAGGTGCGTACAGTCTAAGGTCCCTAGCTCACATTCATACATACACATACTAGGGCCAATTTAGAGAGGAGCCAATTAAACTACTAGCTTTGGAGTGTGGGAAGAAACCACAGTACCCAGAGGAAACCCACAATGGCCCCGGGAGAACATGCAAACTCCAGGCAGGCGGTGCCATGGTTGGGATTTAAACAGTCAACCCTAGTGCTGCCAGATAGAAGTGCTAACCATTAAGCCACTGTGTAGTTTTTTGTTATCTTTAGTTCTATCTACTTTAATTTACTACCCCACATTTTGTGTATGTTTTATTTACCACCCCATATTAGAAATTATTGTATTATTCTTTTAAGATCATTGATTCATATATTTCTTAATTTCCTTCATCTTGTGTCTTTTTGTTCACCATGATTTCTTCAGAGTCTTTTATCTTCAAGTCATTTTTTTTTACTATTCTGCAAGCAACAGTTCCAGCTGAGTCCATTTGAAGGACAGTCTATTCTATTAAATTATTGATGCATTTAATCAGGGTAATGTGTTTGAGCAAGGAAGAAATTTATACTTTTACACTAGATAATGCCCAGAACTTACAGTTGACTTCAAAATGTATTTTATGTCCTGCCTTCCATGCCAAATGTGAACCATATAAATACAGGAAAACACAGACAAATTGATTTTATTTGATTGATTTAGACTGAAATTTGATTTATGTCCTCAGGACGGAAATTCTGATATTCTTACAAAAGAGTTTGTATTAAAGGTAATTAAAATATATATAATTAACTTACAGCGCTTAATCAATGTCAGGTTTTAGTGTAAAATTGTTTGCTTTCATTAAATAATAGCTTTCATTTGGCTATAGCTCTTACTGAAGATCCTAATTAGTGTTATCCAAACTTGTACGTACAATTCTTTAGGCTGCAGCTGTATATAAAAGTCCCACTAGATTTGCAAAGGAATAGATCACCACTGAGCATTAAGGTATACAATTTAATTAATATGCTAGAGTTGAGCAAAATAAACAGCGCTGTTATTTATTTATTTGTGCTGTTGAGTTATCATAGGATGGAAGATGAACACTTAAAGAGCTCCCCTGACACAAACAAAAGTTGTTAATATATTTCTTTATACCTTCCAAGATTATTTATTATTTATTTATTTATCGAGTTTATATAGCGCCAAAGGGTTTGCTCAGCGCTGTACAATAGAGGGGGGACAATACATGAAACAGAACAGTAGCATCAAACAGTACACAAGGGGTAAGAGGGCCCTACTCTTTCGAGCTTACAATCTAGGAGGGAGGGGGTAGAGGCACAGGAGGAAACGGCTGTGGGGGATGGAGTGGTAGGAGGAGGGAAGGGCAGCGGCTGTTAGGTGAGGGTGGGGTAGGCTTCCCTGAAGAGGTGGGTTTTCAGGGAGCGCCTGAAGGTGAGGAGGGAAGGTGACAGTCTGATGGATTGGGGTAATGAGTTCCAGAGGATGGGGGAGGACCTGGAGAAGTCTTGCAGTCGTGCGTGGGAGGAGGAGACCAGGGAGCAAGATAGAAGGAGGTCCTGTGAAGAGCGAAGGGTACGGGTAGGGTGGTACCTGGGAATCAGGTCGGTGAGGTAGTTAGGGGCAGTGTTGTGAATGGCCTTATAGGTCAGGGTGAGCAATTTGAATTTAATGCGTTGGGCAATGGGGAGCCAGTGGAGGGAGAGGCAGAGGGGGGTGGCAGAGGTGGAGCGGCTGGTGAGGTGGATGAGTCTGGCCGCTGAGTTCAGGATGGTCTGAAGCGGGGAGAGCCTGCACTGGGGTAGGCCGGTGAGGAGGGAGTTGCAGTAGTCCAGGCGTGAGATAATCAGGGAGTGTACTAGTAGTTTAGTGGTGTCTGGGGTAAGGAAGGAGCATATCTTGGAGATGTTCCGGAGGTGGAGCCTGCATGTGTTTGTGAGAGATTTGATATGAGGTTGAAAGGAAAGGTTTGAGTCCAGATTAGAAGCTAGGAAAAAAGGACATATTTCTATTAGTAATGAAAAATAGGATACAGCTTGACAATGATTTACAACACAATAGCCACTTTTTATACAAAAATGTAATAATAGCAATTAAAAAAAAGTGATTTGTCAAGTGAAAATAGAGAAATCTTAATAGGAATAACAGAATGTAGAGACATGCACTTGGAAGACAGTACATTAAGCCTACTCTTAGTGAGCATGCTAATAAGGAATGGCTAAAGAGTGCACATACACTGTATAATGTAGAATTTACAAGTGATAATGCAGAAATTCAATGTCATACTGGACATGCTTCTTTATGAATGCACATACCTTTTGTAGACATTATAAATAAGCTTTGCAATGTATTGTACAGTCAGACGCAAAATACATACTAGAGGTAGCTGCATTTGGTCACAATGAATTTGACCTGTAAACAAGCCCATTTGAATGTGAATTGCTAATGCTAATATACTTTATATGAACTGTATGTATACCGAAAAAATGAATACTTTACAAACAAGATGCTTATTAAGACACTAAGGTCAATGGCTTCTTTCACATGGGCTTAGAGATGTTCCAAAAACAAACATTTTAACTGTGTTTTTAATGCCCCTTATGCAGGTAATACATCGGTCGAATTCACAATGAATTTTCTTTAGAAAATCTGAAATTTCGTACGCTTTGTAAATCGATGGTGCCACCATTGATTTCAAAATAAGACCAACCAAGCCTTAAATTTCACATGTTGCTACAGAAAAGAATTTTCATGGCCAAGAGTTTTCTTTTCTTTCCAAGTCACAGCTCATGCTTGTTTCTTTTGCAATTATATTTCTCACTCGATTCTCCCATCATTGATTAGAAATTTGTTCGTTTTTCAAAAAATTTCCAACATACCCGATCACTCAGATTCAATGGGTGCAGGAAAATCGGCCATTTCTGTGGCCCACTAATTCTTAGAAAAGATTTTTTTCAATAGAAAATTATTTCGGAATTCGACCCATGTGTGGCCAGCTTTAGTCTAGCTTCATAGTCTAGGTTGCGGGTTGCAACCCGCGTTTTTGCTTGCATGGCAGCCCATTAATTTGAATGGGCTGCGGTGCCTGTGTTTCACGCAGGAAAAAGGTTCCTGCAGCATTTTTAAACCCTGGCAATTGAGAAATTGCATGGTGCAAAAGCCCTGCGGTTCCCACACATGCTACAGTTTAAGATGTGTGGGGGTGCCATTAAAAGTGAATGGCAGCCCCGCAAGTCTCTAAAGAACAGAATGACTGTGGGTTGTTGCGTGTGTGGGAACAGCTGCAAATCTCACATCCACAACCACCCACAATAGTGTGAACCTACTGCTGGGCCAATGTATCAGGTAAGTAAAACAATGGCAGGCGAATAGAATAGTATACATGATTTTCGTTGCTTCAAAAACTTTAGCGCATGTAATTTTCCTTAGGCTTTGCCACAACCTGCTGCCTTGATTGAATTCAATTGCAACACTTTAAAAACATAAATTGCACATGCCAAAAGTGTGCCTATAACATTTTTTTATGCATTCAGTGTGCGTTTTTAAAAGGTTTGCAGTGCCACTTCTTCTTGTGAAATAACCTGAAAACCAGAGGCAGCGTTTTGGCAGCATTTGTTAACACACTGAAACACATGTGAAATGCATTGTGACTTGGAGTAACAGTATAGTTGATTCACCTCTAAGCCAATGTGAAAGATTCTTTACTCCTTAGGGATATTTTTGCTAAGCAAGAAATTGCCAGGATCGCAATTAAATATAAAGAGAATATATACCTACTTTGCATGTGTCAGTCCCCCTGCCACTGAAATTGATGCAAAACCTCAATCACCAAGAGACGCTCCTCCAGCCAGTGAAGAAGAACCACATGCAAGTAGGTGAGTCCTTCACTCCCTGATGTGTCCTTCAAATTAATTCTGCTTGCTAGTGACAGGATCGTCAATGTGACATTACCTTTAAAGAATATGTAAACTAGATATTCTAGTTTATAAAATGTGTAAAACAGAATTGAAAGGCAAAACATTTATGAATACCTATAAACACATTTTAAATCATTATAAATACCTTTTTCCCTTTTTTATAAGTGAGTACATACCCTCTGTTCTCCGCTGCAGCAGGAGCTTAGAAAGTTGGGGGAGGAGAAACAGAAGTACTCGGAACTTTCCAGTGAATGGCTGTGTGGTGGGGAGCATGTCAGCACAAGCCGAATTATTGGATTAACACTTACCATGCTGTGTTCTCCTGCCTAGTGTGGTCAGTTTTAATAAGAAAGCAGAGGGGCTGACAGGAACACCAGGGATTTCATACAAAGGAAGCAATACAAAGAAACCAGGATACTTTTTCAAGTAAATATATTACACCAAGTGTGGAGCTCACACTATGCCTTAAATTATACTCTAGTGTACCAATGAAATTATTAATAATGAAATAATATAATGAAAATAAGTGTGCCAAAGTCCCACTCCAATAGATACAGTAACTCAGTGCCAAACTTCTTCTTCTAAAGGTGCTTCACCACTTGTGCTACTCCAATGAACTCACCGCAAGTCCATGACCATCTTAATTAAAAGGAAAGGTCCAAAAGCACTTGGTATCCCAGAAATTTTGATACAGCTCACTGCTCAGCTTTCTTCAATCTATCCACTCTTCACAAAGCCCAACCTCTTTCCATCAATGTGAATCCATGAATCATAAAAGATATTTTCTAATAGTGTAGCATTTATTAAAACTCTCCATAAAGCATAAATCATAATCACAGATGTGGGTTCCTAGTATCTCAGCACTAATACTATAAGCGTAAATGCACCGCCGCTCCAATTCCTGGTGTCTGGTGTGCGTTCCAATCCCTAGAACTGGAAATGACAAACGTAATAGCAGCCTCTGCATGTTTCGCCACCCGGGGTCTTCAAAAAAAGCTCTGTGCGCTTTTTCATACAAGTACATGGCACAGCAGGCACATTTTAAGAATATGAAATGTTGGATTTCCATATTCTTTCATGCACAAATGTACAATATACAGTATATAATTTACACATAACCTCATTGTAGAGACTCTACTTATTGGTTTAAATCTATAGCTTACCAGATTGTACACAACACTGTACAAGTACTATATAGAATCACTGTGCATACTAATTGTACACCATATACAGTCTGTATTCAACCACATTGTAGAAAACAAACAGTATGTCACCTGCTCTCTTCCTGTAGGCAACACACAAGAGAGATGTATGTAAACTCTATGGATACAGCACACTACAACAGAAATACATGTAACATGCCATGTTCCAGTACTTAGCAGCAGACATGTAACATCCAATACACTTCAGAGGCATGTATGTGACATGTAGAAAAACACTAACAAAAATGTACATTTTCAACTGCTTTGCCACATTTTTTGAGACATAAGGCCTTGTTAAAATCATTTCTGATAAAAGATATTGTAATTCCTGTGTTCATTCACATACACTATATTGCCAAAAGTATTGGGATGCCTGCCTTTACACACATTTGAACTTTAATTGCATCCCAGTCTTAGTCTGTAGGGTTCAATATTGAGTTGCCCCACCCTTTGTAGCTATAACAGCTTCAACTCTTCTGGGAAGGCTGTCCACAAGGTTTAGGAGTATGTCTGTGGGAATGTTTGACCATTCTTCCAGAAATGCATTTGTGAGGTCAGGTACTGATGTCAGATGAGGAGGCCTGGTTCGCAGTCTCCGCTTTAATTTATCCCAAAGGTGTTCTAACAGGTTGAGGTCAGGACTCTGTGCAGGCCAATAAAGTTCCTCCACCCCAAACTTACTCCATTTCTTTATGGACTTTGTTTTGTGCAATAGTGCACAGTCATATTGGAACAGGAAAGGGCCATCCCCAAACTGTTCCCACAAAGGTGGGAGCATGAAATTGTCCAAAATGTCTTGGTATGCTGATGCATTAAGAGTTCCCTTAACTGGAACTAAGGGGCCAAGCCCAACCCCTGAAAAACAACCCCACACCATAATCCCCTCCACCAAACTTTACACTTGGCACAATGCAGTCAGGCAAGTTCCGTTCTCCTGGCAACCGCCAAACCCAGACATGTCCATCGGATTGCCAGACAGAGACGCATGATCCATCACTCCAGAGAATACGTCTCCACTGATCTAGAGTCCAGTGGTGGCATGCTGTCCACCACTGCATCCAATGCTTTGCTTTGCCCTTGGTGATATAAGGCTTGGATGCAGCTGTTCAATCATGGAAACCCATTCCATGACACTCTCTACACACTGTTTTTGTGCTAATCTGAAGGCCACGTGAAGTTTGGAGGTCTTTAGCTATTGACTCTGCAGTTTGTAGAAGCAGTCTGCATATCTAGGTGCATTATTTTATACACCTGAGGCCATGGAGGTGATTGGAACACCTGAATCCAATAATTTGGAGGGATGTCCCAATACTTTTAACAATATAGTGTAGCTTACATTTTTTTACATAATATAAATAAATATGAATCCATTGTACATTAACTGGTAATTTAAAAATAAAATCTATCTTTTGAAACACATTAAGACCAGAGATTGATTTAGTTTGCTGGCACCTCAGTCATGCGATCTTCTAAGAGACTTAGTGCCAGCATAGGTAGGAAACAGGACAAAATCAAGGCACCGTACACCCTCCTCACCCCACCTCAAGACCCACTGCACTTACCTCTGTGGATGATTTAGTTTCACCTTTCATGCAGCCCCGTGCATCGGTCCTGGGGTTTGAGAACGGTGCAGTCATGTTGGCATATGGCTGCACTGACCAATAAGAACCACTCTGATCCTTCCCAGTGTTCCTAGGAGAAGAAGGGAAAGAACAGAATAGTTTTCAAACCCCAGAACCGCCATACTGGGCTGTGTGAATGGTGAAACTGAATTCCCCATGGAGACAAGTGCAGCAGGGACTGGGGAGGGTGTTATTTCACTTTTTCAGTTTTTTGTGAAAAAGTGAACCAGTGCTTTAAGCTAAAAACACCAGAAAGCCAAAATGCAGGAGCGGGCCATATTTTTTGTACAATCCCCTTTAGATCTACCAGCAAGTATGTAGTGCTAGAACTTGAATCCCAATATTATCATCTCCATCCTATAGCATTATCTCACCCCACATTTGATAAATGTTACACTCCCTTAAACCTCTTTGAACACCCCAAAACCACAAAATTGTGTACATTTACCTGAGCTTGTGGTGTTTTCCAGTTAGTGGAGCATTCCTGATTCAAAAAGCTAAATCTCACTGGATAAAAGGGAGAACCAGAAACCAGAACCAGAAACCTGAGTGCAAACAGGAATCCTCTGAGTTAATTTAGTCAAAGCCTATGGGGCAGGCCACTGCCCTCTTATTTAGCAATATGGCTTGTGCTGTTCACAGGCTGAGCTAAAGGTATTGCATATTCTGGATGTCAGTATTATTGCTATTTCTCATTTTTGTAACCTCTTCAGTGGGCACTAGGTGACTGCTTATTCCAAACAAGTATAATATGGATTCGATTCAGCACCTAGTTGTTTTAAAGGAGTGATGTTTTCAATACTCATTAATGTACCTGGTGTGCAGTGCTATCTGGGTAATGTAGTTGTACTGCCCAGCTCTGGAGTGTCATGACAAGTTCAAATAGCATTGAAATAGCGCTGCTTTTTTAGACAAACTGGGTCATAAAAAATCACAAGAGGAACTACTGCCTTATCCTATGTTTCTGAAAGCTGTCACATAAGCTTCTTATTGATGGCTCCCACTAATGTCAATCACAGCCAGTGAGCTAATGAAAAGAGAGGGGCGGGGCCGAGCCACAGCTCCATGTATGAATGGACACACGGAGCAGCAGCTGGGGAGTGTGCATGCTCAGGTGCCCTCATAGCAAGCTGCTTGCTGTGGGGGCACCTGACAGAAGGGAGGGGCCAGAAGCACCTGCAGGGGACCCAAGAAGAGAAGTATCCAGGCTGCTTGTGCAAAACCACTACACAGAGAAGGTAAGTATAGAAATGTTTGTTATTTATTTATTTAAATTATTATTATTTAAGTCTTTAGAATCAATTTAAACAGTTCATCATCAAGCAACCCAGCACCAGCATTATTTGATCATTTTCTACCTAATATTGTTACTACAGATGCTTCAGACTATGGCCTTTGTGCAGTCAATACCAGGGGCGGACTGAGAACTCATGGAGCCCCCGGGCAATAGGAGATCATGGGGCCCCCTGTGTCCCTGCCCACTCAAGCCGCACCCACACAAAGCCTCACCTACATATTACACTGCCCGCAATACATGCATTTGTCACAGAATTTCTCTACAGTATATTCGAAAAATATGTTTATTGCACAAAATAAAATAAAAAAAACGTACATTAAAGAGACCGCAAGAATGGTACATTTCAAAATGAAGGTTTTAATGAATGTTTCCTATTCCTTCCACTGACACCAATGCTAGGGCACTATTCCTCCCACTGACACCAATGATAGGGCACTATTCCTACCACTGACACCAATGATGTGGCACTATTCTTGCCACTGACACCAATGATAGGACATTATTCCTTTAACTGACATGAATGATAAGGCACTATCCATCCCACTGATACCAATGATGGGGCATTATTCCTCCCACTGATACCAACGATGGGGCACTATTCCTCCCATTGACCCAAAAGGTGGGATGCTATTCCTCCCCCTAATACTAAACATGCATGGTTTACTCCCTCTGATGCCAGGACAATTTCTGATCCCAAAAACCTGAAGGACAGTAAACTGGCCCTTTGATCTAAATTTGGGGTCTCCAAACTTTCTAAACAAAGCATATTCATGTGTTAGAATGGCCCAGTCACAGTCCAGACTGAAATCCAATGGAGAATCTGTGGCCAGACCTGAAAATTGCTGTTCACAGACGCTCTCCATCCAATAACAGAGCTTGAGTGATTCTACAAAGAAGAATAGGCAAAAATGTTCTTCTGTAGATGTGCAAAGCTGGGAGAGACATCCCCAAAAAGACTTGCAGATGGAATTGCAGCCAAAGGGGGTCCTACAAAATACTGACTCCAGGGGGCCGAATACAAATGCTGCCACACTTTTCACAGATTTATTGGTCACAAATTTTGGAACCATTTCTCATTTTCCTTCCACTTCACAATTATATGCCACTTTGTGCTGGTCTGTCAGATCCAATCCCAATAAATACATTGTAACATGACAACATGGGGGACATTTCAGTCATGAGGAAGACTTTTTCAAGCCACTGTATATATCACTGATATCTGTACACTGAGTGCTATTCCTTATATATAACACTGATATCTGTACATTGCGTGCTATTCCCTATATATAACACTGATATCTGTACACTGGGTGCCACTCAGTGTACAGATATCACTGTTTTATATAGGGAATATAGAATAGAAGACTACTATTAACCCCTTGCCTACCGGGCACTTATACCCCCTGATTGCCCGGGTCAATTTTCAGCTTTCAGCGCTGTCACACTTTGAATGACAATTGCTCGGTCATGCAACACTGTCCACGTATGAAATTTTTATCATTTTTTTGAGACAGATAGAGCTTTTTTTGTATTTGTATTTAATCCCCTCTGGGTTTTTATTTTTTGCTAAACTAACCAAAAAACAACAGAAAATTTTGACAAAAAAAGTTTTTTTCTTAGTTTCTGTTATAAAATGTTGTAAATGAGTAATTTTTCTCCTTCACTGATGTGTGCTAATGAGGCTGCAGTGATGGGCACTGATAAGGCAGCACTGATGGGCATTGGTAGGCGGCACTGATGGGCACTGATGAAGATGCACTGGTAGACATAACTGATGGGCACTGAAAGGCAGCACTCATATATGGCACTGATAGGCAGCACTGACTGGCACTGTTAGGTGGCACTGACAGGCACTGATAGCCGGCACTGATTGGTAGCACTCATAGGCAGCACTGACTAGCACTGATAGGCAACTCAGATGGGCACTGCTATGTGGCATTTATGTGCACTGGTAGGCACTGATATGTGGCATTGATTGGCACTGATATGTGGCATTGATTAGCAATGATATGTGGCATTGATGTGCATTGATTGGCACTGACAGGTGGCATTGACGACACTGACAGGTGACATTAATGGGCACTGATGGGGCTACACTGATCATCAGGGCACTGATCAGTGCCCTGATGATCAATATAGATGTCCCCTCTGAGGAATGCCGATTACCGGCTCTCCTCTCCTCATGAGCTGTCAATGTGACAGCTGGTGAGGAGAGGAATGCCGATAACCGGCATTTCCTTATTTACATGCGATCAGCTGTGATTGGACACAGCTGATCACATGACCGTCCGATGATCACATCACATGTCTTCGGCTCTTTCCGCTGATCAGTGATCCGCTGTGTCCCAGGGACACAGTGCACCACCGATCGTTGGAGTGGGAGGACGTCATATGATGTCCTCCCAGAACAAGAGAACCGCCGGCCGCCTGTCATTTCCTTATATGGCGGGAGGGAGGTGGGAGGCAGTTAAGCTGCAGTGCTGTCAGTGTCACCAGGGGTCGGGGGATTACACACTGACCTACTGCATGGTACAGGGCAGGTCAGCACAGCGATGACTCCGCTCTCTTCTCTGGCCGCCCGTCCTGTGGCAGGGATGTGGGACATCATTGTAGGTCTTTTCACAGAGGCACCTGTGGACTGCCTATTTGCTATAACATTGATGGATTATTCCAGTAAATTACATTTGTCTCTAAGGAAAATCTGCTACTGTAGTTACATTTGTTTACATAGTCTTCAGCAAGGAAGGTAACTAAAAGGAACTAGTGTCTGACAGTGGACATAGTTAGTCTGGCTGAAAAAAGACAAACGTCCATCCAGTTCAACCATTAAAGAAAAAAAAAAGTTATACTCCTATACCCACAGTTGATCCAGAGGAAGGCAAAACACCCAACAAAGTATGATCCAATTTGCTCCTGCAGGGAAAAAAAAATCCTTCCTGATCCACTGAGAGGCAGTTGGATATTCCCTGGATCAACTTTACCTATACATTTTAGTATCTAGTTATATTCTGTGTATCTAGGAAAGAATCCAGGCTTTTTGTAAAGCAATCCACGGATCTGGCCAGAACCAACTCTTGAGGGAGTCTATTCCACATTTTCATAGCTCTTACTGTGAAGAAACCGTTTCCGTGTTTGGAGGTTAAATTTCTTTTCCTCCAGACTTAAAGAGTGCCCCCTTGTCCTCTGTGATGACCTCAGGGTGAATAGCTCTACACCAAGTTCACTATATGAACCACTGATGTATTTATACATGTTGCTCATATCCCTCCTTAATCTCCTCTTCTCAAGAGAGAATAAATTCAGTTTCTCTAATCTTTCCTCTTAGCTGAGCTCCTCCATGCCTCTTATTAGTTTAGTTGCCCTTCTCTGTACTTTTTCCAGTTCCCCAATGTTCTTTATGTGAATTGGTGCCCAAAACTGAACTGCATATTCCAGATGAGGTCTTATTAATGATTTGTACAGGGGTAGAATGATATCTCTCCCTCTGGAGTCTATACCTCTTTTAATACAAGAGAGGATTTTGCTCACTTTGGAAACCGCAGCTTGGCATTGCATGCCATTATTAAGCTTGTGATGTACCAGAACTCCCAGATCCTTCTCCACCATTGATTCCCCCAATTGTACCCCCTAGCATATATGATTCATGCATATTCTTAGCCCCTAAGTGTATCACCTTACATCTATCAACATTAAACCTCATTTGCCACATAGTTGCCCAATTAAACAGTGCATTGAGGTCAGCTTGTAAGTTGAAGACATCCTGTAAAGACGTCATTCCACTGCACAGCTTGGTGTCATCTGCAAAGACTGAAATGGTATTTTTAATCCCAGACCATATATCATTTATAAATATATTAAAAAGTAAGGGTCCCAACACTGAACCCTGGGGTACACCACTGACAACCCCAGACCATTCAGAGTATGAATCATTAACCACTACTCTTTGAATACGATCTTTTAGTCAGTTTACTTAACATTTACATACAGATTTTTCCAAGCCCATAGACTTTACCTTACATATTAGCCATGTGTGGGGAACTGTGTCAAACACTTTTTCAAAATCCAAGTATACCACATCCACTGCCACCCCTCTGTCCAAGGTTTTGCTCACCTCCTCATAAAAAGAAATGAGATTTGTTTGACAACTTCTGTCTTTCATGAATTCGTGCTATCTGTTGCTTAAAATATTTTTTTACAGCATGGACTCATCTATGTGGTCTTTTATTAAACTCTTCAGTATCTTCCCAACTATAGAAGTTAAACTAACAGTTCTATAATTACTTGGTAAAGATTTTGACCCCTTTTTAAATATTGGCACCACATTGGCCTTACGCCAATCCAGTGGTACTATGCAAGTCATTAAAGAGTCCCTAAAAATTAGAAACAATGGTTTTGAAATGACAGAGCTCAATTCTTTAAGAACCCGTGGGTGTATGTCATCCGGTCCAGGTGCTTTATTCACCTTTATTCTGTCTAAATGTTTTTGGATCATATCAATTGTGAGTCAATGTGGAGCATCTGGGGCTGTGTCAATATCATTCCCATTATGGACAAGACCTCCCCCATGCTCCTTTGTGTACACAGAACTAAATAAAAATAGGGTACATACTGATTGGAAATATGGTGTGAAAGACATGCATTTTCACCCTGAATCCCTTATTAGAGTTAAGACACGTGGCTTATTGAAACAGGTCCAATGCAAAGTCAAAGGGACCTTACACTTATGGACACATATAAAATACCAGTCACCTTGCACCTGTTAGGCAGGACTTTTCCGAAGGTTCATTGACAAAGTCCATTTTTCCATTTAGAAAGATGACAACCAACCCAGAGACCTGGAACCAAACCACCTAGACATACAGTATTAAAAGAATATGTAGGACTATCATTATTTAAATTGTTGTGGTATGTATTGTTCAATATTGAGGCAGAATATTTGTTGTACTATGAATGAAATATGTGGTGTTCATACCTTAAGCCTGTAGATTCCACTATTTACAGTTGTTACATGTATAATACTTTCTATATTTAATACAAGTGAATTTCAGTTCCTGTTTCTGTTATAATATACTCTGAAGGCTGCGTATTTTGTATGGATGCCTGAATTTGTAATGAAGCACTCTATAACTACTGTGTCGCCCAGACCACAGGACAAAACAATTTATCTTCAAGATTGTACACCACTGCATATACAGATGAAATATTTTCCTATATAAGACTTTTCTTTTTTCTGATAAACAATACAAATTAGCGATGCAGCTAATTCAGA
Source organism: Staurois parvus (assembly GCF_062004578.1). Classification (NCBI taxonomy): domain Eukaryota; kingdom Metazoa; phylum Chordata; class Amphibia; order Anura; family Ranidae; genus Staurois; species Staurois parvus. The sequence goes on along the minus strand of NW_028318342.1, from coordinate 430,171 downwards.
GTTTTTGCTTTTGGCAAAGTTTGCTTTTTTGAGTAATAGTGAAGGCAAATGTAAGATCATTTTTGTTGTTGTTTATGGGTCCAGTTGCCTTTAAATGGCTTCTAAGGATTGAACAAAAACCTTACATTTTGAACTTTTAGTTTAAAGGAGAAATGCAGTCAAAGCTCTTTTGGCTCTACTTCTCCTGTGGATCACAGGAGTGCAGTTCTTTCTGCAGCCAGTCCAGGCTGGGGAAAGATCCAGACTTCAAAGTCAGGATGTAGCCAAGAGTCTGGCGCATCACCTGGCTCAGCCTCTCAGCGATCCACTGAGAGCATGAGCCGGCTGCTCCCTCCCTCTTCACAGCCCAGCGCTCCAGTGAGCAGTGGAGGGACAGAGCAGACAGCTGTGACTGACAGTCCCACTCTCTGCTCAGAGCGGTCATGTGATCATTCTTGGAGTCAGCCCATCAGTCCACCTAGGTAAGTATTCATTTGGAAAAAAATAAAAAGCCATACTTTTCTTTTAAGTCTGTCATTTTAAGTGCACATCAATATAGTGGTATCTGACACTGACATAGCGTTGTCAATATTTGGTTTATTATTAAAGCCATGAGATAATTAGCACTTTGTTAGGTTTGCTTTAGCATTAGGACTGGTCTGGAGTTTGGAGCTAATTTTATCTATTTTATTTGCCAACAGTACCATGAGATCAGCAAGCAGCACTGACATTGTGATCACATCAATTTGATATAAAACTGTTGTTGTTATTATTATTATTATCAAATATAATAATTATTCCATTTTCGAAAACGTAAAGGGTCATCAATGCTGCAATGGATGTGATCACTGGAGATCACAAACTATTAGAAGCCTCCAACCTCCTTAAAAATGTTAGCTGAATCCTGCCCATCCCTCATGTAATTTCCAGACATGCAACTATGGTAAAAGTACATCTAAGGTTCCCTGATGCTTTTTTGTTTTAAGTCTGGTCTACATGCTTATATCAACTAATTTTCCTAAAGAAGTTAAAAAACGTCACACAATAGTGTGATTATTCACTGTAATTATCCAATGATGTGCTGTTGTAAACATCAATCCGTAACTGGATAATTTAAGTGAATATTCATTAACTTTTTTTGTATGAAGATTTTTAATTTCTTTAGTAAATCACCCTCATTCTCTCTTCATCATAGGTAAACTTATTCAGGGGCTGCCTGCTTGTATCAGTTTGTGATCTTCCATGATCTCATAGGTGCAGTGTAGATTAGAAATCATAATTTATTACTCCTGGACATTGAATCAAACAAGTGTACAGTGCCTCACCTGTTTATGCCCATGTCTGCAGTTACAATCCATATAAGATAAGTAGATAATCTGCATCCAGTTAGGTAGAATGTAAATATTTTTGTCATGCTTACTCCTATTACAGGGGTCAAATGAATTCAGAGAGTAGTTGATATCTGTTCTGAGGATGTCAACAAAGGAATCCAAACTAGCAGGCACAGGAGCAGGGCAAACAAACAGGGAGCTTTGAGCATGTGTTATAAATTCAATATCACAGGCATGAGACTGCAGGCTTGGCTGGCCTAAATCATGTTTGATGTCCACCCAGAGACTGGCCACATCAATCACTTTACAGGTGGGCAGACAGACAGGGAGAATGTATCACAACCAAAATCAGGATGCTGGAATACTACCAGCAACTGTGATGGAGCAGGAGTGCTACTTGCTCCTGACAATTTCATAGTTTATGTGAGCTTCAACTTGTAAAGGAAAATCATTAATCCTTTCCCGCCAAGCGTACACATGTATGTGGCCTCACAGAAGTGGGTCTTTATGTTTTTGGCTGAATATATGTGTATTTGTGTTTGTGCATGAGTGCCCTGCACAGTGCACTGCCAGCACAGAGACAGGGTTTGACATAGGTCAGGGTTAGGGTCAATTGCCATAGTCAGAGTCAAAGGTTGGATTCAAAAGGTCAGGTCAGTGAATTTAAGGTAGTATAAAAAGCATTTTTAAATTTAGTATCAGTGTCAGTTAGTGTCAGTTTTTTAGGTAGGATAAAAAAAGCAAAATGTGTTTCTGAGCCCTACAATAGGTACAAACAACATATAATTTACACATATGTGCTATTGCTGTGATCGTCAAGTGTGGTCATGTTATTGGTAGGTTTTGGTAATAGAAGAAATATACATCTAAAAAATACACACCTACATTTTAAAAAATGATTTTTTTGAAATTATACACTTAAGAATGTATTTATTTCACTGTGAAAAACCCCCAAACGATTGTAATGAGTATATGATCATTCTTTAAATTGGTAAATCCCCTTTACAGAAAAAATGTTAAGGTTACATAACATAAGACACCCTCCCTACCTCCCGGGGCCAGCTGTGGGAGACCTGACAGCTCAAGAACCTCGGAGGTAGGTACAGTAGGGATCAGAGGTGGGGAGGGTGTCAGATGTGAGGTAACCTTTTTCTGTAAGGCCTTGTTCACACTATACGGGCAGAAAAAATTATATAAAAAATGAGCAGATTTCACTTGCAGAGACACGAGTTTATCAGTTGTTACATAGTTAGTCTGGCTGAAAAAAGACAAAAGTCCATCCAGTTCAACCATTAAAAAGAAAAAGTTATAATCCTATACCCACAGTTGATCCAGAGGAAGGCAAAAAAAACCAGCAAAGCATGATCCAATTTGCTCCTGCAGGGAAAACAATTCCTTCCTGATCCCCCAAGAGGCAGTTGGATATTCCCTGGATCAACTTTACCTATAAAGTTGCCATGCCCATTTCAATGAGATTTATACATGCTGCAGATTCCTGTGAGGAAAAAAATCTGTAAGTGACACGAGTGTTGTGGTGTGAACAGGGCACATAGGTATCAGTTGTTTTCTTTGTGCCCTTGATGAACACGTGCAGAAAAACTGATGTCTTTGCACACTGGTGTGAACGAGGCCTAAGGATGAACTAACCTGTTAAACACTCTGACCAAGTCACATTGATAACAGAACCCGCAACAGTGAGCTTTTAGCGCCTGGTCATACTGGTGCAATTTCAGGTGCGATTTGCGAATTGAAATCACATCTAATGAATGTGAATGTCAGGGTCATAACATTTGCGATTTGCTGCACCGTGATTTCTAAAGTAGTTCTTGCATTACTTTTTCTACAGTTTATTGCGATTTCACATACATAGAATATAACGGAAATCGCACTGCAAATCCCAAGAAATCATTGACAATCTTCACAAGCAGGGGCGGACTGACAACTCATGGGGCCCCTGTGTCATTGCCCACACTCAAAGCACACCCAAAAAAGCCTATAAAAGGTACCAGGGGCATTTCATGGGGCCCCCTACTGACCCCGGGTCCTCGGGCAGTGCCCGAGAGCTCGAATGGTCAGTCCGCCCCTGTTCACAAGTCGCAATAGTCTTCAGAAATCGCACCTGAAATTGTGCTGAAATCACACACAAATTGCGCGATATTAAATCGCAACAGTGTGACCAGTGACTCAATTTTAAAAAAAGATCAGCATTATATATTTATTTCACTGTAAACCTCCCCCACCCTCCCTATATATTGTAGTGAGTACATAAACAGTCTTCAAACACTTTGACTAGGCACTCAGTGAAACATTAAATAACAACAAAAAAATATATAGTGATTATATGATCTGTCTTCGAATACTTTTACTAAAAACTTAACCCAAACCCATCCTTTTTTTATTAAACGTAAAGAAGAAAATAGGAAAATATGAAATAAAAAAGCATGCCAAAAAATAAAATGGAGGGGGGATACAGCAGCCAAATAGCATGGAATGGATGGAATTAAACCCATCAATTTAATGATTTCGAATGCTGTCACATTTGCTTGTGTTTTCAACCAAACTGTTAAACTGTCAAATGGCTGATATCATAACTGATCACATGTGCGGCACCATGGCAGTTGCAGATCAAACAGAGGCCAAGATGGCAGCTTCCTTGGCTAAAAAGGAAAGGAAGGTTAATTCCGCTTTGACTTGCTGACACACACATAAAGGTATACTTTCCTGGAGAAACAATCTGTGGTATATTTCAAGTCTGCTATAGGAATGTGCAAACACAGTAGGGGAATCCAATAACCCTAGGTTCACACCTAAGCGTTTTCCACAGCGTTTGGCAGAAACACACTACAGTCCATTTAACATGATTTCCTATCGGACACATTCACATCTCTGCGTTTTCACCTGGTGCGTTTTTTGGAAAGGGTCAGGGACTTTTTGAAATGCAAAAAGTTGAGTTTTTGGTTCTATAGACTTTAATGGAAATGCTGAAGAAAAGCATGTAGTGCGTTTTTGATGCATTTTTACGTGTTTTTGATGCATTTTATGTTTTAATCTGTCTAGCAACAAGAAAAAAAAATTCTGGCAATTCTTATTACTACCACGTTTAGAATCTGTCTCTATTGGCTACATCAGATTCAAAAAGAATTACTGCCAATTTGCAGATAAACAAAGTAACAGTAACTTTGAGTTGGCGTACAAAGAGACACCAGTGTTTAGAATGTGACATTTTTTTCTGGTAAGCTGTCGTGTATACAAAACAGCTTTCCACACAGGGCTCCCTGGTTTGTTATGACCAATGTAAACAAAGGTGTGGAAATGCTAGTTGATGTCATTACTCAAATATGGCAATGGACATTTGGGCAATGATGTCAGCCAGCATACATGCCCTTTTGTTTACTGTCAAATGTCTGCTGGGCACTCTCCTGGCTGACAGCTGAATAGGGCTGGGGATGAATAATTGTTGCTGTGATGATGTTAGCTTCAAAGATGAGGGTGTCCTAGCATGCAAGGGGCTGACTATGCACTGCATATAAAGTGTCCATGGTATGGACACTCCACACTCAGTGTCCCTCCTCTTCATTGGACAGGTTTAAGAATCTGTTGCCAGTACTGACATTGAGTGTGTCTCTGAGTGTGACTAAGTGTTAACATGGATGTTTTCAACAAAGACCAGCTGCATCTAGCTCTCTTTAGAAACATTCTAAAATATCTCCCTAATCTGGTATACCACTGTACTGTAGTAGCAATTTTGTGAAACCAGAGAACTCCGGACACGGACTTTAGGAATACAAGTGATTTATTTAAAAAAGTGCTGTTTTGACCCAACAGACAGCTCATGCTCTCATCTGCTAAGTGAGTTATAGAAAACGTCTTACAAGTGTATATACCAATGATTACGTCACAAGGCACACATTTCTTCTTTCACTTTCTGTTACTATCAAAAGGCTTTCTAAACTCTACAGAATACCCTTGAAATAGCAGCTGCAGATAAGGGTACTAAGTACAAGCTGGTACAAATCACTCACAGGAAATAAGTCGAGGGGGCCGAAAACCTTGCAACAGATACTGTTAGAAATTTTACAGTTTAAAGAGGAACTCTGCCATATCTGGGTGCTACCACAGTACAACACATTGTTAGTGTGTCTGTTACATGGAATATAGATGGACATTTTCAACAATTAACACCAGAATTAGCACCTAGCTTTACTTTCAGTTCACAGGCCTGGAAGTGCATTTTTGGTAATTGGTTGCTATGAGCACAAACTGTCACATCAGTTCCCCATCTTCTTGAACCAGGGGCGGACTGACCATTTGGATACTCGGGCACTGCCTGAGGGCCTGGAGTCAGTAGGGGGCCTCATGAGATGCCCCTGGTACCTTTTTCATAGGCGTTTTTGAGTTTGGGCAAGGACACAGGGGCCCCATGATCCCCTATTGCCCGGGGGCCCCATGAGTTGTCAGTCCGCCCCTGTCTCAAACTGCAAATTATTTTTTGATTTTGGTTGAATGTATAGTGAAACCAAACCCTAAACTCATCACTACTCATTTTTAACAGTTTTAGGTATTCAGCCCAATCTATTTACAAAGTAAGTGTCATGAATAAGCAGCAGGGATGGACAAATCTGCCTAGCTACATTAGGAAACTGAGACCAGACTACATATAGTAAAGTAAATTTATCAATAGCAAAACAAAAGACTCCAGCAAACAGGAAACACCAGAAACATAAAGAGACAAGTGAACCATAACCATATAACAAATACCTAACACACAACCTAACAGAGTAACAAAAACCTAACAAACTACTTATATACAATATATACAACACAGGGAATACAGAAAAGCAGGGTAAATCAGAGGTGCAGGGAACAGATGAGAAGGGGAACCAAAACTGGGATCAGGAAAAAGTGGGAGTGGATATAAAGCAGCAGGTACAAGGTATAGGTACAAGGCAAGAGAATGATCGGAAGCAGGGACAGGATGAATGGCAAGCAGTTATTGGCAGCAGCAAAGTAAAACACTGGAGCAAGAGGGAAATGTAGAGGAGAAACTAAATACTCGCCCGGCAGCCAGCATCCGGTGGAAACTGATTTCTGGGATATGCTGGCTGCTGGGAGACACCCGCTGGTGGACACCAAAATTACAACATTCCACTCTGGGAACCACAGTGCCACCCGCAGGCGATCCAAGTCCTGACAGTAAGCTTATCTTGAGCAGAAGACTAGTAGAGTCCTGAAATCTTTGTGCCTCAAAATCCTTGTGTCATAAGCAAGCTATTGCGCTTACCAATTCTAAACCAGGCATCCAATACCATAACATAGAAACAGGTGAGGAGAAAATCTTGCTAAGCATTTATTATTGGAATTTGTGTTTTACTTGATGTTTTCCTTTAATCAGGGTAGTGCAGATAATCAAATGAATCAGTGAACAGAATTTGAATAGATTGATTCTTGCATTAATAGAATCTCTTCACTGATGAACACACTTCATTGCTGTGCAATTTAAATTTGCTTGGATATGCCCTTGTGAATATGTTTGGTTTCATTTTTAAATGTCAAACTGTTAATTACTTTTTAGAAAAAAGGATATTTTTTTCTCAAGAATAATTACTAAAGCCCATATCTCAAGCTCACTATTTTTAAACACAAATGTGCAGTATGGTATCTGACTTGAATTAAAAGAAGATGGTACTTGGCCTATAGGGGTTTCTGACATAACCTTAAATTCAAGAAGAAGTAAAGCTGATGGATGGGATTGATTTGCACATCTTCGGTGTTGAAGTAAAATGTTATTGAATTCAGTGAAGCATCACTGCTGTGATACAGTATCCTGGCTACTTCACAATTTCCCAAAACCTTAAGGCATTATTAATACCACATTCATTTTATGTATATTGCTCTAACATGCATCACTTGGTTTGATAGCATTTGAGACATGTGTATGTTTGTAAGCAAGATACCTTTGGATAGTAAGCTTAGAGCATAGAACTTCATTTTGTATGTTTTACTGAGCAAGCAAGGGGGAGTACAGTAATGTATAATGTGTTTTCATTTCATAAATGCATTTTATATACACCACAGCAATTAACTGAAAGTAAGAGATAAAAATATGTCAATTTAGTGTATATGGCTACAATTGCAGTTTGGAAAAGTTTTTTTTCAGAGAGGATTAGTAATAATTGCCAGGGGTGACGCTAGGAACTCTTACATAAAAATTTCAATTCTGTAAATACACAGAGATATTATTTCAGTGGGTGACACTAACATCAATCTCCAATTAAAGTGTCATCTTCAAATGGATTGACCCTTTAATACAGTAGTTCTTAACCTTTTTGACCCCTTCCCAGAAGTATTCACATATACACAACTTTGCATGCATTAAATATGTGTATTTTGTCTTATTTAAATGTGATTGCCCTATACATGTATGCTCTGTGTAAACTAATCAGCCCTAACAAAAAACTCCTTTTCATGTAAAAAGTAATGGCAACTCATTACAAAAATGAAATACAATCATCTTGTGCAAAATAAACAAAACAAAACAATATATCTGCTTAAATCTACAATGACTACTAAAAAAAAAAAGAGAATTAGTGCTTTCTATAATGGAGTAGCACCAGATGGGGGTTGTGCAGAGAATTATTATACAAATTTATATGGTAAACTTAGGCCAACTACAAGTCATTGAGACGCTTAGCAGTCGGTGCTATAAGCAGTGACAGGGTGCGTTTTCTTTAATTGTTTTCAATGGCAAAAAAAACTGATGAGGACAAGGGGGGCTGCATAGTGAATGTAAATGTTATTTTTTTTATCTGACCCTCACAGACCCCTTCAAATCCACCTATGGACTACTTAAGAGCCCATAGGCTTTAAGCTTTTTCTTTATTCCAGTATCTATGGTTTTTACAGTTGGTATTTTTGTTTAGAGCACATTCATCAAATCCTTTTGCATATCATGCAGTTGTTATCCCTCAGGACCGACAATATAAAAATGATCTTCAGAATGTTGTGATGTAGATGCCACCTAACTATTACATAGAGAATTCATGTAAACTGTATATATATGAACATAACATTACTTTGTATGATTATAATTTCAGTTCTATTGCAAATCAGCAATTTGTGGGTACCCACATGCCAGATAGGGTGAGTGTAGACTGGAACTCGGGCCAAGTATTGTCATGGGGGTCACAATGCCATCAGACTTGTCCCCTTGATGACACCCATAGGTGAACACAAATAAACCACACATGTGAAGGAATCATGGTAGGAAAGGCACTGCAGCAAGGAGGTAAGAATGCAAAAACAAGAAACTACAGGCTAACTTGTGATACTGTGGTGGTGCGGTATGCAACTTAGACCAGGGTTTCCCTTGGCTCCATAATGCTTCTGCTCTTTATGGCCCTCTGCAGGACCAGGTTGCCCAAAAGTTTGTCCAGCACCACTGATTACACTGGAATAGTTGCTGTTCTAATGTAATCTGCATGGCTGAGCTGTCACCTCTGCACTCTGAGCCTACCTGGCCACTTCATATGCAAATGGTTGAGCCCCTTCTGTCTCTACTCAGGATGGGGCACACTTTGGCATCTTTACTTTGAGTTCCACATGATTGCATCCTGGCACTGACAGTAACCCCTTCAACAGTATTATTTGAATGGTTCTCAGTTGGGATGTAAAGGCAAGTTCCATGATATTATGAGTACCATAATTTGTAATGCTAAATACAATAAACAAAGAGATATGAAGTGGATGTATCATTTATAAAATGCCGTACTTTGTATGAATTGCATGAAAGCAAACCCAGTTTTCATTTTTAAAAAAGGCTTTAAAAGGTATTTTCATAAAACTTTCGTAAAAATTTTGTAAGCTGGGCAGTTTTATTTTTGCATTTATTTTTTTCTTGAGAAAATAAGAGATTTTACATACAGGCCGAAAGTACTGATTTGACTGCCATTATTATTTGAAATGAAAAACATCTGTGCTTTCCATTATTATGTAAATAATAGGCTTTCTCAGGTTTCAGAACATTACCTGTATGCATTCAGGATTTTCTTATAATGAGTAGTTTATCTTTATTTGTAATGCTTTTAAAGGTTTGAAATGACAGGCTGCCTTTTCTCGGGGTTTTCTTCAGGAAGTGCAACCTCTAGGACATTGTTTTTCATTGGTATGATAATTTTGAACAGCATAGAAAGGGTATATATCTGATCCACTCCATTCTATGGTTCTTTTACTTTTTCTTTGGTCATATATTATTTTTTATAGCTTTATGCTAAACACAAACCTATAATAAGAGAAACATATAGCTGTTGCTGATCTTGCTTTAAAAATACAGTTGCCTGCCTTATGCAAAATTGTATGTATAGCTAAAACATTTGTTTAGTTTTAGATAGCATAAAGTAGGGCTAAAAGCCCTGACAGTTTATCTTTTCTGTATCCTGTTGGGGAGATTTCAGTTGACCAGTTGACTTCCTGTCCCAGAAATGCAACAGAATTAAGTGGAAATCTCCACAAAATGAAGCACATTCTCGTCTCACACAGTTGCTATCAAAACAGGTGTACCCATTGGAAGATTTACCATCAACTTTAGGAATAGGTGAATGTGTATGGGTTTGGTTCAAGGGGGGTTCAGCTATCCAATTGTGATGTGCAAAATGTTATTTTATTTAAATTTTTTTATTTATATTTATTATTTTTGCTGGCAATATTATCCAGTAGGTATTATTATTGTTATGTGCAGATTATTATATATTTTTCATTTTATTTCAATTTTTTTAACTTTTATTTTTATTTACATTTTTAATATTTGTTGTTATAATTCAGTTATTGATATCTGCAGCCTTGTACTTTCCGAATCCCATCCACTGGGAGGGGAGACAGAGCCTGTCCAATCCAGGACACCTGAACAACTAGGTAGTGCTTCTGCTGGCTGATCATTGTGGACAAAGGCCAGCACCACTCTATCCATCTCTATGATATAGGAAACAGGAAGCAATGAGCATACATCACTTTCCCGAATGAAAACAGCGCCATTTTTAAAAATGGAAAGCATTTGATCACACAGATCTTGGTATGATAAAATGCTTTTCAGGGCAGAGGAGGGATATGGGGTCTGATTGACCCCAGATCTCTACATAAAGAGTACCTATCACTGCCTCTTGCTGTCACAGGGGAGGTTTACATTCCTCATGACAGCAATAAAATAAATTTAACAAAATTTAAGCGACAGTGTCAAAATAAATAAATTATGCATTTTTTTAAATTTCTTTTATTGCTGTCATGAGGAATGTAAACCTCCCCTATGACAGCACACCTGTCCCCTCGTGCTCATGTGCAAAAATGAATGCATGCGTCAGTCCCGCATGCAAACAGCGTTTGTCACACACACACGGGATGTATCAACATGCACGTCAGATCATGGGCAGTAATTCTAGCACCAGACCTCCTGTGTAAATCTAAAGTGGTAACCTGTAAAAGCTTTTAAAGCGTCACCTTTTTTTTCCCCTGCAAGAGCAAATTGGATCATGCTTTGCTGGGTTTTTTGCATTCCTCTTTTTTTTTATTGAACTGGACGGACTTTTGTCTTTTTTCAGCCAGACTAACTATGTAACTATGTAACCTATGGAAAGTAAAATTTACACCGTTTGTTGTCATTGCATGGGCGTGTGCAATTTTAAAGCATGACATGTTTGGTATCTGTTTACTTGGCATAATATCATATTTTACCAAGAAATGGGTCATGTATTGTGTTTTTGTGCATTAAAATTCCAAAAAGTGTATTTAAAAATATAATTGTGTTGGAAAAACTGCTGTGCAAATGTCGTGTGACATAAAAAAATTGCAAAACCCACCAATTAATTATTTAGGACTTCTGCTTTAAAAAAAAATGTATGGGAGTTCTAAGAAATTTTCTAGCAAAAAATAAAAAAACATTAAAAGTTTAAGTTGCCATACAGCCCCTTTCATTTTTAAAAGCCCTAGACATTCCTGAAAGCACCTCTGCCTAAAAAAAGAAAAAAAAAATCAACCATTTGTATTTTCCATTCTGAGATTTTTTTTTTCGTTTTTTTCATCAGGACAAGTAGATTGTATTGAGGGACAAGTAGATTTGGACTTCGATTAAGTCCCTTGGACAAGTAGTTTTTGAAAACATTTCCACACCATTGCAGCATCTCCTGTAGTAACACCACAGACCCCATATATTCCGTATACAGCTATTCTGGGTGATTTCTTGAGCAGGGGATCAGGTGTCTGCCATTGCTTTCCACTAGAGTGCCTCCTTCCCCTTTCTGGCCCAGGGGTGCAGGTCTACTCACTCAGTCCTACTCCTGTGTGGCTGGTGGGTTGGTGACTGCTACCAGGCCTTCTAGCTGGGCAGCTTCTTCCCTACTACACAGGTAGTCCTTGCTCTGGGGGCTGGTGAAGGTATGAACTTTCCCCCTTCGAAGCTCCACTGCCTGTAGGTGAGTCCCTTTCCATCTGGGCCCCTTCTAAGGCTTCTCTCTCCAGCCTCACTCCATCTGCAGCTTCACTATCTCCTCCTCTCCTCCTTCCCCTTCTCCCCCTGCTGAGCAGGCTCAGTTACTTTTAAAGGTTGTCCTGGCCCCTTGCCAAGCCTCCTCTTGGGGATTGGCCAGGATCCTCTAAAAGTACAGACCAGCCACTCCTCAGATCCACCCACTGCTTCTAGACCTTTCTCCAAAGTTCTAGAGCAGGTGGAAATTCCAGAGAGCTGGTCTGCAGAGCCTCTCAGCTCTGACCACAATTTGACCCCTGCTAGCTATCCTGCCTAGACTGCTACCCAGCCCTCCTTGCTAACAATTTGAGTCTAGCTCCCCCTAGCTGACTAGGAGGGTGCTACAGATATAAACATTAAATTATTTCTGACTTACTGACCTTAAACAGACAAGTCAAAACTGTTGGTTAGTAACCAAAAAAGTGGGTGAGCATTACAGTATTTTCAGAGGGAGCTTCAGTTGTCATCCTCATGTTTCAGTACACGTTTTCCTTAACCACTTGCCCTCCTGAGGATTTACCCCCCTTCCTGACGGCGCTGCGTTACTTTAACCGACAATTGCTCGGTCATGCAACGCTGCACCCAAATTAAATTTAAGTACTTTTTTCCCTTGAATTAGAATTTCTTTCAGTGGTATTTGATTGCCTGTGAATTTTTTATTTTTTGCGTTATAAGCAATAAAAGCCTGACAATTTTGAGAAAAAAACTATATTTTGGACTTTTTTCTATTAAAAATGTCCAGTAAAAAATGTAAAAAATCAAATTTCATCATAAATTTTGGCCAAAATGTATTCTGCTACATGTATTTGCTAAAACAAATCCCAATAAGTGTAAATTAATTTAAAGTTATAGCATTTACATTTATAGATACTGGGATTTATTTTTCTACTAGTAATGGCGGCAATCAGCGACTTTTAGCGGGACTGCGGCAGACATTCTGACACTGGGGGGAACTAACTTGGTGTCCCTGGCATCCCCAGTGACACCAATACAGTGATCAATGCTAAAAAAAAGCACTGACATTGTAATAATGGCACTGGGCAGGAAGAGGTTAATGTAAGGGGCAATCAAAGGGTTAACTATGTGCTGGGAGTGTTTTACTAGGGAGCGGGGTGTGTGTGCTTTACTGAAAGCAGGTCACAGGGTCCTTGAGTCACCAAAGTCAGAAAAGTAGATGGGGGAGACCACTTTTGAAGGTCCTCTTAACTTTTGTAACCTAGGATTGAGATGTGTGAATCCCTGGCATATTTAGGTAACTGCCCCAAAGACAGTGTCAGGAGTTGGATCACCTGCTGGAGGCACTGTGGTTCCTGGACCTGCAGGTTGTAGTTCCGGTGTCCATCAGCGGATGTCTCTCAACAGCCAGCAGTTGCTAGCAATTAGTCGCCACCTGATACTGGCTGCTGGGTGGGTATTTGGTCCCTACTGTACTACTCCATTTTGCCTCAATGTTCTGCCTTGTGGTTTGTTACTCTGTTTCTGTTCTTGCTCCTTCTCCAGCCTGTTTGAACCTGCTTCTGTGTGTCCCCTCCCTGTCCTGACTTGTTCCCTGCTACTCCTGCCTGATTCTCTGTTCATGACTCTGGCTATGTTACTGATGGCATCTCTTCAGTTTTACCCTGCCTTCTGTGTATATTGCATTATAGTTAGTTGCTAGTTAGATTTTCTGTCACTTAGTTGGGTACTAGTTAAGTATTTTGTCAATTGGCTATAATTCATTTATGTCTTCACTTCTACTGTGTGTTCTGTTTGCTGGTGTTTGGATAAGTTTTGTTTCACTATTAATAAACTTAGTCAAATCAGATATAGTGTGGTTTTAGTTTCCTCAGTGAAGCTACACAGACCTGCTGCTGGATGTCTGCTTTCGATATCCCTGACTTAAAGTTCCACTCAACCTAACAAAAACTGTAGCTGCTGACTTTTAAAATACAGCCACTTACCTGTCCCTCTGTCCCATGGTGTGTCCCCCACAGCTCATTTCAGCAGCCGTCCTGTATTCCAGGAAGCCGGCATCTTCAGTGTGGGCATTCGGCTGTGATAGCTTGCGGCTTCACAGCCAGTTACTCACTGCACATGCGCAAGTAGCGCTGCACTTCGTGAATGGTCCTGTAGTCTTCTGGGACCTGTCATGTGTCCCAGAAGACTACAGGGAGGGAGGACACCTTCCGCTTCCGATCGGACCGGAAGTGGGAGCAGGTACCTGTCAAATTCGGGTACCCGCTCCCCACAGGTGCCAATCCTTAATGGGGAGCGGGGGAGCAGTCCTTAAAGCAGAACTTCCCCTTTTGGGTGGAGCTCCGCTTTAACAATAAAGCTCACTAACGACCAGAGCAGCTGCACTGGGAGGTAATTGCATCTAGTGTTTGCTGGCTCTTCTATTAAGTTGCATCTATGGGAGGCTATTTGCAGTGTGGAATTGGCATTAGGGGATTAAGATCTTTCCTGCCAGATTTTGCAGGATTGTACTGGTGAGAAACTGTTGGAATACATTCGGGTAGTGCATACCTTAGTTGATCAGGGCAGATTTTCAGTTACAGAAATATAGCCTTTGGTTCAGGTTTGTTCTGAATTAGTTTTATCTGCTATATTTTATGGCCATGATGATTTTACTTCTCCCTTTAACATGCCTCAGCTTGAGTCTTTGTTATGGTTGCTGGAGGGTGACATAGTTTACTTCTTTGAGCACTACTAATTTGCTCACAAAGGGTTCTTTTAGATTGTGTTACTGATGTTCTTTTCCTAGACAGACAAGATAACTAAGAAACAAATGTTTTTTTTTCCTTCCCATACAATTCTGCCACTAATGAATATTGATCAATATTCACCATAAGACATGTTACCTCTTAATTATTTAAGAAGGTCCAAAAGTGCTTTATTCAGGTGTGCTGCTTTGCATCAAGACTGCTCTCCTCCTCCTCTGCCGCCACTCCTGCTTTCTATGAAGCCGGTGTGTTCCAGCTTGGGAAGGTGATGTCAACACAGAGACTCCACTCCAACACACGTTTATCGCTTCCTGAAGACATCTGCAATACTGGGATGGGCTACAGAGTGAATGATCACTGTAACAATCAACCAGAGGCTATGAAAGTGATCATGTGATTGTGATGCAGTTCCCTGGATTCCAATCGTCAGTAGGAGACCAAGGCTGTCATTGACAGCCCAGTCTCAGTGCTGGGAGTGTGTTATTCCAGCACAAACAGAGGAACACATATATGCAGCACCCAGGAATAAAGCCCACTTCTTGGATGCCACATATTTATGTGTTATGCAGTTGTAAAGTGGTTAAAAAGTCATTAACCTTAGAGCCAGGGTTAGAAGTGGAAACTTATAATATTCACAGCTATCTATGTAAAAGTAAGAAAACTAAAATATTTAACATAAATGTAACGTTACTGTGCTAGCTTTCCTGTTAATAAAAATAAGTTGTCAGCATAGTGACATTTAGTCGCTGCCTTTTTTGTGCTATCAGATAGAAAGGTTTGAAAATATAGTCCTCTGGTGAACCTCCTTCATTATAAAGTTAAAGCAGAGCTCCAGGCAAAAACTTCTTTACATAGTTTTATTGCTGCTTTCCTACCTAGTCCATTTTCTGGTTGACCCTGTGGTTTCTGAGCAACAGCGTGTGCATTTTTTAAATCATAGGGTTAATCCCCTTTGTCTTCCTGTTTGTAAATCCAGTAGCTGCTATGCCTTGCATTCCCCCAGCCTCCGGTCTTGTCACATCCCTCCTGTAGTTCTTATGTCTGTAAGCAGTGATGCAATTCCTGCTGGCTGTAGTGGGCGGACCAGCCTTAGTCTCCAGTCTGAACTGCTAGCAGAGGCAGTGTGACCCTCCTCCCATCCAATAGTAACAGCTCTCAGCAAACCTGGAGCTGATAGCATTTAACTCCATACATGCCTGATAACAACACAGGCTGGCTGGGGTAAAGGATTTCACTGGGGATTCAGAAGGCACTGTGACAGCCCAGCAGGAAGACAGACATAAACTATTAACTGAGCCAATCCCAGGACAAACAGGGAGAGATAAGGGATTTTATGGGCACTCTGTATAAGCAGAGGAGAACAGGCTAACAGGCTAATTGAGGGGTTAACTGTTACTCACAGGCTCAGCTTTCTTTCTGGCATCAATAGGGCGATGGAACACGTATGTAGAGGGGGTACAGGGATGTAGCGAGTGCAGAGAGAGTACAGCGATGGTACATGCGTGCAAAGAGGGGGGGAGGGGTACAGAGATACAACATGTGTGCAGAGAGAGTACAGTAATGTAATGTGTGCAGAGGGGGTACAGAAATGGAATCTGTGTGCAGATGGGGTACAGCAATAGAAAATGTGTGAAGAGAGAGTACAGAGATGGAACATGTGTAAACAGAGAGTACAGAGATGGAAAATGTGTGCAGAGAGAGTACAGTGATGTAACACGCGTGCAGATGGGGTAAACGAATGGAACATGTGTGCAGAGGGGGTACAGCAATAGAACATGTGTGCAGAGAGAGTACAGTGATGGAATGTGTGCAGAGAGAGTACAGTGATGGAATGTGTACAGAGAGAGTACAGTGATGGAACATGTGTGCAGAGAGAGTACAGCAATGGAACATGTATGCAGAGGAGATACAAGGATAGAGATTGTGTGCAGAGGAGATATGGGGATGAAACATGTGTGCAGAGGGGGTACAGCGATGCAACATGTGTGCAGAGAGAGTACAGAGATGGAATGTGTGCAAAAAGAATACTATGATGGAACATGTGTGCAAAGAGAGTACAGTGATGGAACAGGTATGTAGAGGGGGTACAGTGACGGAACATGAGTGCAAAGAGAGTACAGTGATGGAACATGTGTGCAGAGAGAGTACAGCCACGGAACATGTATGCAGAGGAGATACAAGGATAGGGAATGTGTGCAGAGGAGATACGGGGATGAAACGTGTGCAGAGGGGGTACAGTGATGGAACATGTGCAGAGAGAGTACAGAGATGGAATATGTGCAGAGAGAGGACAGCAAAGGAACATGTGTGCAGATAGTGTACATCGATATAAGATGTGTGAGGAGAGGGTACAGCGATGGAACATGTGTGCAAAGAGAGTATAGTGATGGAACAGGTGTGCAGAGGGGGTACAGCAATGGAACAGGTGCGCAGAGGGAGTCCCACCACTGGAGAGAAACTTCCCCTCACTTCCTGTTCCTGTGACCCCACTGGAGGGAGACTTCTTCTCACTTCCTGACCCTGTGACCCCACTGGAGAGAAACTTTCTGTTTCTATGACCCCACTGGAGAGAGAAGTCCCCCCACTTCCTTTCCCTATGACACAACTGGAGACTTCCTGCTTATGTGACATCACTGGAGGGAGTCTTGCCTTCGCTTTGTGTTTCTGTGACACCAATGGAAAGAGCCTTCCCAACAATTTGTGTCCAGTGACCTCACTGAAGGGAGACTTCCTTTTTCTGTGACTCCACTGGAGGGAGACGTCCTGTTTCTGTGACCCCACTGGTGGGAAACTTCCTGTTTCTGTGACCCCCACTGGAGGGAGACCTCCTGTTCCTGTGACCCCATTGGGGGGGAGACTTCCTGTTTCTATGACCCCACCTGTAGGAGAATTTCCCTCACTTGCTGTCCCTGTGACACCACTAGAGGGGGTCTTCCCCTCACTTCCTTATCATATGACCCCACTGTAGGTTGACTTCTTGTTTCTATAATGCCACTGTAGGGAGACTTCATGTTTCTGTGACACAAATGGAGAGAGTCTTCCTGCTTCTGTGACCCCACTAGAGGGAGACTTCCTGTATATGTGACCCCAACGGAGGAAGACTTTCCCTCACTTCCTGACCCTGTGGCCCCACTGGAGGGAGACTTCCTGTTTCTGTTACCCAACTGTAGGGAGACTTACACTCACTTCCTGTCCCTATGACACCACTGGAGGGAGACTTCCTGTTTCTGTGACATCACTGGAGGGAGTCTTCCCCTTGCTTTGTTTCTGTGACACCAATGGAAGGAGTCTTCCCAACAATTTGTGTCCCTGTGACCCCACTGGTGGGATAATTCCTGTTTCTGTGACCCTACTGGAGGAATCCTTCCTGTTTTTTGTGACATAACTGGAGGGAGACTTTCTGTTTCTGTGGCCCCACTGGAAAGATCCTTCTTGTTTCTGTGACCCCACAGGTGCAAGACTTCCTGTTTGTGTGACCCCACTGGAGGGATACTTCCTGTTTCTGTGGCCCCACTGAAGGGAGACTTTCCCCCAATTTCTTACCCTGGTACAGTAACAGCCATAAAACCATTGTCAGAGGTTCAATGCCTTCCTTGCTGTATAAATGTGTTCTTGTCTGTGACCCCATGGGATAATTTTCAAATCATCGACTGTAGTGTGGCTACAGTCTCTGATCAATTAGCGTATCTACTGTTGTGGCTGGAGGGGGAGAGATCGCATGCAAGGATAGCAGCCACAGCCAGTAACAGAAAACCTAGAGGAGGGATAATTAAATATTGAATTAAAATAGACTACATAGAATGAACTAAACATTTTGCACGTGCATGCTTTACACTTATAAGATTGTCACCTAACTGTCCTGCTGTGTTGTGCTGAGCAGTGTGGCTGGAGAATGAAAGGCGTGATATATTTTGAAACGGGTGAGTACACACTGAACATGTACAGGCCTAGTGTACCCGCCCACATTTAGTGCAATTCCTACAGGTGGATGGGAACTGTAGTTTCCTTTTACTGTAGAGAGAGAGGAGAGGATATGATGTAATCCCCATTACACCTCCTCCTTGGCAGAGCAGATGCTGTTATCTTTTGAATTACACTGAAAACTTCCTAAAAATTCATAGACTTTTCTCCTCAAAGAGAAGCAATTTCACAAATGTATTAACTATTTAGTGTTTTGTGTAGGGGAGGTGTACTAATGGGTGATTTATTTCCTATCCCGGAGTTCTTCTTTAATAGCTTTCCAACTGCCCTTTAGCATAAGTACTGCTACAGAGTGGCTGGGCTGTGCAAAATCACGTATATACACGTGGTTTTGCATTACCTGTAGGGGGCGCGCGTGTCTGCGCTGCCCTGCCCGCACTGCCTTTGGCGGTTTCAGATGTTGATCACCAGATCCTGGCCGGAGATTCCCCACCAGGTCTCTCTCCTGCCAGCAATAACATGCAAATAAATACACAGCAGTATGTTTCCCTAGTAAAACACACACAGCACACACAGTATAACAGCACACAGCACACAGTTAACCCTTGGATCGCCCCAGATGTTAGCCCCTTCCTGTGCAGTGCCATTAGTACAGTGTCAGTGCTTTCTATTAGCACGGATCACTGTATTAGTGCAATTGGAATGTCAGTGGCAGTTAGTTTGTACCCAGTGACAGAATGCCCACCGTGGTCCTGCAGTCCCGCTATAAGTCTCTGATCACCGTCATTACTAGTATAAAATGTTATTGTTTTTAAATTCCAGTATACTATACCACCATTTGTAGACGCTATAGCTTTCACATAAACCAATTAATTTACATGTATTGGGATTTTTTTTAGCAAAGACATGTAGCAGAATACATTTTGGTCTAAATTTATGAAGAAATTAGATTTTTAAAATTTTTTACTGGATATGTTTTATAGCAGAAAGTCAAAAATATTGGGTTTTTTTCAAAATTGTCAGTCTTTTTTGTTTATAGCTCAAAAAATAAAAAACACACTGGTGATCAAATACCACTGAAAGAAAGCTCTATTTTGGGGAAAAAAGGACATACATTTTTTGTTTAATTACAGTGTTGCATGACTGCGCAATTGTCAGTTAAAGTAACGCAGCGCCATATCGAACAAAATGGCCTGGTCAGGAAGGGGGGTAAATCCTCTGGAGGGCAAGTGGTTAAAGAATAACTGCATTTTAAATCAAAGAGAAATTAACCATTTTTTCTAACCTGATTTCCCCTTCACAGATGCATACTTACTTTTTTCCACTAGCTGTGGTTCTGCTATTTGTTTACATCCAGCAGTGCACATCTTCACTTTCCAGTCCATGGTTGAGCACTAGTGCCCCATACACCCATACACTTTTTATGGGGCTGTAAGCTGAGTCTGGAGATGCTTGGAGATGGTACCATAAAAATCTATGGGGCTGCATTGCACAAGTGCAGCCAAGACAGTGAAGACTTGCAGACTTGACGTAAGTAGATATTTGCAGGGGGGCGGCTAGGTTAGGTCAGAGGAAAAAGGCAAACTGTAGATTTACTATAAAGCTCACTAACG
Organism: Staurois parvus; assembly: GCF_062004578.1. Classification (NCBI taxonomy): domain Eukaryota; kingdom Metazoa; phylum Chordata; class Amphibia; order Anura; family Ranidae; genus Staurois; species Staurois parvus. The sequence goes on along the minus strand of NW_028318342.1, from coordinate 410,115 downwards.
CTTTAAACAAAATGTTAACATTTAAAAAAATCGTAATACGCACATTTATTTTTCCTGAAAGTGCTTTTAGATAATCTAGTTTTGAAAAGTATACAGTATATTGTATCTTTAGTGGCTCTTTTAAGGGTATGTATAGCAAAAACACGTTTTTCTTTTAGATAGGGAAGGATTAAAACTCTGCCAGTTATGTTTTGTTGTCTTTTTCCCATAAGGGAGATTTCCTTTTTTTCTTTCTGTGCCAGAGACTTAACAGGATAAGAGGGGCATTTAACTATTATACGGATGTCAGTGTTCACGTGTTCCTATTGCAAGATTTATTTATCACCTCTTGCTCTAGTGACAATTCTAAAATTTTTGATTTTACCTTATTTTCTGTTTTGGTTACAAGGACAAATAGAGGGTAAATCTCCCCAATTGACATAGACAACAATAAAAACTTGACAGAGGTTCTAACCCTTGCTCACTTTATCCAGAAAAATTTGCCTCTACTAGAGATGAGCGAATCGAAGTATCCGAAGTGGAATTCGAGTCGAATTTCGGAAAAATTTCGATTCGTGCCGAATCCGAAAAACAGCCTAATTCGGACGCGCGAATCGAAATTTTTCCGAAAATGGCGGCTGACATGTGCGGCGACGGAGCGGGGATGTCGGGGAAGGCGCGCAGACAAGGCGCGCTGCCCCATAATGCATTCCTCAACGACATGTGATCGCATCAGCCAATCAGCAGCCAGCCAGCCAGCACTGTGTAATGGTCGAGGTATATATAGCGGCCATTTTGGAAATCTTCATTTGCCTGCAGTCATTGAACAGAGGCAGACCGCTCTGTACTAGGGACAGGGACAGAGTTAGGGCCACAGAAACGAGAATTGGGGACAGAGAGAAGTTACTTAGGGACAGAGAACCATTACTCAGGGACACAGACTTGTTAATGAGGGCCACAGAATCGTTATTTAGGGACAAAGAAACGCTAGTTAGGGCCACAGAATTCATACTCAGGGACAGACAGAATTGTTACTCAGTGCCAGAGAATTGTTACTTAGGGCCACAGAAACGTTATTAGGGCCACAGAATTTTTACTCAGGGACAGACAGAATTGTTACTGAGTGCCAGAGAATTGTTACTCAGGGACAGACAGAATTGTTACTGAGTGCCAGAGAATTCTTACTCAGGGCCACAGAATTCATTCTCAGGGACAGACAGAATTGTTACTCAGGGACAGACAGAATTGTTACTGAGTGCCAGAGAATTGTTACTCAGGGACAGACAGAATTGTTACTGAGTGCCAGAGAATTGTTACTCAGGGACAGACAGAATTGTTACTGAGTGCCAGAGAATTGTTACTCTCACAGACACAAAATTGTTACTTGCACAGACACAGAATTGTTACTTGCACAGACACACAATTGTTACTCAGGGCCACAGAATTCATACTCAGGGACAGACAGAATTGTTACTGAGTGCCAGAGAATTCTTACTCAGGGCCACAGAATTCATACTCAGGGACAGACAGAATTGTTACTCAGGGACAGACAGAATTGTTACTGAGTGCCAGAGAATTGTTACTCAGGGACAGACAGAATTGTTACTGAGTGCCAGAGAATTGTTACTCTCACAGACACAAAATTGTTACTTGCACAGACACAGAATTGTTACTTGCACAGACACACAATTGTTACTCAGGGCCACAGAATTCATACTCAGGGACAGACAGAATTGTTACTGAGTGCCAGAGAATTGTTACTCAGGGACAGACAGAATTGTTACTGAGTGCCAGAGAATTGTTACTCTCACAGACACAAAATTGTTACTTGCACAGACACAGAATTGTTACTCGCACAGAGACAGAATTGTTACTCAGGGCCACAGAATTCATACTCAGGGACAGACAGAATTGTTACTGAGTGCCAGAGAATTGTTACTCAGGGAAGACAGAATTGTTACTGAGTGCCATAGAATTGTTACTCAGGGACAGACAGAATTGTTACTGAGTGCCAGAGAATTGTTACTCTCACAGACACAAAATTGTTACTTGCACAGACACAGAATTGTTACTCGCACAGAGACAGAATTGTTACTCAGGGCCACAGAATTCATACTCAGGGACAGACAGAATTGTTACTGAGTGCCAGAGAATTGTTACTCAGGGACAGACAGAATTGTTACTGAGTGCCAGAGAATTGTTACTCTCACAGACACAAAATTGTTACTTGCACAGACACAGAATTGTTACTTGCACAGACACACAATTGTTACTGAGTGCCAGAGAATTGTTACTCAGGGACAGACAGAATTGTTACTGAGTGCCAGAGAATTGTTACTCAGGGACAGACAGAATTGTTACTGAGTGCCAGAGAATTGTTACTCAGGGACAGACAGAATTGTTACTGAGTGCCAGAGAATTGTTACTCTCACAGACACAAAATTGTTACTTGCACAGACACAGAATTGTTACTCGCACAGAGACAGAATTGTTACTCAGGGCCACAGAATTCATACTCAGGGACAGACAGAATTGTTACTGAGTGCCAGAGAATTGTTACTCAGGGACAGACAGAATTGTTACTGAGTGCCAGAGAATTGTTACTCTCACAGACACAAAATTGTTACTTGCACAGACACAGAATTGTTACTTGCACAGACACACAATTGTTACTCAGGGCCACAGAATTCATACTCAGGGACAGACAGAATTGTTACTGAGTGCCAGAGAATTGTTACTCAGGGACAGACAGAATTGTTACTGAGTGCCAGAGAATTGTTACTCAGGGACAGACAGAATTGTTACTGAGTGCCAGAGAATTGTTACTCTCACAGACACAAAATTGTTACTTGCACAGACACAGAATTGTTACTCGCACAGAGACAGAATTGTTACTCAGGGCCACAGAATTCATACTCAGGGACAGACAGAATTGTTACTGAGTGCCAGAGAATTGTTACTCAGGGACAGACAGAATTGTTACTGAGTGCCAGAGAATTGTTACTCTCACAGACACAAAATTGTTACTTGCACAGACACAGAATTGTTACTTGCACAGACACACAATTGTTACTCAGGGCCACAGAATTCATACTCAGGGACAGACAGAATTGTTACTGAGTGCCAGAGAATTGTTACTCAGGGACAGACAGAATTGTTACTGAGTGCCAGAGAATTGTTACTCTCACAGACACAAAATTGTTACTTGCACAGACACAGAATTGTTACTCGCACAGAGACAGAATTGTTACTCAGGGCCACAGAATTCATACTCAGGGACAGACAGAATTGTTACTGAGTGCCAGAGAATTGTTACTCAGGGAAGACAGAATTGTTACTGAGTGCCATAGAATTGTTACTCAGGGACAGACAGAATTGTTACTGAGTGCCAGAGAATTGTTACTCTCACAGACACAAAATTGTTACTTGCACAGACACAGAATTGTTACTCGCACAGAGACAGAATTGTTACTCAGGGCCACAGAATTCATACTCAGGGACAGACAGAATTGTTACTGAGTGCCAGAGAATTGTTACTCAGGGACAGACAGAATTGTTACTGAGTGCCAGAGAATTGTTACTCTCACAGACACAAAATTGTTACTTGCACAGACACAGAATTGTTACTTGCACAGACACACAATTGTTACTGAGTGCCAGAGAATTGTTACTCAGGGACAGACAGAATTGTTACTGAGTGCCAGAGAATTGTTACTCAGGGACAGACAGAATTGTTACTGAGTGCCAGAGAATTGTTACTCAGGGACAGACAGAATTGTTACTGAGTGCCAGAGAATTGTTACTCTCACAGACACAAAATTGTTACTTGCACAGACACAGAATTGTTACTCGCACAGAGACAGAATTGTTACTCAGGGCCACAGAATTCATACTCAGGGACAGACAGAATTGTTACTGAGTGCCAGAGAATTGTTACTCAGGGACAGACAGAATTGTTACTGAGTGCCAGAGAATTGTTACTCTCACAGACACAAAATTGTTACTTGCACAGACACAGAATTGTTACTTGCACAGACACACAATTGTTACTGAGTGCCAGAGAATTGTTACTCAGGGACAGACAGAATTGTTACTGAGTGCCAGAGAATTGTTACTCAGGGCCACAGAAACTTTACTTAGGGCCGCAGAATTTTTACTCAGGGACAGACAGAATTGTTACTGAGTGCCAGAGAATTGTTACTCAGGGACAGACAGAATTGTTACTGAGTGCCAGAGAATTGTTACTCTCACAGACACAAAATTGTTACTTGCACAGACACAGAATTGTTACTTGCACAGACACACAATTGTTACTCAGGGCCACAGAATTCATACTCAGGGACAGACAGAATTGTTACTGAGTGCCAGAGAATTGTTACTCAGGGACACCTAATCGTTGAATTAAATAGTATGTCAGACAACATGCAGAGGAGTGGCAGAGGAGGCAATGTTTTAGGAGCGAGCAGACGTGGCAGCAGAGGAAGGGGTCGAGGCAGCAGTATTCGCAGCCAGAGGCCAGTGCTCCCGGTGTCATCCAGCGGTCGTGTCTCCACCGACAACCCTGCCGTCATTGATTGGTTGGCTCGGTCGTCTTCCTCTTCCCAGGTCACCTCTGACACCTACAGCCAACGGTCGGTGGGTACGTCAGACACAACCGTTAGTTGGCATGGCCCGGGACCAAGCCCACTGAAATCACGTGTCCTCTACCTGCCCCTGTCCTTTGCTGTTCCCTCACCAAGCGAAGTATCGCATGCTGTGGGCTCAGCCCCACTGTACAGTGAGGAAGAGCTAACAGAGGGCGGTCAGGAACGGGGGGAGACATCGGCCTTTTCAGCAGCCAAGCGAACAAGTACTGGCGAGGAGAGTGGCTCGGTAGCCGGTCTAGAGACAGGTCTGTCTCCTGACCCAGACGCAGCCGAGGGGGCTAGTAGTGAGGCGGAGACCCTACTTGATGATGAGGAGGTTGATCGCACTTGGCAGCCTCGTCGTCATCAGGCAATTTCTTCCGCATCATCAGGAGAAGAGGGTGGCAGCTTGGCAGCGAGCAAAACAGTCGGTGGGTTGCCCAGGAGACAGCAGCAGGGTCGCATCAGTGTCAGTGGAGCCAAACGTCCACGGAGTAGAGCACCAGCTCCACTGCAGCCTACCACCACGGCCAGTAGTGGTGCCGGTGCGCACGGAGGAAGTAGCAGTCAGCCAGTGAAGAGTAGCGGGGGCAAAGTTTCCTACTCGGTGGTGTGGCAATTTTTCCTCAAGCCGCCCGAGGAAGTAAACGTAGCCGTATGTCGACTATGTGGCCAGAAATGCAAGCGTGGCCAGGGGGCCCATGTTGGGACTACAGCGTTGCGTCAGCATATGCAGCGTCACCATTCGGTGGCCTGGGAAAACCGTGATAAACATACGGCGGTTCTGCCTGCCCCAGCCCCCGCTCCATCACCCGCTCCGTTACTTGCTCCGTCACCCGACGTCGTCAATCGCCCTCTATCAGCCAGTCAAGGCTCCAACACCTCTGCTGAGGGGAGTTGTCGCTCATTGGCATCTTCCGCTCGTTCAGATGCTCCTTCTCCTGCTACTCCTCTTCTCGGATTCCGTCAACAGTCTTTCTTGGAATCCGTATCCAAGAGACAACAGTTTGCGAGCACGCACCCGACGGTGCAAAAGCTGAACGTCCTCCTGTCCAAGTTGCTGGTGCTGCAGTCCCTCCCTTTCCAACTGGTGGACTCAGCACCTTTCCGAGAAATGATGGCTTGTGCCGCGCCGCGGTGGAGAGTGCCAAGCCGTCATTTCTTTGCCCAAAAGGCAGTGCCAGCCCTGCATTCACATGTAGAAGAGATGGTGGGCCAGTCTTTGAGCATGTCGGTCTCTGCCAAAGTGCACGGCAGCGCCGACGTGTGGAGCTGTAACTACGGTCAGGGACAGTACATGTCATTTACGGCCCACTGGGTGAACGTGGTGCCGGCACAGCCGCACCAGCAACTTGGACAGGTCACGACGCTTTTGCCTCCACGTTTGCACGTCCTTGGTCCAGCAAGCATGTCCGCCTCTACCACCTCTTTTTCCGCCGTGTCCTCAGCCGCCACCCCCGTGCCAAGTCCCATTACCCGACCGGCATATCACATGTGCAGGGCGCAACGGTGTCACGCTGTGCTGCACCTGGTATGCCTTGGCGAACGTAGTCACACAGGGGAGGAACTGCTGAGTGTAATGAACAGAGAAATCGACAGATGGCTGTCTCCGCGCAAACTAAAAATCGGAACCATGTTGACTGACAACGGAAAGAACATGGTGTCTGCTCTGCGTCAAGGAAGGTTGTGCCATGCGCCATGCATGGCTCACGTGTTCAATCTGGTTGTCAAGCGGTTCCTAAAATCCACCATCCCACTGCAAGACATCCTTAAAATGTCACGTAAACTGTGCATGCATTTCAGCCATTCCTACACCGCAAAGAACACCCTCATTGAGCTGCAGCGGCAGAACGGAATTCCACAGCATCGCCTGATCTGCGACGTTGCAACAAGGTGGAATTCAACCCTACACATGTTAGACCGCCTTTACGAGCAGCGAAAGGCCATCACCGATTTCCTGATGTTACAAGCGGATAAAGGTACTCCCCTGTGTAACTTAGATGTCAGCCATTGGCAGCTCATGCGTGACACCTGCCGCTTGCTCAGGCCCTTTGAGGAGGCCACGCTATTCGTGAGTCGGCAGGACTATGGGATGAACGACGTCATTCCTCTGTTGCACGTCCTGGAACAAATGCTGTTAACAATGGCTGGTCAGGGTGCGGTAGACGTGGCGCACAGATCTCAACGCCACATGACCCCTGTGGGGGCAGGACAGGAAGAAGAGGAGGAGGTAGAGGAGGACATTTGTGCTCAGGAATTATTGAGTGAAATGGGTGGTTTTTCCACTCAGCGGACAGGAGTGGAGGAGCAGGAGCATCTGGTAGAGGAGGAGGAGGAGGAGACAGAGGACCCAGACGCACCGTGGCAGTATGCTGTGGAGATGGAGGCAGGGAGTCCCTCGCATTCCTTGGCACAAATGGCCCATAGCATGCTCGGTTGCTTGCGTAGCGACAGCCGAATAATAACCATCAGACAGAGGGATGACTTTTGGCTGTCCACCTTGTTGGACCCTCGCTACCGGTCCAAAATGGTGGCCTTTTTCACACCTGCTGAGAGGGAGGCCAAAATTACGTACTATAAAAACCACCTATGTAGTCAGTTGGTCTCTGCCTTTGTGCGCCAACGTCCATCCTCAGACACTGTGGGCCCTGTGCGCTCGCGTTCCGCTGGCATGGCAGCAGGGGAGGGGTGGGGTGGTAGGAGCAGTGGCAGCTCCACCAGCAGCGGCTGCCTCAGTCTGCAGTCGATGATGAGTAGCTTTCTTCACCAGCGCAGTGAGGAAACTACTAACCAGCCGCAGCAGCAGCAGCAGCATCAGGTGGACCTGGAGCAGGAGCTCAAACAACAGGCTTGGGCCTACTTGGACAGCACCCTGCCAACCGAGGTAGACAATCCCCTTGACTACTGGGCAACGAAACTTGACCTTTGGCCCCAACTAGCTGAATTTGCCCTTGAAAGGCTGTCATGCCCGGCCAGTAGCGTGGCATCGGAGCGCGTGTTTAGTGCGGCAGGAGGTATTGTAACTCCGCGGAGGACACGACTGTCCACCCAAAGTGTGGAGAGACTCACGTTTGTGAAAATGAATCAGGCGTGGATTAGTCTGGATTTCAAACCACCAGTTCCTGACACAACTGACTAAATCCGCCATGAATCATGCCTCAAACATGTGCCACTTTCAGGTCTCCTCACACTGCTGGTGTGTTGAATTTTTTGACATAGGGTGCTGGCAGATTACGGGCCTCCTATAGCTGCTGCCAGGCCCCTAATCTGCCATAGGCCCCTATATACCGCCTCCTCCTGCTGCTGCCAGGTCCAGAGTCTCTCATGGGTCCCTGTACGGCCTCCCATTGCTGCTGTCTCCATCGCCACACTCTGCTGCCATGTGCCACTTTCAGGTCTCTTCACACTGCTGGTGTGTTAAATTTTTTGACATAGGGTGCAGGCAGATTACGGGCCTCACATAGCTGCTGCCAGGCCCCTAATCTGCCATGGGCCCCTATATACCGCCTCCTCATGCTGCTGCCAAGTCTAGAGTCTCTCATGGGTCCCTGTACGGCCTCCCATTGCTGCTGTCTCCATCGCCACACTCTGCTGCCATGTGCCACTTTCAGGTCTCTTCACACTGCTGGTGTGTTAAATTTTTTGACATAGGGTGCTGCAAGATAACGGGCCTCACATAGCTGCTGCCAGGCCCCTAATCTGCCATGGGCCCCTATATACCGCCTCCTCATGCTGCTGCCAAGTCCAGAGTCTGTCATGGTCCCTGTACGGCCTCCCATTGCTGCTGTCTCCATCGCCACACTCTGCTGCCATGTGCCACTTTCAGGTCTCTTCACACTGCTGGTGTGTTAAATTTTTTGACATAGGGTGCAGGCAGATTACGGGCCTCACATAGCTGCTGCCAGGCCCCTAATCTGCCATGGGCCCCTATATACCACCTCCTCCTGCTGCTGCCAGGTCCAGAGTCTCTCATGGGTCCCTGTACGGCCTCCCATTGCTGCTGTCTCCATCGCCACACTCTGCTGCCATGTGCCACTTTCAGGTCTCTTCACACTGCTGGTGTGTAAAATTTTTTGACATAGGGTGCTGCAAGATAACGGGCCTCACATAGCTGCTGCCAGGCCCCTAATCTGCCATGGGCCCCTATATACCGCCTCCTCATGCTGCTGCCAAGTCCAGAGTCTGTCATGGTCCCTGTACGGCCTCCCATTGCTGCTGTCTCCATCGCCACACTCTGCTGCCATGTGCCACTTTCAGGTCTCTTCACACTGCTGGTGTGTTAAATTTTTTGACATAGGGTGCTGCAAGATAACGGGCCTCACATAGCTGCTGCCAGGCCCCTAATCTGCCATGGGCCCCTATATACCGCCTCCTCATGCTGCTGCCAAGTCCAGAGTCTGTCATGGTCCCTGTACGGCCTCCCATTGCTGCTGTCTCCATCGCCACACTCTGCTGCCATGTGCCACTTTCAGGTCTCTTCACACTGCTGGTGTGTTAAATTTTTTGACATAGGGTGCAGGCAGATTACGGGCCTCACATAGCTGCTGCCAGGCCCCTAATCTGCCATGGGCCCCTATATACCACCTCCTCCTGCTGCTGCCAGGTCCAGAGTCTCTCATGGGTCCCTGTACGGCCTCCCATTGCTGCTGTCTCCATCGCCACACTCTGCTGCCATGTGCCACTTTCAGGTCTCTTCACACTGCTGGTGTGTAAAATTTTTTGACATAGGGTGCTGCAAGATAACGGGCCTCACATAGCTGCTGCCAGGCCCCTAATCTGCCATGGGCCCCTATATACCGCCTCCTCATGCTGCTGCCAAGTCCAGAGTCTGTCATGGTCCCTGTACGGCCTCCCATTGCTGCTGTCTCCATCGCCACACTCTGCTGCCATGTGCCACTTTCAGGTCTCTTCACACTGCTGGTGTGTTAAATTTTTTGACATAGGGTGCAGGCAGATTACGGGCCTCACATAGCTGCTGCCAGGCCCCTAATCTGCCATGGGCCCCTATATACCGCCTCCTCCTGCTGCTGCCAGGTCCAGAGTCTCTCATGGGTCCCTGTACGGCCTCCCATTGCTGCTGTCTCCATCGCCACACTCTGCTGCCATGTGCCACTTTCAGGTCTCTTCACACTGCTGGTGTGTTAAATTTTTTGACATAGGGTGCAGGCAGATTACGGGCCTCACATAGCTGCTGCCAGGCCCCTAATCTGCCATGGGCCCCTATATACCACCTCCTCCTGCTGCTGCCAGGTCCAGAGTCTCTCATGGGTCCCTGTACGGCCTCCCATTGCTGCTGTCTCCATCGCCACACTCTGCTGCCATGTGCCACTTTCAGGTCTCTTCACACTGCTGGTGTGTTAAATTTTTTGACATAGGGTGCTGCAAGATAACGGGCCTCACATAGCTGCTGCCAGGCCCCTAATCTGCCATGGGCCCCTATATACCGCCTCCTCATGCTGCTGCCAAGTCCAGAGTCTGTCATGGTCCCTGTACGGCCTCCCATTGCTGCTGTCTCCATCGCCACACTCTGCTGCCATGTGCCACTTTCAGGTCTCTTCACACTGCTGGTGTGTTAAATTTTTTGACATAGGGTGCAGGCAGATTACGGGCCTCACATAGCTGCTGCCAGGCCCCTAATCTGCCATGGGCCCCTATATACCGCCTCCTCATGCTGCTGCCAAGTCCAGAGTCTGTCATGGTCCCTGTACGGCCTCCCATTGCTGCTGTCTCCATCGCCACACTCTGCTGCCATGTGCCACTTTCAGGTCTCTTCACACTGCTGGTGTGTTAAATTTTTTGACATAGGGTGCAGGCAGATTACGGGCCTCACATAGCTGCTGCCAGGCCCCTAATCTGCCATGGGCCCCTATATACCACCTCCTCCTGCTGCTGCCAGGTCCAGAGTCTCTCATGCCATGTGCCACTTTCAGGTCTCTTCACACTGCTGGTGTGTTTAATTTTTTGACATAGGGTGCAGGCAGATTACGGGCCTCACATAGCTGCTGCCAGGCCCCTAATCTGCCATGGGCCCCTATATACCGCCTCCTCATGCTGCTGCCAAGTCTAGAGTCTCTCATGGGTCCCTGTACGGCCTCCCATTGCTGCTGTCTCCATCGCCACACTCTGCTGCCATGTGCCACTTTCAGGTCTCTTCACACTGCTGGTGTGTTAAATTTTTTGACATAGGGTGCTGGCAGATTACGGGCCTCCTATAGCTGCTGCCAGGCCCCTAATCTGCCATGGGCCCCTATATACCGCCTCCTCATGCTGCTGCCAAGTTCAGAGTCTGTCATGGGTCCCTGTACGGCCTCCCATTGCTGCTGTCTCCATCGCCACACTCTGCTGCCATGTGCCACTTTCAGGTCTCTTCACACTGCTGGTGTGTTAAATTTTTTGACATAGGGTGCAGGCAGATTACGGGCCTCACATAGCTGCTGCCAGGCCCCTAATCTGCCATGGGCCCCTATATACCGCCTCCTCCTGCTGCTGCCAGGTCCAGAGTCTCTCATGGGTCCCTGTACGGCCTCCCATTGCTGCTGTCTCCATCGCCACACTCTGCTGCCATGTGCCACTTTCAGGTCTCTTCACACTGCTGGTGTGTTAAATTTTTTGACATAGGGTGCTGCAAGATAACGGGCCTCACATAGCTGCTGCCAGGCCCCTAATCTGCCATGGGCCCCTATATACCGCCTCCTCATGCTGCTGCCAAGTCCAGAGTCTGTCATGGTCCCTGTACGGCCTCCCATTGCTGCTGTCTCCATCGCCACACTCTGCTGCCATGTGCCACTTTCAGGTCTCTTCACACTGCTGGTGTGTTAAATTTTTTGACATAGGGTGCTGCAAGATAACGGGCCTCACATAGCTGCTGCCAGGCCCCTAATCAGCCATGGGCCCCTATACCGCCTCCTCCTGCTGCTGCCAGGTCCAGAGTCTCTCATGCCATGTGCCACTTTCAGGTCTCTTCACACTGCTGGTGTGTTAAATTTTTTGACATAGGGTGCAGGCAGATTACGGGCCTCACATAGCTGCTGCCAGGCCCCTAATCTGCCATGGGCCCCTATATACCGCCTCCTCCTGCTGCTGCCAGGTCCAGAGTCTCTCATGGGTCCCTGTACGGCCTCCCATTGCTGCTGTCTCCATCGCCACACTCTGCTGCCATGTGCCACTTTCAGGTCTCTTCACACTGCTGGTGTGTAAAATTTTTTGACATAGGGTGCTGCAAGATAACGGGCCTCACATAGCTGCTGCCAGGCCCCTAATCTGCCATGGGCCCCTATATACCGCCTCCTCATGCTGCTGCCAAGTCCAGAGTCTGTCATGGTCCCTGTACGGCCTCCCATTGCTGCTGTCTCCATCGCCACACTCTGCTGCCATGTGCCACTTTCAGGTCTCTTCACACTGCTGGTGTGTTAAATTTTTTGACATAGGGTGCTGCAAGATAACGGGCCTCACATAGCTGCTGCCAGGCCCCTAATCTGCCATGGGCCCCTATATACCGCCTCCTCATGCTGCTGCCAAGTCCAGAGTCTGTCATGGTCCCTGTACGGCCTCCCATTGCTGCTGTCTCCATCGCCACACTCTGCTGCCATGTGCCACTTTCAGGTCTCTTCACACTGCTGGTGTGTTAAATTTTTTGACATAGGGTGCAGGCAGATTACGGGCCTCACATAGCTGCTGCCAGGCCCCTAATCTGCCATGGGCCCCTATATACCACCTCCTCCTGCTGCTGCCAGGTCCAGAGTCTCTCATGGGTCCCTGTACGGCCTCCCATTGCTGCTGTCTCCATCGCCACACTCTGCTGCCATGTGCCACTTTCAGGTCTCTTCACACTGCTGGTGTGTTAAATTTTTTGACATAGGGTGCTGCAAGATAACGGGCCTCACATAGCTGCTGCCAGGCCCCTAATCTGCCATGGGCCCCTATATACCGCCTCCTCATGCTGCTGCCAAGTCCAGAGTCTGTCATGGTCCCTGTACGGCCTCCCATTGCTGCTGTCTCCATCGCCACACTCTGCTGCCATGTGCCACTTTCAGGTCTCTTCACACTGCTGGTGTGTTAAATTTTTTGACATAGGGTGCAGGCAGATTACGGGCCTCACATAGCTGCTGCCAGGCCCCTAATCTGCCATGGGCCCCTATATACCGCCTCCTCATGCTGCTGCCAAGTCCAGAGTCTGTCATGGTCCCTGTACGGCCTCCCATTGCTGCTGTCTCCATCGCCACACTCTGCTGCCATGTGCCACTTTCAGGTCTCTTCACACTGCTGGTGTGTTAAATTTTTTGACATAGGGTGCTGCAAGATAACGGGCCTCACATAGCTGCTGCCAGGCCCCTAATCAGCCATGGGCCCCTATACCGCCTCCTCCTGCTGCTGCCAGGTCCAGAGTCTCTCATGCCATGTGCCACTTTCAGGTCTCTTCACACTGCTGGTGTGTTAAATTTTTTGACATAGGGTGCAGGCAGATTACGGGCCTCACATAGCTGCTGCCAGGCCCCTAATCTGCCATGGGCCCCTATATACCGCCTCCTCCTGCTGCTGCCAGGTCCAGAGTCTCTCATGGGTCCCTGTTCGGCCTCCCATTGCTGCTGTCTCCATCGCCACACTCTGCTGCCATGTGCCACTTTCAGGTCTCTTCACACTGCTGGTGTGTAAAATTTTTTGACATAGGGTGCTGCAAGATAACGGGCCTCACATAGCTGCTGCCAGGCCCCTAATCTGCCATGGGCCCCTATATACCGCCTCCTCATGCTGCTGCCAAGTCCAGAGTCTGTCATGGTCCCTGTACGGCCTCCCATTGCTGCTGTCTCCATCGCCACACTCTGCTGCCATGTGCCACTTTCAGGTCTCTTCACACTGCTGGTGTGTTAAATTTTTTGACATAGGGTGCTGCAAGATAACGGGCCTCACATAGCTGCTGCCAGGCCCCTAATCTGCCATGGGCCCCTATATACCGCCTCCTCATGCTGCTGCCAAGTCCAGAGTCTGTCATGGTCCCTGTACGGCCTCCCATTGCTGCTGTCTCCATCGCCACACTCTGCTGCCATGTGCCACTTTCAGGTCTCTTCACACTGCTGGTGTGTTAAATTTTTTGACATAGGGTGCAGGCAGATTACGGGCCTCACATAGCTGCTGCCAGGCCCCTAATCTGCCATGGGCCCCTATATACCACCTCCTCCTGCTGCTGCCAGGTCCAGAGTCTCTCATGGGTCCCTGTACGGCCTCCCATTGCTGCTGTCTCCATCGCCACACTCTGCTGCCATGTGCCACTTTCAGGTCTCTTCACACTGCTGGTGTGTTAAATTTTTTGACATAGGGTGCTGCAAGATAACGGGCCTCACATAGCTGCTGCCAGGCCCCTAATCTGCCATGGGCCCCTATATACCGCCTCCTCATGCTGCTGCCAAGTCCAGAGTCTGTCATGGTCCCTGTACGGCCTCCCATTGCTGCTGTCTCCATCGCCACACTCTGCTGCCATGTGCCACTTTCAGGTCTCTTCACACTGCTGGTGTGTTAAATTTTTTGACATAGGGTGCAGGCAGATTACGGGCCTCACATAGCTGCTGCCAGGCCCCTAATCTGCCATGGGCCCCTATATACCGCCTCCTCATGCTGCTGCCAAGTCCAGAGTCTGTCATGGTCCCTGTACGGCCTCCCATTGCTGCTGTCTCCATCGCCACACTCTGCTGCCATGTGCCACTTTCAGGTCTCTTCACACTGCTGGTGTGTTAAATTTTTTGACATAGGGTGCAGGCAGATTACGGGCCTCACATAGCTGCTGCCAGGCCCCTAATCTGCCATGGGCCCCTATATACCACCTCCTCCTGCTGCTGCCAGGTCCAGAGTCTCTCATGCCATGTGCCACTTTCAGGTCTCTTCACACTGCTGGTGTGTTTAATTTTTTGACATAGGGTGCAGGCAGATTACGGGCCTCACATAGCTGCTGCCAGGCCCCTAATCTGCCATGGGCCCCTATATACCGCCTCCTCATGCTGCTGCCAAGTCTAGAGTCTCTCATGGGTCCCTGTACGGCCTCCCATTGCTGCTGTCTCCATCGCCACACTCTGCTGCCATGTGCCACTTTCAGGTCTCTTCACACTGCTGGTGTGTTAAATTTTTTGACATAGGGTGCTGGCAGATTACGGGCCTCCTATAGCTGCTGCCAGGCCCCTAATCTGCCATGGGCCCCTATATACCGCCTCCTCATGCTGCTGCCAAGTTCAGAGTCTGTCATGGGTCCCTGTACGGCCTCCCATTGCTGCTGTCTCCATCGCCACACTCTGCTGCCATGTGCCACTTTCAGGTCTCTTCACACTGCTGGTGTGTTAAATTTTTTGACATAGGGTGCAGGCAGATTACGGGCCTCACATAGCTGCTGCCAGGCCCCTAATCTGCCATGGGCCCCTATATACCGCCTCCTCCTGCTGCTGCCAGGTCCAGAGTCTCTCATGGGTCCCTGTACGGCCTCCCATTGCTGCTGTCTCCATCGCCACACTCTGCTGCCATGTGCCACTTTCAGGTCTCTTCACACTGCTGGTGTGTTAAATTTTTTGACATAGGGTGCTGCAAGATAACGGGCCTCACATAGCTGCTGCCAGGCCCCTAATCTGCCATGGGCCCCTATATACCGCCTCCTCATGCTGCTGCCAAGTCCAGAGTCTGTCATGGTCCCTGTACGGCCTCCCATTGCTGCTGTCTCCATCGCCACACTCTGCTGCCATGTGCCACTTTCAGGTCTCTTCACACTGCTGGTGTGTTAAATTTTTTGACATAGGGTGCAGGCAGATTACGGGCCTCACATAGCTGCTGCCAGGCCCCTAATCTGCCATGGGCCCCTATATAACGCCTCCTCATGCTGCTGCCAAGTTCAGAGTCTGTCATGGGTCCCTGTACGGCCTCCCATTGCTGCTGTCTCCATCGCCACACTCTGCCATGTGCCACTTTCAGGTCTCCTCACACTGCTGGTGTGTTGAATTTTTTGACATAGGGTGCTGGCAGATTACGGGCCTCCTATAGCTGCTGCCAGGCCCCTAATCTGCCATAAGCCCCTATATACCGCCTCCTCATGCTGCTGCCAAGTCCAGAGTCTGTCATGGGTCCCTGTACGGCCTCCCATTGCTGCTGTCTCCATCGCCACACTCTGCCATGTGCCACTTTCAGGTCTCCTCACACACTGCTGGTGTGTTGAATTTTTTGACATAGGGTGCTGGCAGATTACGGGCCTCCTATAGCTGCTGCCAGGCCCCTAATCTGCCGTAGGCCCCTATATACCGCCTCCTCATGCTGCTGCCAGGTCCAGAGTCTCTCATGGGTCCCTGTACGGCCTCCCATTGCTGCTGTCTCCATCGCCACACTCTGCCATGTGCCACTTTCAGGTCTCCTCACACTGCTGGTGTGTTCCATTTTTTGTCATAGGGTGCTGGCAGATTATGGGCCTCCCATAACTGCTGCCAGGCCCCTAATCTGCCATGGGCCCCTATACCGACTCCTCATGCTGTGACGTTGCAACAAGGTGGAATTCAACCCTACATATGTTAGACCGCCTTTACGAACAGCAAAAGGCCATCACAGATTTCCTGATGTTAAAAGCAGATAAAGGTACTCCCTGTGTAACTTAGATGTCAGCCATTGGCAGCTCATGCGTGACACCTGCGCTTGCTCAGGCCCTTTGAGGAGGCCACGCTATTCGTGAGTCGGCAGGACTATGGGATGAACGACGTCATTCCTCTGTTGCACGTCCTGGAACAAATGCTGTTAACAATGGCTGGTCAGGGTGCGGTAGACGTGGCGCACAGATCTCAACGCCACATGGCCCCTGTGGGGGCAGGACTGGAAGAAGAGGAGGAGGTAGAGGAGGACATTGGTGCTCAGGAATTATTGAGTGAAATGGGTGGTTTTTCCACTCAGCGGACAGGAGTGGAGGAGCAGGAGCATCTGGTAGAGGAGGAGGAAGAGGAGACAGAGGACCTAGACGCACCGTGGCAGTATGCTGTGGAGATGGAGGCAGGGAGTCCCTCGCATTCCTTGGCACAAATGGCCCATAGCATGCTCGGTTGCTTGCGTAGCGACAGCCGAATAATAACCATCAGACAGAGGGATGACTTTTGGCTGTCCACCTTGTTGGACCCTCGCTACCGTTCAAAAATGGTGGCCTTTTTCACACCTGCTGAGAGGGAGGCCAAAATAACGTACTATAAAAAACACCTATGTAGTCAGCTGGTCTCTGCCTGTCTGCGCCAACGTCCATCCTCAGACACTGTGGGCCCTGTGCGCTCGTGTTCCGCTGCCATGGCAGCAGGGGAGGGGTGGGGTGGTAGGAGCAGTGGCAGCTCCACCAGCAGCGGCTGCCTCAGTCTGCAGTCGATGATGAGTAGCTTTCTTCACCAGCGCAGTGAGGAAACTACTAACCAGCCGCAGCAGCAGCAGCAGCATCAGGTGGACCTGGAGCAGGACCTCAAACAACAGGCTTAGGCCTACTTGGACAGCACCCTGCCAACCGAGGTAGACAATCCCCTTGACTACTGGGCAACGAAACTTGACCTTTGGCCCCAACTAGCTGAATTTGCCCTTGAAAGGCTGTCATGCCCGGCCAGTAGCGTGGCATCGGAGCGCGTGTTTAGTGCGGCAGGAGGTATTGCAACTCCGCGGAGGACACGACTGTCCACCCAAAGTGTGGAGAGACTCACGTTTGTGAAAATGAATCAGGCGTGGATTAGTCTGGATTTCAAACCACCAGTTCCTGACACAACTGACTAAATCCGCCATGAATCATGCCCCAAACATGTGCCACTTTCAGGTCTCCTCACACTGCTGGTGTGTTCCATTTTTTGTCATAGGGTGCTGGCAGATTACGGGCCTCCCATAGCTGCTGCCAGGCCCCTAATCTGCCATGGGCCCCTATACCGCCTCCTCATGCTGCTGCCAAGTCCAGAGTCTCTCATGGGTCCCTGTACGGCCTCCCATTGCTGCTGCCTCCATCGCCACACTCTGCCATGTGCCACTTTCAGGTCTCCTCACACTGCTGGTGTGTTCCATTTTTTGTCATAGGGTGCTGGCAGATTACGGGCCTCCCATAGCTGCTGCCAGGCCCCTAATCTGCCATGGGCCCCTATACCGCCTCCTCATGCTGCTGCCAGGTCCAGAGTCTCTCATGGGTCCCTGTACGGCCTCCCATTGCTGCTGTCTCCATCGCCACACTCTGCCATGTGCCACTTTCAGGTCTCCTCACACTGCTGGTGGGTTCCATTTTTTGTCATAGGGTGCTGGCAGATTACGGGCCTCCCATAGCTGCTGCCAGGCCCGTAATCTGCCATGGGCCCCCGTACCGACTCCTCATGCTGCTGCCAGGCCCGTAATCTGTCATGGGCCACTGTTGTCGCTTGTTGGCATATTCCGCTCGTTCAGATGCTCCTTCTCCTGCTACTCCTCTTCACGGATTCCGTCAGCAGTCTTTCTTGGAATCCGTTTCCAAGAGACAACAGTTTGCGAGCACGCACCCGACGGTGCAGAAGCTGAACGTCCTCCTGTCCAAGTTGCTGCTGCCAGGCTCGTAATCTGTCATGCGCCCCTGTACCGCCTCCTCATGCTGCTGCCAGGTCCAGAGTGTGTCATGGGCCCCCGTACCGACTCCTCATGCTGCTGCCAGGCCCGTAATCTGTCATGGGCCCCTGTACCGCCTCCCCATGCTGCTGCCAGGTCCAGAGTGTGTCATGGGTCCCTGTACGGCCTCCCATTGCTGCTGCCAGGCCCGTAATCTGCCATGGGCCCCTGTACCGACTCCTCATGCTGCTGCCAGGCCCGTAATCTGTCATGGGCCCCTGTACCGCCTCCTCATGCTGCTGCCAGGTCCAGAGTGTGTCATGGGTCCCTGTACGGCCTCCCATTGCTGCTGTCTCTATCGCCACACTCTGCCATGTGCCACTTTCAGGTCTCCTCACACTGCTGGTGGTTTCCATTTTTGTCATAGGGTGCTGTATGGCCTCCCATTGCTGCTGCCTCCACCGCCACACTGTGGCTCCACACTCTGGTTTTGGCCCCGTGACTGCCCAAATGAGTGAAGTGTGCGGTGATTCTAAGATCGACGGCACTCATCTGCATGTCATACTGACTGACAGTATTATTTCTCTTCCCCAGCAGACTCCAAGGGCATTTAAATTAAAGGTACAGTGTTCTGCACTAATATTAAGTCTCTCTGAAGCCTAGAAACACCCTTTTTTAAGTTAAATTCACAGCGAATTTATTCGACTCGAATCGAATATTGTCCACGAATTCGCCGAATCAGTCGAATCGAATTTTTCATTTCTTCGCTCATCTCTAGCCTCTACATACACTTTAATATACCATCTGTTTACCCTCAAATATAAAATTGTTCTTTTAGAACACCTATTAATACTGCATAAATTCAACAAACATCCACCAGCAAAAGTGCAGAAATGTCCATACAAGCACAGACATTTCACATTAACGGTTGTCAGAGAGAGAGAAACAGTTGGCAAGAAACACATGTTAAGTGTGATAAAACCAAGCAGAATTATGAAGCAGCATGATGTCCACTTGAGAAAACCCATTTTTAGAAATGAATTTCACCACTGATGTCCTAATGTGTCTTGACATCTTAGAGAGCAGCATGCGGTAGAAGTGTTAGAATACTAGTCAGGCAAGATAAAACCTTTATGAACTACGTTTATAAAAGTCTGTGCATGTCACAACAATCTAGTATGGCAATTAACACACTTTTGTTTAGCTTTATGAATCTAATACTAATACTAATACTAATCGAATACTAATAAATGACCATAAGAAAGTTAATACTTTGTTCATTTTGTAACCACCTCCCGCCCGCCATATAGTAATATGACGGGTGCAAAGTGGTTCTCTCGTTCTGGGAGGACGTCATATGACGTCCTCCCATTGTCACTGCGCATGCGTGGCTCAGGGAGTGTGCAGCGTGGTGATCGGGGGTGCGCTGTGTCCCTCGGACACAGTGGATCACCGATCACGGAAAGAGCCGAAGATGTCGGCTCGGTCATGTGATCAGCTGTGTCCAATCACAGCTGATCACATGTAAACATGGAAATGTCGGTTATCGGCATTTCTCTCCTCTCGAACGGTCACGCTGACAGCTCGAGAGGAGAGGAGAGCTGGTAATCGGCTTTCTGCGGAGGGGACATGTACACTGATCATCAGGGCACTGATGATCAGTGTGCCCTGATGATCAGTGTAGCCCAAGCAGTGCCACCTGTCAGTGTCCATCAGTGTCTTATGTCAGTGCTCATCAGTGCCTCGTGTCAGTGCCCATCAGTGCCACATATCAGTGCCTACCAGTGCACATCAATGCCACATATCAGTGCCCATCTGAGCTGCCTTTCAGTGTCACCCATCAGTGCAAATCAGTGCCACCTATCAATGCCAATCAGTTCCACCTATCAGTGCTGCAAATCAGTGCCACCTATCAGTGCCAGTCAGTGCTGCCTATCAGTGCCAGTCAGTGCCGCCTATCAGTGCCGGTCAGTGCCGCCTATCAGTGCCAACCAGTGCCGCCTAACAGTGCCATATATCAGTGCCATGTATCAGTGCTGCCTTTCAGCGCCCATCAGTGATGCCTGTCAATGCCCATCAGTGCCACCTACCAGTGCCTCCTCATCAGTGCCCATCAGTGCCACCTATCAGTGTCGATCAGTGCAGCCTATCAGTGCCCATCAGTGCAGCCTTATTAGCGCACATCAGTGAAGGAAAAAAATCACTTATTTACAAAATTTTATAACAAAAACTAAGAAAAATTTTTTTTTTCAAAATTTTCAGTGGTTTTTGGTTTGTTTAAGAAAAAATAAAAAACCCAGAGGTGATTAAATACCACCACAATAAAGCTCTATTTTTCACAAAAAAATTATAAAAATTTCATATGGGTACAGTGTTGTTTGACTACGCAATTGTCATTCAAAGTGCGACAGCGCTGAAAGCTGGAAATTGGCCTGGGCAGGAAGGGGGTATAAGTGCCCTGTAGGCTAGTGGTTACAGAAATAAAAGTGAAAGACATTGCAAACTTTCAATTGTGTGTTGTTTTAACTAGGTATTAGCCTTGGTTCACACAGAATGCACACTATTCAGCGTGATTTCAAAACCGCCTATCAGTTCGACTTCATGTGCGCCTTGCCGACATCTATGCAACTTCATACACAGATGTCAATGCAAGTCACACATGGAATCACAGATAATAGTGCAGGAACCATTCTCAAAGTTGCTGCAACTCAGAGCTGCACTGATTTGAATAGTTCCATAGCTCCGACTTTGATCTGTCATATGACAAGTCACACCGGTGTAAACTGGGGCTAAGTGTATATGCTCTTTGCTGTTTTGCCCCACTTTGCAATGATGGGCTCAGATGCTGTGGTTGCAGTTTGCAGAGTCATGGCTGACTGTTTCCCTATAACCATGTATTCATTCACTAGCTTGTCCCTGTTCCCCAAAGAGACAACCATCTACTTGTTCTGGGTCATGCAGCATCCAATCTATGCCTTGCCATCTGCACTGTGTGCATCACAAATGTGGGAGTGCTAATGCGATGAAAGCACAGCATGGTGAACTCTGTTTGCTCACCAATTTCTGGTGAACTTCCTGTTTGTATCATTGTTAATTCATATTACTATTTAGTTCTCACCTGCACCAATGCTGGACTGAGAAACCAAGGAATTGTGGAATATATAGTTTCTTCACAGTAAGTGTCAGTTCCTAGACTACAGACAGAGGTCATGCATTAACCTGCCATTCCACATGTTCATGTTTTAAAACAAACAGAAACTGCTGACAAATTAATGTGAATATTTATTCTGCACATCTTATTATTATTATTATTATTATTATACAGCATTTATATAGTGCCAACAGTTTGCACAGTGCTTTACAAAATGAAGGTAGACATAACAGTTACAATACAATTTTGTACAAGAGGAAACAGAGGGCTCTGCTTGTTAGAGCTTACAATCTAGGAGTTTATAATCCTATGCAGGTGGAAAAACACAAGGTGCAAGTAAAAAGTGTTATAATGCCTTTAAAGCAAATCTCAGTCCTAACTGGAGGACCTTTAGTTTGCTAAGGTACTGTCCACCATAAACAATTTTTATGTTTTTGTTTTGTTATTGGTTTCTTTTGTTTTTTTTTTAGAAAATACAGTTTTCAAATGTTTCCATGCTGCTGATCTGCTGCAATTTCTTTGCAGTCAACATTGGACTTTAAGCACTTACTCCATTAGCCTGTTGCATGCCATTACTTAGGATGGCCTTTATGATGGGCGAAACAGTGGACTATTGATTTGAAATGGACATCCTCATAGTTACTTATAGTCTCACCGGATGTGATAGCATGAAAATGCCTGAGCCCAATTAAGGAATGTGGAGTGTTGTCTCCCTATAAAAAAAAGTGCTTGTACAAGGAGTTCAGAGCCAGGATTTCAAATTATATTAGCATATCAAAGACCATAAGATATTTGTGTGTTTGGGTTTAGATCTAAGTAATGTAAGATAACTCATTGTTTAAATAAAGTTTAACTTTAAGATATTCCAGAGAACACAGCACAGCGGTGCAGAGTACATCACTAAGTACCACCTACTGACTCTGCTAGATGGGAAAAAGAAAGACCAATGGATGTTAATACAGCTTGTGAGCTGGGGATCAGTAACTGGTACATACTGTAAGCCCCCTGGGGTAAGCATTCTTTCAGGCACAGATACCAAATCCAATGAAGTAGTGACAAACAGTGTGGTGTTTATAGGTGATATTTACAAGACTGTGGCCAGGTGCTGTACAGTGGTTCAGAAAATGAAAAAGGCAAAAAAAAAGATACCAAAACAAAAGCCTAGCCATCTCCAGGCACTATCTACACAAAAATACCAGTCCTAATTAACAGGCTGAGCAAGTATACTGCTCGTCAGCCTCCACATATAAATTGCCAGTGGAGTGAGGAGTAAACCCTGCATTGAACCATGGATGAGAAATCCCTAAATGTATATGAGAGTAACCTGGAAGACCTATAAATCCCAAACAGGACTTTCCCAGGCTTCCTCTGGAATGCTCTGCTGCAAGCTTCAAAAAAAGGGTATATATGGACATGGATGTGGTGGGAAATGCTTAGGGTAGGAGGTAGGGGGGTCATGAGGGACATGTAATTGTCGAAAGGTGGAATTCAGCTTTAATATTAAAGTATACGTGAACCCGTACCAAAATGTTTGTGTATAGATGTTAAAAATATAAATACTTTTTTGTTTTTCTTTTTATATACATGCTCCCAGTCAGGGGCGGACCGACCATTTAGAAACTCGGGCACTGCCGGAGGGCCCGGGGTCAGTAGGGGGCCCCATGAGATGCCCCTGGTACCTTTTTCATAGGCTTTTTTGAGTTTGGGCAAGGGCACAGGGGCCCCATGATTCCCTATTGCCCGGGGGCCCCATGAGTTGTCAGTCCGCCCCTGTTCCCAGTACAGTCAGAAAACTGACCACACTGCGATGGATATGCTTCATGCCTAGCATAGTCAGTTTGAAATGGGAAAGCAGAGGGACTGACAGGATCCCCAGGTATTTCACACAAAGGAAGCAATACAAAGAGAACATGATACTCTTTAACACAAGTATATAGTGTAACAGACACATCAGGAATTTGAAATGTTAAGGTAACATATTTTTTAATATATAGAAATATTTATATGTTCATTATTTTACCAGTCAAGGGAGTTACAGTTTTGGCCCATTAGTCTGGTGATCAAAAGACAGGAATGATTTCATCAATTTCTTCCTGGTTTCCATGCCTTGGCAAATTATGTCATACATCCCAGGAGTCTTCAGGAGGGGAGGAGGGGTTTTCTCAGCTCAGCACACCATCCTGCCTGCATGTCTGAGCTAAGGACAGAGGGGTTACAGGAAGTCAATGCTACATACAGTGAGGAACAGAAATATTTAAACACCCTGTGATTTTGCAAGTTCTCCCACTTAGAAATCATGGCGGGTTCTGAAATTCATGTTGTAGGTGCATTCCCACTCTGAGAGACAGAATTTAAAAACAAATTCAGGAAATCACATTGTATGATTTTTAAAGAATTTATTTGTCTTGCACTGCTGATCATAAGTATTTGAACACCTAAGAAACAGCAAGAATTCTGGCTCTCAAAGACCTGTTACTGTGCCTTTTAAAAAGTCCACCTCTACTCCACTCATTAATCTAACTTAGTAGCACCTGTCTGAGCTCTTTAAAGACACCTGTCCACCCCACAGTCAGTCAGACACCAACTACTACCATGGGCAAGACTAAAGAGCTGTCAAAAGAAACCAGAGACAAAATTGTGGACCTCCATAAGGCTGGAAAGGGCTACGGGGCAATTGCCAAGCAGCTTGGTGAAAATAGATCAACTGTTGGAGCAATTGTTAGAAAATGGAAGAGGCTAAAGATGACTGTCAGTCTCCCTCGGACTGGGGCTCCATGCAAGATCTCACCTCGTGGGATATCACTGATGATAAGAAAGGTGAGGAATCAGCCCAGAACTACAAGGGAGGAGCTGGTCAATGACATGAAGAGAGCTGGGACCACAGTTTCAAAGGTCACTGTCGGTAGAACACCATGCCGTCATGGTTTCAAATCATGCATTGCACGGAAGGTTCCCCTGCTCAAGTCATCGCATGTCCAGGCCCGTCTGAAGTTTGCCAATGACCATCTGGATGATCCAGAGGAGGTATGGGAGAAAGTCATGTGGTCAGATGAGACCAAAGTAGTCTAAACTTCACTCGTCGTGTTTGGAAAAAAAAGAAGGATGAGTTGCATCCCAAGAACACCATCCCTACTGTGAAGCATGGGGGTCGTAACATCATGCTTTGGGGTGCTTTTCTGCGAAGGGGACAGGGCGACTGCACTGTATTAAGGAGAGGATGAATGGGGCCATTTATTGTGAGATTTTGTCAGAGCATTGAAGATGGGTCGTGGCTGGGTCTTCCAACATGACAACGACCCGAAGCACAAATCCGGGATAACCAATGAGTGGCTCCGTAAGAAGCATATCAAGGTTCTGGAGTGGCCTAGCCAGTCTCCAGACCTAAATCCAATAGAACATCTTTGGAGGGAGCTGAAACTTCATGTTGCTCAGCGACAGCCCCGAAACCTGACAGATCTAGAGGAGATCTGTGTGGAGGAGTGGGCCAAAATCCCTGTTGCAGTGTGTGCAAACCTGGTCAAGAGCTACAGGAAACGTTTGACCTCTGTAATTGCAAACAAAGGCTTCTGTACCAAAGATTAACACTGATTTTCTCAGGTGTTCAAATACTTATGTTCAGCAGTGCAAGACAAATTCTTTAAAAATCATACAATGTGATTTCCTGAATTTTTTTAAAAGATTCTGTCTCTCAGAGTGGGAATGTACCTACAATGTGAATTTCAGACCCCTCCATGATTTCTAAGTGGGAGAACTTGCAAAATCGCAGGGTGTTCAAATACTTCTGTTCCTCACTGTAAATGATCTGCCCTTGCTCAAGATGGCCACAGCCAGAAATGCTAGAGTCGTGTTTTCCAAAGTGAATTCTTTTCCAAAGTGAAAGTATTCTTGTTGTGAATATTGAAAATGAATTAAATAACTTTTTTGTTGCTCAGATGCTGTGTAGTTCTGCTTTAACCCCAGCTGTAGTGTTTACAAACCTCATTACTCAGGACAGTAAACAATTGGCCAATTAGCATTTTTCTCATTGCAGTTACACTTGTAAAGTTTGCTTTCAGAGTAGAAGTAGCATAGCAATCGTCTGCCAACTCTGTCAATCTTGTTGCATATAGATAGATAGATAGATAGATAGATAGATAGATAGATAGATAGATTTACAAATATACATACAAAAATGAAAATTACACATACATTATACTACACACCGGATATACTCTAAATACACTAAAAAAAGAAGATTAATTTTGGGAAAGTTTTCCTTTACTTAACCTCTTGCCAATAGTGAAATGCTTCCTGCAGCAGCAGGAAAAGTGAGCGTTAATGCCCACCCACCACCTATTTACATCCACGTTGGCCTGAGGTTGTGTGTTTAGAGTACACTCACTGAGCACTCCCAGCGCACTGACTGAGCTATCTCTGATAGCTCTTGCTCGCAACTTTATAGCTGTCATATATGTGCGGTGAGGGAAATGTTTGTCAACTCAGAAGATTTCACTAAAGCCAAGTAAAACACATAGCACTTCTGTGTATGTGGCGTACCTGACATCCTGTTTTTCCTTCCATAATCCAGCATATTTTAATGTAATTGCTTATTTTATGGAAAATATTGTGGATTAGAAAGATTTTGATTGAATATACAGTAAGTGCTTCTATTTGCTAAATAAACCAGGGACACCTCAGTATATACACTGCTCAAAAAAATTGAAAGAACAATTTTTAATCAGAGTATATCATCAAGTCAAATAAACTCCTGGGATATTGATCTGGTCAATTAAGCAGCAGAGGGAGTTGTTATTCTGTTTCAGCTGCTTTTGTGTTAATGAAATTAACAACAGATGCACTAGATGGGCAACAATGAGACGACCCGTAAAACAGGAATGGTTTTACAGGTGGAGGCCACTGACATGTTTTTCCCTACTCATCTTTTCTGACTGTTTTTTACTAGTTTTGCATTTGGCTAGGGTCAGTGTCACAACTGGTAGCATGAGCCGATACCTTGACCCTACAGAGGTTGCACAGGCAGTCCAACTACTCCAGCATAGCACATCAATACGTGCCATAGCCAGAAGGTTTGCTGTGCTCCCAGCACAGTCTCAAGAGCATGGAGGAGATTCCAGTAGACAGGCAGTTACTCTACGAGAGCTGGACAGGGCTGTAGAAGGTCCTTAACCCATCAACAAGACCGGTATCTTCTCCTTTGTGCATGGAGGAAGAGGATGAGCACTGCCAGAGCTTTACAAAATGACCTCCAGCAGGCCACTGGTGTGAATGTCTCTGACCAAACAATCAGAAACAGACTTCATGAGGGTGGCCTGAGGGCCCAACGTCCTTTAGTGGCCCCGTGCTCACTGCCCGGCATCATAGAGCTCGATTCGCATTTGCCATTGAACACCAGAATTGGCAGTTCCGCCACTGGCATCCTGTGCTTTTCACAGATAATAGTAGGTTCACCCTGAGCATATGTGACAGACTTGAAAGGGTCTGGAGAAGCCTTGGAGAATTCTATGCTGCCTGATATTGTTCAGCTTGACCGTTTTGGTGGTGGGTCAGTGATGGTCTGCAGAGGCATAACCATGGAGGAACGCACAGACCTCTACAGGCTAGACAATGGCACCCTCACTGCCATTAGGTAACAGGAAGAAATCCTTGAACCCATTGTCAAACCCTACGCTGGTGCAGTGGGTCCTGGGTTGCTGCTGGTGCATGACAATGCCCGGCCTCATGTGGTGAGAGTATTCAGGCAGTTCATGATGGGTGAAGGAACTGATACCATTGAATGGCCCCCACACTCACCTGACTTAAATCCAATAGAACACCTCTGAGATATTATGTTTCGGTACTTCCAGTGCCACCAGGTTGCACCTCAGACTGTCCAAGAGCTCAGTGATGCCCTGGTCCAGATCTGGGAGGAAATACCCCAGAACCCCATCCATTATCTCATTAGGAGCATTGCCAGGCATGCATACAAGCACGTGGGGGCCATACAAATTACTGAGTACCATTTTGAGTTGCTGCAATGAGATTTCAGCAAAATGGACCAGCATGCTGCATTATTTTTTCACTTTGATTTTCAGGGTGTCTTTGAATTCAGTCCTCTGTAGGTTGATAATTTTCATTTCCATCAAACGATGGGGCATCCTTATGTTCCTAACACATTACCCAGTCCATATCAATATAGATATCCAGCATGATATTTTTCCCTATTGAGATCTGATGTGTTTTCAAATTTCCTTTAATTTTTTTGAGCAGTATACATATTATTATACATATTATTTTACTTATATGTTACTGGAGTGATATACAGTATATATATATATATATATATATATATATAAAATGTAAGCTTTAAAAAAAGCTAAAATAAAATTAAACTAAATCCATTATCATTTCCTGTTGCCGTGGCTGCTTTGCATTTATTGTTAGATAAAGATGGTGAGATGGCCTTCTCCAGTAGTATTTATGCTGGGTTGATGGGTTTGAAAACAGGGCCACTAGAACACATATGCATTCAAAAGCATACAATGCAACAAAGTACCTGCATTTTAAATAATGAATTTCTAATTGTAGAGTTGCAAAGAATGCTTCAATTACCCACATAATGTAATTTGTAGGCGTATTATATTTTTCTATACTGATCTTCCCAATGAATGTGTATTTTGCTAGATATAAACATTAGTAATAGTAATAGCTTATGCTCTTTTATTACAAATGTGTTTCATGTTTTTCACTTTATGCATCTTATCTTTTGCTGAGTGGATTATCTTTAATAATTAACATCAGTAAATAGTTCTAATACTCTATACTTGCCTACAAATACTCCCTGGCATAAAACATATGAATAGTCAGTTCCTGTTCTTCTCTTATAGAAATATCATGTTCTGAAACTCATTTATTTCTTCTGCCGTATATCTTGTAGCTCTCCTGGAAAATATGTGGAGCGTATCTCAGATACTATTAATTCAGCCACTTACTAGAAAAACTGAATTTCACAGTTGGTGCTTGTTGAGTATATTCCAGCCTATCACTCTGTCCAAAGTCACAACTGATTCAAGAAAAGATTTCACTCTAATGTATTACATTTGACTGCAAGCCTCAGCTGACAAGAAATACAGAATCCATGGTTCTTCACCATAAACTTATTATTTTTTTCAATTAAAAGTCTATTGGCAGATTTTTTCATTTATTTTAAGGGCAGGAGAAGATGATTTCTGGTCAAAGCCACTTTTCTTTAAAGAAAAAAAAAGAATGAAATAAAATTAATTTGATTTGCTAAAAGGAAATGCAAGCATTGCTATAAAGATAATTGCCACAATTTCTATTGCAGATCTGCATGAGCTAAAGGATATTGGAGCTCCAAGCCAACACAACATTTTTTAGGTTGATCCAACTGCTATTTGAATAATATTTTGTTTGTTAAAACACCATGTACAGAAAATAATTTACTGTTTTTTTTTCCATCAAATACTGCTTTCTTTTTTTCCCATGTATGCATTTCAGCATGCTTTCAGCCATTTCCTGTCTAAATGCAATAAGAGTCAACTGCACATTATTGCTTAAAACTGTATTTCTGATCAGGACCCCTATTAGAAATTATAGGGCTCTGAACAGCTTACCTGCAATTTCCCTTTGGGAAATGTATGTTGTATTAAGCTGCAGAAAGAGGACTTGTCATTGTTGCAGTGTATAAGGGAAAATGAGCTGCAGCTATACTGAACGCTGCACGAACTGCAAGTAGTAATTGGCCATGCTGGTCCCTGTAGTCCACCTGGTAAAGGGTGAATGAGCCCAGACCTGTCACACCCTCTCCTGTTCCTCTCCTGTATACAATGCAATCTGAGCAGCTAATGGAAAAAGTCTGTACACAGATTGATAACAAAATGGAGATAAGAGCATTAAAGAGAGGACACGCTGTGCTGCATTCTTTTCCCTTGGCGAGTCACTGATCTCCACTTTTACCAGTGCTGAGGATCAGTGGAACACCAAGTAAAACTGACAGCAGCTGACTCCATCCCCACACTTCTCTATACATCATAGGTAATTTTAGTAATAGTAATGAAATTAAATTAATACTACTTATGCTCAAAGCAAGAAATGTGAGTGGCAATTTCTTTATGTGAAATTTT
Organism: Staurois parvus; assembly: GCF_062004578.1. Taxonomy (NCBI): domain Eukaryota; kingdom Metazoa; phylum Chordata; class Amphibia; order Anura; family Ranidae; genus Staurois; species Staurois parvus. The sequence goes on along the minus strand of NW_028318342.1, from coordinate 380,704 downwards.
ATATATATATATATATATATATATATATACACACACACGCAGTATATTCATGCTAGAAAAAAATACAATCCAAGATTTGATAATATTGCAAATGTGGATAATAATGGTGTGTTCAATAACATTAAATATAAGGGAATAACAGTGGTTTATGTAGTGCAATGTGGCAAAATGAGAATAATAGTGAAAGGCCTACAGGTGATAAAATTAATTCTGACATTATGAGGGCAATAAATGCACAACCATAATAATATGTGCACATAAGAGTGCAGCGCTTAAAAGCACTGCACTCTTATGTATATATTGTTTATTGCCTAGTATCAGGGTGTTTGTGTTCAGCTTAGTTATACACTTTATTTTTTGATTATTGATCATTTATTGTAATTTTTATTAGCGCAGGTTTATATATATATATATTATTTTGTTTCCATAATAATATGTGAGCAAAAAAATTAGCAATTGTGACGATATGGGAGCAGCAAGCAGCCAGTTGTAACAATATACAGACAAAAAACCACTGATAATTATAATCACTATATGCAGACGACAAACTAACAATAAGAAGAAAACATGGCAATTGTTACAATATGAAGGCAACAAACGGGGAATGATGACAAAATGGACAACAGTATGGCATTTGTGACATTAAACCCCCACCAGCAACCCCCATAGATGCCTTAATATGGATGTAGTGTGGCACAATATTCATGCATGCTTCCACTGAAAGAAAGAGGGCAGAGGCAGAAGGCATGTCACTGAAATGAGCAGAACAATAGGAGGGGGAGAAGTAACTTGGGAGAGAACATGAATGAAAAATGGCAATTGTTACAATATGAAGGCAACAAACGGGGAATGATGACAAAATGGACAACAATATGGCATTTGTGACATTGAACCCCCACCAGCAACCCCCATGGGTTTCTTAATATAGATGTAGTGCAGCACAGTATTCATGCATGCTTCACTCAAAGCAAGAGGGCAGAGGCAGAAGGCATGTCACTGCAATGAGCAGAACATTAGGAGGGGGAGAAGTAACTTGGGAGAGAACATGAATGAAGGAGAGAGGTAACTGGAAGGCAGCGCTTATCACTCTACTATATCACATGCAGCTTATCTGCAGCCTTGTGGGCCACTAATAACTTAGGTGCTCCAGTCACAGTGTAGTGAAATTCAGTGTGGGAACCCCTTAAAAAGCAGTAACCAGGATGGACTGCACCCCCTAAGGATGCCACTGATCACAGTGGAGGGGCTGAAGCAGTGCTGCTTGCTGCTTTCTGGCTGCCTCATCCTTTTTAAAGAGTCATATGACAGCAGTAGATGTCAGAGCAGAAAGGGAGCTGGCAGCCTGGCAGAGCCACAGAGATAGAAAATAATGGGGATAGAAATTGTTGGTAGGTGAAATGGCAAAATATGGGGAGAGGAATAATGGCAAGTGACAATCTTCAGCTTCTAGGATAAGAAAGATATTGACTCAAAGCGGAGTTCAAGCCTTTTTCGTGTTTATTATTATAATTACACAGGATTTATATAGCGCCAACAGTTTGCTCAGCGCTTTACAATATAAAGGGAGACAATACAGCAACGATACAGTTCAATACAAGAGGGTTAGGAGGGCCCTGCTCCTTGGAGCTTACAATCTAAGAGGGAGGGGCTGGTGGTACAAAAGGTAATAACTGTGGGGAATGAACTTACAGGAGGAATAGAAAATTTGGTTATTAACTGAAGGCAGGATAGGCTGAAGAGACAGGTTTATTAAAAGTTAGAAGCTACAAAAACTGTAGCTGATGACTTTTAATAATAGGACACTTACCTGCTCCATGGTCCAGCGATGTCCTCACACGGCCACTGGCTTACTAACTGTGGGCAGCAGGCTGTGACTGCTTGTGGCTTCACAGCTGGCTGCTCACTGTGCATGCACGAGCCACACTGCGCTATTTGATTGGCCTGTGACATGCCCCAGAAGGCCGAAGATTTGGTTATTAGCTGAAGGCAGGATCGGCTTCCCTGAAGAGATAGGTTTATTGAAAGTCAGCAACTACAAAAACTGTAGCTGCTGACTTTTAATAAACAGACACTCACCTGTCCTGGACTCCAGCAATGTGCTCACCCACACGTTCCCTTCTCCTCTTCTCTCCTCCACAGCGCCAGCATGTCAACTGTGGGCACCAAGCTATGACAGCTTGAGGCTTCACAGCCTGGTGCCCACTGCTCATTTGCAAGTTGCACTGCATATCCTGATTGGTCCAGCAGTCTTCTGGGACCTTTGAAAGTTCCCAGGAGACTGCGGGAGGGAGGAGGGGGGCAAACATCGATCTCACTTTGCCGCGGCAAACTGAGCCGGAAGTGGGAGCAAGTACCTGTCAAAAACAGGAACCCACTGCCCCCCTAAAAGGTGCCAAATATGGCAGTGGAGGGGGGGGGGGAGGCAAAAAAGAGGAGCTTCCACCTTTGAGTGGAGCTCCACTTTATTAATCTTGCACTATTTTATAGTATTATTAGGATGTCATCTTGAGTATTCAATTCAGTTTAGCCACCAGTTCACATAATAAATGTTGCAAAATTGGAAAGTGTACAGAGAAAATCAAGTAAGGGGCATAAAAGACTATAAGGAAAGTTTAGCAGAAATTAATTTTTTCACCCTTGAGAAGAGTCGTTTCAGGGGGATATGATTACATTTGCGTTAAAGTGATTGTAAACCCTCACCTTGTAAAACAACCCATTCAGTGTACAATAGAAATGAAAGGCAAAGAATTTGTATATACTGTAGATATAAAAAAAACATTATAATACTTTTTTCCTTATTTTTTAAAGTGATCATATTCCTTCTGTTCTCAGCTGCATAGAAGCTGGGGAGGAGAAACGGCAGAATACTGATCTTCCCAGTGAAAGGCTATGCAGGGGGGCTTGTCAGGACAAGGCTGATCATTGGAGGATAGCTGTGTACTGCCTTATCTGCTAAAATATATGTAAGAGAAAATAAGAGGAAATATAAAATGAGGTATGATGACCCACAAAATATGCATAGAGAATGGGGAAGTCATATTTCATACAGTGCCATCATAATTCATAAGACGAGTCTGGTGCTGTCTATTTCCTGCATGATCAGCGGGTGTGGTCCGTGCATGGTGTTCGGACAGGGAAGCGAGAGTATAACGGAAATACCCTAGTGCAGTCGGGGTCCGGTTCCGTTACATGCTGTATTTTTTATTTTCCTTGGATGTGAATGGGTATTCTTTGCAAAGTGAAGCTTCACTACATTCACTTGCCTCTGTGGCAAATTACCTTGCAAAATAAAACTTCCTTTGCAAAGGGAACAGCATATTTGCTTTTAGTAAATCAATTGCAACATGTAGCATGTGTATTATGAATAGACATGTGCGGTTCATTTTGTTCCGCATTGAATTTCAGATGAATTATTTTGCTATTCGGATGTATCAGAATTCCGAATTACAAAAATAACAAATTTAAACGAATCCGAAATAACTAAACAAAATTTGGCCAAAATTTGATTTGAAAACATAATTGAAAACAAATTTGAAAACAAATTTGAAAACAAGATCGAACAAACATTCGAAAACCAATTTAAAGTTGAGCTCCACCCAAAAGCAGAAGTTCCACTCTAAGGACTGGTCCCCCACTCCCTGTTAAGGATTGGCATCTTTGGGGAGTGGGGGGGGGGATACACGAAATTGACAGGTACCCGCTCCCACTTCCTCTGCAATCACCTTGGAAGCGGAAATTGTCCTCCCTCCCCGTAGTCTTCTGGGACATGTGACATGTCCCTGAAGACTATGGGGCCATTCACAAAGCCCAGCACTACTCACGCATGCGCAGTGAAGCTGCAGGCTGTCACAGCCGGGTGCCCACACTGAAGATGTCGGCACTAGGAACACAGGACGGCCGGTGAAACAGGCTGGGGGGGGACACCATGTGATGGAGGGTCAGGTAAGTGTTTTTGTAGCTACTGAATTGTTATTTTATTTTTTTTTATTTTCAAATCTACACGTGTATGGCCAGCTTAAATTTTCGAATTCAGTCAAATTTTTTTTCTAATTTGGTTGAAATCTTTTCGATTTTGAATGACTTTTTGCATTTTGTTGAATCGATTTCAAATTAGGGTGAACCAATTTCAAATGTGAACGAATTTTCAAATTTGGTTGAAAAGTTTTCGAATTGAATTATGAATTACCTAAACCAGGGGTCTGCAACCTTTAAGATATAAAGAGCCACTTGGACCCGTTTCCGAGAGGGAAAAAAAGACTGGGAGCCGCAAAACCATTGCAACATTTAAAACAAATCCGACACTGCATATATTGCAAAAAGCGCTCTGGTCATGAAGGGGGTTTAAGGGCCCAGTAAGCAAAGGGTTAATCAGGGCCACAGTGTATCGTCATAATCACAATCATAGCCTTAGGTCAGTGGTGGGCAACCTTTTTTTTAAACTGAGCCAAATCTCGCCAAAACCACGATTGAAATTTATTTTGAGAGTCACATTTTTAAAACTGAAAATACATCCCCCATATAGTAATTCATCCCCCATAGTAATTCATCCCCCATAGTAATTCATCCCCCATATAGTAATTCATCCCCCATAGTAATTCATCCCCCATATAGTAATTCATCCCCCATAGTAATTCATCCCCCATATAGTAATTCATCCCCCATAGTAATTCATCCCCCATATAGTAATTCATCCCCCATATAGTAATTCATCCCCCATAGTAATTCATCCCCCATATAGTAATTCATCCCCCATAGTAATTCATCCCCCACATAGTAATTCATCCCCCATAGTAATTAATCCCCCATATAGTAATTCATCCCCCATAGTAATTCATCCCCCATATAGTAATTCATCCCCCATAGTAATTCATCCCCCATATAGTAATTCATCCCCCATAGTAATTCATCCCCCATATAGTAATTCATCCCCCCTATAGTAATTCATCCCCCCTATAGTAATTCATTCCCCATATTGTGTCAATTCACTTACCTTTGCTCCGCGCGTTCCTCTCGCCGTGTTACCGCGCCGTTCCGGTCTTCAGGGTGGACTGTGAGAGGAGAGGAGTTCGTCACGCTGCCCCGCCTACATCCTGACAGCCAATGTTTGCCACGCTCCGCGGGCCGGATTAAAAGGTCCGCCGGGCCGTAGTTTGCCCATTGCTGGGCTAGCTGCAGAGTCCTGACTTTTGGGGCGGCCGCCCGAGAGGAGGGAGGGGAGCGGGCGCCTGGCACACAGAAGGCACACATTAAAATGTGTAAAGAGCCGCGGCTTGCCGACCACTGAGCTATGGCAACCCTATTGCCTGTCACCTGGTGGGCAGTGTGCTCCGGAGCCGCAGCAAAGGTGAAAAAGAGCCGCATGCGGCTCTGGAGCCGCGGGTTGCCGACACCCGACCTAAACAAATCCCAAAAACAAATTGAACAAATTTACTGAATCCAACTACATGAAATTTATCGAAACAAAATAATTTTTTTTGTTTTGCACATGTCTAATCATGAATTTTAAATAGTGCTAATAGCAATCACATGTCCAATTATTAAAATGTTGTACAGTTGCTGTGGTCCATAACAACCTTTAATAAAACAAAAATAGTGGTCAAAGTGATGGTTTTCAGTTTCAGTGTTCCCCTCTGTGTATAATAAATTGCAAAATGTGCTAATAACAATATGATATCTGGTGTTTTAAGAAGAATACACAGTAATATTATGCAGTTCGGGATATTCAATTTTAATATCCTCCTCTGTGATTTCCCAATAAAACCGTGTTTGGATTCCAACACCATGAAACAGTGATGCAAGGTCACCCCAAGCTGACCCATTTTTAACCACTTGCCCTCCTGCGGATTTAAAAGCTGCGTTACTTTAACTGATAATTGCACGGTCATGCAACACTGCACCCAAATTAAATTTACGTCCTTTTTTTCCAGGAACTGAGCTTTCTTTTGGTGGTAGTTGATCAGCTGTGTGTTTTTTATTTTTTGCGCTATAAGCAAAAAAAGAGCAACAATTTTGAGAAAAAACTTTGTCATAAATTTCGTCATAAATTTAGGCCAAAATGTTTTATTTGACATATATTTGCTAAAAAAATATCCTAATACGTGTAATTATTGGTTTACGTGAAAGTTATAGCGTTTATAAATGATGGTATAGATAATGGTTTTTTTTTCTACTAGTAATGGGGGCGATCAGCAACTTTTTGCGGGACTGCGGTGGACATTCTGACACTGGGGGGGAACTAAATTGGTGTCACTGACACCCCAGTGATATCAATACAGTGATCAGTGCTAAAAAATAGCACTGACACTGTACTAATGGCACTGGGCAGGAAGGGGTTAATGTGAGGGACAATCAAATGGTTAACTATGTGCTGGGAGTGTTTTACTAGGGGGCAGGGTGTGTGTTCTTCACTGTAAGCACACTGATCGGGATGGCTGTACTGTGTACAGCCATACCATGCAGTGTGCTTGAGCTGACAGGGAGGAAGATTGTTTGTAAACAAAACAATCTTCCTCCCCGTCGGTGATCACTGGGAGCCAGCAAGTAATTACCGTCCCAGACCCAGTGATTGACATCTGCGGCCGCAAATGGCGGCACGCTCGCCCCCACCAGGAAATGCAAAATGATGTATAAATACGTGATTTTGCGCACAGGTGCTGCCCTGTAGCAGTATATCTACTATAGGCCGGTCCTTAAGCGGTTAAGATAGACTCGCCAAACAAGGTGAAGGTCATTAAAAGCTTTTTCCAATCTGCATGATGATATGCTTCCAGCACAGCTTCTACTCCACAAATATACCCAAACAGATTTTGGATTGTAAAACATACATTACAAGACAAAAGGCACCTCATAGTATAATATGGTTAATTGCATTAAATCAGACTTAAATATGACTCTCTCTCATTCGATTCCTTGATAATTTATGTGTGATACTTGTGCGACTCAGTGTAATACAATTTTCAGCCCATTCGTTTGAATTGGTAAAAATCGTACTGGATCAAACAAAAACTAGTGCATGCACTACTTTTCAAAAATGTATGCACCAGATTGCGTGATAATGCAGTACCATGCAATCCTGTGCAGGCAAAAGCATTGCGTTTGTGATCTGCATTTGAGGTGTTTTAGGGATATATTGACATCGGTAGCAGATCCAGTGCATTTTGAATGCGATGCTGGAAACGTGATGATGAAGTCACGACGCACGTGACGCAACGTGTCGGAACGCCATTCCCAGTTCGTAGATACATCACTTCCGGTCACGTGGGGACGCATGTCCGGACGTAGCGGCCATATTGGTTTCCCTCCCTGTATGTGAATACACCCATGGTATGAGGTGGAAAGCGCTGTATACAAAGGAATACATGTGAGTGGAATCAGTATGTTACATTGAGTGTTCTTATTAAACGGTATTATACTATGGGAAGCTCTGTTTGTGTCCTATATGACGTTTGAGAGGAGGTGGAGTGGAAGTCCTGTGGTCCCTCGCTGAGCTGCCTGGAGTAAAGGATTGCCTGTGAGGAGAGTTTTTGCCTTGTGGCCCTGTGCGGGTCTGGGCGGGGAGGTGAGCAGGCATTGCTGCCATTGGAGGATTCCTTTTTGAGCACTAGAAGTGCTCACTGAGTGTTTTCACATTATATGCATGGACTTTTTGAGTTTAATTTAGACACTGTGTTTATATACTCATCACTCAATTAAATATAATTCATTTTTACTCTGTTATTTAGTTTTATCACATAATTTATGAATCACGTATTTATCTGATAAAGAAATCACAGTTTATCTCAATTCATAGGATTGTCACTATGTATCGTGGATAGTTACACTTTTTTGTTTATGATTTATGATTATTGATTTTACATCACTGATTTATTTAAGGATTAATTAATAATACATTATTTGTTACTTTTCATCACGGATTAAGTATGAGGTATTAATGGTTAATTTATGCATGAGATATTTATGTATCGTAGTTTTCCACCAATTAGACTCATCATATTTATTTTTTAACACTTATGGTATTTATTATTATAGGTTCAGATGGTATTTGAGATGTATATATTGGGTAATTTTTAGGTATTTATTAGCGCCTCACTATTTAGTATATGGTATTTATGATCTACTGGTTGAGGCAGAGTGACAGCGGTTGTAAGCTAGGGACGCATCCATATTAAGCGCAGGAGGATATTTTCTTTCGCACATGGAACATGGGTTTCCAGCACCTCATTCTGGTGTGAACAATCCCTTAGAATATTAATTGTTAAAAAAATGTGCGAAGAGATTTAAATAAACATACAAAATATTTGCAAATACAGTAGTAAATAGTAACAATGGTAAATATTGCTTAAGTATAGTATTACAGTATATAAATAAAAATTAACTTTTGGATAGCAAAGGGAAGGGTTAACTGGCCATGAAGTGATGTGTAATTGCCTACAGGTCCGCTGGGTTGTAGGTGGCAGAATGCAGTGACAAGCAAGATGGACGCCCATCAGTTTCTGGACGTCACTCTGCCTACGTTCTTAATTTCGAGTCGCATGTAAGTTGGATGTTTGTACTGGTTGACAAAGAACTCTGATACAGATTTTTCCCTGAAAGATTACCACAATGAAATGAATAGAATGGAATGCTGGGACCTCTTCCAGCTTTTTCAAGAGAACTTCTGAAACCATGTTCTCCATTGCACATACAGAAAAACCTTTTAAAATGTACCTGGGCTTTGCTTATTTAGGCCAAAACATTATGTTTCCTTCACTCCCCCACCCCCCCCAAAAAAGTATATACTTATCTTCTCTTTTTTCATCTATTATGATCAATAGAAAAACTATGAGCAATAGGAACACTTACACAGGGAATCCTTGTGTGAGAGTGCTAAATTGCCCAGCAAAAGTATTTGCTTAAAAGGGTTGGGGAATTGAGGCAAACCTGTTGGCTTTCCTTGGTAAACTGCCAGGACCTAATCATGTTAGGAATGCTGAAAATGTAAGGTAGGATGTGTTGGTGTTTTCAAAAATATAAAGTATCATTATTTGTATTATTATTATTATTAGTAGTAGTAGTAGAAGTATTAGCAGTAGAAGTAGTAGTAGTATACAATACATCAAAGTAAAATCTGAAACAATATTATAGTTACTGATTTTCCATATTTGTTGCAGAATCTATATGATACTTATTTATGATATATTTATGCAGCCCTTTGACAAAATTAAACATAAGATTACAATGCTTTTCTGAAGATAGGTTATTCTTACGCTACATTCACTTATCTCTATAATCTCTTCAGTCACTGCTGATCAGTTAAACTCTTTCCAATAGATTGTCCTAGTTATTTAGAGTGGTTCTAAAGGCTCAAGGTTTTTACCTTCATGCATTCTATGTCTGCAGGTAAAAAAAACCTTCAGTGTGCAGCATCCCCCCAGCCCCCCCTAATACTCTCCTAAGCCCCCTGTTGATCCAGCGATGTGCATTGGAGTCTTGGCTATCCCAGGACTCCCTCTCCTTATTGGCTGAGACAGAAGTGGGAGCCATTGGCTCCCACTGCTGTCAATCCCAGCCAATGAGTCAATGAGAAGAGAGAGAGGGGGTGGGGCCCAGCCGCAGCTCCATGTGTGAATGGACATAAAGAGCAGTGGGTGCCCTCATAGCAAGCTCCTTGTTATGGGCGCACCCGACAGGAGGGAGGGGTCAGTACAAACTGGCATCATTATTGTCACGTGGATATAAGTTATTTTAGTAGCACAGTTATATACACATACAAGGGTGGATTTACTAAAACTGGAGAGTGCAAAATCTATTGCAACTCTGCATAGAAACCAATCAACTTCCAGGTTTTATTGTCAAAGCTTAATTGAACATGCTAAATTAGGAGCTAATTGGCTACTATGCACAGCTACACCAGACTCTGTGTGATCCAGCTTTAGTAAATCTACCCCATAGAATCTGAATATATATTACCACTGCTGATCTATTTGTAATTCACACATGCTCCCTAATGCTCTTCATGTATAGCTTTAGCTTCTTCACAACAAGGTCAGTGCTCCAGAAAATTTGTCTATTATGTTTGAAGACTTAAAGTGTTACTAAACCCACAACAGTAAAATCGTGTAACTATGCTCCAGTGCTTTTTATTAGCACTGATCACTGTATTAGTGTCATTGGGATGTCAGTGGCAGTCAGTCAGTTACCACCCAGTGTCAGAATGCCCACCACAGTCCCGCTATAAGTCGCTGATCGCCACCATTACTAGTATAAAAAAAAAGTCCAGTATATATATATACCTCCATTTGTAGACACTATAACTTTCCTGTAAACCAATTAATTTACACGTATTGGGAATTTTTTTTAGCAAAGACATGCAGCAGAATACATTTTGGCCTAAATTTCTGAAGAAATTAGACTTTTTAACTTTTTTTACTGGATATGTTTTATAGCGAAAAGTCTAAAATATTTTTTTTTTCAAAATTGTCGGTTTTTTTATTTATAGCAAAAAAAAATCAAAAAACACAGAGGTGATCAAATACCACCAAAAGAAATCTCTATTTGTGGGAAAAAAAGGACATAAATTTCATTTCTGTACAGCGTTGCATGACTGCGCTATTGTCAGTTAAAATAACGCAGTGCAGTATTGCAAAAAATGGCCTGGTCAGGAAGGGGGGTAAATCCTATGGAGGGGCAAGTGGTTAAGTTCAAAGATAAGTGTAGAAAATCACAAAAACATTCAGTTCAATTTTAAAATTAGTGTAAATAACAGCTTTCTACAGTGGAAAAATAAAATGTAATAAACTCTCAAAAACCAGGTTTAAAATATTACTTTGACTCGTACTATCTGTGAAATCTCATATGAGGCCTATCTTTTAATCTTACTGGACAGAACTGGGAAATAAGAGGCAATTGTTAAAGAAAAAAAAATATTAGATACTATGAAATGCTGTACACGACAAACATTATATTTTATGGTAAACACTTCATGTTGTTTTATAGCTCCCAATGTATCAGGGTTTTACAGAATCCCATTGTCCAGTTACTTGACAGGTAAACTATTAGAAACATTCTTTATAATATGAAGTTCTGCAGCATAAATGTGCGGGAATTTGACTTCCCCAAACTTAAAGCGTATCTAAACCCAAAATTATAAGTTTTAAAAATTGCAGTTTACACGTCCTGGGTGTGTTTGTTTTCTTCTTTTAGTTTATTTTCCATTTATTTTTATATGATAATCCTTCCAGTAACATAGTTTCTGTTCTAAGGTGACAACAGTCGCTCGCTGTACTGTGTCCACCCATAAAGGAGCAGCATTGCCTTCTTGGGGCAGGAGGTCATAGAGAACATCTCCTTATTTCCTGAAATAAAATAAATTGTTCTGTAGTATGCCAATAGAGCTTGGAATAGGGCAGTACAGGCAGAGAAAATAGGAGGTTATCAGCTCACAACATTTCTGGCAGGCAGAATAGAAAACTATCTTGTGCACTTACCAAGCAGGCAAATAAATTTGTTTTCAGGGAAATAATTTATTGGAGGTGTGCCCACATCCCCATAGCATGCTGATTTAGAAGCATTTAGTAGTATAAATAGAATTATTCTGAATTTTCGTGACTAGATCATCCAGTTTTTATCTATCACTTATACAGTGGTGTCTTAATAATTATGGTCTCACATTTGTAATAATTTTAATATACACATGTGGATTTACTGAATACATCTTAGTAGTTCTGTTTGTACCACTAAAGCCTTCTGTTTTTTCCTACAATGCTTCCATTTTTTTATATATCAAACAAGTAAACCAAACTGCTTTCAATTGTATATATAACAGACCAAAAGATTGCAACAATGAGAAGTTCATTGCTAGCGTTAATATACGCTACAACTGTCAGACTGGAGTGGAAGACCTCTATGAATTATTTTTGATCAATTTTTATTAAGTTGGTGAATGGGGCAGTGATATTTATTTTGAATTGAGTATGTATTCACTAATCTAGGGGATATGTTTATGAGAAATTTGTTCCTATTCTCATATTTGCCCAAGTGACATTCAACCGTATTTACCTCATTCTTTATAGGAATAATGTGCAACAGGCAAATGTAGCAACTGGTGAGCAGCCTTTGAATGTCAAAGATTCAATAAGCTGTCAGAACAGCTTATTATCCTGAAGGCAAATTTCCTAGCAGGAGCTTTCCACAGTGCTGAAACTATAGTTCAGTATTCTATGGACAATCACTTAAAAATCAATGATTCAATAGATGAACCAGGAGAATTTCTTTTTTAAAATGGGTTGAGGCAATGTCCAGTTACATTTACAGGGAAGGTAGCCACCAACTTTTGAAAATAGTGCAAATGTTACAGTAAAACCCAATTCTATTAAAAAAAGGATTATGTCAAATGTCAGGAAATGCTATTTTTATTGGATAATTGTTGGGCAAACGCAACAACCAATATGGCTTCATATATAGAGAGAATGTTGCTCAAAGTATTTTAGGCAAATGTAGGGAGAATTGCCCATTAATTATTTACAGTGATTGTAAAGGTTCAAGGTTTTTTTTTACCTTCATGCATTCTATGCCTGCTGTGTGCAGAATCCCCCCCCAGCCCACCCTAATACTTACCTGAACCCCCTCTTGATCCAGTGATGTGCACAAGAGCATCGGCTCTCCGGGGATATCTTCTCCTCATTGGCTTTGACAGCAGCAGGAGCCAGTGGCTCCCGATACTGCCAATCACAACAGGTAAATGAAGAGACAGCGGGGGGCAGGGCCAAGCCACACTAGTGTGTGAATGGGCACACAAAGCAGCGACACCAGAGTACCACATAAATATTTTTCTGGAGTAATTTTTTCATAAAATGAAAAATGGTGAAATCCTTATTTTGTATTATTTTATTTCATAAAGTGTTTTTTTTTCATTCCCTGCAATTGCTCCTTTTCCTACTACCCTGAAACATGCATTTTAAGGACAACCTGTGCAATATTCCTCATGAAATTACTTTTAAAGTGAAAATACCAAAAAATATCAATCTAATAGTGGGAAATTTGTGTAATCTGTATTAAAATGCCTTTAGCATAAAAAAAAAATCTATATCATAAGAACACCAAATAAACAAATAATGGACAGTAATAGAATTGTTTTATATGTTAGACTTTTGTAAACTGAGCAGTCTGCATCTGCATCTATTTTATTTAGTGCCCAGTCAATTCAAAAAACCGACACTTCTACCAACTTCTACATTTCTTCAGATAATGGGCACAGAATGGAACTCACATTGTACCGCACTTTTATCTGTTGTTTGGTACTACTGAATGCTGTTATAGATAGCTGGCAGATGTCTGAGTAATGTATCTTATGCCTGCAATTCTGACATAGGTAGTGGAGAAAAAGGTGAGGGTGAGAAAACTCTGCCTCTCCCACATTGACATGCTCAATATGAAACACCATCAAAAAGGAAAACTGTGAGTGACAGCAGTGCACCTGGTTGTTGGCACATCTACTGACTTGCCTCTCTTTTGCCACACCACATGGAATAAAAATTCATAAATTATAATTTTCTAGCTCACTTCTGGTACTACTTATCTAGTCTTCAATTTCAAAGTTCTGTTCAGATTCACAGAATATCTAGGACCAAATATCCTGGCTGTCTGCCCATGCGCCGATCTCAAGCAAGCACAGTAACAATACATTCTCAAACTTTGGACACATACAAATATGGTAAGGCTCCAAACTTCTCTGCTTTTGAGGCCATCCATAAATTTAAGGATGGTTGTCTGATCAGAACACAATGATGCAGTCAGTACGCAGTGAAATTGCTGCATGGCATATCAGGTATGATTTATTAGGTCATAGCCAAACAACTCTCTGAGTTACAGCAACATTTTACAGCATCTGCTTTGTCAGGCTGTTAAGATTGAGATATGAATAGAAACAGAAAAAATTGATATCTTGCAAAACAATGAAAATAAAAAAAGATTTAGTGAGTTTAAAGTTAATATATAGCCTGTCATTATTGACCTCCTTTTAAAGTTCTTCTGCAGACCCACTGACCTCAATGCTTTTATAGTTGCTGATCCTAAAAACTATCACTTCCGTAAATTCAGACTTCCTCATCTGCATACTTATTCAGTGTTAGTGACTGAAAGTATTAAAGCCAGAGAATTGTTAAAATAGACTGACAACTAGGATTGAGGAATATGAATTAAAAAATGGTAGACTCTACGGTTATTTCATAAGCACTTCCTAGGTTTCATCATAGTATTCATTTGCACCATATATGCTATCATGCTTTTACTTTAGCACTTACAGCATTAGTAGTCTTGTGGCTAGTAGCAGTGCAGCACTTAATTCCTAATGCATTGGTCTGCAGTGTGGGAACACGATTTTATCAGCTAACTACACTAATATCTATATATAGGTTACAGGTAGCACAGGAGTATTACAAATATTCATAAAAATAATATTTTTAGGACTGAGGAAGGTAATGCAGTACAATAATTTTCATTAGGTTGCAACAACTGAATAGGATGATATACCACATGTGGGGTAAAAAGCTTGTGAAAGTTTAAAAAAAAGTGTAAATATAAAAGCTTAGTTTAAAGGGTTGTTAGATAATGCAACCTTTGCATGTTTAAAACCTGAACACTCATACATGGAGGATTTCTCTAGTGGGCCAAAATACCAACTGGTGGCTTTCAATGGCCCACACATTGGGGTTTATTTACTAACGTTGGAGAGTGGAAAATCAGGCTCACTTTTGCATAGAAATCAATCAGCTTCCAGGTTTTATTGCCAAAGGTTAAATGAGGTTAGAAGCTGATTGGTTTCTATGTAGAAGTGAGCCTAATTTTGCACTCTCCAGCTTTAGTAAATAAACCCTATTGTGTTGGTAAGTCAGACATCCAATCCCAAACCTTTCTACCTATTGACTACAAGGGGTGGCTTTCCTCTCATTGACCACAAACATGATGACCACCAATATCAGATGGTGTTTTTCTACTATTTACCACCAATGTAAAGGGGAGTTTCTGACCATTCTCACCACTGCATTCCATACAAAGTGCTCTGTGCTATATTTTCTGGACCATTCCACTCTATACACTGCTTAGTGTTATATACTCCTGTCCACTGTATACACTGTGTTTTATGTTACATACTTTGGTCAGCCAAACGCTACATACTCCAGTCCACTGCACTCTATATGTTATGATTTACATTATATACTTTGGACCACTATATTCTAAATGCTATGATGCCCACGAGTTACAGCAGACCAATGTACAATAAATGCCAAGGTGTACTGTATGTTGTAAATTCCTGGACTCTGTAATCTGTGCTGTAATCATATACCTCTGACCCCTATACTATATAGGCTATGTTGCATACTACATATGCCTGATCTTTGCACTGCATACACAATTTTCACCATTGCATACTCCTGACTATATATATATATATATATATATATATATATATATATATATATATATATATATTTATACATTATAAACCTTTGCATTTTGTGATGTGATGTAAATTTCATGCTCCTGAAAGTGTTGATGATCTCAACATTTGTTGATTAATTAGTCCCCATCTATTATTATTATTATACAGGATTTATTTAGCGGCAACAGTTTGCTCAGTGCTTTACAATATAAAGCGAGACAATACAGCAACGATACAGTTCAATACAAGAGGGTCAGGAGGGCCTTGCTTCCTGGATATTGTAATCTAAGAGGGAGCGGCTGGTTGAACAAAAGGTAATAACTGTGGGGGATGGACTGGTAGGAGGAATAGAAGATTCCGTCTTTAGCTGAAGGCAGGATAGGCTTCCCTGAAGAGATAAGTTTTCAGAGAGCACCTAAAAGTGGGCAGAGTAGGCAATAGTTGGAAAGATTGTGATAGAGAGTTCCAGAGGATGGGGGAGGCTCTGGAGAAGTCCTGCAGCTGAGCATGGGAGTAGGAGACAAGGGAACTAGAGGTTGTGGAAGGAATGGAAAGGACGGTTTGGGTGATATTTAGAGACAAGATTGGTGATGTAATTTGGGGAAGAGTTATAATTGGCTTTATAAGTTATTGTTAATGTTTTGAATTTTATTCATTGGGCAATGGGCAGTCAGTGGAGGGATTGGCAGGGAGGGATGGCAGATATGGAACTGTTAGTAAGGTGGATGAGTCTGGCAGCAGCATTCATGATAGACTGAAGAGGGGTGTCAGCAAGCGCAACGATGCGCAGAACTCCAATGCGCCCTAATCCACTGGCGCTAGGACCTGGGCAGCGGCGGTTGCACATGCGCACTCACGGATGCGTGCCTGGCACCAATGACAGCGCAGGGCGCCCTATTTAAACCATCCCTGCATAGACACTAGTTTTCGTATGGTCTGATTATCCTGTGTTCCTGTTCCTGTGTATCTGCTGATTGACTTGTTGCCGACCCTGCTTGATCCTGACCTCTGCTGACTATCTCCTGCTCTGACCCCTGGCTCGTTTGACTTCTCTCCTGGATATTCCTATTGATCTGAACTCCTGTTACCAAACCCGGCGAGTGACCTGACTACTCTTTGCCTGCTGCCTTGTACTACGCTGACCCCACTGTTACCGAACCGGCCCGTCTGAACACGCTCACTTCTCTGTCATATATCCATCCTGCACGGATCCAGTCATCACTGCTCAGGCCTTCCGCCTCTTCACGTCAGGCTCTCTACCTGTATATACCTCTGGCGGATCCCTCTACCACAGGTGGGTGTACTCAGGGGCCGCGACCCGGTCACTGTCTGCTCCAAGTCCATCCCCACCATCAGGGGCTCTGGTGAACAAGCAGACTGAGACTTAGACTCCGTGATTTGGGGAATCCTGTCCTGTGGACTGCTAGAGGTACCATCAGGTGGTTTTTGACAAGGGGATAGACTGCGATTAGGTAGGCCAATGAGGAGGGAGTTACAATAGTCAAGGCGAGAAAAACAAGGGAGTGAATAAGTTGCTTAGTAGTTTCAGAGATTAAGAATGGGCGTATCTTGGATTTGTTGCGGAGGTGAAGTCTACAAGATTTGGACAGTGACTGGGACAGAACCTTGAGGGACCCCTACAGAAAGAGGAAGTGGAGAGGAGGAGGCAGCGTTATAGGTAACACTGAAGGAGCGCCAATGATGTTCTTTTTTAAGATAGTATTAGACAAAGTGTTAATTCTCTGTTAATATTCTGTGTGCAGAAAAGCAAGTGTAATGGAATTTTTTTTTTTTTTAATGCATTTTTTTTTTATGCATTCTATGCATTAAGGTAAAAAGCCTTCTGCAATGAGCTCCCCCTTTCCAGCCTCCCTAAATACGTACCTGAGCCCGATCCCAATCCAGCAATACACACAAGAGCAGAGGTTCACTTGGTACACTCTCCCTCCTTATTGGCTCAGACACAGCAATTGGAGCCATTGGCTCCTGCTGCTGTCATCACAACCAGTGAGGAGGGAAAGGAGGGAGGGGCTGAGCTGAACTTTTTGTGTCTTATGGTCACACAGAGCCGGCTCGAGAGGGAACACTCATGAGTGCCCCCATAGCAAGTGCCTTGCTATGGGGGCACTCAGCAAGGGGAAGGGGCCAGGAATGCTACTGGGGGACCCCAAAAGGAGAGGATCATGGCTGCTCTGTGCAAAACTACTGCACAGATCAGGTAAGTATGACATGTTTGTTATTTTTAAAAAATACAAACTATGCATTTACAATCACTTTAAGCTGAAGCTGTATTCACATCAGTCATTTTATCATATGCAAGTAAAAATCCTATGTTTTTTGTTTTCCTTGCACAAGATTTAGTATTTGAAATGAACAAGCTGCTGGGTTACATGTATTTTGCCAAGTAATAATTCACTTTGCTAAGTAAATTATACTCACTGGGGTTGATTTACTAAAGATAATTTGACCGTTAACTTTGCAAGGGAAGTTGCTCTTTACAAGGGAACTGATGTTTAGCATCCTTTCATCATCCAATCATGTGCAAGCAAAAATAATGTTTTTTTTATTTTCCTTGCATGTGATTAGGCATTCTTTGCAAAGTTAAACTTACACACATTTTTAAACCTCCAGGGAAAATTCCCTTGCAGACTGCAACTTCACTTACAAAGTGAACAGTCTCTTTGCCTTTAGTAATTCAGCCCAATCGACTCAAGAAAAGTAAACAGATAAGGAACTCTCGCATCACTATGACTTTTCTAATCTACATGCTTGTTCCAGCTTAGTGTATCAGAAAGTACTGACACCAGAAACAACCATGAAACCAACATTTAGAGAATGAGAAAAATAAGGATTGCCTTCTGTTCGGGTTTCTTTTAGTGGCACACCATTCTCTATGTGTATAAATAACATATTGCCTCACATGCTGTCCGTAGAAACCGGCTGAATGCCCAATTACATTTTAACTTGTAAATGGCTTCTTTTACTTCATATTTTTATATTGTGCAATTTCAAAAGCTAAACGAATTTCACACTTAAAGCACTAAAACGATATTATTAACATTTAGATTTCCCAGAGGTGACTGAATTAGTAATGTATTAATTTCTCTGTATAACAATCTGCTTGTTTCAGTACAGTTAAATTTACAGATTAGCAGTTCTCAGAAGAAAATATGGTGACTTAATTATAAAATCTAGCATCGTCTCATTAAAGTCTAGAACAATGCTAATTATATCTACTTATAAAAAGTTGATGTTCAACAAGGGTTTTAAGCTACAGTAAAAATACGTGATACAATAGATACAAGAGAACATTTTCAGTTACTCAAACCAAATGATTAATTAAAGTATCTTGAAATGCTCATTCTTATTGATCTTGTTTTCATAATTCTGCATAAAATGAGGAAGAATGTATCAAAGATTAAGCTGTGACAAAATGCTTCACTGAAATGAATGCCAAGAACAATGTGTGGCTGAGTGGAGGAAAAAGAATCTGAAAGTACAGAGAGAACAAATGTACTTGCTAATAGAGTCTTTCGCAGAGCTAATATAAGTTCCTCTGGCACACTGGTAAATGTCAATGCTAAATAAGGCGAGTTTGTTATTAGATTCAAGGGATTTGAACAACAAATTAAAGTTCTGACAAAAGAAAGTATTGATTTTTAGGACAGAGCTATTTCGATGCTGTGTAAGCTTGCACTAGGATATTTAAAATGACATACTATATTTGGTCATTTAACAAAGTAAATACTATCTTATCATGTTCTCATTAATTAGAATTAATTTCCATGGATACAGTGTTTATTTAAGACAAAAAAAATAATGTGTACAGATGGTAAATTATATAACATATTGGGCTAACCTTTGTTTTTGAGTAAAGTGTTTGTGACCTTAAAAATAAAATATAATAAATCTGGCTCCACAAAGCAGAACTAAACATTCTTAGGGATTAATTTACTAAAGGCAAATACACTGTGCACTTTGCAAAGTGCAGTTGCACGCTGCTAGATCAGTTGCTCCAGAGCTTAGTAAATGAGCAGAAGCTCTGCTGACTTCCATCATTTTATCATGTGCAAGAAATTTTTTTTTTTTCATTTTCCTTGCATGTGATTCTTTACATAGTGAATCTTTGCCTCATTTACTAAGCTCTGGAGCAACTGCACTTTGCAAAGTGCACAGTCTATTTGTCTTTAGTAAATCAATCCCTTAGCCTTTGTTTGATCTGCAACTGCCATGGTGCTGCACATGTGATCGGTTATGACACCAGCCAGTTGAAGGTTTGACAGTTTTGTTAAGAGCACAAGCAAATGTGACAACAAGCATTTTCAGCATGCCAGGAATGCAACTGTTTTTTGAAAGTATTTTTATCAATGGGTTTAGTTCTGCTTTAAGGCTATAAATAGGGTGCAAACAGTATATGTGTAATTAATAATTGTGCTCCTTTGGTAATAACTGGTTGATCCTTCCATTTCCCCACTTCATGACTGAAAATCAGCCACGCCAAGCATGGAAGCTGATCCATGCTAGCATGTCCAGTTTTTGTCCTTCTCATCCCCTTAGGGAGTTACAGGCACACTATGCAAGCGCCCAACATGCCTGTATCTTCTGTGGTCAAATTGTAGCTATGTTCCCAGCCCATTTCTCCTCTCTTCATCAACAGTGTCTTCGTCAGCAGCAGAGCCCCAGACTCACTTCTGGAAACAACGTCAATGTCCCTGGATTGGTCACCCCCATCTGTAGGTTCATAATGCACTCAATAAGGAAAGGAATCATGTGCAATCACTAAAAAAGGTATATAGGTGCAGTTTTTGTTTACATTTATATTTATGAATTATTTAGCAGTACATTAACACCTATTGGAATGCATGTATAGGTTAACTTTACTTCACAACAATATCACGTGATGTGGTATAAGGCCAATCACAGCAGCCTTTTACCATGTGATCAGCTGCGCCCAATGACACAGCATATCACCGGTAAATGCAGTTGCCGGTTATCGGCTGCACTTTCCTCACACTGTCAAAGCATGAGGAAAGCACTGCCGATAGCCGGAAATTATCAGAGGACGGATCGGCACTGATGATCAGTGCCCAGCAGTGCCATCCACCAGTGCCGCCCACCTGTGCCCAGTAGTGCTGCCCACAAGTGCCCAGCACTGCCACCCACCTGTGCTCATCAGTGCCCAGTAGAGCCACCTACCTGTGCCCATCAGTGCCTAGTAGTGCCACCCATCTGTGTCTAGCAGTGCCCCCCAGCAGTGCCACCAATCAGTGCTGCCCAGCAGTGCCACCCATCAGTGCCCAGCAGTGTCGTCAGTCAATGCCCAGCAGTGCCACCCATCAGCACCCATCAGTGCTGCCCATCAGTACCTGCTGTCAGTGCCGCCTATCAGTGCCCATCATTGTTGCATATCAGTGCAGCATCATCAGTGCCAGCTCATCAGTGCTGCATATCAGTGCTGCCTATCAGTGCCCATCAGCGCTGCCTATCCATGCCACTTCATCAGTGCCGCCTATCAGTGCCCATCAGTGCCGCCTATCAGTGCCCATCAGTGCTGCCTATCAGTGCAGCCTCATGAACGCACATCAGTGAAGGATTAAAATTACCCGTTTGCAAACTTTTTTAATAGAAACAAAGAAAACCTTTTTTTTCCACATTTTTTGCTCTTTTTTTGTTTATAGCATAAAAAATAAAACACCCAGTGGCAAGTAAATGCCACCAAAAGAAAGCTCTATTTGTGTGAAAAAAAGGGAAAAAAAAGCATATGGGTACAGTGTTGCATGACTGCGCAATTGTCATTCAAAATGCAACAGCACTGAAAGCTGAAAAACGGCCTGGGCAGGAAGGGGGTATAAGTGCCTGGTAGGCAAGGGGTTAAGTGGGCTACGTTGGCTATTATAATAAATAAATAAATACATACCTACCCAGGGGTGGCGAACAAGTTAGACACAAAGAGCCAAAATTTTAAACTGTGAAAGTCAGAGAGCCACACCACGCAGTGACCTGCCAAAACAGACAAACACTCACACAAAAACACATAATTAAAACCATATTATTCACCATAACACTTTCTTCCCCTTACAAAACACAGGGATGACCAGAGACTGCGGACAGCACAGGGATGACCAGAGACTGCGGACAGCACAGGGATGACCAGAGACTGCGGACAGTACAGATGACTGCTGACCTTTGGGGAGGTGGGGAGCGGGTACCTGAATTTGACAGGTACCCGCTCTTACTTCCGCAGAGTTTTTGTTTGATCTTACCTGTTCCTCGATCCAGCCGCGCGCTGTCTTCCCGGCTTCTGAAATGGCGCTCGGCATGACAGCCGGGTGCCCAGTGCGCATGAGCGAGAAGCACTTGCGCTTTGTGATTGGTCCGGCAGCTTCTGGGATCTGTCATGTGTCCCAGGTACCGCCTTACCATTCACAAAAAGCACCGCTTCTTGCGCATGCGCACTGGGCACCCGGCTGTCATGCCCAGTGCCCACACTACAGAAGCTGGAAGACAGCGCGCCGCTGGATAGAGGAACAGGTAAGATCAAAGAACAAAGAAGTAAGAGCGGGTACCTGTCAAATTCAGGTACCCGCTCCCCACCTCCCCAAAGGTCAGCAGTAAGAGGCAAAGAGCCGCATTCATTTTGGCCGGGAGCCGCACGCGGCTCGAGAGCCGCGTGTTCGCCACCCCTGTACCTACCTGTCAAGTAGACCATGGTTTAGGGACCCCTCATTTGATGTTGTGACAACTTGAAGATGTGGGTGGGATACTGTGTATGTATGGGTTGATATGGGAGGATAATATCATAGCATTAATACATTTTTATGTACAAAGGTATTTAATGAATGGCATATATTTTCACTTGAATGTTTTAATAATTTCAAACAATAAATGGAGATTTTAGGATATACAGTAACTGGATCTTTTGAGTACTTTGAAAGTCTATTATTTTTTCTTTATTGATTTTTTTGTATGACTATATTTTGGTTGTTAGTGCATAATACAAACATTAAACAGTAGTGGCAAACTAATTAATTTGCTTAAATAACCATAGTTTAGTTAGAGCATGGAAGAGCCAGGCTGTGATACAGTAGGCTCTTTCTGTGTTGTAAATGTTGTACATGTGAATAATAAAATGTGAAAGGACATGGCAACTAGCTCTGAGTTATGTACCATTCCCTATTTTGAGCATAATACTTTAGATATACAGTATACAAGCATGATTCTATCATGAATAAAGCGCACTAGGGGTCTGCTACACGTGCTGCTGATTTCAGATAATGCCAGTAGAGCACAATCCCAGAGGCAAAGATAGAATCTCCCCAATCTTTTAACTTATGAAGGTCTGATTTTTTTCTGCTGGAAGGTAGGGGTGTCAAGGCCACTCAGCTCTGGTGGGGATTTTAAAGGGGCAACCCAACGCCAAAAAAAAAAAGGGTTTGTTCCCTCCCAAAGTTTAAATAGTATGGATTTCAAAGGGGTACTCCATTCAACAATCAAGAATAAAAAGGCTGAAGTCCACCCCAAAGATCTACATCAGACCCCTATTAGAGCATGCAGGCTGTCAGGCAAGGAAAAGGGCGTGAGTGTGGGGCCCCCCTCACCTGAACCATACCAGGCAACATGCCCTCAACATGGAGGGACTCCCCTGGCAAAGCACCTTGTCCCCATGTTGATTAGGACAAAGGGCTTCTTCCTAAAAATCTTGGCCTAGTGTTTGGGACATCCAGATACCCACCCCCCTATGTGAATGAGTAAGGGATGCATAGTACCCCAACAAGTCCTTTAACCCCCCCGGCGGTATTCCCGAGTGTAGCTCGGGGTTAACTTTCAGTACCAGAAGCGGTAACCCCAAGCTACACTTGGGATTACCCTGCAGCGTTGCTCTGGGATCCCTCAAGCACTTACCTTGTCCTGCGCTCCCATGATGTCCCCCCTGCAGCATCCCAGGCCATGTCCTCCGGCCGATGCCGGAATCCTTCTTCTGGGTTCTGTTCCCTGAGAGCGTTGGGATGTATAGGGGACGGAACTGGCGGGAATTTCAAAAATGTAAAAATTTGACAGTCACTCAATACAATAAAATCTGATAGTATTATATTATAGTATCAAACCATTTCACATACATGTTGTCCCTAGTGCTTTGTCCTGTGCCCTACCATTCTTTCTGCCTGGAAACTGAGAAACATCCATGGCATCCAAAAAGCATCCCTTTAGGTCAAAAGCGGTTTTAGACCAACTAGAGAACAGTGATAGTAAATTAGAACCACTTGCAGAATTGAGTGATAATGATTTGTGAATAAATTCGTCAGCAGACACTGAAAATGATTTTGCGACTAAGCTCAGTGATGTGCAAACTTGGCGCTCTATTTCAAATTTCAGTGTTTTTGGTTTGATTACAATTTGAATTAAAATTATTATTATATTATTATTTTTTATGATTATTTATTATATTAGAATTTATGATTTCATGTTTCAAATTTTACCATACCCGGGATGTTTACTAGACTTGTTCGGACAGATTTCAATGAGTTATTCCTAAGAATTACAGGCCTACAATAAAAAAAACAACATATTTCCATTGAACACAATGTACCGCTTTGAGCACAGAAATACTGACATAATCAGAAGTTAATAAAAAAAATCCATAATGTAGAGCCATCATCAATGACATTGTCCAGCTACATAGATACATGTCACTCATGATGCCTGACACCCGCTAGCCCACCAAAAGAAAAAAAGGGGGTATATAGTACCCCTGCTCATACACAAAAAGAGTGAAAGTAATAAACTCACAAACACAGTTTTTGACCAATCCTTTCTTTATATCATCCAGTGGTGTAGATGCATGTTTATCACAATGTAGAATGAAGCAAAGTCCTGATGACCCTAACATAAAGACAGGTATTCCTTGAAGCTGTCATGCAATATAAGGGAAGGGGTGGGGATTGTGGTGGTGTTATTGTCCATATATGGCCATGACTGTATTTAGTCAATGATATTGCCCTGATATGGCAGAGTGGCAAGTTTCTCTGTTGCTTTGCTTACGTTACAGGGATGCCACCATTGTTAAGGATACGAAAGGTGCAAGTACCTGCTGCTTTGTTAACAATCATTGACAACAGGAAGCTTTCATGTTTGTCCACACTGAATGTCTTAAATGCTCAGAGGATCATCCGAACAGCGCATGTTTGGCCCAAAACCTGTGTTCAGACTAAACATTAAGCTGATTCATACCTGTTTCATTGGAGGTCCCCTGTTAAATGGGCCCTATTCTTTGGTGTCCAGTATCAAGTATTGTTTTCCAATTGTTTTTTTCTGTAAACACCACTTTGTGGCCAAGCAACACTGCTTTCCTCTCTATCTACAGACTGTTTAGCAGTGTTTTTAACCCCTGTAAAGACACCATCCTCCCATCATACCTCATTCTAAGATGGGGAAAACAGGTGTATCCTGGGAAACCAGGCTGCATTTTGTTAGTAGAGAACAGCCTATTCTCCCTTCAGACAGGATCTCTGTTAGCTTGGACATAAAGCCATCAACAGCTTAGTTTGTGCGATTGTATGTTTAGATGGATGTTTTTATGTCTTTCTTCTTAATTTTACCTGCCCTGTCATTTTCAATAAAGTTTCAAAATTTGTTCACACAGTCTGGTTTATTGGTGAATAGGATGATTTAACTGCTTGATGAGCTGCACACAGGCCACAGCCTTCTACCTGTTCGGTACAGCCAGCCATCTGCAGATGGCAAGGCAGCAGTTTCTATACTGTCAAGAACCTCTACAAAGGCAGCATGTCATATTGAGCATTTTCATACAAGACAATATCCTAAGTACAAGCAGCCTTTGCAGAGCAGAAAATGCATATGAAGAAATAGAAAGCAAGATTAAAGGCTTAGAATGAGTACTTGGAGGGTGATAATGTACGGCAAGATGCATCTATGGAATTGCAGAAATCCCACAGGCTAGGGAAATTAGAATCTGAAAATTTGCAGCATGGGACATCCCTGGGAATGTAGAAAGCCCCATTTTTAGAAGCAAAAATAGAGAAGTTTTCTGAAAAGAAAGAAAAGGCAGCCACCATAGCAGAATCAGAGGCTGTATATCCTGACAGGTAACGCAGGAGATGTACATAGTTCAGAAACTGAACCCCAAGATTTTCCACAATACACTTTACAGTATATCTATAATACCCAAGGCCAAGTAACAACACTCACCTAGAAGACATAAAAAAAATAAGATACTAACCAAAGATGCTATACAGCACCATTGAGGTGGGGGTGAAGAAGACATAAGAAAAACAAGATACTAACCAAAGATGTATATGCCACCATTGCAAGTCAACGATATGCCTCGAGTCTGCAAACAAGAGAAATCCAGGTGAAGTGACATTATACATGACAGACTTCCCACAAACAAGGTACGTTGTGTAAATTATTCTAAAAGATCAATTTTTATGCCACATTGGTACAAAACAGGCCAGCTTAAACCAGAGACTTATAAAAGGTATGATTACACACCACTTTTTTTCACCATATCAATACACAATCAAGCCACAATAGATAGGTTCTTTACTCAGCCTGTACTTGAAAGGTTTATTGATCAACCTGAAAGCTACAGAGCCTTGTGATCTTTCCAAAAGACAATCAGAGGCTTAGATTTGTCATGCAGTGACAAGATAGACCTCAGAATCAAATGACCTGGAAAGGAGTCTGTTGTATATGCCAGGCAAATCAGAATGATAAACATAATTTACTCAGAGACTGGCCTTAGATCTGGGATAGACTTGATGAGTGTTATGGCTCAGCAGAAACGATAGAAATCGTGCTATTTAAAAGCATTGCTAATTTCTGAAAACACATAACAAAGCATATCAGAAAATCATGAAGCTAAGTGAATTACTAATGGGAGTTGAGGTACTGTAGCCAAATCTGAAAGGGACTTGCAAGGACTTACATGTGTTTATACAAAGTTTTCAACCAGTGGATCACCTATGGCTGCAAGTTCGAAAGACAGTACAGTGTTCCTTCTTCTTTGAATTTGTGGACTTTGTCCACCAGCAAGCTAAAAACCAGAAATTATCTTAACTTCGATTTTTATGTTTTCAGGCACTTCTCCTTTGGGGCTTAACTTTTGGAAATCCTTAATAAAAGGAAATAAAATTTATATGACTTCTTCAGATTCTTTTAATGGGCCTGCCACCTCTTCTGCTCAGGGACAAAGATCAAAGATCCTTTTTAGCAGTATCCCTTATTCCGTAATCCACATCTTCTGCTAAAATACAGACTCTTCTACTAGAAGACCAACAAGGACCGTAATGCCTTCCTTTTCAGCATCTACTATCGACATCTTACTTTACCAAGGACTGCAAGGTCAGTGTGAAATGCATATAATGAGACAGCTCCGAACACAACACAGCTTTACACCCTTGGTCAACGCCAGTAAGGGTGGCCCAGGAGGAAAACCACACTGCTATGACTACATTAGAAATCACTTCATAATGCAATGAGGTTTGCAAAAGAAGCCATAGGAGGTAGGTCTTGCTCAAAAAATCTGTTTAATCAAAGTCTACTTGACAGACCAAAAAGACAAAACCATTAAAACAGTATTAAACCCAAAATTAAATATGCATTATATTACAGCTTACCAATTATTAGATGTGGTGGCTGCATCATTGTTCTTTGGCTTTTTTTCCTCTGTTTTCACCTGTTAATCTAACACTCCTCTTATATTAGTGAGACACCACTCTGTAGAAATAGGCACAGGACACAGCAGACAGCAGCATTGTCAGTCTGGGGGGTGGGAATGTTAAATGTATTAACAGATTTTAATAAAATAAAAAAAATTGAAGCCAAACTCCAGCTCACACTTTATAATCAGTTACAGCAAACAGATTTTTCCTTTCGGGATAAAGGCTTTACAATAATAAATAAAAGCTGACCATTTTAATAACCTTTGCCAGTGTTGAATGGTCTCATCTGTGTAAACTGATACATTCTGCCAGAGAGCTTGAGCTTCTAAAACACAGAAGACTTACTGGCTGAAACAACAGATTAATATCCACCTCCCGTCCCGCCGTTGTATATAAACAGCCGGGCGGTGGCACTACAAGGTCGGGTGGCCGTTTATAAACGGCCTCCTCACACCCTGCTTGTGTACTCTCCCTGGGAGCGCGCAGCACCGCGATCCGTTGCCCGCTGTGTCCTCCGGACACAGTGAAACACCAATCGGCGGACGGGACCTCTGCACGAGGTCCCGATCATGTGATCACTGATTGGCCGATCAGTGATCACATGCAAAGTAGTAAGCAAGATGCCACTTGTGACATCATTGCTTACTACGTGTGAAATCTGTGAATGATCACAGAGTTCGCATGGTACAAGGACATTCACAAGAGCCTTGTACCATGTGATAAGCTGTGACAAATCACAGCTCACTCACTGGTTCTCAATGGCTACAGGAATGCAGACAGAGAGAAAGAGAAATGATTGATTTTACACCCATATAGGATGTAAAAGCAATCAGTGTAAAAAAAAAAAAAAAAATCTTCATCACCGCCACAAGTAGTACAGTGTCACCATGGTGACACTGTACTGCTAGGGTGACAGTATGTTAAAAAAAAACATAAATAATAATGTAAAAAATAAAATAAAAATGTAAAACAAAATGTTTAAAAATTATAATTTTTGGTTATAAACTAATTTGGCTTATTTTTTTTTTTTTTACTAAAAAGATAACGCAATAAATTTTGGTCAAGATTTATGATGAAATATAATTTATTTGCAAAATTTTATAAGAAAAACACTTTTTTTCAAAATTTTTGGACATTTTTATTTACATAGCAAAAAAAATAAAAATCCCAGCGGTGAATAAATACCACCAAAATAAAGCTTTATCTGTCTCAAAAAAGTGGTAAAAAATTTCATATGGGTACAGTGTTGCATGACCGCGCAATTGTCATTCAAAGTGTGATAGCGCTGAAAGCTGAAAATTGCCCTGGACAGGAAGGGGGTAAAAGTGTCCGGACAGGAAGTGGATATAGAAGAAAGAAAGCCTACGAAAGGAAACTAATACAGCCATTACATCTAAGAATTGGTAAGCTGCAATATAATACATGTTTGCTTTTGGGTTTAATACTGCTTTAAGCTTTATGTAATTCTACATGACCAAAGTAGCATGTCTTAGCCAGCTTAACCATCTTTGACATCTTTGGCATTAAAAGCCCCAATATTCCCCACTCTCAAAAAAGTTTGCAGAAATTGATAAGATGGTAGGAAGGAGAATACATGCCTGTTATTTGAGTTTATAGATGGATAGTCAGGCCTGTCCTTACTAACTCATATTATATACAACCAGATCCCCAATCATATATTTGTAATCCCTACACCAGATTCAACAATTCATCACCCACACTTGAAATGCATAATGCACCTAATGTCAAAACTTGATCCTCAGGTTGAGACAATCCTCCTTGCAAGAAATATTTTATGAGTCCACACATTGAAATCTCATAATATGTCCCACAATGCCCCTTATGCTCAAAGGCTAGACCTAGGATGGGTAATTATAGGAGATATCTGTCTGGGAAGAATGCAACCAAACTCTGCTACAGAATACTTGTAAATACACTCGATCAAAGATAACCTTATCTTTTCCAGCCATGCAACAACCATTGCCACATAAATTATTTTTCACACACTACCTTGCCTGTGACAGTAACCAAGATTATTTAGGGTGCAGTCTTGCATAAAACAATGGATGGCAATAAAGTGGCAATGCCTGTTGAGGACAATCTATTCTGAGAAATAATGGAGCAGGAAAAAGTGAAATATAAAACAAACATCTGGATCACACAAGAGGAGACGCCTATCTACTAACAGGACACGCACTAAGGCATTTCTCTCCCCTTAAGCAGGTAATAAATGGATTGAATTTAGGCCAGTTTAGCAGGGACCAGACAAATTTTGATCCTTGTATAGACACCCTGGTTGCACAGAGGTTGAGCTACCAATCGACTTCTGTACAACCAGCCTGTTAGGCTATAGCCCGCAGCACTGATCATTGTATTCTGATGGCAAGGAAGGCTCCCCACAGAACACAATAGCACAGAGTGGGAGTTCCCCTATCCACATCAATCAGATCTTTTTTTTTTTTTGTTCTTTTCTTTCATGGAGAAAATAATTGAGAATGGTCATGCAGAAACAGTTCACCCTCTTAAAATTCTAAGGAATGCTCCTAACTGCCAAAATCTCACCCAAAAACAGCCAGGTCAGATTAACTACTTCAATACTACAAACTTTCACCCCCTTTCTGCCCAGGCCAATTTTCAGCTTCATGCCAAAAAATGCTCTTTTAAGAAAGGATGATGATCATATGAAGCCATTCATTATCAAATAGTTGTTGGGCTTCTTTTTAAATCATAATCATAACAGAAATCACCCAAATGGCCATTATCAAAAGATTACATACCCTGGAATGTTTGGCCTTGGTACAGACACACAAGGCAACACACACGGGTTAAAATGCCAATTAGAGATTAATGTCCCACATCTGTGGCTTTTTAAATTGCAATTAGTGTCAGTGTATAAATAGTCAATGAGTTTGTTAGCTCTTACGTGGAAGCACTTACTAGGCTAGATACTGAGCCACGGAGATCAGAAAAGAACTGTCAAAAGTCTGTGTAACAAGCTAATGGAACTTTATAAAGATGGAAAAGGACATAGAAAGATGTCCAAAGCCTTGAATATGCCAGTCATCACTTCCACTAAGAAGTAGAAAATTCAGGGACCTCTTGATACCAAGCCAAGTACAGGTAGACCCAGAAAGATTGCAGCCACATCTGGCAGAAGAATTGTTTGGGATACAAAGGGAAACCCATAGGTAACCACAAGAAAAATACAGGCTGCTCTGGAAAAAGACAGTGTGGTTGGAGCACAACATGATGACACTTGAACAAAAAATCATGGCCATTTGGGTGACTTCTGTTATCAGTATGTTTTAAAAAGGAGCAAAACAACTATTTGATAATAAATGGCTTCATATGATCATCATCCTTCAATAAAAGAACATTTTTTGGCATGATCAGTCATATTTTCGATATCAATGCCAAAATGTCACAATTTCTGCCAGGGTATGCAAACTTTTGAGCACAACCATGTATATATATATATATACTGTATATATATAAATATATTTATATATATATATATATATATATATATATATATATATATATATATAAATTGATCAGTCCTGATGTACTGACTGCCTTTTTTCTTGAGGCATGAAAATTCCAAGACAGTACAAATATCCCCATATGACCCCTTATGGAAAGTAGACAGGTATTTAGTAAGAGGCATGGGGAGTTTTTTGAAGTTGTAATTTTTTGTCACAATTTTTTGGAAAATTAAGAAATGTAAACTTTTTTTTTTACATACTGTCACAAGTGCAGTACCGTGTCGTTAGTGACTGCAGTGCAAATGATCAGTGACAATACGTAAAAAAACCTATTTTTTAATCATTGTTCAAATTTTAAATTTTTTTAATTCACTTTTTCTCTTTTTACTATTTTTTTTGCATACTGTGACCAGAGCAATACAGTGTTACCATAGTAACACTGAGCTACTCTGGGGAGGTGATTTTGTTTATTTTTTTTTGCCCACTATGATTGCTTTTAACAATCAACAACCATTTTACTGAATGAAATGGATTTATTCAGTGCTTACTATTGTGATTAGCTGTGATTGGTTGCAGCTAATCACATGGTACAGATGGACTGTGATTGTCCCTGTCTGTACCATGTGATTACTGCGACCAATCATCGAGATCAACACAATAATACCCATTGAATGGCATGAAAGGAAGCCATCTACTGTGTACAACTTTCATGTGATCTGCTGTGATTGGTCACAGCGATCAGATGATCCCAGCAGTGGGCCAGTACACTGTCATCCACTGTGTCCTTTGCCAGTGTTGCATCTATCTAGAGCAATATGGTCAAATTATGGTTGAGTGGGAACTAGTTGAAGTAGTGCTTGACTCCAGTGCTAAATTTGAGGGTGTCTCGTTAACAAACTTCTGGAAGTGCTCTTACATTTTCACAAAGACTATTTTACTTTCATAGCTGACATCCAACCGATTGTCCACTGCTTCTTTGCAAAAAGACAGACAATTCTTTAGATTTTTTTAGCTTTAGAAATAACAACCCCTCCAAAAAAGTAATAGGGTACCATATTAAAGCACACATCCTTGGCAACAGTAGTTGCTATCTGTGGACTAAGACATACAGTAGGCTAAATAGGGTGAGACTGAGTATGGCAAAGATGCTTAGCAATTCACAAAAAAGGGCTATGTGGATGACTGTTTAAAAAATTTGCCTTCCACTGAGTCTGAAGTCAGTCTCCTCAAAAGTCTACAGTGAATGCTTGCCTGCTCACACCTCAAGCTTTACAAAATCACTTATAATAGTAAAGAAGTAATGCAAGCTTTACCTTCCCAAAGCCACTTTAATGATCTAAGAGATTTAGATATAGGGACAGATTCTTTGTATTTGTAATGCTTTCTTGGTCTTACCTGATATTTGAAATCTATTTCCTTCACCTTTCAAGTAATGAGGAATAAAAATCACCTGCAGAGGTGTATTTGCTGCAATTAATAGCTCATATGATCCATTAGGATTTGCAATCCCTGTCACACTTCAAGGTAAATCAACCAATAGTACCTGATTAGGATACTCTCCTACCAAAAAATGAGGAACCCCTGGCTGAAGTGTAGTAACTCCCTAACAGCTTTATCTGATCTTCCTGTTGCATGCCCATGTGAATATTGCCTAATGCTTCTGTCAATGCAGTAGCTGCTATTGCCTTTGATGTGGACATCAAAACACAATGCCAAGTAGTAATTGTTATGGGCAAAGCAAAATGCATTCCATATCTTGAGCACACTATACCCAGATAAGAAATTTGCACTACAGGTTTTGAGTTATCTGAACCTATCTCATCAGAAATGGACAATGTGTTCACAGATACTGAATTTTACACTAACAGCAAAATAGTGTTTGGTCACATCTAGAAGGAGACCAGATGATTCTATGTTTATGTTAAAAGAGAGCTGTAGATTAGTACAATGACCTGCCCAACACAAAGGACATTACATTTCTATTTACCACAACTCTGGAAACCATAACACAAGAGGTGTTGCTGCAAGCCACCTTAAAAGCACAACATTGCTAACAGGGCCTACTTTTTTGTATAACACAGAAAAGTCTGCCACCCAGATTGACACATTTGTGCTGGTAGATGCAGACTCAGATGCTTCAATCTGTCCTGAGGTCTCTACACTACAAAGAGAAACCCAGTCAACCTAAATCTCAGAGATTCAAGAGATTTTCGACCTAAATTCATTCATTCGAGCTAATACTTTCCTAACCCACATAACTTGTTCCTTTACACATGCCATGCATTCAAATGACAGTAACTATAAAAGCTGACACCATTGCCAAGAAGTCTGATCAACAGCAGAATGTCAGCAATTTTTGGATGTCATCATCCCTACTGTGCAGTATGAAATCTATGGCAGGAAGATTGACTGTATTGTAAACAAGAAATCTCTCCCCAGAAATGTGCCCTGGGAAACATGACTTGTTTACTGAAGAAAACTGCCTTTTGAGAGAAGGTGGTTATCTTATGAAGCAAAATAAAGCTAAATGAAGAAAAATCATCCAAAATTTTCTGGCTATTGCTTCTTTAATTGTGCTAAAATATCACCACCAAGCCAAATGTCAGGGATGACTATTTACAGAAGGAACTTTATGAGCTGCTGGCTTGTGGATAATTAGAACAGAGGTGTGCAAGTAGTGGAATCTTCAAATGAATTACATGCTGCAAGCTTTTTGGTATTGTACAAATGCAAAAGATGGCCTATTTTGTAGCTGATAGACTCAGACCCTCCTTTTACAAATGTTGGCCTTGATGTCTTTTTTCCCTGGTCTGTCATTACATATTATACTAGATGGGGCCATGCAAACAGCAAACATGGGACATTTATATTTATCTGCATGGCCATTAGAGCTGTACACTTCGAAATGCAGTGAATAGTCTATGGACATTTCCATTTCATAAATGCACTCTGTTTTTTCATTGCTATTCCGGGCCGTGAAAACATCCACTTAGACACTCAGAAGCAATAAATATGCTAGGGCAAAGGCCAAGGAACTGCACATCTCTTTAAATATTGAAACCTCAAAATGTGAAGAGATATCTGAGAGACCAGGGCTGTATTTCAACCCACCCTAATCTTCTCATATGGTAATGGAGTGGGAAATAATAATAGCTAGAAGAATTTTTGATTCTATTTTCCTACAAATAGGCTCATTCATGAGTATCTGACAACTATCATGTTTGAAGTCTTACATACAGTTAGGTCCATATATATTTGGACACAGGCACAATTTTTGTTTTTTTCAGGTATTTACCAACCACACAGTCCAGCTATAGTTATATAATGGATATGGGCTGAAAGTGCACACTCTCAGGTTTAATTTGGGGGTATGTACATCTAAATTGGAGGAAGGGTTTAGGAATTGTAGTTCTTAAGAGTAGCCATCCCCCCTTTTTCAATGGACCAAAAGTAATTGGACAGTTGAATCAAAAGCTGTTTCATGGCCAAGTGTGGGTTATTTCTTCATTATTTCTTCAGCAATTAAGCAGGTAAAAGGTCTGGAGTTAATTCTCAGTGTGGCATTTGCATTTGGAATCTATTGCTGTGAACTTACATCATGCGTTGAAAGGAGCTGTCCATGCAAGTGAAACAGGCCATTGTAAGGCTTTGAAAACAAAACAAATCCATCAGAGAGATAGCAGCAACATTAAGAGTGGCCAAATCAACAGTTTGGTACATTCTGAGGAAAGAAGAATGCACTGGTGAGCTCAGCAACATAAAAAGGCATGAACATCCACGGAAGACAACAGTTGTGGATGATCGCAGGGAAAATAAGTGGAATATTCTGCAATGGCTGAGTCAATCAACTCAATTGAGCATGCATTTCACTTGCTGAAGGCAAAACTTAAGGCAGAAAGACCCACAAACAAAGAACAACTGAATACAGCTGCAGTTAGAGCCTGGCAAAGCATCAGGAAGGAGGAAACCCAGTCTTTGGTAATGTCCATGGGTTCCAGACTTCAGGCAGTCATTGCCAGTAAAGGATTCTCAACCAAATATTAAAAATCAACATTTTATTTATGATTATATTCATTTGTCTGCACTACAAATTCATTTGGATTGTTTTCTTTTAATTTATTCTGGTGGCATACAGAGCCAAAAGTATGAAAATTGTGCCTGTGTCCAAATATATATGGACCTAACTGCATCTCTCATTAATGCCAGACCTCCAACTCCAGTTTCAAGTGAACCAGAAGACCCCCTTCGTGC
Source organism: Staurois parvus (assembly GCF_062004578.1). Taxonomy (NCBI): domain Eukaryota; kingdom Metazoa; phylum Chordata; class Amphibia; order Anura; family Ranidae; genus Staurois; species Staurois parvus. The sequence goes on along the minus strand of NW_028318342.1, from coordinate 345,869 downwards.
TTACTCCAACAACTCTCCTTACTCAGAAAGCTGGAGTGGTCAGTGCACATTCTGGAAAGTTCAGTGGTAAGGACTTATCTTTCTTTCTCTACCTGTCCCAGAAGGGTCAAATTTGCAGAAATAGAGAAACAAAGTTGTTCCCCAGACTAGTTTGTCAATGGATCTTGCTGTTTTACTCAGAACTTCCAGTCACCAGTATTGGTTGATACAAAGGAAGGAGTGTCATACCTCTGGTAAAACTTCAATTTTATTGTGGTTTCCATTGTTTTGGTCTACATAGTGACCAAGCAGCACTGCTTCCATATCTACAGACTTTTAGCTGTGTTTTTTCCCCTGTAAGGCTGCCATACTCCCACCATCCCTCATGCTAACAGGGATAAGACAGGTGTAACAATGGAAGGCCATCTCCATTTTTAGGACTCTGAGGAAGGATATACATCTAGAAGAAGCTGTGCGCCATCTTTGCAGATGTTAAGGGAGGACAGCTTATGCTCCCCTCAGGCAGCATTGTGATGAGCTTGGACATGGAACCATCAGCTGCTTATTTTATGTTTCATTACGTGTATTCTGATTGTATGCTTCTTCAACCAGCCTGTTATTTTCAGTAAAGCATTACCATTTGTTTTACACAGTCTGGTTTATTGGAGGCTAGGAGGGTTTAGCCTCATGTTCAGCTGCACACAGGTTACAGGGTAACATGCAGCAGTGATGGAACAATAACTTCTCATGAAACAGGAGCTCCTCTGAATATTCTGATTCATGCACCCTCTAGGCCAAAATTATGAGGTATCATCAGATACCACCCACAGACCCAGAACCCAACCCGGGTACTTTAACTCACCAAAAGTATCCTGGCCATCATCTTCCAGCTGAGGTTGAGTACTTTCTTACATCACACTGTTGTAATATCTACTTCTACATCATTGCTATGTGAATATTGACTAGTGTATAAGGTTCTGTTAATTTTGTGTATTTTAGATTTCTTACAGTGAAAAAAAAAACACAGCAGGAGCCATTGAGTAATTAAATAGACAGATGAAGAGAAAATGCAGCATATTGTCTGTCAATATGAGAGGCACATCATAAAACCTGTAAAAATACTAATTTGTCATCACATCTCAGTAAACTGTCAGATTTATTACATGTTGGATTGCCTCCTGCCATCTGCACTGTGCTGTGTTTATGTCATCTGTAGATATGATTGTTTTGCATTTACTATTATGACTTTTCAGTTTAGATGTATTAACCTTAAAGTAGAACTCCAGTTAGATCTGGGAATGAAACCTTGAAATAAATATTCAGAGCCCAGACCAGGGTTTGTTTTTATACCAAGTTTATCTGCAATGTATTAGACCACATCACTGCATAAAATCAAAACAACAAATAGTCCTTTCTATTTTTAAATGATTAACTGTTAAATCCTTTAGGCAATTTTCAAATAAAAAAAACATTTTTTATTATATACCTTATTTTAGATGCGGTGATTTTACCACTGTGACTATTTGCTTCTCTAGGCAATGCAGATAGATTATTGCTGATGGGAAAGAACAGCAGGGTGCTCAACAAAGCTTCCTGAAAACATCAAAGCACCCTGTCTCAATACTCAGCTCAGTACTAATGCAAATGGTTGGCTGTCTCTTGTGAGGAGTTATGCAAATATCAAAATGCCTTGGTGGGTAAATGTCAGTGTAAAGTAAGAGAATGCAGATGATGCCAGGCTAGACCCAAATTTATTGGAACTAAATATCATAGGCGAGTTTTGCTATGAGAATTCAAATACTGCACAAGATACAGCAGTGTAAAGTTCACCAGCAGCAGGTCCATTTTTATCAGGGATAACAGACCTAACCGGTGTATGCCTAACTTTTACTTTACTTACAACATGCGAATGGAGGGGGGGGTGCAGTGAATATAAGTGATATAATGTGAGGTGGTTCATGTGCACACTGTTCATGCACCTAATTTTCTTTTTGTTACATACATAGTTAGTCTGGTTGAAAATAGACAAAAGTCAATCCACTTCAACCATTAAAATATATATATATACATATATATATATATATATATATATATGTAATCCTACACCCACAGATGATCCAGAGGAAAGCAAAAAACCCAGCAAACCTTCCTGATCCCCTGAAAGGCAATCAGATATTCCCTGGATCAACTTTACCTATACATGTTAGTAACCAGTTATATTCTGTGTATCCAAGAGAGAATCCGTGCCTTTTTTAAAGCACTCCTTTGAGCTGACCAGAACCAACTCTTGAGGGAGTCTATTCCATGTTTTCAAACATGTCTGTATTTGTCCTAGATTAAATTTCTTTTCCTCCAGATGTAAAGAGTGCCCCCTTGTCCTCTGTGATGACCTCAGGGTGAATAACTCTACACCAAGTTCACTATATGAACCACTGATGTATTTATACATGTTGATCATATCCCCCCTTAATCTCCTCTTCTCAAGAGAGAATAAATTCAGTTCCTCTAATCTTTCCTCATAGCTGAGCTCTTCCATGCTTCGTATCAGTTTGGTTGCCCTGCTCTGCACTTTCTCCAGTTTCCCAATTTTCTTTTTGTGAATTGGTGCCCAAAATTGAACTGCATATTCCATATGAGGTATTACTAATGATTTTAACAGGGGTAAAATGATATCTCTCTCTATGGAGTCTATACCTCTTTTTAATACAAGAGAGGATTTTGCTCGCTTTAGAAACCGCAGCTTGGCATTGCATGCCATTATTAAGCTTGTAATCTACCAGAACCCCCAGATCCTTCTCCACCATTGATTCCCCCAGTTGTACTCCCCCTAGTATGTATGATGCATGCATATTCTTAGACCCCAAGTGCATAACTTTACATTTATCAACATTAAACCTCATTTGCCATATAGTTGCCCAATAAAATAATGTATTGAGGTCAGCTTGTTTTTAATTTAAACAATGCAGAAAATTGCTGTAAAGGAAAGCCTTGCTGCAGAAAATGCAGTTTCACCTAAAATAAAGACCCTACCAACCTAAAATAAAAAAAATATACCTGGAAAACATATGAAACTTCAAAATACCACCCACTGAAACAAACTCCTATTTTTTTAAGGGAAGTCTTGCCAAAACAAATGCTATAGGTAGGACATCAGCTTAAAGCCTAACTCCAGGTTTCTTGTAACTTTAAGTAGTCCATTTCGACCAACCTGGCAAAATGGCACTAGTGTGAACCGAGCCTTAGACTTTAAAGATATCACTAATATCAAACCAATCACAAAGTATAATGAAAGACAAAAAAAAGCAAAGGGGCTGATTGTCAAAAGAGCTAGCACTCAGAAATAAAGTATAGTTTCCTAACTGATTCTATTCTCCCTAGGCAATTTGTCAGCTTATCTGCTTTCCCTACAGTCACTTCCAGTGACAGTATGGGATTGATTTACTAAAACTGAAGAGTGCAAGATCTGGTGCAGCTCTGCAGAGAAACCAATCAGCTTCCAAGTTTTTTTTTGCCAAAACCTAATTGAACAAGCTGAAGTTAGAAGCTGATTGGCTACCATGCACAGCTGCACCAGATTTTGCACTATCTAGTTTTAGTAAACCTCCCCTGTGCTGTGCCCTCCATTTCACAGTGCGGTAACTGGTGTATCCAAAACCTCATCCAAAAAGCGTAACCTCATCATTATTCAGCACCATGGAGAGCTCCTGTGGGCACATTTGCTTACAAGCTAATTTGTTTTTGTAGATGCTAACAATATTCAGCTGTAAATGTGACAGGTGTTCACTTCAACAAATGCCACTTAGGGCTCATTCACACTTGGCTGTTTTACCAACGCTTGCCAAACGCCCCTATAGCGGTCCGGCGTTTGCAGAGCGTTTTTTTAACGCGGTTTAGCGGAGGTTGCTAGGCATTTGAAAAGCGTTAAAAATGCCCCACAAATGCCTATAATGAAGTTTGAATGGTGTTACTGCTCCGCAAACGCCCCGCAACCGCTTTGCAACCACCGGGCGTTTGCGGAGCGGCACCATACACTAGAATAGGAGGCTTCAACACCTCCTGACTCGACCAGAGGCGTCCGTTTTGCCGCGATGCAAACGCTCCCTTTAGAACAGCCATGTGCTGTAATGCGCTGTAATGTGCAGAATTGGCAGAGGCGTTTGGGAACGTTCACACAACGCTAGTGTGAACGTAGCCTTAGGCTCCATTCACATCTAGGCATTTTGTATCGTGGACAGAATTGCCATGGTTCTGCCGGCGATTCCAAAATATTTAGCAAAACTGATAAATCACACCACACTTGTTCAGGTGCCATTCATTTTCAATGGCACCTAAATCAGGGTGTCAGTCTGTCGCTATTGTCATGAAATAAATCGAGCTGCAATCATGGCAAACTGTGTTACGCCGGAGCTTGTAGCCCAAAAGGACCTCCTGCTCCTTTTTTGTATTTCAATGGTTTTTATTAATTTTAAACAGTATAAAACACAAGCAACAAAACACGCCCACGCAGGGGCTATCAATTGCACCAATAAAAAAGGCAAAATAGAGCAGACAACGCTCTAATTCTAATAAGGCAAAACGTATGCCCACGCAGGGGCTATCAATGGCACATAGATTACAGTAACATCAGTGAGACTTTGATTATCTCAACTAAAGACAGCTGTCCACTGTGACATCAAAACAAACAGAAAAGGAGAGAAGAAGAGCAGAGAAGAAAGGGAAAAAAAAAAAAAAAACACACCAAAGAGCAGGGGTCCACGAGCGCCAATACCAAACTCCATTACCTCCCCACACTGGTCGGGGGGAGCGTGGGAAAGGCGTATTGCAACCAAGGCTCCCAAACTTTCAAAAATTTATGTTGAGAGTCGTTGCATATGCTCGACATCTGTTCGTTGAGCATCATAGTAGTCATACGATCCCGCACCCCCTGGAAAAGTACAAACGGACTCTTCCAGGCCTGAGCAATTGTCCTAGTAGCCGATAAAAACAAATAGGAAGCCAACCGCTGCTGACGAGCCAAAAGGCCCGGTATGGGGCAATGAAGCAAAGCATACCGAGCATCCCGGCGTATAGAGAGATGGAACAAAGTGAAAAGGAGGCCAAACACACGAGACCAAAAACGAACCAACCTCGGGCATGACCACCAGATATGCAGTACATCGCCGCGATGGCCACAACCCCGAAAACATCGATCACTACAGGCAGGGTTAGCCTGGGCCAGACGAGCTGGAACCCAGTACCAACGGAACAACACCTTGTAGGCTGCTTCCAGCGTGGTCGTATTAAATGAACATTTAGCTATGAGTGACCAGGCCCTACTCCAGTCCTCCGGATCCACAGCCACTCCCAGGTCGCGTTCCCACTGAACAACATATGAAAGAGAAGTGTGAGACGAGCATCTGTTCAAAGCTGCGTAAAGAAGGGAGATAAGGCCTGGGGCGCCCGGGTGCTGCTGGCAAAGCCGTTCAAAGGCAGATTTCTGATATGGGAAAGCAGAAGTGGCCCTCAGCGAAAGTAGCCAGTGCCGCAATTGAAGGTACCAAAAAAAGTTCCGCTGGGGGAACATCCCAAGACTCCCGAAGGACATTCCAGGTGGGAAAGGACCGAAAAGTCAAAAAGTGTTGCACCTGTGAGAAACCATGAGCCACCCACCAAGAGAATGCCCTCGGGTGATCTAGACCCGGTGGGAAAAGAGGGTTGTTAACGATTGGAAGCAAGGGCAAAAAGGGTGACATCAGGCCACTGGAGTAACGTACCGAGTCCCAGACTTGTAGGCCATGGAGCAACATCGGACTCAGCGCCATAGGGCGCAGGGCAGGGGGAAGCCATAGGAGTGTTGACAGTGCGATAGGGGCACAATTAGGTAGTTCCAGCAGGACCCAGAGAGGAACATCAGAGGAAGCATGCAACATAGACAGCGGGGCAATCTGGCTCGCCTGATAATACTTAGTTACATTGGGTACCCCAAGACCACCCTGGAGTCTATGAGCAAAGAGCGTGTTTCTTGAGACTCTGGGGTGTTTATCGGCCCAAATAAAACGCATAAACTTCGCCTGAAGCAACCGAAGAAAGTGAGGAGGAACCCGCACAGAGAGGGTGCGAAAATAATATAACAATTTCGGCAAAATGGTCATTTTCACTGAATGAACCCGTCCTATCCAAGACAGGTGCGGAAATTGCCAGGAATGCATAAGAGAAGATAAAGAGCTAAGCAAAGGATAATAATTTGCAGCAAAAAGGGAGTCATAGGTGGGGGTCAAGCAAATGCCCAAGTATTCCAGAGAAGAGGAAGCCCACCGGTAAGGGAAGTGGGATTGTAGGCGCGAAACCAAATCTGAAGCCAAAGTAATATTGAGAGCGACGGTTTTATCCAAATTGATACGTAGACCCGAAATCAAGGAGAAGCGCTCAAGAACTAGTTGCAAGTTAGGAAGCGTCGTCAGAGGATTAGTAAGGGTCAAGAGGGCATCGTCCGCAAAGAGGCTCAGCTTAAACTCCTGTCCTGCATATGGAACCCCCGATATATTGCAATCGGTCCGGAGCGCTAAAGCCAGTGGCTCAAGCGCCAGGACAAAGAGCGCCGGGGACAGCGGGCAACCCTGCCTCGTCCCTCGCCCAACAGGAAAGGGATCCGAGAAATACCCAGCGTATTTAACGGAGGCCGAAGGAAAGGAATACAAGTCCTGAATCCAAGAGAGGATAGAATCCCCGAAACCCCAACGAGACAGCACAAACCGCAGATATTCCCAAGATAGAGAATCAAAAGCTTTATATATGTCCAAGGACAGTAGGAATCCTGGGATTTTCCGTTGTTGCAGAAAATGTATAAGATGGACCACCTTACGGACGTTATCACCCGCCTGCCTCCCGGGGACGAACCCTACTTGGTCCCTGTGGACCAAGCTACACAAATATTTATTGATGCGAAAACTAAGGATCTTGCCCAATATCTTCAGGTCTTCGTTAAGAAGAGAAATGGGCCGGAAGGCTTGCGGTTCCTGGACATCGTCGGTCGTCTTAGGAATCATAGAGATATGTGCCCTAAGTGCATCCGGAGAGGGCAAAGAGCCCTGTCGTAACTCATTGAAATAGGCCGCTAAAAAGGGCGCCAATAGGGCTGAGAATTTTTTATAATAGAGACCGGAGAAGCCGTCGGGACCTGGGGCCGCTGTGGACCGTAAAGATTTGATCGCTTGGAGCACTTCTGGTACGGTGACACCAGCATTGAGGGCCGCCTGTGCTGCCTCGGTTAATCCGGGAAGATGGAGGTCTTGAAAGAATGCCTCTGCCTGGGCCACAGGGAAAGGATCTGGGGCAGCATAGAGGCGCGAAAGGAAGTCCGAGAATCGGGAAACAATCTGCTGGGGATTAGAAGTACAGCCACCTGTGGAAAGTCGAAGTCGAATTGGTTTATGGGGCTTCCCCACAGAATTGAGTTTCCTGGCTAGCATGGGACCGGGCTTATTAGCGCAGGAATAAAATTTATGTCTGGTCCAACGCAGGGCCCGTTCCGCCTCCGAAGAGGCGAGGAGGTCCAATTCTGTCGCCAGAGCCTCCCGAGCGCGTTTATGGGCCACGGATGGAGATGACTTCCAACGCGCATCCGCAGAGGCCAGGAGAGAATGAAGCTCCAAGAGTCGGCGTTCCCGCTCCCGCTCCCGCTTCCGGACCGCAGCCAGCTGTATAACATGACCCCGCATCGTGGCCTTATGCGCTTCCCAAAGGTGCACTGCTGAAGAGACCGATCCCGAGTTTTCCGCAAAGTATGTCCATAAAAAGAATTCTATTTGTTGCCAGGTAGCCTGAGTGGTCAGTAAAGAGTCATTGATGCGCCAATGAAAAGGGCGCCGTTCTGACCCAGAAAGGGCAAGGAGGAGTACCAAGGGATCATGATCTGACCAGGGTGAGGAAGGAATAGTTATCTGCCGGACCGAGGGGAGCTGCTGGACCTGCATGAATATATGATCAATTCTACAAAAACTATCATGGGGATTGGAATAGAACGTAAAGTCGCGTTCAGTTGGATGAAGTTCCCTCCAGACGTCCGCTAGCCCCGCCGTCCGCAAAAGAGAGCGCATACGTTCCTCTAACACCAAGTCATGAGAGGGGGTCGCTCCCCGTGCGTAGCGCCTATCCAATGTGGAATCCAAGGTAACATTCGAATCCCCCATAACAAGAAGAAGACCCTTAGAATGTCGAGAAACAATGGTGCAAAGATGCGAAAAGAATTTATGCTGGAAACGGTTAGGCGCGTAGTAAGAGACAAAGGTAACCTCCTGGTCCCAGAGGGTGCCTTGCAGAAGCAAATACCTGCCCGTGGGGTCTGCTATATGCCTAGAACAGACAAAGGGGAGATTGCGTTTAAAAGCAATCAGAACACCCCGACGCTTCTCAGAAGCCGAGGCCGTGTAAAAGATGGGATAGTGAGGTGAAAGATAACGCGGAGCGGAGGACTGAGAAAACCTGGTCTCCTGTAGACATACCACATCAATTTGTTGCGATTTGAGGTGATGAAAAACTTTAGCCCGTTTCTGAGGCGAATTGAAGCCTTGAACATTTTGTGAATGTATTTTCAAAAGGGGCGAGGCCATGGCGGTATCAACGCAACATGCTCAGCAGAAAAAAGCCCAAAGCAGCCAGCAATCTCCACTCCCAATGGCGATCGGACCATGGCGTCCCAGAACCCTGCAGAAAACAAAAACGAAAAAAAACAGAGAAAAAGAAAAGAACAAAGAAAGAAAAAAGGAAAAAGGAAAAAGACATAAAAAGTATGCATAACAGTGCAATTGTGTCACACCAATGGTGACGCGCATCCTACACATGAAGGATACAATTAGGGGTAACTCTACCACCGGACACATGGCTGCAAATGAAAACATCAAAACTGAAGCCCTCAGAGGGCAAAAAAGCAAAAAACATAATATAATGTAATAAAACGTAATGAAACTAAAAGTCCCAGGAGCAGGAACCTCCGCGATAACCTCCCCATAGGAACCCAGAGAACCATAGGAGCCAACCCCCTTCCACCCAACCAGGCCCACCGGGTCAACCTCCCACCCCGGGGCCCAAGGAGCAGTACCAACCCGAAATGCAAACAAACTGGGGGAGCCCCAAGGGCCAAACTCACGGTCCCGTCAGAGAGTTCATCGGTGAGATGATACATGGAAAATTCAGGACGCATCTTCAGCCCGGAGAAGAACAGGAAGGACTTGATCGCGAAGGGGTCTGAGAAAGGGCCCTCTTCCTATTGGACGACCGCTCCCAGATGCGGCTCGGAGGAAGCGGCCTTGCCGGTGATCCAGATGAATGAACTGGGCTCCGATCCGCAGCCTCCGGCGAAAGAAGGTGTAAGGATTCTAGGAGAGAGTGAGCCTCCTCTGGTGTAGCCACAGAGTGACTGCGGCCCCGGTAGGTGAAGGTGAGGCGGAACGGAAAGCCCCAGGCATATTTAATACTATGTTTCACCAGGACCGAAGTGAAGGGCTTCAACTGGCGGCGCTTTTGTAGAGTGGTCTGGGAGAGGTCCGCAAAGAGCTGATAGCGATGCCCCTGGAAGCTGAGATCAGGTTTATTTCTGGCCGCCAAGAGGATGGTTTCCTTAGTGCGGTAATAAGTGAACTTGATGATAATGTCTCTCGAGGGCCCATCCGGTCATCTGGGGCCCAAGGCACGATGTATGCGATCAAATTCAACACGGTCAATGGGAATGGCGGGCGTCAGCTCCTGGAACAGAGCAGTAGCAGTGGAGGTAAGATCCGTAACCGTTTCCGGGATACCCCTTAACCGCAAATTGCCACGGCGGGAACGATTTTCAAAATCCTCAAGCCGTAGCAGCGTGTCCGCCAATTCTTTCTTGAGGTCGCATAAATCCTGCTCGTGATTTTCAAGGACCGTAGCCGCAGCATCCATTTTATCTTCAAGGTCGCTCGTCCGGCTGCCCAACTCCCGAATTTCCCGTGAGAGACGGTCGGCCAGCTTGGAGGTGGCGGAGGACAATTCTGATTGTAACATAAACTGGAAGTGGCGCAGGAGCTCAGCATCCCGCAGAGATGGCATGGGAGACTGCTGGGGTGGCTCCAATGGCATGGGAGACTGCTGGGACGGGTCCTCCACACTGCCATGATCCGACCCACCTGCAGATGGTGATGGCATGGGACCCAAAATTGCGGCTGGGGCTCCATTTAAGGTCTCGGGCGGGAGCCACGAATCCGCGGCCGAGGTCCTGGAAGTGGTCGGCAGCCGGCCCAAAATCGAGGCCGCGGCTTCAGCCGCGACCTCTGGCGGGTAGGCCGCAAACTCCGGCGCCGCCCGCCGGGAGCTGGAGGCACGGGCGGCCGGCGTTTTTTTGCCCATCGGGGCACCAGGGTAGCAAGGGGCCAGAGAAGGAGCAGGGGGACCCCCCCTGAGGGACAGAAATCGGCCGATGTGTCCGGCGGCCACAGCACAGATCTAAAAGGCAGCAACCATCCTGGTTGCTGCTCACGAGCGCCCCCCTCCTCCTGCTCCTTTTTGAGCTACAAGCTTTGCATGATGCTGTTTGCTGCAATTGCAGCGACTTATAGTGGCAGAATCACACTTGCATTTAGGTACCAGTGCAAATGAATGGCACCTGAACAAGCATGCTGTGTGGTGGTCAGTTTTGCAGAGCATTTGGGGATCAAAACATCTAGATGTGAATGGTGCCTATAGGTTTTATCAATCATTCATAAATAGGCACCTGTGATTCTTTAACCTTTTTGCTGCCACTGATTTAGGCCTCATACCAGTGTGCAGAGATGTGAGTTTTTCTGTATGTATTCTGCAGGGGCACAAAGAAATCACTTGTTCTCTATGTTCACACCCCAACACTAATATCACGTGCAGATTTTTTCTGCGCATGAATCCCCAACATATATAAAACTCACTGAAATGTGCAGGAAAACTGATGTAAACTCATGTCTCTGCAAGTGAAATCTGCACAGTTTTCCCATCAGGTTTTATGCGTGTATGTTATGAATGAGGCCACAAAATATCCACAAATCGTACCAGTGTTGTGGTGTGAACAGGGCATATAGAGAATCATTTTTTTCTTTGTGCCCTTGCAGAAAAACTCATGTCTCTGCATCATGGTGTGAATGAGGCCTACTTGTCAGCTTTTAGGTGGAAAGGATCAAGTGGTTGTACACCGCCCCACTGGACCCACAGGAGTGCTGCCCCTGTGTGATCCCCACATTGTGATAAAAACTTTGTGACAAAAAGTATTAAAAAATTAAAGTTGCACCTAAGCACTTATAAAAACACTCCCCCCAAAAAAGTTTTTGAGCTCCCCCTATCCTCATGTATATGCATATATGAACGTAAACACAGGCACCAGGGGTGCCTGTGTACAAAATCAGTGCTTGTGTTACACACTCCAGAGTGAAAGCAATAGTTCTAGAGGCATAATTTATGGTTCACTGTAAACTGATGACCTGTAATCAAGTTTTTTTTTCAGATAGAAAATGGCAGAACTCTGTTCCACCACTTCTGGCACTGGCCTTGCGCTTTCTATTGTCATTTGTGAACACAGAAATTTGGTTACTCTTCTGGTGGCTCCTATAGAACTCTCCCTGCCCTCCTCCTTGTGACAAAAGAGGAGGTGGCAGGGGATTTGCACAGCAACACTAGTTTAACAGCAGCAGCTTATCCAGAAGCCCTCGTCCGCAGCCTGCACTCTTGACTCTCTTGCTGTAAGTCATAGCTGCTCTTTTGCAGCAGTCCTTCTCTAAAGTACTCTCTAGGTGGTGGGTGAGTGGGGGGAGAATTTATGGGAGGTCATTTTTGGATGTAAACTAGCGTGTGAGATATGCACTTCTGAATCCTTCACTCTGCTCATAGAGCACTCCTGAACCCTGCACACAGTGCATAGCACACTCCTGAACCCTGTGTTCTGAGTGTAATGTGCTCCTAAACCCTGCAGTTTGTGTATAGCACACTCCTGAACCCTGGATCCTGTGCATAGCCCACTCCTGAACTCTGCATTCTGTGTGTAATTCACTCCTGAACCCTGCGCCATGTGCATGGCAAACTCCTGAACCCTGGATCCTGTGCATAACCCACTCCTAAACCCTGCATAACCCACTCTTAAACCCTGAATCCTGCACCCTGTGCATAATGTGCTCTTAAACGCTGCACTCTGTGCACAATGCATTCACCACATATGTGTGTGTAAGAACAAATATGATGTTTGTACTTTTTATCCTACTTAAAACACACAAACACTGACCTTTTAACCAGACATTTGACCCTGACCTTTGCCTTTGACCCTATGGCCTTAACCCCGATCCTGATTTACAGCAAACCGTGATGTCGTTTTTTTTATATTTTTTATTTAATCATTTTTTTTTATACAATTTTTTTTTTTGCTGGCACAGGATGTATTTTGGTTCATTTAAAAGGAGAAATAACACAATGGTGGGTTGTACCGTTACTGATTACTGCAAAAGCCAAATACAAGTTATCACAGCCATCATGTGATCGAGAGCTGGTCCTCCTGTACTATCGCTAATATTTAAGTCCCATACTGTGGTGGTTTATGTAAGGATTTATTCTACTTATAAAGGGCGGTGTCCCTTTCCCTTAGATGAAATATTACAGTGCCTCCAGCCGTTAAAATACGGCAAATATTTAGTAAACCAATAATTTGGACACCTTGATAATTTGATCACCACTTATTATTAGACCTTGAATTCTTTTAGCCAGTATGATTTCGTACCATACACACATAATTTGCCTTATAATAGATAAATATAAAAATTTATTTATGTACAAAAATTATATATATATTAACACAAAACGCAAAAGACTGGTGATGAATGAATACTGATACACACGGTCAAAGATATATCCTACCAATATCATATACAATAATAATGTTTCTAAATAATGAAAAATCAATATAACAATTTTCTAGATGATGATGATGATTAAAAATTAAATCTAGTAATAACTAATAATTTAGAGTATCTCAGAGGTTATTTTCTCACCAAAACGTGGCCATAGGATTGGGAGAAGATATTCTCTGATAAATTATACTCTAATTACTAATATTTAATAATTTATGAAATATGAAAAATTTGTAATATGACACCAACAATATCTAACAGTAATACGGGATCTCTCTAGATATATATAAACACCCAATACAGCTATTCTCACTCTACGATAATTCTTGTTACTCTACACACAGAGAAAATATACAATACAAAATTAAATGGACAGTCTCACCACACCCAGATCTAGGAATATGACACCTCCCAGTGGATTCAGCTGGCAATGGAACGCCTTCAGAATGATGACCACAGGGGGAAGTGAGATGTAGTTCAATAGTGTAGGAGAATGTAGGAAGTTAGAAGTACAGAGATTTAGGTCTCATCCAGATATATATATATTTGATTATACCTAATGTCCTGGATAGGAACTATGGAAGATATATGTATATTCAGTTATTCATTTCCCTGAGATACAAACTTGTGGGAAAGCATTTGTTTTCTGATACAACATACAACTGATGCTAATTCACAATATATCTTACTTTTCATCATCTCAATACTCAAGTTAGTGATATACAATTCCCATTGCTGAATGTATTTTTGTTTCAGAAAGAGTAGGAATAATGTATCTTCCTGTTAATGTTTCTGGGGTAAGAATATAATTTCTAAGCTTTCTTTTAGTCTTAAAAGTGACACATTAAACTGATGTTTGTCCATTGTAAAGATGATAGGCAACAACCAGGTGTCCTTGTAGTTTGAAAAGACTATTTGAAAAGACTGTTATCTCACCATTCTCCCCAAGGTTTGTTTACTCTTCTCAGACTTTAATATAGTCTCATATATTGTTCACTTGTTGGTGTGGTGATTCAATGTTTGAAGGTCTAATGTCTTATTTGACTGTCTGATTAACTTTTGTATATGCATTCTCCCCGACCCCAATATACAAATAGTATTTATTGAGAATATACATTTTAGCTAGTCTCACAGTCTCCAACCTAAATTCCCAGGATTGTCTATCTTAGATCACCTGTGGATATTCAAACAGTCTATTGTCTCTGGGAAGAGCTCCTTTCATCCATTATTTACATTTCTTAACTGGAGGGTCCTTTGAACTTTCAACCAAGACAAGTTAACCCTTAACAGACGGCTAGGCTGGGTTGTTGTTGAAATAAAGTCATGTTTTTGATACATAATTTCAAAAGTCACTACAATACACACAATGAGAATATCAGATAAATGATTTTGCCGTTTTTTTTTTTTTTTGGCATGCTAGTCTCATATCGATAGTGAAGAGATTTCTAAAGCTACAAAAATCCTTGTACGATCTGATATCGTCTCAGAAAAATTTTCGCGCTTGTCCCTTTGAATAATTTCAGACGAAGCTGTGTACTAAAGATCCAATTATTGTACGATCACTTCAAATTTCTGATCCTGTGTACTAGGCTTTAGTATGACACCCAAAACTGTCAGTGACAGCTTGCTTGGTCTCTGTGCTGGGAACATGCTTCATAGCTCACTTCCAGCACAAATACAGGCATGTATATATTCGGCCCCACAGAAGACCCACTTCAATGAAGTCATATGTACATACACCCGAAAAGGGGTTAAAACACAAACATTAATGGAACATCCTGAAACACATTGGTTGTGGAAATGGAGTGTTCTGTACCACATTGATAACTGAGAAATGTTTAATGCAAAATAATGAGAAATATCAGAAAATTCTGCAAAATAGTGATAAGAGGCAAATAAGATAGTCGACATGAGATGTCTGTTAACAAAGTTTTGTAGTCAGACAGTTTGGGGGTTATTAGGATGTAATCTCTTCATATCACATTGTGGTGCTTTGAATGACAGACTATTATCAGCACTACCTTATACAACTTTAGATTGTCATTCACACTTCAGTGCTGAAAGGTTTATGGATGTTGACAGCGCCATGCATGCTTCTGCCTAAAACAATTTCATACACAGTATGTAGCTTGTTATTGCATGATATTTTAGTTAATATATTTTTTTTGGCACATTTGTTTAGAAAAACACATGAAGTTACAAATTAAAACATAAAGTGGTTGTCCAGTCTAAAGTTCATATATTAAAAGACAGCAGCTACAAAAACTGTAGTTACTGACTTTTAATAATAGGACACTTACCTGCTCCAGGATCCAGCAAAGTCCTCACATGGCCGCTGGCTTACTATCTGTGGGCAGCAGGCTGTGACTGCTTGTGGCTTCACAGCTGGATGCTCACTGCGCATGCACGAGCCACACTGTGCTATATGATTGGCCTGTGACATGCCCCAGAAGGCTGTAGGCAGGGCCGGGGCTAGACTGTTCTGCGCCCTAGGCAAGACCAGCTACTTGCACCCCCCCCCCCCCAAATATATTTTTTACTTAAACAGTAGAAAATATTAAATCAACAAAACATGAAACTGCTAAATTTCTTTTAAATAGCAAAAATAATTGCTAATAGATGCCACCAGCACCAATATTATAGACAAAATATATATTAACTAAACATAAATTAATTGTATTAAAGAATCAGATAGAGAAACAAAAAAAAAGAGTTACAAAACTCTGCAGTGATCAACTGGCTTGCAGTAAGGGACAGAGAAGAAAACTGGAAGGAGAAGGAGCAGCAGCTCAGCTGCTACACTGGAAGGATCATTCATCACACGATCAATCAGTATCCGCTCCCCTCACCCTGACCATTGTATGCCCCCCTCCTCCTCCTGTCACCTCCATGACATGCCATCCTCCTAGACTTGGCTCACCTCTGGTGGCTCCTGCCAGGGCGCAGAGTCCAGGCTGCAGTTCTCAGTTAGGACAGGCGGCCTCTCAGCGCTACACCACTTCCCTCTCATACACATCGGGCCCCGACCATCCTACTCACATAGGGGTAACCCTGAAACCAGAGTACACCTCTGCCTATTGATTGGCTGCAGCTGTGTAGTAGAAGGTGGAGCCAGCACTTGACATGCACCATTTGGTCACTAGCCAACTCCCTGTTACAGCTGGAGGATCGTGCGTGCCAGTGTGTGCACAGAGATGTACAGACCAATCTTCTAATCAGAGACTGCTGACCACCCTGGGTTTTGGACTATTGTCACCACTTCCCATTCTAGGGGGAGCCGACACTTCTCTGCTACATGGAATACTGTCATATATATGTACTAAATGGATATGTGTGTGGACAGGCTGTGAGACAATTGTACAGAGTAAAGATATCATCATTCCCTCATCATCCCTGTGTATGAGGAGAGGGAGACTGTAGAGAAATTATGAATTCATACAAGAGGCCACACAGAAAGAGTGCCAGCCTGTGCTGCACCCAGACGCCCCTAGGTGGCAGTGCGCCATAGACAGCTGTATGGGGAAAGGTGGGCTGAACCTCTGCTCAGATCACCAAGGTAATTTGAGTCAAAACCAGGTATCCGCTAGCCCCCCCCTCCCAAAAAAAAATTATGTCCCAAATGGTAAGGAGGAGGGGGGAGCAGGAGGATTCTGCTTTAAGTACATACAGTACTCAATTTTTTTTTTTTTATTCACTGTTTCTCATGGATATATGATGTTTTCTTGTAACTCAAATATACAATAATGTACAGTAAATGCAAGCCCATTCACAAAATTTGCATATCAATCCACAGCTTTCATAAAAATCATATTTAATGATTCCATCCTATACAGGTCCTTGTTCAGGCACTTCCTGTTAAAACATGACAATGCTCTGTCACTGTCTCCCAGACTGTCTCCCAGACTGCTCTTAAGTTGTCACATTGTTGCATGAGCTTCTGAAGGCGACTACTATACCTTTGTCACTGTCAGGAAACCTAAATTAAGAAAATGTCATGGGAACATTACTAGTATGCAGAGGTCTCTCTGTAATTAGGCAAATTAGGTGGCCACCTAAGGCTTGGCACTCACAGGGGCCTTGCAGGCACCTAATTTGCCTAGAAGGCAGCCAGAAGTAGGAGCAGCAAGGGGAGGAGAACAGTCATCTGGTGGACACTCAGGCACCCCAGCCCAGGACATCTTTACTCAGAACAGGCGGATGAAGAGGAAAAAGTCTGACAGTCTTCTCTGCCCCCACCCCTCCAAATCACTCAATACAGTGTTGGGGTGACAGTGGAGAATCAGGGGTCATTGTTTCTGGAACAGGGGAGTGCAGTTTATCCACAGACAGTGGATCAGGAGCACGTCCCAGGAGCAGATCCTTCAGAAGACCACCCACAGAGTAAGCCACATCAACAGTACCTGGCTGGGTAAAAGAAACCCCCGACCTCCAGGGGATATTCTGTGGATTCCTTATAACTGTGTGCTCTGTGTCACGATCGTGAGTCAGGAACATAGGGAGCTGGACAAAGCTGGAGGAAATTTCCACTGTGCAGAGCTTCGTAAGGTAAGAGAGCCCTTTCCTGCCCTCCTCCTGTCACATTGTGCCCCTTCCTGTCAGACTGACCCCACTTTTCATCCTGCCCCCAACCTGGCACACTTCCACCCTTCTTGTCACACTGCCTCCTCTCTTGTTACACTGCCCCCCTCTTTTTATATTGCCCCCTCTTGTCCCTCTGCCCCCCACCTAATACACTGCCCACTTTTTATCATCCCCCACCTGTCACACTGCCACCCCTCCTGTCACACTACCCCCCTCTTTTTATATTGCCCCTTCTTGTCCCTCTGCCCCCCACCTGATTCGCTGCCCACTTTTATCATCCTGCCCCCCCCTCCTGTCACTCTGCCCTCCTCTTGTCATCCTGCACCTCCACCTGTCACACTGCCCCCCTCCTGTCACACTGCCCCCCATGTCATCCTGCCTCTCCTCCTGTCACACAGCCCCCCTCCTGTCACACTGCCCCCATTCTGTCATGCTGTCCCCTTTCTGTCACGCTGCTCCCCCTCCTGTCACACTGCCCCCCTGTTGTCATACTTCTCCCCATCTATCACAATGCTCAGGTACCCCTCTCCTATCACAATGCCCCTCTACTGTCACACAGCCTCCCTACTGTCACAATGTCCCCCTTTTATCACAATGCTCATGTACCCCTCTCCCCCCACACTGCCACCTTCCTGTCACACTTCCAGGTCCCTTTTTCAAGTTTTGATGTGAGGGCTCCTTATGTAAATGGGGACTACTAAAGAAGGAGGACTCCTGATGTAAAGGGGAATCTGATGTGAAAGGGGAACATCTGATGTAAAAGATGGATCCTGCTGTAAGGGGATGGGGCTCCTGATAAAAGGGGGTTCCTGATGTGAAGGAGGTGTGTGATGGAGGAAAGGCAGGACAGAACACACAGAGTGGATGGCAGACGCACAAAGCTTTATTGAAACAAACAGACGGCAGTCCTTCAATATGGGGGGTGGCAGAGAGGGTGGATTTGCCACTAAATGGTAATGAGGGGGCCCCACCCACTTATAGTCCACTAGGAGAGCCAAGGGTTGTCCCTGTAACAGGGGTAGTCCGACACAGGAGGGGGTGGGAGGGGTCACCACTGCAACAGTTCAGGTAACACAGTGGGGAAGCAGGTACTCACGGATCCAACAGGGTGCCTGATCTCCCAGGGGTAGAAGCAGAACGCAGGTACCTGTGGAGTCTGGATCAGGCGGGTGGCCTCTGGCTCTGGCAGACGGGCTGTGGTAGTCTCTCCCCCTTCTGTGGGGTCTCTGACAAAAAGCAGGCAGGCTGGGATAGTCTCTCCCCCTTCTGTGGGGCCTCTCGCAATCGCAGGCAGGCTTTCTCTGGCTGTCTCTTCCCTCCTGTGGGGTCTCTGTGAGGCTGGGGAGTAGACTTGCAGAGTCTAGTCACAAAGGTCTCGCCGGAGCTTGAGATCCTTTGATGACTGCACAACGGAATGAAAAACGGAGCGCCCAGCATCAGCCTCTTAAACGGCTGCAGGACGCTCCCCGGTCGCCTTGGCAGCTGGTAGGGGGGAAGGGAATACTAGACCCCAGGGAGAATCAGGCTGGTGACAGGGACATCCTGGGGGGCAGGGATGATGTCTGCATAGATGAAAAGCAAGTTGGGAGGTGTGCAGAGAGCTCCTAGCCAGCTGGCCGGGAGGGAGGGGGGCCCAGAGTAATTTGATTAGGCCATTGAATTAGACCATTTGGCCTAGTGACACAGGGGACAATTGGAACATTACAGAGCAGGACGCTGAGGGCAGGTGATACAAGGCATTAATAAGGGGATTAATAATTGGCAGGCTCCTATACCGTGACATGGTGATTCCTGATTTACAGGAGGATTCCTGGTATAAGTGAGGACTACTGATGTAAAGGAGAACATCTGACGTGAAAGGTGGCTCCTGATGTAAAGAGGGCCCTCTGAAGTAAAGGGGGATTCTGATTGAAAGGGCCACTGCTGACCAAAAGGGGAACTCTCATGTAAAGACGACTTCTGACGTGAAGGGGGGGGGCTCATGATGTAAGGGGATACTGATCTAAAGGAAGACTACTAATGTAAAGGGAGACTCTGATGTAAAAGAGGGCTACTGCTACTTAAAGAGCAGCTCTTTTCTTTCAGTGTTCAGAAGCTGCTCAGCTGTCGGAGAATTACAATCCACTCGTTGTCTCCACAGTAACCTGGATACCATTTCCTGCCTCATTAGTCCAGCCTACAGCCAGCCCTTTGAAATTTTAGCAGCTTAGCTCATTTCCTCCTTGCCCTTGCATGGTCTATGATCTCCAGTGTGTTCCTGCCTGCATTCCTGTGCACAGCTCATTATGGCTGACTTCTCTTCTGATTCCTGTTCACCATATTTTTCAGAGCAGCTAGTATTACTCCTAAAGTTGCCTTTGGGTTTTTCATGCATCCTGACAATTTTTCTAGCAGTTGTGGCTACAGTCTTTCTTAGTCTACCTGACCATAACTTGTTATAAAGAGAACCCTCAAATTTTCCAATTCTTAATAGATGATTGGACAGTACGGACAGGCATATTCAAGGCTTTGGATATCATTTGATATCCCTTTTCCATCTTTATGAAGTTCCATAACCTTGTCATGCAGGTCTTTTGACAGTTCTTTTCTGCTCCTCATGGCTCATTATCTAGCCTGCTCAGTTCATCCATGAGAGAGCCAACAAACTCATTGACAATTTATACACAGACACTAACTGTAATTCAAAAATCCAGATGTGAGAAATTAACCTTTACTTGCCCTTTTAACCCGTGTGTCTCCTTGTGTGTCTGTACCAAGGCCAAACATTCCAGGGTATGTAAACTTTTGATCATGGCCATTTGGGTTTTTTGTGTTATCATTATGATTTTAAAAGGAGCAAAACAACTGTGTGATAATAAATGGCTTCATGTGATCACTATCCTTAAATAAATGGGTTTTTTTGGCATGATCAGTCATATTCTCAATTATCAATGCCAAAATTTAATGATTTTGGCCAGTGTATGCAAATGTTTTAGTATATATATATATATATATATATATATATATATATACACACACAGTGCTCAGCATACATGAGTCCCTTTTGTACAGTAAGAATTCAGTCAATATCTCAATGAACACAAGAACAATTTTCAAAATGTTGACAAAACTGGGTTTTATAGAAATTATTTTTAGCTGATTACATGAAAGTAAGGTTAATAATATAACTTAGATTACAAAATCTTCAGTTTTACTCAAATTAGTGGATGCAAAATGTATACACCCCACAACAGAAAGTACTCCATCTAGTATTTTGAATGACCTCCATGATTTGTAAGGACAGCACCAAGTCTTCTAGGCATGAAACATGCAACATATTGCAACATCTATCATATTGCAACATCTATCTATATATTTTCTGTTATTCAAGAATGACCTCTTTTAGAGCCTGGATGCTAGATGGAGAGTGATGCTCAACTTGTATCTTCAGAATTCCCCATAGATGTTCAATTGGGTTCAGATCAGGAGACATACTTGGCCACTGAATCACTTTCACCCTGTTCTCCTTCAGAAATGCAACAGTGGCCTTAGATGTGTGTTTTAGATCACTGTCATGTTGGAAAAGTGCATGACGACCAAGGGCACAGAGTGATGGTAGCATCTTCTCTTTCAATATAGAACAGTACATCTGTGAATTCATGATACCATCAATGAAATGCAGCTCGCCGACACCAGCAGCACTCATGAAGCCCCACAGAAGGACACTGCCACCACCATGTTTCACTATAGGCACCATGCATTTTTCTTTGATTTCCTCGCCTTTGTGACTCCATACTGTTTTGAAGCCATCAGTTTCAAAAACATTTATCTCGGTCTTATCACTCCAGAGTACAGAGTCCCAGTAGTCTTCTTTTTCAACATGGACCCTGACAAATTTTAGGTGGGGTTTTTTTGTGCATGGATTTTAGGAGAGGCTTCCTTCATGGACGACACCCATGTATGTCATTAGTCTGCAGTGTACGCCATATTGTGTCACGGGAAACAATCACCTCAGTTTGACTTTCTCCTTCTTTAGCTAGCTGCAGTGAACTTGCATGGCGATTTTCTTCAACCCTTCTCATCAGAAGACACTCCTGTCCAGGTGTAAATTTCCGTGGACAGCCTGGACATCTTCTGTGAATGGTTGCAGTTCTAACCTTGTTAAATTTTTGTGCCACTTTTGGTACAGTATTATGACCGATAAGTAGAGCTTTGCTGATCTTCTTGTAGCCTTCAACTTTCTTGTGTAAAGAAATTATTTTCTTTTTCAGGCCTTGTGACATTTCTTTTCCATTTATTTTCATTGCTGACAGAATGAAATGGAAAGGGGTTTTATTTGTTAAGTTACACCCTTTTGTAATCAAATGTCTGCAGGACACCTGTTAATTAGGAATTTGTTGTCTAAAATATAGCTTATAGTGTCCCATAGAAAATGTTGATTCTGGAAGGAAAGTAAAAGTTTTCTGACAAATCTGTTGGGGTGTACTCATTAATGCTGAGCAATATATATAGATATATATATACACATATGTATATATTATGTTTATGTTACTCATTTGAGGTGGCAGCTACTTTTTCACTTGCAGTTCCTTCTAAAGGCATAGTACGTATTTTTATTTTAATATTTTTAATACCTAATACTCCTGATATGTATGCTGAAATCTAAGAGCAGGAATGACAAAGTCCCAAAGCATGGCAGAGGACATTAGTTAATACTGGTAACCAAACACGTACGGGTGCATTAAAGAAAAGATCTATTGCTAGATACACTTCAGAACTGCTCTACTGAACTGCACCGTTTTACTTAATGGACATAAGAAAACAATAGACTTCCAAAACATGTCTGCTTAAGTTGAATTGATTTCAGTGGAAAGTGATTTAGCTGGGAATTAGTTTGGTTACTCATTTCAAGCCTGACAGTATAATCCATGTAATTACAAGGCCTCTTTTCAGGGCTGGGTATCTTTGCTATAGTTTGGATTAGACTCTTCTGCTTCCTTTTCTTGATTTATCTGTTCATATGTTAAAATCTACACATACATTATACACTTTTAAAAATTATTTTATACAAACATAAATGATGACTCTAGTCTCATGATGATGAAGTAGAAAAGGCATTTTTAATATTAACAGCTATTGTGTCTCTGGTCATCCGTAATGTAAGAATTAATGCTCATATTTTACTGGCTATGACATTTTAATGGAACCGTATGTAGCACTACTCCCGTAGGAGCCGCAGAACTACTGTCCAGGTTTTCCCACAATCTTAGCCTGGCAGCCAGGCACACAGGATCATTCACACATTTATTTAGTGATCAGACTAGGTGTGTTGTTTTTGTGGTTTTTATTTATTGGAGAACTCGGATAGGGTTGAGAGAATTAGGTACTCCAAAGACAAGAACTATGTACACTTGAATCCTTAGGTATTCTTCGGAACTAGCTATAATAAAGTCTGTTCTTGTAGCAAACAGTCTACTGTTTGTCTTCAGCTTTAAAGTAGTAGTAATCATTAACTGTAACTACTTTTCTTAGAGCCACTAGAGCAGACTCTCTTTAAGTAAAAGATTATCTGGACAAAGCTCTTCAGGACATTAGCTAGTGTCCCCTTTACCTAGATCCACAGCTTACTCTATAGTACCAGAGGGGGGGGGCCAAAAGCACAAAGGTCCCCAAGAACTTTCAGAAGCATCTGTACTAACTCAAGGCCCAAGGAAATCTGGTTGCCTTTTTCCACCTTCAAAGGGACACCTTGCCAAGCATGCCATCCGAACCTGCCTCTCTGCAATAGGCCAGGGCTGTATCAGCCATCAGCATAGCGCCACACCTATCATCTAGAATCTTCTCAAGCTCTCTGGATGCAGAGGGAGCTATTAGACCAGCAGCAGCTGAAAACACTAAGCAGACATGATTAGCAGAATGCAGCTTCACTGAGTACAATGAGAAAACTATGCTTTTACCTAACAAATAATCACAGCCATGCTGACTACAGTGTGGCAAATAAGTTTAACTATCAAAACACATACTACATTTATCTATCTAAACCCACATCTATCAAGGAGGGTGCTACATCTATTTAAAACAACCTGATTGAAAACTGTGGTTAGAGGTGTATTTTATGTATGGTTTAAATCCTGAATTTGCATTTACATGGTGGTTTGTAAATGAATAGTTTGCTGCATTCAGAGACAGCTAAATGCTACCTCTAGATTCAGGAAAAAATGGCGCTGGCTGCATGCAAACTGGCTGATTACCTGTGACTAGTCTGTGTGCATCCAAAGTGGCAACTCTGGGGGGACACTGTCTGCATCCGGGGTCATTATTTGCATGTACCTGCTTGGATGAGTGACCATACACAATAGAAAACTTTGAGCACTGCTCCAAGCAATAATCCTATGACACGCCAGTGACTCTGTTATGATCCGCCAGGTGGTGCCTCAGGCTGCCAACTGACAGACCTACTCAGAGCGTGGGGTCTAAGCCCGGGCTGTGCTTTCACCAGAGCCCCTGATGGTGGGGATGGACTTGAAACAGTCCCGGGCCAGGTCACGACCTCCGAGCAGGCCCGCCAGTGGCTGAGGAGACCTTTGGGGACAGGTACCGGGAGAGCCAGATATAAAGAGGATGGCGGCCCCAGCAGGGTAGTAACGGATCGTGGGCCCGTGAGGGTAAGCGGGGTACAGAATCGGTAGGCGAGAGTAGTCGGGTCACACGCAGGGTCAGCAGGGAAGTCAATCCGTAGAATGGTCAGGGCAATCCGGGTCAAACGCAGGAGCAGGCAGAATAGTCAGGACAATCCGGGTCAAACGCAGGAGCAGGCAGAGTAGTCAGGACAATCCGGGTCAAACGCAGGAGCAGGCAGAATAGTCAGGGTCAATCAGGGTCACAAGATAGGTGCAGGAACTCAGGATCACAGGAAGACCTTGCGGCAATCTGTGACAGTGCAGGGCATCTTTAAATAGTGCGCCCTGCACTGTCATTGGCCGGCTAGGACGCGCCCCCGGCTGTCATTGGACGCCTGAGGCGCGCCCGCGGCTCCTACTGCACATGCGCGGCGTCCTGTCAGCCGTGGCTCGCCGGGACCTAGTGCCTGTGTCCCGGTGCGATCTGCCGCCACTGCGCATGCGCGAGGGACGGAGCCGCGATCGCGGACCATGGAGCCGCGGTCCCTGACATTGCCCCCCCCCAATGGGCTCCCGCCCCACTGATCTCTCCACCGCGGGTGAGCACGAAAAAACTCCCGGATGAGCCTGGGCGCGTGGACGTTCTGGGCGGGTTCCCATGAGTTCTCCTCAGGGCCATACCCCTTCCATTTTATCAGGAACTGTGTCTGGCCCCCCCTCCTTCGGCAACTGAGGATAGTCTCCACTTCAAATTCCTCCTGGTCACCTATAGTGACTGCCTCGGGAGGTCTGGATTCACGGTCCGGGAAGGGATCCGGTCTGGATGGCTTCAGGAGAGATACATGGAAGACAGGATGTATCTTGAAGGTCTGCGGAAGCTCGAGTTCGTAGGCCACCTCGTTAACTACTCGCTTTACCGGAAAGGGGCCGATGAACTTGGGTCCCAGCTTCCTTGAAGGACATAGCATCTTCAAGTTGGTTGTTGCCAGCCAAACCTGATCCCCTGGTTGAAGCAGTAATTCTCCTCTTCTCTTTCTGTCGAATGCCCTTTTACTGTCCTCTTGGGCTTTAGCGATGGCTTCCTGAATTGTCTTGTTATTGACAGAAAAGAAGTTCAAGATGTCTTGAGATGCTGGTACCGGATTCTCAGGCATCAGATCAGGGAGGAATGTGGGATGATACCCATAATTGGAAAAGAACGGGGATTGACCCGTGGCTGAGTGACTCGAGTTGTTGTACGCGAATTCCGCGGAAGGCAGCAACGACAGCCAGTCGTCCTGAAGGTAGGATGTGTAGCACCGTAAGTACTGTTCCAGCGTCTGGTTTGTTCTCTCAGTTTGGCCGTTGGTCTGTGGATGGTAGGCGGATGAAAGCGACAGCTTGATTCCCAGCGATTTACATAAGGCATTCCAGAACCTGGAGGTGAATTGGACCCCCCGATCTGATACTATATCTTCGGGAACACCATGAAGCCTAACCACTTCCTTGATGAAGATCCGTGCCATTTCCGGTGCTGATGGGGTCTTCTCCAGGGGCACGAAATGTGCCATCTTTGAGAAGCGGTCGACGATCACCATTATTGCAGTGTAGCCCTGGGATGGTGGAAGTTCGACCACGAAATCCATGGCTATCATTTGCCAGGCCCGCTTGGGTATGGGTAATGGACGTAACAATCCCCATGCCCTGCTCCTGGAGGGCTTGTTCCTTTGACAGGTGGAACACGTTCGGACGTACTGCTCACAATCCTTGATCATGTCTGGCCACCAGAACGAGCGCCGTAGCAGATCCAGAGTCTTCGTTACCCCGAAGTGGCCCGCCATAGGATGGTCGTGGCAGTGCCCTAGGACCAGGGTTCGCACTTCTTCTGGGACCATGATCCGGTCTTCCTTCCAAATTAGCCCACCGTGGCTCTGGAGGGGTGATTCAGACGGAACTGGTAGTCCTACAGAAGCATCAAGAAGCCGGGAGCGAAGTTCCGTTTGTAGAGCGAGGAAACTCCCAGAAGGTAAGATGGTGTCAGGTACCACAGCGTCGTCGGGGTCCTCAAACATGCGGGACAGAGCGTCTGGTTTAGTGTTCTTAGTACCGGGTCGGTACGTTATATGGAATGAGAATCGAGAGAAGAAAAGCGCCCATCTCGCTTGGCGAGGTCTCAGTCGTTTTGCCGTTCTCAAATATTCAAGGTTTTTGTGATCTGTGAATATTAGGATTGGGTGTGTGGCTCCTTCCAGTAAATACCTCCATTCTTCAAGAGCAGTTTTAATGGCCAGGAGCTCCCGATCTCCAATGTCGTAGTTACGTTCCGCTGGAGTCAACTTCCTGGAGAAGAACGCCACAGGGTGCAGAAGTTCCTTGGTACCATTCCTTTGGGACAAAACCGCCCCTACAGCATTTTCGGAGGCGTCCACTTCCAACACATATGGGAGAGAAGCATCTGGATGGCAGAGAATGGGAGCAGAGGTGAACAATTCTTTGAGCTTTTCGAAGGCTGTCTGCGCTTCGGGAGTCCACTTAAAGCGGACCCCTTGTTTCGTCAGTTGCGTGATCGGGGAGACCAGACCGGAGAAGTTCCTAATAAACTTCCTGTAAAAGTTGGAAAAACCGATGAAACGCTGTACCCCCTTTTTGTCGGCGGGTATTGGCCAATCTAAGATCGCCGTGACTTTCTGGGGATCCATCGCGACCCCCGCAGAAGAGAGAACCAGTCCCAAGAATGTGGTTTCGTGCTGTTCGAAACAGCACTTTTCTGCCTTTGCGTATAGCCCGTGTTGACGCAACCGTTCTAATACCCGTATCACGTGACCCCGATGAACCTCCAGTGAAGGGGAAAAAATTAAGATGTCATCCAAATAAACCACCACAAAAATATCAAGAAGGTCACGAAAAACATCGTTGATAAAGTGCTGAAAGGTCGCCGGTGCATTACAGAGCCCGAACGGCATCACCAAGTACTCGTAGTGACCGAATCTCGTACGGAACGCAGTCTTCCACTCATCCCCCTCCCTGATACGGACAAGGTTATAGGCCCCCCGCAGGTCTAATTTAGTGAATATCGTTGCCGATCTCAATCTCTGGAGGAGCTCGGGGACTAGGGGTAAAGGATAACGATTCTTTACTGTTATTTTGTTCAGGTCACGGTAGTCTATGCAGGGCCGTAACGATTTGTCCTTCTTCTCTACGAAGAATAACCCGGCCCCGGCTGGGGATGTGGATGGACGAATAAATCCCTTCCGAAGGTTCTCATCAATGTATTCCCTCAGTACTCCTGATTCTGCTTCGGACAAGGGAAAGATACGGCCGAATGAGATTTCAGATCCGGGTAGGAGGTCTATGGGGCAGTCGTAGGAACGGTGCGGAGGGAGAACGTCAGCTCCTCGCTTACTAAAGACGTCTAAGAAGTCATGGTAGGCCGGGGGAATAACCTGGGATAGATCGGTGTCACCATCCAAGCACAGGAGGAACCGGGGAACCACGGATCCTGTGACGTGGCAGTGACTCAAACAATAGGGTGAGCAAAATTGAACTGTTTCCTTTTCCCAGTCAATCTGGGGGTTATGGGCCCTCAGCCAAGGGAGGCCCAGAATGACTGGAAAAAGGGGAGATGCGATGGCATCCAAACGGAGGAACTCCTGGTGATGGTCTGCCATTGTGGTGAAAATGGGTGGTGTCTCCTGGTCCACCACCCCTGATTTTATACGGGACCCATCTGCCAAGAAGATGTTGAACCCCCTTTCTTTGGTCTGGAGAGGGATTTTTTGCCGGTGGGCAAAAGTCAGATCGATGAAGCAACTACAGGCTCCTGAGTCAACGATTGCGGTCACCGACAATGTTCCTCCGGGGAGCTGTAAAGACACAGGAATGGCCAGGTAACTCGACTGATCATCCCTTCCTGCGGGTAGAGTAAAAGAAACGGGCGTGGACTTACTCATTTTAGCAGGACAGGAGCGCACCTGATGACCAGCTTCCCCGCAGTACAGACATAGGTTCTGTGATAGTCTCCTTTGACGTTCCTCGACCGATAAGTGAGAACGGGCCAATCCCAGCTGCATGGGTTCCGGGTTGTCCCCTGTTTCCGTGCTTCGCGGATGGTTCCCTGGGGTTGGAGCTGTATCTCTGGAAGGAATCCATGCCACCCTTTGACCCTGACTGCTCCTTTCCAGCCGACATTCCCTTAGTCTACGGTCAATTTGAATGGCCAACTCAATCAGTTTTTCCAGGGAGTCAGGTAGGCCTACTCGCGCTAGTTCGTCCTTGAGAGGCTCAGACAGCCCGATGTGGAACTGGTGACATAAGGCCGCATCGTTCCATCTGGTGTCGCCCATGCAACGCCTAAAATCGGACGCGTATTCTTCGGCTGTCCGGCGGCCCTGCCGCAGGGAGTATAGAGTCGCTTCTGCGGAAGCAGCTCGCTGAGGGTCGTCATACAAGACGGCCATGGCCCGAAAGAACTCGGTCACGGAGTCAAGATGGGGGTCGTGCTTCTCCATCAGACGGTGAGCCCAATCCTGGGGCTCATCCTGAAGGAGGGAGACTATAAACCCCACCTTGACGGTCTCAGTGGTGAACGTGCGGGGTTGTAAGTCAAAGTATAGGGTGCAGGCGTTCCGGAAGGCTCGGAAGCGGCTCCGGTCACCACGGAATCGTTCCGGCAGAGGAACGCGGGGTTCAGGAGCTAGGGATGTGGCAACCGCTCTGGATACCGGGTTAGCGGGAGGTCCTGCAGGTGGAGGACTCTGAGCAGGGGGAGTCAGGGGGGCTAATGACTCCATGCGGTCCTCCAGTCGGGCGCAGCGACTGTGGAAGTTCTGAAAAGCCTGGGTCAAGGTGGCCAGGTGCTGACAAATATCCTCTAGGGACGCCGGTCCACTTCCTGGCTCTGTCATGGCCGCAAGGTACTGTTATGATCCGCCAGGTGGTGCCTCAGGCTGCCAACTGACAGACCTACTCAGAGCGTGGGGTCTAAGCCCGGGCTGTGCTTTCACCAGAGCCCCTGATGGTGGGGATGGACTTGAAACAGTCCCGGGCCAGGTCACGACCTCCGAGCAGGCCCGCCAGTGGCTGAGGAGACCTTTGGGGACAGGTACCGGGAGAGCCAGATATGAAGAGGATGGCGGCCCCAGCAGGGTAGTAATGGATTGTGGGCCCGTGAGGGTAAGCGGGGTACAGAATCGGTAGGCGAGAGTAGTCGGGTCACACGCAGGGTCAGCAGGGAAGTCAATCCGTAGAATGGTCACGCGGGAGCAGGCAGAATAGTCAGGACAATCCGGGTCAAACGCAGGAGCAGGCAGAATAGTCAGGACAATCCGGGTCAAACGCAGGAGCAGGCAGAGTAGTCAGGACAATCCGGGTCAAACGCAGGAGCAGGCAGAATAGTCAGGGTCAATCAGGGTCACAAGATAGGTGCAGGAACTCAGGATCACAGGAAGACCTTGCGGCAATCTGTGACAGTGCAGGGCATCTTTAAATAGTGCGCCCTGCACTGTCATTGGCCGGCTAGGACGCGCCCCCGGCTGTCATTGGACGCCTGAGGCACGCCCGCGGCTCCTACTGCGCATGCGCGGCGTCCTGTCAGCCGCGGCTCGCCGGGACCTAGTGCCTGTGTCCCGGCGCGATCTGCCGCCACTGCGCATGCGCGAGGGACGGAGCCGCGATCGCGGACCATGGAGCCGCGGTCCCTGACAGACTCTCACTAATCTTGGGTGCCGGTGTCAGGAGAGCCCATCCTTGCTCATTGCACACACATGGAAATATAAAATGCCACACTGCCAAGCAAGCAGCCCAAGTCTACAAGGTGAATGTGTCTTCTGCATTGCTCTTCAAAGATCATGCCCCTATGGCATTACATGTGAACAATCATGGCACTGGCCATTAATTTGTACAGAGTGTGTATATGACAGTCATTGCTGACAGCTGCAGTTGTTTGCACACAGTGTGTGCATGTAACATTTATAATCACTGATAAAAATCTACTGATTCTTGCCAGCAGCTGCTCCTGGCCACACACAGCTGTAGCCTTACAGTTTTTTAAAGCAACTGCATCCTGAGTGGAAAAATATGACCCCCATAAGCATGCTATAAAAAGGACTCTTGCTTTCTTGACTTGCCCCCCCGCCTAAATGATTTACTGTTTAACAGACTTGCTTCCCATACCCTGTACTGTATTTAATTAAATGGTATCCAATTAACATATTGTAGCTTAGCAGTCCTTAGAAGTAGCAGCTATAGTAGTTTCCTTATATTAGTTTTTTTCCTTCAGTTTTACCTTGTGTCAAAGCCTATAACACACCTAATGTTCCAAAGTTAGAATGCTTACTAACTATATGTAGAAAGAATTAGTGTTGTCACCCTAAGCTGCTCTCATGATTTGGACTACAAACACAGGGAGAAGCAGTTCACAGAAGATAGCTAGGAAATCTAATAAGACTGGGAGGGGGAATAATAAAACATGTCTGAGATAAACGTTGTCTCGGTTGAAGTGCAACTAATAATTTTTTCATTTTCTAAGCTGTGTGAAAAAAATGAAAGATAGAAGCTGATTGGTTGCTATGGACAATGTAAACCAGTTGAGATAAAACTTGTCTCACATTTTTATTAAAGTGGTTCTAAAGGCTAAATGTTTTTTACCTTCATGCATTCTATGCATGCAGGTAAAAACCTTCTGTATGCAGAGCCCCTCCAATACTTACCTGAGCCCGATCTAAGACAGCAATGTGCATGAGAGCAGAGACTTTATCCCTCCTTATTGGCTCAGAAAAAGCATTGGCTCCCGCTGCTGTGAAACACACCCAGTGAGGACGGAGCGGGGGACGGGACTGAGCCTCGCTTTGAGTGTCTATGGACATGCATGAGTGCTCCCATAGCAAGCAGCTTGCTATGAGTGCACTCAGCAAGGGGGAGTAGCCAGGAGTGCTGGTGGGGGACCCAAGAAGAGGAGGATCGAGGCTGCTTTGTGCACAACCACTGTACAGAGCATATAAGTATAAAATGTTTATTTTTTTTTTAAAGTTACTTTTAGTATCACTTTCTGAGATTTTGGTTCATTACAGAGCAAGATATAAGCACACCATATTTCTAGCAGAATCAACAGCTAATTTTCTGTGTTTGCAGAAAATGTACTACCTGAAAAGGAAAACAAATTCAGCCACCTTATCAAATGACTAGAAAGCTGCAATACACTATATCATTATTTTAAAAGAGAAGTATGGTCAAAACTCTTTTGGCTATACTTTTCCTATGGGTCGCAGGAGTGCACTTTGTTCTGTACTCCTGTGACCTGGTTTCAGCCCACTGTCGGCTGACATCACACAGCCAGTTCAGGCTCAGGAAAGATCCCAACTTTTCAGTCAGGGTCCACCTAGATGCCTGTATCGGCAGATGGCTCAGCCTCTCAGCCAGCTACTGAGAACCTGAGCCAGTAGCTCTCGCCCCTCCACAGCCCGATGCTCTAGTGAGCACTGAGAGGGGCAGAGCAGAGAGTCGGTGACTAACAATCACTGGATCTCTGCTGACTGAAGACCAAGCAATCAGCTGTGTTTAATCGTTCAGTTCTTGGTCTTAGAGCTGATGAAGGACACACGTTGCATGGATTGATGCTTCATCCACCTAGGTGAGTATTATTGTTTGTTATTTTAAAACCCCATAATTCTCTTTTAAGTTTTAGATGTACTTTACTGGTAGCAAAATGGTAAGTGGTCTGCCTCTAGAGCAGGATCCCAATCACCGTCTCAGCTGCTGTGCCACTGTTTTGTGTAATGTTGGAAATGTTAATAAGGCAAGGTGTAGGCTTATGGAAAGTTAGTAATAAATTATTCTTTGCAACTTGTTAAGGACCCTTGAAAGGGTGCATTAGAAAAAATGTTTCATTGCTTCTTATTTACATAAGAAAAAAAAAAGTTCAAATGAGCTGTTATATTGTCTGTGAATGTGTATATGTGAGCAGATTGTGAAGTGATAGTGGGTATTTCAGTACTGTTATGCTTTTTCCTATGTAGAAATACAATGTTTAGAAAGCTTAATGATTAACACTGAATATAATTCTCTACTATTCACTCTAATCTGTCTGGAAATAGTTGGCAACCACATGAAATACATTTGCAAATCATTACAAATTCCCAAACCCGTTGTCTAGCCTTGTGTGCATTTTCTAGCAGAATATTAGAGAACCAGGGAAACATCTTCCTATTTTGGATTCTATTGTCTCTCTTTGGCAGACCTGGAAGAGTCCATGCATCATCTGTCATGGGTTACATCAGCCAACAACGTCTGCAAAATGTTGATATCCAGCATAATTGTCACTGATGCCTAAATAAAATGAAACAGATTTCACATAAAGCATGCCAGAAGCAATGAGTCCTTTGAAATGAGGAAATAAAACACACTTTATCAAAGTTCCACTCCAGTGTTTATTCTGCTTTGACACCCCAAAGCCTTTTTGTGTGTATCAAGTATGAAAGGTTGTAATTCATGCAAATCCGCAGACCTGGAATTGTCTACATCTCTTTTGCTGTGGTTGTATTTAACCTTTATGCTGTGTATTTTAACATACAATGAGGGCATGTTGCACTGTGCTGTATATTAGCTGAAAATTTTAAATTTGTAGAAAAGTAAAGGGCTACTAAACATAAATACCATCATTTTTACCATCTAGTTTATGTGAAAGGAATGTTTAGTACTATTCATAGATGCATATGGAAATACACAACTGCTCATTCCAATGCTTTCTTTTCGAAACATGACAGCTAACACAATAGATTGCACAAGAGAGTTCTACAACTGTTAAATATCTAATTTTCTAGGAAGGTGTGAATACATTAACATGCATAATAATATACTTGCCTTACTAACTCCACAGCAACATGTGAATGGATAGACTCTGCCCTCACTCCTACCCCATAATACCTCATAGTTTTGATCCAGTCCACGTGTTCCTATTTTGTCCTACTAACCTTGTAGGACTGAACAAGATGTGCAAGCAGATCCCCTTACCTGGCTGCAATAAACTTGTGGGATACCACCTGCACCTTAGGTGCAGACCCCATTTTCTGGACCTTTAAGTTAGGATCTTTGCGTGGGTGTTGTGGCTGACATTTGGAGATGCTGCCTTCCTCTCACACTGAGGTTGCCAGTGCTGGCTTGCTTGGAGTGTCATGGTTGCCTGCACAGAGTGGAATGTACAGCCTCTCCCCATATTCACTGTGCTGTTCAGTGCTCCATCACTGTGAATTGCATTGTGGTGCTTACATTTCTATTTGTTCTGTTGTTTTAGGGTTAATGTTTGGGGTTTAGGTATTTTTTATTTTAGAGTAATATAGATTTTATTTTTATTTTATTTTATTTTGATGGGCTCTTTTCAGTTTTTTCAGGGACATCACTTGTAGTGCCACAGACAAATCTGCTTTGTGAGTAACAAATCACTGTACATATTTGCAGGTCCATTTTACAGCACAAAATTACAAGTTTCAAGTGCACCAAAACAACATAAGCTCAAACCCTATACTACCATAGCTGCTTAAAAAATTAGGCAATCTCTTATTGTCATCCTACTTCTGCCTAAACAGAAAGGCGGAGGTTCTTCACATGCTACTACTAGGGGGCAAGCAGGTTGTGAATCCACAGGCCAAATCAGTGCATGGGCTTACATTTCGAAGGTAGGGCACATCTGTTTTTTTCTGGCAGTGGATGTGCTATGCAGCCAGAGCACATGGAGGAGGTGATGGTGGATTGGACAATCATGCCTTCATCATCTCCCTCCTATTTCTTTCAGGTGCAGATTAGTGCAGTGTCATCAGTAGCTGCAAATGTTCTCTTTTCTACCCTCTCCTCAACATTTAATGCCACCATAGCCCCACAAACTGACATTGAAGAGTTGGATAAATTATTTGAGCACACCATCAGTCATTTTCTGAAGAAGGATGTGCAGGTCATAATTTAATAAGATGTTGAGGAAGAGACACACAAAGCATAAAAGGAGACAACAGGCAAGAAGAATCAATTGCCATTGATGTTCTTTCAGCTACAGCTTACTGCCAAATGTGCTTGAGTGATGAAGAGGGTGGGGATAATGATGTAGACTATACCTGGGTGCTTGAGAATATAGAGGAGGAAAGTGAGGGAGAGGCACAACATCAGCAAAGCAGGATGTTGTCCAGGGGCAGATTGCAGAGGAAACCACTTTATTCTACTGGAAGGAAGTGCAGGCCACTGGAATCCTAGGTCTGCTCTACAGCATTCAGCAGTGTGGGCCTTTTTCATACATATGTTGCAGACAACACTGTAGTGCTTTGCAGCCTCTGCCTGCAGAGTATCAAGCAGGGTAAATCTACCAGTCATTTTGGAACCACATTTATAAAGAGACATAAAATTCAATCAGCAGCTGAAGGCCTGCAATGCTCCTTCAAACCCCTCCCTCTCCACTTCTTTCACCACTCCACAGCAATCTCCAACTTTATCTGCTGCTACATATGTGGCCTCAAGGAATAAGTAAGGAAGCCGAACAGGCAAAGCTTATGACGCATAAAGTGGTGATGAGGTCAGCATAGGCCAAGCTTAGTATGATTCAAACACAATGAAAATTTCCTACAGCCACCTTTTTGACTCTAGCTATGTTCTTAACCAGGCATGATTGGCTTCCCCAGCTGATGTAGCAGAAGAAAAAATATGCAGCAAGTCATCCTCGTGCCTATTGTCTTAATGCCATCTTGCAAAATTGTTGGTTTTACAGCTGCTTTCTTTCTAGCTACTGAAGTCTGCCCCCCTTTCACAAATTTTCAATCTGTGCTGTAACTCAGTGGCAGGTCCTTAGCCACCAATTTTTCACCCTGAAGCTGATCAGTGCCCTCTACCAGCATGTGGAAGGTAATATATTCCCTGTCACTGGAGCCACATAACCACAGACACATGACTCAGCAAACACAGGCAGTGGGGAAGGTGCTGACAGCTTAGTTACCTCTACCTTGATCTTCCATGGCCTCATCCTGTGAATCCTCAGAGCCACCAGTCCAATCCAAGCAAATAAAAGCCTATTAAACAGCCCATGCAAGATGCTGCCATACTGTTTTGCACATGGTATGCTTAGGGGACAGAAGCTCTTTTGCAGACAAAGTTCACACCCATGCCTTGCCTTGCACAACCTATTGTTCCTAATTATGTTCCCTAGCTTTAATAATGTCCAGCAGCAGGCCAGAAGAATGAGCAGTCAATTCTGGCAGTTAAACTCAACCTTTGCTCAGCTAGCTGAAATGCAGTGGCAACACCAGCTATCTGCCAATCACCTGATATGAGATATGCTTATCTGCAGGAACCCATCCTTAACTATGCTGAAGATCTGGATTTTTTTTTCACTATATGCTCAGACCCAGAAGACAGAAATAAACATATCAGAACACTAGCAGACTCCTTCCATAAGAAAGGGTACAAGGATAAAGCCATCAATACCAGCATGAACATGGCCATTAAAACAGAAAGAGAACATCTTCTCCTATCAAAAAACAACAAACAGAAATTCCTACTTCACTTACCAGCCAGCCAGCAACAAACCAAATTACCCTAACAGTTCACATTAAAACAAGGGATTTAGTTTGCACACATCTGCCAATATATGTGTAAGTTGCAGAGGCCACTCCCTGGCAACCCAGTATATCTGCAGTCCTAACACATACACTCACTGGCCACTTTATTAGGTACACCTTGCTAGTGCCAAGAAAATATCCCCCATACCATTATAATACCACAACAGCCTGGACCATTGATACAAGGCAGGATGGATCAATGCTTTCATGTTGTTTACACCAAATTCTGACCTTACCATCTGCATGTCGCAGCAACTAGTCTGCCCATTCCCTTCTTACTCTGACAGCAACAAGGCATTTTTGTTCACACAACTGCTGCTCACTGGATATTTTGTCTTTTTCAGACCATTCTCTGTAAACCCTAGCGATAGTTGTGCGTGAAAATCCCCGTAGATCAGCAGTTTTTGAACTGGCACCAACAACCATGCCACTTTCAAAGTCACTTAAATCCCCTTTATCACCCATTCTGATGCTTGGTTTGAACTTCAGCAAGTTGTCTTCACCTCATCTACATGCCTAAATGCATTGAGTTGCTGCCATGTGATTGGCTGATTAGCGAATTTGTGTTACCAAGCAATTGAACAGGTTTGCCTATTAAAGTGGCCGGTGAGTGTATATAACAATAGATATATTAAGGGCAGGTATACCTGGAGGAAGTCCATCCAAGGTATATGAATGCACTGGACATCCAGCAATAGCACAATGGCAGCAAAGGTAAGCAATGTGTCCCCTCAGCAATTCACCAAAAGTACAAACAAATGGATACCCAGCAATAGCACAATGGCAGAGAAGGTATGCAGTGCTTCCCCTCACCAATTCACCAAAAGTACAAACAAATGGCAACTACCCCAATCTATAACTGGCCTTTGCAGCAAGGAGCACATGGAAGGGTAACTCATGTCAAAAAACAATAAACAAATGATTGCCATTTGTTTGTAACATCTCCTCATAAAAAGAGAAAAAAACAAATAACTGTGTACCTCTAATACATACAATCCAACAGTAGAAGGGATAAGAAAGATAATTAAGGATTTCCAGCTCATCATAACAGAGAATGAAACTCTGAAAGAAATATTACAACAACCCCCAATGGTGGCTTTCAGGCAACCCCCGAACCTCAGACAGAAACTACTGACTACAAATTCCTAAAAAAAGGAACTGGGCCCTGCATCAAAAAACACTGCAAACTGTGCAATAAAAAGTGTCACACACACCAGAGACCTTCAATTATACAGGATCATAGAGCTGCATCTCCAGTAATGTTGTGCATCCAATCCAATGCACAAAAATGTAGCCAAGAATCTTACGTTGGTTTGAATCCCAACCACAGCAGCACCCCCCCTGGAGTTCATATGTTCTCCCTGTTCCTGTGTGGGTTTCCTCTGGGTACTCCAGTTTCCTCCCACACTACAAAGACATGCTGGTAGGTTAATTGGATCCTGTCTAAATTACCCTAGTATGTGTATGTGTATGTATAAATGTAAGTTAGGGAATTTAGAATGTATGCCCCTTGAGGGTTAGGGACTGATGTGAATGTACAATATATATATATGTAAAGCACTGCATAAATTGACAGTGCTATGTAAGTACCTGTGATAATAAAAAAATAAAATTACAAGCACAAATTAGTTTGCAAAGACACGTTAAAGAGCAAAAAAATTTCTGCACACATGTGGGATATCAATTCTCACAACCAGAACACCATGGGAGACCCGAATGTTAAGACTAAAACTATGGAAAGGAAAACTTTTGAACCCGTATTGATAAATGTATTTGACATAAAAGATGTTGCTATAAATTTAGACCTCAGTTTCCTAAATCACTATTCAACATTTTTATGACTACTCTAACCTCTTCCCCCCTCCAGTCCCATAGCCTTCTCCCTGCCTTACATCACCAGCTGACAATCCTTCAATGTTAAACAGAGGATACCCCACAAGGACAAAAAGGCTTGGGTGGATTGAAGCAGATCTCAACGATGTAGTTGGACATCCCGAATTCCTATAGACATGGTCCCACTGCTAAAAGGTGAGCCAGCATGAAGCTGTATGATCTGTAGAGTCTAGGGTGAACACCCAGTCGCAGCTGCAGTAAATCCAAACCAAAAACCTCAGATGGCTGCATTACCAACATAAGATCCAAAATGCCTTTATGGAAAATCTATAAGTGCAGCACAAATGTACACATGTACATATGGGGGAGGGAAGAGGTTAATGCATTTCACAATGAAAATGTGATTTCTCAGAATGGTTTTGAGAATATTTGATTTTTTCTACATACTTACCTGTAAAATCCATTTCTTGGAGTACATTACAGGACACAGAGCAGGCTATAATCATGACTATGTGGGTTATGTGCTACATGAATGGACACTGGCAGATCAATAAAACAGGAAGTCTTTCCCTATATAACCCCTCCTATAGTACTTCAGTTTTGTAGCAAACAATGAAATTCCAGAAAGAGGGGAGGGACCTCTGTGTTCCGTAATGTATTCCAAGAAATTGATTTTACAGGTAAGGATGTAGAAAAAAATTCAGTTTTCTTTATCGTACATCACAGGACACAGATCAGGCTATAATCATGACTATGTGGGATGTCTCAAAGCAATAAAAAAATCTGAGGGTTGGGTGATACAATGATAACCACTGCCATCAATCCCAAAGGACCTACTCAGCCATTTGTAATACGCTGCAATCAAAAGCAGAATCCTAGTGGCCTTGCAAACCTGAGCAACTGACGCCTGATGGCAGATAACCCAAGATGTCCCCACAATGGAGTGCACTCTATCCAGAAAGGGTGGAACCTTGCCCTTCAAACCATAGGTTTGAATGAGTAACTAGCAGATCCAATGAGAAATAGTTGACTTGGATGCTGCCAGCCCTTCCTGGGCCCTCCTGGAAGCACAAACCAGGATTCCTGACTTGTGCCGACAAACTCAAGTAAATCCTGGCAGCCTGAACTTCATTCAGAGTATGCAGCGATCTTTCCCCTGCTGACTGTGGACTAGGAAAATAATAAGGCAAGACACTATCCTGATACAAGTGAAAACTAGAAACCACTGTAGGATGGATGAGCATGCAACATCACATCATCATGATGGAGGACCAGGAACGGCTCCTTACATGAAAGAGCCACCAGCTCTGACACTCTTCCTGCCAAAGTGATAGTAACCAAAGACGCCACCTTCTACATCAGGCTAAGTCTCTTGAAAAGGTTCAAAAGGTGGCTTCTGCAAGCACAGCCAAGGCCAACATCAGCTCCCAAGGACACAAGGGTGACCTGATAGGAGGGATTGTCTGTGTTACACCCTGCCCAAAGTACAAATCAAGGAATGAGAAACAAGTCTCTGGAAAAAAATGGATAGAGTCGAAATCTGGCGCTTTGTGGTACTTAAGGCAAATTCAATTTCCCCTCCTGACTGGAGAAAGGAGAGATATCTCCCAATCACAAATTTCTGTGGGTGCCACTTCCTAGCTTCACACCAGTCAAATAAGATTCCAGGTCCTGTAATGAAAGCTCTCTGGAGCCGGCTTCCCGGGGCTCAACAGTGCGTAAATAACGGCCCAAGACCCCCTAATTCCTTCCATACCTGGGCTTAAATCCTAGCGATTTTAAAGAAGAATACACCACTGGACCCTAGACAATAAGTCTGGCTGGACCGGAGGTGTCCAAGGAGTGTCCACTGCCAGATTCACTACGTTGGTGTACCAATCCCTTCTGGGCTAGAACGGGCTACCACTATTATTGGTGTTACCACCTTGAGTATCCTGTGCAAAAGACACAGCAATAATTGAATCGGGGGAAGGCATAGATTAGGGACAACTGGTCACGAAGGTGTTATTAGTTTATCTACACCTATTGCCATTGCGACTTTTGTCCTGAACACAGCCTGTCCAACTTGTTGTAGAACCTGGAAGCCAGTAGATCCACATGCAGAGTTCACCAATGCTGGCAGATTGCCAAGAACATCTAGGGATGCAGGGACCACTGTGCCCATATTAGCAGCTGATGACTGGGAAAAAAATCCCTGCCAGTTTTCTATACCTGCAATATGCACTGCTGACAGAGACAGCACATGCTGTTCTGCCCCACACAGAATGTGGTTCACCTTTTCCTGAGCAGCACAACTGATGCCGCCCTGGTGGTTAATATACACCCCTGCCGTGGTATTGTCAGACTGAACCCTGACCACAACCTGTGCCACTGGTTCATCCAATAACCCAAAGCATCATTGAAGACTCAGGACACTCACAATCTCTTGCAGAGAGGCCAACACTGATCAGGCCAATCCCATCCAAAACAGAAGGACGTTTATAAATTTGTTTAGTGCCTTGAGAGCTAAGATAGACCTCATGTCCCTGTTTGGTTTTGGGTCCTCAAACCGGGCAAGTGTCTTACAATAATGAACCCATAACTTCTGTTCTGAGAGAAAATGCAAGGTAAAAGCCTGATAACTCTGTGGTGAACCCAGAAGGTCCCAAAGAGGCATACTTAACCTATTAGGTTGCTGCTGCTAAAGACAGAGTGAACCATCTCAGAGACTGTCCTAGCATCCTCTGGCCCAAGATAATTCTCAAAAAGTAGCCTCAGACTCTGAAGGGAAAAAGCTTACAGCACCCAGTATTTACAGGCAGTCTCCCATCCAAGGCCCAACCCTGCTTAGCTTCTGAGCTCAGACAAGATCATGCACTTTAGGGTAATGTGGCCACAGTCCATTGCAGCTATCAATGCTGCCACCAGGAATAGCTGCAATGCCAGACAAATGCAGGGGTTCAGATATACCTGACACCACTGGTCTATCTGGAAATGAGAATCCCCCCCGAGTCCACTGGACCTGAAGGCAGTGCGCCTGCCTCACAGTTGCCTCCCCCTTCTATAACAGGTAAATAAAGTAGCAACTATATATGCCAAAAACCTAATTATGCAGTCCCACATGGATGCAGGTCCATAGCCATGTTGGTCTACAGCTATGCAACCATGCAGGTATGTACACAGGTATTCAGTTGTGTAGTTTAAGCTAGTATGCAGTTCACGCAATTATGCAGTTTATGCATGTATGCTGTACATGCAAGTATGCAGTTTATGCAAGTATACATGTAAGTATGCAGTTTATGTAAGTAAGAAGTTTATGCAAGTATGCAGTTTATGTAAGGATGCAGTTTATATGAGGATGCAGTTCTACAAATATGCAGGTATGCATGCAAAAATGTAATACTATGCTGCATCTGCCCTGCCCCACTTTCTATAAGAGTATTGTTTCATCAAAGAACTGTGTCAAAATTAACTGCACTTGGCCACATACTAGTTTTGCACTATGAGCCCAAAACGTATGCATCAAATGCAGCCTGAATGCAACATCTATGCCACTTCAGTGCAGCCTAAATGAAAGCTCTCGCAGATCAATTCAAGCTATTCTGACACAGCTCCTTTAAGTCCAGTGAGACCCATGCAGGGGTGTATCAAAAAACAGTTGTACAAGCCCCCCATGAATATGCAGTCTAATGCAATGTATAATCGTGTTTTGTCTGGTAATGCAGCTGCCCCACAGGTAGTACGCACACCTCATTATCCAGCAATAGACTGCTCCATGTCCCTCGTATCTCACTCTCAACCTTAAGCAAAATGGCCACCCTTGTACTTCCTGCCCGTGCCCCTTAGTGGCTGGAGGGGAAAACTGCACTCCAATACTCCTTCCAAAATGTACAGAGCACAGCCCCTAGTGGCCACCGGGAGAATGACCAAACAGCCAGATTTTTTTTTTTTTTAATAAACACCTCAAATGTAAACTTACCATTCCCGTTGCAGGACTCTGACACATAACAGGAGTCCAGCCTTCACCTATCACAGCAGGTTCTGTCATAAAAGACCTTCAGGGACTTGGTCCTGTTATGCCAGAAAATGCCTGGACAATTAATTTAGTCAGTTAAAGGTGCTTTCAAATATAACAATAAATTATAAAAATAATTTAACTTCATGTTCCTCATTACTACAACCTGGGGATAAAATGGTGTTAGAGCCTCTGTCTCCTATGTCTTCATTCAGTGTATTCCTCTGATCTATTGCAACCTGTGAAAATAGGGATTCTGTGGCCCTTGGCTGGCCACTGGATTTGCCCCCAAAAAAGATTGGTTGGATACCTGGGCTGAAACAAACCTGTTTAATCATTCAGATATTTGCTCCAATTGAACCTCAATTGGACCCATGGCCCTGTTAGAATCAGGTCGATCATGGCCCCGATTTCTGTGGGTCCCCTGAACTTCTGGCTCAGATTGATTGGAACCATCACAATCAGAATCACTGGTTCTGCTCTGATGTGATGGTCTCTGCCTTTGTGGTACTCCTTTTTCTTTCACAGTGATAATCCTTTTTCTTTCACAGTGAAAAAATAAACACTTTCTTATGTTCTTTGTTGTTAAAAGCAACATGAGGGATATGTTTTATCAAATTAGGCTTGCCAAAAATTTATAAAAATGACTCTCATGCAGTGTGTACCATATTTCTTCCATTTTAATGACAAATATCTACTTTACTTTTTTGGATAATCCAAAGAAAAATGGGGATGTGGTTTAGCCAATTAGTTCTAAAAGAAACTAAAGATTACTAAGGGTATCTTTGACTTTTTAGTGAGCACTTATTTTTCTTTTTCTTTTGAAAGCTAATGCAGAGAAAATATTTACTGTATTTTTAATCAACATTATTTTCTGTGGTAAAACACAGGTTACATTATCAGTAACTACTCGGAGATAATCTAAGATGTAAGTAATACAATGATTATACCTACTATTGCAAAAATCTCTTCTATGGCCACTATTCCCTTTTACAGAGTGCTTTATTCTATAGCAAGAGTCAGTCTGGCTAAACTTAGAACCAAAGGATCCTCTGGTGAACCCATCAGTGCTATTTACCAGATCTTTTACCTGCATTTGAGGTCCCCTCTGGCAGTCATCTGATGGGTCTCTGTAACCCTCCCAACAACTTCTTGTTGAGATCTGCAGTCTTTTGTCACAAAAGGAGGGTTCCAAAAACTCTTACCTAAATAAAGTAGGTTAGTGCACTTTTAAGCTTTTCATATTCCATTATTTTACTGTATTAAACAAACTTCTGCTAACATCTACAATCTGCTCCAAAAATATGACAGACAGTGTATAAAGCTGTATTCTTACAAATAATTGAAGGTAATATTAAAAGTTAATTGCATCTGCAGGTTTAGAGAATTTTAAAGACAATAGTTAGGAGTCCGACACATAAGATTGGGAAGATGGTAAGGTCTCAAAATGTTGAACGCAAAATATGCTAGAAAGTATCAAGTGTGTTGTGTTCATACTTATTTCTACATAGTGTTACTATCAGCTCTGTATACTTTTAATATGATTTTCAATAGCTCAGCTAATGTTAGCAAAGAAACATACCTAGTAGAGCTAAAGCAGTACACAATAAAAAAAAAAAGTGGAATAACTGCTAGTAGCAGAAAACAGCTACCAAAAGCATCCATTTCTCAAAGAAATCATGTAGAAAGAACAATTTACTCTGACACAAGATCAATAAATGAAGCATTTGCCAAGAAAAGTACAGAAACTGACATTGTTCATCTCTTCTTCTGAAGATGCT
Organism: Staurois parvus; assembly: GCF_062004578.1. NCBI lineage: Eukaryota > Metazoa > Chordata > Amphibia > Anura > Ranidae > Staurois > Staurois parvus. Next base: position 302,675 of record NW_028318342.1, on the reverse strand, counting down.
AGTTAGTAGGCTGTTATAGTGATCAAAATGCTTCAATACTTTCTAAGTACCTACATCAAAATTACAAAACGGTGTTCTTTTTTTTTTACTTTGACTTAATATGCTGTAAAAGCATAACTAATACTTACCCATATCAGTGAATTAAAGTAGAACTATAGGCAAAACTTTTTTTTCATTTTGGACAGAGCAAGGGAGGGTTATAACCCCTGTCAAAAGTTTTGTTGCCATATGTGTCCGATTGAGGATATTTCTCTTCACTTCCTGTCCCATAGACAAACAGGAAGTGAGAGAAAATTTTTGCAAATTAAGAGAATTCCTCGGGGACCCACAGGTCACCAGAACTAGTGTCCCCACTGGAAGGTTTCCCCTCTATTACTTTTCTGGGGGCAACCCAAAATTTGGGATTTCCTTTTACTTTCATTTTCAATCATAATGGTAAAAAGGACAAACAGAGAGGGTGGCTCTCCCTAATGAGGGCACCGACAACAATAAAAAACTGACGTGTTCTAATCCCTCTCCACTCTATCTAAAAATAATAAAAAGGTTTTGCCTTTAGTTATACTTCAAACCTGCAAAAAACATCATATCACTAAATGTGTGCTTTGGGTTTATCTTTCAGCTGGAAAGTTACTTTTATATTTACATTCAGACATCTTTGTATAAATTTAATATTATCCAAGTATGTATAGAGCAATAGGGTAGTCAGGCAGAATGACAAAAGGTAATGCAGATAGGTAGGTGGTCTTTTTCCTGTTCCTTGGGGGCCCCTTCATGTACCAATGGTCACACCTGGACACAGCTACGAGATCTCGGAAAGTGAGTGCACTCAAGTCACCTCTGTTGCTATCGCAAACACTTCAGCTTTATTGGCATAACATCAGGGTTTTTATACTGTAGCCATTGGGCAGACTCCAGATAACACACTTTCAGACCATCCAATCAAATACATGCACATTATCTTTATCTTAACTCAACATTTACATGCCATCTGCATTACACCCAAGTTTCTGCCTTATCTTTTACAACATATCTGGCCAGACTGTGGCTATAATCTGGCCCAACGCCCAAGCTGTTATTACAACTTTTCAGAAATGAGAGTAAAACATATCTCCTTTTTTGTAAAGTTTGCAAAAACACCTATTTCTTCATAAAGCTGCCATAGACAGTTTTGTTAGTGTGTACAAAGTTTATATATATATGTATGTTAAACAAGCATCTTGTATTAGTGTGTACAAAGTGGATTCAGTTATATTCCATTAATCCTTTCAGGCAATAGTACAAACAGAAATAGTACAAACACTACCACTTTATAAATAGCACAAAAGCCATTTAACCACTTGCCTGCCAGAGGATTTACCCCCGTTCCAGACCAGGCCATATTTTTCTGTTTGGCACTGCGCTATTTCAACTGGTAATTGCATGGTTGTGCAATGCTGTACCCAAAACAAAATGTATGTCCTTTTTTTTACATAAATAGAGCTTTCTTTTGGTGGTATTTGATCACCTCTGTGGTTTTTAGTTTTTGCGCTGTAAACAAAAAAAAGACCCCAAATTTTGAAAAAAAATGTTTTTCAATTTTGGTTATAAAAAATATGCAGTTAGTTAAAGTTAGTCATAAATTTAGGCCAAAATGTATTTTGCTACATGTCTTTGGTGAAAACAAAATCTCAATACATGTATATTAATTGGCTTGTGTGAAAGGTATAGCGTCTACAAACTATGGTATATATTGGAATTTACGTAGCTTTTACTTTCTGACTGCCTATCACATTTCTAGAGGTGCTAAAATGCCAGGGCAGTACAACACCCCCCCCCCCCCGTGACCCCTTTTTGGAAAGTAGATACCTCAAGGATTTTGCAGAGAGGCATGTTGAGTCCATGGAATGTTTTCTTTTTTGCCACAAATTTTTTGAATATGACAATTTTTGTTTTTTTTTACACATAGTTGTCACTTTAATGATATATTGCTCATGCATGCCATGGGTATGTGTGGAATAACACCCCAAAACACATTCTCCTACTTCTTCTGAGAGTGGGGATACCACATGTGAGAGACTTTTTGGCAGCCTAGCTACATACAAGCCCCCAAAATCCAATGACCACCTCCAGGCTTTCAAAGGTTATATTTCCTCCTATCACTTCCCCACTACCTATCACAGTTTTGGAGGCTCTAAAATGCCAGGATAGTACAAACACCCCCCCCCCCACACACACACCAAATGACCACTTTTTGGAAAGTAGACACCCCAAGGAATTTGATATAAGGCATGGTAAGTATTTTACAAATATAATTTTTGCCACAGGGTTTTGAAAAAGAAAAAATAAATGTTTTGTTTTCTTTCTTTGCTTTCCAAAAACATGTGGCAACAAATGAGATCTGCAAAACACTCACCATGCCTCCTAGCAAATACCTTGGAGTGTTTATTTTCCTAAAAGTGGTCATTTGGAGGGGTTGCTGCTACTATCCTGGCATTTCAGGGCCAACATTAGAAGCTTATGCCACACATCACCCACTCTTGAAGACCAAGCCTTTTCTGACACTTTTTGTTCACATGAAAAAACTTTTTTTTGCTAGAAAATGACTTTGAACTCCCAAACATTATATATATTTTTTTAAAACAGAGGCCCTAGAGAATAAAACAGTGGGTGTTGAAATTTTTTTACGCCACACGGTATTTTTAGAATTTGAATGCAAAAAAACACAATATATTGCCCAATTGTTTTATAAAATATAAAAGATGATGTTACGCTGAGTAAATACCAAACATGACACCCTTTAAAATTGTGCATGCCTGTGCAATGGCAACAAGGTACATACATTTTTATTATCGATAGGCGATGCTTTAAGAGCCTTTACAGGTCACCAATTTATATTTACACAGGAGGTCTAGCGCTAGAATTACTGCCCTCAATCTGACATTCGTGACGATACCTCACATGCATAGTGCAACTGCTGTTTACATACCAGCACGGGGTCAACGCTTGCACACACAGGGAAGCAAGTGTGTTTTTTTTTTTTTTAGTTTGATTCTTTAAATTATTTTTACACTGTCCTTTTCATTTTTTTTAATCACTTAACTCACATTAATGCTATCACAGGAAATGCAAATATCCCCTATAACTTCAATGGGTATTGTCATATATTCCTTTATGAGAAATCTGGGTTCTATCAGACTCTAAATATCTCCTCTGCCCTTACATTATCTAATCTTACCAAGATCGGTGTGATCAGATGCTTTCCCAATTTACAAATAGACCTGTTTATATCCTACAAAACTGAAGTGATGAAATGCTCATAGCTTCCGGTCTCAGACTATAGAGATGATTGGAGCCATTCTGGTCTCTGACCAGCTCTATGGTCAGCCAACAGAACTGCCAGCTGCATTCTCGGATTCCCCTGTGGGACAGGAGAGCCCAAGAAAACTGTGGAATGCAAAAGTGGGGGGAATGTCCCTTTCCGCTGCTCGTAAAAACAATTCAGCAGCTAGTTGGCCACTAGGATTGCTTTTACATGAAAGCTGAAAATGAATCGGTACCAGAATGATACCTGTAGCTGCAGGCATCATCCCGGTATAACCACTCAAAGTCCAGCGATGTACCAGTACATTGCTGGTCCATGTTGGGCTTATATGTAACAGCAGAGAACACAGGCATACGATTAATTGGCTCTGTGGATCAACATGACCGCAATTCATTCTTTTCTGTAATGCCCATGTTGAGGGTTAGGCCCAAAAAAGTTCAGAAACTGTGATAGGTTTTCATGCTAATTGTCTGGAAAGAGCTGAATTTGGATGGGCGGCCATGTATTGTTGTGTGTATAAATTGCCTTGGCCCATATTCAATTGATACAAATCTTCCATGAAAAATGGGGTTAAACACTAGTGCTGGCAGCGAACATGGCTGATCCTGCTAACTCTGTATTTTTGGGAACAGTATACAAAGGAGGCACTAGTATAGTTCTGTTCATGATCAATATCTTGATCCGTACAAACACTAAACTAGTAATGGCGGTGATCAGTGACCTATAGCGTGAGTGCGATAGTGTGTGGACAATCTCACACTAGCTGGCCCTGGCTGGGTGGAGCACTAACTAACCCTGACATTATCTGATGTCGCTAGTGGCAGGAATGCATTGATCAGTGAAAAATTCTATATACTGACACTGTACTAATGGCACTGGTTGGGTGATGGGGCGATCAAAGGGTTAATAGTGGCGATCAAAGGGTTAATAGGGGCGATCAAAGAGTTAAATGTGCTAATCTAATGTGTGTGTGTACAATGTAGTGGTGCTTTTACTCAGTGCAGTGTTCTCACTTCTCTCCCTGGACCGACGAGTGTGGGGGGCAGCGGGGGGCCCAGTTGCGTTCACATCCCAAAATAGGAAGCGACGCAAGGTTACATTGCTTTGCCAAGAGCTGTTGCTCATGGGGGAGTGGTTGGCAAGTAGCTAAAAACAAAAAATAAAAAAAAAAAATTTTCAATATTTTTTTTAAAAACATTTTTTTAATTAGTTTTTTTTAAATACTATATTGTACTACTGTGTGTGTGTGTGTGGGGGGGGTGATCAGTGTGACGATCGTGGTGTCAGACCTCAGCCCTTCTCACCAAACTCGTAACCGAAGAACTAGCCAATCTAAAACCGCGCTGTCACGTGCGTAACAATGCCACGCCCAGCTGAACCCTGCACAAAGATTTTCCAGCTAATGGACCACAATCTGTGTGTCTGAAGCCTGAGAGCGATTGCTAGGTCAGGTTAATTACGCAATTAACCCTTCATACTGCCACCACCTCCTTTTTGTACAGAGAAAGAGGAAACTCGGCAATATTAGCAATAACACTATGATGTTTGAATAATCGTTTGTATACACAATGTCACCGCAGACAGATGTATGCAGACATTTAAAACACACAGTAGCGCTCTTCAGAGACAGGGGTTCTTAGTTTGCATTAAAGAGCTTTAGAAACAGTTCAACACTTTTAGAAAGTAAAATTTATTACTAAAAGGTCAAAATGGTGCAATAAAAATATTTACAGAAAAGATGTAGCCAATATATAAATATACAGAGAGCAATAACACAGCAAAGAGATAACAGAAAGGAATTTAGAGAGATAAAGTACTTGCCAAAAGTCCTGGTTTAAGCAGATCAAGTTTCCTGAGCCAAAAGGGTGCCTTATCTCCCAAAGTTAGTTCTGATGTTAAAAGGGAGAATCTTCAACTTAGCTCAACTCAGCTTAACTTAGCTCCAAGCATAACAGCCTTTTTCTAGGAACTCAGCAGGGTGTCTCCTTAAAGCAGAGAACCAATCGCTTCATTTGGGGAGGGGTGTTGTAGGCGGGGAGCTCAGGCTATGACCAAATCCCTCCCAAATTATACTATGGTCAATAACTTTTCCTAGGTACATGTAACAGTCTATCCATTGGTAGAATAATACGCAGAATAATCTGCTGAACGTCTAGTTATGAAATATGACATACCTGCTGGGATGGTTAAGGAGATATCATTTTCTGATATAGAGAATCTCCTCTCCATGCCACACTGGAAGTTAAGATTTGCCACCACTCTTGTTAGGGCTGGGGACTCTGTGGTTTTCCATAGGCCAGTTATAATATTTTTTGCTGCATAGAGAAGGTGAATTATGATGCTACGAAGTTCTGTGGAGAATCTATCAATACCTACATGGAGAATTGCTAGGTCCGGACTGAAGGAATTTACAGTGCCCAAGATCGCTAAGATTAGATTGAATATACTATTCCAAAATGATCTGATAGACTTATAAGCCCATATGATGTGAAATGAGGATCCTGATTCTCCACATAGTCTCCAGCAATGGGAGGAAGTTGTCGGGTATATTCTGGACAGTTTAATTGCTGTTAGGTACCATTGATGTAGTAGTTTAATGTAGGCTTCCCAATGTGTGGCACATCGGGAGGCTTTATAAGTGATGGTAACGGTTCTCTGCCAAATCTGGTCTAAGACCTTTTAGGATAAGAGGGGTTCCCAACTGGATAATGATGATGTTTTAAAGGTGTGTTTAGCATCTAAAATAAGTGAGTAAAATAGGGCTATGCCTTTACCAAGATAGTGGGATCTGTTCAAAAAATGAAAAGCTGAGGCAGGGAGTGTAGTGATGTATGGAAGATTGTTGGATTTCACACAGTGTGAAATTCAGAGCTATGTAAATTTGTCTTTGGAGGATAACGGATATTTCTGTTGCAATTGGTGAAGGGGGGCCAGAGTTTGGTATTCAAAAAGATCTAAGATATGTGATATATCTCACTGTTCCCAAGGATTTAAGTCTATGTCGGAATTAAAGTAGCGAGAGCATTAAGAGGAATATATATCTTGTTGGACTTAGGAAGGGGGAGGGAGAATAAAACTGACCAAGCATCTAGTGAGGGTTTGACGCAGGGGTGTGTGTGAGTTGGAAACTTTCTATTGGTGGACGAGAGCAGAAGGTATGATTGTGGTGTGCTGGGGTGAAAAATAGTAGTTTCTAGGAGTGACTAATTTTTGTGTGAAGATGGATGCCACCAAAAGTTGCCTGATCTAGTAGAGTAGCCAGGTAATATGTGTGAAAGTGAGGGTAAATGAGGGATAGATATGGGTAGGGTCCTAAATATGTATAGGATTTTGGGAAGGATAAGCATTTTCAGGGCTGTTATGCAGCCCATTTTGGATAATCCATACGTCTGAAGTGAAATGTTTTATGATTGTGGTCGTACAATTGGGATGGGGTCAAATTGATTCCTTGGTATGAGATTGAGTATGTTGTCCAGATATAGGGTAGATCTTTAGATAATCGGAGTTGGGTCTGCCTAGGGGTATATGAATTGAGAATTAGGGATTTGAATACATTGAGTTTGTAGTAAGAGATACTGGCATATTGAGACAGGAGTTCTTTAATTTTTTATAGGGACCCAGTTGGGTTTGTAACCATTAGGATGATATCGTCAGCGAATAGACTTATTTTGTGTTCAGAGTCATTGAATTTTATATCTGTTACTAGAGGGTCCTGTCTTATTTTTGCAGCAAGTGGTTCTAATAATAATGCAAATATCAGGGGGGATAAAGGGCAGCCTTGTCTGGTTCCGTTAGTGATATTAAAGGAGCGTGATAATATGCCATCTATTAAAACTCTGGCAGATGGGGAAGAATAAAGAGCCAGTGTTGCTGATTGTATCCATTCTGAGATTTCACATTTTTGCAGGACTTTTTGCATGAACCCCCAATGGACATGATCAAATGCCTATTCTGTGTCTAACGAAAAGAGCAGAGAAGGTACTTTGTGATCTTGCAGATTATGTAGTAAGGAGATTATTCACCTAGTGGAGTCTGGGGCTTGTCGACCCAGTATGAAACCTACTTGGTCAGGGTGGATTAGGGAAGGTAGGATTGGGAGAAATCTGTGAGCTATAAGTTTGGCGAACAGTTTAACGTCTGTATTAATGAGAGATATGGGTCTGTAATTTTGAATGTTTTGTGGATCTTTTCCTGGTTTGGGTATAGTCGTTATGGTGGATTGCAGCATCTCTTTGGGTAAGGAGCCCTTGGATGTTGTTTCGTTAAAAAGAGTGGCTAAATGTGGAGACAGGACATTAGAAAATTGGTTGTAAAATTAATTATTGTGGCCATCACTCCCAGGCGACTTGTTAAGAGGTAGGGAACGGATTACTAATTCGATTTCAGTTGAGGTGAAGGGGTCGGATATGTTTTGCAGTTGTTCTGCAGTTAAGATTTGGAGATTAACTGACGATAGAAAGGTTTGTATATCATCTAGGGATGGTTGGCGGGTGTTGTGGTCCTCGTTGAGGTTATAGAGGGATTTATAGAAGTCTGCAAATGTGATTGCTATATCTTAGGGGTTGGAAAGAGATAATAAGGAGTAATACATAGCTTTTACTTTTCTTAAATTTAGGTCATATTTGTACATGAGGAGGGATCTGAGTTTTTCCCTTTCTTTAAGGAGGTCATCTGATATTTGTTGTGTAGGATTTCTTATGTTGGCTTGTTCATTCATTTTTATAGTGTCTAAAAGTTCTTCAATCTGTCGCCATCTGCGGGTAGAGACATGAGAAGATATTTTAATGAATTCTCCTCACATGAAAGCTTTGTATGTCACCCATAAGGTACTAGTAGAAATTTTGGGGGTAGCATTTGTCTGGAAGAAGAGATCATGAGCATCAGCTATGATCTTCCTATCATTGGGGTCTGCCAGGATTAGGGAGTTGAGCCTCCATGGTTTAGGGGGTGTCGTTTTCTTGTGGGTATGTAAAGCAATGCTGACTTGTGCATGGTCCGACCAGGTGATAGAACCTATTGAAAAAGATGAAATGCTTTGTAGGGTCCACTTATCTGTAAGGAAAAAGTCTATTCTGGAGTAGGATAATTGGGAAGGAGAATAGTATGAGTAGTCTCTTTCTGTCCCATGCTGGCATCGCCAGATGTCATAAAGGTCATGATCATGTAGGAATTGAATTAAGGCTTTGTTTTGAAGATCTTTTGGCGGATGTGGTATCAAGTTGTACATTTCCCACAATGTTAAAGTCTCCTCCTAATATCAACTGTCCTTGTTTCATAGAAGCAACTTTGGACAATAAGGACTTGAAAAAGCTAAGTTGATCTAAGTTAGGGCCATATACATTGACCAGTGTGAGGGGTATTTCATCGATCTTGCAAACAAGGATGTGAAAGCGTCCACTTGGGTCTGCATATTCCATGGAGAGTTGAAATTTGAGAGAGCCTTTGATGAGTGTCATAACCCCGTTGTTTTTTTTTATTATGTGATGTGAAGAATTTTGTTGAGAAAAATGTCCAAGACGACATCAGCTCGGTGAGCAGCAATTTCTTTGCTTAGGAAAGACCTTTTGAAGGGGGAATTAAGCCCCCTAGCATTAATCAACAAAATATTAATTATGTTTGTGGTAGGAAGCATTCTTATAGGTGGGAAATCGTCTGTGGTTGTGGAGAAATCTTAATGTAATGTTGGAGAAGTCTGCTCGAATATTCATGATTTCAAAGTAGAATGGGAAGTAAGGTCTGATGGGACCATAAGGCTTAAGGAACTTTGGGAAGGCAATGTTACATTGGAATCTTGAAGGAATTAGCATATGATATATATATGTATCATGGAGCACTAATTACTGGCTATAGTAGCAAAGTGTAGAACAGGAACAGGTAGTTAATAAACTCTTGCACAAAGGGCAAGAAACAGGTGTAGTTTGAAAAACTACTGTCAAACCGGGGCTTTGAAAAACAAATAGGAGCCATGGGTTAACATTGAGTAACAGCCATGTGAGCAAGCCTGACATTCACAGAGTGAGGAGGAAAAGAAATATAGAGCTCAACTCTGCAAGTGCAGATGTGTGGTGGGTAGGTCGGATTATCCAACTATTGCAAAAGGGATGTTCCAGTCTCCTTTCATGTGATGGGGTTGATTTTGACGGGATGTAGTCGGCGGTCTTCCACTGGAAGTATATTCCACTCCTTTAGAAGATGTATGCTGTCATCTAGGCTTCTGATAATGGATGTTCTTCCTTGGTGTTTGATGATAAGTTTAGTAGGGAATCCCCACTGGTAGGCAATGCCATGATTTCTTAAAGCTTTAGTAATCGATATCAAATTTTTTTGTGTAAGAAGGGTTTCTTTAGATAAGTCGGTGAAAAGCTTAATACCAGTGTGAAAAGTAGGTAGTGCTGTGGGATGTCTAGCAGCCAGCATGGGCTTTTCTTTAATTTGGTAGAAGTGGACCCTGATAAGGACGTCTCTCAGGGTAAAAGCTGGTAGGAATGAAGGTTTAATAGGGGTAATAGTCGGGATCAAGAGCTTCATGAGTTGCTGTATATATATGGTAGTAGGGCGTCTGTCATTACTGATTCTGGGTTCCCCCTAATTTTTATATTATTTCACCTTAATTGGTCTTCTAAATCTGCTATTTTACTTTTCAGCACGTTGATTTCAGAGTCATGATCTGCATGTGCGCCCACTACCGTGTTGTGTGCTGTGAACATGGCAGACATCTGGTTTTCAATATGGTGTAGTTTTTTATCATGGGCTACAATGGCGTTGGAGATGGGGGTCACCATATTCATTATGTCTCTATGCAGCATTTGCCGCAGTGAGAGAAGCATGTTCTTCATTGCCACTTCAGAGACCGGCTGGTCAGAACCAGGGAATTCTTCAATGGCAGAATGGATTTGCAGTGTAGGATTAATTAGGGCCTTTGATGTATGAGGGTCACTTAGCAGGGGGTCTTCAATTCTAGGCCTAGACTTAGCGGGGCTTCTATTTGTAGGTGAGAGTGGGGGGGAAGACTCACTAGGGTCCCCATAGTATAGTGAAATTCGAAGCCATGGATCAGGAACATAGGAGCTGTATTCTGCATCAGGGATGGAGCTGCTGTGCAGAGATGAGCCGGCGCCATCTTGGCAGCATGTGTTCCGGGTCGGGAAGACGTCTGTGAGCTGCTGGGGGATTGCTGGTAACTTCCGTGTCCGAGGCATAGCACAGCAGGTCTTGAGGGAGGTAATCCCCTTATTTGTGGGGTGTTAGGTCCCAGGCGTCGAGTTGGAAGTCACTAATGGACCTGGAGTGGCAGTGGAGCTCAGCTAGGAAGCGACCATCTTGGATCCCGGCTGCGCCCCCTAAAATGGTTTGTTTATGATTCATGGATTTCCTGTGTAATTTTATCTTGGGGAAAATAGTTGTTAAAGCCCAATGGAAGCTTCTGCAAAAACTGTATAACTTAAATCTGTTTGCAACAAAATTGAAAAGGGTGTATTTCTGACCTTATTTCCTATGAAACATCACCTAGCTCTCAAAGAAAAGTGCCTCCCCATTCTACGCTGCAGAGTTGGACTACTGCACTCTGTGCATGAGCAGCAGTTCTCTCTGCAGTGAACCTCTAGGTCCCATGCTGTATTGGACCTAAAGTCCTCTACGCTTTCAAATTTGGAAACATACCAAACACTGAACAGTACACTGCTGCTGCCTGCTGTTGACCCCTTCTAATAGATCTGGGGTTGATTTACTAAAACTGGACAATGCAAAATCTGGTGCAGCTCTGCATAGAAACCAGTTAGCTTCCCTTTTTCTGTCAAAGCTTAATTGAACAAGCTGAAGTTGGAAGCTGATTGACTACCATGCAGAGCTGCACTCTCCAGTTTTAGTAAACCAACCCCACTGTGTTTAGCTAAAACAGTTAAAAATAGAAAAGATTCACTAATTCTTTTTGCTGAACATGATTGGATGTATAAAGTTTGTTCAGGTCCTTACTCAAAATGTACTCCTTTAGCAAATAAACCCTAGAACTGGGCTATTACCACTGGTCTGCACATAAACAGATGTGTACCTTTGTAAACCTCCATGAGCAGGGCCCTCCAATTCCTTCTGTATTGGCCTGTATTGTAATTCTACAACCCCCCTTATATTGTAAACGGCTGTGTAAACTGTTGGCACCATATAAATCCTGTATAAAAATAATAATAATGATTTAACATGACATAACCTTTTTGCAAGTGATTTACTTCTGTATAAAAACTAAGCTTACGCAAAGGCTATAGCTGGCACACAATTTCTAAAATTTTCACTTTGAAGGATACAATAATTTTTAATGTATTACTCTTTTGATCTTTAACTGTTCTTGGTATTTGAACTGTTTTTATGCACAGTGGAAATGTTATTATAATTTGAAATTATGCATACGTGTTTTGCAATTCCCATTTGGTCAACTTCTAGTACACATCAACAAAATAGTTTAAATTAATAGCTTTATATCCCAAAACACACTTATATGATATACATAATGAAAAAACTGAAATAAAAATATGAGCAATCTGTGGGAAAAACTCCATTTGATATTTCTAGTAAAGAAACATGGAACATTGACCTTTCAAATGAGAAACTGTGAGAAACTGGATAATTGGCTGGTATGTATTGCTTTGTGTAAAGGCATTTAAGTGTTGTACTTTGTTAGCAGAGTGAAAAATAATTAGTGTAATTAACAAAAAAATGTGTTATTATAATTTAAAGAAGAGGCATACTACCATAAATAGGATTTTACATAATAGGGTTGATTTACTAAAGGCAAATAGGCTGTTCACTTTGCAAGGGAAGTTTGTATCTAAAAGAGTAACGAGCAGTACAGCTCTGGGAAAAAAAAACTACATTTCAGTCTATTTGTATGAGTTTTGATTGCTTTCTTTTTCCTGAAGGGGAAGGGAAATTAATACACTAGTGTCGATTTACTTCTTCCTATGCAAAATGAACAGTCTATGTGCCTTTTAGTAAATAAACCCCAATGGGGGAGATTTACTAAAACTGGTGAACACAGAATCTGGTGCAGCTGTACATTGTAACCAATCAGCTTTCAGGTTTTATTGTTAAAAGCTTAATTGAACAAGTTGAAGTTAAAAGGTGATTGGTTACTATGCATAGATGCACCAGATTCTGAGTGCACCAGTTTTAGTAAATCTCCCCCAATGTGTCCTAATAGTGATAATCACAAAGTATTTGTAGCTACCTTTTTGCTCTGCATTTTAACATTGTAAAACTGTATTTCGTTTTTTTATGTATACTCTCGTACTGATGTTCCCTTATTGAAAATCTATTGTGGAATATAGGGATGTCCTTGATGTTCGAGTCAAACATAAGTTCGACTCGAACATCGGGTGTTTGTGTGTTCTGCGAACACACGAACAGTAAGGGTGTTCGGCGAGCTGTTTGCCACGCTCCACAATGCACTGCTCTCTGACAGTGGATTGTGATTGGCCAAAGCACTGCACCTGACCACAGGTTAGGTGCAATGCTTTGGCCAATGACGGCACAATGTACTGTGAGAGCCATGAATCGTGGCTCATGGATTAAGTCCACAGCCCACACTATATTAGGCTGCTTACACATCAGCCTTGTGTAGTGTGCTGGTATTAGTAGTGAGGTTAGTTAGTGGTGTGTTAGGAGACAGTCAGTGACAGTGTAGTGCAGTGTTGAGAAGAGCAGTGTAGTGGTGTCATTAAAGTGTCAGTGTTTTTACAGCACTTCTGCATCACTACTGTTACCATTTTTTTTCTTTGTTAATTTTTAAATTTTTTGCAGCATCATGTTGTTTTGCTGCATCATTACTTTTCCCTCTACTGCTTTTTAGTCATTCCTAATTCTGCGTCAGCAGTTGTTTTCTGTTTTTTTCTATTTATTTTATTTAACTACTTGCCCTCCTGAGGATTTACCCCACTTCCTGACCAGGCCATTTTTTTGCATTACAGCGCTGCATTAGTTTAACTGACAATTGCGCGGTTATGCAACACTGCACCCAAATGAAATGTATGTCCTTTTTTCCCCACGAATTGAGCTTTCTTTCAGTGGTATTTGATCACCTGTGCACTTTTTATTTTTTGCGCTAAAAAAAAAGACCTACAATTTTGAGAAAAAAACAATATTTTGGACTTTTTGCTATTTAAACATGTCCAGTAAAAAAACATTTTAAAAATCAAATTTCAACATAAATTTACACCAAAATGTATTCTGCGACATGTCTTTGCTGAAAAAAACATCCCAATACATGTAAACTAATTGGTTTACGTGAAAGTTTTAGCGTTTACAAATGGCAGTATAAATTGTGGGATTTTTTTTTTCTACTAGTAATGGTGGCGATCAGCAACTTTTAGCAGGACTGCGGCGGACATTCTGACACCGGGGGGGAACTGGCTTGGTGTCACTGACATCCCCAGTGACACTAATACAGCAATCAGTGCTAAAAAAAAGCACTGACACTGTACTAATGCAACTGTGCAGGAAGGGGTTAATATGAGGGGCGATCAAAGGGTTAACTATGTGCAGGGAGTGTGTTACTAGGGGGCGGGGGGTGTGCTTCACTGTAAGCACACTGCTTTGGATGGCTGTGCTGTGCAGAAATACTGCTACAGGACGGCAAGTCTGCACAAAATCATATATATATATATATATATATATATATATATACGTGATTTGCATGTCCAGCTATAGATGTCAATGCCGGAGATTCCCCGCTGAGAAACAGTGACGGGAGAGACCTGTGTGCAAACAACACGGGTCTCTCTCCTGCCAACAGTAACATGCTGCTGTGTTTTGCTCTGCACAGCAGAGAACCCCACCCCCAAAAAATTAGGGAGAAAAAGCACCCCCCCTAAATTCTTATCAGAACCTTGATCCAAGCACAGCCTTGGCAAGTCAAGAGGGGGGACAATGAGAGCACCCCCCTGCATGAAAATCCCAGTAGATCAGTTTTTTAAATACTCAGACCATGTTCAAAGTCACTTAAATCCCCTTTCTTCCCCATTCTGATGCTCGGTTTGAACTTCAGCAAGTCATCTTCACTACGTCTAGATGCCTAAAATGCATTGAGTTGCTGCCATGTGATTTGCTGATTAGCAATTCACGAGGTGCACCTAATAAAGTAGCCATTGAGTGTGTCTGAGGATATTTCTACAGCAAGATTTGGATAATATGTCACCAAGATGCTGGAGGTCAAAAGTGTAAAGTACCACAGACAAAAATCACAGTGTTGTAAGTTTAATAGCAAGGTTAGCCATCGCTGCCTAGTGTGTGACAATGTCATTGATTTATGGAATAAGTATTGGCAGGTAAAACATCTTCCTAAAAGTGTTTTGCCAGCTTCTGCATAATCCTGTCTTGGCTGCTGTATGTTCATATTGTGAATCATTCAGGTAATCCATGATGTGTTTTTTTTACTGTAGGAATTAATGGCATATATCCATATTGCAGTGAGAATTAGTAGGGAGCGAATTAGCCAAAATTGAATATGTGCCGAGTTTGGTGAATGTATCAAACATTTTGCTGAACTTGAACTTTGTGATGAATTGCATTGAACTCAAGGATGGCACAGTTTTATGGTCAGTTGTGCCAGCACTGCCAATATGGGGCAGATAAGAGACAGTTGAAGGAGAAATACAGATTCTGGTTTGGTCACTGGCCTGCACTATGCAAAAGAAATAAGATATGTCTGTGATTAAATCTAAATCTCAATTTATTACTGATCAGGTGCCAAATGGGTGTGTGTGAGTAAGGGAGGGATATAACCGCTGTCAGTTTTTTGCCATTTTTGTCTCATTGGGGAGATTTACCTCCACTTTACTATCTCATAGGCAAAAATGGGAATTGAAATGAAATCCCGCCAAAGTGAGGGAATCCTTGGATTTCACCATGCTCACCAGAACTAGTTTCCCTACTAGAATGTTTCTCCTCAGTTCCTGTTCTGGTGATCACCCAGAATTTGGGGTTTACTTTCATTTCTACTTTTATTGATTCCAGGAAACAGGACAATTAGAAAGGGGGAATGTCCCCAATGGGGCACAGATAGCAATAAAAATCTGACAGGGGGTTTAATCCCCTCTACTTTATGCAAAACATTAAAAAAAATTATTTATATTTTAAAGCAGAACTCCATGCTCGTTTGGTCCAGGGGTTTAGTGGAAAAGCAATACTTACCTCGTCCTCCGATCCTCTGGAAAACTGCACTCCCCCACAGCCAACGGTGGACTGTTCCTGCCATCCTCCTGGAACCGTTCTATGGGCATGATGATGCCAGGAACAGTCCATTCAGAAGCTAGTGTGCAGGGGGGAAGAAGCAGCAGTGACCGGTCTTGCGCTCTGAGGATCGGCAGGTTTGGTAAGTATATCTTCACTCTTATGACCCCTAGACAAAAACAAACAGATGGCCCATGCAGTGCAGGCACAGCCCCACTGTATGGTCTAGAAAATGGTTTGCCCGGATTTCTGCTTTAACGTGCCAGGCACTGATGTCTCCTGGAAATAACATGCATGCTTTATGCAACATTTGTGTATGGTCACATGGACTATTCACTGAAGGTATAGTGCAGCTTTTTTTGCATGTGATATTTTTTTATGCTGCAATTAAGAGATTGTGTACTTAATTTTAAGAAGGAGTGCAGAGCTTTTAATTAGAACTACTGTAGGTTGAGACAAATCTATAACATTGTCATTAAAGAGTAACTCCACTTTCATTGAAAAAAAAACATTACTTTCTGAGTGATCTATAAACATGGCAGAGATTTTACCCAACTTTTGTTGCAAACTTCTACTTTTTGTTATTCTGAAGAAATAGCTATTTGTGTGTACAAACAAACGTAATACTTTTGTCAGCTCTACAAGTGGAAGAACTCTGGATGTAATGGGTCTAGATAATGGCCCAGAAAGGGCTTTGCTTCTGTTTTGTGGAATATATTAAGGACAATCAACGCATGGAGCCTAGACATCACTTCAGCTTTGCTTCCCACTTCAGATCAAGGAAATGCCAAACTGAAAGAAAAACAAAAAGAAGGAGACACACAGGCCTAGTGCATTACCATAAGACCTTTTATTATTAAAACAAATTCCAATGTACTCACAAAAGTACAGGATAAAATGCAGGTATTAGAATCCGATCCAGACCAATGCGCCTTCTTCTTTTTTGCTTTTGATTCTGATTGTTTGTCGGTGTCAATGTGTAAAGTGAATGGGAAAGCCTTTTTCATTAATGATCAGCTGATGCACTTGCAGGGTTCCAGTATCTTCATTAGAGGGTCTGCATCCCTTCAGACATGTAAAAATAGTGAAGTGAGCGCTCTAGATTATCAGTGTAACACTAAAGGTAACCACAATAAACCTGCAAAATGACAATAAAAGATATAAAGTGCAGCGCTGATAAAAGTTCATATAGCATTAAATGAATAATCCTCTCAGCAGCAGATTTCTAGCAAGCTATGTCAGGAGGAGCTGACATAACGTGACGTCATTGCCGCCGGAGCCCCGAGGAAGCCCGGCGGCCATCTTTAATAAGATCAGTGCTGCTTAACTCTGCATTTACTCTGCAAATACTGTGCAATACTACCCTGTCTTTTAATTTATTTACTGGAATAAATGTTTTTTGACATACTACACTATTGGCACCTGTTTTATGGCTCCTTTATGGAGCTATTAAACTTGCAGATATCCCCTATCGAATTCAACACCCAGAGGAAGGGAGCCCTGTATCCAGGCTGAGCACTCATCCATCCTTAAGGGGACCTCTGGATCTAGCAGATTTCCTTATTATCCCAAGACTTGATGACCGATCCATAGAAGGAAGCTCACCATATACCTGACACATTCCGCCTACTTAAGAGATCCTTGGTGGTTATATTTACATATGCGCATTACCTACGCGCTTCCGGTGAGTGCGCAATTTTACCATTGGTTCCAGTCTCGAGCTTGCTAGAAATCTGCTGCTGAGAGGATTATTCATTTAATGCTATATGAACTTTTTATGTACCTATTATTTATTTCCTACATTGGAAGAACTCATATTTTAATACTTATGACTATTTATCAGCGCTGCACTTTATATCTTTTATTATCCCTTCAGACCTGATTAACTCTTCGGGAGCATATCATAACTAAGTTCTAACAGCTGTGATTCCAATGTTCAATAAAAAGATATAAAAAAAAACCAAAACACTCCTATTTCTTGCTATATTTTTACCAGAGCAATACACCCACAAGCCTCTATACTCCTAAGAGTAGCCATCTAAAAATAGTGAACACAATGTTGTATAGTGAACTGTTACATCAGTTATTGCCAAAAGTGAACATGAATGAAAATCCTACATTTTGGGTTGTCCTCGGAACAGTAATAAAGGGGAAATCTTCTAGTGAGAACACCTGTGCTGGTGACCCTGGTGACAACCAGGCATTCCCTCACTTTGGAGGGATTTCCTCTCACTTCCTCTTTTGACTATGGGACAGGAAGTGAAGGAAAATCTCCCAAATTGGAAGTAGATAATGAAAACCAAACTGTTATGGGTTCAACCCTCCTTTACTCTATCCATAATTTAAAAAAGTTTTGACTTCAGTTCTACTTTAACCCCCCTGGCGGTATTCCCGAGTGTAGCTCGGGGTAAAGTTTCAGTACCACAAGCGGTAACCCCGAGCTACACTCGGGCTTACCATGCGGCGCTGCTCCTTGAACCCTCGATCACTTACCTTGTCCTGCGCTCCTGCGATGTCCCTCCTGCAGTGTCCCCGGCAATGTAATCCGGTGGATGCCGGCATCTGTCATCTGGGTTCTGTCCCCTGCGAGCGTCGGGACGTACAGGGGACGGAACGGAGGGAAATTTGAAAATGACAAAAAGTGACATTTACTAAAATCACTAAAATCACATAGTATAACATTACTGTATTAAACCATTTCACATACATTTTGTCCCTAGTGCTTTGTCCTGTGCCCTGCCTGCATTTTTACTGTTCTTTCTGCCTGGAAACTGAGAAACGTCCATGGTGTCCAAAAAGCGTCCCTTTAGGTCAAAAGCGGTTTTAGACCAGCTACAGAACAGCGATAGTAAATCAGAACCACTTGCAGAATTGAGTGATAATGATTCGTGGGGAAATTCATCATCAGACACTGAAAACGATTTTGCGACTTTGCTCAGTGATGTGCGAGCTTGGCGCTCTATTTCAAATTTCAGTGTTTTTGGTTTGATTATATTATTGAATTAAATTTATTATTATTATATTATTATTATTTTTTATGATTATTTATTAAATTATAATTTATGATTTCGTGTTTCAAGTTTTATCCTACCCGGGATGTTTGCATATTTCCATGCAAAAAAATTTACCGCTTTGAGCACAGAAATATGGACATAATCAGATTGCTAGGGAGGTTAGAAAGCTGAGAAAGGCAGTGAAGAGGCTTTTCTGTTTAATAAAAGTAAATGGAGCATTTACCTTTATGGAACATTTACTTTCCAACATTTAAAATGAAAAGAGGTTCAATTAAAATAGTTTTTCAAATGGTCTTTCACTTGCCTCTCATAATCCCCCCTATGAAGTTTGGATTGAGAGGAAAGCACTATATTCCAATCAATTGTTACTACATTGCACAATGCTGTGAATCTATCAATTGGAGAGTGCTGATTAGAAGAGAAAGTACAGAGGTCTCATCACTGACCTTTTGTTCTTTTAGTATCCAGTAATAGTCTTGACAAAGTTGTATTGTTTTGGCTGCAGTAGAGAAAAGTAAGGGGACAAAACTGGAGAAAATTACATTTTTTTGTACTTAAAACAGTTCACAGATATGCATTTCAGCTGTGTATTCATCTGTTTGCCCCACTTAAAATGTGCTATTTTTGTTGGTGAAGGAAATCTGTCACCAAAAAAATAGCACTGGGACATACAACATTCCACAATTAGAATTAACATTTTACTGCCATATGTCAGTGCCTGGATTATTATGACTATGCAATACAACATTCACTCAAGGCACAGAATATTCAATTATTATCTGCTGTGTCCAGACTCAACAGTGTTAAAAGCTCTGACCTTCTGTAGTTCTGTCCAGATATATGATATTTAAATAAATGGCTTAAAAACTGATGACTTTCTATAGATTTAAAAGTTATATTTCTGCAGTGTTGCAGTTTGCTCTGCACTCTTGCAATTTAGATCCCTGGTGCAGTAATCATAAGGGCCCTATATCATATATCTCTTTTTATGTAACAGTACGTTTAAAACCACAAGGTAAGATTTCTGCAGGCCAGCTTCAATAGCAAGTGCTAAACATTTTTTTTAGGAAATTGTCAATTAATAAATGTTTTTTCCTTTGTTTTTAAATAGATTAACTGTGCAAATATATATGTTGAAAATACTAGGCAGAAGCAACCGTTGCAATGCATAAATATTGTTTCTTGTCGTCTTTTTTACTTTGCACTTTGCAAAACAGGCGTTGAGCTAAATTCTCTAGGTGGAAGACATAAAAACAGTCAGCCATATTTTATTTCTGCGGCTCTTCCATAATTTATTATTTAGGCTTGTGTGCCATCATAAAACCAAATACTCTTCAGTATAGCTTGAGAGAACTCATATTCTTTCACAAAAGGCTTTAAATCTAACCAGCAATTCTTTCTCCATTGCAGCCACAACAAATACTTTCTTTCTATGCTCCTGGGGGCTTTCTTTGTGCAGATTCAAACTGCTATCATTTAAAATCTATACAAAAAACATTGCATTTTAAATCAAACATGTCATAAATTATTTTCTTTCCACAAATATAGAGTGATTATCAATGCAGTGTCATTTGTTTTCCTGAAAACACAAGGTTGGGGTAAATATGGTGAAAACTAAAAAACAAACTGATTATTAATGTCAAACAACATAAAGTTTGAAAAAATACTATGGAATTGTCATAAGTGTGCTATTTATTAACACAGTGCTTTCTATAGGTTAGAAACTTGATTTATCAATTGCCGAAAACACTTTTTTATGACATCTAAAGCATATTGAGATCAGGCTGGAGCTCTGAAATTTGTAAGAAAGATGAATTTCAGTAATCTTCAACTCTTAATGAGGACCTAAACCCTCGTATTCTTTTCAGCCAAGAAAACTACCATTTTAGCCTCTGTTTGATCTGCAACTGCCATGGTGCTGCACATGTGATTAGTTATGACACCAGCTATTTGATGGTTTGACAGTTTGGTTGAGAGCACAAGCAAATGTAACAGCATTCCTGGCATGCCAGGAATGTACAGAAAAGTGTCAACCACCCCAACCTATAACTGGCCTTAGCAACAAAGTGCAAATGGAAGGGCAATGCACATCACAAACAAAGGATTTCCCAGCACACTTACCAGCCAGCCTGCAAAATTACTGAATTGGCTCTGTCTAACCATTTACTTTAAAAGCAGAGGGTTTTGTTTGCACAAATATGCAAATTTATTTGTAAGCTGAAGTGCACACACCCAGGGACCTTTCTATATACTGCGGTCCTAACTCAAAATTTCTAATAAGAATGAACAGATGAAGGGCAGGTATATCTGGAGGGAGCTCACCCCTCCTTAAAGGCACAGGGATGCATTTGACTCCCAGCAAGAGCACAATGGCAACGAACGCATCCAGTGTGTCCCTGGGCACTGCGGCTTATACATATATTTGAAAATGTGTGCGAACAAAACCCCCTGCTTTTATCGTAAATGGTTAGACAGGATCAATTCAGTTGTTTTGCAGGCTGGCTGGTAAGTGTGCTGGGAAATCCTTTGTTTGTGATGTGCTTTGCCCTTCCATGTGCACTTTGCTGCAAAGGCCAGTTATAGTTTGGGATGGTTGACACTTTTTTTGTATAGTTGGACAATTTGGCTGCAGAAGGGCGCTAGATGCCTTTGCTGCAATTGTGAGCTTGCTGGGAGTCACATGCATCCCTGTGCCTTTAAGGAGGGGTGGGCTCCCTCCAGGCATTCCTGCCCTTAATCTATCCATTCTTTTATGTGCTCCTACAATCGACTTGCTGAAAATTTAGAGTTCGTACAGCAGCATATACAGAGGTCCATTGGCATGGGCAATGTGGCTTACACATATATTTGCAAATGTGTGCAAAAACCCTCTGCTTATAATGTAAACAGTTAAACAAGGCAATTTCAGGTGTTTTGCAGGTTGGCTGGTAAGTCTGCTTGGAAATTCTTTTGTTTGTATGTGACATACCGGGAATGTAATGTTTTTTGCAACTGTTAAATTGATGGGTTTAGTTCCTCTTTAATGTTCTTTAAAGTGATTTCACAGGCTGAATAAAAAGTGGACCACTGGAACCTTCTGTGTAGAGATAAGCACAGGTTCTCAAGTCTTGCATCTCTCATGTACTTTTCTGCTCAAATAACAGAGGGTCTCATGTATTACAGTTGTTTACTATCTGTTTTTTTACCTACTATTTATAACATAATATTATTCACAGAGTACAGCCATGTTTCGCTTTTTAAAGTTACTTTACCTATCATTTATATAAGCTTTAGTATATCCAAAAACATTGACTTTTTAAGCTCCCTTGAAAGGTATAGTTTTGTTTTTTTTGTTTATTTGTTTCCTTTTTTATATAGCTGTCCCATCTTACTGCATTGTCCTGTTATTCTGTCTTCTCTAATGACTTCAATTCTATTCTACGGATGTACCAGCTGAGATGTATGATTGGTAGTATCCACAATGGTGCTTGCACAATGAGAAAGTAAGAGAACATCACATATTCCATTAGAACATTTAAACTAGCTCTGATATGCAGTATCAATTCATTTACAAACAGGAAGGGTTTGATTTCAGAAAAAAAAAACAAGCCATGCAAAGTATTGCAAAATATAACCCTTATTTGAAACTTTAAAGCAGAAGCTGGAATAAGAAAACAACTGCTGCATAAGTGACCTGTGAAGACTGAGATTGAGCTCTGCAGTCACTTTTGCCACAGTTGTTGTCTTATTCTGAGTCACAATCCTGCACAATGCCCTTTTTTCTCTTACAGTCAGTTGGCCATGTCGACCACGCTTATGCTTCTCAGGCGACGCTTTCCCGTAAACTGTATATGCAGTCAAAACCTTTGATACTGTACCTCACGATACAGCAAATACATTGGCAACTTCAGTCATAGAGGCACCAGCTAAGTGGGTAACAACAACTTGCCCCCTTTGAAGCTCAATAAGCTCTGCCATGACTCCGTAGTACTAGCAGCACACATAGTAAATGATGAAACTGCGGCTTCTCACCTGTTAACTAGGTGTCTCATCACACAGCGGAGGCAAAAGAATGTTACATCATTTTTGCTTTCAACGCGAAACATGTTGTCACTTTCACATCTGCAAATCATGTAGAGGTTTTTTTTTTTTTTTTTTTGCCAACCCCTGTATATTCCACATTAACAATTATGCTACCAAGATGAATGTGTGCTGTTAATTGCCTCCAGCTTTGTTCCTGCTTCTTTCTGCTGGAGGCTGCCATTTTGTTGAATCCCATAGCAGTCACTTTTCTATGGAAATCTACCCCCTGTCCTTGGTCTCAAAACCTAAATAATACATTTTCATTTCATGCTTTCATTATATACGGTATATATTTGCTCAGAGAAGTAAGCTGACAGAAGCTTTGCCTTGAGGTTCACAGGCCGCTGATGAGGGAAAAAGGAGAAAATATTTGTGCTATACATCTTGTGCAGCTGTGTAATAAAGTTGAGGATTCATACTGTGAAACACTACGTCCCATGTTGCTGCACACCTTGTCTCCTAGAATGTAGCATTTAGAGGGGGACACTGCAGAGCCTGTGTCCTGCTCCACCAGTCCAGCCTTCCTCTCCCATCTCACTCCCAGTGGCAGAATGGGGTCCCACTGTGAACGAAGCGTGGAACTCATGCTTCCACAAGTTAACTCCTCCAGCTCTCTCATACCTGTGACTAGGTCCATGGAGTCTCTGTGTTATGGTTTGGTCAAGATTGCTTTTGGGGCACTGACTGCTAGTGAGGGAGTCCAAGTACTGACCTCCTCACTACCAGAGCACCTGTCACCCATGGCCGGTATCACTCTCCACTGTGTGGCTGCTATTACATTCCCACCAGTTCATGGTTATACATAGATACTACATACTTTCTGCCAACTTCTTTGCCGAGTTAACCCTTTGTGCTGGCTTTCCTTTCTTTCCTCTCCACCCCTGTGTGTCCTTGCAGACCCTGTTCTTTTGGATACGCCATGTATCATCATGTACCCCTTTCAGTAACTTCAGACGAGCCATAAAACAGTTAACAGTTTTTACTGAAGATCAACAGTGCATTACAGCAGCATTGAACAGCAAGATAGTCTTTCCTTGACTAACTATACAGTACATGGATGCTGTTGTGGACCTTTTGAATTATGTCTCAAAGATATGACTTTATCAAGACATAATATTATATGACAAGCAGCTCAATATAGCCGGATGTTAAGGGGTTAATTTGTCTTGGTTGGAAAGTCGAATGACCATCTGGCTGGAGAGGTGTAGACGGTGGGTGAAGGGATTTTTTTTCCTCCTAGAGACAATATACTATTTTGAAGTTCTACAGGTGGTCAAACACCATTATTCAGACTTCAATAGCAGGTAAACATATACAAGGTCTGGACATGACAATAGAGGAACCAAACTGATTGTCTGAGAGCTTAACCAAACCTTGCAGAGTGTGATAAACCAACAGAACTCTCAAACTATCACAATATGCTATTGTCCACCAAGGGTGAAAGTATTAACAGTTGTTTACTGTGACTCCAATACAAGAGCCAGGCAAACAGAGAGTTTTCCCTACACATAGAAAATGTTGGTTCTAAAACAAAGAAGTTAAATTCAGGACATTTAAAGCTAAAAAAAATTGAATGTATCTAACTACAAAGATATACTACAAAAACATGTTATAAAAGAGATGTTATAAAGAATAGGTTTCACACACCACCAAATATTCAGCAATGGGAACTATATATCACTAACTTGAGTATTGAGATGATGGAAAGTAAGATGTATTATAAACTAGCATTAGTTACATGTCTTATCAGGAAACAAACAGGATGGTATTTCAAGAAGGAATACCGGAATATACACCTATATTCCATGGTCCCTATTTAGAATATTATAGGTATGATCACTTATATCTTTAAAAAGACGTATATTTGATCCCTGAAATTACCTTAAGATTCCACCCGAGGTATGAGTCATCTCAAATACTCAAATTGTTCTATGATACATGACCGCCACCTGGCGGGCAGTTGAGAAATAGCTTATGTACACACATTTCTCAACTAGCCAATCAAGAAGCCTGGTGGGAAGGTATCTTAGAACAATGGATTAGTGGATATAAAAAGCCCTTGTACCTTTAAAAAAAAAAAACTCATCAAAAGAAAAGACCTCATCAAAAGAAGACCCTGACATCTGAAGAGATCTCTGCTGAATAACTACTCTTCCATACTTTCAAACTTCCTAAAACTTTACTAAATTTCTAAACCTCTATCCTTATAACTTCCTACATTCTCCCACACTATTGAACTCTATCTCAATTTCCCCTGTGGTCATCAGTCTAAAGGCGTTCCACTGCCAGCTAAATCCACGGGAGAGTTGCCTAGTCTGAATGCTGGGTGCGGTGAGATTGTTTATTTGATTTTGTATTACCTATTTTCTCCATTGTGTAGAATCATAGAATTACCTTAGTGTATCACAACAATATTGGGTAGTTCGAGATATATGTAGAGAGATCCTGTTTTTACTGTTAAAAATTGTTTGGTGCCATATTATAAATTTTTTTTTTATATTTCATAATTTATTGAATATTAATAATCAGAGTATAATATATCAAGGGCTAGCTTCTTGCAATCCTATGGCCACGGCTTGTGAGAATATCACCTTTGAGATACTCGAAATTATTAATTATTAATAAATTTAATTAATAATCAGATCATTTAAAAATTGTGATATTGATGTAATTAGTTAGAAACCTTATTATTATGTATTACATTGGTAGGGTATATTTTTGATTGTGTGTACAAATATTCATTTATCACCAGTCTTTTGCGTTTTGTGTTAATATATATATAATTTTTGTACATAAATAAATTTTTATATTTATCTATTATAAGGCAAATTTTGTGTGTATGGTACGAAATCATATTGGCTAAAAGAATTCAAGGTATAATAATAAGTGGTGATCAAATTATCAAGGTGTCCAAATTATTGGTTCACTAAATATTTGCCGTATTTTAACGGCTGGAGGCACTGTAATATTTCATCTAAGGGAAAGGGACACGCCCTTTATAAGTAAAATATATCCTTACATAAACCACCACAGGATAAATTTGGAGGCACTGCTGAGATCCATAGAAATCGTACCATAACACAAAACGCACTGGTGATTATATATTTGTACACTTGGTCAAACATATATTTTGTATCAAAATGGCATCCAGTAATCACGGATCCACCTCTTCCAAGCATAACGAGGAAAATATGGCGGCTCAAGGCATTGAGCAGGAAGCTCTGAAGCCAGCCCGGAAAGCTGTCGGTGCTTGGCAGAAGTATGTTGAATGTGAAGTAATAGATTACATCCGCAAGAGATTAAGTTTGGGGGATAGCAATAATGAATTTGTGGATGAAGAGAAAAGGCAGGCTATGAGCACCTTTGAGGACCTGTTCAACCAAAAGGGCCAGGTTGTTGGGTTTTTAATAGCGTTTGCTGGAGCAGAAAGTGATAAAAGCCGTGACAGACTTCTCCTAGAAGCTTGGCCCATGTTATGGTTCATGACCGCTGGAGCTGCCCAGCGAACCATGACTTTAAGGGAAGAGTTGTCAGAGGCCCGCCTCTTGTTAGAAAGCAGAAATCAGGACATTGAATCTTTGAAAGGGAAGCTTGGTCATGCCGGTATTCGTTTAGACGAATCCCAGAAATGTTATGATAGATTGGTCAGAGACTATCGAAGTGCTCAGGACCTGTATGAAAGAAACTTTCAGGAATTAAAACAACTTCAAGAGAAGTATCAGGACTTAAAAGATGAGGTGGAGTACTTCAGATCAGAGAGGTTATCTCCTGTCAAAATTAAAGTTCACCCAGGGGATAAGCATGACCAGTCAGAACTTACATTGATAAAATCTGAGCAGAAAACTCTGGAGGAGCAGATTATGAGGTTGACGGCCCAAATAAATTCTGGAGTCCAAAACCGGACCAACCCAGTCAAGCCGGAGGCTGATGAGCGGAAATACCCGCATCACAGCGAAGTATCTGATAGTGAGGCAGGGTCAGAATATAGGTCACCTCCTAGGCTTTTAAGATACACTCCAGAGCGCTCAGAAGAAAAGTATGAGGTTTTATATAGGCAGGAAGGGAAATCCCAGGGGTCATTCAGGAGATATGACACCCCAAAGGTCATTAAGTTCCTGAAGGACACTGTCCCTATGTTTTCTAAGAAAGGGTCCCTTGAGATCACCGAACACATGAAAACATATGAACAGACGTTAGAGATTCTGGGCATTAGAGATGACCACACCAAAATAGAATTGCTGCCATGGGTGTTTGAAGAGAAATACCGGCAATTCTTTGAGACCTTGAGGGCCTATTCCAATCAGTCCTGGAGAGAGGTTAAACATAAGTGCCACATGGAATTTGGGCCTTATAAAACTGTAACCTCTGCCAAGGCTGCGGCCTACAATTTAAAGTGTGGTCCTCACCAAAGCCCTGCAGAATTTCTGGCTGTCCTCAGAAATGCCTATTTCCTGGCTGAAAAGGATCCCAATCCTAACCAGCCAGAATTCAAGACCCTATTCTATGAAGCATTACCTGCTTACATAAAATTGGGACTTGCAAAGGATTACAGAAAGGGATGCTCTCTTGATTGGTTGGTGAGAGAGAGTGACTATTTATTCTCAATCCAACAGTCTAGTGAGGGCGGGATAAAAAGAGAACCCAAAAATAGCCCCAAGATAGTAGCAACCACTACCGTTTCCCCTCCAAATCCAAATTTGCAGGCAGAGAAGAAATCATATGCGGAAGTAGTCCGTGGGGGTAAAACCAATGGTTCCCCTAGATTTGTACCTCAAACCCAGCAAGTGAAGGAGGTCCATAACTTTGCACCCCAAAACCAGTGGGTGAGAAAGGATAGACAAAAGCTAGGAAACTACGGTAGTGGAAGTGAGAAGAATAAAAAGTATGGTAAGGGTCAGTACAGTGATGAAAATCAAAGGGGGCAATGGTATCCTCGGAGGTTCTATTATCCTCGCCAAAACCAACATGGGAATTTTTATGGGAACCCCAATTTCAACAGGAACCATAATTACAATAAGAATCCCAATTTTAATAAGAACTCCGACTTCCAAAGATTTCCTCCACGCCAAGAACACCCTCAAGCTCAAAGGGGGGATACGGTACCCCAGGCTCCCCTTAATGACAGGGAGACCCCAAAGCCTCAGAGAGAACAATGGCGTCGGGACCAGAGCAGTAGTTCTGACTCTGAGTCTCATTACCAGTCTCGTCCAAAATACAAGCGCAAGTATAGGAAAAGGGAGAATCAACAGAATGACTCCTCTGAGCGTATTGGACAAATAGAGGCACAGG
This sequence comes from Staurois parvus, assembly GCF_062004578.1. Lineage (NCBI taxonomy): Eukaryota > Metazoa > Chordata > Amphibia > Anura > Ranidae > Staurois > Staurois parvus. Next base: position 274,793 of record NW_028318342.1, on the reverse strand, counting down.
TCAGCAAAATGGCTGAACAAATGGACAGGCTTGTCACTCAATTTTCATCCAATCCTTTTTTAGGAGCAGCTCCTGTGACCAACCAAGGGTCACAGAATTAACAGGCAACCAAGCCTTAAACCAACAGGGGAGAACACTGAGTCAAATGACAGGAGATGTGTGTCCCGTCCCTGACATGCCTACTAATAGAGAATCTAGTTCTCAGGCAAAGGGGGACCATTTGTTGGTTATTAACGATTCTCCTATTTTTCAGTGTCCATCTATTGCCCCTAATATAGTCGCGGCATCGGAAGTCGTCGGGATTGACAAGCCAGACGGAGCACCAACTTCTAGTTGTGCTTCTGTCTTAAAGACAGTCCAAGAATCCCACCAGGGAGGATAAGGGTAAAGTGTCCACCACATGCGGTGAGATAAGAGCTAGTCATATGTCATTGAAGGGCCCACAGATCTTCAACCACACCAATTTCATGTGTGAGCTGACTGAATCTGATGGGAGATATTATGCCACAGTACAGGTGCAGGATGCCAGTGATCTTTCTATTGTCGGCCTAATAGACACTGGATCCCAAGAAACCATCATGTCACAGGAACATTTTGATAAAGTGGCGAATGTCATGCCCACCAAGCCGAGACTTAAAAGCTTTGACAGCTCATTGATTGGTGTAGGTGGAGACCCTTTACAAGTCATGGGTACCGCCTGGCTTAAACTGAAACTGGGTAATAAGGAACTGAGACACCCCATCATCATTGCCAGCATCTCCCAGCACCACATGATAATTGGGATGGACTTCCTAAAAAGGCTGAACACAATAGTTGACTGTGTGAACCAAGTACTGTGGTCACAGGTAAATACCCCGATTAAATATGGGAAACTTAAAACTCCCCATTCCCGACAACACTGCCACCTGGTGGAAGAAAGGCCTGGATCATTAGAAATCCATTTCAGGAACAGCCAACTTCCTGATGTAACGGTTATCAAACCTGATGACCATAACCCTATCAGAAGAGATGAGGAACACATTTTTAGAATTCCCCAAGATAAAATAAAAGATATTTCCCTCCAAGATGACATCCTTACGATATCTTTTCATCAGGAGGATAAACCAAGAAAAGGGGGAGATCACACCCAATTCTTGACAGGTATTGAAAGGGTTAACAGCGACTTGTTTATCCCCATCCGGATAAATGGTCTTAATAGGTCAAAATATGCCAAACTAGATTTGAGACAGGAACACAGCTTTGTAAGCCATGGGCTGATAAAACACCTGACCGAAATGGAAATGATCCGTTTCTCCACACCTCAGCGTCATTGGATTTCAGACTCCATTGATGACTCTGATGATCACAATTCAATGGCTAGGTGTCTCTTAAACGTCACTGTAGGAAACAAAACAGCCACCCATGTGTTCCTAGTCTTGGATAATCCCCAAACTAAAATTTATTTTGGCAACGATGTATTACATCGCTTTGCAATGCAAGTCGACCTAATTAATGACTGTTTATGGAGTCGACTAAAGGGGGACCCCGAAAAATACCAAAATCTGGACTTAGCTTTAAAATCCCAGCAACAGATGCCTTATGCTGTTGAAGTCCAGGTAGCCCAAAAGATTACAATTCCTAAGGGCATAAATAATTTCATACTCCCCATCCAAGTTAAAAAGGGACATAGACTGAAGGGGTCAGATGCATTAGTATGCCTCTCCCATAGAATGCAGGGGGAGGGACTGAACATTACACACACGCCCCTAGTCAACACACATCAATCCCCGATGTACATTTACATACATAATCTGTCTAATCAGGACATCGTCTTACCCAAAGAGACCCTTATTGGTCTAGCGGTAGAGACTGAATATTACACCTTTGGGGTCACTAACCAGGTGATTGGACTCATCCCCGATGAATATTTGTCGGAGGAACAATTAATTGAACAAACATTCCATTCATTACCAGAGGGTATTTTCACCATAGAGTCCATTTATCCATTCGATTCTAAAGATGGCACCTGTCGAATCGAAGAGACATCAATCGTCTTTGATCAACCAATAAAAGAACAAGAGTATCCCAGAGAACCTGGATGGCAGGAGAACACACACACACATCACATACCCAATGACCTCACCACAAAACTTGAAGAGGCATATGAGATAGGTCAGCCGGAAAGCTTTCCTGGATTCAAGGAGTTAGTGGAAGAAATGGTGGCCCTCGCCGACGCGTGTGCCAGTGATCTCGACCGACAATTGCTCCGAGAGCTTCTCCTTGAATTCCAAGAGATCTTTGCCAAGGATTCTTACGATTGTGGGACTACTGACCTACACATCGCTAGGATCCAAACAGATCCAGATGCCCCACCAGTATTCGTAAGACAGTATAGGTTACCATTAGCTTCCTATGAATCTCTAGCTGAGATTATCAGGAAGTTACATGAAAGGGGTATCATTAGGCCCATCCACAGCTCCTATAACCACCCGATCCTGGGTATTTTAAAACCCAATGGACAATGGCGTTTGTGCGCTGACCTCCGTCAGCTGAACAAACGTGTGTACATGTCAGGATGGCCGGTCCCATACATAGACCAGTGTCTAGCCCAGCTCAAAGGATCCCAGGTTTTCACAGCCTTGGATTGTGCACAGGGGTATTGGACCATTAAGGTGAGTGAGGAAGACCAATACAAACTGGCTTTCAGTTTTGGGAATCGACAATATTGTTGGGTGAGAATGCCTTTCGGATTCATAAATTCCGGACATGAATTTGCTGTGTTCATGCACAAGGCCATGCCAGACGCCTTCGAGAGGGGGACGTTGGCATATGTGGACGATATCCTGATCAAAAGTACTGATATGGCCAAACACATTACAGAACTTCGGCATGTCCTGGGCCAATTGAAATCAGCAGTTGTTAAACTGTCCTTACAAAAAGCCCAGTGGTGTCGCACGAAGGTAAACTTCCTAGGCCATGAAGTTACTGCTGAAGGTTTGAACCCACAAAAGAAGAAAGTTGAGGCGGTTCTGAACTGTAAAGTCCCTACTAACCTTAAAGAATTGAGATCATTCCTAGGTATGGTAAACTACTTGCGTAAATTTATTGATAACTACGCCGAGATAAGCAAGCCGTTGCTTCACCTACTGAAGAAGGATGTCGGATGGTCGTGGGGTAAGAAACAGGAGGACGCCATGAAGGAGTTGAAGGAACGTCTTACACAAGCGCCGTGTCTAGGATATCCCGAAGGGGGTAAAAATTTCTATCTAGAGACAGGGTTTACGCAGGTAAGTATGAGTTCCGTTCTTTACCAGAAACGTGATGATGTCAGTAAGGTGATTGCCTATGCCAGTAAAACTTTGTCCCCGGTTGAAGTAAAGTTCAGTGACTGTGAAAAAGCTCTATTGTCCACCGTGTGGGCATTACAGAATTTTCGCAGTTACATTCAGGGAGAGAGAATCATTGTTGAAACGGCACACCAGCCTTTACAGTATTTAAAGAGTGAACGTATCAAGGGAGGAAATGTGTCTAATAGCCGCATCACTGCTTGGACTTTGTCTTTGCAAGGGTGGCCTCTTGAAATTCGGTACAAACAGAACAAGGAAAGTCCAGTAGCCCAGGGCCTAGCCGAGCTCCATGATTGTTCCGCAACTACGCCTGCTATGGAGGCCCCGGACACTGACTTTCTGGAAGAACAACTGTTCTCTCCCTACAAGGTTTACGATGAAGAATACTGTAAACAGCTGCTGTGTGTATATGTGGATGGTTGTGCTTTTCATCACAAGGATGGGGAACAGCTCCAACTAGTGGCAGGTATTGGAATCGTTTGGACCCAAGGTGTCACCCCAATTTCTGTGGGATACAAACTTGGACCAAAAAGCAGTCAGGTTGCTGAACTTACTGCAATCCTTAGAGCAGTTGAGATGGCTATAGAGTTCAACATTAAAGAGTGTGCCATCATAACCGATTCCAATTATGTCAGGAATAGTTTTGTGGAGTATTTCCCTAGGTGGAAGCGAAACAACATGAACAAGAGTAATCACAAACCCGTGAAACATGGTAAGCTCTTTTGTCACATCGATGAACTGGTAAGGTCCAATGATATCACCCTGCACTTCAAGAAGACCAAAGGCCACTCCAAGGTTCTAGGTGCCGAGAAAGAAGGGAACGATCTGGCCGATTCTCTAGCCAAGGAAGGGGCAATCACCGGTGAACTGTTAGACATTGATCAATTTTTAGGTACCGTACAGGTTGAAGCTGTCACCAGGCAACAGGCCAGAACAGCTGGTGATCCCAATGCAATACAGTGGAGTCACGATTATCCTAGTGAGGATTTAATTACTGCCCAAAAAGAAGACCCAATAATTGGCTTGTTTTATAGTCATATAGAAGATCCCAACCAAAATCCCATAAATAAGGAAGTATGTAGTGGGAAGGAGGATTTACGTATCTTAATGAAATCCAAATCCCAATTCTCTTTATACCAGGGATTGTTGATACGAACCTCAAAGGGTGGCGTACAACAATGGGTCGTCCCACTTAAATTTAGAGGTTTGATGCTACAGCATGCCCATGATGCTCCCACTTCCGGTCATCGTGGAGAAAAGATCACGTATGAGATCCTGCGGGATTATGCCTACTGGCCTCATATGTTACGTGATGTGAAGGAGTACTGCCAAGGTTGCCTAATATGTCCCCAATTTCAACCTACCAAGCCAACTCACAGAGCACCTCTCCAGAAGAGGGGGATATGTATGCCTTGGTCAGACCTTCAAATGGATTTTATTGGGCCCGTAACAAAATCTTCACGAGGTAATCGGTATATGTTAACAGTTACATGTTTATTCACCAAGTATGTCGAATGTATACCAGCACCAAATAATAGCTCCAAGACATGTGCTGCATTGCTAATAAATCATGTATTTTCACGTTTTGGTCTACCACAGAGGATAGAGTCTGATAGAGGATCGCACTTCACTAGCGAAGTGATGGCCAAATTGTGGAAAATTTTGGGGGTTAAAAGGAAATTGCATATCGCCTATCGGCCAGCCTCTAGTGGTGGTGTAGAACGATACAATCAGACCATCGTTAATGTCCTTAAAAAATTTGTTAAGGAAACAGGCAAAGATTGGGATGTCAAACTTCCACTGGTCCTGATGGCGTTGAGGGCTACTCCGAATACAGTTACAAAAATGTCATCTTTTGAACTGATGACAGGTAGACGGATGGTACTGCCCCAGCACTTATTGTATCGCACTACAGATCAAAATTTGATCAATGCCACCACCACACACCAGTACATAGAGGATTTACGTAAACATCTGCAATATGCTTTTGCCTTTGCCCAGCGAAATTTGGAAAGAGCTGCAACGAGTGCTAAGACATACTATGATCTCAAAACCTCCAAGAAGGAATATGAGATTGGTGACAAAGTCTATCTATACAACTTTGCAAGAGACCAGATCAAGGAACGGAAATTCCTTCCATCTTGGAAAGGTCCGTTCTCTATCATTGATAAAATCTCTCCGGTCGCATATAAATTGCAGGTTACCCGGTATGGTGAAATCAGTGATAGATGGGTGCACATCAACCAATTACGTGCTTGCCATCCAAAGTCTCAATTGCAGTTGTTGGAAGACTAACCCACCAGTTCCTATCTGGAGATATTGAGATCATTATTAAATTTCCTTTGAACATATAATTCATCTTATGCTTTACAGGATCCAGTAATATAATTTTATGTATATCCAATACTTAAACTGTTCATTTTAATAATTTAGAAAGGAAGGCCCAGACTATGATCAGACCGGCAATCGGAGGTGTCAATGACCAGACCCTAGAAGGAAGCTATAATTTCCTGTGGGAAAGACCAGATGCCAGAGATCGATCCGGAGACGATAACCTGATGTCCCAGGCCACCTAGGACCAGTCCAGAGGAAAAGACCCGCCTAGGAGACCGTCTAAGAGACCTGTCGTGCGGAGGACCCATGGACCCCAAGGTGGATGTGCCAGGCCAGGCCGGCCTCATCACAAGACCAGGATCGTCATCAGAAGTGTCCATCTAAAGACGCCGAGTCAAGTTGAGGACCAACCAGCATCACCGCTGCCATTTTATATTTAAAGATTTTTTTTTTTTTTTTGAATTTCATTCACTTCACCGGAGAAGACGAACAATCACTCTAGCCAAAAGTCCCACTCATGTTTTGCGACACAGACACCCCTATACACGTGCCTGTACCCCAAACAAAGGGGGATTTGTTGTGGACCTTTTGAATTATGTCTCAAAGATATGACTTTATCAAGACATAATATTATATGACAAGCAGCTCAATATAGCCGGATGTTAAGGGGTTAATTTGTCTTGGTTGGAAAGTCGAATGACCATCTGGCTGGAGAGGTGTAGACGGTGGGTGAAGGGATTTTTTTTCCTCCTAGAGACAATATACTATTTTGAAGTTCTACAGGTGGTCAAACACCATTATTCAGACTTCAATAGCAGGTAAACATATACAAGGTCTGGACATGACAATAGAGGAACCAAACTGATTGTCTGAGAGCTTAACCAAACCTTGCAGAGTGTGATAAACCAACAGAACTCTCAAACTATCACAATATGCTATTGTCCACCAAGGGTGAAAGTATTAACAGTTGTTTACTGTGACTCCAATACAAGAGCCAGGCAAACAGAGAGTTTTCCCTACACATAGAAAATGTTGGTTCTAAAACAAAGAAGTTAAATTCAGGACATTTAAAGCTAAAAAAAATTGAATGTATCTAACTACAAAGATATACTACAAAAACATGTTATAAAAGAGATGTTATAAAGAATAGGTTTCACACACCACCAAATATTCAGCAATGGGAACTATATATCACTAACTTGAGTATTGAGATGATGGAAAGTAAGATGTATTATAAACTAGCATTAGTTACATGTCTTATCAGGAAACAAACAGGATGGTATTTCAAGAAGGAATAACTGAATATACACCTATATTCCATGGTCCCTATTTAGAATATTATAGGTATGATCACTTATATCTGGAAAAAGACGTATATTTGATCCCTGAAATTACCTTAAGATTCCACCCGAGGTATGAGTCATCTCAAATACTCAAATTGTTCTATGATACATGACCGCCACCTGGCGGGCAGTTGAGAAATAGCTTATGTACACACATTTCTCAACTAGCCAATCAAGAAGCCTGGTGGGAAGGTATCTTAGAACAATGGATTAGTGGATATAAAAAGCCCTTGTACCTTTAAAAAAAAAAAACTCATCAAAAGAAAAACTCATCAAAAGAAAAGACCTCATCAAAAGAAGACCCTGACATCTGAAGAGATCTCTGCTGAATAACTACTCTTCCATACTTTCAAACTTCCTAAAACTTTACTAAATTTCTAAACCTCTATCCTTATAACTTCCTACATTCTCCCACACTATTGAACTCTATCTCAATTTCCCCTGTGGTCATCAGTCTAAAGGCGTTCCACTGCCAGCTAAATCCACGGGAGAGTTGCCTAGTCTGAATGCCGGGTGCGGTGAGATTGTTTATTTGATTTTGTATTACCTATTTTCTCCATTGTGTAGAATCATAGAATTACCTTAGTGTATCACAACAATATTGGGTAGTTCGAGATATATGTAGAGAGATCCTGTTTTTACTGTTAAAAATTGTTTGGTGCCATATTATAAATTTTTTTTTTATATTTCATAATTTATTGAATATTAATAATCAGAGTATAATATATCAAGGGCTAGCTTCTTGCAATCCTATGGCCACGGCTTGTGAGAATATCACCTTTGAGATACTCGAAATTATTAATTATTAATAAATTTAATTAATAATCAGATCATTTAAAAATTGTGATATTGATGTAATTAGTTAGAAACCTTATTATTATGTATTACATTGGTAGGGTATATTTTTGATTGTGTGTACCAATATTCATTTATCACCAGTCTTTTGCGTTTTGTGTTAATATATATATAATTTTTGTACATAAATAAATTTTTATATTTATCTATTATAAGGCAAATTTTGTGTGTATGGTACGAAATCATATTGGCTAAAAGAATTCAAGGTATAATAATAAGTGGTGATCAAATTATCAAGGTGTCCAAATTATTGGTTCACTAAATATTTGCCGTATTTTAACGGCTGGAGGCACTGTAATATTTCATCTAAGGGAAAGGGACACGCCCTTTATAAGTAAAATATATCCTTACATAAACCACCACAATGCCCAGCTCATACCTTAACAGGCAAGAGTCCCTTCAGAGTCCTGATTCCAGGTGTGGTTCCCTGTGGGGGGTGCTTCATTGGTTGCTGTGGTCTCCATCATTCTTCTAGCTTATTCCAGCAATCTTCATCCAGGCAATGGCAAAAAGCCCCATTGTTAGGGCCTCCAACCCTATTTATAATAACTCAGAATAGAGGACAGAGCCCAAGAATTCCCAGGAAAGAGCAGAGCAGCGTTTGACCCGTTCCCTATCTGGGCACCCTAAACTAGCTAACTTTAAAGTATATGAAACATGTACTTAACCAAAAAACATGTAAGCACCTACTTACACTTTTATTTTTAATGTTTTTCAAAGCTATATCTGCAAAAGGAGTCAGCCTGAAGTGATCTATCAGGACTTCTAGTTCCACCTTAACAAACAATACCATGACTATTGATAACCCCAAATCAGGTTACGAAAGATGCCACATCCCATAAATGAATATACCAGAGGAGTATCTAAAATAAGGGGATTTTAAAGGCACCAACAATTATCAGACAGCATTAACAATGAAACATTTATTATATTTAAAAAAAAAATGCAAATAGAAACTGGTCCATAATCATACATAGAGAGCCACGGTGAAACACATGAGCATAATAATGCATAAAAAAGTATTTTTAATGCTGTCTGATAATTTTTGGTGCATTTAAAATCCCTTCTTTTTCTACTCCCCTGGTTTATTCATTTATGGGCGGTGGCACCTTTTGAAAACAGATTTGGGGCTATACATTCAATGGCCTCTTTATTAGGTACACCTGTTCAATTGCTTTTTTTTTTTTTTTTAAAGAAGCTTTATTGGGTTTTATTGTACACACAAAAAAACCAACGATGAGGTTTGTCAGTATTCATAGCGTGGCAACATGCCAAAACAGATGAATAAATTCCAGGATAACAATTTACTCATAAACATATTACAGAAGCCCCGAAAGAATCCGAGAGGGAATGGAGAAGTTTGGAATGAAGAGTATCTATGGGAAAATATAGCACATGTAATATGTCAGGGTACAAGGGCTTGAAGTTAAAGTATGCAGGATTTCGAAAAATCACATATATATATATAAACATACGTAAAGCAAAAGAATAAGCGACTTGAGCAATGTTAACCATTTGTCATATCGACCGATAGGGAGGTCATCGTGCATGAGATTAAGAAAGGAAAAAAGAAAGTGAAAATATAGAATAGAGATAAAGCAGTAGGGACATAAGACCAGGGAGTTGGAAAAGCCAGCATATAAAGAATATGCCAAAAGGGACAGAAAAAAAAAAAAAAAAAAGGAGAATTGGAGTACAAGAAGTTATGTACCAAAAGTCTGAGGCCAGAGGACCATGAAAACAAGCCAGGGTAAAGAGATTAGGATAAAAAAAGTAATAGACTGATAAAGTAATAAGATAGTCAAGTATAATGAGATATTAAAGTATAGTGAGAAGCAGCGCATCAGTATGTATAAAGATGTGCTAGTAGGGGACCACTTCATATAGGTCCGCCAGGAAAATGAGAGAGAGATTAATAAGCCAGATTGGCGAAGTGGGAGTGGAGCAAAGCGAGAACAAAAGAGATTTCTGAGAGGTACACAGCATTTATAATGTTACAATCATTTGACCCCTTGAGCAATAGAATCACCATGCATCAGGAATACCCTGGAAACTAGCTTAAATCTAGCTTATAGAACCATGAGAAGGGTGCTGGGGCTCAGGACTTGGGAGAACTTTTGAAACATATTGACCCCACTTGCGGTTGAACTTATCCACTCCTGTTGTAGAAGGAGCTATATGTAGACCAAGCCGATCCAATTGAAGTAGAAAGTTGAGTTCCAATTTGACGTCTGAGATGGTAGGTGGACAGTTGGAGACCCATTTTTTCAAAATAGACCTTCTCGCCGCCATCAAACAAATGGATAGCCAAGGTTTGGTTGCTCTGAACAAAGCAAGATTGCAGTGTGAGGCAGCAGGCACTGATATTTCCAGATTGCCAAAGAGAAGAAGCAGCGGGTCCCTAGGTAACTGGAGAGTAGTGACGAAAAGCACAAAGTTCAAAAGTTGGTTCCAAAAGATACAGACCCGTGGACAATTCCAGAATCTGTGATGAAGTGACGGTTTATATGAACCACAGAGCGGGCATGTAGAGATCAATGAGTCTGCTCGGGAGTACAAGCAAGGCATATATGCATGGTGCATAATTTTGAATTGCTGCTCCCTCCAAAATTCGTTCGTATTGAACGCACAGGTAGTATTAAAACCTGTGAGCAATTGCTCCGCGGTGAAGGCATTGTCAAAGTCTCGTATCCACGTTTTGATGGAAGTATAGGAATCCAGCGGTTTTGCATAGTGCATAGATAGTTGACCATAGATATTGGATATGTTGTATTTTTGATTCCTTACAAGGACTTCTATCATAGTAGAACAAAAGCGAGAAGACTTATTTTGTACTATGGAATTCACATAATTCCTAACTTGCAAAATATACAAAAAATGATGGGAAGGTAAGTCAAACGCGCTGAGAATTTGTTGGAACGGAAGGGGGGATCCTGATGCTGAGTCATACAACTGACTTACAAATCTAAGACCCTGGTCATACCACTTTTCATAAGCTGCATACTGTTGAGAGACAGAAAAGGAAGGATTGTGATGGATAGGAAGATATCGAGACAGCCAGGGAGAAACTCCTAGTCTACGTCTGACCTCCCTCCATGTGAAGAGGGTGTCCCGTATGAGTGGATTGTGTTGAAGATGCGGAGGAAGTGAGGCAGAGTTAGAATGTAGGAGGGCCGACAGATCATATGGGCTCACCATAGCAGATTCGAGTCGGTAATTAGAAAACACGGACGAACGGGAGATCCAATCTACACACACCCGTAAAATACAAGATAGATTGTAGAGCCTAATGTTAGGAAGGCCCAGACCACCCTCACATCTAGGAAGAAACAACTTATGTATAGCTATTCGCGGACGGCGCCCCCTCCATAAGAAACTAGAAATCGCTTTATTCAGCCTGACTATATCCGTATGTTTGAGCAGGAGAGGAATAGTTTGAAGAGGATACAGAAGCTTCGGAAAACTCGTCATCTTGAAGAGATGGACTCTACCCATAAGTGATAATGGCAGTTCTTTCCACATTTCCAATTCCCCTAAAATTTTTTGAATTACTGGTGAATAATTCAGAGAATAAAGGGACGAGGCCAATTTCCCAATTTTAATACCTAGATAAGTGATATGGTTCGTATTAATTTTAAAGAGTGAGTCGCCAGCCCACTCAGGGAGTCGAGCGTGATATAACGGCAGAACCTCACTTTTCGCAAAATTAATACGGAGGCCCGAGCAGCATCGAAAATCTGCGAAAACGGATTGAATGTACGGTAAGTCTAGAGTCGGGTTGGAGGTGAATATAAGTATGTCGTCCGCAAATAAAGCTAGACGAAGATCCTGTTGGGCAATTTGAATGCCATGGAGTCGTGATTGAAACAACAGGAAGCGGGCTAAGGGTTCTAAAGCTAAGTTGAAAAGCAGGGGGGACAATGGGCAGCCTTGTCTTGTACCCTTATGTAATGGAATGGGATTGGATATTTTCCCCGCCGCCACTACCTGAGCCGTCGGGGCGGAATACATAGCCTGAAATAAACGCGTGAACGGTCCAGAAAAGCCAAATTTAGTGAGGACCGAATAAAGCCATTGAAAACTTACATTGTCAAATGCTTTTTCAGCGTCGAGGGAAACAATCGCTAGATCCTGTAATGGGTTATGTTTAGCCTGATGTAAAACTGTGAGCACTTTGCGAATATTTGAGGTGGCCGAGCGCCCCTTTATAAAGCCAGCTTGAGAAGGATGAATAAGGGTGGGCAAAATGATGGCCAAACGATTAGCTACTATTTTGGAGAGAATCTTTGCATCTAGATTAAGGAGAGAAATCGGTCGATAAGAGCCAGGGTCCGAGGGGTCCTTGCCTTTTTTGGCTATTAATTTAATGTGGGCCTGCGAAGCTGATGGCAGATATACCCCGCTCTCCTGAATAGACTGATATACCAGCTGTAGAGTAGGAGAGAGAGTTTTATCCATAAGTTTGTAAAATTCAGAAGTGTACCCGTCCGGGCCTGGAGCTTTACCATTGGCTAAGGAACTAATAGCTAAACAAATATCCGCCTGCGATATCGGGGCATTTAAAGATTGCAGTGCTATTGGATCAATTTGTGGTAGATGTACGCTGTCAAGAAAGGAGTGTGCCTGTGCCTGGTCTATAGGGTCCGGCCCATATAAATTTGCGTAAAAATTTTCCAGAATAGATATAATCTCTTCCGATGATTGTTTAAGTATCCCTTGAGAATCCTTTAAAGAGGTGAATTGTGTGGGGGTAAAAGGCTTCCTACACATGCGCGCCAAAAATTTTCCTGGTTTGTTACCAAACCTGTGATACTGTAGGTCAAGGTATGAGTGATGAAGTGTTTCCTGTGCTGCCGCCCAAGTGTTGAACTGGTTCTTAGCGGCCGCCCAAGCTGTCCTATTGTCCTGCGTATTTGAGTCCGTCATCCTGCGCTGAGTCAGTCTAAGAAGGTTACTAGCCTCCGTGAAATGGTGCAAAATTCTTTTTTTATATGCGGACGTAAAAGCAATAATTTTACCGCGTAATACCGCCTTCCCCGTATCCCAAAATAAATTTGGATTAGAAACATGAGCCGCATTAGTAGATTGGAAATCTGCCCAGGTGTCTTGTAGCTGCCGGGAAAGCTCCTGATTATTTGCCAAAAACGAGGGGAAACGCCATATCCTAGGGTGCGGTGTAGGATCTAAGAAATTTATCATAATAGAAATTGGAGAGTGATCCGATATGGCATGTATAGTAGATGATACCACATGTTGCAACGTTGTGGGGTTGCAAAAAATATAATCGATTCGAGATAAAGAGTGGTGAACAGGAGAATAGAAAGTATAATCTCTACCATCTGGGTGAGTCAAGCGCCATATATCAGTAAATTGCATAGCTTCAACAAAATTGCCAAGTAAAGTGGGCGTTGGACGGGGAGGCTGAGTAGAGCGAGAGTCTCGGTCAACACTCTGCGATTTATCCTCCTGCTCCTGCATAACAGAATTAAAATCACCTCCTATGACAAGCGGCTTGTGGATATAGGGTGCCAGCCGTGAAGACAGGCCCTGAAAAACCTGCCTCGTCGGGGAGTTAGGAGCATATATATTGGCAAGGACCAACTCTTGGGGTCCTATTTTGACATGTGCTGCTATGAAACGGCCCTCGGCATCTGCGTCCACAGAGACCAATTCAGGATTAAGTCTCTTGTGAATAAGAATAAGTACTCCTGCCTTATTATTAAGGGAGGAGGAGCCGAAGACGTGACCTACCCAAAGTTTTCGCATACGAACAAAGTCAGGCTGTGTAAGATGAGTTTCTTGGAGTAGAGCTATATCCGCGCGTAAGCGCCGCAAATGTCTTAGTACTGCCATGCGCTTGTGAGGGGATCTGAGGCCCTTAACATTCCAGGAAAAAATACGTGTCATTCTAGCTGGGATAAGGTATGTGATAAGAAGATACGGGACTTACCAATTAGAGATGTAGAAACAAATAGCGCTGCTTCATTAGGCGGACGTGGGTGGTGTAAATCTGGTCTCAGAAGACGACGGAGATCTCCAAAGAAGAGAAAGTGAAATTGGAGAGAAAAAAGAGGAGAGAAAGCGAAGACAAGAGCAGGGGCCCTAGCAGAGCCCAACAAAAATACCAAACATATAATATACCACAACAGTATAAAGGACTTCACGTCATTCCGCATGCTGTATCCACCAACATCAGCGTGACCGGGAGTAGCAGTGAGAGGAGCCTGCCCCAGGGACCAAGTTATAATTGCTAAGGATACGTGGGGGCGTCCCTCAAATGAACTCCCGACAGCGGCTCCAGCACCCCTCCCCCGCAGCACCGCTGATGTATGGAGCAAGGCAAATGCAGGCAGGAAGAAGTAAAATTCAGGCATATATGTAAATAAAACATGACATTGAAGTAGGCGACAATGCAAAGGCCTTGTGCCAAACAAATAATACATAGAACATCTAGCGCTGAACAATCGAACTGACTCAGACTGTAGAACGTGTGAGCTGTCAGTCAGTATTCAAAAAAAAAAAAAAAAAATACCATTCAAAAATAAGAATTCCAATAGAAAGCTCTTTCATCAGAGCCAATCGAATCAAGAGAAAAGCTTGAAGCTTTAATGTAGAGACCAATGGCCTCCTAGACCTTCAAGGCGGACGAGCTTTAGAGGACGATGGAATGATGCGTTGACGTTTAGGTGGGTCTTTGCGGGGACTGCGTTGATCTCTGGGCCCAAAATTTCTACCCGCTGGCTGTGATGTGTCGGCTAGGTGATCTCGGATATATTGGTGGGCTTCTTCAGGATGGACAAAAGATTTAGAGACCCCAGATGGTGCAGTGAACCGTAACGTGGCCGGATACGCCAATGTGAACTTTATTCCTTTCTGATAAAGAGTGCCACATACTTGTTGGAATGCTTTCCGTTTACGCGACACTTCCTGCGAGTAGTCCGCAAATAGCAGTAATTTGTGACCCTCAATCTGCAAAGAGCGTGAGTTACGGAAAGAGGTGAGGATCGCCACGCGGTCAGCATAATTGAGATAGCGGACAATCACTGAGCGAGGCGTTCGGCGCTCGGTAGACGGAGGCCCCAGGCGGTGAGCTCTCTCGACCTGGCAGGAGGAGGATAGGCCTAATGCCGCCGGGATCCGTGTTGAGCATAAATCGGGGAGAGATCCAGTATTAAAAGATTCTGGAAGACCTACAATGCGTAGGTTATTCCTACGTGATCGATTTTCCAAATCGTCGATTTTATCCAAAATATTTTGCTGTATACTATTGGATTGTGATGTGCCCGCTTGCATGGAATGGACTTCATCTTCTAAATCAGATAAACGCTGCTCAGCCTCAGTCAATCGTTTAGAATGATCACATAAATCCTTTCTCAGCTGTTCCATGCCCATTGTGACAGCTCTATCCACAGCCTGAGTGATATTAGGGAGCAATATAGAGGACACTGCCTGTGCAATCATATTATACTGCTCATTAAGGCAGTCAGTGCCTAAAGGGAGTGGAGAGGCAGTGAGGAGGTTGGAGGGAGATTCCATTATACCTGCTCCCCCAGTGTGATGTCGCTCCTTGCCTGTGTCCATAGAGTGACAGGCATCGTCGGCCATCTTGGCTGCAGGAGGGGGAGAGCCGCACCCCTCCGCTCTAGCAGCCGACTCGTGGCCGGACTGCGCCGGCAAAAGGTACCGCTCCATGCTGGGGCCACTGCCAGAAGGTAAGGGACACCCGAGGGCTGTAGAGCGGGGACCCGGAGGCAGTTAGCGGGATTTATATAGCCGGGATCCCGGGAGCCGCGGGTCCCGCGTTTACAGCATCCGGCGCCGGAACCGGAAGTCCAATTGCTTTTTAACACAAATTGCTAACCAGCCAATCACATGGCAGCAACTCAATGCATTTATACATGTAGATGTGTTGAAGACGACTTGCCGAAGTCCAAACCGAGCATCAAAATGGGGAAGAAAGGGGATTTAAGTGACTTTGAACTTGGCATTGTTGTAGGTGCCAGATGGGATGGTCTGAGTATTTCCAAAACTGCTGATCTACTGGGATTTTCCTGCACAATCATCTCTAGGGTTTACAAAGAATGGTCAGAAAAAGAGAAGTAGCAGTTGTGTGGATGAAAATGCCTTGTTGATGTCAGAGGAGATTGGGCAGACTCTTTTTAAGAGTTTGAGATGATAGAAAGGCAACAGTAACTCAAATAACCACTTTTTACAACCAAGGTATGCAGAATACCAGTTCTGAACACACAACATGTCGAATCTTGAAGCAGATGGGCTACAGCAGCAGAAGACTGCACGAGGTGCCACTCCTGTCAGCTACGAACAGGAAACAGAGGCTACAATTCGCACAGGCTCACAAAATTGGACAATAGAAGATTAGAAAATCATTGCCTGGTCTGATAAGTCTCAATTTCAGGTGTGACATTCAGATGGTAGGGTCAGAATTTGGCGTTAACAACATGAAAGCATGGCTTCATCCTGTCTTGTATCAATGGTTCAGGCTTGTGGTGTAATGGTGTAAGTTATATTTCTTGGCACACTTTGGGCCCCTTAGAACCAATTGAGCATTGTTTAAATACCATGGCTTACCTGTGTATTTTTGCTGACCGTGTCTATCCCTTTTTGACTACAGTGTACCCATCTTCTGATGGCTACTTCCAGCAAGATAATGCACCATGTCACAAAGCTAAAATAATCTCAAACTGGTTTCTTGAACATGACAATGAGTTCACTGTACTCAAATGTCCTCCACAGTCACCAGATCTCAATCCAATAGAGCTTATGTGGGATATGGGGGAACAGGAGATTTGCATCATGGATGTGCAGCCAACAGATCTGCAGCTGCATGATGCTATCATGTCAATATGGACCAAAATCTCTGGGAATCCATGCCAAGAAGAATTAAGGCAATTCTGAAGGCAAAAGGGGGTCCAACCCAATACTAGCAAGGTGTTCTAATAAAGTGGTCGGTGAGTGTATATAGTCATGGTATTTGTAAAAGTGGAACTAGAAAATTAAGTCCTGATAGGTCACTTCAGGCTGCCCAGGAGTGGACTGACAACTCATAGGGTCCCCCGGGAATGGGAGATCATGGGGCCCCCTGTGTCCCCCCAAACCCGCACACTTTAGTGGTGCATTGTGTAGTATACAATAAAGGATTGTTAAAGACCTGGGGTATCTACGTGCTGCCGCAAACAGTGGGTGTGGCTAAATTTGATTTTCAGCAGGTAGGGGCTTATGCGGCATAGTTAAACAAAACCCGGACTTACCTGTATCTATATAATGTGCTTTGATTGCTGTGCCACAAGCAAGAGTCCCGCAGACACATATAAACCTCAGCACAATACAAAAAAGAAGACTCTTCCATTATGTATAATTTGTGCACACAGAAAATAGAGAGCTAACACTTTATTTGAGTCTATCTTAAAGAAGAACTTCATTAAAATTGTCAGGGACTGCTGAGCAACCAGAAACTGCTGAGAGAGTGAGAAGTATGTAATGTACAATACAGCAATACAGTGTATATTAGGGATGCAACGATACCGGTTTTTTATCGGTGAGTACGAATACTGATACTTTCGGTCAAGTACTCACCGATACCAAGTACTGATACTTTGCGGTGCGATTTGCGTTAATAGACATAAATTGCACCTCAAAGAATAGCTCCTGTGTGAACTCAGCTTGTGACAAGCCTGAGTGTCACTGTTAGGAGAGGAGAGAAAGCAGCAGGGATTTTAAATCACCACCACTTTCTCTCCTTTCAGCGATGACAATTTGGCTAGACGGCATCTGATTGGTCAGCTGATGACCAACCAGATGCCGTCTAGCCCGAACTGTCATCGCTGCAAGGAGAGGAGAGAAAGTGGTGGTGATTTGAAATCCCCGCTGAGGTCTCCAAGAGGAGAAGTGGCCAGAGCGGCTGCCGCTGCCCCCATCCTCATGGCTCCATCATCCTTCCTCTCATTGTGGCCGGTACCTGAGCCTTCTCCCAGCGCTCTATCAGCTGCTGGTAGGGATGCCATTGTTCCTTGCCTCTTTCTGGTTTAACCTCCTCTTTTCTGCTTGGTAATCCATGGGCACCTCCAGAGGCAGACTGAGCCTCTCATGGGGCCCCTTACTGACCCTGGGCCCCTGATGATGAATGGTCAGTCCACCCCTGAGCTGGCCCCTTTTGTGGGTATAGCTATGTAAAACATTAAAAATAAGTGTGTAAGTGGGTGCTTACATGTTGTTTCGGTTGAGCACTGTGACTCTCTATATATTATTATTGACCTGTTTCTATGATGTTTTTATATGCATGGTGTTTTGTTTTTTTTTAAGTATAGAAATGTATTTTTAATGCTGTCTGATTTTTGGTGCCTTTAAAATCCCCTTTTTGCTACGTCTCTGGTTTAAAAAATATCACAAGTTGTACTGATCCAGCTTATAATCAATATGGTTGCTTTTCTAAAGCAGTAAAGACTAGTCACTTAGCAAAGTGAGGCATGATTCCCACCAAAGTGTTTTTTAGTGCTTTTTGCAGAAACGCACGACAGTTCATTTGACATGGTTTCGTATGGGACACGTTCACATCTATGTTTTTTTAGCGTTTTTGAGACACTACTGAAACGCATGTAGTGTGTTTTTTCCATGATTTGCGTTTTTATTCTGCCCAGCAACACAAACACTTCCCCTTTAATAAGCAAAATTTGAGCAATGGGTGGCCTTGCAAGATCAACCTGGTTTAAGTTGATTTAAGAAAAATGACTAAGCCAGATGGAAAATTATTGGCTGAGCATGGGCTGCATCCTACCAGATGCAGTCAGTGTTCATCAGCACCAATGTATTCAGGCAGCTGAGTGTGCTCCAGGTACTGAATACTGAAGAGCTGGCAGGAGCGATTCTTCCACCCATGCTGTTTAGAGTGCACAGGTGAATCAAGGCTGAATGAGATAAAATCAGACTTTAGTGGTAGCAGGCTTTGTGCTGAGTGGGTCTGTTTTTTTCCATCAATAATTTTTATTGAAAAAAATGTCTGTACTTGTTTGTAAAATATAACTAATACAATATATCACATTACAAAGTTGCTTAATTTCAGTGGTACATAGTATAAATATAGTAAGGAAGAGGAGAGGTAAGTGAGGGTAGGATTACAGGGTAGAGAGGTTACATACAAACCCAACAATAAAACTGTCAGTATGTCCAGAGACGTGTGATGAAATAAGAGATATTTCTTAAGTAGTTGTACAACTATCATAGAGAAAGGAGTCTATTTTTTAGCATTTTTACTAATAAGCTAAACCAGGTAGAAAATACAGTACTTGTTGATTGTGGATAATGCATTTGGAGGACTAAAGGATGCAAAGATCAGAAGCTGGAAGGAGGGGACTTGGAAGGATAGCGTAAATTTAAAGGTCTTGAGAACGCCCGATGGGAGGGGCGAAACGCGTTGACGCATTTCCGGTTTGTACTCCGTACGTCTGACGTCACTTCCGGTGAGTGGAGCGCACGCTGAGCGGTGCGTTCCAGCGGCCATCTTTTGGGATCTGTATATGCGATGTCTCTGTAGAGCTTCTGCTGAAACCTGGAGCTGTGATGTGAGATTCCGTGGGAGGTTGCCTTGCATCTACTGTTTATTTGGAAGAAGCTGATCCTAATAAATATGCCTTTTTAAATTGAATTGAATGTGAGTGACCTTAATCCTTGATTTCACTTATGAATGGTGTCTTACAATATTACACTATCTGAGATTTTTTTCTCCCTGGTCGGATGGTGGAGCCTATGGTGGAGAGGAGGATTCCTATAGAGTGGATACGAAAGAGGGTGTAGGATCCCATAAAATTCCTAAGAGGCGTTTTTTTCACCTTTATCTGGTGAGTGCATTTGATATTGGTTTTCACGGGTGGAAGGTGGAAGTTCCTCTATATTAGAAGAAGAATTTGAAAATATTTTTTTCTTTTTTTCTTTTTTTTTCTTTTTTGCACTAATATTTTTTGAACTTTGGTTTATTTTGATGGACTTTACCACTGATCAATTTTTCACTTATGTTTGCACTTTGTAATATTGATTTTATGTAAAGGTCTATGTTTGCGCTGTTTTTTCCTTTTTTTCTTTGTAAATTTAAAGTGGTTGTAAGGGCTCAAGGTTTTTACCTTCATGCATTCTATGTATGAAGGTAAAAAACCTTCTCTGTGCAGCATTCCCCCCAGCCCCATCTAGGCTATCCAAAGACTCCCTCTCCTCATTGGCTGAGACAGAAGCGGGAGATATTGGCTCCCGCTGCTGTCAATCACAGCCAGTGAGCCAATGAGAAGAGACAGGGGGCGGGACTGAGCCGCTTCTCCATCTGGATACCTGGAGCAGTGGATGGGGAGTGCGCATCCTTGGGTGCCCCATAGCAAGTTGCTTGCTATGGGGGCACCCAGCAGGAGGAAGGGGCCAGGAGTGCCAGCGGGGGACCCGAGAAGAGTAGGATCCAGGCTGCTCTGTGCAAAACCACTGCACACATCAGGTAAGTATAACATATTTGTTATTTTGTTTTTTTTTAATTACACATTTATAATCACTTTAAACTATTGTGGATCCACTCATTAAGTTAAGGGGGTCATGGAGGTCTGGTGAGTGCCCAATTTAAGTGTGTGAGCACCAAGACAGCATGGAATTTATGTTTTGGGAAGGAGGTGTTTTGTAGTCCACTATACGTAGCTTGCTGGAGCAGATATTGAGATTTGGATGAAGAAACACTGGATTTTTAGAGACGTTAATTTGTGGTTATAAAATGTATTTAAGTATAAAGGACACTTTATGGTTTAGGGGTTTCACTGGACACTTATAACTTTACATGAATTGATCATTTAACTAAGTAACTAAGAAAGGGTAAAGACAAAATGGATAAGTAGCTGCAGATCCATTCATTATTTTAATCTTTTCATGCTGTCCCTCCTCTCCTACACATATGATCTCCATCCTGTCTTTCTAGTGACCTATATATTAATACCTCCCTTGCTCTATGTGGCACATCTAAACATTCCCCATCATGTTTCTGTGTGTAACCTGTTCATTAGCCCCTTCACCTCCTAAACCCTCTGTGTTCTACCAATACCAATTTCATGTATCTAATAACCCATACCAAGCTTGATTCCATCAAGCTCAGCATGTTTTTTCATTTACAAAATATTGTGGCAAAAAATGAGATCACCTTTGGGTGTCTACTTTCCAAAAATGATCACTTTGGGGGGGTTTCTATACTGTCCTGACATTTTTATTTTAACAGAAAGAAAGGGGGAAAAGGTTGTATTTTAAATGATTGTATTTTTCTTTTTATAGTAAGAAAATATATATATATATATATATATATATATATATATATATATATATACACATATATGCACAAAAATAAAGCTATATCCCAAAAAGTTACACAACATTCATTTGGGTACAATGCTGCATGAGAGAGTAATTGTCATTCAAATTATCACAGCACTGGAGACTGAACAATAGCCTGGTAATGAAGAGGATGGTACTCAACTAGTTAAGCAAAACTTCTGCACTCTGAAATGAATGAAAAATTAATTTAAAGACCTAGATGAAACCAAATGTATGCCTGGGAAGGTTGGAAAAATGACTGACATGCATCTTAAGAGGTTATTTGCATATCCCCAGATTAATCAAATTTACCACTAATTGAAGACTCATTGCTTTGCTAAACTTGGAAAGGCTGTGTGGAGTGGAGCTATTTGTGAAATGTCTTGATGAGAATCATTTTTTGTTCCAACTTTATTAAGTGGCTTAAACTACTATACAAAATGCTGAGAACCTACCCTAGATTATTTTTATTATCCTTCCTTTAGGAGTGAACAAAGGAAGATGTCAAATCTTTCCACTTCAGTTTCACTCCCCGCAAGTACTAATATTCAACTTTTATGAAGATAGAGTAGGAAAGTGTATTAGAAATGTTGGGCATTTTTCTCTCACGTTCAAGCCTCCTTTAAGCATTTTCAATAACATTGAGTAAATCACAGTAACTTAATTAATTCAGAAGTACACAGTTAAATGCTCCTGCATTTCCACTTAGTGACTACACAAATACAAATATGAGGGAGTCTAGGTCTCTTTTGATATGTCATGAATGAAATTGAGTTTATACCACTAACAAAAGTCTTCAGTTTTTCCAATTTCCTAAAACAAATCTCATCTGTGCAGATCTGCCTGTGACTATAACTGAGGAAATGGACCTTTTAAAAACGGCAATTTTACTCAAATGTACATGTTTGTTCGGTAATTACCCTGTGTTGGTCTCTAAAAATAAATGGCCTCCTCTGAGAACATTTCCCCTGAGCTGGAATTAAATACATAGTTTTCCTCAATGAAAAAAAACAAACCCACTTTGGAAAGACTTAACTATTATATGGTTTAAGTTTTTAGTTGTGTTTTTTTATATATTACTTCTATGTGTGATGAGGTTAGAAGGATCCAAGCAGCGTTTTAAATGTTCTTATAGAACCTATATTCTTTCCTTGTTTTTTATTAAGAATGTCTAAGAAAAAAGGCGTTTTAATAATGATACTTTTTCCTAAACATCAACATTAGTTATCTTCCCTTTTTAACTTTTTTCTGAAGGGCACTTCCCTCTTTATATATATATATATATATATATATATATACACCCTGTTCCAAATTATTATGCAAATGATATTTTTCTCATTTACCTAAATAATTGATGTAAATAACAGTCAGCATAATTCTCATGTTATCAACTATTAAGAGTACAATCCAGATTTTATTGAACAAACCTCCTAATGATAACAGTATTTTTTTTAAACATAAAAAACTTACAATGCACTGTTTCAAATTATTACGCACAGTAAGTTTCAAAACACTTTATAGGTTGTAAAGAACTGAAAATTGTCATTTGCTGTGTTTGCAGCATATTTACTGAAATCAAAAGCTATTTCAATCAAACTTTTAACATTTTAACTTTTTAAACATTTTAACTGGTCACGTTACATTTTAACATAGGACTTCTTATTTGATAGCAGCTTCACAAGTCTTGCATCCATTGAACTTGTGAGTTTTTGGACAGTTTCTGCTTGAATTTGTTTGCAAGATGTCAGAATAGCCTCTCAGAGCTGCTGTTTGGATGTAAACTGCCTCCCACCCGCATAGAACTTTTGCTTGAGGATGCTCCAAAGGTTCTCAATAGGATTGAGGTCAGGGGAGGATGGAGGCCACACCATGACTTTCTCTCCTTTTATCCCCATAGCAGCTATTGATGCAGAGGTATTCTTTGCAGCATGAGATGGTGCATTGTCATGCATGAAGATGATTTTATTACGGAAAGCATAGTTCTTCCTTCTGTACCAGGGAAGAAAGTGGTCAGTCATAAACTCCACATACTTTGCAGAGGTCATCTTTACACCTTCAGGGACCCTAAAGGGGCCGACCAGCTCTGTTCCCATGATTCCGGCCCAAAACATGACTCCACCAACGCCTTGCTGACGTTGCAGCCTTGTTGGAACAGGGTGGCCATCTACCAACCATCCACTACTCCATCCATCTGTACCATCCAGGGTTGCACGGCACTCATCAGTGAACAGGACTGTTTGAAAATTAGTATTCATGTATTTTTCTGCCCAATGCAGCTGTTTCTGCTTGTGAGCATTGGTTAGTGGTGGCCGAATAGAAGGTTTATGCGCAGTTGCAAGACTCTGGAGGAATCTACACCTTGATGTCCGTGGGACTCCAGAGGCACCAGCAACTTCAAATATCTGTTTGCTGCTATGTAATGGTATTTTAGCAGCTGCTCTCTTGATCCTATGCATGGCAGAAATCTTCCTCAATGTGCCTTTATCTGCACGAACCCGTCTGTGCTTTGAATCAGCCACAAATCTCTTAATAGTGCGATGATCACGCTTAAGTTTTCGTGAAATATCTAATGTTTTCATACCTCGTCCAAGGCATTGAACTATTTCACTCTTTTCGGCAGCAGAGAGATCCTTTTTCTTCCCCATATTGCTTGAAAATGGTGCTCTGCTTAATAATGTGGAACACCCTCCTTTAGTAGTTTTTCCTTAAATTGGGCTCACCTGCTAATCTAATTATCACAGGTGTCCGAGATTGTTTTCAGTGATCAAAAGAGCCCTGACACACAATGCCATCCATGATATTAAACTGAAAAACAAAATATTTAATCTTTGTGACACTTAAATAGAATTTGCATAATAATTTGGAACAGGGTATAATAATATGTATATTATTGAAAGCAATCTAAACCCAAGATAAGTTCTACCCTTTCTATGCTATATTCAAAACTAATACAAAGATTTGGCTGGAGGTAGAATTTTTATTATTTACAGCTTTGTACATTACCACCTTTCCATGTCTCTGACAGTACCCATTGAATATTCTAAATATGCTGAGTTTTGTAGCATTTTCCAGCTAGTGTCCTCCATACACTTTTTTAAGACAAAGCATTAGTACCCCACATTAACTCATCTAAACCCTTCTGTTTGGAATAAATTATTCCCTCAATATTCTAAACTCAACTTATGAGCTCACCAGGATTGTGTGTGACAGGGGTCTATGTATCACCTAGGCACAAGTCAGAGGCATCTCTTAGGCAAATTACGCGGTCGCCTAAGGCCTTGTACTCACAGAGGACTGGGATGCCCTGATGCCAGTAAAGAGGCCATGTTGCCTATGCCCCGGAATGTTAGCTGTGTCTAAGCTATGTCCTGCTGGTGCATTATTGCCTGACCTCATCCTGGTTTGGCTTCCCAGCAGTGTCAAGTGTAGATGGCTCTCCTCTGCCTGTTTGCATGTAAGGAAACTGCGGGACTTCACTGGGTCTTTGATGACCAGTGCAGGCGTGCAGCACTCTCACATGTCGGCTGAGGTTGAGACAGAAGTGGGGGATGTTACATTACCGTAACTGTCTGGAGGTATTGTACTTATGTGGGTGAAACCTTGTTACTCATTCAGCTAATCGTATCAGCTTTGCAGACTGTCAGATGTGGATTGTTTACTTTGTTTTGTACAATCGAGGGCTGACAATGATTTGTACTGCTGGCATACAGAAACGGTCATCTGTAGTATCCCATGTAACATGCCCTGTCCCATGTAATGTGCTCTGTCACATGTAATGTGCCCTGTGCTCTGTCCCATGTAAAGTGCTCTGTCCCATGTAACATGCCCTGTCCCACGTAAAGTGCCCTGTCTCATGTAATCTCTCTTCCATGTAATATGCCCTCATGGATGTAATGTGCCCAGTCCCATTTAATGTGCCCTGTGCTCTGTGCCATATAATGTGCCTTGTTCACACATAATGTGCCTTGCCCTCATGTAATGTGCCTTGTTCCCACATATTGTGCATTTTCCCCCTGTAATGTGCCCTTTTCCCACATAATGTCCCTTGGCCGCATGTATTGTGCCCTGCCTCCATGTAATGTGCCCTGTTGCCACATAATGTGCCTTGCACTCATGTAATGTGCCCTGTTCCCACATAATGTCCCTTGCCCCCCCCCCCCAGTAATGTGCCCTGCCTCCATGTAATGTGCCCTGTTCCCACAAAATGTGCCTTGCACTCATGTAATGTGCCCTATTCCCACATAATGTCCCTTGCCCCCCAGTCATGTGCCCTGCCTCCATGTAATGTGCCCTGTTCCCACAAAATGTGCCTTGCACTCATGTAATGTGCCCTGTTCCCACATAATGTCCCTTGCCCCCAGTAATGTGCCTTGCCCTCATGTAATGTGCCTTGTTCCCACATATTGTGCATTTCCCCCCTGTAATGTGCCCTGTTCCCACATAATGTGCCTTGCACTCATGTAATGTGCCATGTTCCCACATAATGTCCCTTGCCCCCCAGTAATGTGCCCTGCCTCCATGTAATGTGCCCTGTTCCCACATAATGTGCCTTGCACTCATGTAATATGCCCCATTCTCACATAATGTCCCTTGCCCCCCAGTAATGTGCCCTGCCTTCATGTAATGTGCCCTATTCCCACATAATGTACCTTGCACTCATGTAATGCGCCCTGTTCCCACATAATGTCCCTTGCCCCCCCAGTAATGTGCCCTGCCTCCATGTAATGTGCTTTGTTCCCACATAATGTCCCTTGCCCCCCTGTAATGTACCCTGTTCCCACATAATGTCCCTTGCCCCCTTGTAATGTACCCTGCCTTCATGTAATGTGCCCTTTTCCCACATAATGTGCCTTGCCCCCCTGTAATGTGCGCTGCCTCCATGTAATGTGCCCTGTTCCCACATAATGTGCCTTGGCCCCCCGTATTGTGCCCTGCTTCCATGTAATGTGCCCTGTTCCCACATAATGTGCCTTGCCCCCCTGTAATATGCTCTGTTCCCACATAATGTCCCTTGCCCCCCTGTAATGTGCCCTGTCTTCATGTAATATGTCCTGTTCCCACATAATGTGCCTTGCCTCCTTGTAATGTGCCCTGTTCCCACATAATGTCCCTTGCCTCCCTGTAATGTGCCTGCCTCCATGTAATGTGCCCTATTCCCACAAAACGTCCCTTACCCCCCTGTAATGTGCCCTATTCCCACATAATGTCCCTTGCCCCCTTGTAATGTGCCGTGCCTTCATGTAATGTGCCCTTTTCCCACATAATGTGCCTTGCCCCCCTGTAATGTGTGCTGCCTCCATGTAATGTGCCCTGTTCTCACATAATGTGCCTTGTCCCCCTGTATTGTGCCCTGCTTCCATGTAATGTGCCCTGTTCCCACATAATGTGCCTTGCCCCCCCTGTAATGTGCTCTGTTCCCACATAAGTTTTGAGGGGCAGGGGACCTTAAAGCGGAGCTCCACCCAAAAGGGGAAGTTCCGCTTTAAAGACTGGTCCACAGCTCCCCATTAAGGATTAACACCTTTGGGGAGCGGGGGGGGAGCATGTACCCGAAATTGATAGGTACCCGCTCCCACTTCCGCTGCGATCGCCTAGGCGATCGGAAGTGGAAGTTGTCCTTCTACCCTCCCCGTAGTCTTCTGCGACATGTGACAGGTCCCAGAAGACTACAGGGCCATTCAGGAAGTGCATCGCTACTCGCAAATGCACAGTGGGCACCCGGCTGTGAAGCCGCAAGCTATTACAGCCAGGTGCCCACACTGAAGATGCCAGATGGCTGGTGAAACAGGCTGCGGGGAGGACACCACGGGATCATGGGACAGGTGAGTGGCTGTTTTTTAAAAGTCAGCAGCTACAGCTCTTGTAGCTGCTGACTTTTATTTTTTTACAGTGTGAGTGGAACTCCACTTTAATGCTGCTGAGCTCAGGCAGCGTTAAGAGCCCTATCACACTCCACCATAGATTGTGAAATCTGAATGGGAGGCTACAAATGCCTGATAGAAAGTTGTAACTCTCAGTCTACCGGAGCTACTCTGGGAGAAATCCAGATGGTAGAGACTTGAGTGAGCAGCTTAATGCTTTGCTACACAAACATTAATATTTCAGCTGGCATTATTAGTGTATACAGAGTGTTATTTTCTGTTTAGTTTGAGCTTAGACAAGCAACGTGTCTTTGTTTTTGCTTCTGCTGAGGAGTGTTGTATCCTTTTGAGAGAATAAACAGCAAGTAATGCCTAAACATTTTTTAAACCTCAGAAAACTGTCTCTTGTGGATTTTTCTGCAATAGAATTTTGCAAACTGATGCTTATATTCCACAGCATATGATGCTTCTTTGGACATGGTTAAGTAACCCTGTCATTACACAAAACAAGTGTACCTGCAAAATAATAATTTGAATACTTACTTTTCCCCCTACCCGCACCTCCAGAACTGTGCATTGTTCAGTTAAACTCTTCATCTGTAGTATGCGTGAAAATTGACACTTCCAGGTGTATCATTCTCATGGGTCCCTTGCAACTCTTTCTGGTACCTTCTGCTGACTTCTAAGCATTACAGGATACAGCAGTGACATGGAACCAGGAGGAACCAATAAGAGCTAGAGAGGACCCAGGATATCGACATGTCCTACAGAATCCAGATGAGGATTTCTACTGAATGGACTGATGTTACAGCAGTGCAGACAGCAGGAAAGGTAACTATTACATTCTAATGTTTTAATTCTGATGTCCCTTGGAAATGCATAGGGCAGAGCTAAGCAGTGACATCATCGCGCCCGCCAATATGAGTGGTGGGTGCTTTCTGTCTAAGCTGTTTGTGCCTAGCTTCATTATTTGTGAGTACATGCTTTTATTTTATTAAATTCTAACTGGGATTTACTATACTATGAGGATACTCCTTCTCTACATACTCTATGTGGCATACTTTATCATATTACCTCTAAGAATGAATGCCAACCATCCATTTGGGATCCGAGTGGGGTTTCTAGGAACAGTGTATGTGGTGCTATTGTTGCTTCTGGGATTTGGTATCTGAGCCATCCATCTATCTGGGATTGGGATATTACATCTAAAGCACTATTAGACTGCTTACACGTTGAGGTCTGGGTCTCCGTTAAGCAGTTGTATTCATCGGTGGTGGCTGGTGCACTGAAGTAGTGATAATTGCTGGAGATATATCTGTTTCAAGGTGAACTTTGTTTCTATATTTTGAAACTTTTTAAATGTATTTGTGTAATAATCTTATACAATATGATTTTCTTCTTTTTGTGCACTTTTTTTATGTTTTATGTTATATGGAAGCATTTGGATTATACTAAGGTTTATGGAACAATGCAACACACTTTTTATGTACATGCGAACTTTGTCTCTTGCTTCTGCACGGTTTGTATAACGACAACACCGTGTTAAGTGAAACCTGTACTAAGAGAAATATGCAGACTGTCACTGCTGGCCATCTATGGAATTTGCTAGTTGCCTGGGAGTCTCTGGTTTCAGTTCTTTTGGGATGCTGATATGAAACAAGTATTCAAATCAAGAATTGTATACATGTTTAGACCTTGTGCTGTACCTAGGACCTATTTTTTGTCAAAGAATAAGTACTGGCACTCACCACCCCCTCCTATATTCACATTCAGTTCATTCATGTCATATATCAACTATCACAGTTGCACTTCCCAACATGAAAACACTGCACCAAAGGCAACTGCCCCTCTTCCACTCCCCTACCACTCCCCTCTGACCCATAGAGGACCAGTGTTGGGAGGACCTCCCTTGGCCCTGGCACTATAATCTGCCTTCTCTTGAAGATACCTGTGTATCAGGGTCTGCATATGAAGGACAAAGTGTTTTCTCCCCAAATTAAGCAGACACCCCTGGGAATGACTCATGGCTATTCTACAAACTATTCTGTTATCACATTCTGATATGATTGTACAATATAGTGTATGTAAAGCACTGCACAAATTGCAGATGCTATATACAACATAGAAACATGAAATAATTAGATACAATCCTGGCGGCCATCTATGCTTAGGCAGTTTACCTCCTAAAGTACTACTTTTTGTCTAACCCTAAGGCTAAGTATCATTGTCACATACTATCTCTGGTTCAGTTACAAATTAAATCTTACCTTTGTAGGGCTAGGTCCACCATGCTCAGGTCCTAAGATCTGCCACTTTATTTTCCCGAGGGTACCTGTGTATCAGGGTATACGTATAAATGACCATCAAAATGTGTCTTTTACAGGCAAAAGACAGTGTAGCCATGTTTATAGCTTGCATTATAGTGAACATAAATACAATAGGAGTACCATGGAAATAATATAGATGATGCACACATCATTTAACAACAGAATCCTGATTTTCTTCATCGGTGGAATTTTTTAATAAACCTCATCATAGCTACCTACTACTGAACAGTAAACTACTTGCTAGTAAAAGAAAAAATAGAATACCATTGATAACTAATCAAAGGAAATGGACAAACCAAGAATAGACAGAAAAAAATAAATAAATTATTGTATTTACCTAAAGCTTTTAGAAAAACATACTTTTCCTCAGTAATATATGGAAGTGAATATATTGGCAAATATCTCTTCATTTCAAAAAAGTGGTTTATGGGAACTCAATATGGTGAACTTTTTAAATTAAGCATAAGGCCACTGCAGCAACAAATCCAGTATACTGTGAATGGACCTTAAAGTGTTTCTAAACCCACAACAGTAAAATCAGTCTGCATATGCAATACAACATGCTTGTTATACTCACTGTAGAACCTAAAGGGTTAATCCTCAGCATTTGTCTAAAAAGGCTGTTTAATACTGTCTTCTCTGATCCTCTCCTTCTTCTACTGTCCCCAATCCATCTGCTGATAGAGCAGAGCCTTGGGGGCAAGCTGCATGTGTTCAGTTTGGTGTGTATTGCTAGAGAGTTTTTTTTCTTGGGAGAGTGAATGTGATCACAGCACAGGGCCAATCAGCACTGTCCAGACAGAGGGTCAGGGGTTATACAGCCTCATAGGACAATCAGGGGAGAATAGAAATTCCTGCAAGCTTTAACCAGTGCTTTGCTGGACACTGATATAAGACACAAGACTGCTCTAACTGCTGATGATAAAAGATATTTAGCAGTTAATATTTACTAAAATAATTGCATTTCCATGTTGTCTGTACTGTGGGAGACCGGATATAGCAAATGCAGGGTCCTGGGTTTAGTAACGCTTTAAAACATTTTGTTGTTGTTTTGGGGGAGTGGGGATGGGTTAGAACCTGTGTCAGGTTTATTGCTGTATGTGTCCCTGTTGTGAAGATTGTGCACTACTGTGAAAAGATTGTGTTGTAAGCTACTGTGAAAAGCATGAAAAGTGTGGTTGATTATATGAAACTATATTAAATAGACTTTCTGACCTTGCTAAAGTTACAATGCTTTCTGGGTAGTATAAGCAGTTATATTAAGGGTTTTGCTCCAATGAGATTTTGCTCCTCATTTTAGTATAATGGATGCAATTTTGTCCCACCTTACTTTAACCTGTCTGGGTATGCTCTCTTGTTGCTGTATAAAGTCCTCTCTATAGAAGCCAGTGTTTCCATGGAGTGAGAATAGCCAGCAAGTCTGAAAAAGCAGTATTCAGTTTGGAAGAAATAGCTCTATAACATTAGGCTGTATCTGAACTGCAAACCAGAAATTCTGGATGCATGATTGTCCAAAGAAATTAATCGCATAGCTGTGACTACTATGCTAAAATGAGGAATAAACTACTTATTTTTATTTTTGGAAGTGAGGTGTGTAAATACCTTTTTTTTTTTTAGGGCTTCACCATGCTTAACCTTCAAGCATGCAAATGTGTGCAATACCCATAATGCACCGAGCGCAGTCCATAGAAACCCCGCTCCTAAAAACATCAATAATTATGGTTGGTATGCAGACATAAATACTAGCAAATATAAATATTAGCAAGTACATTCTGAAAACTTAACATAACACAATAAAATCTTACAAAAAAATGAAAACTGAATAAAAATATATTATTTAGGACTTAGTTTTGATTTTTGTTAGAACTTTATTTTTCCAGGTTTAAATCTTCTGGGATAAACTAGACTTAAGGGTCTAGGACACAGATATGCAATGAAAGTAAATCAAACAGCAGTTATAAGCAAGCCCTTGTAGAACCTTTGACCCCAGGCATAAAAGAAAGAAGGAAGACCTTCACAATTTATAACAAGTCAATATGTAAATATTGCAGTAAACTATTTCTGAATGTGAATTTCCCTTAATATACTCAGAGATGTAACACAAAGTCCTTTAAGTGAGAGAGGGAAACAAAAGAGAAAAGTCTTGCCAATGTGATGTGCTCAAACCCTTCAGCTAGCTCAATCACAACCTGCAATAATGAGTAACATGTGCAAGTGTTTCCTGTTAGTAGCTTTGGGGGTTAAAGAGATGAAGTAAAGGTGTCTCCATGCAGTCTCCTTAGGGAGAGTGTAATCAGTGTGGGCTTCTGCCCGCTTACCAACCTGGAAGATACTGAGGCTCAAAGGAAAGAGATGTCCCAGAGCAGGCTCTTGAAGAATCTGTGTCCAGTGAGGAGCACCTGAACTGGGCACCTGGCGATGCTGAGTCTCACCTGGGCCTGTCACAGTGATGATGTAAGTGACCTTTGACAGGAACTCATCCACCAGGGAGCTGGAACAGATAGGCTGCAGGCAGGTATCTGGATCACCCGCTGAAGATTCCCTGTGCTGTCTGAGCTGCAAGGCAATCTCTAATTGTCCGTCGTGGCCGGACCCCTTCTTTCAACCTCTGGCGGTGGTCCCAAGAGAGCGAGCTTTCCCTGGGGCAGGCTTTTTATGCCCTCTCCCAGCATTCCCCCTTTCTTTCCAGTTGGCTGGGACTTGTAGTTCACAGCAACAATGAATCCATGCAAAAACCTGGCTCATCGGACTACATGTCCCACAATCCCCTGCTCTGAGTAGCGTTCCTCCTCTCGCTGCTTCCAGGGTACAATGTCACAATTATCAGGTTGATCACTAGAGGGAAACAAGCTCATCACAGTCTTTGTTAGGAATGTCCCTTGGTAGTGCGGGTGAGCTAACCAGCACTTAGCTACATTTGGCATCTTTGGTCACCACCTAACACTGTTTTTCCCAATACACTTCTTAGCACAAATATAATAGTTAGATGCTAAGCCTACCCAGATATATCTGTAATTGATGTGAAGAAGTAATATTCCTTGCACCTTCTTTGGTAAGGTCCTATTTAGTAATTTGAGATGACAACTAGAAGTGTGCTGCACATTATTTCTGCTAAGTCTATCAGTAGATGTGGCACAAATTAATGGAAAATCTGCCTTTTCTTTTACATATACCAATGAAGAAAAAAGCAAGGGTGCTGGGATTTGATGAGAGATCATGTGAGAGGACATAAAAATTCATAGAGCTCCCTGACTCAGGTAAGGCTCCTCACAATACACAAAGATACCCTATGGGTACCTCAGCAAGTCACTAGAAAAAAACTTGCACGGATGGATGGAGCATAAGTCTAAAGCATAAAAGGGACTAAATCCATTTATTAGTTTATACTAAAAAATAACCAGAGAAAACTCCCCCTTCAGTTAAAATAATAGCCTTCAATGGACTCAAAATAGAGCTTTCCTGTGTGAATCTATGTAGGGAAGCTAATTGCTTAATCAGAACTACTGCCCAGCATATAATTGAAGTGAATATTTACACATTGTCAACTCTTTTAGTAAATCGTAAACCTCATTATATCCCTATCCAAAGAAGTTTGCTGTGTTTAAGGAATTTCATGTACACTATCTGGATCTTTACAGATGATAGCAATGACTTCTGATGTCTTATTTAGCAAATCCTAGAGTTTGTTATTTTACCCATATAACCAAATGAAGGGCCACTGCACTAATATAATATTTGCTCTATTTTGTTATACTTAAATAAATGATGTAATCCCACAATACTAAGGTTGAGCTTCTGATTTTGATTTTCTGATCATGAGTGCGGGGCTCAACACGTTGAGCACAATAAAATAAACATTCATCTATAAACAATTTTTTTTTTATTTTTACCCCAGCACTTACCATTTACTGTCAATGCTACTGGCTCTCATTCTCTGAACTCTCTGAACTTCCAGTCTTCACAGCAAAAAGATAACAGTGGACAGTGCAGTCTCCAGGCAGCCTATTAGTTTGGATAAGGTAGGGGGGAGGAGGAGGAGGGAGGAGCAGAGGAATGCCTTGCCATCCTAGTTTACATGGATGTGTGTTTCTATTGATGCACACAGCGGAGGGAAGCACAACTCTGCATGCAAGGGTGGCTCCATAGGATGCTGCAAGAGAAAGGAGCCACCCTGAAACAGGAAACCAGCATAAATTGGAATATAGGTAAAGAGTAAAAGCTAAACATGCTGTATCCTCAGTAAACAATTAAATCAGCTGCTGAAAGTACTTAAAAACTGAGGGTTTAATATCACTTTAATTATATTGAGCATTTAGATACATTCAATGCTACAAATTCAAAACCCCTATAATATTTAACCATATTTTGTTTCATTAGAAATCATTTTGCAAAATGTAGCTATATGCTAATTATTTTCCTTCCTTTCAGCATCTTCTAAACAGCACTTAAATTTATTTTTTTTAACTCATCACAATAATGTGCTAATTACACATAAAGTGCAGAATGGGCACATTAATCTCACGCTTAATAAAAGCAAATATTACACTTTGAATCATTTTTATTAGTTGCTTAAATACAATAATGGAATCATTAACACACTAGCTGCGCAAATATATGATCTATGCATTAGTTACGCACTGGCTTTAATGACTAGTTTTCTGAAAACAGACACATTAAGACCTGTTCTTTGTCAGAATATGCCTTGGATACCTAATAAGTTTCTGGATGTTCAATTGCTCAAATAGACAAATTATCCTAAAGTAAAAGAATTAAAGTAATCAGGGCGATATCATACCTTGGGGCTTGTTGTCGTGGTTGATCAAACAGATAATCATTAATTGATGATTCATTTATTTTTCTTCGAAGCACAGATAAAAGTCTAGAACATTGATTAAACATATTACAACTACAGAACAAGCAATGCTAGACAAAGTGGAACTAAAAGTGTAACTTACAGAGGTTAGCAACCCAACAGCAAACATTTATTATATTGCAGCTTACCACTTCCTAGACGTGCTGGGTGAATCAGTTTTCTTTTTTAAGACTTTCATTCCTTGATTTTCACCTGTTGATCCTGCCAGTAGGTCTGTTGTTTTTCAACAAAACAAGCTGTCCTGCAGATGTAGCAATTAGAGGGTTGAGACAAACCATTTACCACTGACAGGGGTGTTTCAAATGATCAGCTTTTTTAAAAATTATGCAAATCCTTTATCCAAAAAGTAAACAAAAAACTGCACATAAAGTGTTAGCTGGAGTTTAGCTTCCACTTGTTAGTGTATCTATATCTTCTAGTGCATCTAACACTACCATCCTCCTAGATTAACAATGCTGCTGTCCAAATGTGTCTCTATTGCTCCATCAACCAGATTGTAGACACTCTAATACAGGAAGTGTCTTACAAGCCAGATCACCAGGTGAAAGAAAGAGTGAAAAAAATTACCAAAACGAATGTTGTCACCACATCTAATGATTGGTAAGCTGCAACATATTACATTTTTGGTTTTGGGTTTAATACCGCTTTAAGTTTCAGAAGACTGAAACACAGCCAGAGTGTGAGGATAGTGGTGTGCTCCAGCCAGGAGAGGTGACCTAATGGAGAGACAAGACTCCATGTTAGAGAGATTCCCTTATCTGCAGGACTGGGAGAGTTGGTACAGGTAAGTGATTCGGCAGAGAACCGAGGCCGCATTTGGAAAGTAGACATAGATAACTGATTTTTTTAAATCCTGTATATTAAATGCTACCACATGATGCACATCAAAAGTATGTATTTTCTCTAATAAGATTAATGTTCAATTATGTTTACATTGAAATAAAAAAGGAGAGCAGCAAAACCAAGTTTTCAGAGTTAACCAGTGCCCGTCTCAGGGGAATTGCAAATTGAAGTTCATATGCAGAAAACATCCATCTCTATTTATAATCTGGCATGTCCAAAAATAGACATGGAACACTGAAAGGAGCCTTCTGTGTACATATATCTGACATATGGATGTGTAATCATTTTTTACTCAGAAACAGCTGTTTAAATTAGCTCCAGTCTCTGCCATTTGAGCTGAAAATGTGTGAAAGCAATAACTTAAATATATTTACCTTGTTATTTTGAATTAATTTACAGAAGAATAAAAAAGTCCTGAAGGATAAAGAAAGGCATATTTATAGTTCTATTTATAACCAGAACACTTTCTACGCTACTAAAAGAAATACTTTTAATAAACTAGAAAGAAAGAGGGAAAGAGGTCAAAGTTGATGTCTAATAAACTAGCTCAATTTTGCACATCATCAGCTTGCGCACTGAAAACATGATGCAATAGTATACAAAGGCATGCTGTAAGATCCAGAATTAGTGAGATAACATTCAACATTCAAAATCTATATCAATATTTAATCCATTCCATTGCATTCAGCTCGTATATCCCTTTGATTTAATTTTGTGATGCTCCTTTCCTGAGGTTAGAACCCCTCCAATTATTTTTATGGTATTGAAAGAGTTGAAAATAATTGGAGGGTTTCTTATGCACATTTGAAGGATACATTTGTGGATGCTTAATCCCTTCCCAACTGCACTATAGCCGAATGATGGCTACAGCGTGGTTGTCCAGTTCAGGGAGAGCATCTATTGACATGATCAGTGCCCTGATCACACACTGATCATCAGTGCCCTGATTATCAGTGCAGCCCATCTGTGCTGCCTATCAGTGCCCATCAGTGCTCACCAGTGCCAATCAGTGCTGCCTATCAGTGCCCATCAGTGATGCCTTTCAGTGCCCATCAGTGATGCCTGTCAGTACCAATCAGTGCCTTCTGTCAGTGCTTCCTCATCAGTGTCACCTATCAGTGCTCATCATTGCTGCCTATCAGTGCCCATCAGTGTTGCACATCATTGCAGCCTCATCATTGTCTCCTCATCAGTGTCCATCAGTGCAGCCTCATGAGTGCCCATCAGTGAAGAAGAAAAGTTACATATTTACAAATTTTATTAACAAAAACTAAGAAAAACTTTTTTTTTTCAAAATGTTTGGTCTTTCATTTGTTTCACAAAAAATAAAAACCCAGTGGCGATTAAATACCACCAAAAGAAAGCTATATCTGTCACAAAAAAATTATACAAATTTTGTTTGGGTACAGTGTTGCATGAGTATGCAATTGTAATTCAAAGCGTGACAGCAATGAAAGCTGGAAATTGGCCAGGGCAGGAAGGGGTGTGAAAGTGCCCAGTAGGCAAGTGGTTAAATACTGGTTTATAATTTTCATAAGCTTTATGCACTAGTAAGTAAGGCAATTTTTTTTTTGTTTTGGATAGAATGGAAATGTCTTAGAACCCCTGTCAGTTTTTATTGTTCTTTGTGTCCCCATTAGAGAGATTTGCCCTCTCTATTTGTCCAGTTTACCATCATTATTGAAAATGAAAGTAAATAAAAGAAAATCCCAAATGTTGGGTTGTCCCCAGAAAAGTAGTAGGCAATCTGCAAATAGGGACACTAGTTCTGGTGATCTGGGCGTCCCCAAGGAATTACATGAATTTCCTCTCACTTCCTGTTTGGCTATGGGACAGGAAGTGAAGGAAAATCTCCACAATGGGAAACAGATGGCAAAAAAAAATCTGACAGGGGTTATAGTCCTCCCTTCCTCTCTGCAAAATGAAAAAAAAAAAACGTTTTGCCTATAGTTCTACTTTAAGAGCACTGGTTAGAATTATATACATTTTTAAGTGAACTGTTTTTCATTTATGGGTTATTTATTTTGATTTCATATATTCACACAGTTTTGTACTATAATGGTTTTTGAGGGGTAGGGCAGCACAAGGTTTATTTCTTTTTAATACATACTGTAACTGTTACATTTATATTAGTGTAACAGTCGTGGTGCTAGCAGCTCGCAAAATAAACTTACATGTGTTATAGTCAGATGAGCCAAGACACATGATCTACATAATAATAAAAGAGACTCAATCCCTCTATTTGGTAAAAATGGACGCTGAGACAGAAATTGACAGTATAGATATCGTTTTAGAGTTATCAACAGAAGAGGTGAGCATAAGTCTTCCAATAGGATAACTGTTTTGGTAATAGCTGTCTTGTACTAGAAGTGATAGGAAATCATCCCAGCGGGATACAGACAGCAAGAAATAAACTAATGAGAGTTTTTACCCCTCCCTACTCTGTCAAAGGCTAATTAAAAAGGTTGCCTATGCAGACAATTTAATAACCATATTTTGATGGTTGAAACTAAAAGGCTAATTATTCTTTGTCATACGGCATCATCTTCTTTCCTACCTACGTACCAACTGTTATCAATCTAGCTTTCAAAAGATATAGTTCAATTCCAAAACTTATCAAGATATTAATAACCATTAGGTATGAGGTTCATATTCACCACTACAATGAATCCTGTGAGTTAGGGATTTGTGGTCCTGGCAAATTAATTTGCAAATTTGCTCAGGAGACTTTTTTTTTAAACCATAATGCACTGCATGGCCTAAACCATGGTCATCAGGCCAAAATGTGCTTTTGGATAAGCCAGCACCCTCAATATAAAAGGAAGGGGAAAAAGCAGACATAAGAGTATTGGAAGCTGTTGCAGGGAAAGGATAGAGAAATCTGAAAAATTGCATTGGTACAAATTAGGGTCAGTTGGGAAAGTGTACTTTAATTCTAATTGCTTTAATCAATTTATCTCTTTACTGACATTTTTGTTTTTATTACTGTAGGCTTTTTTTGGGGGGGTATATTGTTTTTACTGTATGCTAATATGGCCTTCTTTTTCGGTTTGGGGTGGTCAAAGCCCAGCATTAACCTGTTACTGATTATCTATTCTTGGAAATGCCTTTTGTTCATAGCTCCATTGATTGAACAGGCAAAAAATTATATCAGACACATCCCTTATCCCCATAGTAAAAATAAAAGTTAGGCATACACCGATTAGACCTATTCTTCCTAATTAAAAATTGCTGCTGATGGACACATTTACATCCTTTGTAGTTTCTTAATTCTTGTGGTAAATCACCTGCCTGTTCTCTTTATCTCCACATTATATTGTACAATTTTCCCTCTCTCTCTTAACCGCATAAGGACCGCCCGCAGTACATTTACTACATTCGCGCTACCACGGTTTTCACGGGCACGGAAGCCCTGATTTGATCCCCAAGGGATGTCCAGCCCAAGTCAGATGATCGATCAACTGTCCTCACTGTCCTGTGTTTACAGTTATACTGGTACAGGAAGTAATGAAATCTTCTTTCTCTGGTACAGAAGGTGCCCAGAGAGAGAAGAATCAGCAGAATTGTGAGTACAAGCACTACACAAATACAGCAGTTAGAACACTCTAGGACACATTTACCCCTTGATCGCCCTTTCCAGTTAACCCCTTCGCTGCCCTATCGCCAGTGTCATTAGTACAGTGTACCGATTGTTTGCTGATCACTGTATTAGTGTCTCTGGTGACTTCAGATAGTGTTAACATCAGTTAACTCCCCTCCCATTAGTACACCAGTAATCACATTTAACCTCTTGATTACCCCTTGATTGCTCTCATACACAATAAACCTCCAATATAGTATAGTGCCTAAACAGATCAATATCTTTGATCAGATCAGCACTATACCAGCATTCACATTAGTATAGCATCCCCAAAAAAGCAGCGTTAGCGGGATCAGCACCGGCACCTTCCAGCACCTACATTTAGCCCCTACACTTACCCTCCCTTCTCTCCCAGCAAGTGCAGTGTCAGTAGGTCACTGTCACTTGATACATTACACACAAAACCACAGTGTTTGCAGAATCAAAGAATAAAAAGCGCACAGGTGATCAAATACCATCAAAAGAAAGCTTTCTTGTGAAAAAAAGTACATAAATTTCATTTATGTACAGCATTACATGACCGCGCTATTGTCAGTTAAACCAGTGCAGCGCTGTATAGCAAAAAATGGCGTAAATTGCAGTATCTATACCATAGTTTGTAGATGCTATAACTTTCACACAAAGCAATCAATATACACTTATTGGGATTTTGTTTACCAAAAGCATGTAGCAGAATACATTTTGGCCTACATTTATGACAAAATTTGAGTTTACTATATATTTTTTATAGCCAAAAGTAAAAATAATTTTTTTTTTCAAAATGTTTGGTCTTTTTCTATTTATAGCGCAAAAAAATAAAAAGTGCACAGGTGATCAAATACCACCGAAAGAAAGCTCTATTTGTGGGAAAAAAGAACGTAAATTTCGCTTGGGTACAGCATTGACTACCGCGCAGTTACCAGCTGAAATAGTACAGTGCCAAATAGCAAAAAAGGCCTGGTCATTAAGGGGGGTAAATCCTCAGGATGGCAAGTGGTTAATCTGCTAAAATAAAGCCAATCTAATTGGAAAAAAAAAATAAAAATCAATTGCACAGCAAAAAATTTGCTGCAAGTGTGTGCTGTGCACACTGTCACTGAGACTATCTATAAAAATCACACTATTCCAAAATACCACATACAGCTTTAGGACATCACTGTATGATATTTAAAAGAAATTGCATCGGTACATGTCCCCTCTGGCAATGCCAAGATTTCTGTGCCTTTTGTTCCTTGTTCAAAAATTTTATTAAGACTAACACAACAGTGCACAGGCATAAACAATGCACAATCTAAAATACAGTTCAAAACACTCCGTTGACATCAAGATGAAAAAGATTTTCTCACAAGTTGTACCATTTGTACTTGGAATGTTAAACAAAACTTGATTTTTACATTGAGCTTAGAAAAGATTTAGTTGGCATACAGAATTTCCCCTAGTTCCAGGGAGGTAATGTACTTGATACCTCCAGCGTTCTCCATTTTAAGGCATAACCAAAAATATGAGGTAGAGTAAGTTTAGAATGAGAGTAGAAAAGGGAAGGAAAAGGATAAGAAGGGGGAGGATGGGGGGCTGGAGTCCCTCACAGTTCAGAAGGAGCCCAATGCCTCGAGAACCAGAAATGGGCTTAACTGCGCTGCAATTGGTGATCAAGGTTTCAGCAGTGATTGGTCAAAATTAGGGGGGGGGGGGAATAATGGTCTACAC
Source organism: Staurois parvus (assembly GCF_062004578.1). Lineage (NCBI taxonomy): Eukaryota > Metazoa > Chordata > Amphibia > Anura > Ranidae > Staurois > Staurois parvus. The sequence continues at coordinate 234,361 of NW_028318342.1, read as the reverse complement.
ATGGCTACCAGATTTTAAGGTGCTTAGGTATATGATCACGTAGTGTAGCCTCAATTTTACTACATATTGTGTTATTTTGTGTTTAGTCTCCGAGATGCATATGGTCTGCTTGGAAGCAGTAGTCACACATATTAATAGATCAAGTTGTGCGATCGTCAGATCTTGACTACATTTATTTAACCTCCCTTAACGGTCTGATTATGTCAGTATTTCTGTGCTCAAAGCGGTACATTTTTTTTTGCATGGAAATATATTGTTTTTTTATTGTAGGCCTGTAATTCTTAGGAATAACTCACTGAAATCTGTCTGAACAAAAGTCAAGTAAACATCCTAGGTATGATAAAATTTGAAACACGAAATCATAAATTATAATATAATAAATAATCATAAAAATTAATATTATATTAATACATTTAATTTAATAATGTAATCAAACCAAAAACACTGAAATTTGAAATAGAGCGCCAAGTTTGCACATCATTTAGTTTAGTCTCAAAATCCTTTTCAGTGTCTGATGACGAATTTCCCCACAAATCATTATCACTCAATTCTGCAAGTGGTTCTAATTTACTATCGCTGTTTTCTAGCTGGTCTAAAATCACTTTTGACCTAAAGGGACGCTTTTTGGACGCCATGGACTTTTTCTCAGTTTCCAGGCAGAAAGAACAGTAAAAATGCAGGCAGGGCATAGGACAAAGCACTAGGGACAAAATGTCTGTAAAATGGTTTGATACAGTAATGTTATACTATGAGATTTTAGTGTATTGAGTGATGTCACTTTTAAAATTTTTTAATTTCCCGCCGGTTCCATCCCCCATACGTCCCGTACGTCCTGACGCTCGCAGGGAACGGAACCCAGAAGACGGATGCCGGCATTGGCCGGAGGAACATTGCAGGGGGGACATCGTGGGAGCGAAGGACAAGGTAAGTGATCGAGGGAATCCCTGAGCAATGCTGCAGGGTAATCCCGAGTGTAGCTCGGGGTTAGCGCTTTTGCTACTGAAAGTTAAACCCCGAGCTACACTTGGGAATACCGCCAGGGGGGGTTAACAGTGCTATAGTAGAATCTGGAGATATATGGGTAAACAAAAGAACCGAAAGCATACCAAAGACTTGAGCTCAGTAAGAAGGAAGCTATATGACAGGTCCGCCATATGTGCATATGCATGCCCTCTTCCGCACAGTCCCTATAACAGTTTAGGGAATAAGTAGGAAGTATCCTTGCAATTTGGCTGGGACTAGATACCATCTAGTTAAGATTTTACAATTGGTTTCCAAGACCAGTATATTAACAGTGGATGTCTGCGGTCCAATGTGTAGCATAAGCTGGAAGCGTAGTGTTTGATAAGGAGCTCAGGTGGGCATATATTTTAGATATCAGACCAGGTTTCCATGGGTCTGAGGAGCATATACAGTATGTTCAAAAAATGTGTGAGACTGTTGATCAGATTGACCTTTAGATTAGGTGGAAAAATAGTGCTTTATTTGAAGATATCTAAATATTCAGAACCTGATGTTGCTCTCACAAAGAGGCAAAAGTCTGTAGGGAGGAGTCTGTAACCAAGTGACCCAACCGGTGAAGACCTAGGGATTTCCTAATATGAAATGAAGCTGGGGCTACTGCCTGGGTAAAAAGAGGGATTGTTCAGAAAGGACAAATGGGGAACATCTGGGGACCGCAACTGATATAGTAAGTCATTTTTAGGGAATCCCATATGGCTAGATAATGTATTGTAACAAGGGTTAGTTTTGTCTTTCGTTCCTTGGTAGGAAGCCAGAGGAGGTTCACAATAATCAGGGGTCACAGTCTGCTGCTTCCAAAAATAATCAATAGAGGGGGTTCCTTACTCATATGGTATTGCGCCAAGTGGGCCAATTGAGCTGCCTGATAGTATTTGAGAAAGTTTGGGAGACCAAGGCCGCTGTTCAGTTTTGATTGCATAAGGACTGCCCTAGGCAGTGCCAGTCTACCTTGACCTCAGATATAAGTATTGACATTATCAACTGCCTGTCTGTGGAGTATAAAACCTACTTGATATTTTCGAACGAAAGAGCCTATAATAAGGTTTTAAAAAAGAGAAAAAACCCTTTGGGACTTTAGTGCAGCTAATATAACATCACACATATGATCATGAAATATTTTTTGGTTATTGTTATTTAAGATTATTGTTTAAAAGTACATTACAGCTTAAAATCACACTAATGGCTCTGATAAATATTCAATATAATGCCTTATAGGGTTACAACAATACAATGTTCCCAAGAATCTTTGACTTGTTTCGATCATTTCAATTTAAGATCTTCAGGGGGCATGAGAACCAAAGGAATCTCTAAATAAACATGTAAACATGCTCCCCTATTGGTGCTCCTGGTCCCTCCCTCCTTTCGGGTGCCCCCACAGCTAGCAGCTTGCCATGGGGGTACCCAAGCAGGCACGCTCCTGAGCTGCAGCTCTGTGTGTCCATTCACGCACAGAGCAGTGGCTAGACACCACCCTCTCCCTCACCTTAAATGGCTGTAACTGACAGCAGCAGGAGCCAATGGCTCCTGCTGCTGTCTCATCCAGTCAGGAGTGAGAGTCCCCGGAGACACGAGGCTCCCTTGGACATGTCTGCATTGAGAGGGGACTCAGAAAAGCGTTACGGAGTGCTGGGGGGGGCTGCTTCAAACAAAAGATTTTTTACCTTCATGCGTAGAATGCATGAAGGTAAAAAACCTTGAGCCTTTAAAGGAGTTTGCTAAGAGAAGTGCTAGGTAGCTTCTTTTGTAATAAGAAGTAGGCAGACTGTCTGGTCCTGGTTGCTTATTCATCTTCAAAGATTTGATGACACGCAAAACTTCATGTGAGATAGACCTATCCAAGGAAGAGAGTTGACTCATCTTAAGAGTTGGCAAAGGAACATCAGCAAGTAAGCCTGAGAAGAAGAAAAAGTGACTTGTTCAGTGTATAAATGGGAAAGGTGTACTCGGAACTCATGAAGAACTTTAGCAGGATCACTGGTGTACACATCCTTAGCTATTTTTAGTTAGATAGGTGTTCTATCTAGATCAAGTTGGCGGAGTCGTATTGCCAACAGGGTGTCAAGTTTGTTAGCTTTCATGTAGTAAGTGTGCAAGACCTACTTATAGACTTTTCCAATTCTTGTCTGGTTTTCCAGTTGAGGTTTATGAAAGGTAGGATGAGCCTGAAAGGCTAGAAAATTATCTTAATAGGCTCTTTCCAGAGCCTGCTGATGGGCTACCTTGTCCCAATTAAGGATTCAGATTTGTGTTAGGCACATAATAAGAGACTAAAGTGTCCTCTATGTCTTATAGAAAGCCCACTAGGATAAGGAAACATCCCTTATGATATTTGAGTTCAGTTTTAGGCACAAAGGGGGCAGATGAAATGCCAATGAAACGGGGGGGCGTGACTGGCTGCGGAAGGAGATGGCTGCTCTGTAGGAGAGCTCCGAGATCCGCAGACCAGCGCAGCGACGAGTGACAGCGGGGAAACCCGCCAACAGCATAGTAAGCACTCAGAACGAGGGGGGCACAAGGGAGGCACAATGAGGAAGAGAAAGAATAAGGAGGGGCCCCGCAAATTAACGGAGTTCTTTACTCCGGTGGGTGGCCCCTCCCCTCAATATGACGCTGGTCACTGTCCCTCTCCAGAGCTACAGGGACACGTGAGGGAGGATGGCCAAAGCTCTCCCCTGCACACATCCAGCCCAGCAGTGACTGCAGGCTCTGCACTTTCCTCTCCTACAAATAGCCCACAGAAGCACAGACAATGCTGCTCCCCAGATGTGCACCCTATGGGTGAGCAGCAGAACTCATTTTCACATAACTCCACAACTGAATTTGTGGAACATCTGGAGGATTACCCTGTAGAGTCCTTGCCCCTTACTGCAGCAGTAATGAACGATATGTTAAGCACACTCAAAGTCTCCCTGCATAAAGATATGATGGGCTTTGTATCGCAAGTTAACAAGGATGTTGATAACACACGTGGAAACCAAAATAGGTGAATTCGCTAAAGCTCACAACGAATTAGTTGACGCACATAATGAAGCAGAGGAAGACCTGAAAGCTCTAAAGGTGATAATGGCGGACCTGGAGGACCGCTCCCGCAGGAATAATGTAAAATTCAGGGGTATTGGCGAAAAGGTTTTTGCTGCGGATCTGCACCAATATATCCAACAAATGATCTCCGCACTGCTACCTCACACTCCGAATAGAGAAGTAGTAGTGGATAGGGCCCACAGACTGCCAAAACCCTCTTTCCTTCCTGATCATATTCCAAGAGACATTATAGCGAGAATTCACTTTTACCACGTTAAGGAGAAACTAATGCTATTTGCTCGGAAAAATAACCCGCTCCCTGACCCCTACACTGGGATCTCCTTATTCACTGACCTTTCACAACATACCATACTAGCCCACAAAAAACTGCTCTCCTTTACGGAATTGCTACGAAACAATGATATCAAATACCAGTGGGGCTTTTCTATCAAATTGCTTATCACTAAAGACAACCGTGTGATAACGGTCAACTCTGAAGCGGAGGGATTCCAACTAGCTAAAAAGTGGGGCCTCCTGCCAACAGATGAAGTACCAGTGCCCACTAAAGCTTCACCCAGGAAAATAACCCCTGACTGGGAACAGGCAGCGGGATGATGTGCCACGCCATTTATTCTCCCATGCCTCCTAGTTCTTTGTTGCCTACCCGCTGTGCACTTGGACAGCAATCAATTAAGCTGCGCCTCTTGGCATTGAACCCCCATCCGTTATAGTGATTAAGTTCACACAAAGTGTGACAATGTTGAATGTTATTTTTGTTTTCCTCCAATTTTTTCTTTCCTTTTTTTCAACCTTTTCCTCACAGAGCATCGGTACCAGCAAATTATGGGAACATAACACATCGTCCTTTTTTCGCCCTGAGAGGGTGCAGCCCTTTACTTCTCACTGGATCACTAAGGATACTGTAAGCATATCCATCTGGATTACCTCTTTTATTATGCATTTCCTACTTACACCACTTGAGGGCAACCCTTCATGATTTATCCTACATCTACCATGGTCCTGAAAGTAGTCTCTATGAATGCTCATGGCCTTAACAGCCTGTTTAAATGCTATTCTATGTGGAGAGAGGCACAACGGTTGGCTGGTGATGTGATTGCGTCCAGGAAACACTTTTTGCTTCTACTAAAGCTCCACACTGTTCACACCGTATGTTCCCATATTATGACATTTATATGTCCAATGGTCCGGACAAAAAATGTTGTGTCCTTATAGCTATTCGTAATTCTGTTGCATTCTCGTTGCTATCCCAAGTGTCTGATAGCAAAGGTAGATATCTAATTATTGTTTGTGAGATTAATAATATCACCTATACCATTGTCAATCTTTATGCTCTCAATGTTCATCAGATCCACTTTCTAAACTCCCTGCAGAAAAAAGTGGCAAAAATTCAGAAGGGCTTCCTATTTGCGGAGACTTTAATGCTATTATAAATAGCTCCTTGGATGTTTCACACTCCTCTCACAACCTGAAACCTGAGAATGTTCTTTCTGAGGCCAATTTTAATGATCTCTGGAGATTTCTACATATTTCTGAAAAAGACTATATGAATTACTCTGCACCCCATAACTCTTACTCAAGAATATACTTCTTTCTGACAGATATTCAACTATTACAAAAGGTTTCCAGCGCAGAAATTCATCCAATGACATGGTCGGATCATGCACCTATTTCTCTGAGCATTGAGGAATCCTTAAAATTCTCTCCAGTGTTGTTGTGGCGTAATGATGTTTCTATGTATTATAATCCTGCCTTTCGTTCCACTCTCACTACAGCTTTACAAGAATATTTTGATATCAATTCATCTCCTACTACGAACGTATTTAGTACGTGGTGCGCCCATAAAGCATACTGCAGAGGTTTACTTTTGAAACTGGCTTCACAGGCGAGGCGGGATAAGAACAAAACGTTCTCAGAAACGGTTGATAGGATAGCTAGACTAGAACAACTCCATAAACAATCCTTATCTCCCATTGTATTGCAGGATCTCCAAAAAGCTAGACTTGAGCTTAGGACCCTTATGTCATGGAGACATGCTTTAAATATGAAAAAAGCTAAGACTACATTTTACACACAAGGAAACAAAGTGGGTAAGATGCTTGCGATATATCTTGCTACTAGCCAGTCTAAATCCAAATTTGTGTCAATCTTGGACCCTGTATCGAATAAACCTACTTACCATCCTAATAAAATAGCAGCTGCGTTCCGCTCCTATTATTCCCAACTATACAATCTTAAAGAGGACCATACCACACCTCAACTCCAACCCCTCAACCCCAGAGCTGATCCATAAATTCTTAGATAAACTATCATTGCCTAAATTAGCACGTCACAAATTGGAAGGGTTCAATCAACCCATCCTGGAAAGCGAGATAAGTGCGGCTATTAAAGCCTTACCTAAAAGGAAGTCCCCAGGAGCGGATGACTTCACAGCGGAATACTACCAGGAATTCCAATCCATCTTAGTACCTCACCTTAAAAGAACTTACGATGAAGCAGTGCTTAAATCCACGTTTCCATCTGAAATGTTAAGGGCTATTATCGTTACTCTGCCCAAACCGGGGAAAACCCCTGACCGCTCTCAAAATTTTAGGCCAATCTCCCTACTAAACACAGATCTTAAAATATATGCCAAAATTTTAGCAATTCGTCTATTAAATATTACCCCTCTTCTCATTCAGGCTGACCAGGTGGGGTTTGTAAAAGGACGACAGGCAGCAGATGATACTCGTAGGATACTCAACCTGATGCGTTTGGTCGAGTCAAGGGGGCTTCAAGCGGTGTTCTTGGCACTGGATGCCGAGAAGGCATTTGACAGGGTTCACTGGCAATACTTGGATGCTACCCTAACCATATTTGGTATCAATGGCTTCATAAAGTCGGCCATCATGGCGTTATATATTTCCCTCCACTCAGGTATTCACGTCTAACGCCCTGTCAGTCCCTTTTAATATTACCAATGGTACGAGACAGAGTTGCCCTCTTATCTCCCATCATCTTTTCATTGGTGATGGAACCCATAGCGACTGAGATTAGAAATAATCCACCGATATCAGACATCCAAGTAGCGTCCACTTATAAAACTGGACTGTTCATGGATGATGTAATTCTTACTGTTACTGATCCAACAAACTCTCTCACAGAAATGTCAGCTTCCTTGCAGTCTTTTAGCGAAGTATCTTATTATAAACTCAACATCACTAAATCTTGTGCCCTTCCAATTGCAATAATGAAGGGTCCCCTGAGTTCCGTCAAGAATAAATTTCCCTACCAATGGACCAATAAGAAATTGGACTACCTTGGTATCTGTATATCTGCTCCATCCTCCCATACTTTCAAAAATAATTTTGAAAAATTGTACCAATCCACTTTGTTGGAGATGCAACAGCTTGACAAATTTGAAACTTTGTTGATAGGTAGAATAGCAGCATTTAAGATGATAATCTTTCCCAAGATATTGTATTATTTCAGAACAATCCCAATTCTCATTCCTCTGGCCTATTTCCATAAACTAGAGGTGGCCATAAAACGATTTATCTGGAAAGGGAAAAAAATGCGGATTCCGTTCCTGTCCCTTACTAAACATAAATCGAAGGGAGGAATAGGTCTGCCTGTACTATCTATTTAATATTATGCAACAACCTTAGACCAACTTCAGGTGTGGTTTGTCCCATCAGACAAATTATGGGTGCAAATAGAACAGAATGTGATTCTTAATAAAGACTTATGGGCCCTGTTTCTAGCTAGATCGGTTACACCTAAGATTTTAACTACATCTATTACCGATGTCGGTTCTCCTCTGAAGAAGTGCCATTGCACGAAAGGCCTTAGGAGGAACCAGACAGCGCGTGACTTTACTGGCGCCGGAGCCTGGAGGAAGCCCGGTGGCCATCTTTATTCAGGGTCAGCATATCATTTATACTATACCCTGTGACCTATGTTATTCTGTATATAAATAAATTTGCTTACATACTACATTATGGGCACGTGTTTTTTGGCTCCTTTATGGAGCTATTAGTTTACCGGTTACCCTACTGTCACTATAGCACCAGAGGAAAAGGAGCCCTGCACTCAGGTTGAGCACCTATATCCATCCTTAAGGGGGACCTCTGGATTCAGCAGATACCTTAATCCTTCCAGCTTGATGACTACACCATAGAGGAAAAGTTCACCAGATTATCCTGTCCACCTATTGATATCTTCACGGCCTACATAATATGCACTTTTTCAATGCGCTTCCGGTGATTGCGCACTTTTACTACATACGGATGTCACAAGTTCATCTGCTGCTGGTTTTCACCTTTTGAAAGTTTATTTTAATTGAACTTTTTATATACGGACATTTCGCATTTACTTACTAAGACTTTATGGCATATTTTTATTTCTATTGGTTTATATCATTTTGCATTATTTTACCATAGTGCTACACCCATTTTCTGTCAGGTATAATATCTGCTCCTGCACCGTATTTGACCTTACTCAATATTACTTTAAACCTTTTCCCTGGCAAATATGGAACAATAATAGGTCATATCCTTATTGCTGCTAGACTGGCTAATACCAGTAGATGGAAATCAACAAACACTCCTTCCATTTCAGAACTAATTCAAAGAGTACAGACACATAATGTTTGTGAGAGGGCCCTGGCAGTTAGTCATCAGTCTATGGAGAAATTTGAAGCGAAGTGGTCCCGCTGGAAAGAAATATTTATGTCACTTAATATTACTGTATAGAATTGAGTGTGAGGTGGTCTTAAATAATATCATGAGAGCTCTGTTCTCTTCTTGCTTTTTTGGTTGATTTTTCTTTAATCCTTCTTTCCTTCTTCTTTATCTTCTGTTCCTCCTTGGTTTTGTTTCCTTCCTTCTCTTTTTCTTGTCCATTATGTGTATATTTTCTGGAGGTTGAGTTCAGGTGGGCCTGTATCTCCGGGTTTAATGTGAATACAAATAGTAAAGCACTATGCAAATACAGTATGTTTTATTTATAACCAGGAGCGGACTGACCATTTGGAAACTCGGGCACTGCCCGAGGGCCCGGGGTCAGTAGGGGGCTCCATGAGATGCCCCTGGTACCTTTTTCATAGGCTTTTTTGAGTTTGGGGAAGGACACATGGGCCCCGTGATCCCCTATTGCCCGGGGGCCCCATGAGCTGTCAGTCCGCCCCTGTTTATAACCATTTGGATTGGAAACATAACTTATGTCTGCTGTCTTTTATAGTTTATGCATACATCGTTCAGGGCCAATTTTGTTTGTCATCGCCGTGGTGCTAAGAAAAAGATGTATCTATTTTTTACTCTGAACCTTGCATTGTTTGAAAATGAAATGCCAATGAAACTCCCCATTTCTTAGTCTAGGTACATGCTGATAAAACCTGTTGATAAGCTGAAGTATTTTGTAATGCTATGAACAGCAAAGTGTGTCTCCTGTAAAAGCACAATGTCTGCCTTTAGGGAGGCAAAATGGCAGATGCCTTGACACATTTATGAGGTGAATTAAGTCCCTGAACATTGAAGTACAAAATGTTTAAAGGAGCCATGGGAACCAAGAGAAGATTGTTATAAAGAGGGCTTCTACTAAAGCCTGACATTAAGAGACTCCAGGAAAACAAATTATAAGAAATTCCAGTCCAAACAGGGAAATGAAAGAAGGGGGGAAACAGAAAAGGTATAGAAAAAATAAGAAGAAAAGAATGTATTTCAGTAAGAGAGGTGTAGCAATCACCTGGGCAGATACACCCAGTAGGAGAATTCCGTAAATAGGGGCTAAGCTCGCCATAGAGGGAACCATGGGGGGGGGCGCAGTGACAGCTGCCCCGGGGTACGTAGGCACATCCCAAAATATACAACATTATGAGATAAACATAACCTGTGAACCCAGTATGTTATATTTTATGGTCCAACAGTAAATGTATGACCACTGCAAAGCATTAAATAGGGAAGGGGGGTGGGAGTAGGTAAGGGAGTAGAGGTGGGGTGGAAGGGGAGGTAAGGGGAGAAAGAATGGAGGGGGAGTGCTTTGGTATGGTACTGAAGGGGAAGGTAAGGGGAGGAAGAGTGATTAAAAACAAAAAAAAAAATGTCTACAGACCACCATGTTTTAGGGAAAAGAAACCAACAACAATATGGGTGGGTCTTTATCAGCACTTGGTTCACCATTAGACATATAGCATGTTAGATTCAAACAGCACCCAGACTGTTGTCTATGGCTCCTTTGGACCACAAAGGAATAATTACAGTGGTCTTCAAAAGCCGTAGATAGAGATAAATTACGTTTACCGCTTAAGGACTTTAAGACAGGCAATCATAGTTAGGCAATAAAGTATAAAATAACAAATTGATTAAATACTTGTGAGCCACTAGAAGTTTTCTTACTTTTAAAGCAATTGATTCCGTGTGTAAAAATAATTATAAATGATGAATAAGTGAACTACTAATTAATTAATTACGTGCTTAACTAGATATTAGATCGCCAGGTACTTATTACACCCTCTCCAGGTGTGTGGATGTTAGCTTTATATATCAATATTGTACCGCGCTCCAATATATACAACTATGAGTGCTATAATAAATTATAAATGGCTGAAGTGTATCACCAATAATTCAATAATATTCTAAATCCATAATACTTAAATCCATAATTGATATAAATATATAAATAAATTAAAAAAGAATCAATTAATATTTTTAAATGAGTGCAAAAACCTAATAAAAAGTGAAACTATGAAATATGAAAAATAAAATAAAATGAAATGAAAAAATGAAAAACATTTTTTTAGAATGGGAATGACAGTTCAGTTCATACGAATTGAGATGGTGTTGTAGTTCAATCTAATCTGCGTGGTAGGTCAATGTTCATGGCATAAACCTCTCTCTCCTTCCTCCTCTCCTTTCTCCTCAATACAGCCTTCTCAATAAGGACTTTCTCCTCTAGCTGCTTGACTTAATCCTCCATAGCCGATACATACAGAGAAGGGAAAAAGAAACATAGTGTCTTATCCTGGGTAACAATTATTTAATGGGCTTCTGATCTCCCACTCTCATGGTATAAATAAAAGTATCGCTTTGTATAAAATATATCCAAATCCTCCTACAAACAGCCTTGCAGGTGTGTGTGTCTTCACTCGATATACTCGCCGTTCCTCTGTGGATGCGTGATGACGTCACCGCCCCTCCCCTACGCGTTACGCTACAGGGACTCGTAGCTTCCTCTGGGGGATGTAGTTTTACATGTCATCCTGCACTGAGGTTATATATATCCTACCGGCGCCATTTTTGCTGTGATTTATACGTTATTAATACCCCCTCCATATTTTAGGAGTCCAAATTATATCTTAATGTTAACACTATTATATATATACGTAGTGCGCCTCATCATCCTCCGGCTGCATACTGAATGCTTCCACACACACCCTTCACAATTAGGATTGCAGTCTCATACCTTTTATACTATTACATCGCCATAAAAATTATCGTAATCATTTCTATATTATCCACAATTTTCATACTGTATCTCCATATTAAACATTTAAATTCCTTTATATACATTTTTAATAGAAAGTAAAAATAAAAATATTATTAGTTTAGCAATAACCAATTTATTAAAAAATTGCTAAAAATAATTGAAATAATAAAAAAAAAAAAATATATATAATATAAAAATAAAGATAAAATATAAAAATATAAAGAATATAATATATTAAAATAAAAATGAAAATAAACCTATTATTTGAATATGGTATTATAAGTGCTTATAGCACCAACAATACCTTATAGTTGTTTCTATTTTTATATGCTAATCCTAAATTAACGTCTCTATCATTAATACATCTATATCTCCCCCATAATATTCTACTCTATATATAAAATATATTTTTATGCTCCTTATTATATAATAATATCAATAATCACTCAGGAAACAAGCTAGATCAAATTCCTTATTTAGTCCCAACGGATGCAAAGAATTCATTTGGTAAATCCACTGGGATTCTTTCTTACTGATTTCTCTGATAAGATTATCCCCTCTCCAGTGTGCCTTATGCTTTTCTATTCCCCAAAATTCTAGTCCTTCTGTTTTTTGACCATGATATAATTTAAAGTGTAATGACACATTGTGATATTTATATCCTTTTGAAATATTTCTAACATGCTCCTTTATTCTTTCTTTTAGCATGCGTTTTGTTCTTCCTATGTAGATTTTATTGCACGGACATTTTAGTGCATATATTACCCCCTTGGTGTCACATGATATAAATTGATTTATCTTGAATATTTTTCCACTTATTGAATTAGTGAAATGCAGTCTATTTCTGGGATTATTCTTTGTTCTAATACAACCATAGCATCTTCCACATTTATAAAATCCAATTCCCTGAAAGAACGAAAATAAGTTTTGTTTAGGGGGATCTAATATGTTCTTTACTACCTTGTCTCTAATATTGGGAGCCTTTTTATATATGAATCTTGGATTGTCAGGAATGTTATCTTTCAGATCTTTATCCAATTTTAATATATCCCAATATTTTTTAATTATTTTTTGCACATCTTTATATTGCTTATTATATGGCATTATGATAGTCATGGCATTATCCATATTATTATTATTCTGACTTTTTGTTAGTAATTTGCTTCTATCTAATGCACCTACCCTATCCCTTTCTTCACCTATATACTCTTTTTTGTACCCTTTATTGATGAATCTATTTACAAGGATGTCACTCTGTTCCTGATAATCTATATCATGTGTACAATTGCGTCTCAGTCTTGTGAACTGCCCTCTAGTTATGTTCTTTATCCATGCCTTATGGTGGCAACTATGGGTGGGTATATATGAATTTCTATCTGTGTTTTTAAAGTAATTTTTTGTAGTGATAGATAATCCTTCTTTTACTAGCCATATATCTAAAAAATTGATAGTTGTATCGCTGCTATTCCAGCTGAGTGCTATGTTGTTATGATTCTTATTTAATTCTGTATAGAATTGCTCTAGTGATATATCATCTCCTCTCCATAATAGAATGATGTCATCTATAAATCGATAATATGCTATGAGTTCTTGTTTTTGATTTTTAAATATTATGTCCTCCTCCCATTGTGCCATATATAAATTTGCTATACTAGGGGCAAAACGTGCCCCCATTGCTACTCCTTTGATTTGTAAATAATACTTATTATTATACCAAAAAAAGTTGTGTTTGAGACAGAATGTTAAACATTTAATGAGGTATTTTTTCTGTCTTTTATGCAAATCAGAGTACTTTTCCAATGCCCACTTAGCTGCTTTTATTGCCCCATCATGGTCTATGTTTGTGTACAATGAGGTGACATCCGCTGTACTTAATATACTATCATCAGTGAGTGGTAGGTTTTGCATCAGTTGAATAACATGTCTAGTATCCTTCAAATACGCCTGCGTTTGTACCACTAATGGCTGCAAATATTGATCTATATATTCTCCCATCCTTGCCGTTAAAGAATCTATCCCATTTATTATGGGTCTAATTGGGGGATTCACAGGATTTTTGTGGATTTTTGGTATTGAGTATATTATGGGCAGTTTACATACTGTTGGCACCAGATACTTTGCCTCTTTTTCATTTAATATGTGCTTTTTATTTCCATAATTGACTAACTTTATTAACTCTTTTTTATACTCTTTATTTGGATTATTCTTAAGCTCCTGATATGTGCTTTCATCTTTTAACATTTCCTCCATAGATTGTTCATAAAATGTTTTGGACAATATGACTATACCGCCCCCCTTGTCTGCCGGCCTAATTACTATGTTTTTTCTCTCCTTGAGGCTTTTAATACCTTTCTCAAGGTTATAATTATGCTTATACTTTTGTATTTTCAGTTTTTCTAGATCCCGTTACTAGTTTTTTGAAAGTTGTTATATATGTGTTATCACTGGATTTGGGGTTGAAAACAGATTTATTTTTAAGATCACTGTGTTGATATTTTGGTATTTTGGCCACTTGGTTGTGTTCTATCGGGTTTTGAGCATAATATTTTTTAATATTTAATTTTCTTATAAATTTTTGTAAACTTACGTACATTTCAAATTTATTCAATCCTTTATTCGGAGCAAACTTTAAGCCCTGGTCTAGTGCGTATATTTCTTCTTGTTTAAGGGGTGTTCCACTCAGGTTAAAAATTCCTTCCCCTTTTACACTCTCCTTTTTTTGTTTGTGTTTTCTTCCTCCTCTGTTTCCCCTCTTTCTGCAATGTTTTGATTTACTTCTACTGGGTGTTGATTCAACTCTAAAAAAGGGTTTGGTAGAGGCGTATATGATTCTTCTGATTCTAATGGAGAATACCTATTTGATACAGGAACATTAAATGATTGTGGTGTATTTCTCATCTGATTGTTATTTACATATTCTGATGTATATGCATATGTGTTATCATTCCTATATTCATTTCTGTAATTTGGCCCATAATTTCTACCTTGATTGTAATGGTTTTGGCCTTGATGGTAATAATTTTGGTGTCCTCTATAGTTGTAACCTCTGTTTCTATTTCTGTAGTATGGTCTACCTCTTAGTGGTTGGTATGGTGGTGGGCCTCTGTTTTGATAATAGTATGGTGTTTAGCCCCTATAATCATTATTGGGGTATTGTGTATAACTCTTTTTATTGTTAGGTTCTTCTCTAACCTGTTGCAATGTGGGTGGTTTTTTTGATAATTGTGATGGTAAAGTCATTTGTTCTTGTTGTTGCATCGGTATCTTTTTCAGTGGTATTTTGGGTGTATGTTGGTGTACTTCTTTGGATGAATTATTGACAAAATTTAAGGTTTTTTTAGTTGTCAATTTGTTGTTTTTATGATTCCTAGCTGGAGTACTATCTGTTGATTTTGTTCCTTCTATAATATCTGGCTGTTGCCATTTATATATTTGTTTCAAATGATATTCTTGCGTTACTTTCTGGTATTTTTTCTTCTTCCTATTCTGAATCTCCAAATCCTTATTTTTCACATTTTTTCCTAATTCTATCATATATTTATTAAAATCTGGATGTTCTTTATGTGTTTCTATTTTCTCTCTGTATTCCTTTAGTATATTTTCTAACTTGCGCATTTTCCTCTGCCTTCTTTTTATTAGGAACAATATCAGTTCCATACTCTTCTCACTAAAAAAGTTGAACCATTCTATCACATCATCTTCCTCTAACAATCCATCAGCTATAGGAATGTCCCATCTCAATTTTTTAGGTATAATTTTTTCTTTCAGATATTTTTCTAAAGTGGTCATATCCCACCATACATTTAACTTTTTCTCCATAATGTGCGTTATCTTCCTAAATAAATTATGTATATTAACATCTATTTTCTCCTCACCTTGAAAAATGTTATCTATATCAATGTGTCTATTTTCTAAAAAATTGAAAACCTCCATTGCGTCTACAAACAAATAAGTGAGATATATAAGTGAAAAATAACAAATTGATTAAATACTTGTGAGCCACTAGAAGTTTTCTTACTTTTAAAGCAATTGATTCCGTGTGTAAAAATAATTATAAATGATGAATAAGTGAACTACTAATTAATTAATTACGTGCTTAACTAGATATTAGATCGCCAGGTACTTATTACACCCTCTCCAGGTGTGTGGATGTTAGCTTTATATATCAATATTGTACCGCGCTCCAATATATACAACTATGAGTGCTATAATAAATTATAAATGGCTGAAGTGTATCACCAATAATTCAATAATATTCTAAATCCATAATACTTAAATCCATAATTGATATAAATATATAAATAAATTAAAAAAGAATCAATTAATATTTTTAAATGAGTGCAAAAACCTAATAAAAAGTGAAACTATGAAATATGAAAAATAAAATAAAATGAAATGAAAAAATGAAAAACATTTTTTTAGAATGGGAATGACAGTTCAGTTCATACGAATTGAGATGGTGTTGTAGTTCAATCTAATCTGCGTGGTAGGTCAATGTTCATGGCATAAACCTCTCTCTCCTTCCTCCTCTCCTTTCTCCTCAATACAGCCTTCTCAATAAGGACTTTCTCCTCTAGCTGCTTGACTTAATCCTCCATAGCCGATACATACAGAGAAGGGAAAAAGAAACATAGTGTCTTATCCTGGGTAACAATTGTTTAATGGGCTTCTGATCTCCCACTCACATGGTATAAATAAAAGTATCGCTTTGTATAAAATATATCCAAATCCTCCTACAAACAGCCTTGCAGGTGTGTGTGTCTTCACTCGATATACTCGCCGTTCCTCTGTGGATGCGTGATGACGTCACCGCCCCTCCCCTACGCGTTACGCTACAGGGACTCGTAGCTTCCTCTGGGGGATGTAGTTTTACATGTCATCCTGCACTGAGGTTATATATATCCTACCGGCGCCATTTTTGCTGTGATTTATACGTTATTAATACCCCCTCCATATTTTAGGAGTCCAAATTATATCTTAATGTTAACACTATTATATATATACGTAGTGCGCCTCATCATCCTCCGGCTGCATACTGAATGCTTCCACACACACCCTTCACAATTAGGATTGCAGTCTCATACCTTTTATACTATTACATCGCCATAAAAATTATCGTAATCATTTCTATATTATCCACAATTTTCATACTGTATCTCCATATTAAACATTTAAATTCCTTTATATACATTTTTAATAGAAAGTAAAAATAAAAATATTATTAGTTTAGCAATAACCAATTTATTAAAAAATTGCTAAAAATAATTGAAATAATAAAAAAAAAAAAATATATAATATAAAAATAAAGATAAAATATAAAAATATAAAGAATATAATATATTAAAATAAAAATGAAAATAAACCTATTATTTGAATATGGTATTATAAGTGCTTATAGCACCAACAATACCTTATAGTTGTTTCTATTTTTATATGCTAATCCTAAATTAACGTCTCTATCATTAATACATCTATATCTCCCCCATAATATTCTACTCTATATATAAAATATATTTTTATGCTCCTTATTATATAATAATATCAATAATCACTCAGGAAACAAGCTAGATCAAATTCCTTATTTAGTCCCAACGGATGCAAAGAATTCATTTGGTAAATCCACTGGGATTCTTTCTTACTGATTTCTCTGATAAGATTATCCCCTCTCCAGTGTGCCTTATGCTTTTCTATTCCCCAAAATTCTAGTCCTTCTGTTTTTTGACCATGATATAATTTAAAGTGTAATGACACATTGTGATATTTATATCCTTTTGAAATATTTCTAACATGCTCCTTTATTCTTTCTTTTAGCATGCGTTTTGTTCTTCCTATGTAGATTTTATTGCACGGACATTTTAGTGCATATATTACCCCCTTGGTGTCACATGATATAAATTGATTTATCTTGAATATTTTTCCACTTATTGAATTAGTGAAATGCAGTCTATTTCTGGGATTATTCTTTGTTCTAATACAACCATAGCATCTTCCACATTTATAAAATCCAATTCCCTGAAAGAACGAAAATAAGTTTTGTTTAGGGGGATCTAATATGTTCTTTACTACCTTGTCTCTAATATTGGGAGCCTTTTTATATATGAATCTTGGATTGTCAGGAATGTTATCTTTCAGATCTTTATCCAATTTTAATATATCCCAATATTTTTTAATTATTTTTTGCACATCTTTATATTGCTTATTATATGGCATTATGATAGTCATGGCATTATCCATATTATTATTATTCTGACTTTTTGTTAGTAATTTGCTTCTATCTAATGCACCTACCCTATCCCTTTCTTCACCTATATACTCTTTTTTGTACCCTTTATTGATGAATCTATTTACAAGGATGTCACTCTGTTCCTGATAATCTATATCATGTGTACAATTGCGTCTCAGTCTTGTGAACTGCCCTCTAGTTATGTTCTTTATCCATGCCTTATGGTGGCAACTATGGGTGGGTATATATGAATTTCTATCTGTGTTTTTAAAGTAATTTTTTGTAGTGATAGATAATCCTTCTTTTACTAGCCATATATCTAAAAAATTGATAGTTGTATCGCTGCTATTCCAGCTGAGTGCTATGTTGTTATGATTCTTATTTAATTCTGTATAGAATTGCTCTAGTGATATATCATCTCCTCTCCATAATAGAATGATGTCATCTATAAATCGATAATATGCTATGAGTTCTTGTTTTTGATTTTTAAATATTATGTCCTCCTCCCATTGTGCCATATATAAATTTGCTATACTAGGGGCAAAACGTGCCCCCATTGCTACTCCTTTGATTTGTAAATAATACTTATTATTATACCAAAAAAAGTTGTGTTTGAGACAGAATGTTAAACATTTAATGAGGTATTTTTTCTGTCTTTTATGCAAATCAGAGTACTTTTCCAATGCCCACTTAGCTGCTTTTATTGCCCCATCATGGTCTATGTTTGTGTACAATGAGGTGACATCCGCTGTACTTAATATACTATCATCAGTGAGTGGTAGGTTTTGCATCAGTTGAATAACATGTCTAGTATCCTTCAAATACGCCTGCGTTTGTACCACTAATGGCTGCAAATATTGATCTATATATTCTCCCATCCTTGCCGTTAAAGAATCTATCCCATTTATTATGGGTCTAATTGGGGGATTCACAGGATTTTTGTGGATTTTTGGTATTGAGTATATTATGGGCAGTTTACATACTGTTGGCACCAGATACTTTGCCTCTTTTTCATTTAATATGTGCTTTTTATTTCCATAATTGACTAACTTTATTAACTCTTTTTTATACTCTTTATTTGGATTATTCTTAAGCTCCTGATATGTGCTTTCATCTTTTAACATTTCCTCCATAGATTGTTCATAAAATGTTTTATTGCTAAACTAATAATATTTTTATTTTTACTTTCTATTAAAAATGTATATAAAGGAATTTAAATGTTTAATATGGAGATACAGTATGAAAATTGTGGATAATATAGAAATGATTACGATAATTTTTATGGCGATGTAATAGTATAAAAGGTATGAGACTGCAATCCTAATTGTGAAGGGTGTGTGTGGAAGCATTCCAGTATGCAGCCGGAGGATGATGAGGCGCACTACGTATATATATAATAGTGTTAACATTAAGATATAATTTGGACTCCTAAAATATGGAGGGGGTATTAATAACGTATAAATCACAGCAAAAATGGCGCCGGTAGGATATATATAACCTCAGTGCAGGATGACATGTAAAACTACATCCCCCAGAGGAAGCTACGAGTCCCTGTAGCGTAACACGTAGGGGAGGGGCGGTGACGTCATCACGCATCCACAGAGGAACGGCGAGTATATCGAGTGAAGACACACACACCTGCAAGGCTGTTTGTAGGAGGATTTGGATATATTTTATACAAAGCGATACTTTTATTTATACCATGTGAGTGGGAGATCAGAAGCCCATTAAACAATTGTTACCCAGGATAAGACACTATGTTTCTTTTTCCCTTCTCTGTATGTATCGGCTATGGAGGATTAAGTCAAGCAGCTAGAGGAGAAAGTCCTTATTGAGAAGGCTGTATTGAGGAGAAAGGAGAGGAGGAAGGAGAGAGAGGTTTATGCCATGAACATTGACCTACCACGCAGATTAGATTGAACTACAACACCATCTCAATTCGTATGAACTGAACTGTCATTCCCATTCTAAAAAAATGTTTTTCATTTTTTCATTTCATTTTATTTTATTTTTCATATTTCATAGTTTCACTTTTTATTAGGTTTTTGCACTCATTTAAAAATATTAATTGATTCTTTTTTAATTTATTTATATATTTATATCAATTATGGATTTAAGTATTATGGATTTAGAATATTATTGAATTATTGGTGATACACTTCAGCCATTTATAATTTATTATAGCACTCATAGTTGTATATATTGGAGCGCGGTACAATATTGATATATATAGGCAATAAAGTATAGTTGAGAGGTATGCAGCTGAAACAATATGCTATGGTTCACCTGTATAAACTCAACTATTGTGTAGACCAAAGAGTTCCAGAGGCAAATTTGTTAGCACACATGTACTTGCGTCCATAGAACATTCAACAATATAAAAAAATAAAGAAACAAAGAAAACTCAGTTAACTTAATGCAAAGTTACTGAGAACAAGTAACTCAGTTAGTGAGTAACCTAGAGCAACAATGAGTTTTTGGAGTGTTTGGAGCCCATGAAGACCATAGTGACTGTCCCTGCTAGTGTGGCAGCTGGATCACTGTGATAGCAGCTATTGTTGGGTGAGCTGTTATGCACCGTTATACCACAGAGCAGCGCGGAGGTCTAGCGTGACATGTGCGCGCGCCTCTGAGCATTTTTTTACAGTAATTTACTTATTAGCCCTAGAAATGGTCATAATTTACTAATAAGATTGGTCTTGCATAGACTTCAGGGGGTTTCAAACAGGATTTGCTGGACCATTGGTGATTTGAACCCAGACAGAGTCAATCATTCCTAATAACCATACGTTTTTCAGCAGTAAATTATAGTCAACTGTTCCTTTTGACTAGCCTGTTATGCCTTAAGCCATGTCTCTGTTTTTCTTCTTCCCAAGAGGGATTGGTATTCATTTTTATTGCCAGAACATTTCTATTGCCCATGCCAGACTATATTCACACATCAGCCTTTGATATGTGCTTTAAAAGAAACATGTCATGTTTGAAATGCAGTATGTGGGCTGCCAATACTATATGATTTACCAACCCAACACATGTACAGTACATTAGGAAAACAGTCTTCAGTCAGTGCTTCTAATGATAGAATATACTGCCTCCTGTACAAAATCAATCAGTCGGGTTTCCACTATGTCTGTATATTCCATGTTACAGTGTATTCACTTAAGTTTCTCATAAATGTCACCACTTGAAAAGTATTCCTAGGTTGCATAGTTGGTAATATGAAATCGGAAAAAAGTCCAGTGTCACTCATTTGTTTTGGTAGATTCCTGTATGAAGTATACACTGTTCTGTATATTGATGACTTGAACTGACAATCCAATCTCTGCACAGCATGTCCGATGGTAAATTGATATGGATAAAAGGGAGAGAGTTAAATCCTGTTACAGTCCCAGCCACTGACTACCGTTTAGATGTGTATAAGTTATTAGCAGACAATAATAGAACATATTGGTAAAAGGAGGCACTAAGGTCTTTCCAGAGAATATTGTGAACAAAGCTGCAACAAACACTAAAAATTTTGCAGCTGAGGTCAGGCTTCATAAAAATTGTGTGGCACTTTTTATAGTGCTGGAGCAGCAGAAATAAACTGAAAAGTTTGAGGCAAAATGGAGGATTTATCTTTCAGAAAACATTTTGCAGCTGTGGTTGAGTTGCAGAAACATTATGCGGCACCTTTACAGTTCCCATGCACTGAAATAGGATATAGGGGAGATTTAATAAAACTTGAGTGCGTAAAATCTGATGCAGCTCTGCCTAGAAAGCAATCAGCCAGATTTTATTGTCAAATTTTAACAGAGCAAGCTAAAGTTAAATTTCCCCCTTACTCAGCAGTAAATGTTAGATATTTTTCAGCTAATGCTGAGCTGCAGAAAGATTGCAGCGTACCCTTACAGTGCCAGAGCAGGAGAGGTGGCAAGAGCTGGTAATGGTGGCATGTATCAAACATTTAGTCTATAGCATCAGCAATAGAAGTTTTGTAGTCACCAGTAAACCAAGACTGGTTCATTTTAATAAAAGTGAACCAGTCCACAGTATCAGGGAATTGGTGGAATTATCACTTCATAGCAAACATATTCCTACACAGAAGGCCCCCACAGACAGCACATTGGCTGCTGATAAAAACCAGAAGCTCCTTTATATGCCGTGCACTAGCCATTGGTCCAGTTTGAACACCCAAGAGTTCATGGGGTCCTCACTTCTGAGAGTATCCCCATCAGCCCTGGACCCAATGTAGTCAGCAATCCTGTGGTTCAGAAGCTGCCTGTAAGTTCTGCCTGTAAGTGGGCCTGGCAGCTGTGGTTTAAAAAAGTGGTGCTAAGGCAGTTGCTGCCACCACTGCTCCTCTTTTCGGGTTTCAGAGGACTGGAGACACATTGGTCATCAGAGAGGATGCTGCCACCTTCAGGAAATACAGTAAAGAGGTTCTTACAGAGACAACATTGTCCTCACCAAAACTCAGGGTTTGGGAGGGGTGCAAAATCCCCAGTGAAATTTGCCCCATTTCCTCATCTTCACTGCCAGAACCCCAGCCTTGTATTCCTCCTCAGCCTCCTGCTGCCTTAGCCTCAAAGGGATGGAGGCAGTAGGCAAAGGTTCCTGTTTTGGTCCTGAGACAGTAGCAAATATTTATCTTCTGCTTGCTGCTGTGTCTAGTGCTTGATCCAAAACATTGTATCAGGCCAAGCAGTGTGGACTTGAGGAGGAAAATGAGAGAGATTGCTAATCCCTGCCTCATCTAAAAAAAAAAAAAATGTAGCTAAAATTTTTTTGTTGAAAAATTTAAGTTACACTCTAGCACTTAAAATCCCCCCCCCCCCCCAAAACAAAAGTGTACGAATGTAAATGCTTATGTCGGAGGCACCTACACATGAAGTAGTCGATTGGATTACTCATGTTGTATATGGCCACGCACCCTGCAATGAGAGCAATAATTCTAGCACCAGTGCTCCTGGGTAATTCTAAACTGATGACCTGTAGAGGCTTTTAAAGTGTTGCTTATTGAAAATATAGGGTACTGAAGTTTGTTGCCATTTCACGGGAGTACACAATTATAAGATTTGACATGTCTATATCTATTTACTCAGCGTAACCTCATTTTTTATATTTTACGAAAAATGGGTAATTTATTGCATTTGTGTGCCCTAAAATAAATTTTATTTATTTTTTTACTGAAATTTCCTAATCTGTAGCACTAATTTTATGTAACATAAAAATATTGGAACTACCACATTTTTATTATCTAGGATTTCTGCTTTCAGAAAATATATATATAATGTTTGAATATATAAATAATGTTCAGAGCTTCAGAGATTTTTTAAACGTGTGAAAAAATGGCTCCGGCAGCAAAAGGGTTAAGGAAACATCATTTAAATATGTACATTCTTTATTTTATTTTTTTTTGTCATCAGCAGAAACAGCAGCCTATGTGTGTGGATCAATATACTGATATTGATAATCATTTTGTAAAAAAAATCCAAATTATTGTAATGCTCTTAACAAAATATTTTTCTGTAAAAATGTTTATATTTGGATAGAATTTTGTTCAGATCAAATGTGGTAAAATGTGTTTTGGAACTTAAAAGGAACACTTTTAAGTTTTAAACTGTAAACATTTTTTTTATGTTCTTGGTTTTACAGATCATTTTCTTTCTATAGGATTTTCTGACCCACAAATAGGAATGAATCCACAGCCAAGACATAAAGATAAAATTATTATTATTATTGTGTTTGCAAATGTACAAGTAGCATAACTAAACAGTAAGACATTTCCTTATAAGATATTAATTCATACCAACAAACTTAAGGAATGGAAACCATTGCAAATGCCATTTCATATTCTAAATATATTAAATAAATAAATCAACCAAAGTGCAACCAAATCCAAGAAAAGTGCATATACTATATGTACGCCAAGAAGAAAAACAGTGACATCAGTGGGACAGAGATAATATGAAGGCAAATTAATAAATTATAATAGAATTTAGTAATTTAAAAAAAGCAAACATGGGGTTGGAAGGTGAATGGCTGCATAACCACATAGCTCTGCTGTACTCACAGTGCCAGCACACAGCAGCGGCGGACCTGACACTCCAAAAGCAACCAGAGGAGAGGCAACAGCCTGGTGACCCTCAGGGAGATGACAAAGAAGAGGAAAGCTGAGAGGAAACTCCTGAAATTAACAGAGTTTCCCCCTCAGCCGGATCACAGCAATCCCCAACATGGCAGCAGCAGCTAAGGAACCTCCTCCTCTCACTCAGCACACAGACAAGACTCTGCAGCTTCTCCGGCGACACCTGTTAAGCAGAAAAACAGCTCTATCTTAATGTAGCCTGTCTCTACTTCCTCTATTGAGAGCCCAGCAAAATCTAAACCTAGAATGACAGATATTAACCCACAGCATGGTGTAACACATTCTCACACTAATACTTCACATTCTGCAAGTAATTTCTCAGATCCAATGGCTAACTTTCCTACTACTAGTCAGCCTATTTCTGATACATTAATGATCATTAAGATCATCCATACAGTCAGATATCATTAACTCTATGCAACAAATCAAATCTTGGTGACAGAGTTGACCTCTCAAAATCACAAATAAGTATCTTAAACTCCCCTATCACAATAAATGAAATAAACAGAACAATAGAAAAAATACCCAATGGCTAAAGTCCGGGGCCAGATGGATTTTCCAGCGAAGTCCTCACCTAAACCAACTATACACGGACGTGTTTTTTTCCACCTCATTACCTTCTGAAATGCTACAAGCATTAATTGTAACAATTCCCAAATCAGGTAAAGATCCACATAACCCACAACAGTTCAGGCCTATTTCTTTATTAAACACTGATATTAAGATCTACGCTAAAATTATAGCGTGCAGACTGACCAAATACTCCCAGATTTGATCAAGCCTGATCAGTTAGGCTTTACTAAAGGTAGACAAACATCTGAAGCAACCCGGAGACTGATCAACATAATTCATTACATCAATCACGTAAAATTCCCTCCTTATTACTTGCCCTGGATGCCGAAAAGGTTTTTGATAGGATACAATGGACATACATGTTCCAAGTACTGCATAAATTTGAATTTTCAGGAACGATTATTAATGTTATTTCAGCACTTTACTCAAATCCTTTCGCCCAAGTCTATGTATCTAACATGCTATCCAAACCATTCTTAATTTACGAATGGTACCAGACAAGGATGCCCATTGTCGCCACTAATGTTTAACCTATCAATTGAACCTATCAATTTCTTGCTGAAACTATAACAAACAATCCAGATATATGTGGCTTCTATATAGGTAAAAACCACCACAAAATAACACTCTTTGCGGATGACATCATTTTAATGCTAACTAATTCCTCTACTTCTTTAGCAGCAATTCAACAAACTCTCATACAATTCAGTAATATTTCATATTATAAAATAAATGCATCCAAATCTAATATCCTAAAGGTTTCCTAAGGTATAGGTATCCTAGGTTTAGATCACATTCTAAAAATGCACCTCCAAAACAAATTTCCCTACATCTGGGAAAATGAAGCCATTCCTTATCCTGGAATATTGTTGACAAACAAAACCTTTGACCTAGGAACTCTCAATTTTTCTAAATTCATTCCAAAAATTCAAATCCACCTTAATCAAATGACTAAACATGAACTATCCTGGTCTGGCAGACTGGCCGCATTTAAAATGTTTATATTGCCACAGATTTTATATCTATTTAGATCAATTCCAATTCCAATTAAATCTTCATATCTAGCAAAACTACAATCTATGATAAAAAAATACGTCTGGAGAAATATGAGACCTAGATGCTCATATAATATATTAATCAAACACAAATGGAATGTGGATTTGTTGACATTAGGGACTATCACAATGCATCATTATTACCAACTTAAACATTGGTTTATAGTGGAAGATGATACAAAATGGAGTGACAGTGAAAAAACTCTAGCCTCTACTATAGATTTAGGCATCATACTACTAGCGAGCTAGTGGCAAAGGAAAACAACACCAACTATACGAGCCTCAATTGAAGCCTGGAAATCCTTAAGGTCCATGACTATAGATCCTCTCTGAATAAGTCCTCTTCCTATACCTAAAACAGCCTTAGAAGTCATAATGCCTAGCATAGATATCTCGAATTAGAAACATAATGGAATACGCACAATACAAGATATTTGTGTTAAAAACTACTTTAAAAATTTTTTTGGAATTCCTTATGAAAGAATTTAATCTCCTCCCTTCTGAAAAATCAACCTATACATGCATCAGTCCTTGCCTAATGAAACATCCAGTAAAAACAAAATATATACCCAAAGTATCTTTACAGTTCTATAGCTCCGCTACTCCTAAATCAGGGGGTATAACCCTATGTTATAACCTTCTACAATGTAAATCAGAATTTAATAAGACTACTCCCTTAATCAAGTGGGAAAAAGACTTAGAGAGTTAACCTTTGGGAGCTAAGGCACAAAATTTCCACAAGATGGTATCTAACTCCTTACCAAATGGCTAAATCCTCAGAACACAGAACAACATAGTCCTCAATGCTGGAGAAACTGTGGTCAGATTGGTACTCTATTACATATATTATGGACATGTAAAAATATTAGAAGCTATTGGTATAAAGTCTTCCACATGATATCGGAAATTACTGGGATATTAAAACAACCAGATCCTACCCTACCCATTTTGAATATAAATATAGATAAATATCCAATCCATTATCGACTCAGTGACACATATTCTTCTAGCATCAAAACTTACCATTACTAGACACTGGAAAAAAGACTTAACCCCTTTTCTAAAAGAAGTAATTGAGCTAGTCCAGACCCACTTCATCTATGAGAAATCTTTAGCTTAGCTAAACGATATAATTACTAAATTTGTCAAAGCTTGGAAACCCTGGTCCAACTGGTTCAGAACTGTAATCTAAGATATTATTATGTTTAACCTTTTTTGGATACTCTAAAATGATTATTTTTGGGAACTAGTAGGACTGTTAGGAATTATTCAATATTTCCTTTTTTCTCTTTGTTAAACCTTACCGCAACACCTATACTGTGATATTGTGTAGCTCTTCACTGTCCTATTTTTGTTTTTGTTTTTTTTGTTGTTGTAACTATATTTGTAAAACCAAATAAAAATGTATTATGGAAAAAAAAGAAAGCAAACATTAGAAAAATAATAAACCATCTCTGCCTTCCTAAAGGTTGATATGATAAGCCTTCTATATTTTCTGTACATTCTTCAGGGACTAGTTCATCATGCTGAAAAGATTGCCTATACTTGGAGGATTTATGGGTTTGTTCTTGTAATGTGGTTATGATGAAATTGGAATCCCCAGGGGAAGATAAACTTTTCAAACTAATTAATAATCTTTGATCTCCAGCTGCCTTGTTATATGTTCCCTAGGAGTCCAGAGTAATTCTCTACTAAATAGAGTGATGTATTTCTTAACAAAGCATGAAGCGTCCAAAAAAATTACTAGTGACTATTTCCCCTCTGCCAAAATAGTCAAAATTTTATAAAATTGTAAATCATACATTTTATAGGCTTTTTTATTGTTAAAAATCAATTATGGTGGCTGGTGCAGAGGAATTCTTAATAAACTGTCCAAATGTCTTAACATTTATGTCACCTTGGCAAATCAAAAAAGTTTGACACATGGTTTCCTTGTAAAGCACAATTTGTTTTGCAGCAATTAATAAATAACCATAGTTGTTTTAAAGAATTTAAAGATGTTTTTACACCTGAACAAGATAAGCCTAATATCTTATAATTATTGAAGCAAATAAAACCTCCATTTCTAATACACTATATAAATGTAGGTAACCATTTTAGCTAATTACAGGCTCTTCTTCACGTTTATTAGGACACTTGTCATGTCTTCCTGATCCTAATATCTCACTGCAAGTCTACCAGACAGGGTCTAAATTTCTAACAATAATAGACTCATTGCAGTCTTTAACTATGTGAAACACCAGTTTTTGGTAGCCTGAGATCTTGTAATCTTTGCCTAGGCTATGAGTCAAATAAGAAAACTCAGGTACGGCATTTTTTTCTCATCGCAAAACTGGTAAATAATAATAATCTGATGTGATTGATTCATGTAAACTTTTAATTATAACAATCAATTTGCTTTAATAAATATTCATTAAAAACTTATATTTTAAGTTTAATGGCCTTTTCTACAACAAAGCACAATTACTTTAGTTTTAAAGAATGGTTGCCATTTTCTGTAAAATGTGGTCATTCTTGAGAAGAACTGATTATTTAAGATCCTAAAAAAACTTAATCTTGCTCAACATTTACAGTTGCCTGCATGTCAGGTGTAAAGCAACTATTAGTTCCTTCTGGATTTAAAAAATCGCCTGAATGCATATAAGATGGATTTCTAATTTAAACAATATGAAAAAGTTTGACAGCTGTGGTGTGATGTGCTTCGTGCTTAACCAGTGCACTAAAACCAACAGAGACAACAACTTTCAATGAGTTTATAGACAAACAGAGGCATAACTTTTAGATATTACATGCAGGGGGGTAGTTTTGATGCATGTAATGGTTACAAGGACATAGCAATGTCTTAATTGTAGGTAAATCCTGTGCCCTTCCTTAATTTTACACTACAGGGTTAAGTTATTAGTTTCCCCTTAGCTTAAGGCATAGTTCACCTTTACCAATAAATTGCCTATGCAGGTAAGGGGTGTCTGTAGACATGCATGGTTGTTTGTAGAGATACATGCTGATATGATGGTGAACACTGGAAATCAACCTTTCCAATTATAGAATGCAAAAATCAGTCATAGCAGCTTGATGGTGTACTAAAAGCCAGCTCACACCAGATTGTGGTATGGGAAAAGCATTTCCTGCACCACAGGTGATTGCACTGCTCTTGTGATCTGCATGCGAGCGCAACGTATTGTGGGAACCAAATTGTAGGGTACTGCAGTGCCCTGCAGTTTGGTGCAATGCCTTTTTAAAAGCAGCACTGCTTCCTGCGTGGTCTGGTGCTTTTTGCGGCCTATTTAAATTGGGCCTGCACATTCCTGTGCAATCCCAGTGTGAACTGGCCCTAAGTGCTCCCACTCATCTTCTCAGCTTCTGCTTGGTTGTTCCTGGCTAACACTATAGAACCTGATTGTCAATTGGTGCATAAATTGAATACTGCTGCCTACATGGAAGAATAGTTTTGGATGTCCCTGAATCCTTCTTTTTCTAAACTGATAGCAAAAATAATGGATTACATAATAAAAATCCATGCATAGAATTGTTTTGGTGTACAGGCCACTTAACATGACCTACTGCTCAACTTCACTTCACATAAGTTTGGGGGTGTAGCTAGGGGAATAAAGGGGTCCACCAGCTCCCCCCCCCCCGGAAAAGGTTACTTTACCAAGAATATGTACTAAGACATCTAGTCTGTTCTCTAGAAGCTGTACTAAAGGATTGTACAGGCAAGGGGGTGTGGAAACAATACTGGGTGAGGAGAGAGAGCATTGCACTGGGGGTTTGGGGACATCTGTACTAGTGGGAACAGTGATATGTACTGGAGGGATTTGGGCTTAGGGAAGGAGGTAACTTTTTTGTTGTACTCTCTACCTGTGCATTCAGATCTCCTGACCCCTGCACTCCATGCCTTACATACCCCAACCCCTGTACACTTTCTTACCCCCTCATTCTGTGCATTATGCAGTCCTGACCACTGATTTCCATGTGTTATACACTCCTGACCCCTGATTTCTGCATATTATGCACTCCTGACCCCTGTGTAATATACAATATACTGTGTATTTCATACTCATGACCATGGCACTTTTTATATTGTAAACAGTTACTGGTTTCTAAGCAGTCACAGACTGTTTAGAAATGCATGTAATGGATGAGTTTCATTTTTTTACTAATGATTTTGCTGAGATTTTTAAATGTCTGTTAGAATCCTGCTTCTGGCATAGTAATTAAAGCATTTTGTGGGGGTACAAGGGCAATGGTATATGTTACTATGTATACAGTGAGTTGGATTAAGTTTCAAGCCTCTCCCTCTGTTTAGCACACCCACCATTCACTACAGCATAATTATTCTCCTCTGAGAGCCCAGGAAAAAAAATTATCACCAGCCCTGCAGGAGCTTTTTTTGTTCTCTACATGTCATCAGTTTCTTTAGGATCAGGAAAAAAGTCTCAATTCTTACAATTACAATTTTCCATAGGTTATTACTAATAGGCATTATTATTATTATTTATTACAGGTACTTACATAGTGCCCTCAGTTTACACAGCATTTTCATATATATTGTACATTCCCATCAGTCCTTAACCCTCAAGAGGCTAACAATCCAAGGTCCCTAACTTACACTCATACATACACATACTAGGGCAAATTAACCTACCAGCATGTCTTTGGTGTTTGGGAGGAAACCCATGCAGGCACAGAGAGAAGATGCAAACTCCAGGCAGGTGGTGCCATGGTTGGGATTCAAACCAATGACCCAAGTACTGCTAGGTTGAAGTGCTCACCATTTAGCCACTGTGCTAGATTATTATTTAACTGTTTTTCCCCCCATTCACTGTAACTAATGCAAAAATTGGTTTAACAAGGATTAACAGGGCCTATTGCAATGATTAATGATGATCTTTTCATTGGTGTTGTGAATAATGTTTTTTACTATGAGTTATATGTAATTTCAATGCAACATACTAATATAAAAGGTCCACTAAGGACATTGCCTTTATTGTTGCTGGATTCTTTGAATGCCCTCAGTGGAACCCAGTAATTATGCAAGAAGAGAATCTTGACACATTTGTATTGTTTTGTATTAGATATATCTTTTGCCTTGAATTGTTTGGAGCTTTTAATTGCAAGCCTTGATGCTCTAGGGATGGGATCAGTCATTATGACAAAATGTTTTACTGGGCATATTTCCATAACCCTTTGCGACTGCCATGTAAATAATGGTTATTGTGAAGCTGTGAGAGCTAATATTAATGCAATGCTTATCAAGCTTTGGAATTATTAAAATTGTCTTTGGCACCAATATGTAGCATTTAAATGATGCTGCTATGTTTTATTTATTATGGTTGACTTATTACTAACATTCATCATGACAGATGAATTTGCAATCTTAATCTGAGACAATAAACAACACCAATTTCTAATACATTTGCATAAGTATTTACCTCCTTGGACATGTATAGTGTTAAATGTATTTATTTGGGATTTTATGGCACATTTCTAAACACAATCGTCCATAATTTTGAAGGGAAACAAAATCTGCAATGAGTTCAAAATCAAGTTCAGATGAATTTCTTTAACCCATTCATGAGAAGATTTCACTGAGCCTGGACACCCAGACTGAATTAAGCAGCTTCAGTGTGCATCTGCTTACATGGCGATAACTATTATAACTATTGCAGCCTAACTAAATCATCTTTTGCATTTTTTAAGAATGTATAAGGCTTTTTTTTGGTATTCAATTTTTTAAATCAGGCAGAGACTTTATTTAGAATAACCTATAGAAATCCAACAATAACCATTCCAGAATTTGTGCATCACATCTCAAAATAATAAGTTACAACCCCCCCCCAACATTCTCAGTACTAGCAGCAATCAGTAGTGCATAGGTAAAGTGCATATACGTACAGCACAATAATAGAGAATAAGTCAAAATATGGTACACTAACTTCCACAGACAGAGAGTAGAGTGAAAATAAGCACAATAGGTCATCCCCGGATGCCTAGCCTACCAGTCACTAGACACAAAGCAGGCTCAGACCTGACATATCTAACCAGTTAGACCAACATTTGTTTATTAATTTGGGCAGCCCCTACGTTGATATATAAGGTGCTCCAGCCTAAGAGTGTCTCCAATGTTTTTAATACATTTGCCTGGTGGAATATCAGGCTTCCAGTGGAATAGGGCTCTCAAAATGGCCTCTCTGGGGAGCTCTTGCAACTCTACAGAATCCATTATGCCTAAAATGCAAATTGGGTCAAGCGGTATTTTGACCATGAACAC
The DNA here is from genome assembly GCF_062004578.1 of Staurois parvus. Lineage (NCBI taxonomy): Eukaryota > Metazoa > Chordata > Amphibia > Anura > Ranidae > Staurois > Staurois parvus. The sequence continues at coordinate 202,583 of NW_028318342.1, read as the reverse complement.
CCTATTCAGGATGTTCACTACTCCTGCCAAGTATAAATGCAATTAGGCACAAAGCCACAATGAATGTATGAAGTCCCCAGTCTCCTGCTGACATCTACCGCACTTAGGTTCCTGGATCACTTTCATTTTAAACAGTTTGAAGGGGATATAATGGACATGTAGCAAGATGTACAATTGGTAGAGCCTCTGCAAGTGGTTAAGCAAACACACGGGTACGGTCTGAAGGGCTGTGTAATGAACCACCTGGCGGTACCTCTAGCAACCCATGGAATAGGATTCCCCAGAGCGCGGAGTCTAAGTCCCAGTCTGCTTGTTCACCAGGGCCCCTGATGGTGGGGATGGACTTGGAGCAGACAAAGACCAGGTCACGGCCCCTGAGTACACCCACCCGTGGTAGAGGGATCTGCCAGAGGTATCTGCAGGATGAGAGCCTAATGCGAAGAGGCGGATGGGTCCGAGCAGGATGGATGGATGGCTGAGCAGAAGCGTGGTCAGACAGGCCGAATCGGTAACCGTGGGGATAGTGCAGTACAAAGCAGCAGGCAGAGAATAGTCGGGTCACTCGCCGGGTCAGTAACGGAAGGTCAGATCTAATGAGGGGCATCCAAAAGAGAGGTCAGGCAAGCCAGGGGTCAGAGCAGGAGAATACAGCACGGTCAGGAACAATCCGGGTCAGCAACGATCAATCAGCACAGATACAGGAGCAGGAACAAACAGAAGAGACCATACAGCAACCAGTGTCAGTGCAGAGAAGATTTAAATACCGCGCCCTGCGCTGTCATTGGTGCCGTCCAGGACCTAGTGCCCGTACACCAATGCGAGTCGGCACACTGCATCTGCGCCGTGCCACACGCCGCGGCGGCTCCTGACAGGCTGTCTTCCATTGACCTTCTATCAGTTTGCCTACATCAGCTTCCTACTTCTTGACCGTTCTAGTTGGAAACCCCTCAAGATATGTAGTTAGCAACAGAGAGTAGCAATGGGAAATTAAGTTTTTGAAAATTCCTGCATGCTGCATAAAGTTATTCGTTGTAAAGGTTAAAATTGTTGTTTGCATAATTGTTAAAATTGTTGTTTGCTCCCCCCACAGCCCCCCTAATACTCACCTGAGCCCCCTTTCGATCCAGTAATGTGCACGGGAACCTTGGCTGCCCTGGGTCTCTCTTTCCTCATTGGCTCCCACTGCTTTCAATCACAGCCAGTGAGCCAATGAGGAGAGAGCGGGGGGTGTTCAAACCATGGATCTATGTGTCTTATGGATGCATAGAGTGGGACTTAGGAGCAACCACGCACCAGTGCCCATGTAGGAAGGGCTTACTATTGGGGGCACTGATCAAGAAGCTGGAGCCAGGAGCATCGGCGGCGGACCTGAGGAGAAGAGGATCAGATGATGTGTTTATTATTAAAAAAAAAAAAGAAGCTTTAATATCACTTTAAAGATTGGGATGAAGGAGAGGGACAGCCTACAATAGTAAGTAGTTCTCTGATGGTACACTATTTTAATAAAGACACTTCCTGTGTTTTTTCATTGTAAACTTGTAAATATAATAAAAACAGTTTTTATTGTACACTCATTTTTTCGTCAAACTTTTTAATTTGTTTAAATTCATTTTTTTATACAATTTAATAGTTTCTAACACTGTACTTTTTTTCTTCAAACAAATGTCTCCACATTGTATATGACCGTCCACTATGACTGCTTGCCTAATGAAAACTAGGCTGATTGATTCCTGATCATTAGTCTGATACCTGCAGCTGTCAGTAATTATTGGATGTCAGAATTAGGATTACATCACAGCTTCAAAGCAGATTAATATTCTCATGCCACAGGAGCTGTGGCTAAAAATACTATATAAAAATTGCATTAATCTAGTGGTTTCCTATACTGTGACTAGTTTCTATTAGCTTCTCTCTACCTTTCTGCTTCTCACCTCATTAGGCTATATTGGTAATTTTTATTTCTTGCTACTGAAAGGTTTAACCACCTGCTAGAAGTCACCTCATTAAGCTAGAGCTATATTTCTGTAGCTTAATCATGCTACTTAAATTGAAAACAAATAATTGTTGAGAGAATCAATTTATTGTACAACAGTTGTGACAAATGGCTACAAAAATTGCACAATGCTCAGATCATATGCAACTACTTACAACAACATGCTACTAGATGTGTAAACTTGTTTTCCCTCTTTTCCACAGAAAAAAGGTACAATGGCAAGCCCCCATTTCTGTCTCTCCCCTTTTCGTACAACTCCAATTCCACTTGCCATACTAATATTATATTAAAGGATAAGTTCACCTTTGGAACATGGAACATGTTCCCATAGCTGCAGCCACGCAGGCACCCCCCTCCCTCTGACAGATAGTACAGGGAGAAGTTTCTCCGTACTGTCAGATTTGAAAACAGCACAGTTCTGTGAATGAGTGCCTACAAGTCCCAACAGCCTTAGCGGCTATCGGCTTGTAGTTTTCAATGAACTACCACAGCACTGTGGGGCACTTTGGAGTGCCATGGTAGTTCATTGAAGCTTCCTGTCAGTATATATGCTTGTCTGTACATCCCGTATGGCAAGCACATATTCTGACAGGTCTGCAGAAGACCTGTATTGCATTAGCGATCTGCTGATCGCTGGTGCAATGCTTTCCAGGCTCCTTTGTACAAAAATAATAAATGCACCTGCAAACAAAATGTGCATTTTTGTCCAAAAGGTAAACTTATCCTTTAAAATGTAAGTATAGAAAACATATTTTTGCAGGTTAAAAACCCTGTTAGATTTTTTTTAGTCTGTGCCTCAAAACTGTAAAATTTTGGATTTCCAATCATATCCTGTCTCAGTGACAGTGTTCACCAGAGCAAATACAGAGGGGTAAATTACCTTGCGGGGGGGACAGCAATAAAAACTTGAGAGGGGTTCTAATCTTTCCCTACCATATCTGAATGAAACAAAAATGATTCTGAATACACATACATTTAAAAAAAATGAGAAAAATAGTCACATGCATTATGAAAGCTTTGTGGTTGAACGTAAAGGGAACTTATTTGATATAACTGGACAAAAAAAATGTATATTAAAATAACTAAGGATAAAATAAATGTATGACTTATTTATTGGCTTAGATTTATAGAATTAAACCACTGAGATAAAGCTGATGTAAACAAAACAATTAGATATCCAGAGCTAGGAGAAAATGGGTCAAGGGGTCATTTAGTAGCATGTAGTAGCATTCTATTTCACATTTAGTCATTTTCTGTAGCTATGTACTGTTTTAATCTTTTATATATATCATGCCACATGTTTTGCTTAAAGTGGAACTTTACCCATAACAACATGATTAAAAAAAATGTTCTTTAGCAAGGAACATTCCACATTAATAATTATACTTAAAAAAATAAGTGTGTGCTGTAAACTGTCTCCAGCGTTGTTCCTGTTTCTTCTTGATGGAGTATGCATTTTGCTGAAGCCCAGAACCCCCTAGCAGCAGTAATTATTTAAGCTGTCAGCAGATCAGCTTCTACATCTTAGGCACAGTGCCTACGGTGTTGGGCCTATTTATCGCATACCAGGGATCTTGGATCAGTTTGAATACATCAGAATACTTGAAGAGGTCATGCTGCCTTATGCTGAAGAAGAAATGCCCTTGAAATGGGTGTTCCAACAAGACAACGACCCCAAACACACCAGTAAACGTGCAACATCTTGGTTCCAGACCAACAAGATTGACGTTATGGAGTGGCCAGCCCAATCCCCGGATCTTAATCCAATAGAAAACTTGTGGGGTGACATCAAAAATGAAGTTTCTGAGGCAAAACACAAAATAGAGAAAACCTGTGGAATTTAGTCCAATCATCCTGGGCTGGAATACCTGTTCACAGGTGCCAGAAGTTGGTTGACTCCATGCAACACAGATGTAAAGCAGTTCTCAGAAACAGTGCTTATACAACTAAATATTCATTAAGTGATTCAAAGGAAAGCAAAATCTTCAAACATTTTTCAGTTTATATAGTGAATGTTTGAGTTTGTAAAGAAGAATACAAACACTGCTATTTTTTTGAACAGTCTAATATTCACTTTTGTTAAATTTTTTTAGAGGATATATTTTTCTTCATGTTTTGATTTGGAATAGAATGTGTAGTGTTCCCAATGCATTTGTGTGTATAGAAATAAAAGCTATTAAAAGGATTTGAGCTTTATTCACTTTTTTCAACACACTGCTATTATTTTGAACACAACTGTATATACGTGATTTGCACTTCCGTATAGGGGCGCGGCGCCAGTAGCGGCTACATATGTCAATCGCCGGGTCCCGAGATCGCGACACTGACAGGGGAGAGACCTGTGTGTAAACAACACAGGTCTCTCTTCTGCCAGCAGTAACATGCTACTGTGTATTTCTCTGCACAGCACAGAAATACACAGCAGCATGTTTCCCAAGTAAACACACACACAGCACATGTTGTAAAACACAGCACCAGGGGCGGACTGACAACTCATGGGGCCCCCGGGCAATAGGGGATCATTGGGCCCCTGTGTCCTTGCCCAAACTCAAAAAAGCCTATGAAAAAGGTACCAGGGGCATTTCATGGGGCCCCCTACTGACCCCGGGCCCTCGGTCAGTGCCCGAATTTCCAAATGGTCAGTCCACCCCTGCTTCCTACAGAATTGCATAGGGCATATCGAGAAATTTAGAAAAATACTACTTCCCTACATTGTTCATGTCATGTGCTGCTTTCATTATTATAATATCTTGTTCAGATACTTTCTGTTATAGAATGTCAACATTTGGCCCTGTCCCCCAGTGCTGCAGTATTATCTCCCTGACACAAGGACTTCTGGACTTTAAATGGCCTTTTTAACACACATTTGGCAGGCATAATTCATTATTGTCATAATCAGAAACCCTTTTCAGAAATTCCATGCAGCTATCACTGTACCACTGTGTATACCTCCACAGTCATGTTCCTCACTGTGGAACCAGAGATGACAAATGTGGCCTCATGCATAATGTCTGTCCAAGCACCCCTGGTGGTGGAGACAGGGACTGCTAGGGCAGTGGAAGGGCACAGATGCCCAGACGTTAGTTCAGTGAACTTGAATTTGGAGATGCTGAGATTGTATGAGCAGAAGCAAGGAGTCAGGTCACAAGGCAAGTTTAGTAACAGCCAGGCAGTTAGGTACAGAATTATTATCAGAATCCAAGTCAGAGGCAGGAAAGGGTCAGCAACATTCTGTGAAGTACAAAACCAGCAGGCAGAATCTTAGCCAAATTCCAGACTAGGCAGTAGCACAGATCAGTAGCAGACAAAAGAGGCAAGGGGAATTTAAAGGGAAGTGTCAGATGTTCCTGGGTCAATGGCAAGATCAGCAGGTTTTTAGGAGTACAGAACAAAAAGATCAGAGCTGAAGACAATCCAAGAATTAGGCTAGGCAGGCCTAGCCTAGGCAGACCTAGTACCAATACAATGCTGCCAATTTCTACATTTCTATATTCCATCTGGAAACTATATATTAAATTATACTTTTGATAATAATCTCCTGAAGCCTTGAAACAAATGTGGGAAATGGCAAAAGTGCTTAAACACATTTTTCCTGGACCCTATTAAAATATGACCTTTTAAAAAATGGTAGCCTTTATTTCACTTTCTACAATTTTTCTACTTCATTAATGTTTTTTGTACTTGTATTACTTTTTTTTCAATTGAAAAAAAAATAACAAAAAATGTTTTTAGTCAGATCTTCTCCATTCTAATTTTACTTAAAAAGCAACTGAAATTCTTCACTATGTTATCATGGGATGTGCATTTAGTTGTAGAAACTGACTTTTCTGTTCTTCTTTTTGTCTTAATTAAACAAGTTTACCTGATTAAATGGATACTAAAAGGCCAATTTATAAAGCCAAAAGAAGACATAATAACAAAGCACAGCTGTGTACATTACAAATGTGCTTTATGCTTCGATTTCTTTGGGACTCTTATCTTAGGGCAGCCAATTCATTTGAAATGGAGTGCTTAACACACCAAAAAACTGGAATGCTCTTTTTTTTTAATACAGAACTCCACAACACATGATAGTGTGTTCCCATGCATTGTGATGTGCTGCATTGCGCGTCTGTTGACAAGGCGCACAGAGGTGCCATTAAGAATGAATGACACCAGAGCACACCAATGTGGAACATGTGCTTTGCCACAGTGCAACAATGTGAACCCAGTCTAATGGGCTGGCAAAAAAATGGTTATATAGTTACATGGTTAGCCCGTTTAAAAAATAGACACACTTCTATCTTGTTTAACCAATAGAAAAAAATAAATATATAGAAACCTCCGTATACATAATCCTATACCTACAGCTGATCCAGAGGAAGGCCAAACAACCCTATTAACCAGTTGCCAACTGCACACTGTAGCTTTACTCAGGGGCGGACTGACCATTTGGAAACTCGGGCACTGCCCGAGGGCCCGGGGTCAGTAGGGGGCCCCATGAGATGCCCCTGGTACCTTTTTCATAGGCTTTTTTGAGTTTGGGCCAGGGCACAGGGGCCCCATGATCCCGTATTGCCCGGGGGCCCCATGACTTGTCAGTCCGCCCCTGGCTTTACTGCTACAGTGCAGGGCGGATTTGCAAAATCACATACATATATGTGATTTTGCTTTTCTGGGTAAAGGGTGTGCACTGTCTTCCTGCACTGTCATTGGCTCCCTGACATGTCAATCATTGGAGCTAGTGACTTGAGAGAGATCTGTGTTGATAAACAACAGAGATCTGTCTACAAACAATGGGGATGTTCTAATTGTTGTCTCTCTGAAAAGCAGAGAGACGGAAACTGTCACATCCTCTAGTAAAACAGCACACTGCACACACATCACATATAATTAGGCACACAATTAACCCTTTGATTGCCCCAGGTGTTGACCCCTTCCTGCCCAGTGTCATTAGCACAGTGTCAGTGCATTTTATTAGCACTGATTACTGTATTAGTGTCACTGGTCAAGTCAGTGCCAGTTAGTCAGTGTGAGAATGCCCGCCGTACTATCACAGTCCTGCCATAAGTCGCTGATGGCCACCATTACTAATTTAAAAAAAATTAATTCCAGTATACTGTACATACGCTATAATTTTCATGCAGATCAATTAATATAAACTTATTGTGATTTTATTTTTACCAAAGACATGTAGCAAAATAAATTTTGGTCTAAATTTATGAAGAAATGTTATTTTTTTAAAATTTTTGTTATGGGATATGTTTCAGAGCAAAAAGTAAAAAATACTGATTTTTTTCCCCCTAAATTTTTGGACTTTTTTCGTTTATAGCGCAAAAAATAAAAAAATAGGTGGCAATCAAATACCACCAAAATAAAGCGTACAGTGTTGCATGACTGCGCAATTGTCAATTACAGTAGTGCAGCGCCGTATAGCAAAAAATTGCAGGGAGGTCAAAATATGGTCCAATTTGCTCCAGCACAGAAAAAATTCCTTTCTGATCTGCCTGAATGAAATGGAATATTCCCTGGATCAACAAAATGGTGGCAGAACATGGCAGAGGAAAGCTCTCTACTATCATGGAGGGTTTTCTGCAGCGTTATGCAGAAAACGCTTTGGCAAACACTGCATTCTGTTCAGCAGTGTGCAATACACTTTATGATTTGTGTTGAGTATTTACTACAGTATATTTATATATATATATTGTGACAGTATGAACGGCAAAGTGATGGATGGATGATATGTGTCACCTCGCATGAGGTCATACTGTGAGGTGTAAGGTGGAGTTCACTCCGGGTTTTCGGGGCCACAATGGCAGAGGTGGTTCCGGACCGGAGTTTGTGCTCCACTGATGACCACCAACAGGTGGCATAAAGGAGGCAGGGCTGGAGCAAGGAGTTGCTCGTGGCCTGGGACTCAGAGAGGTATTCTGAGAGAGCTGTGTGTGTACTATACCTACAAGAAAAGGTTTGCTTTTGTTTTGTTTTGGGTGACCGGGAGAAGCCCTTCACCTCTGAGAGAGGAAACGTCTCCTGTTTAGTTAGTGCCTGGATGGCAAGGGTTTATTTTGATGTTTTGTTTATTTTGATATTTTTGCAAAACTTTTAAATAAAACTGACAACCAGTCAGATTTTGACGAAAGCCTGCTGTGCGGTCTACCTTTTTCCCAGGGAAGGAGATCCCCCACCTGAGCTAACCCCACTATATATATATATATATATATATATATATACACTATATTGTCAAAAGTATTAAGATGCCTGCCTTTACAAGCATATGAACTTTAATGGCATCTCAATCTAAGTCTGCAGGGTTCAATATTGAGTTGGCACACCCTTTGTAGCTGCAACTCTTCTTGGAAGGCTATCCACAAGGTTTAGGAGTGTGTCTAAAGGAATGTTTGACCATTGTTCCAGAAGCGCAGTTGTGAGGTCAGGCACTGATGTTGGATGAGGCCTGGCTCACAGTCTCTGCTCTAATTCATCCCAAAGGTATTCTATCGGGTTGAGGTCAGGACACTGTGCAGGCCAGTCACTCCTCCACCCCAAACTCACTCATCCCTGTCTTTATGGACCTTGCTTTGTGCACTGGTGCACAGTCATGTTGGAACAGGAGGGGGCCATCCCCAAACTGTTCCCACAAAGTTGGGAGCATGAAATTGTCCAAAATGTCTTGGTATACTGACACCTTAAGAGTTCCCACAAAGGAACTAAGAGGCTAAGCCCAACCCCTAAAAAACAATCCCACACCATAATCCCACCTCCACCAACCTTTACACTTGGCACAATGCAGTCAGGCAAGTACCATTCTCCTGGCAATTGTCAAACCCAGACATGTCCATCGGATTGCCAGACAGGGAAGCATGATACATCACTCCAGAGAACATGTCTCAACTGCTCTAAAGTTCAGTGGTGGCGTGCTTTACACCACTGCATCTAACACTTTGCATTGCATTTGGTGATGTAAGGCTTGGATGCAGCTGCTCAGCCATGGAAACCCATTCCATGAAGCTCTCCACACACTATTTTTGTGCTAATCTGAATGCCACATGAAGCTTGGGGGGTCTTTAGCTATTGACTCTGCAGACAGTGACTTCTACGCACTGTAAGCTTCAGCATGGTCTGACCCTGCTCTGTCATTTTACATGGCCTACCACTTCGTGGCTGGGTTGTTGTTTCCAGTTGCTTCCACTTTGTTATAATACCACTAACAGTTGACTGGAATGTTTAGTAACAAGGAAATTTCACAGATGGACTTATTGCACAGGTGGCAACATATCATGATACCACGCTTGAATTCACGGAGCTCCAGAGAGTGACTCATTCTTTCACAAATGTTTGTAGAAGCAGTCTGTTTGCTTAGGTGCTTGATTTTGTACACCTGTGGCCAATGATTTGGAGGGGTATCCCAATACTTTTTGCAGTATAATGTGTGTGTATATATATAAAACACCTTTGGGATGAATTAGAGTGGAGACTGCAAGCCAGGCCTTCTTGCCTGAAATCAGTGCTTGACCTCACAAATGCACTTCTGGAAGAATAGTCAAACGTTCCCATAGACACACTCCTAAACCTTGTGGACAGCCTTCCCAGAAGAGTGTTATAGCTTTTATAGCTGCAAAGGGTGGGCTATATCAATATTGAGCCCTACGGACTAAGACTGGGATGCCAATAAAGTTCATGTGCGTATAAAGGCAAGTGTCCCAATACTTCTGGCAATATAGTGTATGTTTTACCAGCATTTGTAAACAACTTTTATAGCTGGCAAGTTAAATCTACTATTGTCTAGTTCCCGCGCACTCTGTATTGCTACTTGGCCACCCATCTGACAAGTACACTTTTATTGTATGTGTGTTGAGCTTTATATTGAAGGACAGCTCTAAAATGCTTATTTTTCAGATCATTGGAGAGTGATAGAGAATGGACTTGGATCATTACAAAACACAAAGGTCCTTGTGTATGTAGGAATATGGCAAGTGATAGCTGACACAGATGGAGTTTCCTACAGTGCATTCAGCAGTAAAGCTGGAAATAACATCAGTATGTATTCCCACTAACTCGATTCTCTGATTGAAAAGACAAAGGTCGCATCGAGGCCAACATCAGTTTAAGTGTTTTGATATTGCTGCCTGCACAGTCGTTCTTCCATACTATCAAGGACAAGAAGTACATTACATTTAGAAGCTGAACTTTTGCAGGCACTCATTTGTCAATTAATTCACAATAAAAAATAATGAAGGTTGCAGATGATGTGCTATAAATTATTTATATAATGAAAGATGGATGCACATTATACTTGCATAAAAAGAACAAATCTGAACTTGTTAATATAGATCACAACTGTGATGAATATGCTCAATTTATACAATTACATTTGTTAATCAGGATTTATTATAAGAAAATTCAAATATTTATGAAGTGAATCAATTCTGTCACTGTTTTATAGTGGCTCTTCACCCTGTTTGAAAAAATAAAATAAAAGTAAGCAGCTACAAATACTGTAGCTGCTGACTTTTAATAAAAGCACACTCGCCAGAGGTCCAGAGGTCCAGCATTGTCCTCACCTGAACCAGTTCTTCACCAGTCTTTTGGTCCCCAGTGCTGGCACGTTTTCTGTTGTCAGTCAGCTTTGATTCATTGCGGCTTCAAAGCCAATGTCCCACTGTGCATGCATGAGCCATGCTTTGTGAACAGCCCCAAAGCCTTCTGGGACCTGTGATGTATCCCAGGAGGTTGTGGGCAGAGAAGGGGGAGGTAAACGTCCAGTGGATTCAGCATGGCGATCTTCCTGAAAGTAGAAGCAGCGGGTACCTGTCAAAACCAGTCCCCCCCTCCCCAAAAATTGCTAAAAATGAAAGAAGGTGGGAAAGAGGAAATAAAGTGGCACTTTTCTTTTAGTATGAAGTTCTACTTTAAAGATTTAAAAAACTTGTATAGGAATAGCGTTCACAGTCACCATTTCACTGCCTATTCCTTAAAGAAGGAATAAACCTAAAACCAGATATTTATTATATTTCATCTTACCAATTCTTAGATGTGGTGGCTGTATTAGGTTTCTTTGTTAGGCTTTCTTTCTTTGATTTCCACCTGCTGATTTGGCTAGTAAGTCTGTTGCTTTTCAACAGAACAAGTTCTTCTACAAATGTATGTTAAAAAGTTTGAGACAAACCATTTACCACTGACAGGGGTGCTTACAATGATCAGATTTTATTTATTCATGTAAACCTTTTTCCCAAAAGGAAAAATCTGTTGCTGTAACTGCTTGTGTATCTGCAGTATGAGCTGGAGTTTGCCTTAAATTTATTAGTGTATTGAAACCTGCTAGTACATCCAGACTGAAAATGCTGCTGTCTACTGTGTCCCCATGGTAATACAGGAGGTGTGTTAGTGGCTAGATCACTGGGTGAAAAGAGACGGAAAAGAGCCTTAAAAAAAACTAATGCAGCCACCACATCTAATGATTTGTAAGCTTCAATACACTACATTTTTGGTTTTGGGTTAATAAAACTTTAAAATATCAGGTGTTCACATTACTGCTTTACTGCTTACTTGATGTGGAGTCATCCTATTAACTTCCACATATGCTTACATATAATCCAAACTTCAGGTCCCCTGTTTTAATGCAACTCTGTGTTTTAAAGCAGCCCCACTAGAGCTATTATGCCCCCCGATTAATTTGATTGACCAGGATCCAGAAGAGAAGTCTCAGCTTTGACATCTGCAAAAGGGGACCATCAGGGACCGGGTAGCATGGGTACATTAGCATTGCTTGATTACCGTTCTCTGTATTTGCAAACAACACTAGCAAGGGACACAGATGACAGAAATAGGTTAGGAAAACAGTGCTTGATGGGTGAAAAGGAGCTTCAGGAGTTGACAGAATATATATGTTTGAAGAAATTAAAATGGTAAAACAACAAGTGTTTTATGCCCTTCGGACAGGCTGGGCATCTTTCAAGGATTCCAGTCCATCCAGTTTAACCTGAATGTGTGTGTGTATGTTTATGTAAATTCCATTTTCAGTATCCTTGTATATTGCGTTCACAGAGAAACTCATCTGCTCCATCGGCTCCATTCACACTTCAACTCCAAAGCCACGCGATTTCCAGTGCGACTTTGGAGTGCAACTTTTATGAGACTTGGAGAGCAACTTTACATTCTCTGGTACTAAGTTGCATCAAAGTTGTATCAAAGTAGTGCAGGAACATTTTCAAAGTCGCTGTGACTTTAAGTCACTTAGAACAGGTGCCATTGAAAACAATGGTATGCAACTTGCCATGCGACTTTGTGTCCAAAGTTGCATTACAAGTAACACAAGTGTGAATGGAGCCTAAGAGTTTTTTCTACAACTACGGTATCTACACTCCCTGCTGACACCACCAACTGTGAAAGAGAGTTCCACATCCCCAAGAATCTAACAGTACAGAACCTCTTTTGCAGTTTAAGATTGAACCATTTCTCATTCAACTTCATTGTGCTCATCAACCCAAGATTAAATAGTTACCTCACAATGGTACAGTCACAATTTTTAGATTTGCATATTGCCATCATATTCCCTCTTAACAGTCCCCTCTTCTCCATGAAGAAGAAGTTTAACGTTTGTAGTCATTCCTCATAACTGAGGTCCTCCAGCCCCCTTATTAGCTTTGCTGCCCTTCTCTGGACTATATCCAGTTTGAGCACATCCTTCCCAAGGAATGGTGACCAGAACTGGACAGCATTCTCAAGATATGGCCGAGCCATTATTTTGTAATCAATAGAATTATAGTTTCTAGTTGTTGAAGAAATACCCTTTTTAATGCACTATAATAATCTGCTTGCTTTGCTTACTGCAGCTTACCATTACATGCTATTGCTGAGTCTTCTTCTAGAACCAGATCCTTTTCTATTCTGATTCACCCAGAGGTTCTCAGTCAGGGAGTAACTTGCATTCATATTTTTAGCTCCCAAGTGCATTACATCCTTAACATTTTTCAACAATAAACCCCATCTGCCAAATAGTTGCTTACCCTTCTATTTTAACTAGGTTTTCTTGTAAAGTTTCTATATCCTGTTGTGAAGTTATCACCATAGTTAGCTTTGTACCATCAGCAAACATTGAGACCGAACTATTTATTCCAACCTCTTTATCATTTATGAACAAGTAATACATAATTGGTCCCGGGACAGAATCCTAGGGTACCCCACTCACAACTCTAGACCATTCAGAAAATATGCCAATAATCACTAATCTTTGAACACGATCCTCCAGACAGTTTTCTACCCAGGTGCATACGATTTCATCAATGCCAAAATATGTTAATATGTTAATTAATTGTTTATGCTATACTGCATTAAATGCCTTAGCAAAATTTAGATACATTACATCTACAGGCCTTCCTCTATCCAGCTTACTGCTCACCTCTTCATAGAATGTATCATCAGGTTTAGCAATATGTAAAGTATTTATCATTTATCGTTTTCATTTTTCTGTTGTCTCAATTCTACTTGACAATGACAACACATATCCTTACTGTACAATTTATTCACTAACACCTGTGTAATATTTACAACATGAGATTGTTTTACTACATGATGTTGCTGTCCCAGTGAAATGAGGTTTGTGTTTATTATTTGTTTAAAGAAAAAAAAGTTATTAAAAAAAGTGCTGCCTGTAAATTAATACTTCAAAACGTGCCTGTTACGCTACCCACACCACCGATTTTCATTGTCTTTAAGAGCTACCACTGCCAAAGAATTCTCTGCATCCAACAAACTTCTGGGTGTTTTGAAAGACTAGCTCCCCTCTGCATGTTACTGTTTCCTCTGCCAGGTGCTCTGTTGCTAATCTGTCCTCTACTGAACACAGCTTGCAGCATGGGACAGAGCACCTAACACCCAGGAGTGTGTTAAATCCAGAAATGGCAGATTCACTTTAAGTAGTCTTTTTAGTTTATACACTTTACAAAGGCTAACAAGTTCACTCTAAGGTGCAAGCAGACCCCTGATTTTGAGGTCTGCATGACTTATCATGGACGGTTACTTTACCAAAAAACTTCTACGAAGGATTGCCTTCCTATGCTGAACAGCTAGATATTTTCTGAGAACCGTAAAGTTGAAGGCAATATCTGTTTAGCTGGAAAGCCCAGTTGCTCTAAAATATGGCTCTGTTACATAGATAGATATTTTATTGTTTTGCCCTTATACTCATGCTATCATTGATTTGCTCATATGCTTACACTTGGCCTTGAATATTTTCTTAGTATGTTATAGTGATCGTGCTTTTACACATTATTTTTACATTGGTGTCTTCATGTATAATTTAATCTTTATCTATAGTTAAAATTTCAAATCCTACATTTCCAGATTGTATTTACTTCTAGCCTACTTCTACTGAACAATATTGAAGTTTGCAAACGTACTTTGTGAAGATTCCATATATTTACTTCCTTGAATTCTGCAACATGTATTCATTTTGCCCTGCTGTGTCACAAATTTCACAGAGTTGTACTCTGAACTATAAAGGTGATGAAAGAGGGAGTTTCAGGAGCTGGAGTCAGGACAAGAATCATTGCTTGCAGACAGGGTATGTAGTCCTTAGAAATTGAAAGTAAAGAATAAAGTAGGCGCTGAAAAGTATACAGGGAATGCAGATGGTTGTTGAAAGAGATGACCAGCAGACAGGCAGCGCTCACAACATGCATGGGGCATTTTTCAAGTAAACTTATATTGGATTGTAAAAATCAACTATTGTTTGTATTGCTATTACAATGCTGTCTCTCTCCTTGATTATTCCAACTCACTTCTCATAGGCTTACCTCTATCCCTCCTTCAGTCTATCATGAATGCTGCTGTCAGACTGATCTATCCTACCAGCTGCTCAGTGTCTGCCACCCCTCTATGCCAATCCCTCCACTGGCATCTGATTGCCCAGCAAATTAAATTAAAAATACTAACAACATACAAAGCCATTCACAACTGTAGCCTGAGCTACATCACCAATCTTGTCTCAAAATATCACCCAAACCATACTCTGTGGTCTTCCCAAGACCTCATGCTCTCTAGCATTCTTGTCTCTTCCTCCATGCTAGTCTCCAGGACTTTTTCGGAGCCTCTCCCATCCTCTGGAACTCTATCTGTTCTGTTATCTTCTACTCTGGTCACCTTCAGGCAGTCCCTGAAAACTAATCTCTTTAGGGAAGCCTATCCCATCTTCACTTAACAACTGAACTTTTTTTAATTCTTCCATCAGCTCATCCTTCACAGTAATTACCTTTGTACTACTTGCCCCACCTTGTCAGATTGTAAGCTGCCATGAGCAGGGCCCTCTTAAATCTTTTGTATTTTATTGTGTTGTAACTGTACTGTCTCCCTTTATAATGTAAAACACTGTTCAAACTGTTCTAAATAAATCCTGAATATTATTATTATTATTATTATTATTATTATTATTATTATTAATAATAATATGAAAGCACATATGGTGATTATAGATTTCTATTAATAGACTACCATTGTGTATTGTTTAACATACAGTACATCAAGAAGTGAAGTACACACTGAGGGCCACTGTGTGTATTTACAAGAGTTCATAATGTCTGCAGTATTCAGGGCTTTGTGCAGCCTGCAATTATCATGTAATATGCTCAAAGTACGGGATGCATTGGTCCAGAGTGTAATATACAACCTAATCAATGGAGTGATGCAGTTTGGCATATGCAACGTGCACCAAAATGTAGTACACAGGAGTAAATACATACATTATAGTGTACATAGTTCTATAAGTATGTAACATACAGCACAGCATACAGAGTGAATCAATCTCCTAATAACATCGGTAGTCAGCATAGCTGTCCCTGTCCCCATATTTTTGTTAAGCTTAAATATTGACTATTGCTGCTTATTGATAAAGTGCCCCTTCAACTGATTCAAACCAAAATTATGCAGACATTGTTAACATTATTTAGAGTGCTTTCCATCTTCATGTTGCTTTGAAAAAAATTCTACTTTATATTTTGTCCTGATAAAACTTTTGATAGAACAATGTCAGGTGTGCATTTCTGTGAAAACTAAAGCTGGTGGCCAGACTCCAACTGCCACTCTTAAAAAAGACAGGAAATTAGAGTGGTGCAGAGGAATCACCCACGTTCTTAGTTAGCATTAGTAATAAAACTGTTGGAATTCAAAGGATTTCTTGTATTAAAATTGTGTAGTAAGTTCTTGCCAGCATAGCAGACAGATACAGAGAGAGCCATGGACTTACAACTACTTTAAATTCTGATGTCAAATGATGCAGGGGAGGGGGAAGCTGGCCACAACACATAGATGTGGGAGAGGCCAGGCTGTTTCTCCATGGTAAGAACATATGTATACCATAATCCTGCCTAGACTAATACTGGCAGGATTAATAGGTAAGCTAAAGGAATGGGGCATAAAATGTTAACAAATATTAATGGATATTGACAATTGGCACAATGTTTTTACCATTGATTCTCAACAAACAATAGATATCTTTACATCAAATTTGTCATCACTATGGACACTGGGCACTCCTCTTTTCTTACTGAAATATCACTCCTACTGAAGAGACATCATAGTCGGACCAGTTCAGGTAGCAGTCCAGAGTTCTAAAGAGAGCCACAGACCTCCATTTATCCACGTAACACAGACTAAAATAACTAAATTTGTCCAGCAAGGAGACAGAGACAAACTGGACCGGGGGGCAGGTAGAAAACTGCTCCCAGGCCCCATCAAAAGGCCGCACATTCAGTACTGCACCCCCCATCACCCATTCCAGGGTTACCCCAGCTTGTCATTCAACTTGCCTTCCTGTCAGTCAGCGGACCTGTCCCACCCTCTGCACCACCCCATTGGGTGGGTGGAGCCACCCCTTAACAGGAGTGGTCAGACTGGCTATCTATCTTTTCCCCTCTCTGCACCCCTCCCCTGTCTCTGCCACCTGGCAGGCAGGTTAGACTGCCGTTGTCAGAGAAGGTTTGTGTGTGGTGCCTGTGCAGTTCCCAATGTGATGAGAGGTAATTGGTGGGTGGCTGGGTTATGTAACCGGGTGTCCCCCCCTCCCCCACTCAGCTCCAGGAGGGGAAGAGAGGGAACCGTGGTACAAAGTGAATAAGCCCAGTCACTGTTGGGGCAGTACCAACGTTGAGGCGGGAGGGGAGGCCGCTGTGAGCAGGGGAGCCAGGAAGTCAGTCCCACTTTGTCTAATCTTTCTGCCTTTTCCATCTCTCTCTCTCTCTATCTCCCCCTCTTCTTTCTTTCTCTCTCTCTGCCCTCCTCCTCTCTCTCCCCCCTGCTCCTTACCAGCCTCTCTCCCTCTCCTCCCTCCTCCTCTCTTTCTCCCCCCTCTTCTCAATTTAATTCAAATGAGCTTTATTGGCAGGATCAAAAAACATTTTAGTATTGCCAAAGCAGTATGTATGGGAAGGGGGGGGGGGGGTAAGGGGTAATATAAAATAGATAGGGGATGAGTCCATGTAAAAGGACTTTTAAGTCCTCAGTTTTTTATATCCCTCTCAGTTTGTGACGTGCTGTCACATATTTTGCAGCTATTTTCACCGTTGCTCTTCTTCTCCCAGTAGAATTTGCTCCTCTTCTCCCAGTAGAATTTGAAGTCTCCTCTTCTCGGCTATCGAATTGAAGTTCAGGATGAGAGCAGGAAGTCTCTGGAAGTGAGTGTCCCTCACTGATGGGTACTTGGGATACTGTAGCAGGAAGTGGTCCTCATCCTCCAGGATCCCCTGGTCACATTGCTGGCACAGTCTTCTCTCCCTGGGTTTGTAGGTCTGTCTGTGCTGTCCTGATTCTATTTCCAGGTTGTGGGCATTCTGTCTGTCTTTGGGGTTCTTTCCAGGCTGTGGGAGTCTGTCTGTCTTTGGGGTTCTTGTAGCACCTCCAGGTATGGTGCCAGTTCCTGTAGTGACTGGTAAACAGTTCTTTGGAATCATTAATTATGTTTTATTTGAGATTTTGTCAGATTATTGGGCCTTTGGGATGGACAAGGCACTGATGAGTTGTTGCACAGTTGAGCAGTCTACAGCTTGGACCGCTCCTTATTGGTCAGTAAAGCTTTATGGTGGCATGAGTTAGGACTGCTTTTTGTAGGTGGTCTCAGTTTGATAGCGCCCTCTTCTGTGCTGCGAGAAGGAAGGGAAATCTGCCCAACTCAGACTGCCAAGCACTGTTGGAGGTGCTCAGATGGACTTGGAGGTGGTGCTTGCAGAATTCCAGGTGAAATATTTCTGGTGGGCTGGGGTCCCATTTGGATTGGTCTGAGTAGGTGACAGGACACCAAACTTCACTGCCATAAAGAAGGATTGGGGTGATAACACTATTAAAGATTCTAAGGCTTGTCTTTTTGTTCTACAGTTAGCGCTAGAGATGAGCGAATTTCTCAAAAATTCGATTCGGCTGATTCGGCGAATTCCAGTGTGAAATTCGATTCGATGCGAATTTCTTCGCTACGAAGATGACTTATAAAAAGGGTTTCTAGGCTTCAGAGAGCCTTTAAATTAGTGCAGAACACTGTACCTTTAATTTAAATGCCCTTGGGGATGAGGAAAGAGAAGGAGAAGGAGAAGGAGAAGGATGAGAAGAAGGAGAAGGATGAGAAGAAGGAGAAGGAGAAGGATGAGAAGAAGGAGAAGGAGAAGGATGAGAAGAAGGAGAAGGAGAAGGATGAGAAGAAGGAGAAGGAGAAGGATGAGGAGAAGGAGAAGGATGAGAAGAAGGAGAAGGATGAGAAGAAGGAGAAGGAGAAGGATGAGAAGAAGGAGAAGGATGAGAAGATGGAGAAGGAGAAGGATGAGAAGAAGGAGAAGGAGAAGGATGAGAAGAAGGAGAAGGATGAGGAGAAGGAGAAGGATGAGGAGAAGGAGAAGGATGAGAAGAAGGAGAAGGATGAGAAGAAGGAGAAGGATGAGAAGAAGGAGAAGGAGAAGGATGAGAAGAAGGAGAAGGATGAGAAGAAGGAGAAGGATGAGAAGAAGGAGAAGGATGAGAAGAAGGAGAAGGAGAAGGAGAAGCAGAAGGAGAAGGATGAGAAGAAGGAAAAGGAGAAGGATGAGAAGATGGAGAAGGAGAAGGATGAGAAGAAGGAGGAGAAGGATGAGAAGAAGGAGAAGGATGAGAAGATGGAGAAGGAGAAGGATGAGAAGAAGGAGAAGGAGAAGGATGAGAAGAAGGAGAAGGAGAAGGATGAGAAGAAGGAGAAGGAGAAGGATGAGAAGAAGGAGAAGGAGAAGGATGAAAAGAAGGAGAAGGAGAAGGATGAGAAGAAGGAGAAGGAGAAGGATGAGAAGGAGAAGGAGAAGGATGAGAAGAAGGAGAAGGAGAAGGATGAGAAGAAGGAGAAGGATGAGAAGAAGGATGAGAAGAAGGATGAGAAGAAGGATGAGAAGAAGGATGAGAAGAAGGAGAAGGATGAGAAGAAGGACAGTTCTGTGACAGTTTCTGTCTATTTCTGACAGTTCTGGGACATTCACTCCATACAGCTGTTTCAACCGCTGTATGGAGGGAATGTCATGGAACTGTCAGAAATAGACTATTAATGACAGTTCTGGGACTGTCCTTCCATACAGCGGTTGAAACATTGTATGTATTTGTTTCCATAAATGGATCCATTTATGGAAACAAATACATACAATGTTTCAACCGCTGTATGGAAGGACAGTCCCAGAACTGTCATTAATAGTCTATTTCTGACAGTTCCATGACATTCCCTCCATACAGCGGTTGAAACAGCTGTATGGAGTGATTGTCCCAGAACTGTCAGAAATAGTCTATTTCTGACAGTTCTGGGACATTCACTCCATACAGCTGTTTCAACCGCTGTATGGAGGGAATGTCATGGAACTGTCAGAAATAGACTATTAATGACAGTTCTGGGACTGTCCTTCCATACAGCGGTTGAAACATTGTATGTATTTGTTTCCATAAATGGATCCATTTATGGAAACAAATACATACAATGTTTCAACCGCTGTATGGAAGGACAGTCCCAGAACTGTCATTAATAGTCTATTTCTGACAGTTCTATGACATTCCCTCCATACAGCGGTTGAAACAGCTGTATGGAGGTAATGTCCCAGAACTGTCAGAAATAGACTATTTCTGACAGTTCTGGGACATTCCCTCCATACAGCGGTTTCCGGCAAAAAGTGTATGTGCAGAGTTCCTCTATTCTGCAGATACACTTAGAGGAGCTCTGCAGATACACTTAGAGGAGCTCTGCACATACACTTTTTGCCGGCTTGGAATTATTCTTATTTTCATCCTACTTCTTCTTCTTCTTCTTCTTCATCCTCATCCTCATCCTCTTCTTCTTCTTCTGAGGATGAGGATGAGGATGAAGAAGAAGAAGAAGAAGAAGTAGGATGAAAATAAGATTAATTCCAAGCCGGCAAAAAGTGTATGTGCAGAGCTCCTCTAAGTGTATCTGCAGAATAGAGGAACTCTGCACATACACTTTTTGCCGGCTTGCAATTATTCTTATTTTCATCCTACTTCTTCTTCTTCTTCTTCTTCTTCTTCTTCTTCATCCTCTTCTTCTTCTTCTGAGGATGAGGATAAAGAAGAAGAAGAAGAAGAAGAAGTAGGATGAAAATAAGATT
The DNA here is from genome assembly GCF_062004578.1 of Staurois parvus. Classification (NCBI taxonomy): domain Eukaryota; kingdom Metazoa; phylum Chordata; class Amphibia; order Anura; family Ranidae; genus Staurois; species Staurois parvus. The sequence continues at coordinate 182,003 of NW_028318342.1, read as the reverse complement.
AATTCCAAACAGGCAAAAAGTGTATGTGCAGAGCTCCTCTAAGTGTATCTGCAGAATAGAGGAACTCTGCACATACACTTTTTGCCGGCTTGGAATTATTCTTATTTTCATCCTACTGCTTCTTCTTCTTCTTCATCCTCATCCTCATCCTCAGAAGAAGAGGATGAGGATGAGGATGAAGAAGAAGAAGAAGAAGTAGGATGAAAAGAAGAATAATTCCAAGCCGGCAAAAAGTGTATGTGCAGAGTTCCTCTATTTCTGACAGTTCTCTCACAGCTTCTTCACATGTACAGCGGTTGAAACATCTGTATCCTAAATGGAAACTAATAGATACAAATTGTATCTATTAGTTTCCATTTAGGATACAGATGTTTCAACCGCTGTACATGTGAAGAAGCTGTGAGAGAACTGTCAGAAATAGAGGAACTCTGCACATACACTTTTTGCCGGCTTGGAATTATTCTTCTTTTCATCCTACTTCTTCTTCTTCTTCTTCATCTTCATCCTCATCCTCTTCTTCTGAGGATGAAGATGAAGAAGAAGAAGAAGAAGTAGGATGAAAAGAAGAATAATTCCAAGCCGGCAAAAAGTGTATGTGCAGAGTTCCTCTATTTCTGACAGTTCTCTCACAGCTTCTTCACATGAACAGTGGTTGAAACATCTGTATCCTAAATGTAAACTAATAGATACAATGTTTCAACCGCTAAACATGTGTTCCTTCTGTCAGAGAACTGTCAGAAATAGCGGAGCTCACTGCAGGGACACTTTTGCCGGCTGATCGGGAAATGTTCGATTCGCGCACCCGAAGTAGGCAAAATTTCGGTTTCGCCGCGAATCGAATATTTCCTGAAATTCGACTCGAATTCCGGTTCGCCTGGTTCGATTCGCTCATCTCTAGTTAGCGCCTCTTCTGGAATATCATTGTAGAGGTTCTAACAGTAGTTGAGCCAGATGTTGCCATTTTGGAAGTGGAGGTTGTTTTTTCTGGGTGCTGAACTTATATTTTTCAATATTTCCCATAAAGATTTTTCTTGAAGTGCCTCTTCTAACTGTTGCAGGTTGTTGGAAATTAAGTTTTGTTTTTTTATTTTTAAGGGTTTGTTTGTATTCTTTTTGTAGGATGCCATGGGCTATCCTTAGGTCAGTGTTGTCGGGGTGTTTTGTTATTGGAGACAGTCTGTAAGTTTTTCCTTAATGCTTTGCATTCTTTGTTGAACCATTTATTGGATTGTTTGTTGGATGGATTCTTGTAGTTGACTTTTCTCAGCTGGGATGTTTCTGCAATGGTGTTTAATAATTTGTGAAAGTCCTTTGTTGCCTGGTTCACACCTCATGGGCTTACCTGAAAGGCATTGTTTATGTAATTTTTTCAAGCTGTTTTTTGTTATCAGGTCTATCAGCTATTTTGAGGTGGACTCTTTGGACCATTTAAATGATAGTGGCAAGTTGTAGAGAGAAGTGCAGTGGAGTTTTGGAGATGGTTTGTTTGATGATTTAATATATAGCAGTAATTGGTTGTCAGCGATCGCGGCGTCCTGCCGGCCGGCGCATGCGCGCTGGCGACGGCTCACGCCGGGACACAGGCACTAGGTCCCGGCGAGCCGTGGATGACAGGATGCCGCGCATGCGCAGTGGGACCCACGGGCGCGCCTCGGGCGGCCAATGACAGCCCGGGGGCGCGTCCCGAGCGGCCAATGACAGTGCAGGGCGCAATATTTAAAGATGCCCTGCACTGTCAGTAATCGCCGCAAGGTCTATCTGAGTTCCTGAGTCCTGTACCTGTGTTTTTGACCCTGATTGACCCTGACTACGCTGCCTACTCCTGTGTTGACCCGGATTGTCCTGACTACTCTGCCTTCTCCCATCCTGACCCCCGGCTTGTTTTGACCTCTCTACGGACTGACTTATCCTGCTGACCCTGCGTGTGACCTGACGATTCTCCGCCTGCCGATTCTGTACCTCGCCTACCCCACGGGACCCCCGCTCGTGATCCATCCTGCTAGGTCCTGCCGTCCTCCTCACATCTGGCTCTCCCGGTACCAATACATCCCCGGAGGTTGCCCCTGCCACTGGTGGGCCTGCTCGGAGGTCGTGACCTGGTCCCGGTCTGTTTCAAGTCCATCCCCACCATCAGGGGCCCTGGTGAAAGCACAGACCGGGACTTAGACTCCACGCTTTGGGTAGGTCTGTCAAGTGGGCAGCCAGGGGCACCACCTGGCGGGTCCTAACATTGGTTGTGGTCTGACGGGTGTGTTTGTGGAATGACTGTAAGTGCATTGACGAGTGCGGGGTTCATATCTGTGATGGCATAGTCTACCACACTGCTGCCTACGTGGGAGTTTGTGTATTTTTCTAGAGAGTCTTCCTTGGTTTGGCCATTGAGGATGTAGAGCCCCAGACTGTGACAAAGATTCAGCAGTTTTCTTCCATTCTTGTTGATTGTCCTGTCATAGCTATTTCTTTGTATCTTTGTCAACTCGTGGCAGTAACTTTCAGGGCCCAGTATGTACATGTTGCCATCAGAACTTATATAGTCCTTTTCCCTTTCTGTCCTAGCTCTGAGGTCTCCTAGCGATTGGAAGTGGATGCCCTCATTTTGTAAGACCTCTTAAGACCTCATAGATGTCTGGTTTGAAATATGGGGACTCTGCTGGGGCAGTATATGCTGTACACAGGTAGATGTCAGACTGAGGGGTAAGGATGTATATCCTTAGCCAGATGTGGCTCTCTCCTTTTTTTGATTGCCTTGATTTTCTCATATAGCTCCTCCTTATACCAGACTAGTATTCCTCCTGAACACCGACCCTGTTTGATGTTTTATACTTCTATGCGGAGACAGAGAACTCCCTATAGCCAGTAGGCACTAGTGGTTCATCCTGTGCCTGAGTCCATGTTTCCAGGAGAATTTGTACGTCCATTTCATTTGCTTGAAAGCTGAAACATTCAGAGCCTAACTGTCTCAGCTACTGATTACTAATGATGTCATTTTGTGTTTATATGCCTTGTAATGGGTACATTTCCTGGGACAAACTGGATTATGGGTGGTTGTCATTGTCTTTATTGCTTTTTTGGCTCAGTCACATTGGTTTATTGTATAATGTGCTGAGGAGGCTCCTTATCACCTCTATGTCTCTGCTCTGTGCTGATCTTGATGTCTGTCTTGGTGCCGGTGGCATTCTCCATTCTTGCCATCTTCATTGCCCTGTTTTTTGGGTTGATCGTGTTTTTTCCATTTTGGAATAATGGAGAGGTTCAGGATCATCTTGTAGTTGTAATTGTGTTCCTTTGAGTATGGTTTGTGCCAGATCCAGGGTTGTGAATTCTGTTCAGTACTATGTCTTTGAATTCTCTTGCCAGATGACTGACCCCTTGTTTGCTCAGGTGTCTGTTGTCATAGAGGAGTTGGGGCATTGTAGAGTGATGTCCTGCCAGGTGAATGGAAGGCTTTGACCTGTTTATTTCTGCCAGCTCTGTGCTGATTCACTGAATTATGTTGTTTGATATGTCCTTCCTTGGAAGAAGGGAAGATAGCATTACTTTGGACTGTAGCAATTTGTGTTGTGCAGTCTCTGTTAGTTATAGTAGTTTGTCTGTGATAACATCCTGTTATTCCTGGATGTTGTTTGTGTAAGAAGATATGTTTGAGGTTAATTAAATATGGATCATTGATGACTCCTGTTACCTGTTCAATTGTGGAGCAGTACATTTTAGTAACTCTTGTTCCTGGGAAGTGTTACTGTTAAGGTATTTCCCATTTGAGCCTATTATTAACCACTTTCCATCTGCCTGCCATACTTGTACTGCAAATGGATGGCAGCTACAGGCAGAGCGACGTACCAGTACATCGTTCTGGCTGTACTAACACAGGAGGGCACAGCGGAATGCAGATCCCGGTAAACGGGACCTGAGGGTCATGTGATAGCGTAGCAATCACATGATCAAAATGTCATCAAAGCTGTTATGATTTATAACAGCTCTGCTTCTTAGTGACAGTTGAAAGCAAGCAATCCATTGCAGGAGCAAAAATCTTTATTGCTCCTGCAAAGCAAAGTGTAAAAAAAAAAAAATCCCTGATCACCCCCACAGAGTAGCACAAAGTTACAATGGTAACATTACACTACTCCAATGAAAGTTTTTTTTTTTTTTAAATAATAATTAAAAATAATCGAAAATCATGTAAAAAAATTTTAAGTGTTTCTTTCTTTAACCATTTGCCAACCGCCCACCTGCCCATGATGTCTGGGCAAGTGGTGGCTCTAGGCAAAGTGATGTAAGTCACTTTCTGTTTTTGGGTGTGAGTGCGTATGCGTGAACCCCCCCCTTGGTCCAGGGAGAGAAGAGAGAACACCACACTATGAGTAAAAGCATTACATTTTACACACGCTTATTAGATAAGCACATTTAACACTTATATGCCCCACAAGGCAAAGTACTGGTACGTCATTGGACTTTGAGTGGTTATACCAGGATGATGACTGCAGCAACAGGCAACATCCTGCTATTTGTTTTTTCAGCTGGCGGTCGGCTTTTATGTTAAAGCAATCCTAGTGGCTAATTAACCGCCAGATCACTTTTAAAAGCAGTGGAAATGGATGCTGCCCCCCACCGCCTTCCACTATATTCTCAGGCTCTCCTGTCCCACCGGGGAACCCAAGAATGCAGCTGGTAGTTCCACCGGTTGACCATAGAGCTGGTCAGAGACTGGCATGGCTCCAATCATCTCTATAATCTAATAAACCAGAAACCATGAACATTTCAGCATTTTGGTTTCTCTGGATATACACAGCGCCATTTTATAATTGGGAAAGCATCTGATCACACTGACCTTGGTGTGATCAGATGCTTTAAGGGTGGAGGAGAGATCTAGAGTCTAATAGACCCCAGATTTCCCAGAAAAGAGCCCCTGTCACTGTCTATTGCTATCACAGGGGATATTTACATTCCCTGTGATAACAATAAAAGTGATCAGATAAAAAAAAATGAAGGGAACAGTGTAAAAATAATAAAAAAAGCAAAATAAATAATAACAAAAAATTCAGCTATTGCACCATGCATGTGAGATATCACTGTGAAAGTCAGATCGAGGGCAGTACTTCTAGCACTAGACCTCTTCTGTAAATCTAAAGTGGTGACCTGTAATGGCTTTTAAAGCATCACCTATGGATATGAAAAATTTACGTAATTTGTTGCTATTGCATAAGCATGTGCAATTTTAACCATTAGCCGCCCGGCCAATGGCCGTTTAGTGGCTTCAGATGTGCCTCTTCATTCCGGGTGCACGCCATTTGGCGTGCTCCCGCACATGCGCCGTTTGCGGTAATGCAGAGCGGCGCAGCAGCGTGATCTGTCACGGGCCGTGCACCTCGGACACGGCCGATGACAGATCCGAGTACCGGCTCCCGTTGCTGGTACCATGTGACCTGCTGTGACCAATCACAGCAGGTCACATGACAGTTGTATACATGGATGTAAACATAAGATTAGTGAAGCGCTTGTATCTCATGAATACAATCATGTGTCTCCATAAAGTATAATAGTAAATCAAAGTGACCACGATATATATTAAAAATATGTGAACTCCCTCTAGTGGATAAAAAAAATAATGTCAACCGAAATAACTATAATGGCTAAATATCACACATTAAGAACCTAAATATGTAGTGCATAAATCAGATATACTAAACAAAGTATATATACATGAAAACAGAATAATTGGCCACATACAATGGTGTCTAAATCAAACATAACTAATATATGCCATAAGTGAAAAAGACAATATCAAAGGTGAAAAAATATTCCATGCATGTGACTGTGCTTTAAGCTGGAACACACACGTGATCTCCACTTCTAAGTGCAAGTACTCTCCTTCAAATGGCAGCAATGCCTGCTCACCTCCCTTCCTCGACCCACACAGGGCCTCAAAGCAGTTACCACCTCAGTGGTGTATTCCTCTGGCAGACTCCTTAATCCTCCTCCTCTCTTATGCAACTCATAAAAAGACAAGAAAGCCTTCCATAGTGTAGTAAGTTTTAAAAGGCAAAGTAAAAAGTGACAAAGTAAACCACTCACATGCTCCTTTCCATAAACAAGCGTTTTTCCCAGCCTGTGGGTAGATATGCATGCACCTGGGGGAATCCAATATGGCCACTGTGTCCGGACATACGTCACCAGGAAGTAGACAAACCGACGCGTTGCGTCACGTGCGTCGTGACTTCATCAGGGTACCGCCCCCTCGATGCGTTAATGAACGGTCTCCTGCAAAGCGCTGGCTGTCTTCAGTCTCTAGCACACGTCAGGTTACAGCGGAACCTGTTTTCCATATAAAGAAGATGAACGTCAGGTGACATACAGACTCCTGCAGGTGAGTGGGCGGGCTGCCGGATAACTGAAGGATGGGATCTCCGCCAAATCCTCTCATTCAGGGCCTTTCCGCACTGAGCACACTGACAACTTCCGCCCGGTCCGCTCTCCAAGCATGCCCGGCCTCTGCACTTCCCTCCCGGTGACGTAGCGCGGTGACGTATTTCCGGCGTGGCGGCCATCTTGGTACACCTGTGCATTCAGCTGTACACCCAACAGATATATCCTCATCTGAAAGCATGAGGCTTTAGTGTGGACTGGCTGCTACGTAAGTTCTTATTTAAAATATGCTACATGTTCCTATGGTATAATAAATATACTACACTATGGGAGGATTCCTTTGTCTCATTCTGAGAGATTGATATTACAACTTTTCCTGGAGAAGAGCCATAGTGGGAATATTACATCTTGAAAGCTGTCTTGGAGTGCTTTGGTGCCTGGAGGATCTGTGAGAGGGATCCACTACTGCTCTTTGATCCGCAAGGGTCGAAGGGATGAGGTGAGAGGCTAATCCAGAAGGTGGTTGGATTCGTAGATCTATATACACCCAGAAACCTGCACGATTTTTTTCACTTGTGGTCACTAACAGTATAATTTGGAAGCACCGTTTACTGTTTTGTTCACCTACAATATTTTATATTTTTTGGACTTTGAGATATTAGTTTGCGTGTACCATTATTATGGTTATTTTTTCACTTCACAATAGGCACGTGTGATTTAATTATATGTATGTGTATATTTTTTGTTCATGCACATACATATATAGTTTTTTGTGTTTCTACATCTTTTGAGTGATTTATTTAATTTTTGGTATTATCAGCAAGCACGTATATATTTGCATTGTCAATATTGTTAATATTGTCACACTTTTTGATTTGATATTTTGGGATCCCACATTCACAATTTGTTTGATTTGAATGTAGCGCAGCATTCCTTATGTTTTATATTCACTTGATCACTGGTATATGATTTAATGCTAGCAGCTCCTTTGGGATTTATACACTTATTCATTTGATTTATTATTTTTAAACACACATTTGGAGCGCAGGAGGGTCACACCACTATTAGTACTTCAGGATTGATCAATATTCAGATCTATACCATAGCTTGTGAACTCTATAACTTTCCTACAAACTAAAAAATACATCCTAATTTGGGTTATTTTCACCAAAGACATGTAGCAGAATACATCTCGGCCTAAATTTATGAAGAACAATTATTTATTTGTAAACTTTTATAACAGAAACAAAGAAAAATGTGTTTTTTTTCAAAATTTTTGGTCTTTTTTTGTTAATTTAGCAAAAAATAAAAACCCCAGCGGTGATTAAATACCACCAAAAGAAAGCTCTAGTTGTGTGAAGAAAATGATAAAATTTTAGTTTGGGTACAGTGTTGTATGACCGCGCAATTGTCATTCAAAGTGTGAGAGCGCTGAAATCTGAAAAATGGCCTGGGCAGGAAGGTGTAAAATTGCACGGTATTGAAATGGTTAAAGCATGTCATGTTTGGCATCCATTTACTCAGCATAACATCATATTTTATATTTTATCAAACAATTAGCAATATGTGTTTTTGTGCATTAAAATTCTAAAAAGTGTATTTTTTCCAAAACAATTTTAAAAATCGCTGCGCAAATACTGTGTGACATAAAAAATTTCAACACCCAGCATTTTATTCTCTAGAGTCTCTACTTTAAAAAAAAATAATATACTGTTTTGGGGTTTAAAGTAATTAATTTTCTAGCAAAAATACTGTTTTTTTCAAGTACACAAAAAGTGTCAGAAAAGGCTTGGTTAGAAAAGTGGTTAGAAAAGTGGGTGATATCTGGCATAAGCTTCTAATGCTGGCCGTGAAATGCCAGGATAGTAGAAGCAACCCCCCCCCCCCAAATGCTCCCCTTTTTGGAAAGTAGTCACTCCAAGGTATTTGCTAAGATGGCAAGGCATAGTGAGTATTTTGCAGATCTCATTTGTTGCCACAAGTTTTTGGAAAATGAAGAAAGAAAACAAAAATATATATAAAATATATATTTTTCTTTTATGTTTCCAAAAAGGGGGGTGTTTGTACTATCCTGGCATTGTAGGACCTCCGAAACTGTGATGGGTAGTAAGGAAGTGATATGAGGAAATATGCCTTTTGAAAGCCTGAAGGTGGTCATTGGATTCTGTGGGCGTGTATGTGGCTAGACTGCCAAAAAGTCTTAAATGTTATATTCCCATACTCAAGAGAAGTAGCAGAATGTGATTTGGGGTGTTATTCTCCATGGCATTAGTGAGCAACATATCATTTAAGTGACAACTTTGTGTAAAAAAATTGTTTTTGTCACTTTCCAAAAATTTGTGGCAAAAAATAAAATGTTCCGTGGACTCAACATGCCTCTCAGCAAATTCCTTAGGGTGTCTACTTTCCAAAAAAGGGTCATTTGGGGGGGTTTATACTTTCCTGGCATTTTAGCAGCTCAAGAACAGCAATTACCAGTTAAAATAGCTCAGTGCTAAATAGCAAAAAATGGCCTGGTCATCAAGGGGGGTAAATCTTCTGGAGGACAAGTGGTTAAGTGTTTCTTTTTCTCATGCCTTTCTTTGTTTGTTTGCTCTTTTTCTTCCTCTGACTAAACAATCTCCAAGACATCTGACCCCCTGCTGGCTTTGTCTTGTGTAATGGAGTCTGTGTTTGGGGTATTTACTTTGTTCTGTTCCATTTTTAAGTACAGAAGTTTGTGTAGAAATCAATTTCTGTATATTTATCTGTTTGCTGTTGGTGTTTCAGCAGGATGGTCCTACCTTGTGTTGCTGTTTGCTTGAATCCTTTTGGCCTTTGATGCTCTCTAATGGCTGACACTTTTTGTACTTTATTCTCCTGTTTTTTGTTGAATTATTTCTTCTTGTTCATCCCTGTCTTGTGAGTAGTCTCAGTTTTCCTGGTTTTGCCTTTCAATTCTGCAATTGCAATGTATGAAGTGATGAAGTTTCAGGAGCTAATGCTTAGTGCTTCTGCTCCTCTCAGTACAGCAAGTACTCTCCCTCTCTCTTTTTCTTACCCTACCTCTCTCCTCCTCCTCTCTCTCTTGCCCCCTGCTCCCTCTCTCCCCCTCCCCCCTCCGCTCTCGCTCTCTCTCTCACCCTCTCTCTATCCTAACCATCTCTTTTTCCCCTCCTCTATCTCTCTCCCTCACTCACTCACCCTCTTCTCTCTCTCTCTCTCTCTCTCTCTCTCTCTCTCTCTCATTACACCTCACTCTCATCCTGACTTCTGAACTCAATACACCATGTTTTATGTTACTTACACCTGCATTCCTGTATGTTGTTTGTGGTCCTAACCAAAGTGTTCATTGTCTCAACAGTTGCTGGTTTTAACCAGTTCCCGACCTCCCTATAGCAGATATACTGCTACAGCTATATATACATGATTTTGCATTTCCTCTGCGCACGAGGCAAAAAAAAGTCATGAGGGGTTGGCAATACACAATATAGAACACGTGGTACTGCACAATCCATGCAGTACCATATATATGTAATTTTACGCGGACAGTGTGGCCGTCAGTAATACTGAAAAGGTGCACGGAGTGGCTGTGATACCATCCATTATTTTTTTCTTGTGTTGTAATTTACATGGATGCCGAAATTGGCAAGTGGGGATCAGAAGGAGACAGGGAAGAAGGAGAGTGGGAGGGGGGGCTGAGCTGCTGCACAATGGGCTTCTGGGTTGTACTTGCCCCTGTGCCAACATTTGCCAGTAATCCCCTGCAAGGAGTTGTACACACAGGCAAAAAGTTGGCCAGTTCCTGCCAAAGCAACCATTTTTGGCCTGTGTGTACCCAGCTTTATTCTCCACAAATTATCCATACACAACTAATATTTAGTAGCCCTGCCATCTATTGTTCATTAAATTGTTTTTCTTTTAACTGTGTCTTTCTTCTTCCTTCTAATGCCCTCCTTGAGCTCCTGAATCTCTCAGTTTCCCCCTTGCTTTGGAATGAGAAGGTGCACGTTAATTGTGGCCATTTGCACTGCTCTATGCATGCTACATATCCCACAGTCCATAGTCCCCAGTCCATCTCAAGAGCAAGCAGGAAAGGGTGGCTACCTTCCTGCATTCAGTGGAACCATGGAGAATAAGCATAGCCACCCTCTTATAGAAAGTATTATCACAGCAGCAAATAAAAAAAGGACTTTGCAGATTTAGAAGAAACAGAGCAATAGAAGGTACTTTTTTGAGTTAAAAATCCATACTTGAATACTTGAGTATTGTCACTTTAACTTTTTTTCATACCTAGAACTTTTATTTTGGCCAGACATACCTTTTAAATATAATATGTGGTTGTAAATTATAAGCAAAAGCAAACTCTGCACCTGGCTTCATAAATAGTTAAATACATGTTTTAGTGAAGGAAAAAAATGATAATAAAGCACAAAAACAATAATTATTCCAAACACTTTCACAAAATCACTACTGTGCACCTGCTGAGTTGTGTAATAAACATCAATTAAAGCTCTCAATGATTAGATTTAGACACCAAAAAAAAAAATATAAATGATTTACTGAAAAAAAAAAGAAAGTAATACATGTTCATCTAAAATATCTCATGTGCTTTTTCCAACACACACACAATGGTAAAATTTAGAGAAAGAAAACCATTTTCAAAGCCCACATATATTTACTCTTAAAGTGGTAGTAAAGTGTACAAAAAAATTCCCGTGCAAAATAATGTCATAATGTGCTAGTATGCATCACATACTAGCACATTATGAAAGACTTACCTTAGAACTGAGCCCTCCTGCAGAACGCTGTCACCGCTGACAGGGCTTCCATCTTTACCCGGTCTTCCTTCCAGGTTAGCAGGCTCTGGTCACTTGACTGGCCAAGCCACAATGGCATCACTCCCACACGTGTGCGGGAATCTCCTCCACGGCACAGAGCTCTGAAGGAAGGGCATGGGTATGCCGTTGCGTCAGAGCGCATGTGCCGACGATGTCATCAGCTGCAGGAACACTTGAATATCTCCTAAGTGGTGCATGTTTAGGAGATATTCCTTGTACCTACAGGTAAGCTTTATTATAAGTTTACCTGTAGGTACATGTGTCCAGTGGGAGTTTACTTCTTTTTAAAGAATATGTAAACCCAACAATTCATACTCCTGATACAGTAATACAGAAGATGATTGGTAGGTTTATTTGGGCAAACAAAAAAACGAGAATTAGGTATGACACATTGAGTAGGGAGAAAAGTAATGGGGGTTTGGGGCTGCCAAATATTAGGAATTATTACCAAGCAGTGCTACTTTCACGAATAATAAATAGGGAATTTAATTCTCAAAGGAAAGGCTGGGTGAATTTGAAAGAGACACTGAGTAAGACACAGTTAGGAAAGATGCTTTGGGTTCCACATAAGTTTCGTTCACTAGATGGGAACAATAGTTCACTGACAAAGAAAGTTTTTAGTGTTTGGAATAAATTGCATACACAAAAAGGATGGAAATATAATTCGGGTATGATCTCCTTGGTGGGAACAGAGTTTTTCCCACAGGGGAAGGATAATATCTCTGGAAAGTGGATTAAAAATCAGAACACATGTTTAAAAGATATATTGAGGAAAGGTAATATGCACACTTTTTTTGATTTAAAAGAAAAAAAAAAGATTTATTTTTTATTTTAGATGACTGGTGGTATGTTCAACTTGCTTACTTTGTATCAACACATCCACAACCACTGAGGATGCTGAAGGATCAGTACCCATTTGGGAAATTGTTGAATGTAACTATAGCCCCAAAACATGGCACCTCTAGGATATATAAGATCCTTGGGGATATAGAGAGTACTGACCCTCCTCAGTTCATGGAAAAATGGGAGTGGGAGTTGGGAACAAACAACACAGGAATAATTTATTTAAATTAGCACATGAGGTAACAAATATGAACACAGTGGAAATGAATTATAAATGTATGGCCAGATGGTATATCACACCGAGTATTAGCACATAAACACTAAGCAGACATTTCACCATTATGTTGGAGAGGTTGTGGGGAAAGAGGCACGATGGCACATATTTAATGGGAATGTCCAAAGATACATAAATATTGGAAGGTTATATTACAACATGTTCAGAAGATATGTGGGACTATTATACAAAGGGATCCGTGGAGCTGTTTATTTTAGAAATTTGCTTAAGGTGATTGTAGCCGTATTAGTGCATTTGCGACAGAAACAATTGAGTACTGTCCGTGATACTTTTTTTATTTGCACTAACATACAATTTTGAGGACAAGCTTTCGGGGAATGTCCCCTTCTTCAAGGTCTAAGCAGTACTATTACAAATCACAAAGTTTAAGCAGAATGTTAAAAGGGATTGAGAAAAAAAAAAAAAAAAGGCTACAGATAAGATACATCAAAAGCGAGGGGGGGAGGGGGGGATACTACACTCACACAGAGGGGGTCAAGCTTTAGCTAATAGATAGTCATAAAGCTGTCGGATAATGGTTGAGGAATCCCATGTCCAAATTAAGGCCGTTATCTTTTGTGTCAAATAGAATTATCGTTCTTAGTTCAAATGTTTTTCTTTCCTGGATGGATTTGAATTTTCCTTTCAGAACTAAAATATTGAGGTCTTCCATATTGTGGCCTGGTTGTGTGAAATGGTGTCCTACAGGTGTGCAAAGGTCACCTTCTTTATGTTCCTTGATGGTATGTCTGTGCAAATTCATGTTTGTAACCTCTGTCCTGTTTCACCAACATAAGATCCTTTGCTGCATTTTCTGCACTGGATAAGGTACACAACATTACTGGAGGTACAGCTGTATGATCCGGAGATATTGAAGATCCCTTTTGAGTGTCTGACACTTTTTGATGGATTGATTTGGTTGCACAGTTTGCAGCGTTTCTTATTGCAGGGTTTGGTTCCATTATTTGTGACATCATAATCAGAAGGAAGTTTCCTATTGATTAGTTTATTTCTGAGGTTGGGGGGTTGTCTGAAAGTCAGTATTGGGGGTTGCTGGAATATTTCTTTCAGAGTTCCATCCTCTGTTATGATGGGTTGTAAATCTTTGATTATTTTTCTTATCCCTTCTAGTGCTGTTCCTGAACAGCATGGAACAAAAACCATACAGATACTTTCGCAGTGATATTCAGTGATATTTTCTTTCTCTCAAGATGCAAAAAGAGGAATCTCATACCACAAGGCCTCCGGATTAAAAATCCTTGCATAAATACAATCAACTCTCCTTATGCAGACGCACCAGTGAGAGATTAAGGAATCACCTCATTCACAAACTGTATGGAAAAAGGGTAACTATCCAGATACAAAAGCAGTCTTTGTTTGAAACCCTAACATCATTGGACCCTACCAACATTAACCAAATCAAGAATGAATTGGAAACTTTACAAAGACAAACACAAAAACTTGCCATGACTGGGAAACAAAAAAAACTTCAGAAGCTGCACCAAGAGCAGACCTTTTGGATACAACTTAAACATAAAAGCAACCCAACATCTATACCTCCTACGATCAGTGACCTGGAATCTAATCGGGAATCCCAAGGGATCCCTTGTGTAAATGCTGACCCGACTGAAAATGTGGATATAACAGAGGAACTTGGAATCATCAACTTGTCAAAGCATAAACTTTCCGAACCAGAATTAACCATCCTTTCCAAAGGCCTTACATTCTGCCCAACCACCAAATTGGATCATTTACAAGTATTGTCAGATATGGAGGATTTCTTCAGGAGACTAAGGCTCAAAGAATATTTCCACAATAATGAAAGGAATCCTAGGACAATGGAGTGCTACACAAAGAAAAAGAACAGCTGCTTCACACCTCCACAAGGACGCAACCCCAAACTGGACACCTATACTGATAGCTTCAGATTGCGAGCTACATCCCTGATATCCACCCAGCAAAAGAAAATTCTGTACAATCTTTCACCACTAGAGCGAAGGGCTATACACGATTTGCTCAACAAACAGGCCATCACCATCAAACCAGCGGATAAAGGGGGAGCAGTTGTTGTGATGGATACAAACAAATACATAGAAGAAGGCCAGAGGCAGCTGGAAAATGCCATTTACTATAAAAAACTGAATTATGATCCGACCCAGGACTTTACAAAGCAATTAAAAGGTCTCATTAAAACAATTCCAGCCCACCTACATTCAGAATTTATAAATGCGATTCCGGATCATCCAGAAATCGGGGACTTCTACATGCTGCCCAAAGTCCACAAGCCAGGAAATCCAGGCAGACCCATCATAACAGGTATGAATACACTCACCGAACAAATCTCAGGCTTTGTAGAAAAAATGTTAAAACCGTTAGTCAAGAATACTGCTAGTTTCCTGCAAGACACAACTGACTTTCTGAACAAGATCAACAACATACAGCAATTACCATCTAATACACTTCTAGTGACTATGGATGTAGTATCCCTGTATAGTAATATCCCTCACAAGGATGGATTAGATGCATGTCACAGATCCTTATCATCCTCACCAAACCACAAATACACTGCTGAGGATGTTACACAGCTCATTGAATTCATACTTACACACAACTACTTTGCTTTCAATAAAGACATCTATCTTCAATGTATGGGCACTGCGATGGGAAGTAAAATGGCACCCCAATATGCAAATTTATTTATGGCTAACATGGAGGAACAATTCCTGAACAGCATGGAACAAAAACCATACAGATACTTTCGCTATATTGATGATATTTTCATCATATGGACAGAAGGTGAAGAAAATCTAAAACAGTTTTACTCATTGATCAACACTTTTCATCCATCAATCAAACTAACAATGGAATACTCAAACACACACATCAACTTCCTAGACACCACAGTATACATCAGGGATGATACACTTCACACCTCAATATACAGGAAACCCACTGACAGATGCAACTACCTCCACAGTTCCAGCTTCCACCCCCAACACACGAAACGTGCCATCATACACAGTCAGGCCATTAGATACCACCGAATATGTTCTGACCCAAGAGACATAGATAAACATCTCGGGACACTAGCAGACGCCTTCCATAAGAAAGGTTACAAGGACAAAACTATCAACACCAGCATAAACACAGCCTTGAGAACCCGAAGAGAAAATCTACTTCAGTACAAAGAGAAAAAAACAAACAACCGTGTACCTCTAGTAACCACATACAACCCAGCACTAGAAGGGATAAGAAAAATAATCAAAGATTTACAACCCATCATAACAGAGGATGGAACTCCGAAAGAAATATTCCAGCAACCCCCAATACTGGCTTTCAGACAACCCCCCAACCTCAGAAATAAACTAATCAATAGGAAACTTCCTTCTGATTATGATGTCACAAATAATGGAACCAAACCCTGCAATAAGAAACGCTGCAAACTGTGCAACCAAATCAATCCATCAAAAAGTGTCAGACACTCAAAAGGGATCTTCAATATCTCCGGATCATACAGCTGTACCTCCAGTAATGTTGTGTACCTTATCCAGTGCAGAAAATGCAGCAAAGGATCTTATGTTGGTGAAACAGGACAGAGGTTACAAACACGGATGAATTTGCACAGACATACCATCAAGGAACATAAAGAAGGTGACCTTTGCACACCTGTAGGACACCATTTCACACAACCAGGCCACAATATGGAAGACCTCAATATTTTAGTTCTGAAAGGAAAATTCAAATCCATCCAGGAAAGAAAAACATTTGAACTAAGAATGATAATTCTATTTGACACAAAAGATAACGGCCTTAATTTGGACATGGGATTCCTCAACCATTATCCGACAGCTTTATGACTATCTATTAGCTAAAGCTTGACCCCTCTGTGTGAGTGTAGTATCCCCCCCCCCCCCCCTCGCTTTTGATGTATCTTATCTGTAGCCTTTTTTTTTTTCTCAATCCCTTTTAACATTCTGCTTAAACTTTGTGATTTGTAATAGTACTGCTTAGACCTTGAAGAAGGGGACATTCCCCGAAAGCTTGTCCTCAAAATTGTATGTTAGTGCAAATAAAAAAAGTATCACGGACAGTACTCAATTGTTTCTTTTAGAAATTTGAATCTTTGACCAAATTACGCAAGAATATGGTACCTTACCATCTAGTTAGTGTGGCTTGTCCCTGATCCTCAAAGTATGAATGATTGGGTTAATAGAGTGGATAATATTTATAGAATGGAGGAGCTGTGTCATACTGAAGAGGATAAAATGGAAAAATTTAGGAAAACATGGAGTCAGTGGTTGGTCTTTAAAATGACTAAAAGATATGTGTATCTACTTGGAATTTAAGTAAATGAGTATTGAGGGGAGCATGTAGGAGTGCCCACAGAGAAGAGGGGACAGGAGGAAGGGAACACAGATATAGACTGATAATGACGAAGGTTCAAAACTAGGAAAGTGGCATGGTTTTAGAGTTTATGGGAATGAGGAGGGGGTGAGGGTGGGATGAGGGGGCTGGGTAAAATATGATATGAGTTATTTGGGCTGTATGAGAGAAGCTTGTTATTGTATGTGCTTTCTTTTCCCCAACTTATGTTTATTTGATGTTCTTTTTCCTTTCTTCTTTTGTATTTTAAAGGAAAAAAATTAATAAAAGATATAATAACAAAAAGAAGGGGGGGGTGGGAGACAGAAGGAATGATGGGGGGGGGAGATGGGAGGGAGACAGATGGGGAAGAGAAGGGAGGGAGATAGAGGAGGTAGAAGAGGGAGGGAAACAGATGGGGGAGAGAGGGGAGGGTGATAGAGGGGGAGAGAAGAGAAAGAGACAGATGTGGGAGAGTGAAGAGGGAGACATATGGGAAGGGAAGGGAAGGAAAGGGAAGGAGACAGAGAGGGGAAGCAAATTAGGGAGACAGATGGGGTGTAAAGGTGGGGAGACAGATGGGGGAGAGAAGGGGGGTTGAGTTTGGTGGGTGGTACTGCTCACTAAACGCAGCAGGGGGTATATTGCTTGTCGTACTGTGAAGCAAACAATTGTGGCTGTGGCAAGTATACAGCCCTTAGCTGCCTATTTTTACTGTCCTCCAACTGAAAGTAGAAACTAAGCCTAAAAGAGGTTTTCCTTCCTTTTTCTCACTTAATGCTTTGTTTCAAAACAAGGAAAATCTCCCTAAAAGGGCCATAGTTGGAACCATCCTTCAATCTATCTAAAACTAAAAAGTTTTGGCTTTTGATATACTTTGAGTTGTCCACAAGGCAAAGGTCTTCAGAAAATGATCAGACCCACTTATAAAATATCTCCAACTCATACAACTTGGCAGTCTCCTGTGACCATCTGTGGTAAGGTCTGGTGTTAGGTGGCTGGTTGCTGATATGCTCACCTCACTGTGTCCTCCTGTTAAGTCTTCTGTTGTTTTTTTCTATTGCTCTTTTTGTCTTCCCTGGGTCCTGTCACCTACCTATTGCCAATGCTGCTTTTTTTCTGCCCATATTCTGGTTGTCCACTATAGAATTCTGTTTCCTGCCATTAAAGCATATGTTTTATGTGAGTCTGTTCTACTTATTTGCTGCTGTTCGTGTCAGGCCTATCCTCAGAGTCTTTCTTACTAAAGCTTTGTTCTACAAATCTCCCCTCACCAAGCCCCATTTACTCGCCTAAATCTTTAAATTTAGGAAAGAAATTTACATATAGATAAATGGAACGTTTGAGGTGCCCTACAAAGACAAAAAAGTCAGTTAACACTTTATTCCAAAATATTTAGTAAATAAAATACATCACAGTAGGTTAATGAATGATGGTAGTTGGAGGCACATCTTTTTCAGAAAATGCCATCCACAATATATTTCTGCTATACATGAACAATATTATAGCAATAAGTTACACAAAACCTTTAATAAGAAAGATATGCCCGGAGCTAATAAGGAGAAAATTAAACATAGGGCATACATGACTGGGTGGAAGGGGAACCAAGCTGAAGGGGTTAACTATTTCAAAAGTAGGTGGTCAGTTACTGACCCTTACCTGATTGATTGGGCAGACGAGGTGATGGAGAGGAGCTGAAGAGTATAGTTGCTGGGGAGGAGTGGTTTAGGTTTACTCACAGAATCGCTATGGCAGTTGGGGTCCTTGGCAGGGGTGAAAAGGCTGGTCTTATTGGGAAAATGGTGGAGACCCATCCAAGATATGGTGTTCTCTACTTGGTATGGTACAAGTTTAAGAACCAGGCAGTGGGAAGTCAGATAGGTGTCTGAGGTCAGATGGGTTGGTCCCTGAGGCGGTGTTTGGCGGCTGGGGGTGCAACACATCTAAAAGGTGCCACAGACACCAAGTTTGGTGGTAATATGGTACCGTCAAGGACCTGCAACCAAGTTTATCTGTGTTATGTTATACTTGTTATTAAAAGATTATTGTTCAATAAAAGGCCATGTTGGCCATTTGACTCCACATATGTAGTTATTTCTAAAAGAGGTGGTCACAGGCAGGGGTTGGGGAGCAGGGTTGGTAGGTTTAATTAATGAGGTGAATTCTGAACTACCCTAGTCATGTGAATTGTATACAGATGGTGTATAGATCTTCAACACTTTTCCTTTTCGCAACTTTTTCGCAACAAGCTTCATCAGGATGATATACTACATGGTACAGATCTGTCATATGAACAAAAGAGTTGCATTCACTAAGATGCCCATCTAAGAGTCTTTTGAAACTATTAATACTTCCCGCAGACACCACCGCTTGTTGAAGGAACTTCCACATCCTTTCTGCTCTAACAATAAAGAAACCCCTGTGCAGTTTAAGGTTAAACCGCTTCTCCTCCAATTTCATGGAGTGGCTACATGTCTTTAGCTCCCTGAAGCTGAATAGTTGTCCTCCTATACTGGGATCACCATTGAGGTACTTGCATATCGAACTGAAGGTGGCATGAATATGAACAATAAATATATTTACCACATATTTACAATATTTTCAATGCACTCACATGTTTCAAAAATAAGAGGAGAGAGGGGCGCCAAGCAATCATATAGTGTAGCATGGAAGTTTATTAGTTGCGTAAATTAAACCAAATGTATTGCACTCACAAGTATGGATGGGTTAGACTGTAACTGTAACACAGAACCCCAGCACACAAAAAGACTCTATCAGTATAGAAAATTTGCTGCTGTGCACCAGTGTAATACACCAACATGCAAAAATATAAATAAACAGCGCAAATCAAACAACTCATTCAATACATGTTACAAATAAAATAGGAGGCCACCAACATTAAGAACGAGACTAGTGAAAAAAGTCCCTGACACACCTAAGAGAAGGGTGACATTTTTGGATAGGATTGGTTTTTTTCAAGTGCAGAAGGTGCATAGCATGTAAGAACTTTAAAGGTGACAATAAAAGGCAATATGACAGTTTTCAATCATGTTCCAACAGTTCATCATATAAGATCAAGAAATTCATATCGTGTGACAGTACCCATGTTACTTATCTGCTGGAGTGTTCTTGTAACCTCCAGTACATAGGTAGAACCACTAGGAAACTTTCTGTGAGGCTTGGGGAACATATTAGAAATATTAAGAAAGGATATAAATACCATAGCTTGTCAAACCATTTCAGAATGTATCACAACAGGGACCCGGCATCTTTAAGGTTTTGTGGGATAGACAGGATTGATGTCCCATGGAGAGGGGGTGATATGGTTAAAAGTATATCACAAAATGAAACCAAATGGATTTATCAAATGGGGACATTGAGCCCTAAGGGGTTAAATGCAGAGGTTGATATAAATAGTTTCTTATCCAATTGGTAATAGAAATATGGTTATTATATTCAATTACTGCGATATTTTTCATTTATATTTATTTTATTTTATTTATTTATTTATTTTTTATTTTATTTTTATTTCTACTTTTATTTTTAATTTCATATTTATTTTTATTTTTTTTTTTATTTCTTTTTATTTATTTATATTTACTTTTATTTATATTTTTAGTTTTAGTTTTAATTTAATTTTTTTTTTATTATATTTTTTATGAGTATGGGTATGTGCATATATATTTTTTATGGAGATATTGTCATTTGTTATTAAAGAATTCCTCAAGTTTTAAGTTATATGCAGATATATTAGATTGCTGTATGAATTAAAGGAAGGTATATATGTTTATAATGTACTTTACACCTGTCCTCGGATTGTAAAGGAATCTGACGCTGGGGAGCAGAGGATGATAACCTATTAGTTTGCGTCATAGGTAATTAACATAGGGGAGGGATCCTGTGGTGTATAAATAGCATCTGGTGACTGGAAATGGTGTCTTGAGAACGCCCTGTGGGAGGGGCGAAACGCGTTGACGCATTTCCAGTCTGCTGTCCTTACGTCCTACGTCACTTCCGGTGAGTGGAACGCACGCCGAGGGGTGCGCTCCAAGCGGCCATCTTGATTGTTGGATCTGGGTTTCTATCCTCTGCAAACCAACAGGCTGTGAGGTCTCTGGATTGGAGTGTGATCCCGTGGATATTTTGGTAGCCTATGGAGGCAATAAATCAAAGCTTTCTATTTATCTATAACATGTGAGTGGCCTGGTATTATTTATAATACTACATTAGGTATAGCAGTATCACGCTATGGTATATGTTTTTTCTTTTTTTTTTGGACCGCGGTGGAGTTCATATGAGGAGTGAGTGGAATCATCTAGCCCTGCAAAGCGATTTAGGAGTTCTGGAGGATATAGAGGGGGTTTAGGATCCCTTAAATTCTAAAAGGCAAATAACTCACCAACATCTGATGAGTGCGGTTGATTTTGATTTCACACTGGTGGATGGTGGAAGCACTGTTTTTTTGGAGAAATCATTATACTTATGTTTTTTCTGGGATAAAAGGACTGGGATAAAAGAATTGCTGATGCAACTGCTCATTGTCCCCTTACATTTGTTGCAATTTTCCCCAGCCTCTGACAGTATAACTTTTGCTGGACAGCATAGACTGCGGAAAAATATGTGATTGAAAGGTGAGTTAAATACAATTATCATATCATACTAATTGCACAGTTGTATTTCTCAAAATACACTTCCTTTAGACCAGCTTTACAACTTTGGGCACAGTACCACAATATGAATGTGATAATGCATTGCGGTGCCAATTCATTCTGTGTCATTCTGACACAACACGGAACACTACAAAGCATGGTAAAGTACTACTATGTGTTGTGGTTTGCTGCATTGCCAAAAAGCAAGGTCGGGTTTTAGGCAGCTCAAGATAACTAGACTGTCTTAAAGGATAAGTTCACCTTTGGGAACATGTTACATGTTCCACCCGTTTTTAGGGTGGAACATGTAACATGTTCGCAATCCTGCAGCCACCACCCACTGCCCCTCCCCCCATGACAGAAGTACAGAGAGAAGTTCCCCATACTAGCTGTCATTTTTCAAAAGCAAAATCTCCACTCACACTGCCGTCAATCATTCACAGTCCTCTGTGAATAAATAGACTACAGGTCCCAACAGCCTCAGCGGGTGTCAGCTTGTAGTTCTCAATGAACTACCATGGCGCTGTGGAGCGCTGTGGTAGTTTATTGATTCGTCCTGTCAGAAGTATCGGCTTGCTCATATGGGATGTATGGGCAAGCAGATACATTGACAGTATGCAGGAAACCTGCATGACATGGGCAATCTGTTGATTGTTGGTGCAATGCTTTAGAGGTTCCTAACACAAAAAATAATACATTTATTATTTTTTGTGTAAAGGTGAATTTATCCTTTAAAGCAATACATGTTAACGGAGGAAATAACTTGCATCATCATATATGTAAGAATACACCACAAAAGTGTGAAGAAGCCCTTAAAGTCCAATGCCAGCCCAAGGAAATATTTAGTGGACAGAGTGAGGAAGACCTAAACATTCTGTCAGGTTTTCAATTCTGTCTAGCATCCCATTCAGGAGATTTTCCCTCATTTTATTTCTCTGTAACGAGAAATTAGCACATTATGACATAAAATTATTGTCAGAAGGTCTCCACTTTGCAAAAATCATGTTTTTGTCTATATCTCTGCCCTTGCAGGAAAATGAGGGTAACTCCCCAGTAGAGAAACAGGCCACAATAGAAAAGGAAGGTGTTAAGCATGTAAAGATTGCTAGGGAAAAGGCACTGGAAACATTGGCAGAAAAACTCTGAAGGATCTATTGATTTAGGACTGTTGTGTAAAGGGACACGTTGTTGATAATAATAAGGAAAAGAAGATTGTCACGAGTTACGCTGTGTGATCTATAGAGGGTTTGTTCACCTTTACAAAAAAAACTGCCTATGCAGACATTGGGCGTCTGTAGATAAAAACAAATTCTGCAGCTCTGACTAAAGTTGAATAATGCTCTTTCTATAGGTGTAGGTCATTTAAGTACATCATTAAGCCTGACTGGAATACTCCAAGGACATTGCTAGAATATTTCTAAGTGAGGTCTAGTCATGACTGCTCACAAGCTCTGAGCTCAGACAGTGGAGAGGAAGAGCATGTGAGGAGGTTTGAATCAGAGAAAAAGCTCACTCCTGTGATAGTGGAGGTGAGCAGTAACAACTACGCCTCACTTACGTAGCAATGTCCTTGGAGTGTCCCAGTCAGGCTTTGAAAGGTACAGTTGTGTTCAAAATAATAGCAGTGTGTTGAAAAAAGTGAATAAAGCTCAAATCGTTCTAATAGCTTTTATTTCTATACACACAAATGCATTGGGAACACTACACATTCTATTCCAAATCAAACCATGAAGAAAAATATATCACATTTGTGTTGTTCCTCTAAAAATATTGAAGAAAAGTGAATATTAGACTGTTCAAAAAATAGCAGTGTCTGTATTCTTCTTTACAAACTCAAACATTCACTATATAAAATGAAAAATGTTTGAAGATTTTGCTTTCCTTTGAATCACTTAATTAATATTTAGTTGTATAACCACTGTTTCTGAGAACTGCTGTACATCTGTGTTCCATGGAGTCAACCAACTTCTGGCACCTGTGAACAGGTATTCCAGCCCAGGATGATTGGACTACATTCCACAGGTTTTCTCTATTTCTTGGTTTTGCCTCAGAAACTGCATTTTTGATGTCACCCCACAAGTTTTCTATTGGATTAAGATCCGGGGATTGGGCTGGCCACTCCATAACGTCAATCTTGTTGGTCTGGAACCAAGATGTTGCACGTTTACTGGTGTGTTTGGGGTCGTTGTCTTGTTGGAACACCCATTTCAAGGGCATTTCCTCTTCAGCATAAGGCAGCATGACCTCTTCAAGTATTCTGATGTATTCAAACTGATCCATGATCCCTGGTATGCGATAAATAGGCCCAACACCGTAGTATGAGAAACATCTCCATATCATGATGCTTGCGCAACCATGCTTCACGGTCTTCACAGTGTACTGTGGCTTGAATTCAGTTTTTGGGGGTCGTCTGACAAACTGTCTCCGGCCACTAGACCCAAAAAGAACAATCTTACTTTCATCAGTCCACAAAATGTTGCGCCATTTCTCTTTAGGCCAGTCAATGTGCTCTTTGGCAAATTGTAACGTCTTCAGCGCATGTCTTTTTTTCAACAGTGGGACTTTGCGGGGGCTTCTTGCAGATAGCTTGGCTTCACGTAGGCGTCTTCTAATTGTAACAGTACTCACAGGTAACTTTAGACCTTCTTTGATCTTCCTGGAGCTGATTGTTGGCTGAGTCCTTGCCATTTTGGCTATTCTTCTATCCATTCGAATGGTAGTTTTTCGCTTTCTTCCACGTCTTTCAGGTTTTGGTTGCCATTTTAAAGCATTTGCGATCATTTTAGCTGAGCAGCCCATCATTTTCTACACTTCTTTATATGTTTTCCCCTCTCCAATCAACTTTTTAATTAAGGTACGCTGTTCTTCTGAACAATGTCTGGAACGACCCACTTTCCTCAGAATTTCAGAAAGAAATGCACTGTAACCAGCATGTACAACATTTTCTGCCTTCCTTCCTTAAATAAGGGCAATAATTGCCACCTGTTTTTCAAAGAATGAATGACCTCACTAATAGAACTCCACACTGCTATTATTTTGAACATGCCCCTTTCAGTTAGTGATTCAATTACACAGAATCAGCAGCATGCATGTCATGACTGTTGGGTCGTTGGATTTCTATTACTCTACTACACCTGCTAGTAAATTATTGACATGTAGAAATATAATTTCTACCAAAAACAGTGATTGATCAGGTTAGTGATGTCTGACTGCTATTATTTTGAACACAACTGTATATAGAAAAGTTCAAACATACCAGTACTTAGAGTGTTATACATCCAAAGGTGTTGCAATCCATAATGCTTCACCTGATGCAGCCCTCCTCAGAATGGAAAATCTCTAGGAGAACTGTAAAAACACACAAGTGGTGAAAATGCCTAGTGCATTACCACCATCAATGTTTACTGGATCCAAAAGACAAAAACATACTCACAAACATAAAAAAGAGCAGGTGTATAAATCACAACTCCAGCCTTAGGCAATGATATCTGACCATGTGTAGCGCTACTGACAAAGCCGCTTGTATGATATCCCGGTTTCCCCTTACTTCGCCCCGCAGCCAGACACAGTGTATTCCTTCAGCTAAATATACATACAGTGGGGATCGAAAGTTTGGGCACCCCAGCTAAAAATTTGTATTAATGTGCATAAAGAAGCCAAGGAAAGATGGAAAAATCTCCAAAAAGGCATCAAATTACAGATTAGACATTCTTATACTATGTCAACAAAAGTTAGATTTTATTTCCATCATTTACACTTTCAAAATAACAGAAAACAAAAAAATGGCGTCTGCAAAAGTTTGGGCACCCTGCAGAGTTAATATCTTGTACTGCCCCCTTTGGCAAGTATCACAGCTTGTAAACGCTTTTTGTAGCCAGCCAAGAGTCTTTCAATTCTTGTTTGAGGTATCTTTGCCCATTCTTCCTTACAAACGTCTTCCAGTTCTTTGAGATTCCTGGGCTGTCTGTCACACACTGCTCTTTTAAGGTCTATCCATAGATTTTCAATTATGTTGAGGTCAGGAGATTGTGAAGGCCATGGCAAAACCTTAAGTTTACGCCTCTTGATGTAATCCCCCGTGGATTTCGAGGTGTGTTTAGGACCATTATCCATTTGTAGAAGCCATCCTCTCTTTAACTTCAGCTTTTTCACAGATGGCATCAAGTTATCATCCAAAATTTGCTGAAATTTTATTGAATCCATTTTTCCTTCTACTCGTGAGATGTTCCCTGTGCCACTGGCTGCAACACAACCCCAAAGCATGATTGATCCAACTATATGCTTAACAGTTGGACAGAGGTTCTTTTCATTAAATTCTGTGCCCCTTCTTCTCCAAACGTACCTTTGCTCATTCCGGCCAAAAAGTTCAATTTTAACCTCATCGGTCCACAGAACTTGTTTCCAAAATGCATCAGGCTTGTCTATATGTTCATTTTCAAAGTTCAAACGATGATTTTTGTGGTGAGGACGTAGAAGAGGTTTTCTTCTGATCACTCTTCCATGAAGACCATATTTGTACAAGTATCTCTTTATAGTGGAATAGTGTACCATAACTCCGGTGTCTGCCAGATCTTTCTGGAGGGATCGTGCAGTCAAACGTGGGTTTTGGATTGTTTTTCTCACAATCCTGCGAGCTGTTCTGTCTGATATTTTTCTTGGTCTTCCAGATCTTGCTTTAACTTCCACTGTTCCTGATGACTGCTATTTCTTAATTACATTCCGAACAGAGGATATTGACATCTGAAAACGCTTTGCTATCTTCTTATAGCCTTCTCCAGCTTTGTGAGCGTCAACTATTTTCAGTTTCAGTTTTCTAGACAACTGCTTAAAAGAACCCATGGTGCTGATTGTTGGGGCAAGGTCAGATGAGTCTGGGCATTTAAAACCTTTGAGATTGACATAACCTGGTCTTCCCAGACGATGATTGAGAACAATCCATGACACTGGCAGGTCTCAGCTTTGCAAAGGGGGCAGTGCATGCTATAAATTCTGCAGGGTGCCCAAACTTTTGCAGATGCCATTTTTTTGTTTTCTGTCATTTTGAAAGTGTAAATGATGGAAATAAAATCTAACTTTTGTTGACATATTATAAGAATGTCTAATCTGTAATTTGATGCCTTTTTGGAGATTTTCCCATCTTTCCTTGGCTTCTTTATGCACATTAATACAAATTTTTAGCTGGGGTGCCCAAACTTTCGATCCCCACTGTACACTTTTGTTCATTATCATCAATGACCAGTTTAGGGGATGTTTTGTTTTTGGAGTTGACAGGAAGCCCCTGATGTGTGAAACAAACACATAGCACTTACATAGTGTATAAAAAATGTAATGTATACTAATAATAATAAAAGGTATTGCCTCAAACACAGGTATAAGTAGATATGGATATAATGCAATATAATGCATCTAAGCATAATTCATAAACGTATACAGTGCCTTGAAAAAGTATTCATACCCCTTGAAATTTTCCACATTTTGCCATGTTACAACCAAAAACGTAAATGTATTTTTTAGGGATTTTATGTGATAGACCAACACAAAGTGGCACATAATTGTGAAGTGGAAGGAAAATGGTAAATGGTTTTAAAACTTTTTTACAAAATAAATATCTGAAAAGTGTGGCTTGCATTTGTGTTCAGCCCCCTTTGCTCTGAGACCTCTAAGTAAAATCTAGTGGAACCAATTGCCTTTAGAAGTCATCTAATTAGTAAATAGAGTCCACCTGTGTGTAATTTAATCTCAGTATTAATACAGCTGTTCTGTGAAGCCCTCAGAGGTTTGTTAGAGAACATTAGTGAACAAACAGCATCCTGAAGGCCAAGGAACACACTAGAAAGGTCAGGGATAAAATTGTGGAGACATTTAAAGCAGGGTTAGGTTATCAAAAAATATCCCAAGCTTTGAACATCTCATGGAGCACTGTTCAAGGCACTGTATATTCATATCTACAGTATAATAAAACTAATAGATTCTAAAAAATATACAGTATAATGATTAAATCATCATGTATAATACAGAACTAAGTTATTACTTCAAACTGATAAATATGAGTGAACCATACATAAGTGAAAAAAAATAAGGAAGCCACTCTAACATAGCACTCCCTAGTGTGCTACAAGGGTAGTGTAGGTAAGTTCATTGTGTATAACTCATGGTAACTGTGTGAGTCTGTAATTAGGTTGGGTTACTGCAGG
This sequence comes from Staurois parvus, assembly GCF_062004578.1. Lineage (NCBI taxonomy): Eukaryota > Metazoa > Chordata > Amphibia > Anura > Ranidae > Staurois > Staurois parvus. The sequence continues at coordinate 154,501 of NW_028318342.1, read as the reverse complement.
TCAAGCTGGATGGCTTAACAGGTTGGGCCTCTGTCATCTCACCTGGTTCTGGAGGACCATGCAACCTTCCAGAAACCAGTGGGCAGAAGGGCTGGAGACCTAATCTGCATGTTTATAGGAGTCTAACCAAACCCAGGTTTGGAAGCCTTGGTAGAGGGGTGAGACCAACCCATAAATAGGAGAGAGTGAGGCTGGCAGGGGAGTCAGGTGAAATGGAGTGCTGAGGAGGCTGTCAGTGGGAGGCTGGCTCAGGAGCATCCATTCAGCTTCACAGTATGGACAAGATCAAGGTCTGGGAGTAATGGGAGCAAGAAGGACAAAGTGAGTATACCAGCACACCCAGAGATTCACAAGTGGAAAGACTGCCACGTGTAGCAAACTTTCAAAGGACAGCACAGTAGCTGGAAGCAGTTATACAGGGGAGAGGAGATACTTCTGCATGTAGCAGCAACAATTTAAGCTAACTTTCAGAGGGGCTGAGAGTCCCTAGCCTGTAAGGGACTGTAGCTACTAATCCACAAAGATTGACCACTTTCAAGGAAAAAAACAGTTGAGGATCTGTTTCTGTAAAAAGGAAGGGAGTTGTCCCTGTGCATTGATTTAGTCAAGTTGGACATCCCAAAATCCCTATTACACTATCCAAGTTAATTCCTTTAATGAAAGAACAAAAACCAAGCTCACGGACTTTTCACTGACTGTGGATGCAAGTGTGGAAAAAATGTGTTGTTTGGATGTGCGGAGCTTAGGGGGACCTAAAAACACAGCGGCCCTCAAGAGGGTGGCACTACATTTGGGGTTCTCATCCGGGATATCCCTATAGCAACTTGCACGGCCGCTTCCCCTAGTGACCAGCAACCATCGAGCCAGATGATTGTTTTGTGCTGTCAAGTGATCACAGGAATCACAGGAAAGTGAAGTTGTGCTGTACTGCTGTGACTGTAATATTCAAATTGCTGTTGTCCATGCTGTTGCCCATAGCAACCATATCGGGCCTGTACAAATGTCTGTGAGGAGCTTAGGAGGACCTAGAAACACAGCGGCCCTCAAAAAGGTAGTGCTACACTAAAGTACTGCGTAGATATCCAAACCCTCATTCAGACCCCTAGGGGGCGATGATGGCTGTGGGCATGTGGATAGGAATTGCCTGCTGAGGGCTCAAAATGGGTCTTGGAAATATGTCAGAGTCAGAGTCCACCATAAGTTCAGGGCCCAAAAACACTAGTTTCTCCTTTTCAACAACATAGGTAAATTTAGTGTCAAAAAGATTTGACTGACAGTATTGTATCTGAACCATCTATATTATCAGTATGAAATCTATGAAATGTGCCAAGAGGACCAGGTTTGTCCCCAGAATGGCTTGTTATTCCAAATGTGATAATTCTCCCAAAAACCCACAAATAGGTTAACATAACTTGGTGAACCTATCCGCATGTCAGTGCCTTAAATTTGCCTGTAGAAATCACCCACAAGGGTGATATAGTTGTGTGTGTGGAATCGATGCACTGTACAATGAAAGCAATTTGAGTATGGTGCAAACTGTTATCTTTCAGGAAATCTTAAGGAAATGCTTGCCAGCTTGTGGTCCATACTGGTGTTTAATTGATGCATATAAAGATGATGAATCGAGAAAGACCCACTTATAGCATGCTTTTCACTGATAGGTGGACAAAATGTCCAGTATTTTGTTTGAATCTCTAACATATGAAGGGAGTTGTGTTACTAGGTCCTAAAGGAAGTGGTAAATATAGTTGCCCAGGTTGCTGGTTAGGCTGTCAATACCAGCTATTAAAGGCCTACCTGGTAGATTGGACACAAGGAAGCCTTTCATATCTTCTAACAGTCTTGGAGCTTCTGCCAGGTATGTCCTGGACAGCAAGACCACCTCCTTTATCTGCCTATCTAATCAAAATGGCCAAATTATTTTTTGAGTGCTGAATGGTCTCTCTTTCTCCCAAGGACATATATGATGTATGGTCCTCCTCACAAAATGATGGTATATAATCTCCTTTTGCCCATTGCGGATGCAACAAAGGGGTTGGTTTACTAGAACTGGAGCAAAATCTGGTTTAGTTCTACATAGAAATCAACCAGCTTCTATTTTTTTTCATCAAAGCCTAATTGAGCAAGCTGAAATTAGAAGCTGATTAGGTACCATGCACCAGCTTTTGCACTCTCCAGTTTTAGTAAATCAACCCCAACGACTTGGGTATAAAAGGGATATATTGAAAATAACCCATACTCACATATCCGCAGGTCTCATTAGACCACAGGCATGATACCCCGCCATCATATGCTCCCTCAGACTATAGTTCTTCCAACATGACCAAAGCCCCGTCCTGGATGAAACTACTTTCCACTGTCCATAGTCACATCTAGTGATGGGCTGCATGTTCGAGTCGAACGTAAGCTATTTGCCCGCCGCGCCCCACAATGCACTGCGCCCTGACAATGCATTGTGATTGGCCAAAGCATCGCACCTGACCTGTGGTTTGGCTTTGGCCAATCACAGGGCATGATGATGTCACAATGGGCAGGGTGATCCTGCCCCCTTGTGACGTCATCACCCTATTTACAATAAGAACTTTCATCACCGCGCAGCTGTCAAACATAGGGAGCCAGCATCGAGAGCGGAGTGGATTTCTTTTTTCGGGTCGGCGGTGGCGGCAAACATCGTGATTGATGTTGGATCTACTTCGGGGGACATTTGTTTTATTTTTATTTTTAATAAAGGACTTGTCAAAGACTGTCTCCTGTCTTTTTTACATTACAATTTTTTTTTTTTTTGTGAATGGTAGCGGTACCATGTACTGCATACTTATTCACATAACCCCACAACCACCAGCCAGTGGGGACAAGGTGCTTTGGGGGGGAGCTCGCCTGCACCAAAGCATCCCCCCTTGTTGATGGCATGTGGCCTGGTATGCTTCAGAGTGGGCAATGCTTGTTCATCCCACCCCCTTCCCTGAGCTGAATGCTCAGATAAGGGTCTGGTATGGATTTTGGGGGGGACCCCTCAAAATTCATACCAGACCCGAATGGCTTGGTATGGATTGAAGGAAGAACCCTATGCTTTTTTTTTTTTATTTTAATTATCGAGCAATGCCAACAATTCGACATTCAGCTGTCAACAGGGAACCCAGCTGACAGCTGAAAGATGAATGAATGTTTCACTACTAAAATACCGCATAACTTAACAATATAACTCATGTGGTATTTTAGTAACTGAGCGGTATCTTACCGTATACTTAGATGCGGTAAGATACCGCTTAGTAAATTGTTCCATGTTGGAAGTTTGCGGTCGAAATTTCGGTAGGTTCGAATGTTCAACCAGGAACCGAACAGGGGTGTGTTCAGCCCATCACTAGTCACATCGTCACCAGCCCTAGTTTCTTTTATCATTCATTGAAAAGTACCTCTTATGTGTAAGTTTACGAGTAAATTTGTTAAGATTGACAAACAACTCAAAAAGGTTTGGGGGACTGGGAGAAGCAAAATTCAAACCTTTTTATAACAAGGAAATATCTGCTTCACTAAGCTTGGTGGTACATAAGTTATAGATCTTAATAGCTTCAAGGCCCTGGGTTATACTTTGCCTCTTTTTGGACCTTTCGAATAGGGGACATGGTGTGGGGGGCATACAGGTAAGAACCCATGGTATCTTTGACATAGATAGTGTGAGGTGGAGAGGAGCAGACAATCTAAGTTGGTTTAGATCTGAAGAAGGGGGCATGTCCCCTGAAACGCATTAGCTTTCCAACTTTGGCATATGTGGTCAAATGACAGATCGCCTATGGCTGGAGTTGGGATTTGATACGCCTGTTCCTTTGTGTGTTTTTGAATATGTTTATGTGTTTTGGATCTAATAGAAATCGGGGGTGGTAATGCATTAGGAGTTTGCATCCTCATGTGCGGTGCTTTATTACAGTTCTTTGGGAGGCATGTAAATGTCCTATACCTATAGCAAGAGTATTATTCAACTTTAGTCAGAGATGCACAGTTTGTTTTTATCTACAAACACCCCTTACTTTCATCTGCAGTTTTTTGTAACGGTTAGGTCAGATTGTGATGCTGGGCTGTCACTATATTTTTCCAAGCACCAGGGCACTATATGTACATCAACAGCATCATTGTATGTGTGTGTATGTCCGTTATTATTTTTAGTGACACCAGAAGATGGCAACCTACAATGCCATAAACAATGCCCTTGGATTGAGTGTGTCATATTCTTTCTTTGACTCTCATTTTGTTGTAATTATCTTGTTTTAAACTGTAAAAAGTCATCCTTCATTTTCTCTTGTTCTTATGAAAACTATCTCCCACGTGTCTATATTGAATCAAGTATTTGTTTTGCTTTTAAAATGGCCTTGCTTCACTTCTCACTTTTGTCTTTTATCAGTTTTTTTTTAATTGCATTTGTCAATTTAGATAATATAGAATAATTCTAAACAGCATGATAAACTGCAATAATTTCCACTAAGCACAATATGAGTTTTTATTTGAAAGGACTGTATATATGTTAATTATTCTAACTTCTTTTACTGTAGTGCACCATAAGTGATTCTATTTTTTATGTGCAATCAATTAAGCTTCTTCCCCTGTCAGAGCTAATTGGTATAATTATTTAAATTTTCTTCTTTGCACACAAAATAGCCTGTATGTATATATTTAGCAATAAACATTATGCGTTTTATGTTTCTTATACTCTATTCAGTGAGAAAAATAAAATATTAATTATTGAGATGACAAATGATGGTAAATGATATGCAAAAGGAAAGTGTATTCTTGCTTGTGAAGCTTATTATTAGCAAACAAATCTATGCAAATGAATGCCAGTTTGCTAAATTGTAGACTACACAGTTGCGGAGGTTGGCAGGGTGGCGGAGGGTTTAATGGTCTGCCTGATTTCTAAAGGGTGTTTTGTTGGTCACTCTCAGGGTTGCTGATAGAAATCATGGGGTTCCCCATACAGACCCCCTCCCACCTCCCCACTCCTGAAAAAAATCACAGTGATTTTTGAGCTAAAAATACACTAAAATTGTTATTAGAAGAAACAAAAACAAAATAACCTTCAAAATTCCTGCTAAATCTAAAAGATAAGACTGTTATTGAGTTAATAAATGAAGCTCTGTGTGTGAATGAGGTCTTGGGGGTCATTCACATGGGAGCTGTGGCCTAAACATTGTGAATCAGCATTTCTTTCTATGTAGCTGGAGCTGTGTGCAAGCAGCCTATGTTACACTATGGGGATGCAACAGCAATACGAACACTGTTACAGGTCCTAATTTGACAGGTGTGTGGTTGAAGGCGTATGGCCTCGAACACTGACATTAAGCCTGGGTTCACACTGAAGAGGTCTGGAATTAGCAGTGTTTTCCGCACCGCATCAAAATTGCACTCCGTTCATGCGAACAGTTGCAGGTATGTATGTTAAGTTAACAACACCCTGAAATTAGTCTGCAAAACGCGGTGCGATATGCATAATCGGATCTCATAGGTGTGAATACCCATGCGATCTGATTTAGTGAGGACCCAAAAAAGGGTTCTGCACCTTTTTGGTGCGGATGCGGTGTGATTTGAGCCATACATAATGTTATTTAATTGGTTTATGTGTTTACGTGAAAGTTATAGTGTTTACAAATGGCGGTATATATACTGCAATTTTTTAACTAGTAATGGCAGCAATCAGCAAATTATAGCGGTACTGTGGTACTGACACCAGGGAGAATTGGGGGGGAACACATCTAAGAATTGATAAGTTGCAATTTAATAAATGGGTTTAATGGGTTTGGGTTTAATACTGCTTTAAGAATTGATAACTGCTAAATTTGCATAAAACTATTTTACAGAAAACTATCTCATACGTTGTTAGAGCTTCAATATAGAGTGCAGAATTCTCCTACTTCCCTGTCATTTGTATACTCAGTATCACTTCCTTTAAAGCAGTTATCTGACATTCATTTTTCGCTTATTTGCCAAGGCCATAAATCAAAAGATAGAAAACTCTCACAACCCATCCCACATGTTATGCAAATAATTTTTATACTTTATAATATTCTCTGTTCATTTTGCACAGTGAAATGTCAGGTAAGGTGTCATAAAACTGGATTGGAGCAAGAGATTCTGAATATAACATGGACAGGAAATCTAGATATTCCTGCCCCCTGTGGAGTCGGAGAAGGACATGTCTGGCATCACAGATTAATAACCGAGATTACCATATGAGAGAGTATGACATGTTTGCTCTACTGAATGTATCTTACATAATGATATATAAAAAAAGCAGATTCCATTGACTGTGACAATGTCTCTGCAAGTGTCAAGATGACAGGATGAGCCATATATTGTGCATAACTTGTGCAGGAGTTCCACATCAAGATTTGAAGCTGACTCTCTTCGATGAGGTTAACAATAGAAATAAAACCCTAATATACATTTTAAGTCTTCCCCCATTCTATTCTTTACTTTGTAAAGAATAGCCAATCAAGTGCAAGTAAAATTTAAAAAATCATCATTTTTTATTTGCACATACAGTAATTGGATGATGGAAATCAGCAGAGCTGATTATGTAATATAAATATGTAGCGCTGTATCAAATAATGCACAAAGGTGAAATGAAAAGCAATAATAAATAAATCACTTAATATGTCAGTCACTATAGGTGAAAAAAATGACTTAAAGATATAAATAAATACAAATGTAGTCCAGTGGTATAGTGAGTAAATTGAAAAGTAGATAATTCAGTAAATCCAGTGCGGGTGATTCTTGTGGGTAAGAGAATGAGGTATGCTTACACTTACCGGAAGCGCAAGCCAAATGCGCATTATAATATTATATCCAAGCGGGGAACACCAATGGTCATCAAGGATCTGGTCGTCACCTGAAGAGGAAAGGGGCTCCACTGGCTTGCACACACTGGACTGCACTCCAAAACCTCATGGGGGATCAACTCAGCATACAGATACCTGGATGAGTTGTTATTATGAAGATCCAGCTAATCCTTGCTTCGCTTGGAATAAAAAGCACTGCTCCACCTTGAAATGGCTCAAATGATTGAGACCACAAAAAAGGGGGTATACACATAGTGTAGTATATTTGTTAAAAAGGTTAAGTAATCCAGCATAAATGTCCATAAAAATGCAAAAACATGCAAAGTGATTAATGGTTTCTAATAACTAAGCCAGACATATAAAGGGTTAAGTCTGCAAATAGCATGTAGTGTCAGTAGTACTGACATAAAAGGCTAGCTGTCATACAAATGTTCGGCACTAGTCTGCAGTATAAGCAGACATGCATTGACAGCTCGTGGTGAGAGAATTCCAAAATGGCCGCCGAGCTCACGCGTGGCCTCATCGGCGTGACGTCAGATACGGCAAGGGCAAAAATCTGATGCGTTCGTGTCATTTAGCTTGCGCTTCCGATATGTGTAAGCATACCTCATTCTCTTACCCACAAGAATCACCCACACTGGATTTACTGAATTATCTACATTTTCAATTTACTCACTATACCACTGGACTACATTTGTATTTATTTAAATCTTTAAGTCATTTTTTTCACCTATAGTGACTAACATATTAAGTGCTTTATTTATCATTGCTTTTCATTTCACCTTTTGCATTATTTCATACAGCACTGCATATTTATATTACATGTTCTGTTTTGAGGATTAAGAGGTTTTATCCTATGTGCTAGCAGCTATTTTCAATTTTTATCTAGTTTTTTTATGTGCGCTCAGTCTTACTATATATATTTTAGCAGAGCTGATTAACTAAGCTCTGGAGAAAATAAATGCACCTGCACTTACAATGTTCACAGTCTATATGCCTTTAGTAAAGCAACCCCACTGTGAACCATAACTTTATATGTAAACTAATTATGTATTTGTGGATATCAAATTATACAATGCAATGATAAAAATTATTTGACACTATACAGAACTACATTTATATGAGCATGTAACAACATTTGCGTTCTAACAACCCTTTAGTCATTTTCATGCATACGCTTTTAATGTTTCATGCTTCTAGCTTCTGGGTAGATATGGAAAACAAGCAGAGTGGCTGTTTCTTTGTAGCTCTGGATCCTAGAATCCTAAATGGAAGACAGTGCACAACTGTTTTCCAGTTCTTGCTTTTGGTTGCTTGTTTCCTCTCACTGGTTCTTCTATGTGATTGGGATATTATATTGTAAGTTCCCTCAAGGGCAAGGACTGATGTGTTCTGTATATGCTATAGAAATACGGAAATCAAATGCTGTATAGGTGTGGATTTATCTGTAGTTGTGGTTGACCAAGGGGTAACACAAGCAATCCTGATTAACTGCTCTACCTGTATTCCCTTCTGCCTTCGTCATTATACATATACCTTTGACTGCCAGGCACTGTCTATGATTTTTTACCTTAGATGGCCAAATTCCTAAACCATATTTTATTAAAGTGAAAAACCTATTTTATATTTTTTCCCCTTTAATTTGAAAGTTATGGAAGCATATAATGCCCAAGTTTCCATTCCACATAGTGCTACGTTTACTCTGTAAATTGTTACATCTATAACAATATGAAAATTGTGTTTCAGCTACAAAACATATGGAACTTTTCTATAAATACAATAACAGCATTTTCATATTTTGTGCAAATTTTTTAATTCCATACCTGAAATAGAAGCAAAACATACAAAAAAAAGGCTCACATAAAACATTAAATATATCAAAAAAGCTAAATTAATGCTATAGTTAATATAAAAAATAAAGGAATGCATACTATGAATATTATACTGTGAATAGTATAATTACATTTTGACAAAATTATCCGACTACAATAAGAATCCACTATAAGAATACAATAATGAATTCAGGGAAAATGTTGGGCATTAATGTTTGCTTCCTTACTCAAATGATCATTAGACTAATCTATTTACAGAATAACTTGGGGTGGGCACTGGACAGCACAGCTATAAACAAAGTTATTGAACTTAATTCCTTGTGTGCCAGCAAATGTTAAAAAACATTTTTTCCTGGAGTTCTTCTTTAAGTAGCATTTTATCATCCTGTAATGAATGAATCCAACAAGATTTGAAAAATATTTGTTTTTATAAATTTTAGTCTATTAATATGAAATAAATTTGGGTTTAATAGCATGAAGGAAATTGCTTGTCAACACCATACACTTGAATCTTTTACCATTTTTTTCTGGGACCCAAATTGTGATATTGTAACTACAAAAAGAAGAAATATACAAGAGAGTTATTCTTGAAATAAAAAGAGGCATATGGAAGAATATGATTGCATAATTTGCAGTTTTATAGGATGTCTACCCTTTTTGATATTATGGGCTAATTTTACTGTCTGAAATAAATAAAGATTTTTATTACTAATGACATTACAAGTGACATAAATATGTGGAAAGAATCTCTTGTGATTTCAGCATTGAATTAATTCACTGGATGACTTAAATTTGAACTCCAGGCTTACCTCAGGCTCTTCTCCTGTACTGAAATTACATACTACGATCCCACTGCGCACTCTGAGCCTCTCACAGTGATCATTAAAAACTGCAGTAAGCCAGATAGAGACCACTTAGTTTTCTGGCTGGAGGACATCCAGCATTATCTAACCCTTTCTTTCCCAGCCTAGCTGTTCCTTTCCAACCCCTTTCATTGATTGGATTTTAATTTTTTCGATCATGGAGACTCAGCATCATATATGAGCATTACCTAGGATGGTCTGCCTGCAAATGCAATCTGCTAACAAACTCACACTTCTTCAGTTTGACAATCACCCATCAAGGTATCCTGATATCTGAATAACAACTCCCAAGAATTGGCCTACTGCTTGCAACAGGACTCAGGGCTTTTGAGAGGAGTACTGAATTTAGGTCCTGTGATGTTTTCAAAAAGCTATATACAGCACCCAGGTGGCTCTTTTCCTGCCAGGATGGTGATGAAGTCACTGGGTCAAAAATAAGTTTCATAATGAAAGTAGAAAGATTTTATTTAAAATTTAAATTAGGATGTTGATAAGGTTTGGGGGTGCAGGAACCAGGGAAGGCAAAATATAAGAAGATTAAACCTCAGCTGTAGTGAATCCTATTAATTATAGCTTATGATATTATTCTACTCTCAAATTTGCATTCAATTCATTTATACTGATGACGATCGCCAATAGCAAAGAATACCAAAATGTAAGATGTACAATGAAGAATACCAAGAAACTGATGAAAGCTCTAATGCTTCCCACACTCTTCCTGCTGAAGAGATGTGTCTAGCTTTGTTATTTTCCTCCAATAGTCAGGTGTCTGGCATGGGTTTGATGTGCTAGAGAGGGGTCCAAGCCTAGGTCCTAAAGCATCTTGCTGTCCTGCTGGAGGTCATATCCAGGGGAGAAAGTGCAGGAAGGTGTTTACTTAAATTGGAGCATCATGGGGGTGGAACTTTCCAGAACAGCTGGGTAGAAGCTGTGGACAATACAGGAAGTGCTGGTGGCTCATACAAGGAGTACATGTCCTGCATTTAGGCTGCTTTACAGTCTTAATAGCCGATCTGGCTTTCATCTTTATCGACTGTAAGTAGAGATACAGAGTTTGCAATTTTGGTCATTTTGGGTATCCTGTGCCCTAATCTATATCTCCCTGAGTTTATTGATCCTATAATAAACTATTTTAAACTTTTTAAAGCGAGTCAAGGATTCAGCCCTGAGGTGAAATGCTGGCCCTCCAAGCCACCTGGGGGTCACTGTCTTCAGGGGGTAAGAGGTTGCTACACATTTCCAGGACTTGCAACTAGGCCACATCATACGTGGCCTTGAGCACCATTCCAACTGGGGATGTCAAAAAGTCCATAGTTAGCCCACTGCAGTGCCCCCACCCCACTTCCATGCACCAATACATCCATAATTATTATTGTTATATATTGATTATTTAAACAGGCTTATGCAGTAATACAACAACATATGTGTAATCAGCAATCATATCAATTAATCTAGATGAAGTAAAGCTAAATTAAATTCCTTATAAGCTAGTTCACTTTGTGTATCAATATTATATCAAAGGATTACAATGTCTAATCAATCATCTTTTCACCCATCTTTTCAGAGAAGCAAAATGAGTTTTAGCTTAAATGGACTGGGTTACCCTTTACACTTGAGAATATTCTGTAGCTTTTTCCTAGGTGCACACACATGTGGTGCTGTATGGAGGTGCCTGGGCTACAGAACAAGTCTATTCCATTAGTTATCCTGTTAGCTTTTAGGGTGCAATAGGGATTGGGGTTGCCGCTATGTGCTTTACATACAGATAATATGTCCATTGCCCTTGCAGGGACAGTTATGGAGCCCAGAAAAGAGTGTTTAATAAAGGGCAGTTACTTCTTAGAGAAAAGGTGCACACAGGATGTTCCTGGCCTCTCCTAAGGGGACCTACTGCAATTTTAAAATAAAGCATTAACTGACAGGAAAAACTACAGCCACAGGCACTCATGCAGATGTAATAACTACAGGTGAAACTCGAAAAATTAGAATATCGTGCAAAAGTTCATTTATTTCAGTAATGCAACTTAAAAGGTGAAACTAATATATGAGATAGACTCATTACATGCAAAGCAAGATAGTTCAAGCCGTGATTTGTCATAATTGTGATGATTATGGCTTACAGCTCATGAAAACCCCAAATCCACAATCTCAGAAAATTAGAATATTACATGCAATCAATAAAACAAGGATTGTACATAGAACAATATCGGACCTCTGAAAAGTATAAGCATGCATATGTACTCAGTACTTGGTTTGGGCCCCTTGTGCAGCAATTACTGCCTCAATGTGGCGTGGCATGGAAGCTATCAGCCTGTGGCACTGCTGAGGTGTTATGGAAGACCAGGATGCTTCAATAGCGGCCTTCAGCTCTTTTGCATTGTTCAGTCTCATGTCTCTCATTTTTCTCTTGGCAATGCCCCATAGATTCTCTATGGGGTTCAGGTCAGGTGAGTTTGCTGGCCAATCAAGCACAGTAATCCCACGGTCATTGAACCAGGTTTTGGTGCTTTTGGCAGTGTGGGCAGGTGCCAAGTCCTGCTGGAAAATTAAGTCAGGCTGATAGCTTCCATGCCACGCCACATTGAGGCAGTAATTGCTGCACAAGGGGCCCAAACCAAGTACTGAGTACATATGCATGCTTATACTTTTCAGAGGTCCGATATTGTTCTATGTACAATCCTTGTTTTATTGATTGCATGTAATATTCTAATTTTCTGAGATTGTGGATTTGGGGTTTTCATGAGCTGTAAGCCATAATCATCACAATTATGACAAATCACGGCTTGAACTATCTTGCTTTGCATGTAATGAGTCTATCTCATATATTAGTTTCACCTTTTAAGTTGCATTACTGAAATAAATGAACTTTTGCACGATATTCAAATTTTTTGAGTTTCACCTGTATAGCCATAGAAGCTCAAGTCACCATGAAGCACAGCAACAAATCAAAAGGAACCTGTTTACACCTAATTTAAGTTGCATGGCTACAACTTGAAAGTGTTCAATTTTTGTGACTACAAGTGTAAATATAATCTCTATAGGTGTGCATAATAGGCTGCTAACCACCAATGTTTAGGAGGTATACAAAACAGTGCATTACAAGCCACCTTCCAAAGATGAGTGCTCCATCAAAAACTTACTGTGGTTTCTAGTCTCATCTAGTTCCTGACCCAAGACATTTATTACTGTCAATGATAGGCTCTAGACAAGTGCACCTAATATGAGTAAGGGGTTTTGTAGCAAATGTAAATGAGAGAGGTTACAGTAGATATAAACTAAACAATGTCATGGCACATGTCAGTAGGGGATGCCATAGCACATGTGAGAAACATCAAAGCAGTAGTAAGCAAGAGACCACAGCATGTGCAAGAAAGATAGTTGCAGCAGGTAGGAGCAAAAGAGTCTTGCTAAAAGTGAGTGATAAAGTAACAGTAGATTAGAGAGACTCGTGTTAGAGCTAAGATGAGTACATATACTATAAATAAAGTGCAGCACAAAATTCTTTATATTAAGCTTTAGGTAAATGGTGCCCTAATATACAGTACAGAGGGTGCTTTCTATTTTCAGTTAAATTACTATTTATCTTTTATTTTATGAGTTGATAGAATAATAGTTAAGTTTTGGAGATCCAGTGGAATTAATGCATGGTAAGAGAGCATATCCCCCCTGCATTCAAAGTCAACAGTTTTTCATAACATAATCTCTGTTGCAAAATATGGCTGCTGTTAAAAGTATTTTACACAGAATAGCCAGAGTAAACAAAATAAACCCAATAACGAAAAACAGTTAATCTGTTAACAATCATCAACACCTCTAAACTTTACCATATTAATACTGAAGTGTAAGCATATAATGCTGCTCCCGCCATGCCCTCTGACACTCTGTTGGTGGAGTGAAAGACATCGGGAGCGTGGCCAGAGCAGTGCTGGCTGAGGTCATACACCATGACTACATTGGGTCGGTTTGAGCAGCATCTCAGCTTTGGTATGCTTACACTTCTGGATTGGTGCACTTAGATGCCTGCTCCTGTGCTCTGAGCACTGGCAAGGAGATCATGAAGGCTCCAGCTTGAAGCCACACTACAAGCACTTTGTAACCATATTGATATTGAAGATTAATTTACATGGGCTGGTCCAAGACCAAAATTTATTTTTACAACTCAAAGCTGAGTGTGACTTTTTGGTTATTTTGAGGGAGAATAGCATTTAACTTTTCTGTGTTGTACCAAACTGTATGTCTGAGGGAGTCCATGGAAAGGGTGATTTTGTTGTGTTTTGCTTTCAGTGCAAACAATATTTAAACATATATGGAAGTTGTGAATGACTGAAGTAGACACCACTACGTCAATGATCTCCACTTGCTTCTGAGTTCCTTGCTAAGCGGCTGGCCTGATTCTATTGTGAATACAGAAGGTTGGCTGCTCAACACAGCTGCCATTCAGAGAATTTTTTTTCATTTTCTCAATGAATGCAAAGCGTTCTTTGATTGGACCAAGTGGAAAGCATGATATCACCACTAAGTCTCTCCACGTCTTCCCATCAGACAACGCTTTGCATTCATTCAGAAAATGTAAAGCGCTCTCTGAATGGTGCTCGTGCCGAGCGGCTGATATTCTGGGTTCACAGTGCAGCAGCCACTTGGTGTGAGACCTGGAAGCATGTGGAGCTCACTAGAGTAGCATCTACTTCAGTGATTTCCAGCTTCCAGCAGCATCTGCCAGGTATTTCATATACATAGTTACATTGGTCCAAGCTCAGCTAATACTGTATGTATGTATTATGCATTTCAGCTATTGTGAATATTTGCATTGTAATTAATTGAAACTGTTGAATCTGTTTTCTCTTTAATCTGAAAGAGTCTATATCTCTCAGTCAGTAAAAAGAAAGATAAATTGTATCCACTGTGATTCAATGTTTTATGACAATAAAACATGAAAACTTCCAAGGGAGTGAATACATTTTATAGGCACTGTATATGATCCATCACAGCATGAGAAGCTGTCTATTTAAAGTGTTTCATAGCAATAGTGTAGGCTCATGTTACATCATTCTGTGCTGAGCAACCTTCATCTCAGGATATTACAGATCACATAGAACTTAGAAATACTAACAATCAAAATGATTTAGCTAGCAGGAGACCTGCAAGAAATCTCAGGTTGTACACTTAAAGTGAACCTGTCATGAAAAAATTATTGTTAAAGCAGAACTCAGCTCTTACTATAAAAAAATGGTAGGAATTCAGGTACTTGGCAGAAGAGATATACAAAGTTTACTTCTTTTCCCTAACATTTTTGTTTCTATGTATACTGATGCAATTTGCAGTGTACAATTTTTGCTTATTCATAGAATCTTTAGGATGCCAAGAAAGGAGTCGAGTGCTGAAGATGATGTAACTCCTGTGTGCATATACAGGATTTACATCATTAGTGGCCACCCCATGTCTGAAGAGAACAATGTGAGGCCTGAAAAAGACAGCGGAATAGATGGTAGATGCAGGGAGTGAGTGTTTTACAGTCTGGAATGGTCAGCACTAGAGGAGGGCACTTTTGTAAAGTAAATGTGTCATGTACATACTTGCACATTATGGCAAGAGTTTACCCCACCCAGGGTGCATTAGTTTAACTTTAAAACCGCATTTGTTCATAATTACCAGTGAATACTCACCTTTTCTAGTGCCGGCATTGCCAGCAACACAGTGTTCATGGTTTTGTGTTCCCCAAATACATATTTTAGGCATGTTATTTACCTGCAAAAACCTCCCTAGTAGAGATAGGGGTGGAGGAGCTTGGCCAGCACAGAAAGTAATTTGAAACTTCCATAAGAGCTATGATGTGCAATGAGGGAGGAGGCTATGCTAAGGAATTATATATAAGAATAAGGACAGCGCCCCTGGGAACAATATCACAAAAATAAAACATATTTTAGGAAGAGCCGCTAACTTACCCTTGCAAAGTAAGGTGCATAAATATACCAAAAAACTGAAGGCAGCATTCTTCAACTTAATATATCTCTGAATGAGTGAACTCAACAAGATAAATAAATCGTGCTATAAAATTATTACACCAAGTGATATCAAACTGAACCAATCAATGTGCAAAAATTGATGTCCTCCAGGTGCGGAAGGAGGACGTCAGATGACAAAATGAGTAGGGTGGGGCCTCGGAGGTGATGTCACCACGTATAGGTGAGCTGCGGTTGATCGGAGCAAAACTGTGATTGTCTATGTTCTATGCACTATATGCTAGTGTCAGCTTTGACAGTGACAAATGTGAGTGGTTTTAACATGTTGTGTATTGAATAAAAGCCTGGATGGTTTTACACTGTGTGGATTCCTTTCTTCTTCCTTTATGTCCCATTCTGAATATATGAGGAGCCAATTGTTATTTGAAGGAGTTTCTATCAGCTGGGGTATGCTTCTGCAGATTGTTGATCCCAGAGCTTGAGCGGTTGCAGCTGGTTTATAATTTTACCAGCATGGAGCTCTGGTGAGTGGACTCAATTCATTTGGTGGTGGATTCTCACTATGGTTTTCGGTCACATTATTTAAGAACATAATACAAGCATTAAAGAAGATTTTTTGTTTCACGAATATTACATTTATGAACACTATTATTTATATGAACTTTTTTGTTGGATACTAATTAATGTATTTGTCTATTCACAGAGTTATTTTTCACATTGATTTGTTCTGTTTAATATCACTTGGTGTAATAATTTTATACCATTACTTATTTATTTATCTTGTTGAGTTCACTCATTCAGAAATATATTAATTTAAAGAGCGCTGCCTTCAAGTTTTTGGTATATACAAGTAGTAAATGATCTCATCCCCATTATAAGTCCTATATTAAATGAGCCTGTAGAGGAAAGGTGTGTATATTCACTTATTCCCTGGGTGCTCCGGTCTGGTCACGTGATTTCCCTAGCGCCTAGCTTCAAGGGAGCAGAGTGATCAGTGACAACAGCTGCAATTCCTGGGCAGTGACATCACCCATAAGCTTAATATGGGGCATCCATTGTTGGCTGTCCCTCCTCTACCCTGAAGTCGGCACTGGGAGCAGATCATGTGACCCAGAGCCCAGGGAATAGATAAGCATAAACATCTTTCCTCTACAGGGTAGTTAGTATAGGAATTAAAATGGGGGTACAAGCAGTTTTAAGACTATATAGGTTTAGACCATATTTCCACTTTAAGCTGGTGACAGGGTGTCTTTAACCGCCTCCCACCCGTCATATAAGGTAATGATGGGCGCAAGGCGGTTCTCTCGTTCATATGACGTCCTCCCATTCTAACCGCGCATGAGCGGCTCCGGGAGTGCGCAGCGCGGCGATCGGTGGTGCACTGTGTCCCTCAGACACAGCGGATCACCGATCAACAGAAAGAGCCGAAGATGTCGGCTCGGCCATGTGATCAGCTGTGTCCAATCACAGCTGATCAAATGTAAATAGGGAAATGTCGGTTATCAGCATTTCTCTCCTCATGAGCTGTCACGCTGACAGCTCGAGAGGAGAGGCGGTAATCGGCTTTACTCAGAGGGGACATGTACACTGATCATCAGGGTACTGATGATCAGTGTGCCCTGATGATCAGAGTAGCCCCAGTAGTGCCACCTGTCAGTGTCCATCAGTGCCAACTGTCAGTGCTCATCAATGCCACCTTCCTGTGCCCATCAGTCCCACATCAGTGCCACATATCAGTGCCTACCAGTGCACATCAATGCCACATATCAGTGCCCATCTGAGCTGCCTTTCAGTGTTACCTATCAGTGCCAGTCAGTGCCACCTATCAATGCCAGTCAGTGCTACCTATCAGTGCCGCCAATCAGTGCCAATCAGTGCCGCCTATCAGTGCGCATCAGTGCCGCATATCAGTGCCCATCAGTGCTGCCTATCAGTGCCGTCTAACAGTGCCGCCTATCAGTGCCATATATGAGTGCTGCATTTCAGTGCCCATCAGTGAAGCCTGTCAATGCCTATTAGTGCCACCTACCAGTGCCTCCTCATTAGTGCCCATCAGTGCCACCTATCAGTGTCCATCAGTGCAGCCTATCAGTGCCCATCACTGCAGCCTCGTTAGCGCACATCAGTGAAGGAAAAAAATCACGTATTTACAACATTTTATAAAAAAATTAAAAACCCAGAGATGATTAAATACCACCAAAAGAAAGCTCTATCTGTCTCAAAACAATGATAAAAATTTCATATGGGTACAGTGTTGCATGACCATGCAATTGTTATTCAAAATGTGACAGTGCTGAAAGCTGAAAATTGGCCTGGGCAGAAAGGGGGTATAAGTGCCCTGTAGGCGAGTGGTTAAACACACCATGTTTGACTGCGGCTTTAAAGTACAATACCTTTTTTAAACATACAATATACAATTGCACAATAAATATCTGTACCAAGCAGGGGCGGACTGACCATTTGGAAACTCGGGCACTGTCCGAGGGCCCGGGGTCAGTAGGGGGCCCCATGAGATGCCCCTGGTACCTTTTTCATAGGCTTTTTTGAGTTTGGGCAAGGATACAGGGGCCCCATGATCCCCTATTGCCCGGGGGCCCCATGAGTTGTCAGTCCGCCCCTGGTACCAAGCATTGATAAAACTTTAATAACTCACTGGATATTTAGATGTATTTATGAATGCTGTATCTCAGTATCATAGATACAGAGAATGAATCTTCATAATGGAGCCAAAGGGTACATTTAAAAAACTAAGAATGAAGGTTTTACACATATTACACAGAACAATGTTATTTTGTTTCACTTTATGTTCATAATCATTGCAACTAATGCTTTTTGGTTATAACTTTGTGATATTTCTTGTCTCAGTTGTAATTAAAATAATAAAGCATCCACGCAATAAAGGTTAATCGTAAAGTTCATCATCCTTTTATGCTGTTACTGTGTATGTCTTCAAGATATGATATGAAAACAGGTTTAGAAATCTAATGATAACTTTAATGTCTATTTTCAGTTTTTAAAAAAAAGTCAAAGCGGTATTTAAAAAAATATCTTTAGGGGTAATAAATGTGTCTTTAGAATCAATTACCTTTTTGTCACAGGCTGGGTTAGAAGGGTTTATTCCCCCCTACTGCTTAAAAAAAGCCATGACAAAGTAAAGGTTTACGAATGATTTCCTAAGAACAACTACCAAAAGTACCTGCATTAACCTTTTAGGGTTCATTCCAATGGGCACAGATCCCATAAAGCATGAAAAGCCAGTTAATTATCACTTTGGACTAGCATGGAGCTGCATGCAGGCAGCCCAAGTAAAGGAATAGAAATGTGGTGGCTGTACAGACTTCCCCATACAACCAAGTTTGACAGTACACAGGAACAGGAGTCCCCAACACAGAGGCTGTGTACAAGTCCCTGCATACCTGTCACACTGGACTTTGTGGGTGAGTCCATTTCATCTCCATTCACTTATTTTGGGGGCCTGTGTGCAGCTCTTAGAGTTAAAGGTAGTAAATGAAATTTAAGGTTACCATAATGTGAAGTAGCCAGAACTTTCCTGGATGTATGACACCACAACCAAATACAATGATCCGTTTTCCTACGCGGGTACTGTTTACTTTTTTCTTTTCCTAACTTCCTTGAGATATCACAAAGAGATAGAGAGCTTTCAGCACAGCAATGGTCTGCACCTGCCTGAGTTCTGATGTGAACAGGGCATATAGAAAACAATTGTTTTCTGAATACTATATATATAGTTGAGATAGATAGATAGATAGATAGATAGATAGATAGATTTTTTTTTTTTTAGTGCAGAAAACCATCAGGCTCTGCACAAATGTGAACAAGCCACTTTCTCTTAACCTCCCTAGCGGTCTAATTATGTCAGTATTTCTTTGCTCAAAGCAGTAAATTTTTTTGCATGGAAATATGTTGTTTTTTTATTGTAGGCCTGTAATTTTTAGGAATAACTCACTGAAATCTGTCCAAACAAGAGTCTAGTAAATATCCCAGGTATGTTAAAATTTGAAACACGAAATCATAGATTATAATTTAATAAATAATCATAAAAAATAATAATTTAATAATAAATGTATTTCAATAATATAAATATACTGAAATTTTAAATATAGCGCCAAGTTCGCACATCACTGAGCAAAGTCGCAAAATAATTTTCAGTGTCTGATGACGAATTTCCCCAAGAATCATTATCACTCAATTCTGCAAGTGATTCTAATTTACTATCGCTGTTCTCTAGCTGGTCTAAAACCGCTTTTGACCAAAAGGGATGCTTTTTGGACGCCATGGACTTTTCTCAGTTTCCAGGCAGAAAGAACAGTACAAATGCAGGCAGGGCACAGGACAAAGCACTAGGGACAAAATGTATGTGAAATGGTTTGATACAGTAATGTTTTACTATGTGATTTTAGTGTATTTAGTGAATGTCACTTTTTGACATTTTTAAATTTCCTGCCAGTTCCGTCCCCATACGTCCCAACGTCGCAGGGAACGGAACCCGGAAGACAGATGCCGGCATCAGCCAGAGGAAATGGCCGGGGACGCTGCAGGGGGGACATCGCAGGAGCGAAGGACAAGGTAAGTGCAGAAAGGATCCCGGAGCAGCGCTGCAGGGTATTCCGCATATGGTGCTGAAACTTTACCCCGAGCTACACTCGGGAATACCGCCAGGGGGGTTAAAGACCTTCAGAATGACTCACTCTATTGTTCGCTAGACTGTGTGAAAATTGCATAAAACATCTGTCATTGGGGTTGATTTACCAAAGGCAAACAGACTGTTCACTTTACAAGTGCAGTTGCACTCTGCATGGGAATTTTTCCTTGGCTCAGTGAATGAGGTGAAACTGACTCCCATTGTCCAATCACCTGCAAACAAAAATGCTGTTTTTTCTTTTTCCTAGCATGTGATTGTGGATTCTTTGCAAAGTGAATTTGACCACATTCGGTACAGTGGTTGTAAACCCTTACATGAACCCAGTGAAGTTACTAGCCTCATGTGATACATAGATATGAAGCAAATTCTCCTATATACACAGTGCCTGTTTATCTGCAGGCATATCTGTTCTACAGCCTTCTAAAGCACACAGAACCAGAAGGCATGGGGATCTGGTGTAACACACTGCGCAGCACAGAGTTGAGTGTAATCTGAGACCTGAGTGGAGGGAATGGACACACCTCCACACAGTCTCATCTGAGGCTGCCAATCATCTTCTGCTTGGTTTCAATTTACGCTGTCAATAGTGATTCATGCAGAAGGAAAGATCAGAGATGAACCACACTAGATGCTTTGGACTGAGACTAGTACACACTTTAGAGGGATATGATTTGTTCATGTTTCATTTCGGAGGTTTACAACCAATTTAAGCTTAAACACAAAATTTCTAAAAACAAAAAATTCCCTTGCAGTATGAAACTTCATTTACAAAGCGGACAGTCTATTTGCCTTTAGTAAATCGATCCCACTGAGTGAGAAGACGCAAGAAGTATTAAAGGATAAGTTCACCTTCTACGTATAACATGTTACATATTACAGCTGTATTCATTCAGGGTGTAACATGTAGCATGTTACTGCTGCAGCTGCCCCTGCTGTGACAGAAGACCGGGGATCTCCTCCCTGCACCCTCTGTCACAAATTAAAAAAGGAGCAGCCATGTGGCCTTGTCATTCATTCACAGGGTTCTGTGAATGGGAAACTTCAACTACCATCAGCCTTTTCTGCTGATGGCTTGTAGATCTCAATGAACTACTAGCAATGTGAGTGACATAGGTAGTTCATTGATGCTTCCTGTCATTGTGTAACTGCCTGCTTGTACAAGGTATGAGCACACAGCTTACACTGACAGTCTGAAAGAGCCCTGCATTGTCCCCATGATCTGCTGAACATGGGTGCAATGCTTATCAGGCTCTCAATAAAAAATAAATAAATACACATTTTTTTTTTACCTGCAAAAAGATGTGCATCTATTATTTTTTTTAAAAGGTGAACTTTTAACAGCTGACCACTGACAATTTACAAACTCACTGGGGTTGATTTACTAAACACAAATAGTTTTTGCACTTTGCAAGGCGATTTGCCTCAAAGCATAGTGAATGAAGTGAAACTCTGCTGACTTTCATCATCCAATCATGTGCAAGCAAAATGTGTTTTTTTTTCATCATCCTTGTACATGATTGGGATTCTTTTCAAACTAAAAAGGCTCCACATACAGTAAGCTTTGGGGTTAAGGCAATTTCACTTAAAATGTGAACGGCCAATTTGTCTTTAATAAATTATACCCGTTGCCTGTTGATGATAATGACATCATGACAAAGAACATTTACCACTCTGGGTCCTCAGCAGTACAGTAAAAATGTCAGACTTGATGAAAAAAATGTAAAAACAATAAATTCTGGGGCAATGTGCTTCTGGAAGCCTAGTCCGTTCTATGGAGAAACATAGACCATAGCTGCAGACTTGATTAAGAGAACTGACTGAGAAGTTGGGATCAGAGTGGCAGGCAAGCTGTGTGTGATATTTCTCATGCTACGACACTGAGCAGCATTGGGAAGAAGTACCTACTGGCAAATACAATGCTTTTATCTGAGAGGTGTGGAATGACACAGCCTCTCTTGTAAAAAGAAAAGAGCAGGAACACACAAGGGAGAATGCAAGGGCATGAAAGGCAGCGAGAGGAAGCCTGATAAAGGTCACCACAAATTGGAAATGGCCTGAGCCTTTTGGAACAAATTCTTTAAAGGTAGCAGATGTCTCCTGCAAGCCAATTGGCCAGCTCTGGCACAGTCTTGGTTTACATTAATTGTTGCATTTATCACTAGTAGGGAGAAATTCAGTTGCCAGGTTCACACAGTTCTAGTTTTCTTTTCATGCTTGTGTTGGTGGATTTTGCATTTAGTTCATTCGTGAGTGAGATACTGCAGCAGTAAGTCAAAGCAGCATGGGGGTAAAATGAAAAGAAAGATTTGGCAGGGTGCTTCAGTGCGGCATAGCTACAGACAAATGCTGTAGAATTACATGTAAAGCTCTCTACAATATTAGTCTATGTGCAAAACTAAATTCCCAGCTTTGTATGATGCTTTCAGTTAACTGAGAATTATATTTGTATAAAAGGTTAATTTTAATGAAACCATTTCATGTGAAGATTCCTAGAAAAGATATCAATATATTTATAAATAAATAAATCCATTTTTTTCTGTACATGTTTCATAAAAAATAAAAAGAAAGAATCCAGCAGCTTGCTTTTGTTTCTCTGCCTAATAATGTATGGAACCCTGCAGGGAAGATGTCTAAGGTTTTTCTTGCTATATCACCACTCTAAGCACAAACCTCGAACAATCTGACACGTCTGAATGCAGAAACAATTTTTCTAGCATATTTTTACTAAACTGATCTGCAATTGATGATGTATGATTGATTTAATATACCATATTCTATAAACTGGAATTGATTTTTTCAGCACCATATTAACGCATCAAAGAAGCTAATACCTACTAGTGAAGTCTTTTATTAGTTACTAGATAAGTAATAAACTCAGACAGATAGCGTATTTCTGATCTGTCAACAACTTGTGTGACAGAGGTAATCCAGAAACTGAATGTCTTTAAATGTCCTGTCCATCAGGATTTAAGACTTCACAATCCACTTACCAGAAAGGAATTATTTGCCAAATGTCTGTATCTGACAAAATGTTAACTTACATTCCTCGAAATATTCTTCATTTTTCAAATGCCTTTGGACCACTGGTGGCCAAGAGGAAGAAACAGAGTTGCCCTTTACATCACTAATGTTAATAGATAACTCCACTTTCTAGTATAACTTAGCAGAGGTAAAGTTTTTGTATAGCTATTGTTTGCTGCACTTTTTGTCCTGGAGACACAACAGGAAGTGAGAGGAAAACCTTAAACCAGGGGTGTCAAACTGGCGGCCCTCTAGCTGTTGCGAAACTACAAGTCCCATCATTCCTCTGCCTTTGGGATTCATGCTAGTAACTGTCAATCTTGCAATGCCTCATGGGACTTGTAGTTTGACAACAGCTGGAGGGCCACCAGTTTGACACCCGTGCCCTAAACAGTATGGGGAATTCTCATCTTACACAATGGGGGAAGGAGGGGTTTACTAAAATGGGAGCACTCAGAATCTAGTGCATCTGTGCATGGTAGCCAATCAGTTTCTAACTTCATATTGTTCCCTTAGGCTTTAGCAATAAAACCTAGAATTTGATTGGTTTCTCAGATGAACCAGATTTTTTTGCACAATACAGTTTTAGTAAATCTCCCCCAATGTGTTGAAAACTTACGTACTGTATTCTGCTGCAGGCGCAGTGCCCCTGTATTCCTCCAAACAAGGATGCAGGCTCCCTGCAGTTGGCAGCTGCTATAAATGCATTGCATATCAGTGCAAAACAAAGCAAGGGAGCCGGTCACCATAGTAAATACCAGGAAAATTATTTATTAAATAATTCAAAGCTTAATTACACCACCATAAAGGTTCAAAGCTCTATCATGTTTCACTTCCACATGGAATCCACCTTATTTATAGGGTCCCTATGAGTGAGCAGAAAACATGTGTTTAAATAGTTGTTCATTCACTGTTATACCTAGCAGAAATATGTGGTTAAGTTGTCTGCAAAATGGTTCTAAAAAAAAGACAATTTTAAATATATGCATTCAACAATCCATGTGGCACCTATGCAGCATAGGTGGAACACAGATTGTTGCATACATATATTTATGTATTAAATCTTGTATTTTTAAAAAGAAAATTGTTACGCCTAAACGCTTTTCTGATAAACTCCAGAAAAATGTGAAAACTTCCCTGCTCTCTTCTAACCTTCCATTAGTTTGGAACCTTTTCTGTCTCTGCAGAGGTGTATTTGGTTGGGTCAGTACAGCCTTCTGTCTCTATGGATGTGTTTCTTTTGTTGTCTTGGTTTTTCTGCTGATATATTTATAGTTGGGTCAGTACAGTATTTTGGTTTTGCAAATGTGTGTCAGTACAATATTCTGATCCTGCAGACTACAGACATATTTTTATTTGTGTCAGTACAGTATTCTGTCTCTGTGGTCATGCCTCCAGTTGTTTCATTACCGTGTTCTGTCTCTGCAGACAACATTTCTAGTTTTGTCAATACAGAATTCTGTCTCTGAACAGGTAACTAGATGAGGCAGTACAATATTCTACTTCCACATACCCTTCCAGTTACCTCAGTTGGAGAATGACATTGGTAAGGTTGGATAAAAAGTATTCTGTCTCTGGATGTATTTCCATCTCTGTGGTGATGTTTCCGGGTGTATCAGTACAGTAGTCTGTCTCTGTGGACATATTTCTGGTTGTGTCAGTACAATAATCATTCTCTGTGGCCACATTTCTGGTTGTGTCAGTACAGTATTCTGTCTCTGTGGTCATATTTCTGGTTGAGTCAATACAATAATAATTCTTTGTGGCCACATTTCTGATTGTATCAGTACAGTATTCTGTCTCTGTGGTCATTGTTTCAGGTTGTGTCAGTACAGTATTCTGTCTCTGTGGTCATTGTTTCAGGTTGTGTCAGTACAGTATTCTGTGTCTGTGGTCACATTTCTGGTTGTATCAGTACAATAGTTGGTCTCTGTGGACATATTTCCAGTTGTGTTAGCACAGTATTCTGTCTCTATGGTCACGTTTCAGGTTGTGTCAGTACAGCAATCTGTGTCTGTGGTCACATTTCTTGTTGTATCAGTACGTTATTCTGTCTCAGTGGACATGTTTCTGGTTGTGTCAGTACAATATTCTGTCTCAGTGGACATGTTTCCAGTTGTGTCAGTACTGTATTCAGTCTCTGTGGCCATGTTTCCGGTTGTGTCAGTACAGTATTCAGTCTCTGTGGTCATGTTTCCAGTTGTGTCAGTACAGTATTCAGTCTCTGTGGCCATGTTTCCGGTTGTGTCAGTACAGTATTCAGTCTCTGTGGCCATGTTTCCGGTTGTGTCAGTACTGTATTCAGTCTCTGTGGTCATGTTTCCAGTTGTGTCAGTACTGTATTCAGTCTCTGTGGTAAGGTTTCCAGTTGTGTCAGTAGTGTATTCAGTCTCTGTGGTCATGTTTCCATTTGTGTCAGTACAGTATTCAGTCTCTGTGGTCATGTTTCCAGTTGTATCAGTACAGTACTCAGTCTCTGTGGTCATATTTCCGGTTGCGTCAGTACAGTATTCAGTCTCTGTGGCCATGTTTCCGGTTGTGTCAGTACTGTATTCAGTATCTGTGGCCATTGTGTCCGGTTGTGTCAGTACTGTATTCAGTCTCTGTTGTCATGTTTCCAGTTGTATCAGTACAGTACTCAGTCTCTGTGGTCATATTTCCGGTTGTGTCAGTACTGTATTCAGCCTCTGTGGTCATGTTTCCGGTTGTGTCAGTACTGTATTCAGTCTCTGTGGTCATGGTTCCGGTTGTTTCAGTACTGTATTCAGTCTCTGTGGTCATCTTTCCGGTTGTGTCAGTACTGTATTCAGTCTCTGTTGTCATGTTTCCGGTTGTGTCAGTACTGTATTCAGTCTCTGTGGTCATGTTTCCGGTTGTGTCAGTACTGTATTCAGTCTCTGTGGTCATGTTTCCATTTGTGTCAGTACAGTATTCAGTCTCTGTGGTCATGTTTCTGGTTGTTTCTGTACAGTATTCAGTATCTGTGGTCATGTTTCCGGTTGTGTCAGTACTGTATTCATCCTCTGTGGCCATGTTTCCGGTTGTGTCAGTACTGTATTCATTCTCTGTGGTCATGTTTCCGGTTGTGTCAGTACTGTATTCAGTCTCTGTGGCCATGTTTTCGGTTGTGTTTGTACAGTATTCAGTCTCTGTGGTCATGTTTCTGGTTGTGCCAGTACTGTATTCAACCTCTGTGGCCATGTTTCCGGTTGTGTCAGTACTGTATTCATTCTCTGTGGCCATGTTTCCGGTTGTGTCAGTACTGTATTCAGTCTCTGTGGCCATGTTTTCGGTTGTGTTTGTACTGTATTCAGTCTCTGTGGCCATGTTTCTGGTTGTGCCAGTACTGTATTCAGTCTCTGTGGCCATGTTTCCGGTTGTGTCAGTACTGTATTCATTCTCTGTGGTCATGTTTCCGGTTGTGTCAGTACTGTATTCATTCTCTGTGGCCATGTTTCTGTGGTGTTGTCAGTACAGTATTCAGTTCCTTTGGACATATTTTCAGTTGTGTCAGAACAGTATTTTGTCTCTGTGAACAGGTATCTAGATGAGTCACTACAGTATTCTGCTTCCTTCCAGTTAGCAAATTACATAGTTACATAGTTGGTAAGCTGGAATAAAGACTCTGGTCTATCCAGTTCAACCTAAATGTGTGTGTGACTACTATTTTTCCATATCTGTGTACTTTATACTTACTAAAAAAAACATCTAAAAGTGTTTTTAAGGTATCTACACTCTCCTCTGACACCACCAACTGTGGTAGGGCGTTCCACTACTCTAACAGTAAAGAACCCAGTAAGTGGTAATGTGTCTTCTTTAGAGACTTTAGGTTAACCTCCCTGGAGGTATTCCCGAGTGTAGCTCGGGATAAAGTTTCAGCACCACAAGCGGTAACCCTGAGCTACACTTGGGAACAGGGGTGGACTGACCATTTGGAAACTCGGGCACTGCCCGAGGGCCCGGGGACAGTAGAGGGCCCCATGAGATGCCCCTGGTACCTTTTTCATAGGCTTTTTTGAGTTTGGGCAAGGACACAGTGGCCCCATGATCCCCTATTGCCCGGGGGCCCCATGAGTTGTCAGTCCGCCCCTGCTCGGGAATACCCTGCAGCGTTGCTCCGGGATCTCTTCTTCACTTACCTTGTCTTGCACTTCTGCGATGTCCCTTCTGCAGTGTCCCCTGCAATGTCCTCCGGTGGATGCCGGCATCTGTCTTCCAGGTTTGAAAGTTGTAAAAGTGACAATCACTAAATTCACTAAAATCACATAGTAAAGCATTACTGTATCAAACCATTTCACATACATTTTGTCCCTAGTGCTTTGTCCTGTGCCCTGCCTGCATTTTTACTGTTATTTCTGCCTAGAAACTGAGAAATGTCCATGGCGTCCAAAAAGCGTCCCTTTAGGTCAAAAGTGGTTTTAGACCAGCTACAGAACAGCGATAGTAAATTAGAACCACTTGCAGAATTGAGTGATAATGATTCGTGGGGAAATTCGTCATCAGACACTGAAAACGATTCTGCGATTTTGCTCAGTGATGTGCGAACTTGGTGCTATATTTTAAATTTCAGTGTTTTTGGTTTGATTATATTATTGGATTAAATGTATTATTATTATATTATTATGTTTTATGATTATATATTAAATTATAATTTATGATTTCATGTTTCAAATTTTAACATACCCGGGATGTTTACTAGACTCTTGTTTGGACAGATTTCAGTGAGTTATTCCTAAAAATTACAGGCCTACAATAAAAAAAAATACATATTTCCATGCAAAAAACGTACCGCTTTGAGCACAGAAATATGAACATAATCAGACCGCTAGGAAGGCTACATCATTTCTTCCCAATGCTACAATCACCCTTTGTATAATTGTAGATCCTATGCCCTCTTAAGCATCTCTTCTCCAGGGAGGATAAGTTTATGTGTAGCCGTCCCTCATAACGGAGTTCCTCCAGTCCCCTTATTAGCTTTGTTGCCCTTCTCTGGACTTTCTCCAGTTTAAGCACATCTTTCCTGAAGACAAGTGATCAGAACTGGATGACATATTCAAGGAGGCTGAACCAGAGTTTTGTAGAGAAAATCTCTCCAAAGTGAGTGAAATCATACTTTAATTGTTAATGCAACAAGTGTCCCTACTTAATGAATTCCTCTCTAATCCTCATCAATGCCAACTTGCAATTTCGGATTTTTCTTGATTTCAGAACTTGTGACAGTAGTCACCAGGACAAACAGAGGGGGTGACTCTCCCCAGCAAGGATACAAACAAAACAGCAGTAAAAAAACAGACAAGGGTTGCTAGGAATTCTCTACTCAATCTAAAACATTAATTATCTTCTTTTTAGTAGTGTTATTTCTTGATTTTCATTCATACTGTACTGTATATACTTTATTGTCGTCCATGAAATATTTTGTTCCAATACTGTTCTTGTTCTATAAAATGGAAGCTGTATGCAGAAGATTCGATGTTTGTATTTCTTTATTGATTTGGACAATGATTTCTACATATTTGGCTATATTGTAATCGTCTGAACTTGTAAGTTCCAACAAAAAGAGATTAAAGCATAACTAAAGACATTTTTTCTTTAGTTTTGGATGGAGTAGAGAGGGATTAGAACACCTGTTAGGGAGATTCACCCTCTCTATTTGTCCTGTTTACCATTATCATCAAGGAAAAGTAAAAGAAAATCCCAGATTTTAGGTCCACAGAACAATAATTGAGGGGAAACCTTCTAATGGGGACACTAGTTCTGATTGACCATAGTGCCAGCCAGGAATTTACCCCCTTTGGAGGTCTTCCCACTTACTTCCTGTTTTGGCAATGGGACAGGAAGTGAAGGGAAATGTCCCCAATGGAACTCTATCCAAAAGTTTTGCCTTTAATTCTATTTTAAACATAAAACAGAAATAAAATTTTGGCTTTATCTGTTACAAAGAAGTTGCTGCAAACATCTCAGAAACATGAAATTTTAATGTGACTAAGGAACTCTTGGTTAGGAATGCCTGCTCTAGACTCGGCTGCATAAAATCTTTGGTGAAATCTTCAGTGCAAGATATAAATGGACCTATTAGTGCATTTCATCATCTTTCACCAATGAACAGGCCATTGAATGCTTTCTCCATTAATATGATTAGTGTATTCATAGTGACAACACACTAAAGGAAAAATAACCTGAATTGTGACTTGTATTGGTTAGAGAGAAATACTTAATTTTCTAATAAAGCGGTGTAACAATAATGTCGGAGCAAATATCCTGTGTACTTTCATTTTTTACAATATTTTTTCATTAAAAATATAAATTATATGTCCAGGAAAAGTACAGTTTAATGTGTGTTTACAGACTGCTACTCCCCATAGACTGATTTGATAAAAACCCTTCCTCAAAAATAATTACACTTTGATATGAGATTGTCCTCAGTGGGTATAACACTGAACCAATATATGTAAAACAAAGCAAGCCTGCCACCATGGCCAAGTCAAGAGCTCCTCCTAGTGTCCATGTGGAATATTAGTTCAATTTGTGAAAGCCTCAGTGTTTCACTGGAAAGATGTATCATTGCTGAAAAGGTAATGCTTAAATGGATATGCTGCATTGCACTTTCACCTATTTATAGTTCTAAGCAATACAATCGGATGTAAAAAAGAAAAAACTGCAAAGAATAAAAGGAGCTTGTTTAGTCTGTTGTACTTAACATCCATTGTGCATAGTCACATGCTTGTTCATTGACACTATGGGGTAATGTATCATGTTGACACTTTAGGAATGCTTCTGTAAGCCGACATGATATATGGGAAGATATTAAAAAAAAAAGTAAAACTGCTGCTTCATTAAAGCCTAAGTTTAGTTTAAAAAAAATTATCTTCACAAGGGATTATACTTGTAATTATTGTGGCTTGTCCCTTGTGCTGATGGCTACAGTTCTATTTGAAATCCTCTGCCCCCTTACCCACCTACCCTGGTGCCACAGGGGTCAATACAAGTTGAGGGACCTGTCATATGCACTTGTCAAGAGTGCTGACTATAACTGCTCTTTCAGCCCCCTCCTCCATTCATAGAGCACATTTCATTGATAGAAGATATAGCACAGCTTCTATGAATAAAGGAGGAGGGGAGCATAGTCAGTGCTCTTGACCAGTGCATATAACAGGTCCCTCATTTCATATTAACCCCTGCAGCACCAGAAGCTGTGGGCATGGGGGGATCAGAGGACAGAGGATTTTAACTAAAATCACAACCAGGAACACTTCACACTGATTGTATGTACAGTCCCTTGTGCTGATTTTTTGTTAAATGTTTACTAAATTTAAGATCTAAACCGGTGGTTGACAACTTAAGAGCTAAAGGGGGCCTCAAATGAGGCCCCTGACATCACCTAACAGCCACACATAATGTTCAATATATATAATGCTTGAGAGGATTGTCAGAAACTGTAGACCTAACAGAGGAAATGATGGTCAGAGAGCGTGGACATGCTACATTTTTTGGATGGGGATATGCTGCAGAAGACAAAATGTAACTGGAAACATGTTACGTGAGGCTAGTAGAGATCAATTCTATTGCCCTAATCAATGTTCCCACTACAAACTGCTGATGTCTGAGGGCCAAAGATCATATACCAAAGGGCCACAGGTTGGGCACCAGGGATCTAAACCCTAACTGGATGACATCTAGTTGGCTAAAGTACTCAGTATAAAAAAAACAATAGCTATGGGTTTTTTCCTTGAGTTCTATTTTCAAATTTTCCCATCCTTTCATGCATCTCATTTCTGATGATATCCTGAAGACACATTGCAGCCACTTCCTATCTATAAGCATGCACTCCAGAGCATGCTATACATCACTACTCTGGAACGGTTTACCGGTTTACCAATATTGATAACCATGCCTGTGCAATATGTGTCAGCATGGCTGTCTGTAGTCTCAAGCAGAGGTGCATATGACAGTGCAAAAACACAGGAGCCCACATAGAAAGTCCTAAAATGGACCTTCATGGCAAGATCACCAAATATTATATTAATGAAAGCTGCAGATTTAAAATAACATGTAAAATAGGAAATGTGGCAGGTCTGTGGTGTGAAATGTTTTTGTTACATTCTAGAACCCTTTACCCAGTTTAAAAGTGAATGGCTTTTCATCCAACTTTTTTGTGTGGCCTTCTTTAGAGACCTAAAATAAATTGTTTTCTCACAATGAAACAGTCCACATTGAAAGATTGTATATTGTGAATATATCAGCTCTTAAGAGCCTCTACTCCATTGGAAAATACATTTTTATTTTTGTAGTCATTCTTCATAGTCAGTCCTCCAGCCCCCCCTATTAGATTTGTTGCCCATCTCTGGACATTGCAGTTCCAGTACATCCTTCCTGAGGACTGGAAACCAAAACTGAATGGCATACTCAAGATGTGGATGAAAGATTTGTTTCTTCTTATATTTTTCCATGTTTATTTTGGCCTTTAGATATATACAGTATATACAAAGCTTGCAAGCCTGGCCCCAGTGAAGCATGATATATTTGAAGATTACATTCACCACTCTGGTGTTAGGATGATTGCTGCCATTAAAACAGAAAGTGAGGTAAAATCCAAAAATTTAGAGCAGTCACCAAAACAAAAGTTAAGGAAAAATCTTCCAATGAGATGCCTGCCCCACGGACATCTGTCCTGTTGCATCTCTGGGACAGGAAGTGAAGTGAAATTTCCACAAACTTAAAAAAAAAAAACCTCATAGGAGTTTTAACCCTTTCCTACTCTATCCAAAACTTAAACAAAAAAATTAGCTACATATGAACATTAAGTGAGAATATGTCTCGCACTTGCACCAATTTTGAATCATTATTTCCCCTGTATTTTCTATTCCTTTACCATCACCATTCTCTATTCCTTTACCATTCTGACCTCCCATATACCCTTCCCCTTTCCCCAACACCTCCTTAGCTCCATTTAATCTACCCTGGTCCTCTGCTCACTATGCCAAAGTTCTCAACTATTCAGGTAAATATTAACAGGGCTTGTTTTCTGCTAGTACTAGGAGGAACTCAGTTCCACCACCTCTGGCTCAGGCCCTCTGCTCCTTGCCCACCACTATCACTTGTAAACACAGAAGTCTGGCGTCTGTGCTTACAAATGACAGCTTGTTTCCCAACAACTTCCACTGGGTGCAGATTGGAGACAAGGGAGATGCTGGTGCCCATGGTGCAATGTAAATACTGACACCCCCACTGGATGATCTCCCTGGACGTTAGAGAGGCAAAGCCTCCTACAGTGTGCGAGGAGGTACTAGAGCTGGCTGGGTGCTTAATACAAAAGTAAGAAAAAAGTAACAAAAGTAACACATGTGGAAGATGGTGGAGCTTTTAAGGGAGGGAGGAGAAAATGGGGGCAGTTGAGGGGGTGGTTGTATGCGGAGGTCAGAGCTGAAGAGGGGTGAAAGTGGGATGTGGATGGGGGATACAGAAGTAAGCAGCTGTGGAAGAAGGCTGAATTCTTCACTTCTGCATAGAGCACCCCTGAACAGGGCACAATCTAGGGGGGTCCTGAGGTGGGATGTGCCCCCCAGGTGGGACATTACTGATGGGAACAGTCCATGTAAAGGGGCACTGTGAAGGGGATAACTGATCATATGTAAGGGGGGCTCTGATGGGAACCCCAATGTAAGGGGGCACTATGATGGGGACCCTGTTTTAAAAGGGTGCTCTGATGGGGACCCCAATGTCAGGAGATGCTCTGATGGGGACCCCAATGTCAGAGGTGCTTTGAATGGGACCCTGATGTAAGGGGGCCTCTGATGGGGACCCCTGATGTAAGGGGTACTCTGATAGGGACATCTGATGTAAAGGAGCACAGAGGAACAACAAAACATTTGGTCAGAGGTTTACCACAAGCTATAGGTCAATGGATGGATATAAAAAGTATAAAAGCCTTCAAAAAAGGGTTTCCTTAGATCTTGTCTATTTTCTTTTTGATTAAACTACTCGTATCTGACATTTGCAGTTTTCTTTGTATTTGCATTTCGCAGTTACATTTCTTGGTTGATAGCTGACTACAATGCTTATTGTGGGCTATCTGTTAATTCTCTGAGACTTGACAAATAAAGAATGAAACAACATGGAAAACAGCTTTTGAAAGAGCATTAACATTTTAAAAGTTTTTATGCTATTTTAATATTTTGGTGTTTAAATTTATTTTAGGAAACTCAGAGCAGAATCAAAATTAGTCAAAT
The DNA here is from genome assembly GCF_062004578.1 of Staurois parvus. Lineage (NCBI taxonomy): Eukaryota > Metazoa > Chordata > Amphibia > Anura > Ranidae > Staurois > Staurois parvus. The sequence goes on along the minus strand of NW_028318342.1, from coordinate 121,109 downwards.
GTTGATAGCTCTATTTAGAGTAGTCTCCAGTAAATTCAGGGCAAGGCATAGGCCTCCTGTACACTGACAGTCATGACTCTGGATTCAAGAGCTGTTGATGTTTTTTTTTTTTTATCGCCAAAGCCCCTGAACGTAGCTCAGTAAAAGCCGATGTGTCCATGCACACATACTGTAGACTTTTATCAGAGTTTAACAGCAGCAAAGTTTAGGGCTTAAGGCAGAAGAATCGCATTCAGGAGAGGAACATTTTTGCCAAAAAACGCTAAATGCAGCAAAAACGCATGTAAACGAGCCTACGTGCTAACCATGTTTAGCATTCAGGAGTTTATTCATTTCAATGGCAAGTACTCCGGCCAATAAAATGAATAAATGTCCAAGCACTAAACACAGCAGTACCGCATTTACACAAGTATTTGCTGCGTTTAGCAGTTTTCTGCTGCCAGTAGAAAAATATTCCAGTGTACATGGAGCCTTATAATAACTGAAAACAATGACAATTTGTAAAGATGAGAGTAACTGAATGATTTTATGTGGTAAAAAGTTGGCAAAAATCTAGACATTTCAGCAAAATTCTGTTGCTACGGCAGTAAACACAGCCATCAAGGAGGAAGGCAAAAATTAATGAGGATTGAGGGCACAATGGATTAGAAACTATAGTTTCTACAGATAGTCACATTCATCTGGACTTATTCCCTGTTGAAGATATTTTACTGCTTATCTTAGTCACTTTTTCATTCTAATGAGGGAACATACTCTAGTATTTCTAACCACACATCACTTACAACCACTGTAATCCAAACAGCATGGAATGTGCAAGATAATTTTTTTTGTCCAAGAAAATGATGGATGGTGTCAAAGTTTGCAAAACCATCTTGTTCTATGTACCTAATCAAACTTCATAATGCCATGAAGTCTGGAACACAGTGACATGGAATGGGCAGGGCCACAGGATTGGTTGCCCTGGCACAAAATTCTTGGAGGCTCAGGTCAGCCAACCATTTCAGATTCTTTGGGACTGTCCTTGGATTTTAGGAGGGGAGAGGATTTGTGCTAGGAGTGGGAGGGTTGATCGACAGGAGGGGGGGGGGATTTGTCCTAAAAGTGTTGGATTGGAGAGGGAGGATTTGTTCTAGAATGGGGGAAAGTATTTTTCTGGGAGGGGGATTTGTGCGAGAAGAGAGAATTTGGGGGAGGATTTGCGTTGAGAGGGGGGATTTGGTGAGGCTCAGAGATTTGTGTTGGAAGAAGACCAGGATTTGGGGGTGAGGTTTTCCTTCTATGTATTATATATATATATATATATATATATATATATATATATATATCATCATTATTATGCATATTTGTCACGTACCTGATAGGAGAATGAAATGACGAGGTCGGCCTCAGTTGTGTCACTAGCCCTAACCCCGCTGGAAGTGCAACAGAGGGTGCCAAGGGACTAGGGGAACAAGAGTGCCAGCAAGTGTTGCCTGAAGAGCTTGCAGTTGTAGTCCTGAAAAGACTGGCGAACCACCGATGAAACGTCAAGACTGGGCTAAAAAAATTCCTGAAGGCATATTTTTCAAAGGTTTTATGGATTGATGAGATGAGTGACTCTTGACGGACCAGATGGATGGACCTGTGGCTAGATCAGTAACAGGCACAGAGTTCCACTTTGACTCAAATGCTAACAAGGTAGAGGTGGGGTCCTGATATGGGCTGGTAATATTACATTAATATATATATATATATATATATATATATATATATATATATATATATATATATCAGGGGCGGACTGACCATTTGGGAACTCGGGCACTGCCCGAGGGCCCGGAGTCAGTAGGGGGCCCTATGAGATGCCCCTGGTACCTTTTTCATAGGCTTTTTTGAGTTTGAGCAAGAACACAGGGGCCCCATGATCCCCTATTGCCCGGGGGCCCCATGAGTTGTCAGTCTGCCCCTGATACATATATATATATATATATATATATTCTAGTGGAATGAACTCAGGTAGGGCTAACAGCCCATATGTTAGGGTGGGCAATACTTGCCTTGGCCCAGTTGATGGCAGCCCACACTACGCCACTGCTGGGACCGGAGATAATTGAGTTACATGGCTGAACTGAAACTGCATTACTTCAGTCAGCACAGGGTTGGTATTTTTAAATTAATGAGTTACAAAAACCAGTCCTATCCTCCCAAATCCATTAGGCTAGTATGATCCTTTTTTGTCCATGGCATGTTAATGGTGCTTTTTAAAAGTACAACCTTAATATGCTGTCTTTTACACAGTATAAAAAATCCCAATAGGTATATATTAGTTGGTTTGTGTGAAAGTTATAGCGTTTTCAAATGGCAGTATAGATACTGGAATTTACACAGCTTTTACTTTCTGACTATCTATCTACCCATTTCTTGAGGTGCTAAAATACCAGGGCAGTACAAACACACCCAAATGACCCCTTTTTGGAAAGTAGACACCCTAAGTAATCTGATAAGAAGCATGTCGAGTCCATGTAAGATTTTTTTTTTCTACAAGTTTTTGGAGATTTCCAAAAAAATGTTGTATTTTTTTTTTACACAAAGTTGTAATTTAAATGACATATTTCTCACACATGGCATGGGTATATTTGGAAATACACCCCAAAATACATTCTGCTACATCTACCAAGCATCGGGATACCACTTGTGTGAGACCTTTTGGGAGCCTAGCCACATACAGGAGAATGAAATCCAATGAACACTTTGAAAGCCTGAAGGTGCGTAACTTCCTCATTTCACTTCCTCACTACCTATAACAGTTTCGGAGGCCCTTAAATGCCAGGATAGCACCAACCCCCCCCCCCCCCCAAATGACCCCTTTTTTGGAAAGTAGACACCCCGAGGAATTTATAAAGAGGCATGGTGCAGATCTAATTTTTTTTCTCACTAGGTTTTGAAAAAGAAACAAAGAAAAGAAAAAATATCTTTTTGTTTTCTTTCTTCATTTTCCAAAAACTTTTGTCAACAAACAAGATCTTCAAATTACTCACCATGCTTCTTATCAAATTCCTTGGGGTGTCTACTTTCCAAAAAGGGGTCATTTGGAGGGGCGTTCGTACTATTCTGGCATTTCATGGTCTCCAAAACTGTAATAGGTAGTCAGGAAGTGTAATGAGGAAATAAAGCCCTTTAAAAGCCTTAAGGTGCTTTTTGGATTTTGTGGTCCTGTACGTGGCTAGACTGTCAAAAAGTCTCTCACATGTGGTACCCCCAAACTCAGGAGAAGTAGCAGAATGTATTTTGGGGAGTAATTCTACATATAACCATGGCATGTGTGAGCAATAAATCATTTAAGTGATAACTTTGTGTAAAAATATATATATAGTTCTTCTATTGACTCAACATGCCTCTCAGAAAATAGTTGGGGGGGTCTACTTTCCAAAAAAGGGGTCATTTGGGGGGGGCATTTTATTCCTAGAATTAGAAGTTTATGCCACACATCACTCACTCTTCTAACCACCTGAAGAACAAGCCTTTTCTGACACTCTTTGTTCATATGAACAAAATCAGTATTTTTTGCTAGGAAATTACTTTGAACCCCCAAATATTATATATTTTTTGAAGCAGATACCCTAGTGAATAAAATGGTGGGTGCTGCAATTTTTTATGTCACAAAATACTTGCGCAGCGATTTTTAAAACGCAATTTTTTGGACAAAATACACTTTATTTTTTACTTTTAGTACACAAAAACACAATATATTGGCCAATTGTTTGGTAAAATATAAAAGATGATAGTATGTTCAGTAAATAGATACCAAATATGAAATACTTTAAAACTGTGCACGGCCCATGCAATGGCGACAAACTGCATACATTTTTAATATCCATAAGTGACGCTTTAAAAGCCTTTACAGGCTACCATTTTAGATTTACACAGAAGTTATAGGGCTAGAATTACTGCCCTCGATCTGACGTTCGCAATGATACATCACATGCATGGTGCAACTGCTGTTTACATACCGGCACAGGGTCAAAGCTTGCGCACACAGTTGTGTGAGGGTGCTTTTTTTGATATTTGATTTTTTAAAAATATTTTTAAACTGTCCCTTTCTTTATTTTTTATCACTTTTACTGTTATCACAGGGAATGTAAATACTGTGACTGCAACCTCTCCCTTTCACACCCCCTCTCTCTCACTCCTTCCCCTTCTCTCCTCCCTCTCTGCCCCCCTCTCTGTCCCCCCTCTCTCACCCCCTCACCTCCCTCTCTCTCACCCCCTCACCTCCCTTCTCACCCACTGACATCCCTCTACCCCTCTCTCTCTTACAACCCCTCTCTCTCACCCAGGGGTGGACTGACAACTCATGGGGCCCCTGGGCAATAGGGGATCATGGGGCCCCTGTGTCCTTGCCCAAACTCAAAAAAGCCTATGAAAAAGGTACCAGGGGCATCTCATGGCAGCCATCTTTAAACCTAGAAGTACCCAGCAGCTTCTACAGAAAGAAGCCAAGAACGTCCAGACAGGCTAAGCTGCAGTAGATATTTAAAGGTCACCTCCTGCTGCTGAGCTGCAATATGTAGGTGGGGCTTCAGTGTAGGTGTGGCTTGAATGTGGGCAGGGACACAGGGGCCCCATTATCTCCTATTGCCTGGGGGCCCCATGAGTTGTCAGTCCACCCCTGACTGCACCATGGAAAAACGCAGAAAAAAACGCACCAAAATGCACCAAAAACGCACTGGAATGCACACATCCCTAATTAAATTGAAGAAAAAGAGGTGCAAAATGAACTGAAACGCGTCAAAAACACACCAGAAAACGCAAAAAACCCATAAAAAACAGGCATGCAAAAACTTATCCGGAATACATCTAGACTGCGTTTTTGTAGTGTGAACCGGCCCTTAGGAATTGTTCACACCATTTGTGGTGCAGAAGCGCGTGCAAGAACACACATTTTCCTCCACAAAAAAAAAGTAATTCCTTTTGCAGATGTGCGCAGGTACCATGAATACTTAATTGCACCTCCACACATCTAGTAAACATAGGTGCATTCACAGCCACCAAAACGCATGGCACCACACTACTGTGCGGTTAGGTGAAACACACTTTTAAAATAATATGTCTGCAGTATTTTTGCATGTTCCCACACGTTAGGCAGCCCATTGAAATTAATGGGCTGTGGGAAAAAAATTTTCAAAAATGCCCCATTCACACAGGTCCTCTGGCCTGTACAGCATGAATGGGTGGGTTGTTCACATGGGCAGAGCCACCTGTTACACTATGGGGACACAGTAGCTGTATGAACACAGGATTTAATCTGACGGGTGTGAAGGCGTGGGGAAGTGGCCCTGAAGGCTCACTGTCTGTGTTCAGGGCTGTACACCCGCACCCATATGCCTGTAACATTAGGACCTGCAGCATTTCCATAGTGTAACATAGGTTGTCTGCAAACAGTGACAGCCACAAAAACGAACCACTGATTCACACTCTACAGGCCACAGCACCCATGAGCCCCAAAAACTCAATTACACACATAGCTTTATTTATTAACTCAGTACAGTTTTATCATTTAGATTTAACAGGAATTTGGTTGGGATTGTGTACATTAATAAAGTTTTTTGTGTATTTTTACCGTAAATATAATTTTGATATTTTCTCTGGCGTTGGAGGGGCCCTGTCAGGTAGGCTGTACGGGGCCCCGTGATATCTAACAGCAGCCCTGACAGTAACTGGTGTGGCGGTGATCAGGGACACTGACTGGTAACAGTATGTGAAAAAAAAAAAGTTTTAATACATTTTTCAATTTTTAGCATTTTTTTTTTTTTTTTAGTTTTTTAAAATGATGCAATCATTTTAAAGATCGTGCTTGCAACCCCTCTGGTAGGTAGGGGACTGGGCAGCTATCCTAATGTTTTGGTATTACAAACATGTATTGAATTGTGCTAATAAAGGCAGCACTACACTCCAAAATCAGGGTCATATTTGCTGCGAGGCAAACAATGCATTTGCCTAGGGCGACACCTTTCAGGGGGGCGGCGCAGAGGTGGCACCGCCCCCCCTTCCCACGGAAGGGACACTTCCATGGGAAAGGGACAGGGGCTGCTGTGTCTTACCTGTCTCCGGGACTCCGTGTCCCACTTAGATCCAGTCTATGAGGCACTGCTGGAGGAGGGGTGGAGAGGGTGTCCGTTCAGTGTCTTCATCTCCCTGGATCTTGATCATGATGTGGGCAGGATGACATGCCGCCCCTCTCATCTGGACACACCCCCGGGATCACTGGGCAGCCTATGGCAGCCTGTCTCTCCCTCTGCAAGCTCCGCCTCCTTGCTGGTGATTGGGCGCCGGATATGTAGCCGGACCGATGAAGAGGAGGAGAGCGGCTGGAAAAGGAAGACAGCTGATTGGTAAATGTCTGTGCCATGCGGCTGGAATCTGGGCAGAGCAGATGGTGTGGCTGCAGCCAGGTATGCTGGCTGTGGATGGGAGAGGGAGGGAGCCCGGGCTGGAGCAGGGGTCAGCACAGCAATGTAAGCATCATTGGTGTCAGTGGGAGGAATAGTGCCCCATCAATAGTGTCAGTGGGAGGAAAAGTGTCCCATAATTGGTGTCAGTGGGAGGAATAGTGCCCCATCAATAGTGTCAGTGGGAGGAAAAGTGCCCCATAATTGGTGTCAGTGGGAGGAATAGTGCCCCATCATTAGTGTCAGTGCGGGAGGAATAGTGCCCCATCATTGGTGTCACTGACACTATTCCTCCAATGAGGGGGCACGTTCCTCCCACTGACACCAATGATGGGGCACTATTCCTCCCACTGACACGAATAATGGGGGAACTATTCCTCCCACTGACACCAATGATGGGGAACTATTCCTCCTACTAGCACCAACAATGGGCCACTCTTGCTCCCACACTGGCACCAATGATGGGGCACTATTCCTCCCACTGACACCAATGATGGGGCACTATTTCTCCCACTGACACTAATAATGGGGAACTATTCCTCCCACTGACACCAATGATGGGTCACTATTCCTCCCACTGACACCAATGATGGGCACTATTTCTCCCACTGACACTAATAATGGGGAACTATTCCTCCCACTGACACTAATGATGGGTCACTATTCCTCCCACTGACACCAATGATGGGACACTATTCCTCCCACTGACACTAATGATAGAGCACCATCGTTGGTGTCAGTGGGAGGAATAGTGCCCTATCATTGTAAGTATCCACAGAAAATATGTTAGATGGTCAGTTTCAACATTCCAAGGCATATACATTGATTGGTCTTAAATAGGAACATGGGGATGTCTTCATATAGCCACCCCGGGGAGGGAACAAAGGTGTAAACATCTGCCCCTTTGCTGGAGTACTCATAAAATGGAGATTCTGGGTGGAGAAAAAAGAAAAGAAAGATGAAAAGAGAGTAGAATGGAAAAATATGGTAGACACAAGTCCTTCTGTCTAAGATCACCATTTGACTGTAAATGAAAAAACAAAAGGCAAAGTCAGGGAAAGAGAGATCCTTCGATGGAAACAATCACTTGATACATTTTTTGCTCACTATTTGCCATTTCTGCTTAAACTGTAATTTTCACAGCAATCTGTCCAACCATACAAGCATATCACAAAAAGAAAAAACTCTCCATATAATGTGGTTGCATGTTGTGTTCTGTATAAGAGAGGAGTTTTACAGAAGCTGCTGCTGTGACTGTAAAGATGGAGATTTACCATATATTAGCTGAAACGTATGTGCTACTACCCCTTTAGATACACTAACAAAATGAAGCCAAATTCCAGCTGACATTGCAGTTACACAAGCAGTTACAGCAACAGGTTTTGTTGTTCTTTTGGGATTAAGGTTTGACATGAATAAATAAAAGCTGATCATTGTAAACACCCGTTAGTGGTAAATGGTTGGTCATAACACTCTTAACTGATACATTTTTAGGACAGCATGTTCTGTTGAAAAACAACAAACTAACTTGCCAGATCACCAGGGGGAAATAAAGTAAAGAAAGCCTTAAAAAGAAAACTAATGCAGCCATCACATTTTCACATAAGATTGGTAAGCTGCACTATAATAAATGTTTACTCTTGGGTTTAATACCGCTTTAATGCCTGCCGTTTTGTTTTAACTAATGCAAAGATCTGAGTCCCTGGAGTCAATATGGCTAGAAGGAAGGCAAGAAAAAAGACACCATCCATTTATAGTCAATCACTTTCTTGCCACCTATAGGCCACTTTTAACGGGAGATAGCTATGCCTTATGATAATAGATAAATCTGACCATATGACCGTATAACAAGCTAATGAATCTGTAATATACTGTATCTTGGTTAGTAATGCATTAAACCATGAGCATAACTCATTCCAGTTTGAGCAAAGTGTGGTTCACTTAGTGATTTGCCTGGCAAGAAAATGAAGCAAGCAACGGCAAGCCTATGGCTAAGATACCTGTTTCATACATTACAAAATATCAAAAAGTCAATGTCAACATTTCTAGGTCTGCCTACAATTGATCAGTTTCATGATTCTGAAGATACCATTAGTCTTTTACACTGCCAAGACAAGAGGAAAAAGGCTTTAAATTCTACGTTACAGAAATTAGAGTGCTTGTGCCAGTGCAAGCTCTTCTATTGCAATTGGCAGGGGCAGCCATACATGGATTGAAATTCGGCCAGTTTAGTGCAGTTTAGAGCCAAACCTTATGCATTTTGTCAGAAGTTGACATCTTCAGGGCATGGGTCCCTGATCTTTACCTTGAAGTATTGGGATAATTATCATAGTGTGTAGGCATATAGTGAAGCACTTTTATTTATGTATATTATATTATTATACTGCTTGTTATTTATTTTGTTTGTTATCACTCTTATTCACTATTGTATTTAATGTTATGTTTTGGGGTGTAGTGCTGCCTTTATTAGCATAATTAACATATTGTGACCAGAACAGTACAGTGCCACCATAGTGAACTGGTAGTGCTCTGGGGAGGTGATCAGAATTTCTTTCTACTGTGATTGTTTATTGCAGTGATGATTTGATATTTTTTATAAATGGCATTCATTCATGTGCCATTGTGTACTATTGTGATAGCTGTGATTGGCTACATCTATTGCATGCTACAGGTCCGCTGTGACTGGCCCTGTCTGTACCATGTGCTAACTGTGACCAATTGCAGAGATCAAAATAGTACACCATGAATGGTTATGAATGAAAGCCAGTGAGGTTGATTTACTAAACGTAAATATACTGTGCACTGCAAGATCACCTGCAAGTGCAGTTGTTTTACAAAGGAAGGAAGCTCTGAAATAAGGCGAAGCTCTGCTGATTTCTTTCATCCAATCATGTGCAAGCAAAAATGCTGTTTTTTATTTTCCTTGCATGTTCCTCTCGGATCTAGAGCAACTGAATTTGCACTTCCAAGTGCACTCCCTATTTGCCTTTAATACATCAACCCCGTTGTATACTACTGACATGCAGGGGCGGACTGACCATTTGGAAACTCGGGCACTGCCCGAGGGCCCAGGGTCAGTAGGGGGCCCCATGAGATACCCTTGGTACCGTTTTTATAGGCTTTTTTGAGTTTGGGCAAGGACACAGGGGCCCCATGATTCCCTATTGCCCGGGGGCCCCATGAGTTGTCAGTCCGCCCCTGCTGATGTGTGAACACTGTGATTGGTCACAGCAATCACATGGTACTAGGGTTGGCCCAGTAGAACACTCTGTTTTCTGCTATGTTTGGAGGACACAGCCATTGACAGATTGAGCCGCTGCGTGTTTCCTACGGCACACACAAGGCACGTGAGTGGGAATACATCTTATGACATCCTCCCGGGATAATGGTGTTTCCACCCACCTCTAATTTTCCAATAGGCTGGATGGAAGTGTTTAAAGAGGTAACTAAATATGATTTCTCTGGTATTGGAAAATTAAAAGATTTTCAGCAAGAGATTCATATTGACTTACATATAAAATCCTATCATAGCCAATACATAGACTTCCTTTTTGTTTGATGACAGTTATAGCAAAAAAATCTTTCTGAGTCAGAGAAACAGATTTTTTTTTCTAACCAGTTGAAGTATCAGCTCCCTTCTTTAGTTGTTGCACAAAAGGGATCTGACATTCATGCATGTGTGGATCTAAGATGTGCTATTCAAGCAGTAATAAGAACAGAGCATCCAATTCCTGTTATTGGTCAATTCTGCAGTAGATGAACAGAGCAACAGTTTTCAGTAATTCGATTTAATATAGGAATTCCAGCAGATGGAGTATCAGAGCTTTAGAGTCATTGCTACATTTGTCAAGCATAAAAGTACTGAGTACTGTCCACGATACTTTTTTTTATTTACATTAACATACAATTTTCAGGACAAGCATTAAGGGTATGTCCCCTTCTTCAAGGTCCAAGTAGTACTGCTTCACAAAGTTTTATCACAATGTTAAAAAAAGACAATCTTTAAGGGAAACAAAAACACATACACACAAACAAATGTATAGAGCAATGGTAATAAAGCTAGGATAGGTAGTGAGATAAGACAGAGCTTAAGCTATAGACTTGGGGGGGGGGGTGATAGTCAAAGAGGGGGTCGTAAAACTGTTGGATAATGTGTGAGAAAACCCACCTCTAAATTAAGGCTGTTATCTTTTTTTGTCAAATAGAACTATAAGGCCCCATGTACACAGGACCCTTCTAAACAATGGAAACTGACTGCTGGAAAACATAGGTTAAAAAAACGCCTCTTTAGCCTCATTTGCATAACGCATTTATGCGCGTTTCTGTGCGTTTGCATTTAGAAGCGTTTTTTTAAGATAAGCACAGGAGAACCTCCCAAATGCCCAGAATGCACTGAAAAGTGGTAAATCATTAACTATTTCAGACTGTTTCTGAGAAATACACAGAGTAGAAGCAGAGACAGCAGTATGTGTTGAGATAATTAGGTGCGAGTTGCTCATTAACATTTCTTTTGTTTCCAAGGGTGGGAAAGGTCTGAGGTGTGAATTGGGCATTACAATGTGTGACAAGCTCCGTAGGAACATCCTGTGTTAAGTGTTCTGTCCATTTGAGTACCTTGAAAACGCTTTGCATGCATTTTTCATGATGAAAAAAGGCTCTGGACAGCATTGGGAACTGGAAGAGTTAAAAAAAAATTCAGACGCAAACGCTTATAAACACGGTTTGCCGTATTTAGATGCATTTAGCAGCATTAACAAGCGTTTTGCGTTTGAAACGGTGATAAAATCGACTGCTGAACACAAGTGTTCTGCATTAAAAAAACAACTGTAAACTCAAATGCCTGTAAATGACTGTAAACGAAGATGTGTACATGGACACATAAGAAAACATTAGGGTGAGTTCAGGGGCTGCTGAAAAAAACGCTGAACAGCTCCTAAACGTGAGATTATCAGCTGCAGTGAAGGCTCCATGCACACGGGGCATTTTGATAATGCTGGTAACGTTAGCTGTGTAAAGTCACGTTAAAAATGTGAGTTTTTCAGGTTTTTTTAGCGTTTTTGCATTAGCGTTTAGCTGCGTTTTGCTGCATTTTTCCGCATTTGCATTTTTTAGCATTTTTTTTTACCAAAAAAAATAATTTTTGGAGGGTCAAAAAAAGTCTGTTTTTCAGCATTACACTTTTTTTATGCAGCCAGTAAACTCCCCAACATGTTATCCTATGTGTCCATGCACACATAGACTGTAATCGACGTTTTTTTGGCAGGGACGTTTCTTGGCTGGAAAAAAAACTCAGAGCTAGTGGGTTTCTAGAGGAGTTTTTTAGCTGTAAAAACGCTCTAATGCTGAAAAACGTTGCAAAACACGGTAAAACACTGGAAATCGCAGTAAACCAGCGTTTTTGGATGTTTTTTTGTCCCCAAAAAATTTATTTTTGGAAAAAAACTAAAAAAAAACACGAAAAACCGCAAATGTGAAAAAAGTGGCAAAATGCCGCTAAATGCTAATACAGAAATGCTAAAAACCGCTGAAAAACTCACTTTTTAACGTGATTTACACAGTTAACATTACCAGCAATATTAAAAGGTCCAGTGTGCATGCAGCCTTATTCTTAGTTAAAAAGTTTTCCTTTTCTGAGTAGTTTTGAAATCCCCTTTTAAAAACAAAGACATTAAGGGCTTTCATAGTGTGCTTCGGTTGTGAGAAATGGTGTCCCATTGGTGTGCAGAACCCATCTTTTTTATGTTCCTTGATGGCATGTCTGAGCAAATTCACCCTTGTTCGCAACTTCTGTCCTTTTACGCCAATGTAAGATCCTTTTCTACAGTTTTTGCATTGGATAAGGTACACAACATTACTGGAGGTGCAGCTGTATGATCCTGTGATATTGAAGGTCCCTTTTGAGTGTGTGACACTTTTTGATAGATTATTTGGTTGCAGTTTGCAGCATTTTTTATTGAAGGGTTTACTTCCATTATTTGTGACTTCATAATCAAAATGGAGTTTCTTACTGGTTAGTTTATGTCTGAGATTGGGTGATTATCTGAATGCCCGTACTGGAGGTTGTTATAATATTTCATTCAGAGTTTCATCCTCTGTTATGATGGGTTGCAAATCTTTGATTATTTTTCTTATTCCTTCTAGTGCTGGGTTGTAATAGGTTACTAGAGGTACACGGTTGTTTTTTTATCTTTGTATTGATATCGATTTTTTTCTTCGGGGTTTCAAGGTTGTGTTTATGCTGGTGTTATGGCAAGCTAAAACTGAACAGTTTTTAAGGGATTATCATAACAGAGGGTGAAACTCTAAAATAAATATTCCAGCAACCCCCAATACTGGTTGTCAGACAACCCCCCAACCTCAGATTTAAACTAATCAGTAGGAAACTTTCTTCTGATTATGAGGTCACAATTAATGGAAGCAAACCCTGCAATAAAAACTGTTGCAAACTGTGCAACCAAATCAATCTATCTAAAGTGTCACACACAGAGGGGATCTTCAATATCACTGGATCATGCAGCTGCACCCCTAGTAATGCTGTGTACCTCATCCAATGCAATAAATGTAGCAAATGATCTTATGTTGGTGAAACAGGAGAGAAGTTACAAATGAGGATGAACTTCCACAAGCACACCTTCAAGTAACATAAGGAAGATTCTGCAAACCTGTAGGACATCAAATATCTCAACCACACCACTCTATGGAAGACCTTAAAGTGTTACTAAACCCAGGACTCTGCATTCACTATATCTGGTCTCCCACAGTAAACAAAACATAGAAAGGCAATTATTTTAGTAAACATAAACTGCCAAATAACTGTTCTCATCAGCAGTTAGAGCAGTCTTGTGAGTTCTATCCGTGTCCAGCAGAGCACTGGTTAAAGCTTGTAGGAGGAGTTTTCATTTTCTCCTGATTGTCCTATGAGGCTGCATAACCCTTGACCCTCTGTCTGGACAGCACTGATTGGCCCTGTGCTGATCAGATGCACTCACCCAAGAAAAAAAAAACACTTTAGCAATACATACCAAACTGAGCTGTGCAGCTTGCCCCCAAGGCTCTGTTCTATCAGAAGATGGATTGGGGACAGTAGAAGAAGGGAAGGAACAGAGAAGACAGGATCAAACATCCTTTTTACAGAACGTGGAGGATTAACCTCCAGTGAGCGTAACAAGCAGTCATTATTGCACATACAGATTCATTTTACTGTTGTGGGTTTAGTAACACTTTAATGTCTTAGTTCTTAAAGGGAATTTCAGAACTATTCAGGAAAGGAAAACTTTTGAACTAAGAATAACTGTTCTATTTGACACAAAAGATAATGGCCTAAATCTAGACCTAGGTTTTCTAAATCACTATCCAATAGTTTTACGACCCCCTCTGCAACAGTACTCAACTGTTTGTGTCATAAGCGCACTAATATGACTACAATCACCTCAAGTAAAGGACTAATATTTCAGATGATATAACTGTAGGGACCCTGCCCTAAAGTGATTTTAAAGTCTTATATTTTTTAAATAACAAATATGTTATACTTACATGCTCTGTGCAAAGGAATTGCACATAGTGGTCCCAACCTTCCTCTTCTGGGGTCCCTCGCCAGTGTTCCTGGCTCCTGCTCTTCTGTGAATGCCCCCATAGTAAGCCACACTGCCTCCATCCATAGACACGCACAGCATAGTGTGGCTTGGCCTCACCTTCCATATGATTTGACTTCATACAAATCTCTGTAAAGAGATCTGGAGGAGGTTCTGCCAATCACAGGCTGTGCCATGCTCCTCCAGCCTGTGTCTATGGTGTGTATGTGCTGGGATTAAGGGAGGTGAGGTGAATCATCCAGCAATCACCATCTTATATCCTGCCCCCATGGTATTTAGCAATAAGAGGGCGGGGGGGGGGGGGAGTATCATTTACCACTGTGTATAGACTCTATAATCCCATGGGCTGCACAGATAAGAAAAAGGAGCAAAGGAACAGCTTAGAACTGAACTGAAACTGGAGCATGCTCAGTAAATGTCAACAGTTGGTCTACACAATCTCAGGCTGCAGTGGGGACACAGACAAGGAGGGAGGGACATTGAACAGCAGGTTAATGAACACAATGTAACAGAGCGTGTATTGACAGTTTTTGATGATTTTGGATTAATGATACTCTCTCAATCAGCATTGACTAATTTCCATTCTTATACTGCTAGCATTAGTAAATAGATAGGAATACATATCATATTTACTTGTTTTAAACTTTTTTTTACATTTCTCAGTTACTTTCTGGTTTATGGCCCAGGCAAATGATGTCATACATCCACAGTGTCTCCAGGAGAGGAGGAGGAGGGGTTTTCTCAGCACACCCTCCTGGCTGCATGCCTGAGCTAAGGAAAGATGGATTCTAGGAAGTAAATGCTACATGAATCATCTGCCTTTACTCAAGATGGCCACAGGCAGAAATGCTAGGGGATGATTTTCAAAGTGATTTCTTAGCAAAATAAAGAATGGAGACATGGATGGATGGATGGGTGAGTTTACTTTGAATATTAAAATTGCATTTTTGGTTTGTGGTGCTTAGATGCAGTGCAGTTCCACTTTAAAAGAAAAAAGGGGTGCTGTTGCGCTTAGGAAAAAAATTAATTAACATATATGTGAAAAAATGAACTATATATAAGATACCTATAAAGCAGAAGTCCTAAATGTGACTTTCTAAACACAAAATCTTATATATTTCAAAATTGGACCGTGCTAAGGTCACAAATTGACAAAATAAACTGTGTAATCTTTAAAGTGATAACACTGAGCAAAAATACAAATAAAATATTAATATGCAGTTCCACTTTAAGAAAGGAGGAAAGTCAGCCAACAATTCAAGTGGACGGCAGCTAGGAGGAAGATGCCTAAAAATAGTATATGGCTTTATCCCACAAGGTCTAAAATCTATACCTCTGAATGTCCCACAACAAGCACACTTGAAGCCACTGTTTTCTGTTTTTATATGCATTTTTAAATCGTGTGTGAAATAAAACTCCTTTTAAATATATAGGAAAAAATTCCATATGCAATTGAGATGCTCAACGTTGGGCTCTCAATTTGATACACTGAGGGGAAGAATGTGAGCAATCGCACCTGAGACTAAATATTTTTTAATTAGATCTATTAGGTAGCATTGCCTTTTCAAGTTTTAAACTCCTTTAAATTCTGTTTTGTGGTACAGAGGGTAATTTCTTCTTGGGTAACCTTGTATTGCACTTTTAATAGTACAAACTTTTGAAATATAGGATCTGTTTAGTTGATGAGCTTTCTGGAAAAACAGCCATTAAGATCTGCTTTTTCAAACCAATTTTACAAAATACAGGCTAATGGAAGATGACACTGATTCAAAATAAGCAAAATGAATAATGTATGGAAAGTTTACAGATAATATGTATCGCTCAATAAATCATGCTCAGAACTACGCAGAGCTGTTATGGTCCAATGCTAAGACATTTTTAATATGCCCACATTTCAACGCGAAGACCAGAAAACATTAATTCACTGAATTGTAACATTGTGCAGTTCTTGAATGTTATCTGGATTATGTCACAACAATAAAACTTGAATAAATGCCTTCCTCTCTAAGAAGTCAATTTTACTAAGAGATAAAATAAAATTGCAAGTTATAAAACTGGAAGTTGAATTAGAGGAGTTTGGGCGGCTGAAGCCAATTACCCAATTTTCTTCTACTTTTGATTGTGAAGGTCATTTGAAACAGATAAACAAAACAATAATATAGCATACTTTATAATGATGATTTTTAAACCTTAGGCAGTGAACACCAAATGGTCCTGATTTATTTCATAATAACACAATACATTCTGTATGAAATTCATTTTACACTTGCAGATTTGTAGAGAGAATCTATAACATTTTTAACAGGTAAGCTACATTTATTCAGCTTTCCAATATAATAACATACTAAAATTACTGAAGGACACTTTGCAAAACACTAGAATTATTAAAGCTGAATTATGGGCTCTTCCTCTACTGCCCTCACCCCCTCTTGCTGGTCTAGGAAAAAAGCTTTAGCTTACCTAAATTTGCAGTAATGTGATTCTCCTGTCCCAAGTATTCTCTCCTATTTTGTTTGCGGGGGTAATTTTTTTTTGGATGTCCACATTACTGCCAGCTTGATGTGTATGTTTCCTAATGGCTGTCAAATGCTGGGGTCCTGTCAGCATCCATAGGAGAGTCAGCAGGCAAAAGACGAGTTGACCGCTTGGGAATGACTGCCGTGTGCACATCTACAGCACTGGACTATTGGTCTCTCGCACCCGGAATCTAGGCCAGCAAGGCATGTGGACAGGGGATTTAAGTGACTTTAAACACTTCACAGGGCACACAGAATACCTGCAGATTATATTTAGTTGAAGTTTGCCTGGAGATGGTTTTTAAGTATTAAAAAATAGCCAAAATCATCGTAAAAAAAATGTATTCCGCTATTGAAAATAATATTAAAAGTAGCAGATAACACACTGTTGGGGGTATTCATCAAACATGTACAAGGAGCAAAGTTCTACATGCACAGTGCTTATGGAATTCACTCAGATTGGCTCTACCAATTCAAACATATTCTATCGCTTTGCCAATTCAAAGTTTTGTCCCATCCCACCCATTGATATTTACCTTTCCTGCAACTCTAGAAACAGCTATAGCCATTTCATATGAGACACAAATTGATGTAATTTACTACTGAAAGTCCTGTCCCATACAGTACTCTGACTTTCACAAGATAATTGTGTGTGGGTCACTCAATAGCTCTATAACAATTCATCATTTTGGGATCCAGCCCATTGTGTACACTGGCTACGTAAATTACAGAATCTAAAAGGAGAACACTTTACTTTATATAAATACCAATAACTATACTTTATATACACTTTATAAAAAAATACTTATTTTTTTATCAGCATCTGGGGTCCTCTTTTTATGACCTTTAAACCCTTTAAACCCTATCCCTTGAGGCTATGCATGCTCTGCATAGTTTTGGCATAAAGGAAATGCTGAAATATTGATTGCTTACTGACAGTGTTGACACAAATCCCATTCCTCTGGCAGCCTTTTGAGATAAGGTAATATTTGCACTCCTAGATAGAGCGTCATTAGATCTCTGCACATGAACATTGATTCAGGAACCCGGGAACAGCAATGAGCATGATACAAGATGGTTCCAAATATCCTGTCCAAAATGGCTAGGGGAAGTAGTCAGTTCAGCTCTTGGCATACTAATATCGTCTATTGATAAATCAAACAAATTTGCTATCTACACGATACGTATTATACAGTGATCTAACCCCCTCTCTCCTCCTACAAACTATGGAATTCATATCCTTAACTTTTAACACACTTCAAAAGAGATTGTTATATCAACTTAGGGACAACAGACACCAGCACAAAGACCTGGGTCACAGCTGTAATCCGCTACTTGAGACCCGGTAGGATATCTGTTTCTATGGACCATAAAAACATTCTACAAATTAACACTTCCCTCTGTTCTGCCATGCATGGTTTGTATGTCAATTTAAGCACTAGGAACATGTAGCATGCCATAAAATGTCTACACAGAAAGCAGCCAGGCATAGGCAATCTCTCTGAGACCTCTGCCCAATTCACAACTTAACAAAATAAACACACAATTCATAAAATCCAGCAGGACCAAGACACATTAATATTAAGTATATACAGTATTTAAATGGGGAAAATCATACTGAACAAATCAAGGTCATACATGACTACACTAGCATATATGAAAGGGTAGAAAGCAGTCTCCTTCCTCCTGTGTGTTTGGTATCCTTGGACACAAAATACAATGCTGAACAATATTCTAACAGTTTCCAGAATACAACCAGTACATAGTAGAAGATATTGATATTAGTATAAAACTGTGTGTAAGGGGGGCCCGATACAGTCATAAACATTGTGACCCCCCAGCCACCCCCTGTTAAATGGGATGATTGGTTAGATGGTCTCTGTCAACACTCCTTTGATACGATAGAAAAGGAAAATGTCAGAACCCTCTAACAGCTCTCATTTTAACATCAACCAAGGAACACCTAACCGGACTTAAGAGAGCCATTGCACCACTTTTGCTTGGACAATTGGACTCTGTTAAAACCAAAGACTTCACAAGTATTGTTCCTTTTCAACTCCTTTTTAATTCTCTGTTGCTCTATGTTTTCTTTATTTCTTTGTCAAATCTTTTTTTTTGTAAATATTTTATTTGCACCATTTTGATCTTTTCAGTATTAATCCCTAAAAGTGTTGAAATTGTCTCTAAGGCTTTTAATGCAAACTAAAAGAATCTCTGTCTCTTGAAGAGTGCTACTGTACTACAAATCTCTGAACATACCTATCTGTGGTGACAGTGCATGTAGCAGACTTTTATTTTAAAATCATAGTTGTTATTGATAAGATTATGAGTTTCCACCTTCTTAAGTCAAAAGGTGGTGGTGGTAGCTAAAGGTGGTGGTGGTAGCTCAAAGAGTTCACTACTTAATTAACTTAACCCATTGACAATCGCTCTCAGGCTGCTGGCACCCAGATTGTGGTCCCACGAGCTGGAAAATCTTTGTGCATTGTGCAGCTGAGCACGGTGTGAGATTGGCAGGTCCTCTGTTAGGAGATGGGGAGAAGGGCAGGGGTCGAGCACTGCATTAGTCAAAGAGGTCATTGTAAAATTATAATAAATTAAAAACTGCGCAAATACCCAGACCAAATTGTGTATAAAGCAGAAAACACAAGAGGATATCCTCTCTAAATCATAAATACAAATAAATCTCTAGTGTTGCGCTAAATGAAAAACAAAATAATACACAAATAGTGTACAATTATTACATAACCAATGAAGAACAGTGAAAAAGGTGCTCAATGGTGAACCAATACCAGAAGTTGTAGTTGAAAATAGGGTTAAAATATGTGCAACAGCCCCGAAAGACCTCTGGTATGACAAAACGCGTCAGAAAGAGCCTCCCTTGTGACAACATTGCGCAAGATTGCCATTTTTACCGTTCCTTGCTGCTTGAGCTGATCACTATAAAGTTCATGATTCTTGTAAGTGCGTTTCTCTTTGTTTAATAAATAGTCTTTCAACTATCTGCACTTTTTTTACATGAGTATATGTCAACCCTACGAGATCGCGACTGTCTGAGGAGCCTTTGATTATACATGTGGTCTCACTTGAGTTATATGAGTCTGGATAGAAGTATTCAAAACAAGCGTTTGTTGACCCCTTATAGTTAAGGGGTCAAAGGACCTGGTAAGCCTCCAATTTGTCATCACGGTGGTTTTTTGGCTATTCAACTTCTAGTATTGGTTCACCATTGAGCACCTTTTTCACTGTTCTTCATTGTAAAATTGTTTGTCACACTGGAGAAATTATTTAGGTTTTTTGTTATATTTGCATGTGTTCATGTACTTTCTTCATTGCAAAAGCAAAAATGAAGTTTTTTGAGGTAAATGTATAGCCAAAAAAATTTTGTATGGTTTTGGAACCCCCATATATTTCTGTTTGTGGTCCATATTTCCTCTGGGGAGATTCACTCTCTGTATATTTCTTAGTGACTATTAAAAACAGAAAGTGATGGGAAATCCAGAATCCTAACAATGTCACCAGAAAAGAAGTGAGGAGAAATTTTCCAGTGGGAAACGTATTCCAGTGGACACTGTCTAAGCAGGGAATTCCCCTAACCTCCACACACCACAGAATATTTATAATTAAAAGAGCTGTCGCTTTAAGTGCACTATCCCTTCCTAATAGTGCAAAAAAAAATCTCTAAACCTGTACATGTAGCACTAACACCTTAGTCATGGTATGTATAAAACTCAGTGCTAAACTAAATCAAAAGAAAATAAAATGAGAATAAAAAATTCTAACGTTCAAAGTGCATAAATTTCAAGTAAAAGTCTAATTTCAAGTTAAAGTGTTACTAAACCCACAACAGTAAAATCAGTCTGTAATGCAGTAAAGCATGTTTGTTACACTCACTGTGGAACTTAAGAGGATAATCCGCTGCACTGTGAAAAAATGCTGTTTGATCCTGACTTCTCTGATCCTCCCTTTCTTCCAGTGTCCCCCTCTTATATCCTGATAAGACATATCATGTGGAGTCACTCTGCACATGCTCAGTTTGGTATGTATTGCTAGAGAGGGTTTTTTTTTCTTGGAAGAGTACATGTGATCAGCACAGGACCAATCAGCACTGTGCAGACAGAGGTCAGGGGTTCTGCATCCTCCTAGAGCAGAATGAAAACTCCTCCTACAAGCTTTAACATGTGCTCTGCTGGGCACTGATAGAAATCACAAGACTGCTCTAACTGCTGATGAGAAAAGGTGTTTAACAGTTTATATTTACTAAAATAATTGCACTTCCATGTTCTGTGTACTGTGGGAGACCAGATATAGTGAATGCAGGGTCCTGGGTTTAGTAACACTTTAATCTCTTCCCGTCCGGCCCATGCTGATAAACGGCCAGACAGGAACATTGCCGATGCAGGGGGACATTTCTAAACGTCCCCCCACATCCATTGCCTGTGCGTTCCCTGGAAGTGTGCAGCACCACGATCTGTGACTGCTGTGTCCACTAGACACAGCAGAACACAGATCGCTGTACGAGTCCACTGTGTGAGGTCCCGATTCTTGTGATCAGTGATTGGCAAATTAGTAATCACATGAACAGTAGTAAACAAGAAGTCCCTTCCTGACATCATTGTTTACTACTTGTGAATTCTGTGAATGATCACAGAGGTCACATGGTACAAGGCCATTCACAACAGCCTTGTACCATGAGACAAGCTGTGACTAATTACAGCTCTCATAAATTATATTCTAAATTATAAATTATAATTATATAGAGTCATAATATTTCTAAATGGCTGCAGAAATGCAGCCAGAGAGAAGGAGAAATGATTGCTTTTACAGCCTTTATGGGTGTAAAAGCAATCAGTGTAAAAAAAAAAATCATCATCCCCCACAAGTAGTACAGTGTCAGTATGGTGACACTGTACTGTAAGGGTGACAGCATGTAAAAACAAAAAAATCATAAATAATAATATAAAAAAAATAAAATTAAAAAGAATTTTGAAAAATTAGAATTGTTTTTTTATAAACTGATTTGGGTTATTTTGTTTTACCAAAAAGATAGCTGAATATTTTGGCCAAAATGTATGAACAAAGATTATTTATTTGCTAAATTTTATAAGAAAAAAACTTTTTTTCTCAGAATGTTTCTTTTTTTTCATTTATATAGCAAGAAAATAAAAATCCTAGTGGTGAATAAACACCACCAAAAGAAAGTTTTATCTGTCTCAAAGAAATGCTAAAAATTTCATTTGGGTACACACAATTGTCATTCACCATGTGACAGCGCTGAAAGCTGAAAATTGGCCAGGACTGGAAGGAGGTGAAAGTGTCCGGACTTGAAGTGGTTTTTAAGTGAAGTGTCTATGATTCACCAATCCATCCAAAACCATCAATCCAGCGATATACATTGCAGAATAGGGTTAATCCTTTACTGACACCCAAACAACATGCACTTCTCACCATATAGCCAGACCAGAAGCTTCCTGGTTCCCCTGGGGACATCATTTCTGACGAAATACGTAGGGTGGGACACCGGGTTTGAGGTCATTGTGCATGTGTGCTGTGCAGTGGGATACAATGTATCTTTAGTTCATTACTATTTTGTGAGTATATTGCTTTGCTTAGTAAAATCCAATCATCTGGTTGGTGTGGTTTAATTTTTTGGGTGGAATATGTGATGCACTGACTATCTTGAAATGTCAGAAGAGAGGATTTGACTTTTGAATAATCTAGTTGCCAGCTGCTTGTATACCCATGGTTGTGGGACAAGCGCAATAGACCTGCATATAAACAGAGGTTACACTGTTCAACAGGTAAAAAGTTTTGGGCATAAAATTAGCTAATCTTACATAATTTTGGGATGCTGAAAACGAAAATGACCCTAAAAAATGTTGATTGGCTCTAGTTTCCATGATATATTCACCCATCTGATGACGTAAGCCATTCAAAATTATGATGCAACTTCAGCTGCATATTGCGCAATTGATACTGGTGACCAATAGAAAATTGCATGTATACTGAGATGATGCAATATTAGCCTTTAATTGCATCACTTCACTGCATAAAAGCTGCAGTATCTCTAGCTGATTGTAGTTCGACAACGTCTTTACATTTTGTTTTATGCTTATATAGGCTACTCAGTAATGCCTCGAACTTGTGTGAATAAAGCAGATAATTTCTGCTATATCTGCGGTGAAATAACTTTTATCTCACAAAAAAGGAGGATAACAGGAATGATTAAGAAAGCCTACAACTTGTATTTTGGCTGCAAGATAAGAGACCAGGACAAGAGCTGGGCACCACATATATGCTGCAATTCTTGTGGGACGGCACTGGAGCAATGGTTGAATGGAAAAAAGGCATCTACGTATGCCTTTCGCTGTGCCAATGATTTGGAGGGAGCCAACAGATCATGTTAGTAATTGTTACTTTTGTATGGTGCCTCCAATTGTAAAAGGGCTAAATAAGAAGAAAAAGTTCTCTGTGCACTATTCAAATATTCCATCGGCAATACGTCCAGTTCCTCATGGAGAGGGGCTACCAATTCCTAAAGCACCAGAATCCTTTGTGGTTGAGTCAAGTGAGGAAGAACCTGAAGCGTGTAGTCACGTGCAGTTGTAAGAGATAGCCCTTTCCTCGAATACAAGAGAAAAGCCAAGAGAAGCAAAACCGACACAAACTGAAGACAAAACTAGTGAGAATCCTAGGTATTAAAATGATTCAA
This sequence comes from Staurois parvus, assembly GCF_062004578.1. Lineage (NCBI taxonomy): Eukaryota > Metazoa > Chordata > Amphibia > Anura > Ranidae > Staurois > Staurois parvus. Next base: position 97,861 of record NW_028318342.1, on the reverse strand, counting down.
CTTAGCTTATGGCTATAATTTTTCTTGGTAATCCTAAGCAATATATTATGCCATTTAGGCTTTGGTATGTAGTCAATATCACTTGCTTTATATTTGTGGAAAGACATCTATCTATATAATTATTGTGCATTATGTAGTCATTACGCCTATAGTAGAAAACTTTCCGTTTACAGAAAAACTAGAGCCAATTGACAAATTTCATTGTTATATTTGAACTCAGAATGTGAAATTCATTAAGAAATGGATCCTTTTGTTTCCAAAACTGGCAAAAAATAAAAATTTGTTGAACAGTGTTATCGGCACCATACTCCGGGCTCACCAAAGGATCCTCTAGCCCTCTGGCGAGCCATCCACCCCTGTACATATGTGATATTTGGCATTCAATGTAAGTGACACAGAAAATCCATACAGGGTTCAGTTACATACTGTGACTTTAGATAAAACAGACAAAGCCTATTTATTACACACAATATATATTTTACTTATTACTTTCTTATCTGGACTACGTATTACATATGTTGTAACCTAAGACAAGATTTAAGAGCACATGCACACTTACTGAACATTCTACTACGCATACATACTACAAACACATTCTTGTGTTAGGAAACCATTAACTATTTAATTTCTGTAAGCTAAAACATTCTCCAGCATCCCTTATAAACAGTAAACACAGATACAACACCTCCTGCACTCAGGGACCCAGATCAGTAGAGGACCAATGGACCAATATAAAGTATGATATATGGAAGTTTCTCAAGGACTGATCAAAGGTTGTGCAGCTCTAGTGCGAAGCTGGGGAAGCTCAATATAAACTGTAGTAAAGAACAAAAAATAGAACACACGAACCTTGCGCATTACCTCAGTAAGCAATTCGTAGATTTATTGATATAGAAAATATACTCACAAGAGTAGCAATACAACAGGCATATAAAATCCCAGAAATTAGTCCCTGGATTAGGAGACATGTGCGAATCCCATCAGGGGGGGAGACTCTCAGGATGAAACTGACGAGTTTCGAAGGGGGAGGTCCCATCTTCTTCAGAGTTTTGTTCTAAACATACCAAATCAAATGACACCCTCTGTGGGTCCACCAATGTTAATATCTCATGCAAAGATTTTTACAGCAATCAGGACATGGTCTGACTGGATTTGCTATGAAAAGATTTTTCTCTTTAAAGTGTTACTAAACCCAGAACCCTGCATTCACTATATCTGGTCTCCCACAGTACATAGGACATGGAAGTGCAATTATTTTAGTATATATTAACTGCTAAATACCTTTTCTCATCAACAGTTAGAGCAGTCTTGTGATTGTAGCTGAGCTCATGTTAAAGCCTGTAGGAGGATTTTTCTTTCTATTCTAGGAGGATGTAAAACCCCTGACCCTCTGTCTGGATAGTGCTGATTGGCACTGTGCTGATCACATGCACTCTCCCAAAAAATAAAATCACCTCTCTAGCATTACACACTAAACTGTGCATGTGCAGAAGGGCTATAGGTTCAGTCTGTTCTATCAGTGTGGACATTTGAACAAGAGGACAGAGGGGCAGAGAAGTCAGGATCAAACAGCCTTTTTACACAATGCAGAGGATTAACCCCTTCCCCCCAAAAAAACTAGCAATACACACCAAACTGAGCATGTGCAGAGTGTCTTCTATGGGCTCTGTACTTTTAGCAGATGGATTGGGAACAGTAAAGAAGGAGAGGATCAGAGAAGACAGGATTAAACCGCCTTTTTACATAATGTGGAGGATTAACCCCTTAGGTTCCACAGTGAGTATAACAAGCATGCCTTACTGCATATACAGACTGATTTTACTGTTGTGGGTTTAGTAACACTTTAAATGCACTCCAGTCAATTCTGAGACCATTGCTTTAACCTGCTTAGTATATCCCAGAATATGTGTTAATGGCACCCAGCTTTTCTGTTAGCTGAATAGTTAGGTACATTCCTACATAACAGTCTTACACTGAGATAAATGTATGCCTCTCTGCTAGTAAAATAATTACTCCTTGCAAGTTTAAAGGGAGTAAAGCAAGCAGGGTCCATATGGGCTGTTTGTCTTAAACCACTGCCACATAAAATTACTGGGCCAATACAACTTATCCAAAAAGTAGATAGTCTTTAAATTGAAAACATGATAAAGTGAAAAAGCATTGATATTAGACTTCAAGTGTTCAAGTATTTTAGCTACTTTCTGATCTAATTTAATTGAAAATGTCACAGCTGGTTTTGGCACCTTTTTGAAAACCACAAGAGATTTGAGGTGTGGTCTCTTTGTGTTTAGGCCCTGGCTCACATCGGTGCTACTTGTCATGTGATTTGACAGTTCAAAATCGCATGACAAGTCGCACTCTATTGTCGGCAATGGAACCCTTCAAATTTTGAAAGTAGTTTCTGTACTATTTTCTACGATATCAGGTGTGATTAATAGAGATGAGCGAATTATTCAAAAATTCGGTTTGGCTGATTCGCCGAATTCGCGGAATAAATTCGCTTCGAGCCGAATATATTCGCTGCGAATTTAACTTATAAAAAGGGTGTTTCTAGGCTTCAGAGAGCCTTTATATTAGTGCAGAACACTGTACCTTTAATTTAAATGCCCTTGGAGTCTGCTGGGGAAGAGAAATAATACTGTCAGTCAGTATGACATGCAGATGAGTGCCGTCGATCTTAGAATCACCGCACACTTCACTCATTTGGGCAGTCACGGGGCCAAAACCAGAGTGTGGAGCCACAGTGTGGCGGTGGAGGCAGCAGCAATGGGAGGCCATACAGCACCCTATGACAAAATGGAACCCACCAGCAGTGTGAGGAGACCTGAAAGTGGCACATGGCAGAGTGTGGCGATGGAGACAGCAGCAATGGGAGGCCGTACAGGGACCCATGAGACACTCTGGACCTGGCAGCAGCATGAGGAGGCGGTACAGGGGCCCATGACAGATTACGGGCCTGGCAGCAGCATGAGGAGTCGGTACGGGGGCCCATGGCAGATTACGGGCCTGGCAGCAGTATGAGGAGGCGGTACAGGGGCCCATGGCAGAGTGGCGGAGCGTAAGCAGCTAAAATTGAAGGCCATACAGAGGCCTATGTTAAAAAGTCCCCCCAGCAGCAGCGTGGGGAGACGACTATCAAGAGTCCAATGGCAGAATGGCGGAGCAGAAGCAGCTTCAATTGAAGGCCATACACAGGCCTAGGTTTAAAAGTCCCTCACAGTTAATTCCAATAACGAACTCTACTCCTCCGTGCAATCTAGTTACGAGACCCTGGGCAGGTCTGGGTCCAATTTGTGGTAGAGACTGGTTTTGTTCAGCCATGCTTGAGCGAGTAATAACAGGTCTGTGCTGCCCTTTGGTGTCTGGCTTAATGCGCACAACACTGAACGTCCCAGCGTTTGTCAACGATTTGCCGTTAAGTGATGCAAACCCGCTGAACCACGTTCATGAGGAGCCGGTACAGGGGGCCATGAATCAGTATGGACCTGGCAGCAGCGTGAGCAGACGACAGAGGCACATGGCGCAGGGTGGCGGTGTAGGCAGCATTATTCTGAAGCCATACACAGGCCTAGGTTAAAAAGCGGAAGCCGTCAGCAGCGTGAGCAGACGACAGAGACACATGGCGCAGGGTGGCGGTGGATGCAGCAGTATTCGGAAGCCAAACACAGGCCTAGGTTAAAAAGCGGAAGCCGTCAGCAGCGTGAGCAGACGACAGAGGCACATGGCGCAGGGTGGCGGTGGAGGCAGCAGTATTCGGAAGCCATACACAGGCCTAGGTTTAAAACTGGAACCCAGCAGCGTGAGCAGACGACAAAGACGCACATGGCAGAGGATGGATCTGGCAGCAGTATGAGAAGGCGGTACAGGGGCCCGTGGCACAGTGTGGTGATGGGGGCTACAGCAACTGGATGCCAGAAAGTGGCCGATAGGGCTATATACTGCATGGAATTATAAAGTTGTAAAGACAGCGGCCTATAAGGCTATACACACTATAACAATCATGACTTGATTGACCATTGGCCTATAAGGCTATACACAGCATGAATATCATGACTTATTCTGAGAGTGGTTTGGAAGGCTATATACAAAAAGTAATTCATGAGCTGTCCGGACAGCGGACAATAAGTACATATATACAAATCAATTCATCAGCTGTCCAGCCAGCGGCCTCAAAGGCGACACATATAGAAAGCAATTCATGAGCTGTTCAGACAGCGGCCTCTAAGGCGACAGATATACAAAGCAATTCCCGAGGTGTTCAGGGAGCGGCCTGAGCGGCTAGGTTATTACTAAATATATTTTTGTGGCCAAACATCGGCCTATAAATAGATGTCTACACAGTGACAAAAAATTATGTCGCCAGACAGCGGCCCCTAAGGCGACAGATATACAAAGCAATTCCCGCGAGCGCACAGGGCCCACAGTGTCCGAGGATGGACGTTGGCGCAGAAAGGCAGAGACCAACTGACTACATAGGTGGTTTTTATAGTACTTTATTTTGGCCTCCCTCTCAGCAGGTGTGAAAAAGGCCACCATTTTTGAACGGTAGCGAGGGTCCAACAAGGTGGGCAGCCAAAAGTCATCCCTCTGTCTGATGGTTATTATTCGGCTGTCGCTACGCAAGCAACCGATCATGCTATGGGCCATTTGTGCCAAGGAATGCGAGGGACTCCCTGCCTCCATCTCCACAGCATACTGCCACGGTGCGTCTGGGTCCTCTGTCTCCTCCTCCTCCTCTACCAGATGCTCCTGCTCCTCCACTCCTGTCCGCTGAGTGGAAAAACCACCCATTTCACTCAATAATTCCTGAGCACCAATGTCCTCCTCTACCTCCTCCTCTTCTTCCTGTCCTGCCCCCACAGGGGTCATGTGGCGTTGAGATCTGTGCGCCACGTCTACCGCACCCTGACCAGCCATTGTTAACAGCATTTGTTCCAGGACGTGCAACAGAGGAATGACGTCGTTCATCCCATAGTCCTGCCAACTCACGAATAGCGTGGCTTCCTCAAAGGGCCTGAGCAAGCGGCAGGTGTCACGCATGAGCTGCCAATGGCTGACATCTAAGTTACACAGGGGAGTACCTTTATCCGCTTGTAACATCAGGAAATCGGTGATGGCCTTTCGCTGTTCGTAAAGGCGGTCTAACATATGTAGGGTTGAATTCCACCTTGTTGCAACGTCGCAGATCAGGCGATGCTGTGGAATTCCGTTCTGCCGCTGCAGCTCAAGGAGGGTGTGCTTTGCGGTGTGGGAATGGCTGAAATGCATGCAAAGTTTACGTGACATTTTAAGGATGTCTTGCAGTGGGATGGTGGATTTTAGGAACCGCTTGACAACCAGATTGAACACGTGAGCCATGCATGGCGCATGGCACAACCTTCCTTGACGCAGAGCAGACACCATGTTCTTTCCGTTGTCGGTCAACATGGTTCCGATTTTCAGTTTGCGCGGAGACAGCCATCTGTCAATTTCTCTGTTCATTACACTCAGAAGTTCCTCCCCTGTGTGACTACGTTCGCCAAGGCATACCAGGTGCAGCACAGCATGACACCGTTGCGCCCTGCACATGTGATATGCCGGTCGGGTAATGGGACTTGGCACGGGGGTGGCGGCTGAGGACACGGCGGAAGAAGAGGTGGTAGAGGCGGACATCTTTGCTGGACCAAGGACGTGCAAACGTGGAGGCAAAAACGGCGTGACCTGTCCAAGTTGCTGGTGCGGCTGTGCCGGCACCACGTTCACCCAGTGGGCCGTAAATGACATGTACTGTCCCTGACCGTAGTTACAGCTCCACACGTCGGCGCTGCCGTGCACTTTGGCAGAGACCGACATGCTCAAAGACTGGCCCACCATCTCTTCTACATGTGAATGCAGGGCTGGCACTGCCTTTTTGGCGAAGAAATGCCGGCTTGGCACTCTCCACCGCGGCTCGGCACAAGCCATCATTTCTCGGAAAGGTGCTGAGTCCACCACTTGGAAAGGGAGGGACTGCAACACCAGCAACTTGGACAGGAGGACGTTCAGCTTCTGCACCGTCGGGTGCGTGCTCGCAAACTGTTGTCTCTTGGAAACGGATTCCAAGAAAGACTGCTGACGGAATCCGTGAAGAGGAGTAGCAGGAGAATGAGCATCTGAACGAGCGGAAGATGCCAACGAGCGACAACTCCCCTCAGCAGAGGTGTTGGAGCCTTGACTGGCTGATAGAGGGCAATTGACGTCGGGTGACGGAGCAAGTAACGGAGCGGGTGATGGAGCGGGGGCTGGGGCAGGCAGAACCGCCGTATCTTTATCACGGTTTTCCCAGGCCACCGAATGGCGACGCTGCATATGCTGACGCAACGCTGTAGTCCCAACATTGGCCCCCTGGCCACGCTTGACTTTCTGGCCACATAGTCGACATACGGCTACGTTTACTTCCTCGGGCGGCTTGACGAAAAATTTCCACACCGCCGAGTAGGAAACTTTGGCCCCGCTACTCCTCACTGGCTGACTGCTACTTCCTCCGTGCACACCGGCACCACTACTGGCCGTGGTGGTAGGCTGCAGTGGAGCTGGTGCTCTACTCCGTGGCCGTTTGGCTCCACTGACACTGCTGCGACCCTGCTGCCTCCTGGGCAACCCACCGACTGTTTTGCTCGCTGGCAAGCTGGCACCCTCTTCTCCTGATGATGCGGAAGCAATAGCCTGATGACGACGAGGCTGCCAAGTGCGATCAGCCTCATCATCATCAATTAGGGACTCCGCGTCACTACTAGCCCCCTCGGCTGCGTGTGGGTCAGAAGACAGACCTGTCTCTAGACCGGCTACCGAGCCACTCTCCTCGCCAGTACTTCTTCGCCTGGCTGCTGAAGAGGCGGATGTCTCCCCCCGTTCCTGACCGCCCTCTGTTAGCTCTTCCTCACTGTACAGTGGGGCTGAGCCCACAGCATGCGATACTTCACTTGGTGAGGGAACACCAAAGGACAGGGGCAGGTCGAGGACACGTGATTTCAGTGGGCTTGCTCCCGGGCCATGCCAACTAACGGTTGTGTCTGACGTACCCACCGACCGTTGGCTGTAGGTGTCAGAGGTGACCTGGGAAGAGGAAGACGACCGAGTCAACCAATCGATGACGGCAGGGTTGTCGATGGAGACACGACTGCTGGATGACACCGGGAGCACTGGCCTCTGCCTGCGACTAGTGCTGCCTCGACCCCTTCCTCTGCTGCCACGTCTGCTCGCTCCTGAAACATTGCCTCCTCTGCCACTCCTCTGCGTGTTGTCTGACATACTCTTTAATTCAATAAGCACCCCAAAAATAAAAACGGATTTAACTCTTTGTACAATAGTGGTTGTGAAGCAGAAAGTCAGTTTATTTAGCACAATCGGTCAATTGCAGCTTGCCGTTGGCTGGAAACTGTACGTTTAGGTCACTGGAATGCACTAATCACCCAAAAAATATTACCGCCAGCCGGCGTGTAAATGGATTTAACTCTTTGAACGTACAATAGTGGTTGTGAAGCAGAAAGTCAGTTTATTGTACACAATCGGTCAATTGCAGCTTGCCGTTGGCTGGAAACTGTACGTTCAGGTCACTGCAATGCACTAATCACCCAAAAAATATTACCGCCACCCGGCGTGTATATGGATTTAACTCTTTGAACGTACAATAGTGGTTGTGAAGCAGAAAGTCAGTTTATTTAGCACAATCGGTCAATTGCAGCTTGCCGTTGGCTGGAAACTGTACGTTTGTGTCACTGGAATGCACTAATCACCCAAAAAATATTACCGCCAGCTGACGTGTAAATGGATTTAACTCTTTGAACGTACAATAGTGGTTGTGAAGCAGAAAGTCAGTTTATTTAGCACAATCGGTCAATTGCAGCTTGCCGTTGGCTGGAAACTGTACGTTTATGTCACTGGAATGCACTAATCACCCAAAAAATATTACCGCCACCCGGCGTGTAAATGGATCTAACTCTTTGAACGTACAATAGTGGTTGTGAAGCAGAAAGTCAGTTTATTTAGCACAATCGGTCAATTGCAGCTTGCCGTTGGCTGGAAACTGTACGTTTATGTCACTGGAATGCACAAATCACCCAAAAAATATTACCGCCACCCGGCGTGTAAATGGATCTAACTCTTTGAACGTACAATAGTGGTTGTGAAGCAGAAAGTCAGTTTATTTAGCACAATCGGTCAATTGCAGCTTGCCGTTGGCTGGAAACTGTACGTTTATGTCACTGGAATGCACTAATCACCCAAAAAATATTACCGCCAGCCGGCGTGTAAATGGATTTAACTCTTTGAACGTACAATAGTGGTTGTGAAGCAGAAAGTCAGTTTATTGTACACAATCGGTCAATTGCAGCTTGCCGTTGGCTGGAAACTGTACGTTTATGTCACTGGAATGCACTAATCACCCAAAAAATATTACCGCCACCCGGCGTGTAAATGGATCTAACTCTTTGAACGTACAATAGTGGTTGTGAAGCAGAAAGTCAGTTTATTTAGCACAATCGGTCAATTGCAGCTTGCCGTTGGCTGGAAACTGTACGTTTATGTCACTGGAATGCACTAATCACCCAAAAAATATTACCGCCACTCGGCGTGTATATGGATTTAACTCTTTGAACGTACAATAGTGGTTGTGAAGCAGAAAGTCAGTTTATTTAGCACAATCGGTCAATTGCAGCTTGCCGTTGGCTGGAAACTGTACGTTTCTGTCACTGGAATGCACTAATCACCCAAAAAATATTACCGCCAGCCGGCGTGTAAATGGATTTAACTCTTTGAACGTACAATAGTGGTTGTGAAGCAGAAAGTCAGTTTATTTAGCACAATCGGTCAATTGCAGCTTGCCGTTGGCTGGAAACTGTACGTTTATGTCACTGGAATGCACTAATCACCCAAAAAATATTACCGCCACCCGGCGTGTAAATGGATTTAACTCTTTGAACGTACAATAGTGGTTGTGAAGCAGAAAGTCAGTTTATTTTGCACAATCGGCAAACTGCAGCACCAACTGTGCACGACAGCCACCAAAAAAAAAAAGGGTGTATGTCACTTTAAATTTTCGATTCTTTGATAGCTGTGGCCCTAAGTAACGATTCTGTGTCCCTGAGTAACGATTCTGTGTCCCTTAGTAACGATTCTGTGGCCCTAAAGTCTCTGTGGCCCTAACTCTGTCCCTTAATACAGACAGGTCTGTCTCTCTTGAATGACCGGAGGCTAATGGAGAATTCTAAGATGGCCGCGATTTATAGTGCTGGCTGGCTGCTGATTGGCTAATGCGATCACATGTCATGAATGCATTATGGGTCAGCGCGCCTTGTCTGCGCGCCTTCCCAGAGATCCCCGCCCCATCTTCTCTGTCCATTTTCTCCGTGGCCACACATGTCGCCGCCATTTTTGGGAAAATTCGATTCGTGCATCCGAAGTTTGCTAATCTTCGGATTCGCCGCCCGCATCACTCACCTCCTAAATGACATCTCAGACTGGATGTCGCTACATTTCCTCAAGCTCAACCTCTCCAAAACCGAGCTCCTCATCTTTCCCCCTGCCAACACCCCCCCCCCATCCTATCCATCATCGCCAACAACTCCACTATCACTCCCGCCCCGCAAGCCAAAGTCCTTGGCGTCATTCTTGACGCGAACCTCTCCCTCCAACCGCATGTCAAATCACTCACAAACACATGCAGGCTCCATCTTCGCAACATTGCCAAGATACGCTCCTTCCTCACCCCAGACACCACCAAACTTCTAGTACACTCCCTCATCATCTCACGCCTTGACTACTGCAACTCCCTCCTCACTGGCCTACCCAAGTGCAGGCTCTCCCCGCTCCAGACCATCCTGAACTCAGCTGCCAGACTCATCCACCTCACCACCCGCTCCACCTCTGCCACCCCCCTGTGCCTCTCCCTCCACTGGCTCCCGATTGCCCAACGCATCAAATTTAAACTCCTAACCCTGACCTACAAAGCCGTTCACAACACTGCCCCTGACTACCTCACCAACCTGATCACCAAGTACCACCCTACCCGTACCCTTCGCTCCTCACAGGACCTCCTTCTATCCTGCTCCCTGGTCTCCTCCTCCCATGCACGACTGCAGGACTTCTCCAGGTCCTCCCCCATCCTCTGGAACTCACTGCCCCAATCCATCAGACTGTTGCCTTCCCTATTCACATTCAGGCGCTCCCTCAAAACCCATCTCTTCAGGGAAGCCTACCCCACCCTCACCTAACGGCCATCCTCCCTCATTCCTCCCACCACTTCATCCCCCTCAGCCACTTCCTACTGTACCTTTACCCCCTCCCTCCTAGATTGTAAGCTCGTAAGAGTAGGGCCCTCTTACCCCTCGTACGTTGTTTGTTGTTGTTGTACTGTGCCATGTATTGTCCCCCCTATTGTACAGCGCTGAGCAAACCCTTTGGCGCTATATAAACTCATAGTAATAATAATAATAATAATAATAATAATAATAATAAAATAGAATTTTTCCAAATCTTCGGAATGAATTCCACTTCGTCATGTTCGATTCGCTCATCTCTAGTGATTAACATAGACATCTGTGCATGAAGTTGCACAGATGTCAAACAAGTCACACCTGACCTGTAGTTTTGAAATTGCGCTACTTTAAGTCGCATTCAGTGTGAACCAGGGCTTTAAGAAGCTTCTAGAGCTAGCAAGAAAATCACTGCAAATTCTACCTGCGCTGCAAGAGGCAGAGTACCTTTGGAATGCTTGTATACTGGAGCTTTCAAAGTGTTATTGAACGCTCCATAGAAAAATAAAGAAATACATGTAGCAACATTCCTTTACATAATCTTGGTTTTCTGTCCCCATTTTGCACAGTCATTTTAGTATACTTTGTCTTTGAATGTTTGGTCTGTGGAGTTTCTGCTCACAGGATGGTATGTTTGCCTTGCAGCCTCTCCCTGGAGTCACTCTTGCATGCATTCTCCCAATCTTTCAGTGTTGCATGGTGCCATGTTTGGGGAGACAGGTGCGCAGTATGGGCAGGACTCTAATAGATAAGGACAGCAGAGGGCACATCTGAGTGTAGCAGTACAAACACTCATTTATTCACAATACAATAGTGTTGACTTATGAGGGGTTTATGTATAATCTTCATCAGCAACTGTAAATAGATATTTTTTATAACTATACGTTAACCAAGTTACAAAGTTAGAAATATCAAAGCTTGGTTTGATATAGGTGTACTGTATATAGACTTGGGAACAAGGGATCAAGTTTTAGTAATTAATCTACTAGATAGCTTTGTATTGGAGGAATATTTGATGTGCTAAACATGTGCGTGCCACAAGGAATCCTCTATTATGCGAGAAGGGACAACCACTAAATTAACTACCTTATCTCAGACTTTATGGGGCCAACATAACTATCTAGACCAGGCCATTTAAATCTCTTTGTTTGTATGAGGGCACAAAGTACCCTCTCTTTAGATATGCAATGGGGATGGCTATCTGTCCGGAATGCACAGTTTTCCCAGGCTATGACCTTACCTAAGGTTCCCTCCAAACACTTAATAATGGAGGGAATTTTGTTAAGAGAGCCTCAACCCAGACGCCCCGGTGCCATGACCTGGCATATGTAATTTTATCACCAAAAGGGGAGGCTCTGGGAAGGGGCTGCAAGCAATATGGGATGGGGAAATTGTCCAATTCTGGATGAGATGCGTCAGATATAGGAGATGGATTAGTTCTACCAATCAGGATGGCCCCATGCAAGTCTATGAGAGATAGGTGTATATCAGGATAGATTTTGGGGGAAGACAGGAGAGAAGATCCAACAATCCTGGGGGCCCCCATACTACACCATTGGTAAATATTAGGACATCTCTCTGGCACTTTACATGTATACATGCTTGTTGTATGTGTTGTCTGTCTTGCTGTTTGTGGGTTTAGGGTATGAGTATTATATTCTATAATCCATTGGTTTAATCATTTACATTTTGTTTCTCTTTTCCTTTTTCTTATTGTAAAATATATAGATTGTGGTATGTTAGTTTAGACCTCCCTACTATTCACTAATACATTTTGGTTGTTGTGTTAAAACTTTCACTCTTGGTCAAAGAACTCTCATTAAGGTTAATCAAATCATATCAGAGAAATATTATATTTCCTAATCTATAGATTTGGTAAACAATAGGCCATTTACATAAAAAACTGTAGTGATGTCAGGCATGCACATATAGAAATGTCATTCAGGGTCAGCCTCCGGGGATGGACCATTGCAGAACAGGATGTGCTTCCTAGGGAAGGATTGCAACACCTGTAGCTGTAATGTAAAGGGAACACCACCAGGGCAGCATACTAAGTGTAGCAATAGGTGAATGAAAATGCATGCACTGTTAATAACAATTCACAGAATGTTAAAAGCCTTGCAACATGTGGGTCTTCTGCCTCTCCTAGGTCCAATCATCCATCAATCGTTCACATGCAGGAGAGTCAAGCAGGATTCCTCTGTCACTGGAGCGTATGGATGTGAATAGGAGCCCTGGAGAGCACAGGGCGATGGCAAGATGGCCAGCGGTGGAACACACGTGACTCAGGAAGTGATGTCACATGCGTGGGCATGGTTACATGTTTTGAGGCGGGGCTGCCTCTTTCTCAAACCAATAGCTATTGATTCTGTGCCATGTCTCTCCATATACATGGGCAGGACTCCAATGCTGTGTTTAGGAGCATGCACAGTATAGGCAGAGCCCTAGTGCTAAATTTGCAAATCACTCTTTGTGCTGTGTTTAGGCACATGCCCAAACTCAGCACTAGCTTGCTGCATGTACTGTACGTGAACTAACACAGCAGTACAAGCAAAAGAGATTTAACCTCCACATATGGAAAGCCTTCTTCAAAGTAAAAGCTGTAAAAGTGCGTATAGACTCCCTCAAAAACTATTCAGTAGATTTAAAAAAAAAAGAGCTGGATGCATTCCAAAATGCACAAAATATAACTGGATAGTAATAAATATAAAATGTGAAAGTGATGAAGGTGTATAACCAACAAACTGGGCTGAATGTACAAATAAGTGATATTTATCACTATAGCTCCTATGATTAAGTCGGAAGTGAGGAAACGCGCCAGAGCATGGCTGTGCGGGCGACCGAAAGTGATGCGGTCCGGAATCGGAAGTGACACAGGAGCAATAGAGATTGAGGGTCGGCGGTGGTGAGAGCACTGATTCGGCTTTCCTTACACTAAGAGCTTACTAAAGCTAACATCTTTGGGTTTTTCACTTATTTACATCTTGTAAGTGGCACTTTATTGTGGCAATAAATAATCGTCTAGTTGGTACCTCACCATTTGGGGCTATCTCGTTTTTTTCTCTTACATGATCATTTGAGTATGGGGTATTAAGTGGAGGAGGCTGTATACTGGAGTTCAGGAGTGCCTGTCCTGGGATTCTCATTTTTTCAAGATATAGGGAAAATAAAACATTATAGTGGTCTAATCCATTTCTTGGAAAAGCCTAGTGTGCCAACCATGAGAGTGGGAGGCAATACTCTTTTGGTGAGTGCACACTTGAGAGGGGAGCACTGCACATATATTTATGTATTTACTCATTCTGCACAAGTTCTTTTGACAGGGTGATCATCTTGTGGACTGATTCATTTGGACTTTTCTTTTTGGAATTTAATTATTATTATTATTATCATTATTATTATTGTTGTAACTTTATTAATTATTCTGTTGTGTGGAAAATTTTCTTCACTTTATATATATATATATTTATAGTTGAACTAGATGGACTTGTGACCTTTTTCAACCTATGTAACCCCATAACGGAAGCATCCATCCTTGAGTGACAACCCTGTTCCTGCACAGACAGCCACTAGGAAGGTGTTTTCTCCATAGAATTGGAAGCTATTGGCAGGATATCCACATACAAATAAAATAATATCAAGCCTGCAATAGGTACTTCAAAATATCAAAACAAACTATTTTTTTTTCAGTTTACATAGGATTTAACTCTTTGGAAATTATCATTTTCATGTATTCATTTATTTCTGCAGAAGTTGGGAGAACATATAGAATTTTGTTGTAGTGTGAGCTGAAAACCTTATTTAGTCTGTGCCTCCATTTGCTCTGAAGCAACAATAATTAAAAGTGTCTTCCGCTAGGCAGTGTTCAGGCCAAACCAAAGGCTACCTGGCCAGCAAATGACATTCTGCTAATTTTTTTAAGAAGCAATTAATTTACAATCTCATAATTATTCCAGCTGTTATGGAAGGAGTAGTGTCTCCTCTGCCAATAAATCATTATTTCAAGAACATTGAGGTGGGCTAATGGGATTTCTTGCCAGCAATGCTACCTTCCTGCTAATTAGTCTAGTCGTTTATAGGAAAGAAACCACTAACAAAGGCAGACACACCTTTATCAAAAGTTTCTCTGAACTTTTAAAAAAAGCAAAGTACAATCTGTTCAGATTTTAGTCAATGTTGATAGATACAATTTCCACATTTTTAAAGCAGATACAAAAACACCTTTACATTCAATTACGCATTAAAATTACATGCATAATAAAATACAGCTGGCATGAAATCAATTTTTCTATTGTCTTCCCACAAACCCCTGCATGCGTGAGAATGGGAAGTTATGTACTTTGATCCAGTCTAGCTCTGCTGCATAGTGCTTTATATCTAACATGTTGTTGGGTATTGGTAATTGCAAAGGAAGGCATTTAGGCAGCTCACTACAGGAGAGCACTGTAAGATCTCAGCCTTATAATAAAGATCCAATTAACAAGAAACAATAATAGTCTTGGATTGATTTTAGTTTGGATGATTTTTTTTTTTAATTATACTACTTTGTTTTACATGGGTTTTTACAGGCGCCAGCAGTATACTAAAAATACAAATTATTAACCACTTGCCCTCCAGAGGATTTACCCCCCTTACTAACTAGGCAATTTTTTGCAATACGGCGCTGTGTTACTTTAACTGACAATTGCACAGTCATTCAAAGCTGTACATAAATTAACTTTATGTCTTTTTTCCCCTTTCGTTTGGTGGCATTTGATCACCGCTGCATTTTTTGGGGGTTTTTTTGCGCTATAGACAAAAAAAAGACAATTTTGAAAAAAATCAATATTTTTTACTTTTTGCTATAAAACATGTCCAATGAAAAAAAAATTCTTCATAAATTTAGGCCAAAATGTATTCTGCTACATGTCTTTGCTAAAACAAATCCCAATAAATCTATATTAATTGATTTACGTGAAAGTTATAGCATCTACAAATGGTAGTATATATACTGGAATTTTTTTTTTTTTATACTAGTAATGGCTACTTATAGTGGGACTGTGGGACTACGGCGGGCATTCTAACATTGAGTGGGAACTGCCTAACGCCCTCTGACATCCCCAGTGACACTAATACAGTGATCAGTGCTAATAAAAAGCACTGACATTGTACTAATGACACTGGGCAGGAAGGGGTTAACATCCAGGACAATCAAAGGGTTAACTGTGTGCTGTGTGTGTTTCCCATTGTGTGCTGTGTTGTGTTACTAGGGAGACATAGTGCTATGTATCTCTCTCTGTACAAAGCAGCATATCCATGCTGACAAGAGAGGGATCTGTGTTGTGTCTCAGCTCTACCGATGACCACCCAGTGATTGACATCTCAATGATCCTATAGCGGCGTGGGTAGGACACGTGCAAGCCCCTACCTGATAATGCAAAACACGTGTACTGTATATATAGATGCGATTTTGCGCAGCCCTGCCGCCCTGTAGCAGTACTTCACATTCATTTGAAGAAAAGAAAATATTTGTGTGTTGGTCCTGTGGATAAAAATTATGTGTTGTACAGACTTGCATGGTGAAGATGATCCTGTCATTCATCCGCCTCTAACATTTGCAGAACATGTTGCATTTTGTGAAAACAATGCAAGGACTTTTGTCAGTGAAGGAGCCCATCCGCCAGGACCTTCTTCAATGTAGTTTAGTGTTGGACCCAAATCAGTTTGCAAGATGTGGGACATACTTCTTTACAAGTAAGTTATTTGACTGCAGCTATAGGATTTTTTTTTTTTAACTGAACTTCATTTTAAGTGCTTATGTTACAGCATTCTTTGCACGATGTTATCTTCAACTTCATTTCTAAACATAATATTACACTTACACCAAATAATTATAGTGTACACATACCTAAAGTAGTGATCAAAAAAGCACTTTTGGGTTTAACAAGATGTTTTAAGCAAGTTTTTACTTCATAGTCTGCATAATTTGGAGTGTGGCAGTGGTGCGTCCTTCGCTGACATACTTTTCACTAAAAGGTGTACCCCTTTCTAATCTCAGAAATTTGGCAGTTATATAAAATATTATGTAACGTGGATGGGGGGGTGCATGTTCAGCTACTATTGATCATGCTGTGGTGGTGCTGGGGACTACCAGAAATGTAGTCCTAACACTAGGGGCAGGGGCTGTAAACAGTATGAGAAGATATAACACAGAAGCTAGTACAGCCATGGGGGGAGGTGCAATACAGGATTTTTGTTAGTATGTTGCAATGTGCAGCATCCAAAAAAAGTATGTTAAGTCAACCTTAGATGATTTGAATCTTGGCCGGTTCAGCAGGGACCGGCTGAGAATCGAACCAACTATGGGTAGGCTGATTGTACCCAAGTTGATAATTGTGCGACTTGTTGTGCAAGCTGATTGTTGTTAATTGTTGTACAAGCAGCCTGTCGCATTTTTCACACGATTATTGCCATGGGCTAAAACCGCAAGCAATAATCACTGTGTTCCCCCCCGGTTAGGACAGCCCTCAGGAGAACACAATAGCTCTGCAGGAGAGATTCCCCATATCAACCCTGACTGTTGAAGGAAAGAAAATCACATCATTTTTGGATAACTTTGATGATGTGGACACTGATGATAAATCCTGCCTCTACCAGCATGTGTGCTCGGTTTACTGAATATTATGGATTTCATAAAATAAATAAAAGGACTAAAGGATGGAAAACTTTTTTGCAAATGTGTACAGGTTTAGTCATTTAGCAGACAAGTGTAAAAAAAATCAGTTAGATCATTGAATGCATTCATAAATTGCTTGCTTGCAAAAGGAAATGTAGGGAAACAATTGTCTCTTTAAAGATAACAGTATTGTTGGACAATCTGATTTTATTTTCAAATAGTTTTTATTGAAAGTTTTTAAACAAACACTTAATATCTAGATATAATCAAATGTAGGGTTCACATAAACGAAACATTAGACAATAAATGAGAATGAGGTACAAAACACCCACCATCCGGCTGGGTGTTCATTTAACATATTCATACTTATAAGAGAGGTATGTTCATTAGATTGTGAACCATCATAAGAAGTAGAAAACCGTGAGGGTATTAAACAGAGGGTGAAAACGGGTATAGAAAAGAGTGGAAGGGGAAAGAAGGGGCACCGATGTTCTGCAAATTCAACATGTCCTAGGGATAAGGTTCGTAATCATGTGATTGAGCAATTGGGATGTGTTAGCCATCGAGACCAGTGTAAAGTGAATTTGTGGTAAGAAGAGTTTCGAAAGGCCGCTCTTTTCTCCATCTCACATTGCAAGTTGAGGTCATCAATGAGACGGGACAGTAGAGGAGGTGATGTAGAACGCCATAGCCTCATAATGTTAGTCTTGGCTGCTGCTAGAATGTGTATGATAATAGTGCGTGAGCGTACAGGGAATTGTTCTATCGTTAGATGTAGAAGCGCTAATCCCGGGTCAAGAATCGTAGGTGAGTTTGTAACTGAGGAGATCAATTGGAACACTTTGTTCCAGTATGATTTGAGGGACTTACAAGACCATAATACATGAAAGAGTGAACCAGTTTCACCACAGAGTCTCCAGCAGGTTTTTGATTGCTGCGGATAATAGATGGATAATTTGGCAGGGGTCAAGTAGCATTGGTGGAGAATTTTTAAATATGATTCCCAGTGGGAGCTACATTTCGAAGCTTTGTGTGTAGTGACAAAAGTCATTTGCCATGTATGTGGGGTCACTGGGGAGAGGAAGTCCTTCTCCCAATTAGTAAGGGATGATGAGTGGGTCGTGAAATATGCTTCAGTAAGTAACGTATAAAAGGTAGAGATCCCTTTCTTTGGGTAATTGGTCTTATGTAGGAAATGATGAGCAGTAGCTGGGAGGTCTATTTTAATAGGAATATCCGTTTTATGGAGCAAATGGAATATTCGCATAAAAGTGAAGTGTTCCGTATTGGGAAGATGGAATTTTTTCTGCAGTGTCTGGAATGACTCGGGTTCATGGTTAGCGAAAATATCTTGGATATGATTAATACCCAACTCTATCCAGGACCTTAGATTTAAATTGGGAGAGAGAAATTGCAGAGCGGAAATAGGAGTCGGGATTTGTATGTTAGTTTTCTGTGAATGAGTGCTTGTCAAGAGCTCATGCCAAGCTGTTAGTGAAGCCTGGATACATGGATGTGTGTATGTCCAATCAGTGTTGTACGAGGCATGAAGAGCAAATCTGTTAAGGCACCTTGTGGATATCTGTAAGGTTCCATAATAGTCCAGATTTTTTCCTGAGTAGGGTGCCACCAGTAGAAGAGCTGGTCTAGTAGGGCCGCCTGATAATAAGATTTTAAATGTGGGAGACCAGCTCCTCCTCTGGAAGGCGGACGGATCAGAAGGTTTGTAGAGCATCTGGGCCGTTTAGCATTCCATAGAAATTTATTTAGAATTTTTTGCATTACGGAGAAGAAGGAGGAGGGTATAGGTACAGGTAATGTACGAAAGATATATAATATCTTTGGCAATATACACATTTTAATAGCAGCTACTCTACCTAGCATTGATAGCGTGGTTGTGCGCAAGCTCCTAAGCTCATGTGGTATGATATCTATTAGGGGTTTAAAGTTTTCTGCATAGAGTTGATTGGTTGTGGAGGTAAGTTTAATCCCCAAATATGGGATACTGTGTTTTTCCCATTTAAAGGGGAATTGTTTTTCAAGGCGAGCTTGGGTCTGTGGAGGAGTATGAAGAATTAAAATTGAAGATTTGGTTTCATTTAGTTTGTAATAGAATACATCTGCATATTTTTGTATGTGTGAGCGGATTGAGGTGAGAGATTTGCAGGGGTTCGTAATCATTAGGATAATGTCGTCCGCAAAAAGACTGATTTTGTGTTCTTGCTGAAAAAATTTAATCCCTGAAAAATTGGAGTCATTTCTAAGGTTGGATGCTAGTGGTTCTATTAGTAGGGCGAAAATTATAGGGGATAGGGGACAGCCTTGCCTAGTACCATTAGATATTTGAAATGGTTGTGAAAGCGTACCATTAGTGAGGACTCTGGCTGAAGGTTTGGAGTAAAGGGATAGGATCGCTGATAATATCCAACCCGTAATACCTAGTTTTTGAAGAGTTAGTGACATAAAACGCCAATGAATGCGGTCAAACGCTTTTTCTGCGTCAAGTGATAGGAGAATTGAAGGTTGTTTGTTTGATTCAAGAAGGTTTACTAATGATATAAGTCGACGAGTCGCATCAGGGGCCTGTCTACCTGGTACAAATCCCACCTGATCCGCTTTGATCAGCGTCGGCAGGTACGGAAGGAGTCGTTGGGCAATTATTTTGGCATATATTTTCAGATCCGTATTAAGTAATGAAATTGGTCTATAGTTTTGGACTAATTGGGGGTTTTTACCCGGTTTCGGGATAGTAGAGATTATTGACTGTAGCATATCAGCAGGAAATTCTCCTTTAGAAGCTACATGGTTATAAAGGTCAGATAGATGTGATTTGAGATTAGTCGCGAACTTTTTATAAAATTCATTAGTAAATCCGTCGTTTCCCGGAGATTTGTTCATGGGGAGTTTAGTCATGATTTTCTCAATCTCTGCAGGTGAAATCGGCACAGAGAGGGAGGTCAATTGAGTAGGTGTAAGACGGGGAAGTTCAGTTTGGCTTAAGAAATTTTCAATTGACAGGTTTGTTGGTTGAGTTGTGTCAGGGTCATCTTTTATGTTGTATAGCGATTGATAATAACACGCAAACGCATTAGCTATGTCTTGTGGATTAGATAGGGGGATACTGGAAGTAGGATGCTGAATCGTGGCTATTTTGTTTTTAATTCGTTTCTGTTTAATGGTTTTGGCAAGAAAAGAGTTAGTCTTGTTACCAAGCGCATAGTATTGGGATTTTGTTCTTTGGAGGTTCGTGTCATAAACGTGTAAAAGAGCAGTGCGGAGTTTGTCCCTATCTTGATTTAAAGCCGCGGTTATGGTGGCATTTGGATTTTGTTTATTAATCTCCTCGTTTCTACGTATAGAAGCAAGGAGTAGATCTATTTGCTGAGATCGTTGTTTTTTAACGCGAGAAGTCAATTGGATGAGGATACCTCTCATATAAGCTTTGTATGTTAGCCAAAGTGTGGTAATAGAAATTTCCGGGGTAATGTTAGTTTCAAAAAATAAATCATGTGCATCTAATATGAATTTCTGGTTTTCTGGTGTATTCAGAATCGCAGAGTTGAGTCTCCAAATAGGCGGAATTGCCGATCGCTGGGTGTCATCCAAGGAAATGGTGACCGATGCATGGTCAGACCAGGTTATAGTTCCAATTTGGGAGGACTTCACATGTTGTAAAGTCCATTTGTCCGTAAGAAACATATCAATTCTAGAATATGACAGATGTGACGGTGAAAAGTAGGTGTAGTCTCTTTCCGCACCATGTTGGCATCTCCAAATGTCATATAAGTCATGGTCGTGCATAAAGCGGTTAAAATTGAGGTTGCTGGGTTTTTTATTAGAGGAAGAGTCCAGAAGTGAGTCACTAAGAATATTAAAGTCTCCGCCAATGATAAGTCTGCCTTTCTGATGTTGGGAGATAAGGTTGTGGAGTTTCCGGTAGAATTTCAATTGTTTGCTATTAGGACCATAAACATTCACCAAGGTGTACGAGATCTCATTAATTAGGTATACCAAGATAATATAGCGCCCTTGCGGGTCAATTGTAGTGGAGGTAGGTATGAAAGAGAGGGCGTCATTGATAGCGATAATAACTCCGTTCTTTTTTTTCCCGTTGGTTGCCATAAATAGTTGAGAGAAACGAGGTATATACAGCTTCGGGGTTTTTTCCGTGGCAAAATGTGATTCCTGCACGAAGAGTATGTCAGTATGATATTTCCGGATTTCTCTTGCTAGCATCGATCTCTTGAATGGGGAGTTAAGGCCTCGTACATTAAAGGATTTGATGATAATCATTTGTAGTTAGGGTCTCGGTTTACAGGCATAGTCGCGTTGTTTGTTATTCCGGTGGTAGTCATGGCCGTAGGAAAAAAGTAGTGTGTCAGATGTGAACACTTGTCGGTGCCAGTAGGAGGGATAAAAGAGGATGGAAAAATAACATTAAAAAGAAACTTGCGCATAAAGCAAGTAAACGGTGTAGCTAGGTTTGCTACAACAAAGGTGGGGGAGTCAAACCGGATATGACCCTCAAGAGAGTCATATCTATACATAACTATAAAATTGTAAATTATTTGGTTCAGGCCGATCGCCAGAAGCATACGAGGTTAAAGAACGCCTCCAGGGAAAGAGTGTAGGAAACATATCCACGGCTAGTGCCGCTTAGCCCTTCAGGTTGCTTCCATGTTTTGAACGGAACCAGGGTTGTTTTTCTGTGGGTCTGCTGGTAAAATGCTCCAGGTTTTAAGGAAGTCCAGGCCTGCCTCTAGATTTTTAATATTATAGATTCTGCCTTGATGGCGCACTATTAGCTTAGTGGGGAATCCCCATTGATAGGCCATACTGTGATTTCTAAGCGCTTTCGTGATAGGTATCATTTTCTTTCTGTTAGCAAGTGTGGCCTTGGATAAATCCGCATAAAGGCGCAAATTCGCGTGTGAGGATGGTATTGGAGGAGGGTTCCTGGCCGCCATCATAATTCTTTCCTTAATATGGTAGAAGTGTATGCGGACAAGCACATCTCTAGGAATAGTTGCAGACAAGAAAGAAGGCTTAGGTAGGCGATGTGCTCGATCGGTTATAGCCTCTACTTCAGTGAGTGTGGGGATTAGTAGCTTGAAAAAATAATGCAAATATGGAAGTAATGCCTCGTTAGATACCGTTTCAGGAATTCCTCTAATTTTGATGTTATTGCGGCGTGAGCGATCTTCCATATCAGCCAATTTGAGATTGATTTGTTCGATATCTAACGTGTGTTCCGCATGGGCATCAATCAAATCATTGTGCGCTTCTACTATATCCGCCATGTTGGTTTCAATATGGCGGATCCTGCGGTCCTGTCTTTGCACCAGAGTAGCGATTTGGGCCAATGGCGCGGAAATATCATTATGCAAAGTTTGGCGTAGTAATGTCAGCATATTCTTCATACAAATTTCAGTTAGCGGTTGGTCAGATACTGGGAATGCGTCTAAGTCAGACATGTTTGAAAATGCTGGTTGGGGCATAAAGTTTAGGGCCTGGGATGCATCTTCAGGGTCTCTGTCAAGCCGAGGCTTAGATTTTACAGGGCTGCAGGACGTGGGTGACAGTGGGGGAGATAACTCATCCGGATTCCCTGGGTATAGTTGGTGCCTCAGCCTGGGATCCACATGCTGGGAGTTGTAGTCCCCCTCCTGGCTTCTGCTGTCTCCCTGTGCATCCTCGTGGCGGCCGCCATCTTGGATTCCCGGCTGAATGGCCGGGAAGAAAAACGTTAATTTCCCTGGTTGCCCCGGGCTTTTTTTCCTGCGGGGCATGTCCAGTGGGCTGCGGGCACCCTCCGTGGTCAGCTGTCTGATGTCGGTTTTCCCTGGGGCCGTAGTGTGCCGCATTAGTGCTGGCGGATGGACGGAGCTGCAGCTACAGAGCGTCCATCTCCGAGCCGGCCGCGCATGCGCCCTCGACAATCTGATTTTAGCTGCTCTTTCCCCACCATCTTCTATTTACAATGCATGGTACAAACATTGGACCAGAGGGCAAACTGGCACAGAAGCTGCAGCCTGCGCCTGGCTGGAAGGTGGTCTTGTCCACACCTGACAAAGTAAGGCCATGTTTTACAACGCAGGCACAACATACCATACACTCCCAAGCTGAAAACTCGTATACTTGCAGGGATATTCTTTTTATATTAAGTACTGGCCCTCCAGAGGATTTAGCCCCCTTCCTGACAAGGCCATTTTTTGTGTTATGGCGTTGCGTTAATTTAACTGACAATTGCGTGGTCATGCAACGCTGCACCCAAATGAAATTTACGTCCTTTTTTCCCCACAAATAGAGCTTTCTTTTGGCGATATTTGATCGCCTGTGTGGTTTCTTTTTTTTTTGCGCTATAAAAAAAGACATAAAAATAGGGTGTGCAGCGCTATAAAAAAAGAACCCTGACAATTTTGAGAAAAATCTAATTTCGTCATAAATTTAGGCCAAAATGTATTCTGCTACATGTCTTCGCTAAAAAAATCCCAATACTTGTAAATTAATTGGTTACTAGTAATGGCAGCGATCATTCTGACACTTGGGGAACTGACTTGGCTTTTTTGAGTTTGGGCAATGACACAGGGGCCCCATGATCCCCTATTGCCCAGGGGCCCTATGAGTTGTCAGTCCGCCCCTGATCACTACTGGATTTTAGATTTTTACTGTAGAGTAATGTAGGTGTGTTTCAGTGCTACACGTTTCCTAGAAATCTTCCTTAGACAAAGTGCACACACAAGCTGATATTTTATTGTAGTACTATGGAGAACTTCAATGGAATCAACATGACACATAGTTTATATGGCTGAAAAACGACAAAAGTCAATACAGTTCAACCATAAAAACCACACACAAAAACCAAAGCTGCATAACGTGCCTTTCGTAAGTTGCTGTTAGTTAATATATCCTTTGTGACAGTGTGAGGCCCTGCCACTGTGAACTGGATATAGGAATAACACAGGGTTCACACATATGCAGAGTGCAGGGCCTCAGAGTGTTTATTATGAGTGGATAAAACTGTTTATACAGCTTTCCCCGAGTTTTGTAGTCCTGAATCGGAATCTGGAGCTTGAAGCCTTCAAAATGTCTTGGCTGTGATGAAGCCTTCAATCCTGTGTCCAAGTCTTATTAAAGACCTGCAGACTGCAGGAGTGTACAGGTGTGCACACATGGTAAAAGCAAAGCTTAGGTAAAGCTCAGGGCTCCAGCCAAAAGGGAGGTGTGCTCCTGTTAGAAGACAGAGATGCTGGAGTGATTCCGTGTCCAATGGGCTGAGAGAATTGAGGAGGTTAAGTGGACAGAGGGAATATGTAAGTCTCGGGAAGTGAGAGAGCCCATGGTGCTAGGAGAATCCCTAGTGAAGGGCAAGGAGTGGGCCCATACACTGGGGAGCTGTGACTACAGGCTGAGCGAGACAGGAAAGCCAAGAGAGCCAAGAGAGCTGAGTGAGATGGTCTGCAGGAAGAGCAGCAGTGCTGCTGAAGAGAGAGCCAGGTGGCTTGGTATTTTTTTTAAATTGTTTTACTTATGAAAATCTCTTGTGTGGGCCACTGCTTTGTGAACCTTTAATTTTTCCTTTAAATAAAAGTGAGCTGGCAAGCGCTGAAGCACAGTTCAGACTGGTGTGGACTCACTAAAATGCTTTTACCACCCACTGAGCTAAACATCCTCCATATCACACCTCAGTGTGTTATACTTCCATGGTGGAGTCACTTCATTTTTTCTCCTTCACTCCCAGTTGCCT
Source organism: Staurois parvus (assembly GCF_062004578.1). Classification (NCBI taxonomy): domain Eukaryota; kingdom Metazoa; phylum Chordata; class Amphibia; order Anura; family Ranidae; genus Staurois; species Staurois parvus. The sequence goes on along the minus strand of NW_028318342.1, from coordinate 73,188 downwards.
CTGCTGGCTGTTACTGTATTTGGCAGTGTTATCCCATTTATGATAAACAACAACATGGTGGAGCACAGTAGAGTTAAGATGATATGAATCTGGATCTTTTCAACTTCACCAAAGATGTTCTTTTTGCTGAAATCCATTGACCTATCTTGGAGCCATATATTAAATGATTCAGTATGTTTGTAAATTCTACTCTTAATAAGAGAGTATACACAATACTTTTTGGAATGTCCTTAATTGAATTCCTCCAGCTTTTTTATCCTGCTCATTAATTCATAAGTGGTGAGTGAAAGGCAAAGTACATTACTTACTAGTTCTTAATATATTTTTTCAGATGTAAAGTGTACATTCAAAGCTGTATATATAGAATAGCTGTCGAACTCTATTGCATGCCAACCTGTTGCATAATATTTTGGTACTTAGGAGTAGATTTCCCTAAGTACTTGAAATCCAAATCAATATCCAAACTCTTGACGATACTGACTATGCCTGAATCTTCCTTAACCAAACATATAGAAGTTGGAACTTATTCTGCCATCCCTGTTGAAAAAGTCCGGATGTGACAAAACGCGTCTGGGGCACGTGACGTAGTGACGCATTGATGTTTCCAGAAGTACCTTGGTGGCCATTTTGGGTTCTGGAACACGTGGTTGTTCATATCCCTGGGACTTCCATTTACCACCTGGCTCTCCATTAAGAGTTGAATGGCCACTGCTTTGGAGCTACCGTTGAGTATTGATGCTGTCTATATTGTTTCATGATATGGAAGCTGATTTCATCGTTCCTTGATGTAAGTTGCTACAATAAAATTGTGTGTTATCTGATTCAAATGCTGATCCCTGGTCTGTTTATGAGGTTTATGGGAAGTGTCTGGAGAAGAGGTTGTCATTTGGAGGAAATTCCATTCTACTATTCTTACTATGGATCCTATGCTGGTTTAATTTACCTTAGGATTTTCTGGAATTTCACCATCGACTTCTCCTAGTATCTGAGTCATTGTGAATTTACCTACAAGTATTTTTGGACTTTATTTTGGACTTTGGGTTGAAGTGATATTATTGACTTATTTATTTATTTATTCAAGTCTGTTCGAATATTTATTTAATAAGCCAGACATAATTTAGATATTTTTAACTTTTGCCACTTTTTGAAATATAATATCAAGGGTTGTATGCTGTAAGTTCTCTTCAACTATTCTTTAGATCAATGTTTCTCTTCCATTTTTCATTCAAGGCACCCTTTAAAATTATGGACAGTCTCAAGGCACCTCATTCTAAAATGTAAAAACACCCACACATGTAGGACACCCAATGTTAGAGGGGATTTATTCTTCCAATGCAAATACACTTTTGCACACTGGTACTAAATGTTTATCTTTTCCCTCAGTTTCTCTCTGTCACTCAGCTAATTTGACCACATTACTGACAGAGAGGGGCAGGGGAGGGCCAAAAAAGGATGTTGTGCAGGCGACAGACATCATCCATGTCAACTGATGGCGTCATTGGTTGTTAGTATGCTGGCGGCTAGAAGGTTGTAGTGGTGCACAATGAAAACCAGTGGCTTTGTATAACTAAAAGGCAGGCTTGATCCATCCACTGGCTTGTATACAGTTTTTGGGCAATGTTTAGGCAGTTTTCCGAAGCACCCCCTAAAGAAATGTCAAGGCACCCTGGTTGAAGAGGTCTGTTTTAGATTACAATGAAGGTATAGGAAAAGTTCTTTATCTTGGAAAAAAGCTCCCCTACTTGGCTACAGTAAACAATTTACTGATCATATCAGGTAACTATGATTCATCTGACTCTGCTAAAGATAAACAGTTACCTTTTAATGGACGCTTAGGAGAAGGACTAGTCAACATGTTCACCAGCTCGTTCTATCCAGACAGTTTGTGACAGTATGAAATGAGTGGAGTGGATATCACAGAGAAAGTAAGATGCAGACTGTAATATTAACCTGACAGGGGTTCTAACCCTTTTCCATTTTGCAGCAGTCTTTATCCCCACAGGAGATACTTCACATCATTTCCTTTCCCAAGGAAAGGAATGAAGGAAAATCTTTCTAAAGGGGATCATAGACTTCAGTAAACCCCAACAAGAGTTCCATACTGTCACAAGCAGACTGACGGTAGCCTCTAGCGACCCAAAGGCTGGAGTCCCTCAGGGCGCGGAGTCTAAGCCTCAGTCTGCTGGTTCACCAGATGGTGGGGATGGACTTGAAGCAGCCTGAGACCAGGTCGCGACCACCGAGTAACACCAGCTGTGGTAAAGGCAGCCATCAATGGTGTATAGCAGGTAAGAGCCAGATGTGAAGAGGTATAACGTGGTCAGACAGGCCGGGTTGGTAACAGCAGAGCAGACAGTACAGAACGGCAGGCAAAGAATAATCAGGTCACAGGCCGGGTTCAGCAACAGGAGGTCAGGCAATAGGATCAGGCAGAGAATGGTCAGGACGAGCCAAGGGTCAGAGCAGGAGAAGACAACAGTATCAGGATCAGGCTGGGTTGGCAACAAGGCAGTCAGAAGTACAGGACAATCAGGAACACAGGAAAAAGACCATAAGGCGATTTGGAGATGCACAGGGCTGGTTTAAATAGGGCGCCCTATTTTTACTACGATATCAAAGCGGAGCTCCACCCAAAAGGGGAAATTCCGCTTTAAGTAGTGGTCCCCCGCTCCCTGTGAGGAATTGGCACCTTTGGAGAGCGGGTACCTGTCAAAATTTAACTGGAGCTCCGCTTTAAGCATATATCCTCCAGTGGTATTGATGGAAACATTAATTCCCTCATGGAGGCAGTGTAGTAGAAGTTTGGTAATTGATAAGAACAATGTTGAGACTGCAGATGCTGGCTGCAATGAAGTGATCACTGCTTTATTTGATTTGGTGCTGCAGTTTGAGAATGGGGACATTCTGCAACAGTGCATGCATCATATAAAACAAAAGGCTTACAGCAAATTTGAAATAAAGCTCTCTCAAACCAAACTATTATTGCTTTTTTTGTTAACTTTCCTTGGACTTTTCAAGCCACAAGATGTTTCTTCTTCCGTATCTCTGCTTCCATAGTCAATGGTTAAATTGACTGCCTAATCATGTTTCTGTTCTTGTTCTGCAGATAGACTTTCCTCAGCTGTCTGCCCAATTGCTCTCAGTTCAGGATATTATAAGGAAACATTTCTATGTATTTAATCTTTACTTAAAATAAAAAACTACTTAGATATGCTCATTGATCTTTAACATGGGACATGCAGCATGTAAAAGGACAAGTGAAAGTGTGTATTACACAGACAGAGCAGCAAATTAGCTGGAAGAGATAACATTTTGATGTGCTATTCTTAATAAACTCAGCCCAGCATCTGAGCTTATCATACAGAAAGAATTAGATGACCTGGAACAATGAAATCATTTTGCGGATATAGAATTGCTCAAGATGAGTGAGTGACAGTGATATCTGTGGAAACAACACTGTTCAGCCAGAGATTATGATTATTCTATTGCACTGCGGAGATGGGGATAGAATGGCAGAGAACATGGGGATAAGTGAATTGAAAAAATTGTAAATACAGGATAAACGCTGCTGATGAGTCATCCATGCAGGTACAAGGATTGAAATTAGCAGGTTCTCTCTGTTGGTGAATAGTAAGATTGTTTTAGGGAAAATGCCAAGAAAACTTTTTCTTAAATACATGTTAGGAATAATTGCAGACTTTTATACCACCTGAAAAAGTTTGGCCTATGACAATGAAAAATATTTTTAAAAAATGTATTTTCCATTTTTTCACATTGTTTACAGATACTAGCTATTGGACCAGGGGCGGACTGACCATTTGGAAACTCGGGCACTGCCCGCGGGCTCGGGGTCAGTAGGGGGCCCCATGAGATGCCCCTGGTACCTTTTTCATAGGCTTTTTTAAGTTTGGGCAAGGACACAGGGGCCCCATGATCCCCTATTGCCCGGGGGCCCCATGAGTTGTCAGTCCGCCCCTGTACTGGACTGTTCTGTGTCTTTAAATTTGGGTTTCGGAAATCAACAATTTTTTTCCAAGTTTTGAGTGGTTACTCCAAAATATTCCTAAGGTACAGCCATTGAAAGTCCTTACAAAAACCTCATCTATTCTGATTTTAAAATAGCTAATTGTGCTAGATGCTATGCACTTGCTTGGGTGAAAGCTCTTCCAAAACTTCCAAACTATATCTCAGTACCTTCAACTGTCATTCAAAGTATTTCTGATATCCTGTTTTGAATCAGTTCCTCCAAGCAGCACCCTCTACTCATCTGCCAATACTTTGCTAATCTTCTTCCAGTTTGTGGAAAGGCTCCTCTCCTCACCCAGCATCAGAAGCAGAATTTCAGCTTCTGCTAAACATTGAAATTGTGTATTCCAAATACATGAAATATCCTGCTTCGACAACAAGTGGAATTAGGGCTCATGCACACAAATGCATTCTTCTTTGCAGCATAAAACGCTGGGGTACTACACACTTTCATGTCTTTGGGTGGCTGTACGCAGCACAAGGGGCTCCCAAACACCAAAATATGCCAGCAAGTTGACGTTGTAAGGAGGAACACACCCATGTGAATGAGCCTTAATAGTTTCACTGACAAAGTCTATTCTGTGTGTATGAGAGAAGCAGGTGTTTACTAATGACCGTGGCATAGGTGGCCTTATAGTAAAGCAAATTCAGTCTAAAACTTAGAAAACCCTGTTAGAGATGGATATAAATGAATTGGCCAAGCCATGGTGCTTTTCTCTGAGCAAAGATTTAGATATATATATATATATTAAACTGCCCCAACCAGATTGCAAACAGCAATACAAACATGGAAGAAATGAATCAAATGAAATTCTAAGGTACTAAAGTAGAGTGGAGTAATAAAAAAAAATGTAGAACTGTGTTGCTTAAAAGTGAATAACCTCAAATCTCCCCCACTAATTAATTTTGAGATCAAGTAATTCAAATTAAATACAATACAGAAGTTTGGAATTAAAAAGGAAAAACCTCAAGTAGTAAGGAAAGTTGTATGACAAGCCCCACAAATTTGTGAGCACTTTAGCAGTATTTTGAATGATACATCAATATGGGTTTCTTGGATCACTATAAAGCCTAATGATGGGCTTGATGTTCAAGTCGAATGTAAGTTTGACTCGAACATCGGACGTTCATGTGTTCGATTAACACGCGAACGGTAAGGGTGTTCAGTGGGCTGTATGCCCGCCGCGCCTCACAATGCACTGTGCTCTCACAGTGCATTGTGATTGCTGAATCATTAGTGTTCCCCCTTCTGTGTTGCAGGTGTTCCTCCTTCTGTCTCAGCAGTGGTTTCCTTTTTTTTTTTGTTTTCTTAATTTAATTGCATTAATTTACTGTATCTTTGCCGTAGCAGCAATTTGAAAACTATTTAAGCATTAATTGCTGTTCCCTCTTTTGCATCACAGGTGTTCCTCCTTCTGCATCAGCAGTGGTTCCCTTTTTTTTGGCTGATTTTTGTTTTAAATTTTATTTATTTATTTGCCATTCATTTATATTTGCCGCAGCAGCAAAAAATAGTTTGTGCATATTTGCAGTTCCCCCATATGCAGTGCAGGTGTTCCTCCTTCTGTGTCTGTAGTGGTTCCCTTTTTTTATAGCTTTCTGAAATTTTTTTTTTCCAGCAGCAAAAAAATTTATTTTTTTACTTTAAGCAATTAAAAATGCCTGCCTCTTTAACTACCTCCCACCCACCATATAGTACAATGACAGGTGCAAGGCTGTTCTCTCGTTCTGGGAGGACGTCATATGAAGTCCTGCCATTCTAACCGCACATGCGCGGCGATTGGCGGTGCGCTGTGTCCCTCGGACACAGTGGATCACCGATCAACGGAAAAAGCAGAAGATGTCGACTTGGTCATGTGATCAGCTGTGTCCAATCACAGCTAATCGCATGTAAATAGGTAAATGCTGGTTATCGGCATTTCTCTCCTCACAAGCTGTCACGCTGACAGCTCGAGAGGAGAGGAGAGACGGTAATCGGCATTCCCCAGAGGGGACATGTACACTGATCATCAGGGCACTGATGATCAGTGTGCCCTGATGATCTGTGTAGCCCCAGCAGTGCCACCTGTCAGTGTCCATCAGTGCCAGCTGTCAGTGCTCATCCATGCCACCTGCCAGTGCCCATCAGTGCCACATCAATGCCACATTTCAGTGCCCCTCTGAGCTGTCTTTCAGTGTCACCCACCAGTGCCAGTCAGTGCCACCTATCAATGCCAGTCAGTGAGGTCTATCAATGTGCATCAGTGCCGCCTATCAGTGTCCGTCAGTGCTGCTTATCAGTGCCACCTAACAGTGCCAGTCACTGCCATCTAACAGTGCCAGTCAGTGCTGCCTATCAGTGCCACCTATCAGTGCTGCCTATCAGTGCCATATATGAGTGCTGCCTTTCAGTGCCCATCAGTGATGCCTGTCAATGCCCATCAGTGCCACCTACCAATGCCTCCTCATCAGTGCCACCTATCAGTGTCCAGAAGTGCAGCCTATCAGTGCCCATCAGTGCAACCTCATTAGTGCACATCAGTGAAGGAGAAAAATCACTTATTTACAAAATTGTATAACAAAAACGAAGAAAAAACTTTTTTTTTCAAAATTTTCAGTGGTTTTTGGTCTGTTTAAGAAAAAATAAAAAATCCAGAGGTGATTAAATACCGCCAAAATAAAGCTCTATCTGTCACAAAAAAAATGATAAAAATTTCATATGGGTACAGTGTTGCATGACCGCGCAATTGTCATTCAAAGTGCAACAGCGCTGAAAGTTGGAAATTGGTCTGGGCAGGAAGGGGGTATAAGTGCCCTGTAGGCTAGTGGTTAAAAACAGTGCTATTTAATTTTTTTTTTCACCAATTCATGTCCCTCATGACAAGTCCCATACCCCTTTTATGACAGTTAGCTTGCATATAAGCCTTCAAAAGGGGCACTTTTGAATTTAGAAGTTCGAGTTCAATAGACTTGCATTGAGTTCGAAGTTGGCGGTCAAACATTCATTAAGTTCAAATGTTCGACCACAAACCGAACACGGGGGTGTTCAGCCAATCACAAATAAAGACTGGTGTGTTTCTTTAAATATATTGTCCCTGATCATTTGATTTATGCAAAAATACTCTCTTTTCAGATGAGGACTTTTAAAAGCACTCTTTCTGGCATTATCTTCAGCACAGTATAAGAAAGATACTAATGGATGCCCATTTTTGCAATAGTAATATGAAGAGTGGAAAACAATATAGAAAAATGTTATATTGCAGGTACAATTAAAAACATAAAGGACAATAATAAACCCAAAATACTTTCCATCCCCCCAACCTGTTCTGTAGAAACCTTAATTGGTTCAAGCTCTATTTTCCAAAAGCCAAGCCGCTGTGAGGACAATATGGCAGATCACCAATGGTGAAGAGTAAGTATGGTTTAGGGTTAATGATTCAAAATAAACAAGTTAATCATTCTTGTGACATCCCAGAAATGAAAAACAAATGGTCGCATAGATATTTTTCTCCTCCAAGGTATGATTAATTGTCAAATGTGCCATAATAATCTTTGTTTAATGTCGGTGCAACAGATATAAGGGGTTATGATTATGTCTTCTTTCTAGGTGTTGTTGGACTTTGGAAGAAAGTTATGATGGACAATACCAAAAAGTTTTAGGAGACAAGACAATGCAAACCACTTGACACCATAATAATGAGAGAGGTGGCTGTAGGTAAGCATGACAGGGGGACTATCCGATGCAAGTTGTGTTCTCCTTCAGTGTCTACCGGCAGTGGTTCTGTGCAGCAGTTAGAAGATATAAGTTTGACTTATAGCCAGATATTTTAACTGCACAAGTATAAAAAGTTAACACAAACAGAAAATTTCCAGAAAACACAGTAAAACCCAAAGCAGTTTGCTAGAATACAGATGAGAAGCAGTAGGACAAGATCGGGTCAGGCTACAGGTGAAAAAATTTAATTATGCAAAAACCAAACACCAAAGACTCAAATCAAAACCAGAGGCTTCCAGATGCAGTAGAAATCGAAGGATCAGGCAAGTACTAGTAAGAAGCAGCTGATTTTAAACTGAGTCATATACAGGAGGTCCAGGAATAACAGAGGCAGACAGGTTTTATCAGGAACTTTTGGAGTGCATTGATTCACATTTAGCTTGTGCTTATTGCAGCTGCAGCACAACCAGCATTTCTGAGTGTTCCAGCACATGGCACGGGCATATACGGAGATATGGCAAGTTTGGAGAATTCAATGGTACACTAAGTTGATCTTTATACAGCATTTTGTAACAATGAACCACAATAGTTTTTATGAAATGTTTTCATTTATCAAAGTCATCAAAGTGTGACAGAATCACTCGCTATAGTATTAAAGTGTTAAAAGAAAATGTGATGCTTGGGGGTTGTCAGCTCAAGTGTAGTACTCCTAAGTGAATTCAGTCCAGAAATGCAGTTTAAGGCCAGACTGGCCCACTTTTTTAAAACAGAATGGAAAAGTTCACACAGAAATTAGTTGCCAACAGGGGCGGACTGACCATTTGGAAACTCAGGCACTGCCCGAGGGCCCGGGGTCAGTAGGGGGCCCCATGAGATGCCCCTGATACCTTTTTCATAGGTTTTTTTAGTTTGGGCAAGGACACAGGGGCCCCATGATCCCCTATTGCGTGGGGACCCCGTGAGTTGTCAGTCCGCCCTTGGTTGCCAACGCAGGAATTTCCACTATCAACGCAAACATAAATAATTTAATGCCTCCTGGCTATTCCTAGCAGCTTTGCTGCTGTAGCATTTTGCCTTGTTCCTCCAGACCATCTAACATAGCACCTCTGTGTTCCTGTCCAAACTCTGTGCTCCTGTACAAATTATGTGCCTGACACTCAGCTCTCTGCTTCTCCATCATCAACTGCACTTTCACTGTGAAGACATACACTCTCTGGCTCTCCCATGCAGCCTCCTTGACTCCTGGGAAAGGTTGGAGTCCTACTGACTTCTATGCAGAGACCTCCTGCCTCTCAGATGGAGCTCTGAGCTAGGCCCAAGCCTTCATTATAAGGGCTGTGTGCACCGGGATACACACCCTGCTGGTTTTTAACAAAACCTGGACATTGGGTTAGAAATTTCTTCCTTCCCAAGGCACTTGACAATCTCCAAATTCTGCATACTTGTGAATCCTGTGTCCTTTTTACAGCCATTCACATAGTGGCAGGGCTTCACACTGTCACAATACACATCAATCATATGTGTAGGCAGGCAAGAGTAATTTTTGAAAACACACACAGGAATTTCCCTGATCTATCCCTTATCCTTAGGAACTTTTGCATAAGTATAGCCTACCTTTCCCTAACCAGATGTTGTCTGTTCCTTACTAAATATTTACTACACTGCAGGAGCGCAAAAATGATTCAGTAGGGGCGTGAGATAGCCTGAGTCCAAGATGGCTGCCCAAATCTCTGGAGAGCTCTGTGTGCAATTAGACACAGGTTAACCCAAGATGGAAGCCAGGAACCCAGTGCAGAGGACAAGTCAGTCTTCTGCAAGGTTTCCCAAGTATGAGAGGTAAACAGCGATCATGTGATTACTGTTAACAAAAACATACCCAAATCTATGGCTCTGCTCCAGACTTGCTGCTTTCATCTCACACAGAAAACTGGGGTGCTGGCTACCACAGCCCCTTCCCACTCTCACTCAAAAGCCAAAAATATAAGTACCACTCCAAAGCTTAGCTCTCTCTGTGTTTAATTTGTCAAACAAAAGACTGCATATATTGGTGTCTCTACCTGAAACTTAAAATCATTACATGTTTCAATGTTTCGAGTCAATATTGAACAGGTATACAGATAAAGATTTTTCACTGTTATTTTAATTCCTGATCTCTATACTTGTTCTGATGAGTGACTATAAAGTATTGAACCCAGGGAGTCAGAATAGACTGGCTACAACCAGGAGGACAGCAATAGTAGACTGTGTATTTCTCTCTTGTGACAGAGTTATTGAAAGTATAACTGGGCAAAATAATAAAAAAAACAGTACATTTCAGCAATAAATAATTTTAGGCTACATTCACACCTGTGTTTTTGCTTTACACCATGTGGATGCAAGAAATCGGAGGGGGCCCACCGATTAGCAGCGAGAGGCAGCCCCATTGAAAGCAAAGGGAGGTTGCCAGCTCCCACAGCTAATTGTAATCACTATGTGGTGATTACCTGCAAGCAGGGGCGGACTGACCATTCGAGCACTCGGGCACTGCCCGAGGGCCCGGGGTCAGTAGGGGGCCCCATGAGATGCCCCTGGTACCTTTCATTGGCTTTTTCATAGGCTTTATTGGGTGTGGGCGAGGACAGAGGGGCCCCATGATCCCCTATTGGCTGGGGGCCCCATGAGTTGTCAGTCCGCCCCTGCCTGCAAGTGATCGGCCCTGGATGCAAACTGTCGCATCTACATGTTCTCAGGCAAAAACCCAGGTGTGAATGTAGCCTCACAAATGCTGCAAGTAGGGGAAAATATCTGTTGATCTGCCAGAAATCAAATGAGCTTCTTACTTCTTGTAGTGAATTACTATTTTGCTGTGCTGAAATCCAAAGTAGTGTTGTCAGCCCTGTTGAATGTAGGCAGAGATGACACTACTTGGGATTTCAGTGAAGGAGAGGCAGCATTGTCAACTCACTACAGGATATTAGGAGCTCCGTGGAATTCTGGCAGCATTAACAAGTATTTTTCTGTACTTGCAGTGTTTAAAAACAGATAAAGCATGGGGACTGTACATGTATTGCATGTTTTTTTCCCCAGAAATAAACTTTAAACCTAACTTTTATTTCTTCTACTAAAAGTCTTGAAGTTTTGGGTGCTCAAAGTGGGAAATTTGTCTATAAGTTGTTGAATACTACTGGTGTACCACATATTGAACTGTTTCATTCTGGTTTGGACATAATGGTCATTACTTTGATTTGGACATAACTAGGATGTCTCTCTTGTAATTACTCCTAATGGTGGGGGATAGGGTATTTGTTAAATGGGGGAAAACATTTGTTTGGAACCGTTGATGGAAGGTTCATTGCTGATGACTACATCCTGCACCTCAATATCGAACACTTTTACCCCCTTCCTTTCCTTGCCACTTTTCATGTAACAATGTACCCAAATGAAATTGTTATCGTTTTTTGAGACAGATAGCACTTTCTTTTGGTGATATTTAATCACCACTGAATTTTCTTTATTGTTATGTCAGCTAAAAAATACCAAACGCTCGAAAAAAAACTACCTTTTTCTTATTTTCTGTTTTTGCAAATAAATAATCTTTCTTTATAAGTTTAGGCCCAAATGTATTCTGATACATTTCTTTAGTAAACATAATCCAAATTAGTGTATATTATTTAGTCTGTGTGAAAGTTATAGAGTCTACAAACTATCGTATATGTCATGTTTCACTGTCATATGCCTTTAAGTGTTTATATTTTGTCTCTGCTCCTCCTATTCCTCTGGTTTAGTTCATCCTGTATAGATAGCCCACCCCTTTACCCAGCAAGGCAATGCAGCTTCTAGCCTCATGTCATGAAGCAGGTCACATTATGATCTTTTGACCTATCAGATGTTCATTGTTGTAAGGTTCTCTCAGTTTCTGGAATAAACTTCACAAGATCTACAAGATGTCTTCTGTATTGAGTCACTGCCTGTGATATTCAACTAAGATTGGAGTTATCGCTATCTCATCACAACTGTAAGTTACAGAGATCACACTTTCAATGCTTAGATTGCAGAGACAGAATAGTCAAAAGATTAGTGAAATGTATTCATAGAATCCTTGCTAGCTTTGAATACACAGTGAGATGTTATATGGACACTGGAAATAACAGCTACAGACTGTGCAGCCATCTCTACACAAGCCTGTACATGTCTGCAAGTATATCTGAGCATAATACTCATCAGTGTCAGGGCAAATTATTGATGTGAATGTCTTACAACTGCAAGTTTACACACTGCATCTGTATGCATTAGCACATGGCTTGTCTGTGAAATCTTAAAGAAAGAAAAAGAAAACTTTTCTGCAACCATTGCCTATGAAACTTGAGCTCACCCACAGAAAAATTGATACATTTCTCTGTAAACTTTTTATCAACCCCTCTCCTTGCTAACATGATATTTCAGGAAAGTAATATACAGTCTGGGGAAACTAATACACAACCACAATCAGAGCTTCATCCAGAGCAGGACTTAAACCTTGAATTATGCAAAAGAGAAAACGCTTAAGAAAACCATCCTGGAAAATGCAAGAGAATCTTAATGTTGACAAGTTAGAATTGCTGTCTAATATTAATGACTTATGGTCTAATACTGTTAAATGCATGTCTGCTCTCTCCCAACAATCTCATGAGCCAATACAACTAGAGAACGCTATCCAGCAATTGAATGTTGCTTATGAGAATTATCAAAGACTGTGTGTTATATATATTGCTCTCTTAAAGCGGTACAACACTCAAGAGTCATTGGAAGACTTAAGGAGTTTTGAGGAGCTCAATCATGAAAGAGACAATTTAGTGATGCGAACAAAGACAAAGGCAGAAGTGAGAATAACACAGCTCCATGCATAGGATCTTATCGCTCTGTGTCTACTAGATGCACCTCAAAATCTTCCAAATCCCTACAATAAAGGTCTTCTACACTCGGTCAACAACTAATAAAAGCCTGTGCTGATGCTGAAGCTTCTAAAATTCAGACAGCTTTCGCCCAAAAGAAAGCAGAAATGGAGGTTCAGGCCACACATAAGAAATAGAGGCTCAGGCTGCATATAAGAAAGCAGAAATGGAAACTCAGGCCGCATAAATGGAGGCTCAGGACGCATATAAGAAAGCAGAAATGGAGGCTCAGGCTGCACATCAGAAAGCAGAGAAAGAAGCTGAAACCACACGCCAAAGGGCAGAAATTGAAGTTTTGGAAAAACAATGTGAGCATGCCACAGCCATGGCAAGGTTAAGGGTCTTAGAACAAGCCGCTAGTGAAAATGAAAGAGACAACAGTTCCAGACACTCATTGTATCTTATGTCTCAGATTCTTCACACACCTCTCCAGAATATCAACTCCCTGTCACAGCAGCCAAAGTACTCAATCAAAGCCTCTTCTCTGCACCTACTGTACCTCAAGACAATTTGCCCTTATATCCTTCAATACATCAGACTGCAGCATCTCAACTAGCTGCAGGCACTGGTGTGTATTTAATAGACTGTCCATCATACTTTGGCACCAACAGAGTACCTCCTAGCAAATGTACTACTCTACAAACTAAGATGCCAATGGACTTTAAGCCAACTCCGGGACTGAATGACTTAGCAGCAACATATGTTCCCACGTCACTGCACATAAGTCCACCAACCGTCACAACCAACTCTGTTCCACCTGCAGTCATGCACCCAATATCTGAAAACACGGACATGTCACAGTTTGCTAAATACATGCTTCACAGAGAGCTTGTTAAGACAGGCCTCACCAAGTTTGAAGACAAGCCTGAAAATTACAGAGGATGGAAATCCACTTTTAAGGCCACAATGAGTGACCTAGACATCAATGCCACAGAGGAATTAGATCTACTCATCAGATGGCTAGGTCCCCAGTCCACTGAACGCATCAAGAGGCTCAAAGCAGTTCATATTGACAACCCTGTTGCAGGAATTAATGCTGCTTGGGGCAGACTTGAACATACCTTTGGCAGCCCAGAGGCCAGTGAAGAAGCTTTATTCAAAAGGTTGTAAAGCTTCCCAAGAATTTCTGCTAGCAACACTCTAAAGTTTTAAGAACTCAGTGATGTTCTATTAGAGCTTCTACTTGCTAAGGCTGACATCAATTTACCTGGTCTCAGTTACCTTGACACCTCTCATGGCATCAAATGTATTTTTTTCAAGCTACCATATGGAATTCAAGAAAGAAGGGCAGCGCTTGGATCAAAGTATAAGGAAGAACATAGGGTTGCCTTTCCTCCTTTTTCCTACTTCTGCGAGTTCATCAAAAGAATTGCAGACACTAAGAATGACCCAAGTTTCTCATATGGGGACTGTAACCTTCTTAGTACACTCTCTTCAAGGCCTACAAACACACGTATGTTGCACAGAGACCATAGAGGTCCAGCGTTAGTGAAAAGGACTAATGTTCTACCTGCTCCTGCTTCTGTTCTTGAAAAGACTGATCAAAACAAGAAAATTGAGGACCTAAATTGCCAATGTCCAATACATAACAAACCACATCCACTTAAAAAATGTATCGGCTTCAGAAAGAAAACCCTCCAAGAACGTAAGGCACTTTTGAAGAAATTTGAGGTTTGCTACAAATGCTGTGCCTCCACAGAACACTTTGCAAAGGACTGTAAAGCGATCATCAAATGTATAGAGTGTGACAGTGATAACCATGTGCAAGCTCTTCATCAATATTCGCACAACTCTACTATGCTCACAAACAATTTTCCTGAGGCAAAGCAAGGCGGGGAGCTCCCATATCAAGCAGCACCTACCACCCCAGTGTTCTCTACATGTACAGAGGTCTGTGGGGAAGGATTCTGCTACAAATCCTGTGCAAAGATATGCTTGGTATGTGTATATCCCAAAGGTCAACCTGAAAAGGCCAAAAGACTGTATATTATTCTGGATGATCAGAGTAACAGATCTCTTTCTATAACTCAGTTTTTTGAACTGTTGAACATAACTGGAGATTGTCTGCCTTATACCCTAAGCACTTGTGCCGGCACTACAGAAGTCTTAGGTAGGAGAGCCAGTGGTCTTGTAGTTACTCCTCTGAATGACAATGTGGAAATATCTTTGCCCACTATCACTGAGTGCAACCAGATTCCAAGCACCAAATCGGAGATCCCTACTCCTGAAGCTTCTTTTCACCATTCTCACTTAAAGCATATAGCCAACCAAATACCAACATTCGATGAAAGTGGCGAAATCCTGCTGTTACTCGGTCGAGACATCCTAAGGGTGCACAAAGTTCATCATCAAATCAACGGTCCACACAATGCACCATGTTCTCAGCGTCTGGACCTAGGATGGGTCATCACAGGCAATGTCTGCCTAGATAAGGACAGGAGGTCCTACTCAGTCTCTTCCCTTAAAACACATGTCCTGTCAAATGGACGAACAACTTGTTCTGCACAACGACCACGTAAATATATCAAGAAAGAAAGATTGTTTGAAAAAGGTGCACAACGGCACATCATACAAGACAATAAGAAAGCTCTTAATCTCTGGGATGACATCAGCAACACAGTGTTCGAGGTAACCACTAAAGACAATAAGTTGGCAGCCACCATAGAAGACAAAGAATTCTTGAAAACCATGAGTAAAAAGTTCTACCAAGATGATTCCAACAGTTGGGTAGCACCTCTACCATTTCATACCCCAAGAAAGAGACTACCAAACATAAGGGTACATGCAGAATCACGGTTTGTTTCTTTAAATTGCAGTTTGAACCAGAAGCCTGAGATGAAAAATCACTTTGCTGACTTCATGCAGAAGGTGTTTGAGAGAGATCATGCTGAGCCTGCACCTCCTCTTACGGAAGAAGAAGAAGAAGAAGAATGTTGGTACCTACCATGCTTTGGTGTCTACCATCCTCGCAAGAATTTGGATCTGATGCAAGACAGTTCATCGAAAGGAATTTCTATGTAGACGAGGGACTCAAATCTCTGCCCAATGAAAAAGAAGCTATTGACCTTCTTACTAGAACCCAGAACATGCTTGCCACTGCAAACCTCAGACTTCACAAAATCATCTCTTACAGCAACAAGGTTATGATAGCCTTTCCTTCTGATGACCATGCTGTCAGTGTGAAGAAATTCCAACTAGGATCTGACCTTTCTGTTACACAATGCAGTCTTGGATTGCTTTGGAATGTTAAACAAGACAAATTCATATTTCAAGCATCAGCCTGTGACAAACCCTTCACAAAGCGAGGAGTATTGTCTACAGTAAACAGCATTTATGATCCGTTAGGTTTCATTACACCTCTCACCATTCAGGGTAAGATACTGCTGAGACAACTTACTTCTGAAAGCTCAGACTGGGATACCCCCTTACTCAAGGAGAAACAACAAAGGTGGGAATCCTGGAAACAGTCTCCAAAAGCATTAGAACAACTCCAGATACCACGGTCTTACACCCAAGCATCCTTAAAGAATGCTACCAGAAGAGAGATTCATGTCTTCTCCTATGCTTCCAACAAAGCCATTGCTGTGGTGGCTTATCTTCGAGCTACGGATCCCAGCGGTGAAGTGGGTGTAGGATTTACCATGGGCAAGACCAAGCTCCTCACACCAACACCCGCTCATACTATTCCAAGTCTTGAACTTTGTGCAGCTGTGTTAGCTGTGGAAATTGCTGAGCTTATAGAACTTGAAACAGAAGTTGAAATATACTCCTTTGACTTTTATACAGACAGCAAAATAGTGCTAGGATATATACACAATCCACTCTGGGTGATCAATGTACACTGCATGATTTTAACAAACTTTGTAGCAGATTCCTTCCTTTTGGTGCACCGAAGAAATTACTGTTTTTTCACTATGTCCTTTGTAGATTGATTCTGAGTGGGAGGGTCTGGTTCATTATAATCACCTGGTAAACTCCCAGTGTTCTAAAAAACGCTGCAGGCTCTGCATCCCTAGAAGTATCTAAACCTTACGGATTATCTCACCAAAATTGAGATTTCTATTGCAGGGGTGCCTAAAATTTGACATGCATCTATTTGCAGACTTTGTGAAAAATCAGTGAACCAATCGCACAAGCAGAAAATCACATTTTTGAGAGTGTTCTGTATGCCAACTGTGTACAGAACACCTCCAGGTTGCCATATTACATTGAATTTACAGAAAATTACAGCAGCTGTATTTTAAAAAGGAAAGGTAATTTTTAATGTGTGCTGTAGTAAAAAAAAGTGTCAGAAACACAAAAAAACATTTTTTAAACCTGGTATTTTGTGGAAGCCAATCAGTTACTTTATTGGATGGAGGACCACTCTGTGGTTACCCTTTAATTCTGGAAATTAAATTGGAAAAACTTACTCAGTCACAACACCTTTATTAGAAAATTGCTCTGTGTTTTTCTACCGTTATGCTCCATCAGCTGAGGAAACAAATTAATGGGAAGAAGGATCACCAGTCATTTCTAGCTGAGCTAATTCAACTTGGCAAGGTGAAGATAACACAGTAATTTTCAATAAAAGTGCTGCATGTCAGACCATCTATCAGATACCAGTCTTTCAGGGCATGATGTTCGTAAGTGAAGTTAATAAGCCAAGCATCATTAATAATGATCAGACTTTTGTAGGATTTAACTATGAATAATTATCTCCTTAGCTAATCTATTTCATATGTAGAATGTGTTCCTAATACTACTAAGCAATTAAAAATGTAATTCATATTAAGATATAAGAAATTGTATTTTTTTTGTTATTTCTGTATTACTTTTTATGTTTGGCTAATCTGGTGAGCATAAGATATTATGTTCCTATAAGACCTCATGTACACAGAAGGTGAGAGGCTGAAAATATGCTTAGCATATAATTCTCAGCTTTTTCCCACATCTGGGGAACCACAGGTGCAGTGCACAGCCATCCAATTCTATAGTAAGCTGTATATGCATGTGTGTATGATGGTTTTCCCACATGTGGAAATTTCATGTTCGGGAAATATGTCGTATGGGCATGTGTGGGTAAACACTGATGCACAGAAGCATCTGTGTTTACATGCATATGGTGACGTACAGTCATTCACTTCTTTTTTTTTTTGGAGTGAATTGCGAACTAGATGCAATAGGGGCCTAACTGATAGAAGACGAGGACCCATTTAAGCAAGAGAGCAGGACAGAATTTCAGGTGAATATTTGGTGAAGCATACAATTAAGGTAGGCATCAGGGGCTGTTTGCTGTCAAACTGTACAAGGGGGTTCAGGTGGCCAAAGGGGGGACTAACAGCAAAAGAGGTTGGAGAGGTGAGCAACGAAGACAGAAGCAAGGGAGCAGACACAGAAAATAAGGTATAGAGAGAAGACAGTAGGGCAGGTGGTTGCCTATGGAAGAAGGGAGGAAGGTGGGTGGGAGGAAGAAGAGAAAAAAAGTAGGGGGAAGAGGGTAGTGAAGGGGTGGGGATATGTGGAGTTAGCCAAATTGTGGCTAAGGGGCAGAGGAGGGGGTGGATGGAAAGAAGGGGGAGAAGGGCACCAGAGACCAGGGCTGCCCCACACCTAGAATTCTCCCTCTTTACCCTACACAAGGAAAGGTGGTCAAGTTTGGGGTTATACAAGACAATGAGTAAGTAGTCTGGTAGTCTAGTGCTTCCATTATTATGAGCTCTCTGTCAAGTAGCCAATTATGGAAGGTCACCATGAGTCTGTGATATTCTGGAGTAGTTTGAAAATAGCTCCAACAGGACCAGATGTGTGAAAAATTGGAGGGGGTTATCCTGTGTTGTTGTGATCCATTCCTCCATATCTGCTATTTTACTGAGACATGAAAGCCAGTCGTGGTCAGATGGTACATGGGTGGAGCCCCAGAAGACAGGCACACAAGGTCTAGCTGCATTGACCATGTGCATGGCCAATGCTTGAAATACATTTTGCTGGGGAGGAAAGTGTGGTGAAGTAGAAATTGGACTGGAGAATAGTCAAGGACGAGGGTGGAGACTGAGGAGGTAATACGGTGTATTTCCACCCAGTAGGTCTGGATTGATAGACAGTCCCACCAGATATGTAGCATGGAGACAACTGCCGCACCGCATCTCCAGCAAAAATTTGATGCCGAGGAGTTGAACTGATGGATCTTCGATGGAGTCCTATACCAATGCCCTAAAATTTTATACCCATTCTCCTGGTTTTAAATATTCACAGAGCCTTTATGAGTATAGTTATAAGTATGTTCCCAGTCTGCTTCTGCCAGGTTAATGGCTAGGTCTTTTTCCCAGCAGTGACAGGCTGGGAGAGCTTTTGGCGAATGGGTATTTATTGAACAGTAGTGAGTAATTAGCTGAAACCAGATGTTGTTGAGGCTCAGATCTGGAGCAAATAGATTCAAAGGGGGTGAGGGGGCTGTTCCATTTGTTTAGGTAGGTCGGAGTCTGGAGGAAGTGCCGTACTAAAATGTACATCAAAAGGGAAAAGTCTGATCTTGCATGGTCGAGGCTACAGATGTATGGCTCATTAGTTGGCCATTATGAAAGAAGGGTTTGGCAAAAAATATGGCGGTGGGGCCAGACCCTAGCAAGGAAATGTTTAGGCATCCCGAGGGGTAATTCCTGGTTGAGATGTATAGAGGTCATTGGGCCCCTGACAGAAGAGATAGGGACAGCCTTGCAGGCTGTGTGGAAGGTTTTTATAGTTGGTCCTATGAGTGGGTGATCGAGGAGAGCTTGAGGAACATATTTGGGGAGAGCCAGGGAACAAACTCTTGGGGCAAGTGTCAGAAGAGTCTTCCAGACTGACTAATGCCTTAGTGTAGGAATGGACATTCCAGTCCACGATCCTGGAAAAATGGCATGCCCAGTGATATTTTTGAAAATATAGAAGTCCAATCCCTCCTTTGGGCTTAGGGAGCACCAGTTGAGCAAAGGAGATTCACTGGTGTTTGTGGTCCCAAAGAAATTGAGTGCAACACCGCCTGCAGGAAGTGAAAAAGGCAGGGGGAAAATGAATAGCCAGGGATTGTAAAAGGTAGAGGAGGCGGGGGAGGATATTCATCTTTAGTATAGCTGCTCTCCCAAACCAAGAGAAGGATGGCGTGTTCCACTGTTGTAATCAGAGTCGATACGATGTAAAGCTGAGAGGAAGTTTCTTTCATAGAGTTCGGAGAGACTGTGTGGAAGTTGAATGCCCAGGCATGTTATGGCATTGGATTTCCAGGTAAAAGGAAAGTGGGTTTAGCAAAATATCACAAGATCTGCAGGGAGGGTAATATTTAGGGCATATGATTTGGTGAAGTTGATCTTCAAGTTTGAGATGGTTTGAAAGTATGCAAAGTCCTTGAGTAAGTTCGGTAAAGTGACACGGGTTCAGACAGAAAAAGTAAAATATCATATGCAAACACGGCTATCTTGAAGTCACGTCCTGAGACAAAGAGCCCATTTATTGTTTAGTGTTAGATGACAGTCTGTGGAGAAGTGGCTCGAGCGTGAAAAGGAACAATAGCAGTGAGAGGAGGCATCCTTGACATGTCCTGGAGGGAGAAGCATTCATCAGGTGGCTGTTCACATGTACTTGGGCACTGGGGTGTTAGTAAAGGGCCATGATGAAATTAAGCATGTGTTCTCTAAGGCCAGGGGCTCATAGGGCCACCGCCTTGTAGTCCCAAGCCACCCTGTCGAATGCCTTCTGTGAATCCAAGGAGAGGAACAAGCTGCTGTTCTTGGAGTGCGTAGCCAGTGGTGGAGATTCAGGGCCTTAATAGTATTGTCCCTAGCTTCCCTACTATAGATAAAGCCCACCTAATCATTAATTATTAAAATGGGGAGAAGAGGGAGGAGACGGTTAGCTAGGAACTTAGCGTATAATTTGATATTAAAGTTTAGCAATGATGTGGGCCTGTAGTTTGCCACAGAAATAGGGTCTTTGTCTCGAGGGGGTGTTAGGATATCTAAAAATCTTTTGTAGTAAGCTCCTTAGAGACCATGGGGACTAGGGCTCTTACCAGGCTTTAATTGTTTGACTGCCTGTTCCAGTTTCTTGGTGATGATTGGCCATTCCAGGTCCTGGGTTGTGTCAGCCAAAACAGGTTTCGGGCTATAATGGTGTAAGAAGTCAGTGATCATGCGAGATCTGGAATCTCCACCATTGTGGGGCATGAACTCAGGGGGAAGATTGTAAAAGCGCTTGAAGTGAGAAGCAATGTCAGTGTTAGAAGTTGCTATGGCGCCGTCGCTGCCCCGTAATCGATGGACTTTCATGCAGGCTGTCTTTGCATGTAGAGCTCTTGCCGTAAGTTTGCCGCTCTTGTTAGCCTGCTCATAGTAGAGTTTTTGTGTTAGAAAATATTTACGCTTCATTGTTTTATTCAACTCTTCCACTTCCTGTGTGGAAGGACACAAGGAGGTTTACGACCGAACGGAAAAAGGAAACTTGTTTGACATTTGGGCAAAAACATTAGCCAACGTAATTGGTCTGTCGGCTAGCATCTCCTTTAAGAATAGGTAGAAACCATGTCGATCGATTAACGGTATCAGATATGGCCAAGGGAAGATGTTTGGTGATTAAAATTGGGACTCCTTTGGACTTGGAGAGCTCATTAGAAGCATGGTAGATTGTTAGAAAGGATGTATGGAGTCAGAACGAAAATGCATCTACTGTAGGATGACAACGTCGGCTTTGAGTTTATGTATGGTGGAAAGTAAAAGGGAGCAGTTTTTAGGGGTATTAAAACCCATGGAGGGAAAGTAATTTCAAAGATGAATGGCTTGAAGAGACCCTTAGGGTTCCCATGGTGAAGGGGGCAAAGGCTAGGGGGAATGTGAGGATTTCAAGGAAGGTGGGATTGGTGCCACGGGTCACCTGAAGAGGGGGTAAGGGAAGGAGATGGAAAGGTCTACACCTCCTACGAGATGAGAGCGATAGGGGGGGAGGGAAGCAGGTAGAAGAAAAGAAAAAAAAAAGGTAGGGGGAATGGAAGAGAAAAATATGGTAGACAGAGGAGGGGGATAGATAGAAAAGGTGGAAGTGAGAGGATAATTCTGAGGTGAAAATAGACCAGCTACTCCCAAAGCAAGGGGTGGGAAAGTTCCAGGTTGATCAGTTACAGCTCACAGAGTCTACTGTGTGGGGAACATGGCAGGTATAAATCCAAATGATGAACTGTCCCCTCTAAGAGGACACAGCGGGCTATGAGGGGGGTTTGTGAGAGTATCCGCTGGCTGGGGCATCATGAGGTTGGGGTGGGAATGGGAAGCAGTGTGCAAGTCAGGAAATGGGAGCATATCGGGAGTGCGACTCATCGCATGGCACGATTTCTAAAGAGAAGGGTATAGAGCAGGAGGTGTGAAGAAGCAGCTCTGTTTGGGTTAGTGTAGCATTGTATCAACACAAAGCACGCCATGCAGGGTAGGAAGAGTGGTAAAGGTAATAAGGTTCTCAGGACTGGCCTAGCTGGAGAGAATTAGGTGTATGTCCCAACTATGTGCCCAATACTGTCCAATACGGTGGATGGTTGAGGTTGTGTAGGGGAGGTTAGGGGACACTCAGTGGTGTAAAATAACCTCTGGGTGGTAGGGGAATGGGGTAATAGGAGCTAACAGGCTAGAGCATGTGAAGGTTACAGGGGCGGAGGCAGGCGAGAAAAATAGATGACACTAATGAGATAGAGAAGGCATTATATGAGAGACCTCTATGTAAAGCTTATGTTCTGAAGACATAAACAACATAACTACAAGCAAATAACATTGTGAATAACATTGTGGCAATGTAAGAACCAGTTTAAACCATGAATGCTAAACTCTCAGGACACAAGCGGCGAGGGAATAGCCAAGAGTATTTATTTGTAAGTGCAAAATATCAGTGTGGGATGGAGTCCGTGACCACTAAAAGGTGGCAACAAGGTATTTACAAGATGGGAGGAAGTGACATCAGAGCCTGAGGCCTCTGCTTTGCAGTGAGGCCATACAGAGGCCATCACTTGGCGCCATAATCATGGATGAAGGTCTATAACTTGGGGATAGGACCCATAGAGGGTCACCCTGGTTCTGCATCTTAAAAATCATACCAGCAATATTTCCACAGACCATACCCATGGTGCTTGACAGTAGAGCATCAGATTAATACGAAAACAGAAAGATAAGGTAAGGGATAATGGTGTCGAAGGTAGGAAGGATGGGCTTATGTCATATGGTCTTTAAAAATGGGCAGGGGGACCTTGTATTATGAGCAGGCCTTACATGCTCTTATCAATACACACTTACAGGGTATAGGTTGTACAGAAGGTAAAACAATACATACATAGACTTCTATATAGCCAGAGGGTAAGAGGAGTAGCCAGGATGTACAAGCAAAAGGCGGGGGGAGTGAAGTTTGAGACATGGGGTCCGGTAATGGGGTGGTCTGGTGCGCATCCCTTAGGGCACAATGGAAGTAAAAACAGACCTTAGTGAGCCATGTACAGTGGACTATAGAGAGGACACCAAAGGGTAGGTTGGCTTCCTCCATTGCTTACCCTCTAGCTATCAAGTATTCACGGGACAAAAGTAGGGCACAGTAGGGTGGAGAAGATATAGGTGGCATAGAGAAAAGTGTCCAGAGCTGTGGGTGTCTCTAGAGTGAGTGTTCAGATGTCTCTACTTTCTGTGGATGATGGAGGCTGATGGCATCTTCGTGAAAGGTTCTTGATGGCAGACTTGTGAAAGGTTCTTGCGGGGCTTATGGGAGTCTGGTAGCCCAAGGGTATGTGAACAGAGTTATAACTTGACAGAAGCAAGAATCAAGTAATCCCAGGAGCATAGAGAGTGAGGGCAATTCAGAGCAGCTAGCCATCATGAGGGAGCAGGGTCGGGCCTCACAATCAGAATGTGTAGATGAGGGTATGCATTCAAATAGGCAATTCAGCTCCAGTTGAACTAGCCACAGAAGAAAAACTAGAAGAGAGATTATTTATCTCTGCAAGTATTGCATCCAATCTTCAGCATTTAGACTTCATGGTGGGGTCTCCAGTGTGCTGGAGAGGCAGTCAGACTACTCTCAGTAGGGGCTCCCCGAACATCAGGCCACGGGGGGGTTGATGACAAAGTTGTTGACCTTGCCATTACATGGGATTGTAACAGTTTTTGTCTATTCTGAGGAGAGGATTGGGTGTTGGCAGCAACAATATTTGTTAAAATAGATTAAGCAGCGCAGGAGGACTCAATATTTTAATTCCGTGGGATTCTCTGAGGTATTAGAACTCCAGGATACAGGAAGATGGAGCGGTACCAATTTGGTAGGTCAGTCGGGGGGACTGTGTCACAGAAATGAGGCAGGTCTTCCGGGACCCTCAGGTATGCCATTTGGCCGTGGGCAGTTGCCGAGAGGCAGAAGGGGAACTTCTAGCTGTACGAGACACCTCTGGTATGGAGGGTATCCAGCAAGGGTCGGAGCTCTCTTCTCTATTGCAAAGTTATGTTGGAGAGCTCTTGGTATAGTTGGATTTCCATGCCACAGTATAGAATACAGCGTCTCTCCCTGGCTCGCAGTAGGATGTCTTCCTTGAGGGGGAAGCTCACTAGGCAACGTACAATGTCACGTAGAGGGTCTGTGTTTCTGCCTCTAGGGCGGAGAGATCTATGGATTTGATCCATCTCAATGGGAGTCA
This sequence comes from Staurois parvus, assembly GCF_062004578.1. Taxonomy (NCBI): domain Eukaryota; kingdom Metazoa; phylum Chordata; class Amphibia; order Anura; family Ranidae; genus Staurois; species Staurois parvus. Next base: position 48,893 of record NW_028318342.1, on the reverse strand, counting down.
TGGGGGGTCGTCCTAGTAAGTCGTTAAAGATCTCCAACACCGCTTTTGAGATGTCACCTGTTTCAATCGATTCTGGGAGACCCCACACTCTGATGTTGTGTCTACACCCCCGATCCTCTAGATGCCTGTAGAAATCACAGATGTGGTGTGCATGGTTTTCAGTCTGTTGCGCTTGCTAAATGGCCACTGCCTGGTGACTGGTAGTGTGTTCTACCTCCTCTAGTCTGGAGCCCAGGACCTAGAGATCACTACGTAGATCAGCTATGTCTGTAGTGAGTGTATCTTTAATGTCAGCTGCTACAGCGTGCAGAGTGGTTGGGCAGCTGAGAAGTCATGCTGAGGGAGACTGTCTCTCACTGGGCTTTGGGAGGTGCATGTAGCTCCCAACAGAGAAGGGGAGGAAGATGGTGCCTGTGTGTCTCTTTGATGGGTTTGGAAGAGCTCTGGCATATTGCGGGTCAGCTGCGTGCCAGAGTCACGAGGGTAGCGGAAGCAGGATGCTGAGGTGTTCCAGTTTACTTTCTCCGGTGTACTCTTGTCGTGACTTCAATCAAAGGTCCTTTGGTTGATGTTACAATGCTTGTTTTAACAGTAAAGTGTGGTATTCATATAAGGGTGAAGCATTATTGCACAAGATTACCGAATTTACCATACATGCTGTGTATATTTGGTGCGATCTAGTACCTGGAACAAGTGAGTGCATATTGATCGATTAAGAGTTTATTAAGTGTTTTGAGGATAAAGCATTATGTAGCGTTTTGTTTACATGTGGTAGAGTGGATACTAAGAAGGAGGAGCGAGTGGAAAAGCTGTAAACAGTAGTTTTTTGGATACGATTAGGAGATCTTCATGATCCATTTAAGGGACAAAAAGGTGTGTTGAGACCGAGCATTTACTGTGAGGTCATACAGTGAAGGAGAGCGGACATCTGGTTGTGGTACAGACACTGATTGTAATTGGATCTGGCTCACAACGGTGGCACATATTTAAGAAATTGGACTTGGTTTAATAAATAACACAGGACTTTTTTTGCATTTAGTAGCATTTATGAATGCTTATACACTATTTTATGTGATTAAGTTATTTCCATTAATCAGCTCTGCACAATTTTGGTTATATTATTTGGTTTTGCTATAAAGTATGAGAGTGGTAATGGGTGCGTAGATGCTGAAAAAGGGTGACAATTTATGATAAGAATTATACATTTTTCTCACTTTTTAGTTTAGTAAATAATTATTTTTGAGTGGTACAGGAACTGTGGATTGATTAATATACCATAATATTCATATTAATTTTGGTTTAATTTTATTCTAACATCTCACAAGTTTTATATATTACAATTCAGCAGGCTGTAATTTAGAAAATGTCGGTGCACATTGATCATTTCACTGTTGAAAGCTTTGTTAGCTCAGTGTGTGACTCCTTACATTTCCCATTGACCTCAGTTGCTAAATTTATTTCTGCTGATTAGGGATAAGGTTCAGGTTCGCCACTACCACGCAGCATATGGACTATGGTGTTCTATACAAATCAAACATAAGCAGTGCAATACACATTTTATACATTTCAAACCATAAGCCCAATATTAAACTAAATATGGTCCACTTAAAAGTGAAAAAATATATGTGTTTCAATATTCTCACCTGAAGACGTTATATTGATGAGATGCGCAGAGGACTTTGGTTCAACGCTTCCAGTTTATGTCACATCCTGTGACATAATTTCTGGCAATTGGTGCACACGCCGGCTCCAGGTTAGAGAAGAGCGGCAGCGCCGCTTCCTAATAAACGTAGTGCCTGATTGTTTTGCTGCCAATTTGGGAACTTTTAATGTGAGTAGTTTAACTACCAATTTATTGTGGGTATTATATTTAATAAATTACTGCACAATGAGATTTCTTTTGTTAGCTTTTGTATACCTCTTGGTGGCATAGTAAAAAAATAGAATGGTATGTCTCTGGAGACCTGGCTATCTGGGAGCAGAATGGCATGGAGAGGATTTTCCAGTAAAACCAAGCACATACTGCCCTTCTTATTTTGAATAAAAGATCGTTGTTTTTGCTGAGTGAGCACTTTCACTGGGTAGGACACTGAGTGAATAGTGTTTGGCACAGCGGTGAAGGAATAGGAAGGAGTAATTCATATATTTCACTTGACACGAGTTGCTATATAGTGTGAATATTGGAACACATATTATGTGGATTTTACTTTTAAGTGGGTCATAATTATTTTAATATCAGACTTATGGTTTGAAATGTATAAAGTGTGTATAGCATTGCTTATTTTTTTATTTGTTTATACACCGTGTTGTGGGGACACTTCTTAACCACTTGCCCTCCTGAGGATTAACCCCCCTTAATGACCAGGCCTCTTTTTTCCACTCGACGCTGCACTAATTCAACTGATAATTGTGCGGTCATGCAATGCTGTACCCAAACAAAATTTATGTCCTTTTTCACACACATAGAGCTTTCTTTTGGTGGTATTTGATCACCTGTGCGCTTTTTATTTTTCGCGCTATAAACAAAAAAAGACTGAACATTTTGAAGAAAAACTGTATTTTTTACTTTCAGCTATGAAAAATATATAATAAACTCAAAGTTAGTTATAAATTTAGGCCAAAATGTATTCTGCTACATGTTTTTGGTAAAAAAAAATCCCAATAAGTGTATATTGATTGCTTTGTGTGAAAGTTATAGCGTCTACAAACTATGGTATAGATACTGCAATTTACGCCATTTTTTGCTATACAGCACTGCACTAGTTTAACTGACAATTGCGCGGTCATGCAATACGGTACATAAATTAAGTTTATGTCCTTTTTTTTCACACAAATAGAGATTTCTTTTGGTGATATTTTATCACCTGTGCACTTTTTATTTTTGGCGCTATAAACAAACATTTTTGAAAAAAATTTTTTTTTTTTGAAAAAACTATTTTCTCATTTCGGTCATAAAAAATATCCAAAAAAAACTAAAATTTCATCATAAATTTAGGCCAAAATGTATTCTGCTACATGTTTTGGTTAAAAAAATCCCAAAAAGTGTATATTGATTGCTTTGTGTGAAAGTTATAGCATCTACAAACTATGGTATATAGATAATGGAATTTACACAGCTTTTACTTTCTGACTGCCCATCACATTCCTTGAGGTGCTAAAATACCAGGATAGTACAAACACCCCCAAATGACCCCTTTTCAGAAAGTAGACACCCTAAGCTATCTGCTGAGAGGCATATTGAGTCCATGGAAGATTTTTTTTTTTCCACAAGTTTCTGGAAAATGACAAAAACTTTTTTTTTTTTTACACAAAGTTGTCATTTAAATGATATATTTCTCACCAAAGTCATGGGTATATGTGGAATGACACCCCAAAATACATTCTGCTACTTCTACCGAGTATGAGGATACCAAATGTGTGAGACTTTTTGGGAGCCTAGCCACATACAGGAGCCTGAAATCCAATGACCACTTTGAAAGCCTGAAGGTGCGTAACGTCTTCATTTCACTTCCTCACTACCTATCACAGTTTCGGAGGCCCTGAAATGCCAGGATAGCACAAAACCCCCCCAAAATTACCCCTTTTTAGTAAGTAGGCATCCCAAGGAATTTAAAAAAAGAGGCATGATGAGTATTTTGCAGATTTCATTTTTTCTCACAAGGTTTTGAAATATAAAAAAAGAAAAGAAAAAATATGTTTTTGTTTTTTTTCTTCATTGTCCAAAAACCTGTGGCAACAAACGAGATCTGAAAAATGCCAAAAATAAAGGTACAAATAAGGCGCTATATAGTATTAACAGTACACAAATGGTATCTCACAGTAACAAAACTTATTGGATATAATTCATGCGGAGTAATGTGACTGTGGTGACACAGTGAGCAATGATTAACTTTCGTGACTGCTGTGGCTGGGAACGATGAGCATACTATGCACTGACCAGATAGTATCTCACAGTAACGTAAACTTATAGGATATAGTTCATGCAAAGTAATGTGACTGTGGTGACACAATGAGCAACGGATAACTTTCGTGACTGCTGTGGCTGGAAACAATGAGCATACTATGCACTAACCAGATAGCACAGATTAATGTGCGTTGGAGTATATAAGACCTACTCCTTGGTACTCTGGGGGTGGGAACTCAGCATGCGGATGTGATCATCAGGTGGGGGTGTGTCACCAGCTGTCATCTATCCAGAGCAGGTTTCCACATGTCAGGTTAACTGTGTCCAGCAGTACAATTTCCAGCCATCAGGGGGATCATGCATTCAGATGGGAACCAAGAAAGGATCCTTAAGGATAAGGACTCTCAGTGCCAAAAAAATTAGCCCAGAGAGAAAAGAACTCCAATAGTATAGTATGTTTAATAATCACAAAAGAGTAACATCAAGGTACAGGTAAAAGAGAAGAACCAGCACTTACATCTGAGGTAGATAGTGGGTCATGTGGTTAGTATTCCATGAGAAAGGGTATCTCCCTAACGAGTTTCGTGTAATAACACATTTTCAAAGGGAGCACTATTGGAGTTCTTTTCTCTCTGGGCTCCTTTTTTTGGCACTGAGAGTCCTTATCCTGAAGGATCCTATCTGTTCTCTCTGGTTAGTGCATAGTATGCTCATTGTTTCCAGCCACAGCAGTCACGAAAGTTATCCGTTGCTCATTGTGTCACCACAGTCACATTACTTCGCATGAACTATATCCTATAAGTTTACGTTACTGTGAGATACTATCTGGTCAGTGCATAGTATGCTCATCGTTTCCAGCCACAGCAGTCACAAAAGTTAATCATTGCTCACTGTGTCACCACAGTCACATTACTCCGCATGAACTATAAAATAAATAAGCTTTGTTACTGTGAGATACCATTTGTGTGCTGTTAATACTATATAGCGCCGCATTTGTACCTTTATTTTTGGCATTTCTTGGAGGATCTGAGGTTGTTTCCTCATATTTTTATTGTTTATATTATTGAGATCTGCAAAATACTCATCATGCTTCTGATCAAATTCCTTGGGGTGTCTACTTTCCAAAAAGTGGTCATTTGGGGGGGGGGGGGGGGTTGGTGCTATCCTGGCATTTCAGGGCCTCTGAAACTGTGATAGGAAGTCAGGAAGTGTAATGAGGAAATAAAGCCCTTTAAAAGCCTGATGGCGCTTATTGGATTTTGGGGTCCTGTACTTAGCTAGACTGCCAAAATGTCTCTCAAATGTGGTACCCTCATACTTGGGAGAAGTAGCAGAATATATTTTGGGGGGTAATTCCACATATACCCATGGCATGTGTGAGCAATAAATCATTTAAGGGACAATTTTGTGTAAGAAAAATTGTTTGTCATTTTCCAAAAACTGGTGGTAAAAAAATACATTCTTCTATTGATTCAACGTGCCTCTCAGCAAATAGTTTGGGGTGTCTACTTTCCAAAGAGGGTCGTTTTGGTGGGTGGGGGGATTTTATGCCCAGCATTAGAAGTTTATGCCATACATCACTCACTCTTCTAACCACCCGAAGACCAAGCCTTTTCTGACACTTTTTGTTCACATGAAAAAAATCTGTATTATTTGCTACGAAATTAATTTAAGCCCCAAACATTATATATTTTTTTAAAGCAAACACCCTAGTGAATAAAATGGTGGGTGCTGCAATTTTTCTAGGTGACATAGTACTCGCGCAGCAATTTTTCAAACGCAATTTTTTTTTAAAAAAATACACTTTTTTTACTTTTAATGCACAAAAACACTAAAAATTGGCCAATTATTTGGTAAAATATAAAAGATGATGGTATGCCGAGTAAATAGATACCAAACATGACATGCTTTAAAACTGCGCATGCCCCGTGCAATGGCGACAAACTGCATACGTTTTTAATATCCATAGGCACATTTTAAAAGCCTTTACAAGCTACCATTTTAGATTTAAAGAGGATTTACAGAGGAGGTCTAGTGTTAGAATTACTGCCCTTGATCTGACGTTTGTGGCAATACCTCAAATGCATGGTTCAACCGCTGCTGATCACTTTTAATGCTACCACAGGGAATGCAAATATCCCCTAAAACTTCAATGGGCATTGTCATATATTATTTTTTGAGAAATCTGGGTTCTATTAGACTCTAGATATCTCCTCCCCTTGCATTATCTAATCAAACCAAGATCGGTGTGATCAGATGCTTTCCCAATTTACAAATGGTGCTGTTTATATCCTGTGAAACTGAAGTGATGAAATGCTCATAGCTTCCAATTTCCTAGGCTATAGAGATGATTGGCACCATTCTGGTCTCAAATCAGCTCTATGGTCAGCTAGCAGAAACACCGGCTGCATTCTCAGGTTGCCCCGATTGCACGGGACTGCCCGAGAAGGCCGTGGAAGGCAGTGGGGGAGGGGGGCATCGTCTTCCACTGCTTGTAAAAGCAATTAGCCACTAGGATTGCTTTTACATGAAAGCCGATCGCCGGCTGAAAAAAAGAATACCAAGATGATGCCTGCAGCTGTAGGCATCATCCTGGTATAAACATTCAAAGTCCAGTGATGTACCAGTACCTCGGTTTATGAATTTAATTTGTTCTGCAGGACATTTCATATTGCGAAAAATTTGAAAACCGTAACACTGTTTCCCACAGGAATGCATTGAAAACCAATTAATCCATTCAGAAGGTCAGAAAAACAGTAAACGCTACTAAAACACCGCATGAGTTATTTTATTAACTCATGCGGTATTTTAGTAGTGACAACCATGTGTTAATGTTTCAGCTGTCAGCAGGGTTCCCCACTGACAGATGAATGTAAAAGAATTGCTGGTAATTATAAAAAAAAAATTTAATTGCAGGCAATTCATTCAGCTGTCAGTTGCCAGTTTTTAAATGTAATTACCGTTTTTTTTTTTCCTTCACTATACAGTAGTTCAGAAATTCAGCAGTCAATTTCCCCCTCCAGCTGAAAGAGAGAAACTTTCTTTTAGTTTATTTCCCCAATTAAAAGATACAATGTTTCCTTTCAGTTTCTTAAAAGATATAATGTTTCCTTTCAGTTTCTTAAAAGATACAATGTTTCCTTTCAGTTTCTTAAAATATACAAAGTATCCTTTAGCTCCGGGAAACTGACAGCTAATGTTGTGAGCTATACTGAAGAATAAAAAAAGATGGCAATTGCATTTAAAAATCAGCACTGACATACACTTAGTATTGTTAAAAAAATGTGTAAAAAATTTGTAAACCAAGGCATTATTTTCAATGGATTTTCATTCGTAAACTGAAAATTACGTTAACAGAGGCATTCGTAAACCGAGGTATTACTGTATATGCTATGTTCTTTTTTTTTTGTATGCAGCCTGTGGACTGAATGAAAAAAAGAGAAGAAATCTCTGCCAGAAAAAGTGTGTGGTATGCCCACCATTGGAATATACCACCCTGCATCCACCCACTTCTAATGGTGGGCACACATTAGGTCACACTTTGCCACATGCGCCAGTTCCAAGATTGTCCAAATGTCTAAATAGTGGCACGCTTGAATAAAAATTGTCACCGTATAATAAGTGGTACCCCATATGGAGAAGGATGACACCAAGTCCCAAACTATCTTGCCACTGCTTCCCATGTAGTCTTGGCATCTGGGGGGCTCCACGTGACTATCTTTTCCCTCGTAAATCCGAACAATACTTGTGCTCGCCACCGCACCAGCTTGTACTACACTTATGGGACTCACCACGTTGCCAAGTCATATTGCAGTGCTGGTATTATTATTATTATACAGGATTTATATTGTGCCAACAGTTTGCTCAGCGCTTTACAATATAACGGGAGACAATACAGCAACAATACAGTTCAATACAAGAGGGTTAGGAGGGCCTGATCCTGGGAGCTTACAATCTAAGAGGTATGTGAAAGACCAGGATTTACTAGACCGCTGGTGCTCACCAGTTCACCAAAAGGTAGCGCGGCATTAGCAGTGGCACTCTTCTGAATATGAGAGTTATCAAAATTTACCGACAAGTGCTATCAGAGATCAGACCTGATTCTGCCAACACTGCGGTTTTATGTGCAATGTATCAAGTGACAGTGACCTACTGACACTGCACTTGCTGGGGGAGAAGGGGGGGAGTAAGGGTAGGGGCTAAATGCAGGTGCTGGCAGGTGCCGGGGCTGATCCTGCTAACGCTGCATTTTTGGGGACACTATACTAATGTGAATGCTGGTATAGTGCTGATCTGATCAAAGATATTGATCCATTCAGACACTATACTAGCAATGGAGTTTTATTGTGTATGAGCATCTTCCTGGCAATCAAGGGATTAAATGTGATGACTGGTGTACTGACGGGCAATCTGAAGCCATCTGGGAGGGGCGTGAAAACCACGGGAGCGTGAATCATGTATAGATATGTGATTTTGCACACCTGTGCTGCCCTGTAGCAGTATTTCTGCTATAGGGCGGTCAGGAAGCGAATACATAAGCGGTTTGTTTTACGGCGTTACGTTACTTTAACTGAAAATTGCATGGTCATGCAACGCTGCACCAAAATGAAATTTACATCTTTTTTCCCCACTGATTGAACTTTCTTTCAGTGGTATTTGATCGCCTTTTTATTTTTCGCACTATAAAAAAAAAATTAAAATTTTGAGAAAAAAAAAGGAAAAACAACCAATGCTTGAAAGAGGGAGGATGCCAGTGAGAGTGGAAAAACTGGCACCAATCCTAAGTAGGTATCCCAACAGGGAGGCTGCGCACCTGTTGTTACAAGGCTTTTTTGAAGGGTTTAGGATAGCTTTTGCTCGGTCGATGGTTCTCCTGATGCCTTCTAATTGAATTTTGGCTAAATTACATCCTGAGGTAGTCTCAGCAAAACTCACCAAGGAAGTGTCTTTGGGCAGGATGACAGGCCCTTTTTCACACCCTACTATGGCTGACTTGGTTCTTTCTCCTCTGGGGGTTGATCCAGCAAAAGAAACCCAAGGCTTTTCGCCTAATCCATCATTTATCTCATCCAAGGGGAGGATCGGACAATGATGCCATTGACCCTGGGTTGTGTGCGGTGTCCTTTGCATCGTTTGATAGGGCTATCGGTTTGCAAATGTGGCAGGGGTTTTCTTCTGGCGAAAACAGTAATTGAGGTGGCGTTACGCCTTCACCCAGAGAGCTTCCGTGTATTGGGCTGCTTTTGGCAGGAACAGTACCTTGTTGATCTTTGCTTACCCATGAGTTGCACAATTTCCTTTTCCTTGTTTGAAACCTTTAACTCCTTTTTTGGAGTGGGTTATCCGGGGGTTTCAGGCCTGAATTCTGTTTTGCTCTACTGAGATTTTAGGTTGTAGGCCCACCTGATGAGAGAACCTGTTCCATCCAGCTATGCACAATTCAACATGTTTTTGGAGTGCCTCTGGCACTGGACAAGACAGTAGGGCCTACTACAGAATTGAAGTTTCTCAGGATAGTCATCCACACATTGGCGATGGAATGTCGTCTGCCATTGGACGAACTGGAAGATCTTCGAGGGACAATTTCCACTGCAATGGGGAAGAAAAAAATTCAGTTGCAATCCCTGCAATCTCTTCTCAGCAATTGAATTTTGCCCATCGTATTATGCCCATGCGGTGCGTCTTTTGCAGGAGATTGGCGGCAGTCACTGCAGGGATCAAGGGTCCCCATCATTATGTTCAACCAAGCAAGAAACAGAGGGACGATTTGCAGATGTGGGAGATGTTCTTGGGCAAGTTTAACGGTTGTTTGTTGTGGATGTGTGCAGCGGTATCCAAATTTGATTTGGAATTGTTCACGGACGCAGCAGGTTCCTTAGGGTATGTGGCATATTTTCGGAGTGTGGGGCACTGGCCTGATTCATGGAAGGATCTGAATTTTTTACGCAATTTGGTGTTACTTGAGTTGTTCCCCATTGCTTTAGCAGTTGAGTTGTGGGTCCGGGAGTTCACGAACAAACGAGTGAAATTCAATTGTGACAACATGGGGGTGGTCCACGCTTTTAATTTAATTACAGCTCCCTTTCCTCTGGTTGTGCGACTCCTTAGGCATTGAGTTTTGCAGTTCTTAAATCTGAATGCATATGTTTTTGCTGTTCAAGTCCCAGGAGATTACAATTCAATTTCCGATGTGTTATCTCGTTTCCAGTAGGAGAAATTCCGTCGGTTGGTACCAGAAGGGGAACAGCACAGGATTCCATGCCCGTCAACTGTGGGATGTCGCCTTACCATCAGCAGGTAAAATAAGGTACCAGTAGCAGGTTTGATTCAGAATTCCACATGGGCAAGAAATGAGAGAGTCTGGCAGGAGTGGTATACTTCGGTAAGTTCTGTGGGGGGTTGTTTGCAGGACGTGGATTGCCTGTTCACTCTTCTTTACTCTGTTGGGAAGAACCTTGAAGAGAGAGTGTCAGTGTCGGTTTTGAATTGTAAATTGGCTGGCTTGGCATTACTCTTTAAACTGTCTGGACTTGCGAATGTTATGAAACAGTTTTTAGTTCAGAAAGCATTAAAAGACTTTTGGAGGGGTTCCCAGATAAGCGACAAACTGTTTCCTTTGAGATTCTAGGGTGCCTGGTGAAACTCTTGCCTCAGGTCTGTTCATCTCATTTAGGATAGGAGCCACCAGGGGCGGACTGACCATTTGGGAACTCGGGCACTGCCCGAGGGCCCGGGGTCAGTAGGGGGCTCCATGAGATGCCCCTGGTACCTTTACATAGGATTTTTTGGGTGTGGTTTGAGTGTGGGCAAGGACACAGGAGCCCCATGATCCCCTGTTGCCCGAGGGCCGCATGAAGTGTCAGTCCACCCCTGGGAGCAACCATCGAAGCGTCTCACTGGGGCCTTGATTACAGGGCTCTAAAACATATAGGGTGCTGGGAGTCACAGCGTTTCCGGCTGTATGTTCATCCCCATTTGTTGTAGCCAAGGTGGGTACATGTTGGTTTGGTACTGCTTTCTGCCTTTCATAACTCATTTGTGTTAGTTTGTTGTGTTGTGATGCTTTGCTTTTAATTGTGTACCATAGACTCCTGTGTCAATATCTAATAACAAAAAAAAGATACTTATTGTTTAGTCAGTTACATATTTATGTAATTCAATATATTCTGTGTAGTTTGGGCTGTTACTGTTGCTTGGCATGTCTGTGCTTTCTTCCTTTTCAGTCCTGTCGGAATGCTTGGCGTGAATACTTGGCCATTCCTATGTATACAGGGAAGCCACACAGGCAGATGTCCGACATAAGGGCCGACAATTAGGCTTTCCACGGAGCGAGGTTAGGGTGTAGTGGATTTGGGTCCAGGGCATGTTATGATCCAGGTTTTTACCAGAAGTTCACCATTACATGGGGGTGGACAGGCCCCCGAACATTCTGGTGCTACACATAGGGGGTAATGACGTAGGGCTTTACTCCATGCGTGAACTGATTTGTGACATAAAATTTGACTTCTTGCACTTACGGTTCTTTTTCCCTGATACAACTTTAGTATGGTCTGACATTGTGGCCAGGACTAGGTTGCTCATGGCACGTTCTGTAGACAGACTTAACAAGGCACGAATTAAGGCAAATCGGGCAATTGCCAGATTCTTTGTTCGGAATGGTGGTCTGGCTGTCCACCATGCGGAGCTGGAGGAGGATACCTGGCTATACTTACATGGTGACGGTGTACATCTTAATACCGTTGGGCTGGATATGTGGTTTTTAGGTCTCCAGGATGCCGTTCACCAAGCCCTTCGTTCTTGGCGGGCTGCCCAAACATAACGCTTCATGCTTGGTTGTCTGTGCCAGGGGTTGCAGGGTCTTCGAAGGTAGTAGATGGTTAGTGAAATTTGGACAATAATGGGTTTGGCCCATCGCAGGTATGGGCGTACCTTTCCTATTTAAGTTAAGGCATTACAATACTAATGGTTATGATAGATTGATAGTTCAATTGTCCTCGAGTTGGTGTAGTCGTGGCTGAGGATCTTTAAGTGGAATTGTGGCAGATACAGCCGGTTGGTAAAAATCTGGTGCCTTCAAAGACCCTAGACCAGAAGTAGGTCAGTCTTTGATAAGATGGTTCTAATAATTTTCTTAATGAAAATATTTTTTTGATAAAGGTTGTATTGTGTATTTCATGATTTAACTGCTTGCCCGCCACCCTATAGCAGAAATACTGCTACAGGGTGGCAGGGTTGCACAAAATCACATATATATTTGTGATTTGCATTTCCAGGTAGGGGTGCACATGCGCCACCCTACCTATGCCACCATTGGCGGCTAGGAATGTAAATCACCGGGTCCAGGCTGAAGATTCCAGTGATCGTCGGGGAAAGTAGACAGGGGAGAGACCTGTGTGTAAACAGAAGAATACATTTTGGCCTAAATTTATTACAAAATTAGATATTTAAATTTTTTTGTTGGATATGTTTTATAGCAAAAAGTCAAAGATATTGGGGGCTTTTTTCAAAATTGTCTGTCTTTTTTTGTTTATAGCACAAAAAATAAAAATTCAGAGGTGATCAAATACCACCGAAAGAAAGCTCTATTTTGGGAAAAATTACATATATTTCATTTATGTACAGCGTTGCATGACCACACAATTGTCAGTTAAAGTAACACAGCATCGTATCACAAAAAATGGCCTAGTCAGGAAGGGGGGTAAATCCTCTGGAGGGTAAGTGGTTAATAAATGGCTGCTAGGGCCTTTCAACCCCGAATAACATTTCCAGTTGATTGTTTACTGGGAAAGGGTGAATTTGGATGGGTGGGGTGAGAATTAAAGGTCACACAGCCGCTATACAAGGCAATACCTTAGTCATGTACAGTGCAATTAATGGAGTACAGCAAACCAAGAACAGGGCAGAATAAGGAATGTTGCCGGTGTAAAAATAAACCCAGCAATGGTGTCAGGACTGCAATAGTAACCCCAGCACTTGTGCCAGTGGTCACAATAAAAACTCACAGTATTGGTGTCAGTGGATGCAAAATTGACTGTTGTCACTCGAAGTAAAAATAAATCCTGGCATTAGAGATAGTGCACTAATACGGTTACAATCACCTTGTACATAGCTGTCCATATTCACTTATGACATACAAGGTTGCAAATTTGAATTTAAGAATCCATTTTTCCTTAAAGTAGAAACTCTCTTAATCAACAACAACTATTTTTAATCCTTATGTTGCTAGCGTTAGTAAACATATATATTATACTTATTTGTTTTAACCTTTTTTTTTTTTCTTCAGCTGCTTCCTGGTTTCTGGCCTAGGCCAAAATGATGTCATACATTCCATGGCTCTTCATTGACATTTTTTTCTCTTTTATCTTGAGGTGACGGGAAGGGGTTTTCTAAGCTAAGCACACCCTCCAGCCAGCATGCCTTTGCTAAGGGCAGATAGATTCTAGAAAGTAAATGCTACATTAATTCTCCATGGCCATGGCTAGACATGCTATAATGATGTTTTTCAGGGTGTTTTGCTCAACAAAAAAAGTATGTAGACATGGATGGCTGGCTGCATTTGCTCTGAATATTACAAATTAATTAAATAGGATTTTCTGTTTGTGGTGCTCAGTTATAGTTAAGTTCTGCTTTAATGGGTGAGCAGAAGTAAGCCATCACTACCTACAGAGATGAAAACACCTAATAGTGCATGAACCTTACATTAATGTCCTATTCATGTCCTATGAATCTTTTCTTTCAGAATAGAATAGCTAAATGTGTGGCCAGATAAAAATTGTCTTGTTAAGCATTAATAATCACTGATACAAAAGTAATCCCATTTCATATAATATAAAAAGGCAATTGAAGCTGCATAGCAGTGAATTTGCAAGCTGTATTCACAGAAATAAGAAAAAATCCACCTATCTCATCGGCATATTGGTGGTTTAAATAAGGTAAAAGCAGTGAGTCACAGCGTATTCATTGTTATTTTTTACACTAAATTAAATGCCTCATTGCTAGTATTATTCCAATGAATATGTGAGCACAATGGCTCAGGCCAGGAGCTTACACACTATAATTATAGCTCAGAACAAACTGAACATTGCAGCGTACACTCCCTAAAAATAATAGAATGAAATTATGGATTGAATGCTTGGGCATACTATAGCTTTTGATGTATTAGTGGATGAGACTCGATGGATTCACAAAGACAAAGTAATGTTCTTGATCTGAAATACTCGGATCATCTAATTGTTCTTTTTCAATTACTTTCAGAGATGCAGGAAAACAGATAGCACACTGTGATAATGGGAACACAAAATGGTAATGTCAAATGCTTTGTTAGATGATTATCTTGTTACTATCTCATAGACACACAATGGTTTCCAGCATTGGCTATAATTATGTCAAATAGCATTGCAATCTGTTTTCATGATTCCTATTGTGTTTACTTGTCAGACATTCTAAAAAGTTAGGGTACATTTTTTTCATTATCAAAGTAGTTTCTGCTTTTGGATTTCATTCATCCCTTGATTTAAAAGGGCACAGTGCTTACAACGTTAGTGATGGGCAAATATGGCTCATGTCACCAAGAGTTTAGTGAATCTTGTTTGAAATCCAGCAATCCCTCAACTTAGAGGTGATCCAGTTTTCTATGGGTATGAATTTTGTTGTTAAAGTCTCATTTTAGGGCTAAAAAACTAATATAGAACAACTCACAGGAAAAAACTCACCCCTGCTCAAAACCCACTTTTTTTAGGGAAAAAAAAGTTGTTTAACCACTGTCACAGTTTAGTCTACAGCCTGTGAAATTCTAGAATGACTTTTTTTTTTACATGTGCTGCTTACCTATGAGCATCACATGTGCTGATTACCTATGAGCATTGCCTGCTCTACTGTGGATTTATATCCATTTACCTTCTACCACTTACTGGTCTGCCTTTCAATCTTCTTCCCGTATAAGACATGCTCAGAGCAGCCCACACCGCCTGAGCAACTTTCCAGTTTCTCTGAGCTCCTGGTTCGCCTTGTAATACTTGGATACCTGTATTGGATTCCCCTATATAGATCTTTAGTTAGACTTCATTTAGAATACTCTGTCCAGTTTTGAAGACCTCACTTACAAAGAGATATTGATAAGATAGAATGAGACCGGGGGCGTGTCCAAGATGGCGACCGGAGCGACCGCATAATCCGGAGCTCCTTGGCTTTCAATCCGCTGCCATCCGAGCAGCAGTGGACTCTAGCAGGGCACAGGAGGCATCTGCAGCATCCCCTGCATCTGGGAGAGGGGCTCTGGGCTGTATTGCCCCTCTCCGCAGCAACAGACATCCGCGGCCTGGTGTGGCCGCACAGCCCAGAGCCTCGGCACTAAATCCGCTGCCATCTGGGCAGCGGTGGATCCCTTGGCATCGGAGGCATCTTCATCATCCCCTGCATCTGGGAGAGGGGCGCTGTGCTTTATTTCCCCTCTCCGCAGCAACGGACGTCTGCGGACTAGAGCGGCCTGCTCTATCCGGGCCTGATCTCATCCCATCCGGGCCACAGTGAGTACAGATGGCACAGGGGCGGGTGCAAATCATCAGGTCCCCCTCCAGTGATCCAGTGACTGTAGCTTCCGTTCTTTGACCCAGAGGCCCCTCCCTCTATGAACACGGCCCACACTGGGCCTGGAGGCCTGTTGTGGCCTACATACTGCTGCCAGTGAGGTACCTGGGCTCCCTACACCTGTCCTGGAGGACCCTAGAGCCAGCATATGGGGAATTCTGTGGTGCACAAGCTCCTCGGCCCTGTCGGACCCTGTGGTGAGAGTTGGAGCCAGCATCTGGGTCTTTGGCCTTATTAATGGTGCCTACCACAGCTTATGTTCACTCTGCATCTCCACGGTTTGATAATCATTTTTACAATATAAAGATTTGGCTGATAAGCCAGATCGCATCCATGTAACTATAACCTTACACCTGTTTCGGGCGTTATAGGTTTCCTGGGGTTATTATCTTCCTTGGCTATCCAATTTTCAGTCGATCACCCCCAGAAGACTCCCTGTATGCCGTCCACCAAGAAAAAAAGTAGGGGACAAGCTCAAAAGTCCCTTACGACATACCTACTTAAAACACTCGAGATTTGCAGCATGTCTCAAGATAATACAGAACGAGCATCCCCATTCGGTCCCACACAGGATACCGCAGCTCACCCATTAGCTCAGGACAGTGAATATGCACAACAACTTACAAAGGGGGACTTGGAATCTTGCTTGGAAACTATGTACACCAAGCTAGCCGCTAAATTCCAATCAGAACTCCACAAGAGTACAAATGTTCTCTCTAAGGAAATAGCCGCATTGGGCTCCAGAACCGACCGCTTAGAATCCAAACATGATGAACTCAGCCTAGCGTATGGTGAGCTTTCCAGAGATCACGATCATTTACAAACGGCCTTTGCACAATTGCAGGCACAGGTTGAGGACCTTGACAATCGCAACCGCAGGAATAATTTGCGAGTCAGGGGAGCCCCGGAGTCTGTGACTGACCTTTCACAAGCCATAACCAAGCTATTCAAGTCTCTTCTTCTGGATCATGACCCTAGGTCCTTTGCGTGTGACCTCATCCATACAGCCCTGCGCCCAAAACCTCCTAATGATAAACTGCCTAGGGACATTGTTCTGTGTATGAAGGATTTCCTGACCAAGGAAGACATACTCAGAGCTGCTCGCAATACCACAACGATCACCTTTGAATGTTCGGTTTTACAAGTATTTCCAGATGTTTCTCCGGCTACAATTGAAAAACGTAGAAAAATGAAGGAAATCACAACTGCCCTTTTTTCGGCTCGTATCCGCTATAAATGGGGCTTTCCTTTTAAGCTGATAGTTCCACATAATGGGAGCACATACATAGCCACATCCCTTCCTGAAGGCCGAGAAATCTTGGCCAAATTGGGCCTGGCAGACGCCCCATCACCTCAACGTCCACCTTCCAGGAACCGGGATGAAAAGACCTTGCTCACTTGCATATTACACATTGTTTTGATGGTCTTTTGTAGGATGCTGCAAATTATTACATGTTCATATATCATTACTTTTGATCTAATATTTAGGTACTTGGACGTGCAAAAATCCAGCATGGGTCTTCGGACCCTCATTTTGCCGCCCATATGCTCATAGAAATTTTTGACACGTGACCCCACCCTGCCACCTAGCATGGTCGGAGATGTCGCTGCCTTGACAAGGGGTGGTGTCTTCGCTACCCGTGTTTTAAGATGGCGGAGTTTGGGCCCGTTTGGCCCTTTGATGATATACTTTTCTGTCTTTTCAGGGAAGGCATTTAGCCCACCTGATCCACAATTTATTATGACTGCTTTAGTTGTAGGGGCTCTTAAGGCCCCAATTCTATTGTTTTATGTATTTGTTTTCTTGACAATTTTGGTACATGATATTACTCATACACGAATTTGTGGTACCTATATTGGGACTTGGATGCTCCATAAATTGATTCTGACAGATTTCATCTTCTATGATGTGGTTCCAGATATTCCACTAACTAGACAAACTATTCTTGATACCTTTCATCTGGGTACAATAATGTTGACTGACACTATTTTTCTTTCCCATGGCTATCCATTGCATCTCCCATAATGTCCAGGGTTTCAATTCTCCAAATAAGCGTAAAACGGCCTTCTACCAGTATAGGCGCCTAGGTGCAAATATTATTCTATTACAGGAAACTCATTTTGCGGTCGCTAAACACCCAACATATTTCCACAGATCTTATAGACAGGGATTTTACACTTTACTGTCACGTACCTGATGAGAGTCTGAATTGACGAGGTCGGCCTCACTTGTGTCACTAGCACTGACCCCGCTGTAGTTGGAACAGAGTGTGTCTAGGGATCAGGGGGACAAGAGCGCCAGTGGTTGTTGCTTGCGGCTCTTGCAGGTGATGACCTTGGTAGGCAGAGTATCTTCTGATTTGGGCACCGTAGAAATAGACCAGGTAGGTTCTGTGGATTGCAAGATGTGCAGCAGAGCAAGGTAGGTAGCCAGGACACAGGACTGAAGCAGAGTCAAGGATAGCTAGGGTCATAAACAGTCGGGCAGCGAGGTACAGAATGAGAAGGAGAAGCCAAAGTCAGGAGCAGAGCCGAAGTCAGGAACCAGGAGCAGGAGAGTAATTGGAGTTGGGTCAGGAACAAGCCGGGTTGGCAACAAAGAAATCGTATGGAACTAGCAGGACACGGGGGGGAGCTGAAGACTAGTCAGCACTGAACCTGAGCAGAGGCACTCCTTAAATGGGCTGTCTGGCACCAATCTTCGCCGTGCGGGAATGCCTGTGTGCATGCGCGTTCCCGATCGCGATTCTCCTTGCCGGAAATCCCTTACATTTACACTCTACTAAAAGCAGAGGGGTGGCAATTTTTTTACATATCTCATTCCCCTTCGACATTCAACATGTATATTGTGACCCTGAGAGTAGATTCATCATTATTAAAGGCACACTTTCGGGTCGTAAACTCACGATCGCGAATGTTTATGCACCAAATACGCCTCAGGCTTCCTTCTTTTCTCATTTTTTCACAGTTCTGGATGGGTTTCTTTCCCCTCATTTACTGGTGGGAGGAGATTTCAATCTGGTGGCAAACCCCCTTTTGGACAAAAGTTCACCCTCAGCATCTTCCCAGGCCTTCCCAAAATCCCTTACTAAAAAATTGGAAACCCTTTAACTGGTAGACTCCTGAAGGGCACACAATGTAGGAGCCAAAGATTACTCATTTTACTCCCACCCACATGACTCTTATGCTAGATTAGATTATATTTATTGTTCCCCTATTCTGCTAGCCAATTCAAGGAAGGCATGTATTCATTTAAGTCCCTGGTCGGATCATAATATAATGGCATTGTCTATCACTTTCATAGGTCTTGCACCCACGCCCTATTCCTGGCGCCTTAATGACTCTATGCTCACGGATATTAATTCCTGCCAGGAAGTAGTTACATCTATTCAGGAATACTTTCAGCTAAACGCAACTCCTGAAATCTCCCCAGCTACTTTGTGGATAGCCCATAAGGCGGTCATGCTAGGTCGCCTGATTTCTATGGCCTCAACTAGGAATAGGGAGCGGTGGAAACAAATTCAGACACTTACCTGACAGTTAGAAACACATTATAGAGCTCATATTGGTAATCCATCTCTTTTGAACAAAACAATGATATCGCAAAAGCGTTTAGAGCTGAATACTTTATTATCCCAGAAAACTGAAAAAGCCCTACGTTGGGCGAAAGCATCTTTTCTGTTACATAGCAACTCGGTGTCTACTATGTTTGCACGGAAATTAAACCATTCTATACGACCCCCACATATCTATAAATTACGAGCTAAAACCAACAGCGTCTCCTCTTTGCCTCATGAAGTCCTGGGCATTTTTGAAAAATTTTACTCTACCCTATTATCTCCCCCACAATCACCTTCTGCCCCCCTAAACGGCTCTTGGCTGGATTCTATCCTCCTCCCTACTCTCACACCTTCTCAAGTATCCTCCCTTAATGCCCCATGTACATTGAAGGAAATAACCCTTGCAATTAGCGCACTAAGAACTTCCACAGCACCGGGCCCTGATGGATTTACGATCAGCTATTATAAACATTTTGCTACTACGCTTGCTCCTTTTTTGCTGTCGTTGTTCAATCATGTTTTGCAGGGCGGCAGGTTCCCTAAGGAGATGCTGTTGGCTAATATGTCTCTTTTGCCTAAACCCTTAAAAGACCACCATCTCCCCCAAAACTATACACCTATTTCAGTAATGAACAATGATCTGAAAATTGTTAGCCGTATTCTGGCAGATAGGTTGGCCTCAATTATAACCACTTTGGTCTCACCGAACCAATTGGGATTTATCCCAGACAGATTTATCACAGACAATATTCGCCTCACGTTAAATGTTATACAGGATGCCAATTTGCGTTCCAAGGAAGTTTTATTACTGAGCGTGGACATCAAAAAGGCCTTTGATAGCGTCCTCTGGCCCTATCTATTTTCTCTACTGCAGAAGATGGGCTTCAATGCCGAATTTATGTCTGGTATATATGCCTTGTACGACTCCCCCAAAACAAGAATCAGACTCCCAGGTTGTAATTCAGATTTTTTACACTACGCAGGGGTACCCCTCAGGGCTGCCCACTCTCACCCCTATTATTTGCGCTTGTCTTGGAACCCTTGGTTATCGCAATAAGATCACATTCTGATATTTCTGGTTATCCATTACTGGTTTCGCACTTCAAACTCTCTATGTATGCAGATGATGTTATGCTTTTCCTCACTAACCCATTAGTGTCACTACCAAATTTATGCACATTATTGAATGATTTTGCTACAGTATCAGGTCTTACAGTTAATTTTACGAAATCAGTGATTATGTCTGTTAATGTTACTGACTCCCTGAGTGCATCTCTCTGTAATTCTTTTCCATTTCGTTAGGCCACTGACCGGATCCCATACCTAGGTATCTACTTCACTCCCAACTTTTCAAAACTATTTACCGTTAATTACCCACCGTGTGTGTCTCGTCTTGCTACTCTTTTGAAGGTCTGGCATGGGTACCCCATTTCATTCTTGGGCAGAGTCACGGCAGTAAAAATGAACATCTTGCCTAAATTACTTTACTTATTTAGGGCACTCCCTATCTTAATCTCGAAGGCGTTCTTAGATCAACTGACAATTAATAATTTTATTTGGCGTAATAAACGCCCTCGTTATACCTCATCGGTCCTATACCGGTCGCAACGGACGGGAGGCTTTGGTCTCCCCAATTTCTGGTTTTACTACCTGTCAGCCCGTTTTGCACAGATATCTCAATGGTCAACTATCAATTCCCAGATCCCTTGGATTAGATTTGAATCCCAGTCTATCCATCCATACTATCTTCCAGGCATATTATGGTCAAAAACGCTCCCCCGTTTATTATTGATTTATAACTCTATTGTTGCCCAATCGCTAATGCTTTGGTCCCGATATAAATTTAAATTAAAGCTTTTCTCCTCTATCTCTCCAGGTTCATAATTTTTTGGTGACCCGAATTTTCCTATAGCATTCTCATCCCCACAGGCATTTCGTTGGTGGTATGATAGATCCCTCATCAGGTTATCTGACTTTCAAAGGGGAGGGACTTATGTCACTTTTGAGATGCTTCGTATACTTTTTGACATTCCGCTCAGAGAATATTATCATTATCGACAGATTAGACATTTTTTCCTCTCACATTTTGGTCTGATACCTTCCTCCCCAATCTCACTTTTCAAACTTATTAGCCGCGACTCTCCCAGGGGTAGGGGTCTCATTTCGGATTTGTATCACCAATTTCTGGTTGCTGCCTTCCCATCTCCCCCTGTAATGGACCGCCTGACAGCACCTCTATCAATCCCCTGGCAGAGCCTCCCCAGAGTGCGGAGTCTAAGCACCGGAGCACTTGTTCACCAGGGCCCCTGATGGTGGGGATGGACTTGGAGCGCTCCAGTACCAGGTCGCAGCTGCTAGGTATCTCCAACAGGGGTAGAGGAGTCTGACAGGAGCTCCAGGGGGCTAAGAGTCTGATGTGAGGGAGCCTAGTGATCCCTGTGGGATGGATGGATGGATGGGCTAAATCAGAGTCATACAGGCCGGGTGGGTAACTAGCGGGTCGGTGAGGTACAAAACGGTAGGCAAAGGATAGTTGGGTCACACGCAGGGTCAATACCAAAAGATCAGATTTAAAGGGGAACATCCAGCAGCAGAGTCAGGTAGGCCAAGGGTCAGGACAGGAGAAGGCAGCAAGGTCAAACAATCCAGATCAAGATACTCACAACACAGGTAACAGCATACAAAGACCATTCGGCAACAAGTGTTTGTGCAGAGCTGGCTTAAATAGCCCACCCTGCACCTGACAGGAGCAGCCTAGGTCCTAGTGCCTGCCTAGTACTGTCAAGACGACGGGTGCGCCTGGGTCCTAGTGCCCTGCCACCTACACGTCTTGGCAGACACCTACGCCTGTGTAGACCCATGCGTCGCGATGGTCCCTGACATTGCCCCCCCCTATGGGTACCCTCCGGGTGCCCAACTGATCTCTCCACTGCGGGTGATCACGCACGAACCCCCGCATAAGTCTAGGAGCATGAACATTTTGAGCGGGTTCCCAAGAACCATAGCCTTTCCACTTAATCAGAACCTGGGTCTGGCCCCCCCTCCTCCAACAGTTCAAGATTGCTTCTACCTCAAATTCCTCCTGTTCCCCTACTATAATAGCCTCTGGGGGCCTGGATTCCCGATCTGGAAATGGGTCTGTGGCTACTGGTTTCAGCAAAGAGACGTGGAACACAGGATGAATCTTGAAGGTCTCAGGAAGGACCAGCTCGTAAGCTACCTCATTGATCATGCGTTTTAACCTGGAAGGGGTCTAAAAATTTTGGTCCTAATTTCTTAGATGGGCACTGCAATTTTAGGTTAGTCGTTGCTAACCAGACCTTGTCACCAGGCTGCAATATTAATTTCCCCCTTCATTTTTTGTCAAACGCCTTCTTGTTGTCTTCCTGGGCTTTAGCCATGGCTTCTTGTAATCGTTTGTTAGTGTTTGAAAAAAAATCCATCATGTTTTGGGTAGCTGGGACCGTGCTTTCCGCAATCAGGTCAGGCATGAAAGTGGGATGGAACCCATAATTCGAAAAAAACGGTGACTGTCCTGTAGCAGAGTGATTCGCGTTGTTGAATGCAAATTCCGCCAGGGGCAAGAGGGTCACCCAAACATCCTGTACAAATGAAGTGTAACATATCAGATATTGCTCTAACGTCTGATTGGTCCTCTCTGTCTGCCCGTTGGTCTGAGGATGGAAGGCGAAAGAAAGCGAGAGCTTAATGCCCAGGGCCTTGCATAGGGCCCTCCAAAATTTGGAGGTGAACTGCACCCCTCGGTCGGATACCACATCCTCAGGAACCCCATGTAGCCTAACTACTTCTCTGATAAAGATCCTGGTGGTCTCTTCTGCTGATGGGGTCCCCTTCAGTGGTACAAAATGGCCCATCTTTGAAAGTCTGTCCACTACAAAGAAAATAGCCGTATGTCCTTGGGATGGAGGTAGTTCCACTATGAAATCCATAGCAATCTTCTGCCAACATCGGGTGGGAATGGGTAGTGGGCGTAGCAGCCCCCAAGCCTTGTTCCTGGTTGGTTTATTCCTTTGGCAAATCGCACAAGATTCCACGTAGCGTTTACAGTCCTTGTTCATTTCAGGCCACCAGAAGGTGCGTTTAAGCAGTTCCAATGTTTTTGCCGTTCCGAAGTGCCCCGCCATTGGGTGATCGTGACAGTGCCCTAATACCTGTGTCTGCACTTCCTTTGGGACCACAATCAGCCCCTCTTTCCGTATCAGTCCTTCTTCGCGGAAGAGTGGTACTCCTGGCACTGTGGAACAAGCCTCAGATGCGTCCTGCAACTTAGCTCTCAGTTCCGTTTGGAGAGCCAAAAAGTTTCCAGCAGACAGAATGGTATCCGGTTTGAGTTCTTCCTCAGGATCCTCAAACATACGAGACAGGGCATCTGGCTTTGTGTTCTTTGAACCTGGCCTGTACGTGATGTGGAATGAGAATCGCGAGAAAAACAGGGCCCATCTGGCTTGGCGTGGTCTTAGACGTTTGGCTGTTTTCAAATATTCGAGATTTTTATGATCCGTGAAAATCAAAATTGGGTGCGCCGCTCCTTCCAGTAGATATCTCCATTCCTCCAACACGGTCTTGATGGCCAACAGTTCTCGGTCTCCGATGTCATAATTGCGTTCTGCCGAAGTAAGATTCCTAGAGAAGAATGCCACTGGGTGTAGCAGTTCTTTGGGCCCCTTCCTTTGTGACAAGATGGATCCTACTGCGTTCTCGGATGCGTCTACCTCTAGTACAAAGGGCAGTGCCATATCCGGGTGATCCAGAATGGGAGCGGTGGTAAATAGTCGCTTCAGGGTCTCAAATGCTTCTTGAGCTCCTGATGTCCATTTAAAGCGACTTCCTGACTTAGTCAACTGCGTGATAGGGGAGACCAGACCTGAAAAGTTCCTGATGAATTTTCGATAAAAGTTGGCGAATCCAATAACCCTTTTTATCGGTTGGAGCTGGCCAATCAAGGATTGCCAAGACCTTTTGGGGATCCATTGCGATCCCCACAGTGGAGATGATCAAACCCAGAAAAGAAATGCTCTGCTGCTCAAAACTACACTTCTCAGCCTTGGCGTATAGGCCGTGCAAGCGCAGTCGCTCCAGGACCTTAACTACATGGCTTCTGTGGATGTCTAGGGATGGGGAAAAAATCAGAATATCATCCAGGTAGACAATAACAAAAATGTCCAAGAAATCTCTAAACACATCATTCACAAAATGCTGAAATGTAGCCGGGGCATTGCATAGTCCAAAAGGCATGACCAGGTACTCAAAGTGACCAAACCTAGTACGGAAGGCTGTCTTCCACTCATCCCCCTCCCGGATGCGTACCAAGTTATATGCCCCACGCAAATCCAGCTTTGTGAAGCAGACCTCTGTCCTTAGGCTTTGAAACAACTCAGGAACCAACAGTATGGGGTAGCGGTTTTTAATGGTTACCCGATTTATTTCCCTATAATCCACACAGGGCCTCAATGTTCTGTCTTTTTTCTCCACAAAGAAAATACCCGCCCCTGCCGGTGAAGTGGAAGGGCGGATGAACCTCTTCTGGAGATTCTCCTCAATGTACTCCTTCAATACCCCCAATTCTCTCTCAGACAGTGGAAAGATACGACCAAAAGGGATCTCAGAACCTGGCAATAAATCGATGGGACAATCATATGGTCGATGTGGGGGTAATGTGTCAGCCCCCCGTTTACTAAACACATCTAAATACCCGTGGTATGCTGCTGGCACAACCTGTCTTAAGCTAGCATCCTCCTCAGCACATAAGAGGATTTGGGGGCCCCGGGGCCCCGAGGCATGGCAGTTTTCCTGACAATAGTCAGAGGAAAAACTAAGAGACCCGGTTTTCCAGTTGATCTGGGGGTTGTGGGCCTGCAGCCACGGAAGCCCCAGAATCACTGGAAAAAGGGGTGGCGCAATAGCGTCAAAATGTAACAACTCCTGGTGGGAGCCCAATATGGTGGTGAGTATAGGAGGGGTTTCTTGGTCAACTAAACCTGATTTTATCTGAGATCCATCAGCCAAGAACAAATTAAGCCCCCATTTCCTGGCCTGTAGTGGTATCCCCTGCTGGCGGGCAAAACCAAGATCAAGGAAGCAACTGCAGGCCCCCGAATCAATGATTGCAGTGGTCTCCACAGTTCTTTCCGGCAGCTGAAACAAGAGGGGTACCGCTAAGTAACTGGATTGACTTATGTTACTCAGAGACAAAGGAACTGTAGATCGTGACTTACGTGTCTTTACTGGGCAGTTCCGCACAGCATGTCCAGCTTCCCCGCAGTAAAAGCACAGGTTCCTGGCACGTCTTCTCTGGCGTTCCTCGGGGGTGAGGGCCTGCCGAGCCAATCCCAGCTGCATAGGCTCAGAAGTGACCGTGGGAACGGCTGGAGGAACATCGGCAGGAACGGGGTGACCTGTGCCCCTGGAGGGTGTCCAAGTAGCTCCTTGACCCTGACCTGTCCTCTCAGACCGGCGTTCCCGTAACCTGTGATCAATTTGTATCGCCAGGTTGATCAGATCATTTAGGGACTCGGGGAGGCCAACCCGGGCTAACTCGTCTTTAAGCCCTTCCGAGAGTCCGACCCGAAATTGGTGACGCAGGGCTGCGTCGTTCCAATGCGTGTCCCCCATCCATCGCCTGAACTCGGAGGCATATTCCTCCGCAGCTCGACGACCCTGTCGTAGGGCATAAAGGGTGGTTTCAGCCGAAACCGCCCGTTGGGGGTCGTCATAGAGGACCGACATGGCTTTAAAAAATGCGTCCAAAGTCTGCAATTGGGGGTCCTGCGTTTCCCTTAGTCTAAGGGCCCAATCCTGGGGTTCGTCTTGCAGCAAGGAAATTACAAATCCTACTTTGACCGACTCCGTGGTAAACGAACGAGGTTGTAAGTCAAAATATAAGTAACAGGCATTTTTAAATGTCCTAAAACGTGCTCGATCTCCCCGAAAACATTCAGGCATGGGCACGTGGGGTTCGGCTGGTGGAGCTGCAGCCGCAGCCCCTATGAGCGATCCAGAAGTTACCTCAGCGTCAACAGCTAAGGCTTGGCTCTGAGGGGGATCCCTGGACACAGTTAAAGTGTCAAACCGATCTTCCAATCGGGTGCATTTGTCCTGCAGGGCAGTTACTGCCTGCGTCTGGGCGGACAAATGTTGACACATCACTTCAAACGGGGAAGGATTCCCTCCAGACTCAGTCATGGCCGAATGGTACTGTAATGGACCGCCTGACAGCACCTCTATCAATCCCCTGGCAGAGCCTCCCCAGAGTGCGGAGTCTAAGCACCGGAGCACTTGTTCACCAGGGCCCCTGATGGTGGGGATGGACTTGGAGCTCTCCGGTACCAGGTCGCAGCTGCTAGGTATCTCCAACAGGGGTAGAGGAGTCTGACAGGAGCTCCAGGGGGCTAAGAGTCTTATGTGAGGGAGCCTAGTGATCCCTGCGGGATGGATGAGCTAAATCAGAGTCATACAGGCCGGGTGAGTAACTAGCGGGTCGGTGAGGTACAAAACGGTAGGCAAAGGATAGTCGGGTCACACGCAGGGTCAATACCAAAAGATCAGATTTAAAGGGGAACATCCAGGAGCAGAGTCAGGTAGGCCAAGGGTCAGGACAGGAGAAGGCAGCAAGGTCAAACAATCCAGATCAAGATACTCACAACACAGATAACAGCATACAAAGACCATTCGGCAACAAGTGTTTGTGCAGAGCTGGCTTAAATAGCCCACCCTGCACCTGACAGGTGCAGCCTAGGTCCTAGTGCCTGCCTGGTACTGTCAAGACGACTGGTGTGCCTGGGTCCTAGTGCCCTGCCACCTACACGTCTTGGCAGACACCTACGCCTGTGTAGACCCATGCGTCGCGATGGTCCCTGACACCCCCCCCTTTATAGACAGAAGTGGGAAGAGGATGGTAGTGTCACCTTCTCTGATGAGGATTGGGAGTCCATGGTGGATAATATATGTAAGAGCTCTAGATCTCTTTCTGTCCGGAAAACTGCCCTCGAAATATTAACCGGATGGTATATACCCCTATATCTAGATTACATATCATGTTTCCAGGGACGTCCCACCTTTGCTTCTGGGGCTGCGGCCTTACTGGTACCTTGGTGCACATATTTTGGGACTGCCCAAGCCTCTCACTGTTATGGCGCAAAATCTCAGATGCGGCCTCCGCTGTGACAGAGGCCCAGGTGCATCTGTCTATGCAGTCGTGCCTACTAGGAGCCCATATCCCAGGAGTCTGAATTGAGATTATGAGGCTAATCTATACCATCTGTATATCTGCCCTATGGGCTATAGCCCTACATTGGAAGTTCCTCACGGTACCATTGGCCACAGTTCTGAATAGAATTGCTGCAGTAATGCTCATGGAGAGAATTTATTACACCTTACTGGATAAGATGCACTTATTTGACAGAAAATGGGAAGTCTGGAGAACTTATAGGCATTTACTATCTGACTAATGTCCACTCATATTTTGGTTGATTGAGTCATTTTCTTGGAAGCTATATATCGCTACATACCCCTCTACTCATGCTGCTCATGTACTTATTTTCTCTTCTCTTTTTTTCCTTTTTTTTATTTTACAAGGTTGTACCATTTGAAATATGCATTACAGATGTGCCTTGCTCTTGTTGTATGCTTTACTTGATACTGTACTGCCATTTTGTAGTATATATCTTGACAAAAAAAAACTAAATAAAAACGTTTGTAAACAAAAAAAGATAGAATGAGTCCAGAGACGGGTAACAAGATTGGTGAAAAGTCTGTGGGATAAAACATATCAAGAGCGACTTCAGGAACTTAACATGTACAATCTGGAGGAAAGAAGGGAAAGGGGAGAAATGATTGAAACATGAAACCAAAATCAAGAACACGGGGGCATGACCTTAACCTAACTGGAGGAAAGTTCAAAACTAGTACAAGTACTATTTTACTGAAAGAGTAGTTGATGCTTGGAATAAACTTCCAGCAGAGGTAGCGAGCCATTCAACAGTAAATAGCTTCAAACAAGCATGGGACAAGCATAGATCTATACTCAGACAAAAAAGTTGACACCCCCCCAAGAAAAAAAACAAAAAAAACTCCAACCCCCCCAAAGAAAAACAAACATAACCCCCCCCCAAAAAAAACCCAAAAAAAAACAGGCAGACTTAATGGACCACTCGGTCTTTTTTTGCCATCACTTTCCTATGTTTCTATTGTTTCTGAATTCCCATATACCGACCCTGGATTTGTCTATCACTTTTGCTTGCCTGCCGCCCGCCCTGACCTTCACTTGTTTCTCGGAACATTTATCCAAAATGGTTAACAAAAAGAAATATCAACCCAAGAAATGGAGGAAATAAATAACAGCATCACAATTTATTCCACATAAAGCAGTACACATTAAAATGCTCCAGATCAGTAAGGTGCAAAGTCAGAATGTAAAGATCACATAACTCACAGATCTCGGCAGATGGTATCTGCAGTGGATGATCCTGGCAAGGATGGATGATTCAGAACCCGGACCCAATGGATGGTGAATGCAGGAGCTGAGTGACACCAAGGAAGATGGAAAAGGGCAGTGTTTCAGCAGCTGCCAGGGTCCCGGAAATGACGCGCCCATGGACCAGAAGCGACACACACAGGAATCAGAGGTGGCGTCAGGTGCTGGCAGAAGAGCCCAGAAGAAAATTTGCTGCTGAGGTTACCAATGAACACTGGACAAATGCTCCAAAGACTGCTGGAAGCCACTGAAAGGGGACACATGGAAGTAAAAACAGCCAATTGTTCTGACCAGAGACTACATGTTTGGGGTATACCCATTATTCAGGTTGCATGAAGCAAACTGGTAAAAGGGAAGTTTATATGGGGGGGGGGCTGGGAGGATGAGTCATCCATAGTTACCACCCTACAAAAACATGAACACATTATTTGCCAAATGTACATCTTAAAAGGAATGGATTATCATACGTCTTGAAAAAACAATAAAACACATGTATATAAAACATTTATACATACAAGTGTATGTTGGAAGGATGTCAATCTACTCGATAATTCTCAAGAAACTCCGGATTTCTGACAAATATGTGTAATTATATATATATATATATATATATATATATAAATAAAAAAATGGATAATGAGTATGCTATTAACCTCCCTAGCGGTCTGATTATGTCAGTATTTCTGTGTTCAATGCGGTACATTTTTTTGCATGTAGGCCTGTAATTTTTAGGAATAACTCACTGAAATCTGTCCGAACAAGAGTCTAGTAAACATCCCGGGTATGATACAATTTGAAACACAAAATCATAAATTATAATTTAATAAATAATAAAAAAATAATATAATAATAAATTTAATTCAATAATTTAATCAAACCAAAAACACTGAAATTTAAAATAGAGCGCCAAGTTCGCACATCACTGAGCAAAGTCACAAAATCGTTTTCAGTGTCTGATGATGAATTTCCCCACGAATCATTATCACTCAATTCTGCAAGTAGTTCTAATTTACTATCGCTGTTCTCTAGCTGGTCTAAAACCGCTTTTGACCTAAAGGGATGCTTTTTGGACGCCATGGACTTTTCTCAGTTTCCAGGCAGAAAGAACAGTAAAAATGCAGGCAGGGCACAGGACAAAGCACTAGGGACAAAATGTATGTGAAATGCTTTGATACAGTAATGTTATACTGTGTGATTTTAGTGTATTTATTGAATGTCACTTTTTGACATTTTTACATTTCCTGCCGGTTACGTCCCCTGTACGTCCCGACATCGAAAGGGAACGGAACCCGGAAGACAGATGCCGGCATCAGCCGGAGGAGATGGCCGAGGACGCTGCAGGGGGGACATCGTGGGAGCGAAGGACAAGGTAAGTGCAGAAGGGATCCTGGAGCAACGCTGCAAGGTATTCCCGAGTTTAGCTCGGGGTTACTGCTTGTGGTGCTGAAACATTACCCCGAGCTACACTCGGGAATACCTCCAGGGAGGTTAAGAGATGAACTATATATCTGGCATATTAACAAAAACAAAGGTACAAATTAACAATAAAAGAGAGAAAAATAAAGCTAACCCATATAGGGAAATGAAATTCAAGTAAAAAAGGGGGGGGGGGTTACATAAATATTAATATTTTCATATAACCCATGGGGGGAGAGTGTACAGATCTTATAAATCCAAAATGTCTCCTTTTTACACAACAGCAAAACAAAGTTTAATGTCTGTGAGAGACCCCTTGGGTATATGTGCTATCGCTAATACTGTGAGATCTTTCATGTGTTTCCCATGATGTGAGACAAAATGGAGTGGAATACTTTGTCTTTACCCTCTTTTATCAGCCTGTGCTGTTCACCCACCCTTGTACGTAGGGTACATATAGTATGTCCTCTAGAGAGTAGATTTCAGGGGCATTGCAGGACATATACCACATATTCAGTAGAAGAAGCAATGAACTGTTTGATGGTAAAGATATTGTTGGGACTATCATTAAAGGAGGACTGATCATATGGAATAAATTCACAGGTTAAGCAAAACCATTTTTTACACTGGAATATACTGACAGGATTATCCAAAAAGTATCTGATGTCCCTGAACCTCTTGACCCCAGAATTTCTTGGTTTGCTAGGCGCAATTAGATTTTTAAGCATCTGCGCCCTCCTAAATACTACGTGGGGTACAGATGGAAGGTAAGGACTTAATTTAGGATCAGAGCATAAAATATGCCAGTTTCGTCTCATAATGTTAGAAATGGCCCTGTAATTACCATTAACCAGGCACCATTAGAGCTATAGCAGTTTTACTGCTACAGGGCAGACTCCCTGTGCAAAATCATATATATAAATGTGATCCACGCTCCCGTTGTGTTCACGGGCAGGGGGCGCGTGCCCGCCAGCATGGCGGTGCTGTGATTCGGTACAGCACCGATCGCAGATTCAGGCCAATGGACCTGCTGATCAGCTGTACCAAATCACAGTACCGAAAAACAGCACACTGACACAGTAAAAGCACAGCTAGGTCACATTTAACCCCCTGATCACCCCCCAGTTAACCCTTTCACTGCTCTGTCACCAGTGTCATTTTTACAGTGCACAGACTTTTTTTGTACTGATCACTGTATTAGTGTCACAGGTGACTTCAGATAGCTTTAGAGTAAGTTAGCGTCCCTCCCAGATAGCGTCAGATTGCCTGCCACTATATCAGTCATCATATTTAACCCTTTGATTGCCAGGAACATGCTCAGATACACAATAAACCTCCATTGCTAGTAAAGTGTCTGAACGGATCAATATCTTTGATCAGATCAGAACTTTACCAGCGATCCCAATATTATAGTGTCCCCAAAAATGCAGTGTTAGCGGGATCAGCCCCAGCACCTGCCAGCACCTGCGTTTAGCCCCTACACTTAAAATCTCCCCCTTCTCCCCAGCAAGTGCAGTGTCAGTAGCTCTCTGTCACTTGATACATTGCACACAAAAGCAAGATCAGTGCAAAAAGAACGACAAGAAGGGCATCAGGTCAGTGTAGATAAGAGCAATAATACTTTATTCCAAAGAAAACTTACATCTTAAAATCCCTCAACAAGTATGACAGTTGAAGGGCACCAGAGCCAGGGACATCAAAGGAGCAGATCTGATGAAATATGCATGGCCCGGGAGGAGACCCGCAGCGATGGATGAATGGCGTCTCTAGATGCTTTCCCATCGGTGGTAGGGAGAAGTGACAGGTGCTGTGAATGGAACAGAGGGCAGGCTGCAATGCATTTCAGAAGCTCCACCTCCTCTGTCAAGCAGCTTGACACTTCTCCCTACTACCGGCAGGAAGGCATCTAGAGACGCCATTCATCCATCGCTGCGGGTCTCCTCCCGGGCCATGTATATTTCATCTGATCTGCTCTTTTGATGTTCCCAGCTCTGGTGCCCTTCATCTGCCATACTCGTTGAGGGATTTTAAGATGTAAGTTTTCTTTGGAATAAAGTATTATTGCTATTATTGACCTGGCGCCTTGCTTGTCTTTCTTTTTGCATCCCTCTGTAGGATCCCCCTGTCCTTGACGAGGAGCCGCCGATCCACTCATGTATTCCATAGCCTTTATGGTCCTTCTATCTGCATATTCATTGGATGGACATGCAGATTGCTACACTCTGAACACAGCAATTCCTCCTGGATATTTGCTCCCCATCCATCCATCCACGGACTAGTTTTATTCCTTTTAGTTCTTTAATTATTTTACTCTTTACTTTATTTAAATTTGTTCACTTTTTGATACCATTGAATTCATTTTATTTATTTATTTATTTATAATTGCTATTTTCATCTTTTGTGTGAGCGCTGAAGGTTGCTCATTTATTAATGATCATCACTTATGCTTAGCAAGATCAGGCCTGATCTATGCTAACACTGGCAGGTACATTTTCTGTAGCGGTTCAAGAATTCCCTGACAGCCAGGCACTCTTTTTCCTGTGAGCTGCATTTGGTACCTATAAATTTAGTGCCCAAAATGGCCAACGAAAGGTACTCTAGTGAAGAGGCCTACAGGATTCTGAGTATGTCAGAGGAGAGCGAAGGGGAAGCCTCAGTAACAGAATCAGGCTCAGAATACGAACCTGTAGACAGCAACGGCACCCTGACAGATAGCTCAGATGATGGAATAAAGGTCCCTGCTAAGGTCAGGAGTACCCAACCCTGTTCCCAGGTTGCTGAGGTGGTACGATTTCATGATGATTTTCATATGCAGCAGAGTACCAGTACTAGTGCCGCTCTACCTTTTGGTGAACTGGCGAGCACCAGCGGCCTAGTACATACTGATATTTTACATACCAGCCCTGCAGTATCACTTGGTGATGTGGTGAGTCCCATAAGTTCAGTACAAGCTGGTGCAGTATCTATCAAAAGTAGTGTCCCGCAGCCACCAAGAATTCGAGCACAGACCCGTAGAGCCCATAATATCCTTCCGGATGTGCTTGCGAATCCTGATTGGCAGCCCACAAATTCTGCAGCATCCCTACTTCCCTCATTCACTGCCAAACCTGGAATTCAGGTAAAAACAGCAAATTTAACTACTCCCCTTAATTGTTCGGAGCTGTTTTTCACAGAAGATCTGTATGGATTGATTGTGGATCAAAGCAATTTATACGCATAAAAATTTATTGCCGCCATTCCAAATTCAAACCTTGCCAGACCATTTGCATGGAAACCTATTATGTTTTTTTAATTTAAAGTGTTTTTGGGCCTAACCCTCAACATTGGCATTACTAAAAAAAATGTTCTCTGCTGCCATGGCCAGGCATAGATATGAGAATATAATGTGATTTATGAATTTCAGTGATAACACACTCTGTCATCCTTGGGTTGACTCTGAATATGACTGGTAAAAGGATTGCTTTTACAACAAGCAGGAGGAGATGTCCCCTCCCCCGCTGCCTTCCTTGACTTTCTCGGGCAGTCCCATGCCATCTGGGGAACCTGAGAATGCAGTCGGCATTTCTGCCAGCTGATCATAGAGCTGATTGGAGACCGGAATGCAACCAACTATCTCTATAGTCTAAGAAACCAGAAGCTATGAGCATTTCATCACTTTGGTTTCGCCAAATATAAACAGAGCCATTTTTAAATTGGGAAAGAATCTGATTATACCGATCTTGGTGAGATCAGATGGTTTAAGGGCAGAGGATATATCTAGAGTCTAATAGACCCCAGATTTCTCAAAAAAGAATAGCTGTCACCAGGGGCGGAGTGACCATTTTGAAACTCGAGCACTGCCCGAGGGCCCGGGGTCAGTAGGGGGCCCATGAGATGCCCCTGGTACCTTTTCATAGGCTTTTTTGAGTTTGGGCAAAGACACAGGGGCCACATGATCCCCTTTTGCCCGGGGGCCCCATGAGTTGTCAGTCCACCCCTGCCTGTCACTGCCTATTACTATCATAGGGGATATTTACATTATCTGTGACAACAATAAAAGAGATTAAAAAAAAAGAAAGGGACTGTGGAAAAAAAAAAATATATAAAAATCAGTTAAAATAAAAAAAATTAACACACGCTTGTCCCCCTGCATGCGATCTGGCTGTGCAAAAAATGCAACACCCACCGATTTATTCTCTAGGGCGTCTGCTTTTAAAAAAATATATAATGTTTGGGGTTTCAAAGCAATTTTCAAGCAAAAAATACAGATTTTTTTCATGTGAACAAAAAGTCTCAGAAAAGGCGTGGTCTTCAAGTGGTTAGAAGAGTGAGTGATGTGTGGCATAGGCTTCTAATGCTGAGCATAAAATGTCAAGATAACAATTCCCCCCCCCCCCCAAATGACCCCTTTTTGGAAAGTATATACCCCAAACTATTTTCTGAGAGGCATGTTGAATTATAAGAATTTATTTTTTTACCACAATTTTTTGGATAATTGCACAAAGTTGTCGCTTAAATTATGTATTGCTCACACATGCCATGGGTATACTGTATGTGAAAATGTTCCCCAAGATACATTCTGCTACGTCTCCCGAGTATGGGGATACCACATGTGACAGACTTTTTTGCAGTCTGGCAGCGTACAGGACTCCAAAATCCAATAAGCACCTTCAGGCTTTTAAAGGGCTTTATTCCTCATTACACTTCCTGACTACCTATCACAGTTTCGGAGGCCCTGAAATGCCAGAATAGAACAAAATCCCCCAAATGACTCCTTTTTTGGAAAGGAGACACCCCAATAAATTAGAGTATTTTGCAGATCTCGTATGTTACCGCACATTTTTGGAAATTAAGAAAACAAAAACATATTTTTTCTTTTCTTTTTCAAAAACCTTGTGAGAAGAAATTAGATCTGTAAAATACTCACCAAGCCTCTTATTAAATTCCTTGGGGTATATACTTTCCAAAAAGGGGTCATTTGGGGGGGTTTGGTACTATCCTGGCATTTCAGGGCCTCTGAAACTGTGATAGGTAGTGAGGAATTGAAATGAGGAAGCTGCGCACCTTCAGGTTTTCAAAGTGGTCATTGGATTTCAGGCTCCTGTATGTTGCTAGGGTCCCAAAAAAATCTCACACATGTGGTATCTCCATACTCGGTAGAAGTAGCAGAATGTGTTTTAGGGTGTAATTCCACATATACCCATGGAATGTGTAGCAATATATCATTTAAATGACAACTTTGTGTAAAGTAAATATCTATTTTTTGTCATATGTGGTAAAAAATAAATTCATTCCAATTCTTCCAAACTTGTGGTAAAAAATAAATTATTCCATTGACTCAACATGCCTCTCAGAAAATAGTCTGGGGTGTCTACTTTCCAAAAGTGGATGATTGTGCTGTGATAGGTAGTGAGGAAGTGAAAGTAGGAATTTGCGCACCATCAGTCTTTCAAAGGGGTCATTGGATTTTGGGCTCCTATATGTGGCTAGGCTGCCAAAAAGTCTCACACATGTGGTAGCCCCATACTCCCCATACATACCAGAATATATTTTGGGGTGTAATTCCAAATATACCCATGGCATGTGTGAACAATATACCATTTAAATGACAACTTTGTGTAAAAAAAAAAAAAAAAAAATTTTTTGTCATTTTCCAAAAACTTGTGGGGAAAAAATAAATCTTCCATGGACTAAACATGCCTCTCAGCAGATAGCCTAGGGTGTCTACTTTCTGAAAAGGAGTCATTTGGGGTGGTGTATACTGCCCTGGCATTTTAGCACCTCAAGAAATGTGATAGGCAGGCAGAAAGTAAAAGCTGTGTAAATTCCAGTATTCATACCATAGTTTGTAGACACTATAAATTTCACACAAACCAATTAATATACACTTATTGGGATTTTTTTAACCAAAAACATAGCAAATTGCATTTTGGTCTAAATTTATGATCAAATTTGAATTTTATTGAATATTTTGTATAACAGAAATGAGAAAATATATTTTTTTTATAGCACAAAAAAACCCCAGAGGTGATTAAATGCCACCAAAAGAAAGCTCGATTTGCGGGAAAAAAATGACATAAATGTAATTTATGTACAGCATTGCATGACCACGCAATTGTAAGTTAAACTAGCACAGTGTTGTATAGCAAAAAATGGCCTAAATTCCAGTATCCTAGCCTAGGGTGTCTACTTTCTGAAAAGGAGTCATTTAGGGGGGGGGGGGTGTACTGCCCTGGTATTTTAGCACCTCAAGAAATGTGATAGGCAGTCAGAAAGTAAAAGCTGTGTAAATTCAAGTATTCATACCATAGTTTGTAGACACTTATTGGGATTTTTTTTTACCAAAAACATGTAGCAAAATCCATTTTGGCCTAAATTTATGGCAAAATTTTCGGACTTTTTTGTTAATAGCGCTTAAAATAAAAAACCCAGAGGTGATCAAATACCACCAAAAGAAAGCTCTATTTGTGGGAAAAAAGGACATAAATTTCATTTGGGTACAGCATTGCATGACCACACAACTGATAATTGAAATAGCGCAGCACCGAATAGCAAAAAGTGGCTTGGTCAGGAAGAGGGGTAAATCTTCCGGAGGGCAAGTGGTTAAAGCATAAGATAAATCTAGCATTATGTTCAGGAGAGGCTACAGCTGTCTTGGTACCGGGATGATCTTGCAATCCTGGGTTCTAGTCTGGTTTTCCTGGATCTGGAACTAACACATGAGGACGGTTCCATTGTGACCAAAAATTAATCCAAACCAATTGGTGGCAACTCATATTTACATTATGCCAGTTGCCACCACTCCACATGGAAGAACCACATACCAAAGGGCCAATTTCATAGGCTTAAGAGAAATTGTTCTAGAATCCAGGATTACATCACACAAAGCTGATTACATCAAACACAGCTGATTGCTCAGTTCTCCGCTCTGCTCTGAGCAGAGAGCCCTGACTGTCAGTCTCCGGCTCTCTGTTCTGCCCCTCCAGTGCTCACTAGAGTGCTAGGCTGTGGAGGCGGTGGGAGGCCCTGGCTCAGGCTCTTGGCAGATTGCTGAGAGACTGAGCCAGTTGCCACCCCAAGCTTCTGGGTGGATTGGCTGAATGATGTGAGCAGGCAGCGGACGTTAGGCCGCTGTTGGCTGAAATCGGATCACAGGAGTGCAAAATGAACTGCGCTCCTGTGACCTGCAGAAGTATACTTCTCCTTTAAGTTTATAGACCTTTGCTCTTGATGATTTTGTGAGTCAACGTGTAAGAAAGTGAATTCCCAATATTTGCAGTTAGCTACTTTTTTTTGGTCTCTTATGGTTTGGCTAAACTGATTTCTATGCATTTTTAATATACCTTGCCAAGTATACAGAAATTCCAACTTGTAAAAATCAATAACTCTCCTTGCTATTCCAGACATGCATATGCAATTTCAACAAGACAGTACGGCATATTCACATTTTAAAACTGTCAAGTTTTAAGAAAAAATATTATTGCATCAGCCGCCGGGATGAAAGTGCCTGGAAAATAGTCAATTAAACTGCATAGAACAGTGATAAAGTGCCCTCTAATGAGCATATATGTAAACTGCACAAAACACGTACTAGTTCTAATTCATGAAAATTGGTTTCAAGTCCAGTCTTTACAGTGGAGCCATACCGATTTCCTGCATTGCTCTGGAATCCTTTAAAAAATAGGGATCACTTAAACATTTTACTGTGAGTTTGTACCCACCTTTAATAGGCAAAATACCTTGCACAAAATGCATATGTATATATCATTATATAAGCGATACTTCCAAAACTAACCCTTGCATTTCTATTACCTAAATGTAGATGTAAACCATAACTAAATGACATGTAGTTTTGTACAGCACAGTTTCTCATAAATACATGCTACTTTTTGAAATACTGTAAATATTCCTTTTCATTTTTTTTCTCTTTAGGGGGGTTAAAAATTGCTTTAACAGTACTCTGTGAAGAAAGCAACTTTATACTTACCTGTTTGGTATCTAGTTCACTGAAAGCTTTCTCTATAGCCAATCTACTGTCGCCAATCCAGTTGACTAATATAGTGTGTCAAATAGCGAATTCCCCCTCTGGCTGTTCTGGTCCCTCTGGTTAATTCCTGGTTATGGCAGAACACAGTAAGGATGTACAGTGGGTGTCATTGGGACCATCACAATGATTTTATATTTAATATTTTATATTATGACATAATTGTTGGTACTCTTGCACATAACTACTTTTTAACTCTAATACAAATTTATTTAGCCACTTGCCATCTGTTTGTTGTACATTATTGGCTGGATTGTTCACTCCTTAGGGTGGGAGGGCATTTTTAAAACATCCATTCTTTCATCCTCGCCTCTCACGCACACTTCATAGTAAGAACAGTCGTGCACACTGTAATCGCTGTGTCCGTCAGACACAGCAGATCACACTGCAGGGTACAGGGCCAATTAAAACTGGTCCTATATCATGTGATCGCTGTGACCAATCAGTGTTCACATATGTAAACAAAGGCTGCATGTTGCAGTCAGCACTCTGTTTCCTCTCACACTGATCAGCTATGAAAGAAAACAAAGAGCTTCCCCAGCCATCACATAGATTTTTTTTTCTTTAACACAGTACAGTGTCTATAGAGCATCCAGTCAGTGTCCCTGATCACTAACCACCCCAGTACAGTGTCACTATTGTACTAGGGTGAATAGTGATCAGCAGGGGCGGACTGACAACTCATGGGGTCCCTGGGCAATAGGGGATCATGGGGCCCCTGTGTCCTCGCCCACACTCAAATCACACCCAAAAAAGCCTTTGAAAGGTACCAGGGACATCTCATGGGGCCCCCTACTGACCCCAGGCCCTCGGGCGGTGCCCAAGTTCCCCAGTGGTCAGTCCGCCCCTGGTGATCAGGTACACAGGCTGACTGCTCTGATGACACTTTATGCCCTGATTCCTGATCACTAGCCACACCAGTACAGTGTCCTGATACCAGTGCAGGCAGCCACTGTGTCCCTAATCGCCACCACAATGTCATCATACCAGTACAGCTAGCCACATTGTCCTTGATCCCCACCACCCCAGTCACAGTTTCACCAAACCAGTGCAAACAGCAACAGTGTTCTTGATTGTCACCACACCCTACCAGTGCAGCCAGCAACAGTGTTCCTGATCATTGACACATCAGACTAGTGCCACCAGTAACAGTGTTTCTGATCACAGCCACATCAGTCCCAATGTCACCAGACCAGTACAGCTGGTAACAGTGTTCCTGATTGCCACAACACCAACCCCAGTGTCACCAGTCCAGTGTAAGCATGCAACAGCATTCTTGATCACCGTCACACCAGTCTATGGGGTTAATTTACTAAAACAGGAGAGTGCAAAATCTGGTGCAACTGTGCATGGTACCCATTAAGCTTCTAACTTCAGCTTGTTCAGGTAAGCGTTGACAAAAAAGCTGGAAGCTGATTGGTTTCTATGCAGAGCTGCACCAGATTTTGCACTCTACAATTTTATTAAATCATCCCCCAAGTGTCACCAGGCAAGTGCAGCCAGCAGCAGTGTTTCTGATCGCTGCCAGACTAGTTGCAGTATTGCAGTATCACAACTCCAGTGTGAGCCAGCAACAGTGTTTATGATTACTGCCACACCATTCCAAGTGTACCAACAGCCAGTGCAGCCAGCAACAGCGTCTCTGATCACCACCACAACAGGCCCAGCGTCACCAGGCCAGTGTAAGTCAGCAACAGTGTCCCTGATTTCTGCAACACCAGTGCCAGTGTTGCCAGACCAATGCAGCCATCAACAGTGTTCTTGATTGCTTCTACACCAGTCTCAGTGTCACCAAACCAGTGTAAGTAAGCAACAGGGTTCCTGACCCTCGACAATTCAGACCAGTTCAGCAAGCACCAGTTTTCCTTATCGCTGCCGCAGCAGAGCCAGTGTCATCAAAGCAGCGTAAGCCAGGAACAGTGTTCATTATCCTCAACACACCAGACATGTGCAGCAAGTAACAGTGTTCCTGACTGCTGCCACAACAGAGCCAATGTCACCATATTAGTGTAAGTCAGTAGCAGTGTTCCTGATTGCCACCACACCAGCTGCAGTGTCACCATACTTTTGGAAGCCAGCAAGTTCATGATGACCACCAAACCAGGACAGTGTCATGAGACCAATGTAAGCCAGCAGTAGCGTCCCTTATTACTGCCACACCAGTTACAGTGTCATCAAACCAGTGCAAGCCAGCAACAGTGTTCCTCATCACCACCAAACCAGTTTCAGTGTCATCCGATCAGTGTAAGCCAGCAACAGTGTTCCTGATGACTGCCACATCAGTACAGTGTGACAAGACCAGTGTAAGGCAGCAGCAGTGTTCCTGATGACTGCCACATCAATACAGTGTCACAAGACCAGTGTAAGCTAGCAGCAATGCTCCTGATCACTGCCACATCAGTCCCAGTGTCTCCAGGCCAGTGTTAGCCAGTAATAGTGTTTCAAATCAACACCACACCAGTCCAAGTGTCACCAGCCCAGTGTAGCCAGCAACGGTGTTCTTGATCGCCACTCCAGCAGTCCCTGTGGCACCAGACCAGTAAAACCCTGTAAAAGTGTTCTTGATCCATGTCTCTGCCAGCTGCCCAAACTGACACATCTGCACATCCCACTGACTACATTCCTGTGAGACATAAGTCTCAGCCATTCCCTGCAGACAACTGCACTTTTAATCCACAGGAATTCTTTTGTTCACCCTTGTTCAGTCTCTTGTGTTTCCTGACCAGTAATCATGGCATTTCTGGGGGCAGCCACATAACAGTAGGCTAGGCATGTTTGGCTTATAGGTAAAAAGACTGCTATAAGTGATGCTACATTAAGCTTCAGATGCATAATTTATAGCCCCTGAAAGCCTGAAGGTACTCCTTAGATTTTGGGCTAAACTGCAAAAAGTCTCAGATATGTTGTATTCCCATTCTTGGGAGAATTAGCAGAATTCTAATTATGACTATGCTATGCTTACAAATATCTTATTATTTTACAGCGTTGTGGAAAAATAAATTAATTTTCTTTCTTCATTTTCCAAAAACGTGTGGCATGAAATGCAATTTTCAAAAGACTCACCTTGCCTCCTAAACAATACTTTTGAATTTGTTTTTTGTTGTTTTTTTTGGTACCAAAGAAATGTAGTAGAATACATTTTATACTAAATCTATTAAGAAATATTATTTATTTGCAGTTTTATAGCAAAAACCAAGGGAAAGTTTTTTTTTTTTCAAAATTTTCAGTCTTTTTTTTTTTATTAAAAAAACAGCTGTGAATAAAACCACCAAAAGAAAGCTCTATCTGTCCCAAAATAATTTTAGAAAAATCAATTGGCAACATTGTTGCATGACCGAGTAATTGTTAGACAAGTATCACAGTGCTGAAAACTGGAAATGGGCCTGAACAGGAGGGGGGTTTAAAAGATAGATTCACCTTTGGGAACATGTTGCATGTAACATGTTCTCACTGCTGCAGTCTCTCATGGATCTGGCTCCTCTAGTCGGGGATCTTCTCCAAAACTCGCTGTCACAATTAAAAAAAAAATGACTGCACGGAGCTCTGTCCTCCTAGCCGCGTCATTCATTCACAGAGTTCTGTGAATGGAAAAACTACAACTACCATCAACCTTTGCGGCTGACGGCATGTAGTTTTCAATTAACTATCATAGTGCTGGTGAGTGCTCTAGGTAGTTCATTGATGATTCCTGTCATTGTGTAACTACCTACTCGTACAAGGAGCCATGCATTGCATCCACGATCTTCTGATCACGAGTGCAATGCTTTATAGACTACTAATAAAAAAAATGATTAATATTATTATTATGCAGTATTTATATAGCGCAAAAGGGTTTGCTCAGCGCTTTACAAGAGCGAGGGGGACAGAACATGAGACAAAACAGTAACAATACAATACACGAGGGGTTCGAGGGCCCTGCTCTTTCGAGCTTACAATCTAGGAGGGAGGGGATAGTGGTACAGGAGGAAGTGGCTGTGGGGGATGGAGTGGTGGGAGAAGTGGAGGAGAGCAGTTGTTAGGTGAGGGTGGGGTAGGCTTCCCTAAAGAGATGGGTTTTCAGGGAGCGCCTGAAGCTGAGGAGGGTAGGTGACAGTCTGATGGATTGGGGTAGGGAGTTCCAGAGGATGGGGGAAGTCCTGGAGAAGTCCTGCAGTCGGGCGTGGGAGGAGGAGACCAGGGAGCTAGAGAGTAGGAGGTCCTGTGAGGAGCGAAGGGCACGGGTAGGGTGGTATTTGGGTATCAGGTCAGTTAGGTAGTTTGGGGTGCCGTTGTGAATGGCTTTGTAGGTCAGAGTTAGTAATTTGAATTTGATGCGCTGGGAAATCGGGAGCCAGTGAAGGGATAGGCAGAGGGGGGTGGCAGATGTGGAGCGGTTGGTGAGGTGGATGAGTCTAGCCGCTGAGTTCAGGATAGACTGGAGTGGGGATAGCATTTGTTTGGGTAGGCCGGTGTGAAGGGAGTTGCAGTAGTCAAGGCGTGAGATGATGAGGGAGTGTACGAGTTGTTTAGTAGTGTCTGGGGTGAGGAAAGTACGTATCTTGGAGATGTTGCGGAGGTGGAGCCTGCATGACTTTGATAGTGATTGGACATGAGGTTGGAAGGAAAGGTTTGAGTCCAGGGTGACACCCAGGACTTTGGCGTGTGGGATTGATGGTGGCGTTGCTAGTAGTGATGGAGAGGATGGGGGGGGGCGCAGGCTGGAGGGAAAACCAGGAGCTCGGTTTTGGATAGGTTTAACTTGAGGAAATGGAGCGACATCCAGTCTGATATGTCGTTCAGGAGGTGGGCAACGCAGGCAGAGAGTGAGGGGGTGAGGTGGGGGGTGGAGAGGTAAATTTGTGTGTTGTCGGTATAGAGGTGATAATTGAATCCCTGGGAGTGTATCAGTTTGCCAAGGGAGGAGGTGTAGATGGAG
Organism: Staurois parvus; assembly: GCF_062004578.1. Lineage (NCBI taxonomy): Eukaryota > Metazoa > Chordata > Amphibia > Anura > Ranidae > Staurois > Staurois parvus. The sequence goes on along the minus strand of NW_028318342.1, from coordinate 5,996 downwards.
AATAAGGGGTCTGAGGACAGAGCCTTGGGGGACTCCAACAGAGAGGGGGAGAGAGGGGGAGGTGGCAGTGTTATAGGTGACGCTGAAGGAGCTTTGGGATAGGTAGGAGGAGAACCAGGAGAGAGCAGCGTCCCTGATGCCAAAGGAGTGCAGTTTGGTAAGGAGGAGAGGGTGGTCGACTGTGTCGAAGGCCGCGAAGAGGTAGAGGAGCAGGAGGACTGAGTAATGGCCATTAGCTTTGGTGGTTAGCAGGTCGTTAGTGATTTTAAGTACGGCGGTTTCGGTGGAGTGTAGGGGACGGAAGCCAGACTGTAGTGGATCAAGGAGGTTGTTATCAGTGAGGTGGGAGCTGAGGCGATTGTAGGCTAAGCGCTCAAGGAGCTTGGAAGTGAGTGGTAGGAGGGAGATGGGTCTAAGGTTGTTTAGGTCAGTGGGGTCAAAGGAGGGTTTTTTGAGTATGGGGGTGATGTGTGCATGCTTTGGGGGGGGGGGAATGTGCCAGTAGAGAGGGAGAGATTGAAGATGTGGGTGAGGGAGCGAATAATGGAGGAAGGGGGTGACTGGAGGAGTTGTGAGGGTAGAGGGTCCAGGGGGCAAGTGGTGAGGCGGGCTTCAGAGAAAACCTTGGTGACCTCCTCGGTGGTAGCAGGGCTGAAGGAGCGGAGCATTGGGGAGGTGATAGTGTGCGGGGCGTTAGGTATGGTGAATGCACATTTTTCTACCTGCAAATAATGTGCATTTATTTTTTTCTAAAAGGTGAACTTATCCTTTAACATGCAGGTACAATTTATGTAGGAGGATTTGCTTCATCTATGTGTATCAACTGAAGCTAGTCACTTCACTGGGTATATAAGGGTTTATGACCATATTAAAGTAACCTCAATTTATTTTTTTTTCCTAGATCAGACACTATGATGATAATATAGTAATAATATTATTAAAATACTGTTTGTCAGAGTTGAAGATAATTTGCTGTGTTCTATTTTTTAACCAGAAAATAAATGATCTATTATCTGGCATTAAATAAAATGTATCTATTACTTTGAACCTTACATGGGCTAAGGTCACATCAGACAGGGGCGTATTCACTGCAAGGCAAAGTAGGCATTTGCCTTGGGCGGCACTTTCTGAGGGGACGGCACCTCTCAGGCTGCTCCAGATGCTATGCGGTGCAAAGTGCTCCTGCTTCTATCCAGGTCCTCCAGTACCGGCTGGCAAAATCAGCAGTGGGGGCATGGAGGCAGAGAGGGGACCCTAGGCATTTTGTAGCAATAAAAAAAACTTTCCTCAGCCAAGCGGACTTTTTATTCGCTTTCGGGTGCAGGTGGAGTAATGTCCTGCAGTACATTTCCCGACAATCAAATTAAAGTCCCGGCCTGCAAGGAGGATTTATATAGAAGAGGAAGTGACTTAGCTGATGGGAAATGCAGGACCGACCATCTTTAATATTGATTGGACCCTGGGCAAACATTTTCTTGGGCCCCCCTCCACACATGCAATTTATCTCTCCACCTGCTCTGAGACATACAACAAATAGCAGCTAGACTCAAAATTAGTCTACTGCAGCAGATCAGGCAGCGTTTGTGATTGATTGCCAGAGGGACAGGAAATCATTACCACTCACTGGCTGGTTGCTAGAGGTTACCGCACATCATTACTACTTGCTGATTAGTTGCTAGAGGTTACTGCACATCATTACCACTCACCCATTAGTTGCTGGGGCTGGGAGGGATGGGATCAGTGGCAGTGCTTGGGAGGATGGGATCAGTGGCAGTGCTTGGGGGGATGGGATCAGTGACACACACTTGCTGTCACCTGTCAGTCAGTGTCCACTCGTTCCCACCAGTCTGCATGCAAGCTCTTGGCTTCCTCCACATGTATCTATTAGTCAGTATCCTGAGATGGGTTTCCTCACACAGCGACCTCCTCCACCTCCTCCCCCTTCACTGTACTGGCCGGGAACAGCTGACTCTAGTTTCTGCCCCATCTGCCTGCAGCTGATAATTGTGGAGTTACTATGGTGAGACCGTATCTCCCAAGTCCCAACCTGAGTAAGCACCCCCTCCCACAGTGGCGGAACACCAGCATCCAGTCGCAAGTGTGACCTTTGGGACCCGGTAGTTCCGCCACTGTTGCCAGCCTCCCACAACTTTTTTAATGAAAAACCATGAAAAATTTACTCACAGAGCATTTTTTTTGTTAAGCATATTATGCTTATATTTATGACTGAAATTCCTATTAAAAATGAATAGAATCAATATTTAAATGGTATAAACAACATTTAAATTTTGACAACACCCATAACAAGTAATCTGCTGGTTTAGAATTTTAGAAAGCCAAAATAGAGTGAGAACATGAGAGCATGACTAGAATAGTGAAAGATCTGAAGAACCTTGGGATACAGCAGGAAATCAAGTTCAGTTGCACGCATGGCATGCCGTGGTGTATAATGGGCTTAGACAGATTTTGCCTAAAGCCTGGTTCACATGGGCCAAAAATTTCCTGGTTCAGCAGGAACTGGCTGACTTTCAGTCTGTGTGTACCACTGTCTGTTCAAAAGAAGCCAGTCTAACGGGCATGCTGGAAAACCAACATCTGATCTGCACTTTCAGCCAATGGCTACAAGCACTGATCAGTATATTCTGGTAGAGAGGAGTCCCCTTGTCAGAATACAATGTCTCAGTGTCGGAGATCCCTGCATCAGGATTGCTTGTCTATTTGTGGGGATCTCTCAGGTTTTTTTTTTCCTGCTGGTTGAATGAAACATCTTTAAATGTGTACCCAGGTAACAGTGGAAAGGGCTTAAAAGGGAGGTGATTAAATAGAGTCTGTGCCTTCTCGCTGTATTCACTGCACACACATACCACAGTCCTTGTACCACAAAATATTACTAATTACTCTGCCACAATAAATAGTTTTACAAACACACATACACCTCAGAATGAATGATGATTTTTTTAAAATTAAACATTTCCATCACACATGCTGTACTTTGCACAGAAACTGATCACTTTGTCTGACTGAGCCTACCTTATACTGTAGAAGAACTTCATTAAAACCAGCAACTCTTGGGACAATGAACACTTTGGTCAGGACTATGTACATCATAATGTATAGAGTTCAGGGGTCAGGAGTAAAGCGGACCATACATGGTTCTTTTGTTTTCATTTAGCTAGCAGCTGAACAAAATAAACTGAATACATTTCCCCATCCACACATTCCAGGTGGATGGGGAAATCCTCCCTGCTGTGTCTTTATATTCTGACAGTGAGTGATTTCCCCACTGTCAGAAAACACAGATCAGCGATGCAGCCACTGGCTGCATGTGCTGATCAAATGCTGCAGGACTCTTTATCAGAAGCCAGTCTATTAGACAAACAACATATAGGGGGTGATTTACTAAAGGCAAATAGACCCTACAAAATAGACTCTGCAAGTGCAGTTGCTCTAGAGCTTAGTAAATGAGGTGAAGCTTCACTTTGCAAAGAACACCCAAACACATGCAAGGAAAATAAAAAAAAAACAGCATTTTGCTTGCACATGATTGGATGATGGAAGTCAGCAGGGCTTCTGCTCATTTACTAAGCTCCGGAGCAACTGCTCTTGCAGAGTGCAACTGCACTTTGCAAAGTGCACAGTCTATTTTCCTTTAGTAAATTAACTTCATAGAGTACAGCAGCCAGGACAAGCTCCCCAATTCACATCAAATTCCCCCCTTACACCATAAATCCCCATCAGAATCCTCCGCCTTAAGTCAAGGTCTACAGAGTCCCCATCCCCCCCTTACTCAAGGGTCTCCAGAGCCACTTCCACTTACGTTAGGATCCTGAAAGCCACCCTCCTCTGCATCAGGGTCCCCAGAGCCTCCTCCTTACATCAGGGTCCCCAGAATTATCCCTTCTTGTATTAGGGTCCCCAGAATCACCCCACCTTATATCAGGGTCCACAGTCACCTTTCTTATATCAGGGTCCCCAGAGCCCCCCTCCTTACATTGGGGTCCCCAGACCCCCCTCTTTATATTTGGGTCTTCAGAGTTATCCCCTCCTTACATCAAGGTCCCCAGAGTTTTCCTACCCTTACATCAGGGTCCTCAGATCCACCCCTCGCCTTAAATTAGGGTCCACACATTTCCCCTCTTCTTCAGGGTACCCTCCCTAGAATCATCCCTTCTTATATCAGGCTCCTCAGAGCCACTCCTTTTTGCATCAGGGTGCCCTGAGCCCCCCTCCCATGCATCAGGGTTGCCAGATCCCTCCTCCTTAAATAAGTGTCCCCAAAGTTATCTCCTTGTTATATTTAAGGTCAGAATCCAAAGAACAAAAGGTATACCGCTCAGGGAAACAATCCAGATCAATCCACAACAGGTGCAGGCTCTGGCTCACCACCACACACGTTGCAACAGAAAGAAGGGTCAGTCACACACCAGAAGATAGATGAATATAGTGTGCTTAAGCATGAGATCTTGTGAATCGCGTTAACAAGTCCTGTATTCATATCCTGGTGGTTTGTGTGTCCTATGGATCAATATATACACACTATATTCATCTATCCTCCGGTGTGCAGCTGACCCTTCTTTCTATATTTAAGGTCACAAGGGGCACTTTCCTTATATCAGGGTCCCTAGGGCCCCCATCCTTTCATCTGGGTCCCCAGAGTTATATCCCTTCTATACATTAGGATCCCCAGAGCCCCTTCCTTTCATCAGGTTCCCCAGAATTTCCTCACCTAATATCATGGTCCCAGAGTCACATTCCATATATCAGGGTCCCTATACTTACATCAGGGTCCCCAGAGTTATTCCATCTATATATTAGTGTCTCAGAGCCCCCCTCCTTAGATTGGGGCCCCAGAGCCCCCCTCCTTAAATTGAGGTTTCCATAGCCCCCTCCTTGCTCCGGTGCCCCCAGAGCCCCCCTCCTTACACTGGAGTACCCAGAGCCCCCCTCCTTACATTGGGGTCCCCAGAGCCTCCTCCTTACACCAGGGTCCCCAGAGCCCCCTTCTTATATTGGGGTCCCCAAAGCCCCCCTCCTTACATCAGGGTCCCCAGAGTTATCCCATCTATTAATTTGGGTCTTCAGGGCCCCCTCCTTACATTGAGGTCCCCCGAGCCCCCTCCTTACACTAGGGTCCTTAGAGCCCCCTCCTTACACTGGGGTCCCCAGAGCCCCCATCCTTACATTGGGGTCCCCAGAGCCCCCCTCCTTATATTGGGGTCCCCAGAGCCCCCTTCTTACATTGGGGTCCCCAGATATTCCACATGCTTACATCAGGGTCCTCAGGTCCACCCCTCCTTACATCAGAGTCCACACACACCTTCTTATATCAGGAACCCCAGAGCTGCTTCTCCTCTAACATTACATATGAGCCTCCAGAAGATCCTTATCTTCTTTGAGTTCACTCACTGAGCCCTCAACTACATGTGAAGCGGGGGGATGGGCACTGGCAGAAGCCAGGTCTAAAGGAGGAAGTTGCTTTCTCCTCCACTAAACACTGGGGGGGATTCAGATAAACCACGTGGTTGGTTGCTAGATACCGGGCGGTGCAAGCAACCAACCACTAATAGGGACAGCTGCAGGAGCGGAAGATGTGGAGAAAGTACTGCTCCCCGCTGAATGCTGGAGGAGGGTGAAATCGTACTAACCATATGTTTGGTTGCTAGACGCCAGGCGGTTCTAGCAACCATCCACTAATTCTTGACTGGTAGCAGCGGGCAGGAGCCGAGATTGTAGCGGCGCCACTGTGCCCAGCAAAATAAAATAATGTCTGATATAGGGCAACACCAGTGCGGGCTAAAGGTAAGATGTACTGTATAAGGCAGCTTTGTGTTCTGTCATTAGTTGAAGGATGGACGTGCCTTTCATATACTGTAATCTGGGCTCTCCTTCTCCATCTCTCCCTCCCCCCCCCCATCTCCCCATCTCCCCCTCTCTCTATCAACCCCCCTACCCTCTCTCCCCCACACTCTCTCCCTCTCCATCACTCTCCCCTCCCC